>NC_051179.1:161463145-162663145 GCF_013339695.2 Rhipicephalus sanguineus
GTCGCGTTGGTCACCGCCGCTCTTTGCCTGCTGCTGCGCCGGGACTACCAGCCCGCAGCAGCACTCATGTTTCCCGACGTATTGCCAGATGGCGTCCATATATCACGCAGCGCCTCTTTATCGTCTTTAGACGACATTTGCAGCGCAGCACGCAGATACGCGGCCAATTCTTTGATATCTCGCACTTCGTTTTTCTCTTCTTCTGCTCCCGCATTTTTACGCAAGGAGGTTGAAAGAAAACTTCTGGAGTGGCGGCGGTGCGTCGCCGCTGAATCCGACGACCGCCATATTGCTCCAGGCAGAAAACGTGTGGGTCGTCGCTTGAGGCCGCGCGGAAGTTCCAAAGATGGCGAATCTCTCCATTGCTTTAATGACAAGCGAGTGTTGTGGATGTATAACTTTTTGGACTGCGATCCACTCGATAACCGCTCGAGCGGACTTTCTAGAGCCCGTTCTAAACTCTCTTGGGGAAACTAATACATGTACACTTGCAAGGTACCACTATGCCGCAAATCACAATTTTTGTGAAGTAGAAAGCAATCACTATGCCATTATTCGTCTTTCTGCGTATAAGCGAGGTACCTGCTACACATCTGTAAGGCATTATGTGAACTTTGTTGATGCTGCCTCTGGCTGATAATGATGGAAAATTATGGCTGGGCCTATTGTAATTGATTTGAAGCAATGAACGACCCGGTCACTCGTTGCGCCATTAGCATTGTGGGACGCCTGGCCGTTATTTCACTCGTCTGAGACGCTATATTACACATTTAACGCGATTCCTAACGGTTTTGGACGTTAAACCCCAGATATTATTGTTAGCGCGATTCCTTGCCCGATATGACGCCTGTAAGGATGTTTTTGCAATGGAGTTCCAGCCACTAGCGTGGCTCTGTGGTAGAATACTCGACTGCCACGCAGAGGACCCGGGTTAAAATCCCATCTGAGCTTGTTTATTTTTATTTATTTCATTTTTTTCTTATTTCGCGCGATGGTGGTTACAGACACCGGCGGCGGCGGTGGACAACTACCCCACTGCTGTTGTGATCTGATAACAGGTTTAGCTGTAAAATCAGGCTTCAACACATTTCAAAAGAAATCAACCCGAAGAAAGTTCGGCAGATCCTACGCATTGTGGAGATCGGTTTCATGCGAAGCAGTAAGCGAATACTTCTATGGTGCTTTTATGGCTTTGGGCCAAGCGTTACGAGGTGGATCAACGTGTTTTTTTAAGTTTAGGAGCTGTGTGTACAACGTGGGCTTACCAGGCACGTCGACAACACTGGCGTTTGAAGGATAACTTATGGGGCGACATAACGTCAGCCCTCACGTTAGAGTACATACGTCAGTATTATCGAAACCAAGTGCACTTTTGATGCATCCATGTGGATATCATACGTAACTTTCGTTAATGTATTCCTTTGGGTCGAGCAATGCTTTAATATAGCTTGCTGAAATATAGGAATACAAATGTAAGGTTTATCACACTGCTATAAAAGCGGAGCCAACACTGGAACCACAGACGTTAATCTGATATGACGCCTGTATCGTGTGAGCATACATACGTACTCTGTATTGCTTTCTTGCAAAATTAGAAAGGCAGCACCACAACCACACTTTACGTTGCACCGCCATTACGCCTGCATAGGCTGTTCTTCCAAACCAGTCTATATACTTGGCGTGCCTCCGTAGTAGAATACTTGATTGCCACGCAGAATGCTGGGTTCGATTCCTGCTGTGATCCTAATATTTATTCTTTCCATTCGTCGGGTCAACGCTGCCGATGTCGGTTTTTCTTAACGCTCTCGCATTTAAATTACTAATGTCTGTTCTCGCCGTTCCTGGGTAGATATAAACTGTCAATCACCTGTGGCGCGTCAACCTACACCGCAGCCAGTGGCAAATGGCTATGCCACACGTGTCTGGAGGAAAAGGTCTGACGACGTACGCGACAGGATTTTCCCGTTATTCATGTCATGACCCGACAGTCATATTTGTCAAATCCTCCTACCCTCCCATGCCGATTTTGTGTGCACCAAGTTAAGGAGGCTATCATGAGAGCAGCCAGGCGTAGGCGGCTAGGGAGATAGATTCGTAGATAAAAACCCTTGATGTGCCGAAGGTTCGCTAAGGAATCCATCGCATTTAGAACTCCCAGAGCGGAATAAGAACGCGGCGGACAAGGACTGCTATTTTTAAAAATTTGTAGACTAGCGTAAACAAGAGCTGCAGAAGCTAGTCAATCTGCTTTCGTATCTCTTCTTTTGATGTGTTTACTTTACAGCGAAAGTTGTTATGAGATCACAACAAGGGCCGTTTTTGTCGCCGTAGTTGTCCGCCGCCGCCGCCGGTGTCCGTAACCACTATCGCGCGAAATAAGAAAAAAAAACATGGCTGATCCCTCCGTCATAGGAATCGGTATAACACGAAAGTGAAACGCGTCTTCACAGAAGTAGTGCTTATTGTGTAATGATATATCAGAGCTTGTACAACGTCTATTCGTGTTTGGCAGCTATAGCACCGTTTGACGTGGATGCACCCATGTCAGCATGTCTATCGCGACGACTAACGCCCATGATCATGAATAAACTTTTGTGGTAGCTGACGGTGTGAACATATATTTGGACACAGCGAATCGTGAAGCCCGCGTAAGGATGATATCAACAAGCCCATAATCAACATTGGTACCGGTATGCACTTCTTCAAAGCGTCGTCAATTAAGGAGACAAACGGCACGGTGTGCGCTTTCTAGTAATGAGTAGCCGACGCCTGTGCTCATGCATACATAACACGCACTCCGCTTCAGCAACGGGAGGTAGAGGTTCGTAGCCTGAGCCGCAAACGCGTGCGTCCCGCTGGCCTCTGTCTCGCCGGCACTGCTCTCGCTCCACCAAGGCACGGCATTCGCCCGTCGAAATCGCGTCCATTCTGCAACGCATATTGCAGCAGTTTTGTTATTCGGTGCTCTCGCAATTGAGCAGTCGGCGGCGGAGAAATCCCGTTGGTGCACGTGGAAGATGCACTACCGCACTACTCGGATGATCCGACGCACGCTAACACGAAGCCAAAGGCAAAGAACGTAACTGCGTCAAGGGTGCCTCGGCGACGCCAGCGCGGCCACTCTACCTCTCTGGTATCGAGACGCTTTAACCATGACCTCAGATATCGCGTGCAATCTCGGAGTGAGCGCTAGTAAGTGTGGATCGTGAAGTATTACTTCTTTTCACCTCTCACAGACGGCGGCACCGCCCCGCTCCGCCCGCCGCGATAGAGAATGTGTGAAATATAACGCGCGTTCGCGCCGTGCCCAGCATCTCCCGAGATGGCTTAGTGGGTAGCGCGTCGGGCGCTTGCCGTCGCGGCCGCAACGTCGTGGGTTCGATTCCCAGCGGGGTGTTATTTTCTTTGTTTTTTTTCTTTCTCACACGTTGGTGTCGATTTTATCAACGTCATCCGTGACGGATGTACTTGGTGGACCCCGGCATAGAACACTTTCGTGTTAAAAAATGCGAAATAAGATAAAATTTCCGGGACGGAACGAGGTTCGAACCTGGGCCCTCTGTGTGGGAGCCCAGTATTGTACCTCTGAGCCATGCCGGTGCTTGAAACTGCTTTGCAGAAAGACCCTATACAGGCTTCATGTCGGGAAGGAACCACATTAACATATGTAATGTTGCGTGGTAGAAGAGCAAAATAACAACCAAGTGTCACAAAACGCGAATTCTGTAGCCAGGCGTCACGCAATGCGAATTGCGCAACGAGTGGGTTGTTGAATGCTTCCAACCCATTACAAAGGGCTCTGCCATAATTCTTCATCGTCATCAGACACAGCATCAACAAGTGCACATAATGCCTTACATGTGTTTAGCAGGTACCAAGGTTCTCCACAGAATGATGAAAAATTGCGTAGTGGCTGCTTCCCAACTTCACAAAATTATGATGATTTATAGCATAGTGGGTTCCTCGCAAGTGCACTTTCATTGGTTGCCAAGGAAGCCCATATGGTTCCCATGCTCCATTTCGTCAGGGTATCAATAACGTAATTCCCTCTCTCTCTCTCTTTCACACGTTAACATATGTTATAAAGCGTGGTGGGAGAGTGACATAACGACCAGACGCCACACAATGCGAATTAAGTGATTAGTGGGTCCATTAAAACTTCCAACCCATTACAAGACGTTCAGTCATAATTCTCATCATCAGCCGTCGCATCAAGAAACTGCTCATAACGCCTTACAGATGGTACCTCTCTTCTCCGCAGAAGACGAATAATGCGTGGTGGGTGCTTCCAAACTTCACAAAAATTACGATTTGTGGCGTAGTGGGTACGTTGCTAGTGTACTTGTATTAGTAGCCACGAGAGAGTTTATAGCGGGCTCCAGAAATGCCGCCCTTCGAGCTTTCACTGTGACTGTGCTGCACTTACCGCGCAGGCCTGGCGTTTTTAGATGCGAAGTATCTTAAGGCCGAGCTCAATCCGGTGGTGTGCGGCGTGCCCACCCTTACTGCGCATGTGCATACCCTCTCCGCACACCTCCTCTCCACTCACCCTCCCCATTCCACCTCCCCCTCTCCCATATCCCTCTCCCCTCTCCACTTTCCCTCTCACTTTCCCTCTCCACTTCCCCTCCACTTTCCCTCTCTCATACCCCTCTCCCCCCCCCTTTCCACTATTCCTCTGAAACGCGGGCTAGACATGCCGAAATTCTCTCCTGCGCAACGCCCCGATGAGCTCGAGCGCATGCGCGTCCCCTCCCCTTCTCTCTTCTCTCCTACGCTGCCCCCCTATCGCCCGCCTGTCGACCGCGTTCCCCGCTCGCCCTGTGAGAATTAACGGCCAGGCTAGATGGAAGATACGACGCGCGTAGCGTCCCTCTTCGCGTTCCACGACGCGAGGTCGGTAGCATGCCCAACGAACGCCAACGGAACGCGATCGTGCAAGTGATCCGGCTTCGCATCGCCTCATGGTCCCCTTTAGCGGGATATGGTGTAATTTTTTAAGGGCGCGTGTTTCATATGGTTAGTTTCGTGATTATCTGCATTATGCGTAAACAAGAGCTGCAGCAAACTGGTCAACTACTCGGCTTTTGTATATTTTCTTTTGCTCGGGTCAGATTTTAAGGGTGCGGGTGTTTCATACGGTTTGTTTCGTGACTGCATTATGATGCATATTGAAGTTATTGTGGATCTGTTGCCTTATCGATTCACGTATAAACCACATTGTATATACTTCTTTTTTCTTTTGAAATTGTATAAAAGCCGGGGATGAATAAAATTTTGTGTACACCAAATTAACGCCACCATGTGCTTCATTTCGGGAATGCTGGAAGCGAATTCTACGTGTTATCAGGCACGCTTCAGCCCATATATTATGGCGTAAAAATTCCCATCTTCAATCCTGCAGGAGAAAAAAATTGGGCCAAATAAGTGACACTAGCTGTCCACTTCTCATGCTGAAACGCCTCCGCGGAAGCTCACAAATACGCCGTCCGCGCTCAAGCTGCGCTGCCTCTTGCCTGGAGCAAGATGGCTGCCAACCGGTTTCCCAGGCTTCACCAGCTCGCGTGGGCGCGTATAGGAGACCTCCACTCCAGAAGTTTTTAAAAACCTCCTTGGTTGTACGTCACTCAATGCTTAACATCTTCCTCTTCTTTTATTTTATTTTGTATGTCATCTCATATATGACACCAACAACAAGGGAAAATATTCACAGGGTCCCTTGTGCATTCACCCAAGACGACTCGAAGGCGAAAGCCATCTTTTTCCTATCAGTCGACGTACTGATCCTGCCCCGTCACCCTCCAAAAGCTTTGTTCCCCTAGCATGGTATTTTACTGCCTCCAGGATCAGAGGCACCTCACCGGGTTTTGCATTGCCTCCACGATCATCCTACCTTTGGGCAAGGTATGATGTCATGCGATGACGATATAATGTGACGTCATGTCAGAGTTTGTGACGTCATGATGAGGTCTCAAGTTTTTGCGATTTGTGACGTCATGATGACGTCATCACGTGATCTTTTCCAGCACTTGTGTTGTGCCCGTCGCCGCGGCAAGCCGACGGCCAATTTTCGCGTTTGATGAGGCATCTAAGGCTTTCGCTTTAAAAAATACTCACAAGATTGCACTTCACTAGTAATTTGAGGGGAATCAATATTATGAAAGATATGCGGACTGCAATTTCGCTGGGCACTGAAAGTTCAGTGATCGCGAAATTGGCGGAAAAGTTTTTTTTTCGCAAACATTTGTATATTTTGAGGCAGCGAAAAGCTTTTTTTTTGGAAAGTAACTTTGAAATCTTTGAAACTTTGAAGCAACTAAACTGCACTAGCCGTACGTTGAATAAACATGGTCTGAATTTCTGTGGTACTTAAACAGCAGTCTAAAAGAGACGGGGTCAAGAAAGAGAGGACACAAACTGCGGCGTCTTTTGAGTCTTCTTCACATCTTGGTTCTGTCTCTTTACCGTCGTTGTTCAAGTATCATGGACTTCAACCAATCCGCCCAGTCTGATGCAGTTCCTTAGTGAAGTAACGGGGTCTTAGTGCGGTAGAATTGTTCGGAATCTCAATAGCCGTTCCTCCTTTCTTGGCGATATCTAATAATAATTACCAACTCGTACTTAAATCGACATCACGTGGACCAACAACTGCCGCCTTTCACCTCATTATTGCCACGTGGTTGTGGCAGTAAAGGAAGCAAAACGCAGCCGGTTTAGACGAAACGCTTTATTGGGAGAACTCTTGCCCAGTAAAGAAGCAATGCTCAACGTGAAGCGCAAGCGGCAAGCACAGACGTCAGTAATTTTATGAGTGGTAAGGCGGGTCGATATTTATGCATCTGGCATCGAATATTTTAGCGTTATCGCATGTGGTCACGTTAGGTCCAGAATAAACTCCGTCGTTCATGTTGTACGCGCATTCTATCGGTAGCTTCTAAAATAATGGGGAACGTTACGAGACACTTCGGCGGAAGCCGCGCAGGCAGTGGTTAAACATGTAACGGGCTGGCTGCATAAAAATAGAAAGAGAAGCGCACGTGGCAGAATGATCACACATACTTCATTAAAGTAACCGCCTCGTTTTCTGTTCGAGTCGTACCATTGTTGTCCTTTGAATCGGGAGTCCAGCGCTGTGTGTGTGTGTTCTTTTTAAGTGCTTCGTTTTTTTGCGCTGTTAAATCTATTTGAATCGGGTGTGTTCTGCAGCTGTAATAATTGAATTTATTGCTCAAGGAGGGCAGCTTTGACCCTCCCACCATGGTCATTCGGAGGCCTAAGATCGCGGTGACAGTATATTAATTCTGGAAGATTCTGTGCAACTTCCTTTGCATTCTCTCTGCAACGACTGTAGAATTCTTCGCCAAAAATATACTATACCTTATTCCGCAACAGGTCGCGCAATCAAATCAAGCCTTATCTCTAAACATGGATAACGTGGAACAAATCAAGCTAAATGCTTGTTTTTTTCTAAATGCGAAGAATTCCTTAGGGAACTAAAGGAAACAATATGACTTTTAAGGGCTCATTTCTTAGTTACACACAATAATACCGAGAAATAACAGACAATAAGGCCAAAGAAAGTATAGGGGATGTTATTCATTGTAATTAGGATAAAGTGTGAAGAAAGTAAAGTGGGAGAAAAGATAACTTGCCGCCGGCAGGGACCAAACCTGCGACCTTCGAATAACGCGTCCGATGCTCTACCACTGACCTCCTATTGGGCGAGGCCCACCACTGGAGACCTGGGCGCTGCAATCGCTGTGACGTGCAGGGTTCGATCACGCGACGTCGCATCGCTCTGGCTAAGGGAAGCGCACGGTTGAATGCGCTGTTTTTGACCGCTACTTCGGGGCGTTTTCGCTTTTGAGCAGCGTTGTTTTGCTCTCACTTCTTGTGTGTGGACCTCTAGAGTCTACACAAGCCGGAAAAGTGCAGTAAAAATTGTTGGCGGCATGGTACTTTTCTGATCCGTGCCAAGTGCACTACGTACACGAAGGGGCCAGACGTAAGCTTTCACTTTTACCGCCACCCTGCGTTTCACGAGCGTGATGGCGCTGTCACCTGTCTTTCTTTTTTATTATTCCAAGCCTAAGGGCAAGCTTGCTGACGGTAGCCGAAAGCGATTCAATTTGTTTATGCAGATCGCCGGGAAGTGCCGCGATGGTGGGAGCGGACGATGAAAGTTCAAGGGCAGAGAGACGCGATTCAAAGGCAGCAAAACGAGAATCTACAGACAGTCTCAGATCTGCGATGTCTTTGGTTATTTGACTTTGGCCATCAATTAGTTGGGCAAGCATGTCAGGTATAGAGCGGTCGTTATCAGCAGTAGCTCTTGCAGCAGGAACCGACGAGGCTGCGTGACGGGGCCCAGGATAAAGCTCAATATCACCGCTTAACAAAAGACTGGTAATGCGATGCATAAGTTGTGCGAATACTGACAAGAATGACATAATGCAACACTGTGGGCAAGGAAACAGCAGCAAGAAGCGATCATCAGACCGAAAACAGTAAGTGTCAAAATACCGTACCTGCGCAAAGAACAGGCAAGATTTCAGCATTGTAGCGGCGCCGCTGTCACCCTGCCCACTGAAGAAGTGCGACAGCTGCGTGAGTAGTTTATCTTGTCCCGGTAGTGGTGTCGTGGCACTCCATAAACCAGCGATTGGGCTGATCAGAGTGAGAATGGACCTCAGGTGCATTTCGTCGCAACTGGGACGACCTGGTCCCTCTTCGCTCCTTGGCCGGAATTCGTCTGACCACAGCTGTGCATACACAGACTCTCTTGTCTGCCTTCCGGTAGACTGCTACGCTTCATCCGGCCCCGTTCCCGCTCAAGCGAAGTACGACAGCAACCCAAGTGACGTCACTCTGATCAGCCCAATCGCTGGTTTCCGGAGTGCCACGACACCACTACCGGGACAAGATAACTACTCACGCAACTGTCGCACTTCTTCAGTGGGCAGGGTGACAGCGGCGCGGATACAATGCTGAAATCTTGCCTGTTCTTTGCGCAGCTTGCCGTTAGCCTTGGTGTCGCTTCCTTACACCGCCTGACTGCTGTTGACAACACGGACGGCCAGTGTACTACGGCCACTTTGGACGCCTTCACCTCAGGTGCCTTTCGTCGCACCTGGGATGACCCGGTCTCCTCGTCGCTCCTTGGCCGGAATTCGCCTGACCGCAGCTGTGCGTACAAAGACTCTTGTCTGCCTTCCGGTAGACTGCTACGCTTCATCCGGCCCCGTTCCCACTCAAGCGAAGTACGACAGCAATCCAAGTGACGTCACTCTGATCAGCCCAATCGCTGGTTTATGGAGTGCCACGACACCACTACCGGGACAAGATAAACTACTCACGCAGCTGTCGCACTTCTTCAGTGGGCAGGGTGACAGCGGCGCCGCTACAATGCTGAAATCTTGCCTGTTCTTTGCGCAGGTACGGTATTTTGACAGTTACTGTTTTCGGTCTGATGATCGCTTCTTGCTGCTGTTTCCTTGCCCAGTGTTGCATTATGTCATTCTTGTCGGTATTCGCACAACTTATGCATCGCATTACCAGTCTTTTGTTAAGCGGTGATATTGAGCTTTATCCTGGGCCCCGTCACGCAGCCTCGTCGGTTCCTGCTGCAAGAGCTACTGCTGATAACGACCGCTCTATACCTGACATGCTTGCCCAACTAACTGATGGCCAAAATCAAATAACCAAAGACATCGCAGATCTGAGACTGTCTGTAGATTCTCGTTTTGCTGCCTTTGAATCGCGTCTCTCTGCCCTTGAACTTTCATCGTCCGCTCCACCATCGCGGCACTTCCCGGCGATCTGCATAAACAAATTGAATCGCTTTCGGCTACCGTCAGCAAGCTTGCCCTTGCATCCCCAAACGCCGACCCACAGAACAGTCTGACACGAAACGGCGTGCAAGCACGTCTGGACGAGTAAGAAGACATGTCTAGACGCAACAATTTAATCGTGCATAATATTCCAGATTCTCGGGAAACATGGGACCAAACCGAGCAAAAAGTTTCAGCAGCTTTATCATCTGCCCTTGGCAATGAACTTTCTTCCGAGGCAATAGAACGCGCGCATCGTATAGGTGCCTACTGTGCATCCAAGTGTAGGCCTATAATTATTAAGTTTTCTTCGTACAAAACAAAAGACAACATATTATCTTCGAGATCAGAACTGCGGTCTGGCAACGTATCTCTATCCGAAGACAAATCGCCAGTACGCGACTAGCAAGAAAAAATTTGCGAGAATTTGCTAGAAGTCTGCCTCAGTCTCCCTTTTCGACTACGATATAATAAGGTGTTTGTGGACAAAACATGCTATCTGTACGATGCCGAGATGAAGTGTGTAAAAGTTTTCAACCAGCCTGCTAACAGTGGTCTCTTACGTGATGCATCAGCTACTACATCCTTAAGCGTTGCTCAAGCTACAAATCCAGCTTCATCATAGGGCTCTGCGAGGGGGCGTGATGTATTCTCACTTCATAACAGTGCGTCCGTTTTGCTATCAAACGCTAGAAGCATAATTAACAAGCGCGATTCATTACATTCCCTAATAGATACTGCTGGCTCTGACATCATCGCTCTAACGGAAACCTGGCTCAGCACTGCTGTGCGCGATGAGAGATATTTCATGACTCATGTCGGTTTTCTATCTACCGCCGTGATCGCATTGACCGTCAGGGGCAGGTGTTCTTCTCGTTATATCTAACACTTTCAAGTCATTCCAAATCAATGTCGAGGCAGAAATAGAAACCGTCTGGGCATGCATTGTATTCGGACACCAGAAAACAATTGTAGGCGTTTGCTATCGACCGCCCAATACCCCCCTACTTTTGTTTCAGACTTACACGACGTACTCAGTTGCATTCTGACACAGTATCCTTCGTCACCGATAGTATTAGTACTGGGCGACTTTAATTACCCTAACAAATCATGGGCTCTTGATCCGCCTGCCTTGTCACCATATTCTTCGCGCAAAGTCAAGAATTTCTTGACTTGTGTTCTCTTTTTTCTCCTCGCACTTGTCGTTCAGCCTACTCGCATAACTAATGAGAGTGCCAATATACTAGACCTAATTCTTTCTACTCATCTGATCTTGTTTCTGATTTATCTTACTTACCTGGATTAAGTGATCATTTGGCTATTTCATTCGATCTTTCTATTCCAACTAAGGAGAAAATAAAACTGACAAAGCGCATTAGGAATCATAACAGAGCTAATTTTGATGCGATTAACACCGAGATGACTCATTATTTCTACTCTTTCATGATTGGCTTCGAAAACCGAACCGTAAAGTCCAATTGGAACCTTTTTGTGAGCAAATTCATGAACTAACGGAGAAGTATATTCCACTGCGTAATATTTCATGTCGTTCTGGCTCGCAATGGTACACTAACCACCTAAAAAGATTGTCTAATAAAAAAGCGGATATATTGCCTTGCAAAGAATTCGTCATCCAGCACTCGGTGGAATAACTATGACAGCAAATATCGCCTATGTAACTGCCCTCAAACAAGCGAAAGCTAACTTCCAGCAACATATTTTACCATCCATGTTACCCAGAAACCAAGAAAGTTTTGGCGCGTCATTAATCCTAACCATAACAGTATGTTTCATCTAATCGATAATAATGCACGCCTATTGCCGAATCTGATTGCGCCTAATATTAAACAACGTCTTCTGCAGCAACTTCACCAGGTATACTGACGTCACACCTACTATCAACCCGGTTACAACTACTCAACCATGGATCCTATCATCTTTCGCCCTCTGGTATCTCTAAGCTGATTGATTCACTAAAAACTCATCAAGCCCGGGCTCCGACACAGTTACTCCGAAGTTTTTAAAAAGCACCAGTGCCATTTATTCATTGTTTCGTGCAAAGATTTTTCAGCAATCCATCGATGACGGCGCTCTCCTCCCGCATGAGTGGCAGGTCGGGAAGGTGGTTCCGGTACACAAGTCAGGTAGTAAAAGTTCACCCTAAACTACCGCCCCATATCATTAACCAGTATTCCTTGCAAATATTATTAGAGCACATTATTTACAATAACATCGCCTCAACATTAGAAACACATTCTTTCTTTCAGTCGCGCAACATGGTTTCCTCAAAAATCTATCTTGCGAAACACAACTGGCATCATTCATTCATCAGCTTCACGTCACTTTAGATCATCGGTCACTAACTGATTGTATTTTTCTCGACTTTTCGAAGGCTTTCGATAAAGTAAGTCATAAATTACTGCTCATAAAGCTCAAACAACTAAACCTTGATAATAACATCATTAGATGGATTGAACTTTTCCTTAACCGCATGCAGTTTGTAACCGCCAATGGCTGTTATTCTTCATCTCGCGCCGTTCACTCTGGATCCGCAGGGTTCCGTCTTAGGTCCCCTTATGTTTCTAATTTACGTTAATGATTTACCTCTTCGGTTTCTTCTAACATAAAACTGTTTGCAGATGACTGTGTTGTTTTCCGCTAAATTAACAGCCTAAACGTAGTCACTACCCTTGAAAATGACACTGATTACATCTTTGACTGGTGCAGGACTTGGCAAATGGAACTAAATACTTCCAAATGTAAGGTATTGCGTGGTTTCCCGAATATCATCTTCTTCTGCTACACCTACTTACTTAACAACATT
Source organism: Rhipicephalus sanguineus (assembly GCF_013339695.2). Classification (NCBI taxonomy): domain Eukaryota; kingdom Metazoa; phylum Arthropoda; class Arachnida; order Ixodida; family Ixodidae; genus Rhipicephalus; species Rhipicephalus sanguineus. The sequence goes on from NC_051179.1 coordinate 161,475,800, forward strand.
CCACTCGAACCAGTCACCTCTTACCGTTATCTAGGCGTACATATCACCACTTGTTTAAGCTGGTCACTCCACCTCCGCACCATTATTAATAATGCAAATCGTATGCTTGGGTACATTCGCCGCAACTTCTCCTCCGTACCTGTCTCACTTAAACTACCAATGTACAAGACGCTAATTCGTAGCAAGCTAGAATACGCCACTGCGGTATGGGATCCGAGTTCATCTAATCTAATAAATGTTCTTGAATTAATCCAAAATAATTCTGCTCGTTTCATTCTTCACGACTACAGCCGTCACGATAGCATTACTGCCATGAAAAACTCGCTCGAATGCCGTCCCTTTCCTCTCGTCGCATGCTTTCTCCGCCTTTGTCTATTTCACAAAATTTATCATTATATTCCAACTCCTCGCGACTCACTTATTTTCCGCCTTCTTACGTATCAACTAGATTGATTATCCTAATAAAGTTGGTGTTATGTCATGCCTAACCAAAACATGCAGGGATTCATTTATCCCCAGAACATCTGTAGACTGGAACCGCCTTCCCGGATCTGTGGCCATCATCACCGATCATCACTTGTTTCGTTCTGCACTAGCCACCAATGTATAATGGACACACCAACTTACCTGTTCTCTTTGTACACAACGTTTATATATTTTAGCTAACTTGTAGTAAAGAAATCATGTTCACCCCCCTTCATAATGCCTTTGGCCCGAGGGTATTACGAATAAAATAAAAAAGCAAACTGACGACTGAAAAAAAAGCAATGTTAGCTAGCTGGCGCTGCTCATGTAAATAGCGTGGGCCTACATTCTCTCATTTCATTCTTTCTTTCAATCATTTCTTCTTTCAGGGCCTGCATTCGTTGCATTTCTGTGGCTGAAGCACATATCAAAGTAAGCTGGAAGAATAACGCCTCTACAAGCCGCTGTTCCAATTTTCAGTAAAACAGACAACGTATCCCGCAAGAACGTTACAGCGCCGAAAAAGAAGCGAACGGGCGAGTACACTCTTATTCAAGTCCCGTAAACGTCCGGCACATAAGCGGCCCATTTTTATTCCACCACAAGGTACTCCATATAAGCGGCCCTTCAATCGCCATTAAGCGTGACAAATTCTGCGGTGACGGGCTGGGCCCGCTATATGCGGCCGCGAGCGGACGCAACGCTTATATGGAGCCCGGGTTCGTTGACGCGAAAATTTCTCGAGCGGACGCAACGCTTATACAGGGCCCGTTGTTTATGCGGGAAATTGAGATCGGCGCCGCGGCGAGAAGCGAGAGAGCGCCGAGCGAGCGTGCTCAAGGCTCGAAGTCCACGTTGACGCCGTGTAGTGTTTCCTGTGTTGGCACCGGATGCGGCCGGTGAACTCGAGATACAGCCAATAATACAGCCAGCGCCTCCCTGACCGTGGCAATCGTATCTGATTTCGTGCGAAGCACGTGCGTTGGAAACGCAGCGGCCGTGCCGAGTTACGTCAGTCGCCTCTGCTGCCTCGTTCGCCTCGCACCGTTTTTGTTTTTTGCAGACGTGCCTTTGTTTCTGTTTACTCGTGAATACGCAAAATTATCACGCAAACAACGCCCGCGACGTCTACAAACTCAACGTGCGAAGGAAGTTTTCACCTTTGATCGCGTTCTCCCTGCTCACGCTGCTGACTTATCCCCCCTACAGTTCTCTCTCCCATGCGCGTCGAGCGGTGTCCGTCTCTTTTGCGCCCGCTCCTTGCATGGTCTCTGTTTTCGTTGAGAATTCGGTCCCGCGATCGTCTTGGCGTGCTTCAACGTTTCGGCAGTGCCGATCAGGCCCTGCTGCGTGGGATGTACACCTCGACCGACGTCAAAGGCATTCAGAGAGGAGCGTGCAGTTATGATGGCACGTGTGAGTGCAAAGTGTGTCAGTGCGATGTGAGTGTGAGTGCATCAGATTGCTCGCGTACAACCGCCAGCCAGGGGAACCAGGCGTGCCACATCAAGTTGCCTGGTGCTCCTACTGCGGGCACTGCCCCGTGAACCATGCACGACTGGGTGAGTTTATTTCGATGCTCCCAATCTTGTGTTGTGCTGTTAGAAACAAAGCACCGCTCCTAACGAGTCTCTATAGATCTGTGAAAGGCGCATCGGAAGAGCCTCTTGCTCGGACCTTTTCTTAGAAATGCATGAAGGTCGCAAACTGTCAGAAAGCGAAACACTGTTGCTCACTATTATGTGGTTCGCGAATCAAGAACGATATCAAGCAGCATCTGCAATTGTGCACCTGAAGCGGATCTATCTCTCATATATTGCTCAAAAACGGAATCAGTATTGTACTTGCATGACTATCGTAAAGCGTTCATAAACAATGTAACTTTATCTGCGTTTAGGTACTGCAACAGATATAACTTAGATATTGTTTCTGGTGGAGAGTTGATAAATTACAATTAAGTCTATAGCTAGCTCATTCCATTGAAGAATTTTCTTTCGCACGACAATTTTGTCACAATTATGCAGCAATTTTCGGCGCAGCATATGAAATTAAAAAAAAGCTATTCTATGTCTGGCCAGACGACCAATACATATGTTTGTCATGACCACGTTGAAAGGAGATATTCAGGGTAATTTTACGCCCAATTATGCTGTATGCAAACACAAAAATTTTGAATACAAGAATGTTTTTCTGCAAAAGAGCTTTAATTTCAATGAAAGAAAGACAATATTCAATAAGCAGGTGGTTGCACCACTCTCAGACGTGTGCATTGACAGCCGAAAGGACCTGCAAAGTTGTGATATTAGTCTATATACAACAGCACCATTCACTGCATGCATCTGTGTACACAAAGTGGGCCCTTTGAGTCTGCTAAAGTACTCTGACATTGACTTTGAATGTAATTTGTATCATTCACTCAACGAAAGATTATATGTCAAATTTCAGTATTAGAACATCCATGTAGATTGAAGTTTGTTTCCTTGGTGCTGCAAAGAATATTGATACTAGCCTATGTGTAGCCACCTTACATGCGTAGCCACCTTACATGATGACTGGGAACCGCTGTGTATCCTAGTGGTGACATGGCCTTTAGTTTTTTCAGTGTGGACTCTGTCGCAACGTCCACCTTGTTTGTAGCAGAGTTCCTTTTCTGCCATTGAATAGGGTCCAGTCAATTCCTTTGTTTAAAATAGTTTAAGATAGTTCAAGTACATCTGTATGCACAAAGGCGTACACACATAAGCAATCATGTAAGTCAATGTAGGCAATCCATTCGGGCCTTTTTGATTGTCCTGTGGTTCTACCATTTCCCAACAGAAACAGAAACCAGGTATTTCCAGGTTTGCCCTGTGAGCGTGACACTACAGCACTCAAGTTTAGTGCAAAAGGACATGCCCAACACACATGCCATCTGTCACCACCTATGATATGTCATCACTGAGAGGTGGCTTCAGCCTACTATTGAAGCAAGCCAAGGCTCTGCTTTCCATAACTTATGGTCTCAGTACACTCATTTGGCTGCTGTTTTTACCCATTTTCATGGAACAGATATATGATATGAACATTGCGTGCGAAACACAAAGAAACGCTTGCTTATACATTGTTGTACTTGTGGCTGCTTTGAATGCATTAGCAAAATTTCAAGCAGTGGCACCTATAGCTGCGTATCGGGGTGGCTGAAACTTTTATTTACTGTGGCATAAACCACGCCCATAACAATGTCAATTTATGCACGGTTTTGCATCTAAAGCTTGCAATATTTTAGTGCTGGCATTCATCCATCCACTGCCTCTGAATTGTTAGCTTTTTGTATGAAGATGTGCTGTGCAGAACATAAAACATATATTAGTTTTTATTACTTTTTTCCAGTATCTTGCAGATGTCCATGGGTTGCCAGGGCCCATGATTGTTTGGAGCTCGGCAACAAAGCTTATTTTTTGTGCTGAGGACGAGCGTGTTACCCTGAAAGATGACTGCACGCTTGAAAAGACAGTTTTCTTGTGTTTGACCGTACATTACATAAAGGATGTTACCTACCCGTCTGCATTCGCCCAAACATTGGGACTAATTCAAAGTTTGCTGCACAAGGAAGAGAGTTTTCCATGTTGCTGGGCAAGCAGTAAACTGCTGGAGATTCTCGACAAGCTCAAGGACAACGCCTAATTTATGTTCTTTTTTGTGCAGTTTTATTTCGTTTGTGTGTTTCTTGTTACATTGTTAGGCTGGGTAGATAAGGCTGCTGGCTAGCTGAATTTTCACAAACTTTAGAGACACTTAAGTTTGTTTTATGTTCATGCACTTTTCAATGCTCTTTCTTTTGAGGATACCTGAGTAGCAGGTACACTAGCATTGGAATCTGTGGCAGATATCATGTGCAATAATAACTGTATGTGTGTGTGTTCATATATACATATTCATTGTTCATTTTGTAGTTTTCCTCGGAGTATAACATGCACAGTCATCATATTATTTCTGATGCATGTACAATGAAAAGTCCTATTTATTAGGGCATCATATTAGCATATCACTTGTCGTTCATGCACAGCTGATACCCATGTTTTGAAATTTTATTAGCCACTACCTACAGAAAAGCTGCGTCCTCAAACTTCAGGCCTACTAATATAGAGGGTATCTAGTTTAGTCATACATTTGTGATAAATCATAGTACCTACGTGCACTACACAGCTCATGATATAGAACAGAATTTTTTTCACTGTGTATTCTACTCATATATTGCAAATTAAGTGCCAGAAACAGGCAGGAAGCACACCTCAAGCCCTTCGTCTGTTTCCAAGGCTACATATATGACGTCGATCAAGGCCCACTTACTTTCAATACTTCTTTGTTACTCTAGTCAATTCTGTGTTATCTTATTGTGTTTAAGTAAAGTTATTATAATTGAAGGCATTTAGGTAGCTCCTGCCATTTATGTGGTGCAATTTTTATGTATGTATTGACCTGCACTTTGCAAGAAAGTAGAGTTTTTTCTACGTATAGGCGTGCTGAAACTCAAGCTAGGTCATTATCAATTCTAGTCGGATGAGAAGGCCTGAAACCCCTACAGCATAGAAAAACAACAATCGTTCTGTTTAATTATTGGATCACCTCTTTCGCAGTTGTTTTTTTACCTTGTTTCTGTAAAAGTGTAAGATTCACTTATTAGTTTACAAACGCTGTATTGGTGTATACATTGTTGCTCAGTTTTGTTTGTAATTGAAAATAAAATATGTCAAACTACAAAAGTGTGCACTGTGTGTTCAGGCTTACTGACTGTGCAAATAGAGGTAAGTCATGCTGTTTGGAAAAAAAGCTAGTTATGCAACATATTTATAGCTGTTACTGTCTAGAGAAGGACACAGGTGACTTGTGAGATCACAGGGCCAGTGATAAGATGCATGATTAAAGCATTGCAGAATGCATCAATCCATGCATGCAGATGATGGTACCGAGAGTCGCATAGCAATTGTGGTCATTACTGATGGAGAAACTGGTTAGGAATTTCAACTGAAGAGTTTTGAATGCATAAACTATTATGTCAGAATGATACATCCATTACAATGCTGCATTACTGAACGTGTAAGACTGTTCATAAAGAAAATTTTATTGATGACCTGATAACCGATAGGCCACTGACTGCTTTTGGGACACAACTGCAAGGAAAGTGCACACATTCAAGGCCAAATTGCTAAGTAGCTTGCTAGAAAATAACAAGTGGACCCCCTTATTTGTTTTGAAAGGATAAGTTCATGAGATTCAGTTAGCTTAATCTGATCCAATAACAGCTTTGAAAACCACTTCAGAGAAACTACTGCCGAGATCCTTTAGGGGGCCATTATGTTCACAGGTGCTGAAGTGGAATACGTGGAGGTTGAGAATTGAGCAATAAGGAATATGGCATATTTTAGGGTGATTTTATTATTACATTGATTATTTAGTTGACACAATGCCCTATTACTCCAACAATAGAGCATATAGGTGAAGAACCCTTGCGATGCATCCTATTGTATATGTATTGACGCGTGTGCTCTGCAGGCAAGAAAGACAATGGGGACATCAGTGAACAAACGTCTAGTGGGTCTTCGGGATTTTGCCGAAGACATCATGTTTGTCATTCATGGTGAATCAGCAGTGCAGCCACACACGGACATAGGAAAGAAAGTACACAACACAGTGCTATGTTTCGTGTACCTTTCCTCTGTCCGTGTATGGTTGTGCTGCCGATTCATCGAAGGACAACCAACTAGCCCAAGTTTCAGTCTTGTTAGACATGTTTGTGCCTGCTATTTTTTTGTGTCAACAAGCTGTCCTCCTATTCTTGTAGAACTTCTCACTGTCTTGTGTTTGCGTTGTACCGTGACAATATTCTCTATTTTTTCTCTCATGGCTCTGCATCTCATTGTTCTGCTCAGTGTACAGCTGCGCAGCAGCATAACATGTTCCTTCATTCAATTAATGCACTAAATACTGTCATGGGTACTCGAAGAAATGGCACAAAATGTAACAACAATTAGCGGTGCGAGATGAAACACCTAAATGCCACAGTTCTACAGTAATGGGTAAAGGGAAGGGCTTGGAGCAGAGAACAGAAGATCATAAAAATAAGGGACCCATGCATACATAATTAAGTACCAGTCTCGAAGAGTGATGGATTTGGACTCAATGCCTGACTAACTTATTGTAAAGAAATGTCTCAACACTGCAAGGGAAAGGCCATGTTTTGAAATGGTGCCAGAAAAAGAACAAATACAATTCAGGTCTCAACATTTAGTGAAGGACAAATCTAGTACAATATGCGAATACCCTTTATGTCTGACAGATGTTGTGCCGTGGTAAGTGCCACGGAAGGGGGCTGCATGTAAAGGATAATATAGAATTGATCACTGGGTAAGTTGGTAATCCATGACTACAAAGAACTGCGCGAAATAAACTGGCACAAGGAAGACGCTTGTCCATGCGTCTCCTTGTGTCAGTTTATTTCGTGCAGTTCTTCGTATCAAAGAATAACAGCTGCACATTAGACATGTGTATGTCTGCATGCTTTTGTGAGCCACCGCTATATGAGCTGCTAAATCTGAAAAAAGCTGCGACACTTGTGCTTGAACTACTACAGAATGTTTTTGTGTATAGCTAGTGTTGGTACTGGCAATAAATCTTGAATTCTCAAGCACAGTTTGTATTAGCTGCTGTACTAGCCAAAGCTAAGGATGTTGCATGACAGTTGATATTTAAATAAAAGTGCACGCAAAGCTACATGGTATGGAACAGGGGCTTAGCCAGGGTGGTTTTTCGGGTGATGGGGGGGTTCAACCCCCCCCCCCCAGAAAAAATTTCAATTTTGCTTGTATATATACACGCACATAAACACATGCACGAACATACATAAAGTATGGTTGAACCCTCCTCCCCCCGAAAAAAATTTCTGGCTACGCCCCTGTTATGGAACATAAGGGAGGTTGACTGGGACACGTAAAGCTCAACATTTATGGGTGTGCTATTTGTGTGAAAGCGTGCTTTTTATTTGCAGCTGTTACTTGCAATTATGACACGTATTGAGTATAAGAATTGTTCCTATATATGTACTATTTAGTATTATACGTTTACATGTCGCGTCCCGTGATCCGAATCAAGCAGGATGCTACTGACTGCACATTTTTAAGACAGGCGATTATTTATTCCTAGAAGCCAAGATTACTGCCCGAGTTTAGCCACTTTTAGCATTTTGCTAGTTTATACATTAAAGCGTCGTTAAGCTCAAAGCATACTCGACTGGATCACGTGGAGTGAAGTAATACTGGCCCTTGTCGCCCAGATCACATCTCGTAGCCAAGGAAACAATCACTTTCACTCGTCGACAATGGGTGGAATACGAAAACAACCTTCAACCTGCCACGTTCCCCAACACAGGGCCTCCACCAGATCGCTCTTCGGCGCTGATATGCGGTCAACTGAGACATGTTGTAGAGCTTAACATTCATGAACCTTCAAGGTGCAAAACAAGTGCATATTTAATTTGGGGTTGTTATTTAGATTTCACAGCACCCATTAAATATTAGAATGTTTCAAGTTAATCTTTGCATTATTCAGTATAATTGTTCACATGATCCTTCTGAATCCTTCAGGCCACTTCTGACTTTTGAAGAAATAGCATGGTTTTATCCTTGAAAGCTGGATCATATTGTGACTTCATTCAATTTCAAGCATTGCTAGCTTCTTTTGATGCGACGCTTGGCAGGAAACAAATGTTCTAACGGGTGATGCAAGCGATTTAATGCGTGGTCTTTCCGCGCCAGTCATGCACTACGTTTCATCGTTTGTGGAAGCCAAGGGGAGCATCACTTCCAACTGTCAACAACGAACGAACCACGAGAACGAACAACCTCAGACCCGCCGTCCTCCCCAGCATGACAATTCCACGGCATCGCTCGTCGGCGCCGTCAGCCTCGAGCTCGGGTGACTGCATTCTTTTTCTGCGAAGGCTCGTTGTTCTTTCGACTCAACAACAACAACGTTTCCTTATCGTCTATACTATATTCGGGGAGAAATGAGCGCGCCCGTTCTGAAAGCTGGTCCGTCGCCCCGTACGCGCTGCACTACACCCATCTGTTGCGCGAATAAGCGATTATGTGTTTTAATCCGATTCCCTGAGATGAACCTCAGCACAATACTGTCCGTATAAACGCACCGACATCAACGCGATGCTCGCGAAGGACGTGGGAGACTACTTCGCCGAGTGGAGATGAGATCAGCTGACTTCCACCGCCTGTACTGCGTCAAACATCGCAGAATACTTTTCTTTGGCGGCTGGTTGCACGTCAGGGCACGTTTGGCTGCTGTATGATGCCGGCAAATGGAAATGCACTCGGAAACGCGTCGTTTATGGTTCACCTCTGTCTCCGTGCGGGATGCGCAAGCCGTCGGACGAGAAACGTAATTCCACACAAAAACTGACTGTGACTGCCCGCGAGCACATGTACACGTATACACGCGCATTATACGCGAACGATGCCTGTCATATATGCAAAATTATAGCGTTGTAGCCGATCGTAAAATCGTCCAAGATAACGTGAAGTGCATATATAAAGCCGCGGAAGTCCACCCAGATCGTGTGGTGCGGTGGCGTAGTGGTTACAGTGTCTGCTTGTCACGCGGTTGGCCTGGGTTCAAATCCCCGTGGTGGAGTGTGTGTGTGTTGATACATGGTTTGTGACTCTCTGTGCAGTGTTCTTGTGATGTGTAAATGCATATTCATGAGTTGGAAGGCTGAAAAGAACAAAAGAAAGCACTGCACGATCAACTACAATGTAGAAGAATTTCTTTTTTTTCTAAAAATTTGCGAAAAGTACCGCATATATTTCGACCGCATATTGAGCCGTATATAAGCCGGACAGATTTGACCTGAAATACCGCTTAACCAAATCGACGGTATGCGTTACTTTAAGCGGTCACTTTTAAACGGCCTTCTGGCAACGAGATGGCCTCGCATATGGAAGAGCCGCATAAACTTAGGCCGTATAAGAAAGAGCCGCTTAGCCAGAGGCGCGCATAAAGAGGGGCCGCATGAAAGAGCCGTATAAGTAGGCCGCTTAGAGAGCCATTTATAAGCGTCGAAAATTTGACCTACTTTCCGCCTTATATGCGTTGTTTTAAGCGGACGTTTGCTAAGAGTAGAAGACACACGGATAAGCGCTGAATTGTATACTGAGGTTTATTTGGGAAAACACGCATATTAGTAGAGTCACAAATGCAAATCTAAGCAAGGAAAATAGAAAAGCAGAAAACACGGCACGAAAAAAAAACTGATCACTAAAGTCGGTCGTCATGTAGAAGACAAAAAAGCAATACCGGTGTAACAGGGCCCTTTTGATCGCGATCAGGGCCGTGCTGCTACGTTGTGACTTATTATCGCGATCAGGCCCGATCGGGATCAAGATCAACGCGATCTGCTCATCGATATCTGGCCCCTGATTGCAATTTGACTGACGTTTGCGCCAAAGTCGATCCGAATTAGTTCGGACCGAACAGCAGCGATGACTGTTGATCGCGATCAAGAAATCCGATCCGGACTGATTCTGATCGCGATCAAAACTACCCGTGTGACACCGGTATAAGAGATAATCTAGTTTTTCATTAGTGAACGGAAGACATGATGATGCAGGCGTGACCAAGACGAGCCGTTTCGGTCGCAGCCTGCTAGATAACGGCTTACTTTCGCTATCAGAATGTTATTTGTTGTGCGTTGTGCTTGTGTGTTTCTTTTGTTCTTGCGACTGATCGCATTTGTGTCGCAATTTTTATGCGTGAATTCTCTCCCCCCCCCCCCCCCCAAAAAAACCCTCATTTGGAAACCAGCGCCAGTAAGTGTCATCTCTATTCATTCATTCGTTTGTTTTTTTACACCAAACATTCACAATAAACGGAACCTAACAATCACGACAAGCGCGATCGAGAAGCTGTATCATCGCGCGTAATCGTTCGCAGCGGAAAGCAGATCCTATTCGCAATGCCCATAGACTGTCGCGCCGCCAAGCGGAATTCAGGAGCGTCCTCTCGAGGAGGGTTAGTAGACGACAAAATGGCAGCACTACGCAGTCGCTCCCTTGTTCGGCTGTGCTAGCCTCAGTGTTAACGCGTTGGAAAGAAAGGAACACTACGACTTTGCATGTTCCCTACATCAGTGAACAAACCGGGCCCTCCGTGACACGAGAAATCTGATTCGTTCTTGCGAGACGCGAAGTTTTCGTGAAAATACGTGGTAACTCGCGCTTTCAATGCTAGCCCAGAGCGTACACATACTATCAGCTTCGCGAAGCTTTCTGTAGCCACGTAGGTTAGTTAAATGTTATCGTCTGACATATTCAGTTGAAGTTCACCCTGTTTTACTTGCATATAGCATTGGTCAGTGTTTTGTAGTGTGCTTGAGTCCCATAACACTGTACGCGGGCGGTCGCGCGGGCTCGCGATGTGCTCTTGTATAACTGAGCGATCTCAAGTTGGCAACACATTAAAATAGAACCTCTATCCTTTGTCAGCAAAGCGCTGTTGCGAATCGTGCGCGCGACGTTTCAATCATTCGAGGACGCGTCTGCTCGACGCCTTTCGTGGAGCGAACGCTTTCCATCCACGCCGTCCTTCGCCAGTGTGTTGGTAGTGTTAGGTTTCATAGCCACCGCTGCGCCGCTTGTTTTGTACGTTTGTTGATAGGTGGCAGCACACTGCAAGCGATTTACTTGTTGGCCGGTTTGAGAGCACAATGTTCGCGCCCAGATGTCTCTAATTGTAAACATGGTGACGCGGAGTGGTCGAAGTCGTTCGGCGGAGGAAATTCTTCAGATTGCTTTCAGCAGTGATGTTGAAGGAAACCATCTTGACGACGAGGATTTTTCACTGGACGTAGAAGACTGTGAAAGCACCGAGAGCGACAACGACGATGAACCACAACTGCTAACTCACGAGGAGCAAGCTGCACTTCACGTCCCCTCGTGCGTTAATGTTCTTTCACGCTCGTAAGTCACTTTGATTGATTTAGTGTATAAGATCCTTGAGCGAGATCAAGATAAAACCATAGTTCCTCTTGTGCATTGCATGTATCACGATTATTGGATATTATGGAGCGCCGCATGCCACCAACGCTCGAGCTCGACCAGCGAAGCGAAATGGTTTGAGCGATGGAACGTGTATTCACGGCCACAATCCACGCCTCTCGGCTAACTTCTTCGACGTTGCGAAAAGCATACGTGTGCATTCTTGTCGATATTCATGTTTTGATCGTGCTGATCGAACCTGCAACATGCGAGTGAAGTGAATTGCACACGGCTAGAGTCTCACCATGGCTGTGACACAAGCGCTACTGAATGGTATGTTAAATGCTTGTGTTCCGTTGAAGACGTAACTCCGCGTTCCCGACTGCACAAGTAATGACGACGGCGTATATGTTTGTAAACCATCACCACGTTAAACGTGTGGTCCCCTGCAGCACGATGGCGCTACTCGCTGGCGGCCTACTACTGCCGCAAATCCGTCAGGCAGGCTCAGTACGTACTATACCTCGGAGTGCCGTTCAGCTCATACGTCAATTCTAGATCATGCAGTTTTATGTAGCACGCACAGGATTTCGCGAAGCATCGTTATGCATGGTAACGGAGCTGAAATATAACCTTTCACACCGCAGCAAATAATTAGGTGGCGAGTCCTTGCACTTTCCATGGTTTGGGAAAGTATTTAGTCTCATATCCATTTCAGCGCAGCTCATGGCATCATGGTGAAAGTGTCACGGGCCGTACGTCCGCACGTCCTATCTGTTCCTATGCTAACAAACGGGTTGACCTCCTCCTGGCGCCATCTTGAAAAGCACGGCGCGCCACCTATAGTTCGTGGGCATTGCGAATAGCTGTGCACTTTAGACTGAATGAGAGTTGCCGCCGTGAGAGGTGATAGACTCTCAGCTGATATTCAGCATATTGAGGACAACCTCATTTTTAAGCAACGCGCAAATAGCCTACGAAAAAAAGACGTTGATGAGCAGGCCGGAACGATATTTAATATGTAGCATTCGGCGATGATTTGATACGAGCAATAGGACAGGCGCCTTACCTCGCAAAGAACGCTGTTCTTTGTCGGAACAAACTTTCTTTGGACGATGTTTTGCAGCCACTGCTTTTTGCACCAGCCATCACGCTTGCCATGGGGAATCGTAAAAAGTGCATAACCGTTTGCACTCTCATTGTGGCAGTTATAGGCGCAACAGCACGGCATAGCGCCCACACAATGCACAGAAAAGAAAGCGCGCGCAACGTTTGCTACGCGGAGCCCCGGCGTAAAATGGGGCGAGCGAAAAAGAAAAATACCAGCAAAACGCAAGATCCACGCGTCGCCAAGGGCAACGGCGAAGGAGACCAATCGTCGGCGCGGAAAAGCGGCGGAGAACGGGAGGACGCGAAAGGGGCGAGAAGGGAGAGAGATGGACGCGTGTGCGGCGGCGAGTACACTGAATGGCGGTACTTTCCCAAGATCAAGGGGCTTTACGCGCACGCAGGCGACCACGCCCTCTAGGGCGATGTGCACAGGGGTGCGCACGGAGTGCAACGTTACGAGCGTGGCGATGATCTTTAAAGTGCAAGCCTCGCCGCTTCGCGCCATCTCTCTGGTGCGCAAGAAAGCACGCTGAAGTACATGGTGTATATAAATAGCCTCGCCGTTAGCCTGCTGAAAACGGTACTCTTCATGGCTTGGCCGCCTAACGCCGCGCGCTGCGGAGCGACAGGTCGCCCGTTGCAATTCTGCGCATCGGAAAGTATTTTTGAATTATTTTTCTGTGTGCCTTTATATATATATATATATATATATATATATATATATAATAATATTATATATATAATATATTATTATATATAATATGTAGTTGAAGGAGTGGTTGCCGTATAAGTATGAGAGGCGGCACTTCAAGAAAACTTCATTTATTACGTCGACGTTTCGGTCGGAGCCTGACCATTCTCAAGACGAAATGTTCATGCATATTTCCGTGTTTATACGGACACCAAATGAGAGGGGAAGGAGGTGAGAGAGAGAGAGAAGGAGTGGGAGGGGGAAAAGTTTGCTTAGGCCATCAGGAGCGAGGAGTAACACGCCGCTGCCGACAGCGGAGCGCTTCGCGACAGAGCTTATACTTATGCGGCTATTACTCATTGTTAAAAGTTGTCGCACTATTCTGTCCCGGAGACGAAGAGCCGGCTCAAGTTAAAAACAGCCGGTGTGCGATTCAAACCGGCTGATTGAAAAAAGAAAGGTGGGGGGGGGGGTTAAAGTTGGTGTTGGTGAGCACTGTTGACGCGGCGTATTGTCCTTTTGGGCCATGCCGAAAGAGTCTTGTCTACGTCTCACTTGCCGAGCCTGCTCGTTTGTTGGTAAACGACGCCCGCTTCCAAAGTGAGAACGAACACGTTGAGTGACATTAGCGACTTCCGGTCAAGGACCCACTGAAGGAAAAAAAGAAAAAGGATAGGGGCAAGAAGGAAGTAAGAGGGAGGGCGGGGCTTCCGCTTAGAGTGATCGATTGCTGCTCTCTTCAAGAGCTGCGCAATACAAAGCAGGGGAAGGTAAAATACGGGACACATGAAAGGGTGAAAAACACTGCAGGTACGATCAGCGAAGGCATTGGCTTACACATGCATCTTTGCTGCGTATTTTGTTGGGTTGATGTTAGTTTCATTGAAAGTACTATTTGCGTTTTAAACCACGTAAGACAGGAAGAGCACTCGGATGTTCATTTATTCCATGTTCAACGGTGTTGAATTTGTGTATTTAGTACGCTTCACGCTGTTCACGTTCTCTCTGATAGCGGACAGTTCCTTGGAGTAGTGTTACTTTAATGGAATCGAAATTGTGATCTTCTGACTTAATATGTTTGAGAAGGGGATGGTTCGGTAGTGTCTTCACAGCGAGCGGTTGTTGTTGAATCTGATTCGAAAAGGTGTATCAGTTTGTCCAACGTATTGTTTAGCGCAGATTCCACATTCAAATAGTAAAACGTTTGGGGAGTCGCAGTTAAGGTCACCATGTATGATGTGGGTAAAATTACCATGCGGACTTTCAGCTATCGTGGTTGTTTGCATGTGCTTGCGCACCTGACATCTACTGTTTCCGCAGGGATGACAGCCAACTTGTCATGTTCTCTTTGTTTTAGAGTGTACTACATAGTCCCTAACATTTTTCGGGCGTCTGTATATCACCCGCGGCGGGATAGTGAATAGATTTTTGAGGCGGTCGCTTTGATCAATAACATGAAATGCTTTTTCAGAATTTTGTTAACATTCGGTGCGTTACTAGTGAATGTAAGAATTAGGTTGCTCTGTTCCCCTTTACTTTCTTTTTTCTGATTGTGTAGGATTTGGTGGCGGTTCAGATTCGCTGCTTTTTGTGTTGCGTCGTCGATGATTGGAGGTGGATAATGTTGCTTTATAAGGACGTTACGTAGGCGGTACGTGTTCTCTTTGAAGTCCTTTGTTTCAGAGCATATTCTCCAAATCGGTGTGCCTGGGAGTATGGGATGCTGGTTTTGCAATGGCGCGGATGACAGCTCTTCAAGTGGAGGTATTGTTGCGCGTCTGTAGGCTACCTGTAAACACTAGTTATCAGTTTACCCCCTCCACCCTTACATTAACATCAAGAAAGTTTATTTCAGTTCTAGAACAAGTATGCGCGAAAGAAATGTTTTTACGGACGTTGTTAAATATATCGCTAAACTTAATTAGTTGTTCTTCAGTGCCCGTCCAAATAAGAAAGATGTCATCCAGGCACCGCTCATAGAAGGCGGGGCTCGTGGGATATGTTGAGAAATCTGGATTCGATCTCGTGCATAAATATATTGGCATAGTTCGGCGCCATTCTTGTTCCCATCGCCGTTCCATTTACTTGAAGAAATATTGGTTGTCGAATTCGAAGCTGTTTAGTTCAAGGACGACCTTAGCTAGAGTTTCAAGGACAATCGGGTGTGGAGAAGAGGCTGGTGCATTTTCCCTGTAGGATTTCACAAGAGCCTGAATGCCATCATCATGTGGTATGTTCGTGTATAGTGACGTGACGTCTAGTGGGACGAGAAAAGCACCTTCCATTATTGTAAGATTTTCAATTTTTCTAAGAAGTGGTTTGTGTCAAGAAGGTACGATGGATGCCGAGGCGGAAAGTCCCTAATCAAGAAATCAATGTAGCTAGATATTGGTTCAGTAAGTGCCCGTTCCTGATATTATAGGTCTTCCAGGGTTGCCTTTTTTGTGTATTTTGGTGTATATATTGTTAGCGGGTCTAATCTACAGCGATGGAGTAGCAGCGACAACAACAACGGAGTAGAAAGGAAGAGAAGAAGGACGTGCAGTACTGGCTGACACTCGCCGTCCAGTGCCTTACTGCCTTACGAATAAAGCTCTCTTACAGACCTCGTAACAGAGTGGCGGAGGTGCGGGGTACGTGAGCACCGAACAAAGGAATCGCTACACTTTGACCCCCGTCGGAGTCGTCGCCTTGCGGGACTTCCGCCCGCCTCAGCAGGAGACATGCTACCGGGAACACAAACACCGAGGTCAATGGCCCCATCGCAACTCCACAAGGAGCCACCCTGCTTTGCCGGGACTGCCAGTGAGGACGTCGACGAGTGGTTGAAGCAGTACAAAATGGTGAGCAAGCTAAACAGCTGGGACTCAGCAGCTCAGCTGTCACATGTTGTGCTATCGCTCACGAATACTGCGCCGCGGTACGACAACCACGAAGACACGCTCACGACGTGGGAAATATTTGAAGAGGAACTGAAAAGTGCTTTGGAGATTCAATCACGAAAAGAAGCGAGCCGAACAGATTCTGTCCCAAAGGGCCCAGCTCCAAGGCGAGACATGTACCAGGTATATAGAAGAGATTCTTAAGCTGTGTAGACTCGTGAAACCCAGCATGTCCGAAGAAGATAAGGTGGGGCATCTTCTTAAAGGCATAGCCGAAGATGTGTATCAGTTTCTCATTGCCAAAGAAAATCTGACATCTGTGGCCGAGGTAATGCAACACTACCGCACGTTCGAAGCACTGAAGGTGCGTCGTATTGCACCGAAATTCGGCCGCCTGGCTAATGTACCGATCGTGGCCAGCGTCGAAGCTAGTTCACCATTCGACCTTTCATCAACGATACGGCAGATTACGGCAGATGTACGAGAGGAACTGCTCCGCTGCCACGAAGTCAGCCGTTTCGGTGGTGACGACTCCCGAGGCAATGAGCCCGGACTACCGCCTATGTCTTGGCAACCATCCGTTAACGCAGCAGATCTGGCCAATTACCAAGCCGTGACACAGTCTGGACCCGCAAGCCTACCTCGTTTCAACAGCGAGCACAGCGCCGCAACACTTCTCCGACGCCGCGGTTGCACCCTACGTATGCAGCGACGAGGGTGTACAGAGACCACGATGATCGGGACGGATATCCAATGCTTGCTGACCGAACCGAGGGGTTTCGGCAGCATCGCGCATTTCGGCCTCCTCCCCGTGTGTGCTACAGCTGCGGTCTCCCAGGTCACATCTCCAGGTTTTGCGACCGTCGCCGACTATACCGAGAAGAGCCCTCACCAGCATCCTACCAGGCAAATTATCGACACTTCACCCCGTCATGGCCATCACGTCCACCTGCCAGTCGTCGATTCCGTCAAGGTAACTTCCGGAACCCGTCACCAGCCTCTGACCGCAGCTTAACGCTTCCGCCTGCCCCACGTGCTCCGCGATCTCCGTCGCCACGGCGTCGCTTCCCATCACCACATCCGAAAAACTAGGCAGTGCGGCCGATGGGGGTAAGGTCGCCGGATGCTGTGCGCTGCCAAACGATATACCTCCGACAGCCTTCATGCTGAAAAACATAGTTCACGTGCGTGTGGATGGTGTGCCTACTATGGCTCTTGTGGATACTGGCGCAACGATTTCGGTGATGAGCCTTAGTTTCAAAGCTTTACTAGGACATAAAGTTAGGTTTCACTGGAACAATACATCGACGTTTTCTAGCGTTAGTGGTGACACGTTGTGCCCGGTTGGTGTTTGCACTGCTGATGTGTGTTTGTGCAGCAAAATATTCAGTACTGAATTCGCCGTTATTCCTCGATCTACGCACGATATTGTCACGTGGTCGTGACGTCGACGAAGACAGCAGTCGGCATTTGCAGGATGAAAGTGTTTATTTGGCCGAACTTGTGGCCAGAAAATGAGAACTAGAACTGCAGCAATACACGCTGTACAATGATAGCGCGCGAACAGGGCGTCGTCCGTCGATCAACTGACTAGCGGTGAAGCGCGTCGGCATTTAAACACGTGCCGTCGAATATTCCAGCGTTATCGCTGGCTGTCGTGCAAATTCTAGAATAAGCTCGAGTGTGCGCGTCTTGCGCGCAATCTTAACAAAACGATCTACAATGGTTGCGAAGGTTCTCGAATAATGAGGCGCGGTTCGCGCTCATTAATGTAATGCCGTCAGGGACAACCTCCTAGTCGAGTGCGCCGAGGCGTCGAAGTACCCTGTACGGTCCGAAGTATCGTCGAAGAAGCTTCTCACTGAGTCCCCGTCGGCGTATTGGCGTCCATACCCATACACGGTCACCGTGTTGGTATTCTATGTGGCGCCGTCGAAGGTTGTAGCGGCGGCTGTCAGTCATCTGCTGGTTCTTGATCCGTAGGCGGGCGAGCTGTCGTGCTTCTTCGGCGCGCTGTAAGTAAGCGGCGGCGTCGAGATTTTCTTCGTCGGTGACGTTGGGTAGCATGGCATCGAGCGTCGTTGCCGGGCTTCTTCCGTAGACCATCTTGTATGGCGTCATCTGCGTCGTTTCTTGGACGGCCGTGTTGTAAGCGAAGGTCACGTACGGAAGGACGGCGTCCCACGTCTTGGGACGCCGTTCTTACGAAAGGCACGTGGCAATATTATTTTAGGCATATATTTCTTGCGAGAGTGTGGTGCAACTGTTGACTGTCGAAGTGGGGTACCGACGTAACTTCGTCGGTACACGACGAAGTTATGACCGAACTCATGGAGAGCTCGCCACGCCGCCAAAAGAGTGCTTTTGTGTAGCTGAGGATGTCGTCGTGCCCGCACAATGTACTGTCCGCGTCCCGGTCATTTGCTCTGGCACCTCTCCTGCAACATTTGAGCCTGTATAAAGAAGAATGTTTTGGTGCCGCATTGCATAGTATCAGTAGTTGAAGGACGTTCCGGATTATGGACGATGAACTACACGGCCCAGCCCATACTTCTACCTTCTGGCATGAAGCTCGCGCTCTTCAAGGAAGAAACACCTACTTTCCTGGCTGTACTCGAAGCTGCTGCAGACGAGCCCTCCATTCCTGCCCTTCGGACTCGAAGCTACTTCAGATGGTGGACAAGTCACTCAGCACGAGCGAGCGCCACACGTTACTGGATGTTTTAACCAAGCACGCAGAAGTGTTCGACTTCTCGCAAGACGGTAAGACGTCCCCAATTCCGACGTCTCGAGTCCGCCATCGTATAAATACAGGGTCAGCGCACCCTATACGACAGAAGCCGTATCACGTGGCACCCGATGAACGTAAGATAATTGGTGAGCACTTTGAAGAAATGCTGCAGAAGGGAGTAATTCAGGAGTCCTCGAGCCCTTGGGCTGCACCGGTTATTCTCGTCAAAAAGAAAGGTGGCAGTTGGCGATTTTGTGTAGATTATCGGTGGCTGAATAGCATTACTAAGAAAGATGTCTACCCGCTTCCGCCTATAGACGATGCGTTGGACTGTCTTCATTCGGCTTCTTACTTTTCTTCTGTCGACCTGAGATCCGGTTATTTCCAAATACCGATGCATAACGAAGACAAAGAAAAGACAGCGTTCGTGACACCCGACGGACTTTTTGAATTCAACGCTATGCCATTCGGCTTGTGTAACGCCCCTGCCACCTTCGAACGCTTCATGGACACCATTCTGCGAGGTTTAAAATGGGAGATATGCATGTGCTATTTCGACGATGTTATCATCTTTGGTCGTACCTTTGACGAGCACAACGCGCGTCTCGACACTGTCCTCAGCTGCATAAACAAGGCTTGTCTTGTGCTTAACTCCAAAAAGTGCCATTTCAGTGAACGCCAAGCTTTGGTGTTGAGACATCTCGTGGATAGAGACGGCGTCAGGCCCGACCCTGCAAAAACGGAGGCTGTTGAAGCATTTGAGCCACCTCAGTCTGTGAAAGAACTTCGCAGCTTCTTGGGGTTATGCTCCTACTTCAGGCGATTCATTCCTCGCTTTGCTGACGTCGCTTATCCTTTGACAGCCTCCTGCGCAAGAACGCCCCATTCGAGTGGACGCCCGAGTCTACTGCTTCCTTTCGACAATTGAAGTTCCTGCTGACGTCGCAGCCGATACTCCGACACTTCAATCCCTCAGCGCCAACGGAGCTCCACACAGATGCGAGTGGTGTAGCTCTTGGTGCTGTTCTTGTTCAGCGCTTAGACAAGAAGGAACATGTCATCGCCTACGCAAGTCGGTCTTTAAGCAAACCCGAGCGTAACTACACGGTTACTGAACAGGAATGCCTCGCTGTTGTTTTCCTGTGCAGCGGTTTCGGTCCTACCTTTACGGAGAGAGTTTACGATCATCACAGACCATCACTCTCTTTGCTGGCGCGTCAGTCTTCGTGATCCGTCGGTACAGTGTACTAGAAGGGGGCAGTGGAACGAACGAAGCGGCCGCGCCGCATCTCGGGTGATGCTCCGACGGGCGACAGTAGCGGCGGCGCTGTAGTCACTTTGTACTGAAGCTGTGGAGAGCGTCTGCATTTGGCGCGCGCTCGTCGCAGCCTACGAAAGCGTGTAAATGCGCGTTTTGAGCGCGTTTAATGCATTACTGAGCTTCAATCGGTGTCTCAACGCCTGCTACGCGCCATGGTGCATGAGTGAATATGCTGGCGTGCCAAAATTGCGCCGAGATATTCCCTGTTCTTGGAGCCTGCCGACATCCAATGAAGGCGACAATGGGATTTTACGCACATGCATCTAGCTGCTCACTGATTGCTGTGCGGTTTGCAAGCAGCACTTCAGCCGCCACTGACTACGAAGAACTAACGAACCAGCGACGAAAAAAAGCCTACAATTCTTCTGCCGGCAGTCTCTATACGATATATCCAGAGCATTGATCTCTGTATGAGCTCCAATGCGCTCGACTGTTTCATGAGTAACCTGAGTACAAATGACTCTATCGCAACATTATATTAGTGACGGCTGAGTTCTGCCAGTTTTGCGCTGCTTCTTTAATGCCGAAAGGCTATCTGTATAAACAGCATGCTTCCGCGGTTACGATGCATCGGTTATGCGACCTCTGAGGGCTTAAAATACCAGGAAGGCGAGCCCAGGAAGCCGAGCCGAAGGCGCGTGTTCGCCTTCGAGGCACAAACTTCATGCACCAGGGCTTATCTCAAGCATATTAAAATGCGCAGATGGAAATGTAGCCCGTCGGTTATTCTGCCTAAATTCATTACAGCCAGTTCTCATTTTCAATGGACAGCTTATATTGCACTTTTCCTGATCTTCTATCGATGCCATTAGAAAAACTTCTTTTTGACAACGTTTTGTATTATAATTTCATTGCTTTATCTGTAAAGCGAGATTATATATATATATATATATATATATATATATATATATATATATATATATATACTATATATATATATATATATATATATATATATATATATATATATATTTTATATATACACGCACAAATACGGACAGTAAGGTATCCCCTCCCCACCCGGCGCCTAGCAATTAATAAAATATCCGTGCAAGGAACCTGAGGACGATTGTTATTTGTACCGGTCGAGTTAACTTTGAGTTCCAATACCTTTGAGCCCTCGTAACGTCGAAGTCATATTTACAGCGCATTTGTAAAGATACGCGCCGTATACGCAGCTTCGCCAACGCGCGGTTAATGTTCGGTGTGCTTTCGGCACAATATCAGCACACAGCTTTCTGAGCACAGTTAAATTCCATTAGAGCAGCTCAGTTACTCTGAATAAACTAGACGCCGAATCACCACCAAAAAAAGCATTAAGGCAGAAGAAATCAGAATAAGACACGCCCTTTTTGTTTCCTCTGTCTCCTTTCTGGCCGTCGTTCGGCGTCTAGTTAATTGAGAGTAATTGTTCTAAATAGCCCAGCAATGAGTTCGGCTCAATTACACTGAGATCGTGAATATTCACGGTCGGTGTCAGCCTGTTTTTATTTTTATATTTTGCGTACTTTCCAGCAGTCACTTCGGCTACAAGAACTAATTTGCAGTATCTCTCAAAGGCATATATGAAGCAAGCATCCATTAAAAGCTTTGAAGTGTCGTCCATCAAGGCTTAAGACGACGTTTCCTACGCTTAATAATGATAGACACGCAACGAACGCCACATCGCCACATGAGTGCCGATTTGCCGGGTTCCGCCGACGCGTCCAGCAGTTCTAGCGGCCCCGTTCTAGCGCGCGGCGCCGCGCGCCTTCAGTACGAGCGACTGCAGCGCCGCCGCTACGGTCGACGCGGAAGGCATCAGGCGGCCAGGCGCGTTCACGCCACTCGACAGTTCTAGTACACTCTACCGTCGGGACGCCTTGCACGATGGGCCTTGCGATTGCAAGAGTACAGCTTCACTGTCTCCTACAAGAGCGGGCGACGGCATGCTGATGCCGATTGCCTTTCCAGGATGCCTCTTCGTGCAACGGAATGTGACGCTGACAGTTTTGACCATTTAATTGCAACCGTACATCGAGATTTGCCAGATGTCGCAACCTTCGCAAAAGAACAGCGCGAAGATTCAAGTTTAGAGCCACTTTTCTCTGTCGCTAAACAGTCAACAGCGTGCCATTTTTGTGTTCGAGATGGGTTGCTGTATAAGAAGAATTACTCCGCGACAGGTGCACAGTTTCTTCTCGTGGTGCCAGGAGCCTTCCGTTCTTCTGTTTCGCGCGTCGTGCACGATGACCCAACTTCATGTCACCTAGGACACACGCGAACACTCCATCGTGCCAAAGAAAGATTTTACTGGCCTCAAATACGCAAGACAACGGAAACATACGTAGCCAGCTGTGCCGAGTGCCAAAGTCACAAGATACCTACTGCTGCCCCAGCTAAAGCCCCTATACTTCGTAAAGTACCGCCATCTGCTCTCCCCTCCGATGCCTCCTCTCCTGCGCGCTCTCGCGCGCGACGGCGGCGCCCCCTCGAACGCGCCCACGCGGACGCGTGAAGCTTTCAGGCCGGTTGCGCGCTGGCGCTGCCACTTCAGCCACAGCTTTTCTAGTCCAGCCGTGGTCGCGTGCCATGTCTCGCATACGGCTGTGTGTAATGACTCTATTATTTCTGCGTTCATTTTCTCAGTTGGTGTAGGTGTGCGCACCATCTAATTCCCTTACAGCGCGCCAGGAGAGCTGCTGCAAGCAATGTACAAATTTGTAGCAAATTGCATGTCGTTTACGGTTCTTTTCGGAGCGCAGCGTTTCCCCGTGTATTTATTGCATCGGCAAGAAATATTTACATGGCAGCTGTGATGTCAAGCCACGCCGTTTGGGAAGGAATAGTTCCCGTGCGTATAAACTATCTCTATCATATATAACTGCAGCAATGCCTGCAATTCCCATGAATGTGCTCGATCAAAATTTCATGACATTTCACATATGTACTTCTCGGCCTGCCTACCGCAGTGATGAAGCGGTTTCGGCGCTCGCCTGCTCACCCGAAGGTCGCGTGTTCGGTCCCGGCCGCGGCGGTCGCAATTCAATAGAGGTGAAATGCTAGAGGCCCGCGTACTGTGCGATGTCAGTGCACGTTAAACAACACCAGATGGTCAAAATTTCATTTCCGGAGCCCTACACTACGGTGTGTCTCATAATCATATCGTGGTTTTGCGAAGTGGAAGATTTATGCTTCAATAAATTCACGACTAGGCAGCGCACAAAGGCAACGAACACGTATACAAATAAGACGCAAACACAAGCGCTGTACTGCAACTGGTGATTTATTGTCGAAAGACCCGGCTTATGTATGTGAACACGCACATGCGCTCTGACAGCAGTAGATACGATGAGGACCGCGTCTTTTTTCTGTACGTGTTCGTTGCCTTTTGTGCGCTGCCTAGTCGAGAATCATGGCTCACTAACTAGCCCATCAGTACATTTTATGAAATAAATTTAGTTAGTCTGCGCTCGTTTCTTGTGTTCCGTCAACCGCGCAGTATTTTACCATTCTATGTCATACCAACTAGCCCCCCAACGCACTTTACTCAAGTTAGGTGGAAATCTTATCACAGCAGCAAAACACCATAAGCGTCGGACAACGTTCTAAACATGAATGAACGTTTATTAAAATAAGCGCATGGCTGCGCTTTAATTGAAATTTTAAATTTATTGCTTTGATCTACTGCGCGTCAAACAGGCATCTGCTGCAACTACCGCAGCGTGTTGAAACTTATGCGCTAAATCGGTGACGCGATAATTCATGATGACACGCCGGCCGATGAGCCGCGGTCCGCTGAACTAAAGCCCCGCTCATGTTCCGAATTTGCAAAAAGTTCTGACTGTCACCCAGAAGTGGTTCACCAAATTAGACAATATGATGGAGGAGCTGCACGCAAATGCACTGCTTTCGATAAATCCTGCGCGCTAGGTTCTTTTTTTTTCTTTTTTTTTTGCTATCGCACTTTCATTCCGACGCTGGCTCCGTCTTCGCCCTTCCATCCGCACATCACAGTGAAAGGTTAGTAGAATATGTGGAACAGAACCTAGTGTTCTAGTGCACGACATTCGTTCTTTCAGAGTTATTAATATTTACGTGCCAAAACCGTGATATGATCAGGAGGCACGCCGTAGTGGAGGCCTCCGAAAATGTCGACCATCTGGGCCCGAATTCACAAAGCTTTCTCTTGCCCACGCAATTTCTTAGCCAAGAATTCTCGTATCTCGAGGGATTACGATAGCAATGGTACGAATTTAACTTACCAGCCACTTTTGAGGGCAAGGAGGCAACGCGAAAGCCGATCAAACGACAAGGAAAGAAAGAAGTGCGCGCAGGTGATAGCAAGGCTGCACGCGAAGCGTCTAGCATCGAGGGTATACGATGATACCCAATGTATTTTCGCTGCATCTCAGCTTCCAGTTCCGGGCGTCTGCTACAGCTCTTACGCGTTGCCGCAGACGCCCTGGGGTCTTGCGCGAAGCCCAGTGCTCGTGTTTCATCGATGACCATAGCTAACAAAAATCTAGTTGCTCGATGGCGTTAATAATCCGTGCGCTATCCCGTCAAGTGCAGTCGAACAACGCTCCAGACGCACTGCATCTTTAAACCACGCGTAAATTGAAACATTGAAGGTTTGAAGATGTGACCGAAACGTCTCCCCCTGTTTACCACAACCAGTTTAGTTACATTTTCATGAAGCTGCGCTGCCACTAAACTAACTAGGCATGTTCGAGCACGGTATGGTGGTTGCCATTAGGGCGTTTTGTAGCTAGACGTAAACTTCTGCATTTCTTACGAAGATCTCAGTACAAGACATAGGAGCGGCTTTTGAGCCTACGGAGAACTGTACAGAAATACAAAGGAGCAGTAAGAAAGGTATCATAGCGTAATGCCGCAGGTCCGATTCACCGCAGCATTTTGACAGGGCTGGAATGAGAGAGCAATCGTATACGCTTAGATATGTGCATGCGTAAAACAAGGAATATTCGTCGGGAGGTTTCTACGTGCTAATGCTTTTCAGAAAACACGGCGCAGTCACTTCGTCCTTGCGGAGTTTGCGTGAGCAAACATAAAAGAAGCGGTGTTGTCTCGGCCTGAAGTGACATGACTACACATGCGCCTGGATTCACAGGGCGCGCGTGCTGCGCGTTCGCACGATTAATAATAAGAACAAAAAAAGAGACGGCGTTCGCGTTACTTACTAACGTCTATGGGAGCGAAAGCCATACAAAAGCGAGCGAACGTGTGATTGTGCTTATATATGAGAATCGAAGCAAATTAGGTGAGTAGCGATTTGTTTAGTGAAAGTTTATTTAAACGACAATAATCGAAACACATTGAATATTCAATTAGTGAAAGTGACATTAGTGACAGTCAATTAGCGATAGTTGATTAGAGATGTCGCACTCGATACAAAGTGCACGGTAATATAGCCCCATTTGATGGCTTTAACCTTCGAGTCACCTTAGGCGAATGCATTAGGATCCCGAGTTTTTTCTTCTTTTTTTGATCGACTTTCCCCGGACGTCTTGAATTACGTGTCTTTCGAGGGAAAGATAATATATATTGCCACGCCCACTTCTTGTCCTATTTTGATGTTTTTTGGGTTTGACCTGCAAGGGCGGTTATCAACGCTCGACGCTGCCCGCGAAGCAGTGTTCGAGAGACTTCTCGATTGTAGTAGATCGTTTTGTCAAGATTTCGCGCCGCACGCGAATGTTCCAGCTTTATCGAGAGATAACGCCGCCACCAGCGATATCGCTGGAAAGTTCCATAGCACCTGTATAAAAACCGACGCACTTGACCGCTTGTCAGTTGATCGACGGACGACGCCCTGTTCGCCGCTATCATTGTACAGCGCGTATTGCTGTAGTTCTAGTTCTCATTTTCCCGGCCACAAGTTCGGCCAAATAAACAGTTTCATTCTGCAAACGCCGACTGCTTTCTTCGTCGACGTCACGACCACGTGACATCTGGTGGAGGTGCTGCTCGTTCATGTTCCAGACGCCCCCGACAAGCCTTGAACCCAGCCCACGTCGCGAAGAAGACACCGACACCATCAGCGGCAGTCGAGCCAGCCGCAGACTGGAAGGACTACCCCCACAATACGGACCCCTACCGGACAAGACCAGGATCACAACGAAGACGACAACAGCCACAATGACAACCGCTGTGGCGCCTACAACGGTCGTCATGCATCAACCGAGGGAGCCGCCGACATTCCGCGGATCACCATGCGAGGATCCAGAAAGCTGGCTGGAGGCATACGACCGGGTCTCCACGTTCAACAACTGGGACTGCGACGAGAAGCTACGCCATGTCTACTTCGCCCTTGAAGATGGCGCAAGAACCTGGTTCGAGAATCGAGAGTCCACGCTAACATCATGGGACCTCTTCCGCACCGGATTTCTCAACACCTTCACGAGCGTCATCCGGAAAGAAAGGGCTGAAACCCTTCTCGAGACCCGTGTACAGCTCCCCAATGAGAACGTCGGACTGTACACCGAAGAAATGACTCGCCTATTTCGCCATGCCGATCCAGCCATGTCCGAAGAAAAGAAAGTTCGCTTCCTGATGCGGGGAGTGAAGGAAGAACTCTTCGCCGGACTTGTGCGCAACCCGCCGAAGACGGTCTCGGAATTCCTTTCCGAGGCCACCACAATCGAAAAGGCACTAGAAATCCGCACTAGGCAGTACAACCGCCGCATTCCTACGACGACCTACGGGGAGGTTCAGGCGCTGCAGTCTGATGACCTGCGTGACACCATCAGAGCGATTGTGCGGGAAGAGCTGCGCAAACTGTTACCTTCGCCGCAGCATCAAGTGCATTCAATCGCCGACGTTGTCCGCGAGGAAGTCCGGCAATCGCTTGGAATTCCCGAAGCACCGCAGGCTCAGCCAGAAGCAATGAGCTATGCTGCTGCAGCCCGACGCAACGCCCCACCCCCTCGCCCACGTCAAGACGCCGCGTCGCCGCAGCAGTTCCGCCGCCAGGCACCGCCGCCACCACCACCGACGCCATACCGCCCGCCGACAGGACAACGCTGCGCCCCCCGAAAGACCGACGTTTGGCGTGCCCCTGACAACCGACCGCTCTGCTATCACTGCGGGGAAGCCGGCCACACATACCGCCGATGCCAGTATCGACAGATGGGGCTACGCGGATTCGCCGTCAGCGCGCCGCGCCCGCAGCCAGGCGAACGGCCTCGCGACATCGACGACTACCTCACCGGAACACAGTGGGAAGAACGACGACCTTCCCGCTCACCGTCGCCCGGCCGCTACATGTCACCGCACCGCCGGCAGTACACTGGCCCAAACCGGGGCCGGTCGCCTAGCCCGTATCCGGGAAACTAAGGGCAGCAACCGATGGAGGTGCGGTTGCTGTACGACGAACTGCCGAAGATCCTCCGCGGCCGCCGACGACGACAACGCGACGAGACCTTCAGAACACGACGCAAACCGGACGGAGCCCTCACAACGAAACTTCGCGGCCCGAAGAAAACCTGACGACGCAACGTCGAAACAGCGGGACAAATCGACGAAGCCGTGATCCGACGCCACGACCTAACCGCAACGCAAGACGACGAACAAGCGACCTCGATGTTCTTATCGACGGCCACAGCGTCACAGCTCTCGTCGACACCGGAGCCGACTATTCCGTCGTCAGTGGGCCATTCGCCACCAAGCTGAAGAAAGTAAAGACCGCTTGGAGTGGACCAGAAATCCGGACAGCTGGAGGCCACCTGATAACGCCGATTGGTGTCTGCACGGCGAGAGTCACCATCAATAACCGCACTTATCCTGCGAGCTTTGTAATCCTACAAGACTGCTCCAGGGATGTGATACTCGGAATGGACTTCCTAAGTGACCACGGCGCCGTTATCGACCTGAGGTCTGAGTCGATAACACTAACCTCAGACAAAGCGCTCCCGCCCCACGCGACGCCAGGGAACCATGCACTGAATGTGATAGAAGAGCAGGTGACCGTTCCGCCACGCTCCAGCGTCATTATTTCCGTTGGCACCGAAAAACCTGCGAACCTTGAATGCGTAATCGACGGCGATCAGCAACTACTCCTGAATCGTCAAATTTGCGTCGCAAGAGGTATCGCCGAGCTGCATGACGGTAAAGCAAAGGTACTGCTGACAAACTTCAGCCACGAATATAGGCACCTCAACATGGGTACGACGGTTGCCTACATCGACGAATGTGTAGCCGCCAGCGATGCTTTCGCCCTCTTCGATGCTGTCGAACCTGCTTCGACGAATAGAGGTCCCGAACGGGATTTTGACGTCAACCCGAGCCTTCCGAAGGTCGAGCAAGATAAGCTCAAAACCCTGCTCCTGCAATACAAGGACTGTTTCTCGTCATCATCGCGGGTCCGACAAACGCCCCTTGCTAAGCACCGCATTATAACAGAAGAAAATGCTCGACCACACCGTCAGAGTCCCTACCGGGTTTCGACGCGGGAACGGGAGGCCGTGAAGAAACAGGTCGACGAAATGCTATGCGACGACATCATCCAGCCGTCGAAGAGTCCGTGGGCATCCCCCGTGGTGCTAGTGAAGAAGAAGGATGGGACTCTTCGTTTTTGCGTCGATTATCGTCGCCTGAACAAAGTCACAAAGAAGGACGTGTATCCCCTTCCCCGGATAGACGACACCCTGGATCGATTACACAACGCAAAGTACTTTTCGTCGATGGACCTCAAGACCGGTTACTGGCAAATAGAAGTCGACGAGAGAGACCGAGAAAAGACTGCCTTTATAACGCCAGACGGCCTGTTTGAGTTCAAGGTCATGCCTTTTGGTCTTTGCTCGGCACCTGCGACTTTTCAACGGGTTATGGATACAGTACTGGCCGGCTTGAAGTGGCAGACGTGCCTCGTGTACTTGGACGACGTCGTAGTGTTTTCCTCAAACTTCGACGAACACCTTCGGCGCCTTGAAGCTGTACTTCAAGCAATCAAGACCTCCGGACTCACTTTGAAGCCTGAAAAGTGCCGCTTCGCGTACGAGGAGCTCTTGTTCTTGGGTCATGTGATCAGCAAGGATGGTGTTCGCCCGGACCCGCGGAAAACAGCTGCCATCGCTGACTTCCCGACGCCCACCGACAAGAAGGCCGTACGCCGTTTTCTCGGCTTGTGCGCCTATTACAGACGTTTCGTCAAGGAATTTTCACGGATCGCCGAGCCACTGACGCAACTCACGAAGGCCGACGTCGAATTCAGGTGGGAAACATCGCAAGTTCAGGCATTTCAAGAATTGAAACGACGCCTGCAGACGCCTCCGATACTTGCGCATTTCGACGAGCACGCCGATACGGAAATCCACACCGACGCAAGCAGCGTAGGACTCGGCGCCGTCCTTGTGCAGAAGACCGACGGATTGGAAAGGGTCATCAGTTATGCTAGCCGGTCGCTATCAAAGGCAGAAATCAACTATTCCACCACAGAAAAGGAGTGTCTGGCCATCATCTGGGCTACATCGAAGTTTCGCCCCTACATCTACGGCCGGCCCTTCAAAGTTGTGAGCGACCACCACGCTTTGTGTTGGCTAGCCAACTTGAAGGACCCTTCAGGTCGCCTCGCACGGTGGAGCCTAAGACTCCAAGAATTCGACATTACCGTCGTTTACAAGTCCGGAAGAAAACACTCCGACGCCGACTGCTTGTCTCGTGCCCCCGTCGACGCACCGCCGCAGGACGACCACGATGATGACTGCTTCTTGGGAACCATAAGTGCCGACGACTTCGCTGAACGACAGCAAGCCGACCCGGAACTCCGGGGCCTTGTGGAATACCTCAAGGGCAGGACCGCCGTTGTTCCAAAAGTATTCAGGAGGGGATTGGCGTCATTTCTCTTGAAAAACGACGTCCTCGTAAAGAAGAACTTCTCTCCGGCCCGGGCTGACTACCTCATCGTTGTACCTTCGGCACTGCGACCAGAGGTTCTGCAGGCCCTGCACGACGACCCGACGGCTGGCCACCTCGGCTTTTCCCGCACGCTCGCGAGGATACAGGAAAAATACTACTGGCCACGCCTTCCTGCCGACGTCGCCCACTACGTTAAGACTTGCCGAGATTGCCAGCGACGGAAGACACCACCGACTAGGCCAGCGGGACTTCTGCAGCCAATCGAACCACCTCACCGGCCGTTCCAGCAAATCGGGATGGACCTACTGGGTCCGTTCCCGACGTCGACTTCCGGCAACAAGTGGATCGTCGTAGCAACTGACTACCTCACCCGCTACGCCGAGACAAAGGCCTTGCCCAAAGGCAGTGCCGCCGAGGTAGCCAAGTTCTTCGTGGAGAACATCATCTTGCGTCATGGCGCCCCAGAGGTCCTCATCACAGACAGAGGTACCGCCTTTACTGCGGACCTAACTCAGGCGATCTTAAAATACAGCGAGACGAGCCACCGCCGCACCACCGCCTACCACCCGCAGACCAATGGCCTCACCGAGCGTCTAAATAAGACCATCGCCGACATGCTGGCCATGTACGTCGACGTTGAGCACAAGACGTGGGACGCCGTCCTTCCGTACGTGACCTTCGCTTACAACACGGCCGTCCAAGAAACGACGCAGATGACGCCGTACAAGTTGGTCTACGGAAGGAGCCCGGCGACGACACTGGACGCCATGCTACCGAATGTCACCGACGAAGAAAACCTCGACGCCGCCGCTTACTTACAACGTGCCGAGGAAGCTCGACAGCTCGCCCGCCTGCGCATCAAGACCCAGCAGCACACCGATAGCCGTCGCTACAATCTGCGACGACGCTTCGTGGAATACCAGCCCGGCGACCGCGTCTGGGTCTGGACGCCGATACGCCGACGTGGCCTTAGCGAAAAACTCCTTCGGCGATACTTCGGACCCTACAAGGTTCTTCGACGTCTCGGCGCTCTTGACTACGAGGTCATCCCGGACGGCATTACGAACTCCCAGCGACGCCGCGCACGACCTGAAGTCGTCCATGTCGTGCGTCTTAAGCCGTTTTTTGCACGTTAGCGAATCTGGGGACGCTACTTTTACCTTTGTTATTGTAATTTATTTATGTATGCACTTGTGTTTTTTTCTCTTCTTTGTTCTTTCACAAGCATCGGGACGATGCTTTTTCAGAGGGGGGCAATGCCACGCCCACTTCTTGTCCTATTTTGATGTTTTTTGGGTTTGACCTGCAAGGGCGGTTATCAACGCTCGACGCTGCCCGCGAAGCAGTGTTCGAGAGACTTCTCGATTGTAGTAGATCGTTTTGTCAAGATTTCGCGCCGCACGCGAATGTTCCAGCTTTATCGAGAGATAACGCCGCCACCAGCGATATCGCTGGAAAGTTCCATAGCACCTGTATAAAAACCGACGCACTTGACCGCTTGTCAGTTGATCGACGGACGACGCCCTGTTCGCCGCTATCATTGTACAGCGCGTATTGCTGTAGTTCTAGTTCTCATTTTCCCGGCCACAAGTTCGGCCAAATAAACAGTTTCATTCTGCAAACGCCGACTGCTTTCTTCGTCGACGTCACGACCACGTGACAATATACAATGAAGTAAGTGTTACAGTGGCCAGCTCTCTTCTGAAACGCTGCAGCGGTGGTCGAGTCGTTACAGCGTCAGACTACAATGCGGAGGTACTGGGTTCGATTCGCAGTGTCGCCAAGCACCCACGTTTTTTTTTAATGGAAAAATGGATAGCACGGCCTGAGGTTATGTGTTGCGAGCACTCTTTTCTTGAGAAGGTGACCTTTCCGCTCTCTTCTTTCACGCCCATTTACACCCAAATGCGCTTCGCCGTGCTCCCTCACGGATCATAGAAATAAGAGTATCTTTTTTTTGCTCTAACCACTACTATCGCAAGGGTGCCCAGTCCCGAAACCCAATTATCATACCTGGGCATTACTTTTCACGACTCTGGCTATTCGACCGCCGGTCAGATATCGCGGTGTTTTCAATAACATCAGGAGACACGCGGCGGCCAAAATGCTTGCGGCCAAGATGACTGCCATTGTCGGGACACGTTTCCGTGCTAGTTGGGTGGGATTCATTACAAGCAGCTGCGCAAAACGACAGGGACAGAGAGAAAACACACAAACACAGTGATGTGTTTGTGTCTTCTCTCTCGGTCTTTGTCGTGCTGCGCAGCTCCGTGTAATGCCTCTGTCAATGGCTATAAAGGACTCCAGCAGGCAATCGAGTTCTGAGGAGAGGGCAAAACAGTACGCCTGGGAAAACATTACGGCAAATTCATTTGCGTCATAAAGGGCTACTCTTCCCTTGGTAAGTACATGAAAATTTTAAACGCGAGTTTATTCTTTATCAACAGCAGTTACACTATAGATGACAGGTGAACAGACAAAAATGCGCATATTCAGCTTGACTAGTTTTGTTCTCTTAATAGTAATTGGCAACACGTATGACAATACGTAGAAATACCACGCACATATGTAAAAGTATGTACAGCCACGGGCGAAAGCTTGGTTCTGCTGGTTGAAGTCGCCTAGTCTGTTGTACATATTCGACAAACGCAATGTGTAGAAGCAATGTTACACAGAGGAGCTGTCCTAAAAACTTATTTTTGCTGGTTAGTTGCATAGTTCCCAACTTCTTGCTGAGAACTGCACGTTGTTAAGTGAAACATCTTGTTTGAATGCACATATTTTTTGTAAGGTTACATTAATTTTTGCGCAGTAGAAAACATATTTGAGAAATGAAAATGAGATAGAAAAAGAACTAGAAATCAAATAGCTAAATGTTTATGAAAGTTACACTAAACAAAAAAACGTAAGTTTTTGTTTAAAAGATACATACATACATACATACATACATACATACATACATACATACATACATACATTGAGTAGTAGTTAATAGGATGAACTGCTATAAAACAACAATGCTGATACACGCAGTCTTGAGAACATGAGGTTTCAAGGCAGTAACTTACGAGAGAAATCTCTCACCACTCTTATGTGCCAACTCGGCATTTCTCGAACCCTCTTGGAACAATTTCATGTATAGTTTCTGCTTCTGCCCACTCACAAGCAGCTTTTATACATTTTCGTGGGCGGCAGCCTACGACGATATATAAGAAAAGAGCCCCCGAGAATGTGATGTCAAGGAAAAACGCAATGCATCACATTCTGGTACATGTCTGCAAGATGACACATAGTTTATTTACATAGTCCGGCATATTGACAACACTATAACAAGCCATGTCAGGTGATGTGGGCTGGAAGATTGGCACAGCTCGGACAAATTCTGGACAATACATAAATAAAACAATTCACTGTTACTAAGCTCCTCGGTACAAATAATGCTGTTGTTAACATGTAAATACCCTATTGCTTCTTCTGAAAACACTCCTCAAAAAGGTTTCAAAATGTGCACATGCGCCGGCTTCCTTCAAATGAGAGACTGCTGTATATCAGTCTCTCATTTAGCTTGAAAAAAATTTCAGTGCACTGCTGGACAAGGAATGTGACGCAAAGATTCAGTACCTTGCATGTATATCTTGCTGCTGGCCTCAGCTGCAATGTTGATCAGCACAAATGGGCAGAATAACATTTTATAATGTGCCCCGACAAAGTAATTATGTTTCAGGTGCATGAAACATGGACAACAATGAAGGAATTTAAGAACATTTACCTGGCACAGTTTACAGAATCTTAAATATATTTTCATGGAGCTATCACAGCTTGTCTGAATATAGCAGTAATGGTTATCAGCCTTCATATTTGTTCGAAGTCGCCAGTTTCAAGTTTAGAGCACACCAGCAGCCCTCTTCAGGCTAAACCATTGCACAGGCGCATGAAAAGGCATAAGTAAATGCATGCATAGTCACCATACAAAAAGCAATAAATACTTTCAGCAGTAATATGAGCAAAGCTGCATAGATGATAAACTATTTGCAGAGTATACAAGTACATTATAGAGAAACATATGACAGCAAACACTATATGAAAAAAAATTAAAACTTACACAGTACATGCAGAAAGGTTAACCGTTGAAGAGGACAAGCATGCGATATGATAGCATTACACAGGTGCTAAAGCCTGTCGGACATACTAGGAATAGTGACGCCCCTTTTGCAACGAAATATTCCGCGGAAAATGACTTTCCAGAGCTTATATATACATCAAATCATTTGTGCTATAATAATGCATGTATCCTGAACGCCTATATAGACCAAAAGCAAAACTACGCGCTTCAATGGTTTCATTCGTGCACTACCAAACATGAAAACACGGTTTTGGTTGCCGACCATGGCTGCTGTTTCTAATGGCAGTGAAATGCAGAGACACACATGCACTTTGAGTTACGTGCATGTTAAAAATTCAAGGTAGCCGAAATTAATTTGCACATTACCACTACAGTGTGATTTACATCAACGTCAAGGTTTGGTATATTAAATGCAGAATTTAATTAATTTTGAATCCTCAGGTGCAAGGAATTGCTGAATGATGCACTGCTCAACGATTAAACTGCAGCTGTGCAGATTCTCACCATACAATTCAAGCTGTTCCAACTATCACAATGCATTCTTTCTGTTGACGTGCACTTTGAACAGAAGGACACAGTCACTGGTAGTCGCTCTCTACTTGTTGGCCTTGTGTGTTTTGTCCGAGATATACTGTACAATTACATGACAGTGGGGCACCTGATCCCATGGCACTGCTGGAACATAGAAAAATACAGATGATTGTTACAACCATGCTATGTGTAAGAATCGACAGCTGATATGTGCGAAAAAGTCTAGCTGTCGTATTTTCGGAATCCAATGACATGTATGAAATATAATAAAAAAAACAAGGAAAAAAGGTCTGAACATAGAGCTACCAACAATGAAGACCTTGAAAAATTATTTTATGATGTAAATGTATACCTACGATGTTCATTTTGAAGGCAACAAACTTCTGCCTAATAGTGAGACATCAGCCAATAAAGTATCTTCTATTTCGACTTTACACTAGGTGCAAGAAGCCGACCAAAAATGAGTTTACTATGCTACACTCTAAGAAAAAATCAAGTATTTGTGGAGTATTGCTACCCCACAACTATAACGTCATCCACCTCACGTACTTTCCACGCGTTATCACCATGGTCCCAGGACTTCCGGGTCACGAATGCCGCGCGTGTTATCAAAGTGACATAGCATTCTTGACAGAAAAGTGCCAAGAGCGGGGTTTTGATAAAAGGAAATGCGAGCAAGCAAGATTTTGATTATTGCTGTGTAGCAGAAATACTCCCAAATAGACGATTTGTTCCTAGAGTGTACTCATGTATTTCTATGTTACAAGAAAACAGTTATTGTTCACCACTTTAGAGTTATCTAACATAGCCACCTCATCATACAGTGTGAAGGAGCAATTTTGAAGACTTGAAAACACAAAGCATTATTGGATTATGTGTGTTTTTGTTGCTCGAACGGTTTTTACTAACAAAATTACACTTTGCAAAAAAATGCACTTGATTAGGAGAAATGATTGCGAGCAACAAACACACTCATAATCCATAAATGCATGTTAATGGGGTCTTATGGCTTCCACAAACACTCACCATCGTTATTATTGATGTCACTGCCATGCCGGACGGATACGCTGTGTCCTGCTCAGAACACCAAAGGTGCACTGTATGACCTGTCTTGCATGGGTGGGGGCTGCACTGCACTGCTGCTCAGCTGGGCCAGCCACGGACAGGAGAGTGAGCACCCATGGCTCTCAGGCATAGCGAGAGTCACCTTCAGAGATCAACAAGCGTGTACTCAGGACACATACGATTTGTAGAAATAACCGTGCCACTATGCAATTGTGCTGAGAACATGTACAGCGGAAATACAACGTGCCACAACATGGAAAAAAGATAAGCTACGGCAGGTAAAATGCGCATTTACTGCTCCTGTGTGGCCTGAGGCTTGAACTAGAGTTCTTTCTCCCTGCATGTTGCGAACAGCCAGGCGATTTTCTCCCGCTTGCTATTTCCATGCAGAGCATTTGATACACTGTGTGAGTGACAAGCACAAGAGCTCAATAAGCAATAAAAGTACTTGTGCTATTTCAAAAGCACAACTTTCCAGTCTCACATCTATGGAGTAAAATTCATAAGCTGTAGACTTTACACTTTCGACATTGTCAATTCTATTATAATTTGCTTCTCTTTACGCGTCCAATTAGCATCGCTGTGTGAAAATAATACAAGCATCCACTGTTAGTAACAATGTTTTGGTTGTGAAGGTGTGCACATTAACCGGTGTTTGCTGTGGTTAAACACCTAAAACACCTAAAAAAACTAACCTAGCAACCAGCCATTATGCAATTTTCTACCCTTGAAGCTCCCAGGCAGAGCACAGTCCATCCAGATGAGGCTGCCATGCGTGCTTCCAGGCCCATTTGAGGTCGGCTGGATGATGACACCCCCACCGTTGCAGAAGACTTGTAGATTTAGGGAGCACAAGTCCTTCCTATTTCTGTACAGGTGCTCCAAGTCATAAGGTGGCTTGATTTGCCAGTGCTTGCAATCGATGTATCCCACGACCTTACGAAAATCTGCAATCTGTGAAGAGGCCAAAAAGGATATATTAAAAAACCATCATTGAAAGCGCTCTTAATACATATTTGGCAGAAACACAAAAATTATCGCTTAGTCATAGCTATCAAATATGCTTTATTCAATTTGAAACAAACTGAAGCCCCATGTAACCTTTACATACTGTAATGTATATGTCCTGGTAAAGTATAGTGCTGCCACAGCGGTAATCTTCTATGCAAGTAATTTTGCAATATAAAGGGAATTCCTGAAAAAGTGCTAAATGGCTCCCTGGAAGATAAATTCGCATCAAATATTTTTCTCTCAACTGTCAAGCGTGGTAAACAGACAGGCTCCTCTTAATAATCAGATAAAAGCCTGCTTAACCAAAATCATAAAAACTGCTGGTGAACTTGCTCATATTGCAATATATGTATATTGGCCATATATACGTATATACAAAGCGGTAGTAGTACTTTTCGTACTGGAACTTAACATGGGGTGACAGTACATCTGCTGGGATGAAAAACTTACAAACGTACGTTATAGCACTACACGAATAGCAACGAAATTAGTTGCGCAAGTTCAACTCACCGATGGCACAACGATATTAGCAGCCGTCAGCGTCATCGGGAATGGAATGTGCTTGCAGCCACAGGCAAAAGACGCCCGTGGACTGGAAGCTGCCGTTGACGTAGAAATGCAACGCTAGCAAGACGTGTACGTCCACTGGTGAAGCGTGAGAAATCGCCGTGGGCCGCTGTAGTCAAGGGTCCAGTGCCGTGCAAAACGACACGACAGATGGGCTCGAAAACCTATAGTGAGCAGGTGCTGGTCTACGACTTCATCCAAGGCAAAGCACCAGTGAGAATTGTGTTTTGTCCGGAGCGAAGCGTGACGTCCACGTGCTTTCGCTGCCAGGTACAAGTCCAAGTTTTCACCGGAGAACAGTCAAGACATACTGCCAAAGCAGCCACATTTACAGCACAAAGTCTCGGCGAACGACTTCGGTTCGACACGTTATGACGTTCGAATTACGGTTATCACAAAAAGGAGAAGCAACGAGTTAAAAAAGAAAGCGCCAAGCCCAGTGCCAAATCCTTAAAGCCATCAAAAAGCACCATCGCAACTTCGTAGGACGAAACACGGTTATCAACGCTTTAATCTTCTGTCACACGGGCACAGCCTCTTCACAAGTCTTGGAAATGTCAACACAGCACCACTGTTCACAACGCACATCGTTTCACTCCCGAACACTGCATTTGCCTGGACTGCTCACAAGAAAATAGAAGCGCACGGGCTAACCACTGGCGAAGCAAGAACCAAATACAGAGCGTAGTTCATGCGTTACCGTACGGAATCACGGAAGCACGGAATCACTCAAGTAACGTGCCAAAATGCTGTCAATTCGAAATGCCGCACTGCACCTTAATGAGACACAGGAACGCGAAGCGAACGAACTGTTACCGACACTCAAACACACATTGCAGGCTCCTCCAGTGCCAGTTACCGTCGGTACACAGGCGCCGATCCCCGCTTCATAAACACTCCGTGGCACAGGCTTCGCTACGCTTCACGGCACACCAAGAGACACTGCCGTCGGTCTTCACACTGCTTGCGCGCACCGGAAAAGCAGCGGTATTCACAGCACATCCAGTCGAACGCTGAAGGAACTCATGCGTTTGCGAAAATCGGCGCCGACACCTACAGTTTACGGCGCCATGTTGTTCTTACAAACTGCGCAGCAGGGGGTAGGCGCTAAGACAACTTAGAAAAAGCTCTTTCACGTTCATCGCGAGAAGATAAAAAGTTCTCTTATGTGCGAGGGGGAAGATATGACGAACACGACAGGAGCGCGCGATGAAAGAAGTGTTTTGTCAACGTCATAAGATGGGCTGTTGTAGAGAGTACTGCTTCCCAACCAATCACGAGTTCAACCTCTCGCCCAAGCCGTCGTCTGCTATCGTTTGTCGTCTGCTACGATAGTAGCCTCCTGCGGGGGTTTCGCCTTATCTACGCGATGATTTCTAGGTCAAGCTGACGCTTATGAGCACAAAATACATTTATGAGTGGGTGAAGCCACCTTCAATTGATATTCTCACGCCATGTTAAATGGCAGTTAGTAATCAAAGGGACGTGAATCCGGCAAAGGCTTGTTTATACTCGAGAATCGTGAGCATTCGCACATATTTTTGATGTCGTTTCAAATTACTGGATCCATTTACTTCTGACTGCTCGCCGTATAAACGCGTTCCGTTTCGGTTTCCGAACAGTGAAGATCGAAAAGCTTGATTTGTTTGAGATTTCATGCATAATCTCGCACATCTATAATATGCTGCGATTTGCAATGTACGCGCCCGCTCTGGATTGACCCAAAGCGCGTAGCGACAGCTGCGTTTCAGCGATCGTGCCTATTGGGCAGTTAAAGCCTATCCAACTGGACAAGTTGTGGAATCGCATAATAGGCTTTAATAACGGCTAATTGAAATGCTCCGCTCAATTTTATTTCCAATAGCGTGCAGCTGATGTGCTCCTCTGAACCTCTTTGGTGGTGGTTTCGACCAATGCTGCGTACATCATGATAAGTTGGACGTCTCATTGGAGGAAGTCGGACGCAACACAACAACATAACAAAAATATGTTGACCAAATACCGCGCCGCTTTGGACTTCATCGACCATTCATGTAGACCTTTGGTTTTAATCCAACCACAAGTCTTTGCATGTATAATGTTTCGCCATTGACACCCAATAGGCTTCTTTAATTACTGCGACTCCCAGTTTATTGGACGACTACGAGTGCCAATAGAGTCCATAGCGTACAAGCGAAACAACACACGAAACTCAAAGCGCCGAAATAAATAAAAACGTACCAGAAATCATCAAGAAGCCTTAAATGGCCGTGAATTAGCTCAAAATTAGCCACGGCACCCAGATACCCGCCGCAGTTGCATGTTCTAAACAGCCATATTGTTCGTAAGAGTGGTCCGGACCACTCTTGGGATTTTCTCGTAGCCACGCTGTTTCCGCGCAATTTTTTTGCTTCGTGAATCCACTTACGAGCCTTTTTCAGTGACGTCACCAAATATAGCAACTGCATCACCATCGCTGACATGTTCCTGGACAGTCACAGCGCGCTTTACCGCAGCGGCCGATGTGATAACGATGGCCTCTTACGACGTTTTTTTCGCTTCGTGAATCGACTTACGCGACAAAATTTCTCTTGCGCGACAATTTGCTCGTAAGTGAGTTTTGTGAATTCGGCCCCCGGTGTCCAAGACAGTCACTTGCTCGAGAAAGTGACTGCCTTGGTGCATGACAAATTACATGAAATTTCGCGTGACATTGAGTAAGTAATACACCACATATTTCACACGGCAAAGCAAGACGCCTGTCAAGAGTAAAAACGCACGAGCACTTATCTCACAAAGCCGCGCCGATCTCGGCTCGAAGTTTGCTCGACCGATTCTGTGGAGCTAGATTTTGTGACGACCTGCATTTTCTTTTCCACACGGAATGAAAAAAAAAACTTTTTCCCATGGGTGTCACGGTTATGGCAGCCAAACGCACAGCAACCCGGCATCGCGACAATACGGGCGAGACGCACACGTACGCTTCAAACTTCGTGCACTTCACATGGGGCGAACACACAGCACATGGCACGTCGGAGCGTTCAACATGGCGCCGAGAGGCGAAGGAGACAAAATACCGAGAAAGCGGGCGCGCGCTACCACGTGACCGCAGTCGCCCTATCAGAGGCGTGGAGAGGAGGAAGCGGCGTAGATCAAGAGAAAGCTGTACTTTTCCGAAAGTAAAGGGACTTTAGCCCCAGCCGGTTACCTAAAGCCCGTGGTGCCACCCAGATCACCTTTTGAACAAGTAGGCATCGACCTGATAGGACCGTAGTATGCTCGTAGTATGCGCCGACTACCTGACTCGATTCTGCGGGACGGCGGCGCTACCCTCTGCAACTGCAAACGCAGTGTCACATTTTGTACTGCATTCGATAATACTACGCCATGGCCCCCCTCGCGTGATCATTAGTGATCGTGGCCGTCAATTCAGAGCTGATATTGTTGAAGAACTTCTACGTCTGTGTGCCTCAAACCTGCGACACTCGACGCCCTATCACCCTCAGACCAATGGCTTGACTGAGCGCACGAATAGAACTCTTGTGAACATGATGTCCATGTACGTGAACTCGGACCACAAGAACTGGGACGAAGTGCTGCCGTTCGTCACGTACGCATATAATACCGCGCAGCATGAGACCACTGGATACAGCCCGTTTTCCCTCCTTTACGCTCGTTCACCGAGGTACACTTTGGACACTATCTTTGCTTTCTGCAGTCACAACAACGCTTGTATCGCGGAAACCCTCTGCCGGGCGGAGGAGGCTCGGCGCCTCGCCCGATTGCGTACTCTAGCTTCACAAGAGCACTATAAATCCCGGTATGATAGTCGACACCGTCAGGTCACCTACAATCCTGGTGACCTAGTGTGCTTATGGACTCCGGTGCGGAAACGTGGACTGAGTCAAAAACTCCACGCTGACTATGTTGGACCGTTTGTTGTGACAGAGCGCCTTAGTGAGTTGAATTATAGGATTGCACGCCTAACTGCCAGTGGAAGACGGTCATCCAAGACCGAAGTCACGCATATACCACGCCTGAAGCCCTTTACTAAACGACCCTCCAACTGACATCTCGCCCGGAGGGCTTCGTCGGCAAGAGGAGCAATGTTAGTGGGTCTAATCTACAGCGAAGGAGTAGCAGCGACAACAACGGAGTAGAAAGGAAGAGAAGAACGACGTGCAATACTGGCTGACACTCGCCGTCCAGTGCCTTACTGCCTTAAGAATAAAGCTCTCTTACAAACCTCGTAACAATATATATATATATATATATATATATATATATATATATATATATATATGGTTGAAAAGTAGGACTCGCGTACGAAATGTAGTTTTATTAACGTTTCGGCTGGTGGGCCAGCCTTCGTCAGAATGAATGTACTGTCCGTGACAGACACTATTTATAAGTGTGTGGCTACACATCGTGGTGCAGAATAACAATGCAACAGGTGAATAACATGTACAACACAGTCAAACGTGCTACGCTTCGAGAGCAACAGAAAGGTGATGGGCGCACGACACTGTGAATAACATATTATATATATATATATATATATTGAAATGAACAGAGACAGCACTCGATTCACGACACTGTGAATAATATATATATATATATATATATATATATATATATATATATATATATATATATATATATATATATATTTCTATATATATTATTCACAGTGTCGTGAATCGAGTGCTGTCTCTGTTCATTTCAATATATATATATATATATATATATATATATATATATATATATATATATATTGAAATGAACAGAGACAGCACTCGATCGTGGGCCAGTTCTTCTTTCTCTACGTCACTCTAGCTGCCCGCGCGCCAGAGCATCGGTGCCGCTCTTCGTCATCACACTCGGCCACGACTGCGAGCGCGCGGAACAGTCGACAATGTCTCTCGCGGGCGGTGCTGGCTGCATCGCTGCGGTTGGTCCCGACTACGCTGCAAGTTGGTTGGCAGACCTGCCTAAAGTGCGTCTGGTGGGCGACACTGGTTGAATCGCGGTGGTCGCTCCCGGCCACGCTGCGACTTGGCTTGTGGATGAGCCATAAGTGTCTCTGTTCGGCGATAATGGCACCATGGCGGTGGTCGGTCCAGGCTACAGGGCGACTTGGCTTGAGAAGGTGCCTCAGCGTGCTCTGGCGGGTGACCCTGGCTGACATCGAATGGTGGCATGTTGTCCGGATATTTATTCGGTCGCAATCTCGGAAACAGGGCACGAGATGATGGATCCGGCAAAGCCACTTGTTGCGTCGAACGAGGCCGTCGGCCCTTTTTGCAATGGGCCGAGGGTCGTCTGAGTGCCCTTCTAGAGGTATGCGGCATCGTGGCGCCAAGTCTACGCGCTGACCTGCGACCTTGCTTGCGCCTTTGCAGCGTCGCCGCTGTGGGGGCTCCTGACGTTTTCAAGTCAGCAATTCTTGAAGCCGCGCTGCCTGCAGGCATGAAGTCCTGAACTTCAGACTTGTCAGAGACCGCGGTGTCTTCTGAAAAGTCGTTTATCAAGTTTAAACGCTGTCACGTTCGACCAATAAATGTGTCGCACGCCGATCCGTTTCCGTCTGGTCAGAGCGGATGTCGGTGTAATCCGCGGACAGGTATGTGTCATTAGGTGGTTGAACGTCCAGGACGACGTGGGCCAGTGCCTCCAAGTACTCAGGTGATGGCGAGCATGGGGGCAGCTTTTCTGATCGATAGAATGTGAACTGCTCTCGGCCATCGGCGGGAATGTTCTTGAGTAGGATACCGAGGCAGAGTCCTTGACCTGCAGATGAGGAGCAGGGCTTCTCCGGTAAGCGTCAAAATCTACGACGCACACCGTCGATGGACTGCAAGACAACATTGCAGTCTCAAGGTTGTGGCCCTGCAGAACTCCGTCCTCGGTGGAGGTCTTGGACGCACCGAAGGTACCGGGCATCAGGTCGAAAGCGGCAATGAGGGCTGCACTCCATCCTGCCCAGGACTGCTTCCTCACGCCTTCGTACCTGTGCCACGCCGTGGCACCTTCCCGAAGGCCGTCTACCGCCATGGACCATTTCTGCGCCTCCGTCCAGGCTTCGCCAGCTCCTAGTGCATTGACGGTCGCCACCTATTTTTCGGTGTCGTCCTGGAAGCCGCGGAACTCCGGTAGTACGAAGGTAGCCTGGGATGGTGATACGGCAGGCGCGAAACGGTAGATTGTGTGCGCGAAGTCACCAACTTGGATAGAGACCTGGCCGAGAGTAGACTGGAGCTCTCTACCTTGCTCAGGCGAGCTGGCCTCGAGGTCTAGCGAGGTGGCTACATCCAACATGGCGTTGACGGAATGATGGGAGGAAACAGCGCAGAGCTCCTCGCTGTCAAGGCGTTGGCCGTGACGCGAAGTAGCGCAATAGTACGCCGCAGGTGCGCGGCGCTCGCCGATGGTTCGCGTGTAGAGCCAGTAAAGTCGGACCAGTAGGCGGTGGTGGTTGGGCCCATGACGGCGGGCTGCTGGTCCGAAGGAGCTTGTACCGCGACCCATAGCGGCTCAGGTGCCGATGGAGCCATGAATGAGAGGGTGTCGCCACGGGAAGCGTGAACGGCATTCCCTGACAATGGTAGGTAATGCACTGTCTTCGCAGCGCCGGGGTAAGCGTGCCCGTGAGCCACCGACGAAGCCTGGACGCCGTCCTCGGATGGTTGGCTAGGTAGCTGAGGCAGCGGTCGGGCCATAGTGTCCATGACCGAGGAAGCGTGGACGGCGTTCCTAGGATGGAGAGACCCGCGCTGCGGAGAGACAAGTGGCTTCTGCTACAAGGTTCGGCTTACGTTGTAGACTGCACCATTGTAATGAACAGAGACAGAGACAGCACCCGATCCTGGGCCAGCTGTTCTATTGTCTGAACATCCTCTTTCTCTACATCACTCTAGGTGCTCGCGCGCCTGAGCCACGGTGCCGCTCTTCGTCATCACAATATATACACACTAGAGCACTGCACGGGCTCGGGCCTACCCGAAAACCCGGGCCCGGCCCGGCCCACGGGCCGGGCCGGGTAAAGTAGTTCTCACGGCGGCCCGGGCCCGGTTCGGGCCTGAAGCTCCGGGCTTAGGGCCGGGCCCGGGTTTGAGGTGGCGGGCTCGGGTCGGGTCG
This sequence comes from Rhipicephalus sanguineus, assembly GCF_013339695.2. Classification (NCBI taxonomy): domain Eukaryota; kingdom Metazoa; phylum Arthropoda; class Arachnida; order Ixodida; family Ixodidae; genus Rhipicephalus; species Rhipicephalus sanguineus. The sequence goes on from NC_051179.1 coordinate 161,520,292, forward strand.
GGCTTGTACTTTGCTGGGTTCTTACATGAACACTATAGTGAAGCACTGAATCGGTTTAGACTGATAAAGTGACGTCTAACAACTCGAATGTCATACATTTCACCATGATGAGTTTATTATCAGACGAGAAAATCAAAGTCAAAATTCCATTTTTTTAATTTCGCGCCGAAATCTTCGAGCCTGACGCCACGGATTTCAAAATGTATTTGTCGTATTTGGGGACATTGGCTGTATAAAATTTCCTGGAACTTAATATGTTAAGTCTATGGCCCCCTCAGAGGTCAATGTACTTCATTTTTAGTGATTAGGGACTACGTAGACTCCATTAGGCGCCGTCAGAATCTAAGATGCCACGGAGTCTGCTGCGCGAACTTTACGTGGGCGTCGCCACCCACATTTACCTTTTTGCGCGTTTTCTCACTTACCAAGAGGCTTGTCCCGGCGAGCGTGGTGATTTAGGAATTGCTAAAGAGTAATTTACTGATAATAGAGAAATTGTTTTTCTTTCTAGTGCCCCTTCATTCTTGTTCCACAAACGTTGTGCATACGTACATATATGTTTCACATTTTCTCTCGAAATAAACACTTTTTGTATGTGGGGCAAGCTGTTTAGAGAAATTTTATTAGAGACAAGTACTGAACTTCTTTCGCTCCTTGCATATGGGGCTACTTGATTTATCCTAAACGGGCGAGCTAAAAGTAGATATACCGGGCGCTTATATAGTTAACATGTCGTTATTCTGTGCTTTATTTGCATTCGTTATGATTTTATATCCCAAATGTTATTCTGTAATCGCAGTAATAAATGCAATATAATAAATATATGCCTGTAACTTATCGCAAGAGCGATCATAGAGCTCCAAAGCGAGGAAACGTTTTTGAAGTTTCCAGCCCTCCACTAAAACGAAAGGACTGCACGGAATCTCGTTACATAGAATTCCTATACAAAGACATTCTTTTTCCGTGGCTTCGTCACGGTCCCCAGTGGTCATGTGACGCGAGATGCACGTGCACAGCCTGCTTGGTGTGCCCACTTTGTTAACATTTGAATTTTCGTCTTTTTTCCGCTATATCAGGTGTCTCAAACCAACCTCAGCTAACGGGCCGCATTCACGAAAATTTACTCCGGCAAGGGCCAGGACAGTAACGCAGCTAAAAGCGCGGGGGAGGGGGGGGGTGAGTGCAAAGGGGCTAGGTCGTACCAAATGTCAGCTAACGTTGCCATTTAAAAGAAGAGCTTTCCCATATGTCACATATGGGTCGTTTCTGAAAGGTACTTGGTGGCAGGATTCCAACGACATATCGATACTTATCTTCAGCATCACTAAAATCAGGACGCCGATTTTGAAATATGCAGAGTTTTGTTTCACGGTTAGGTATCAACACATGGTGGCCGCAGGGGTTGCCTCACGACAAGAAAGCTTTAGACCTGTCATGCCTGTGTAGCTTAAGTACATACTTATAAAGAAAATGAAAAATTGGGACGAAAATAGTCATGTGCGGGCCGCGGGCCTTTAGGGAGAGGCCCACGGGCTGCGTGTTTGGGTCCCCTGCGCTATACAGGTATAGTGTGAGAACTACATGACACTGGCACAACACCGTTGAAATGTACAGGAATAGCATAGGTTCAAACAGCATAGGGCGTGGTATATTCGCTTGACGAAATATCAGGCTTGAAAAAAAGACAATTACGAATTCCGTGCCGGGTGATGTCCCTTTACCTCGAACCATAGGCATCCAATGAGTAAGCGTCCAGAAGCTTATTCGCGCCTTTATTACCAAGCTGTAACGAACACCAAAAATAGATCGAAATCGCTTCATCCACCTCCTGCCAGTCCTACCCGCGTAGTGCAGTGGTCACCTTCTACCAGTAGAACATCGTTAGGAAGGCGTACAGTATTATGATACGGAAGAAAAGAAGAGCGTGGCGCAAGCCGTGCATAACATACACTGCTGAAAACTGCAAGCAGAAGCCCTCAGAGAGCAGTTTTATAGGTGATACTGAAGAGTTTCACGACATTCGGGAACGATAGAAATGAAGGGATAAGCTGTACAGCTACATTCATTCTGCAGATGTCCACAAAGACATCCTAAATTTGCTCCAGTGGTAGAAGTTAAGAACAACAACTGCCGACGCCTTCACATTTCGCAAGGCAGATGTGCAGCCCTGCGGCTAGCTTATGCAGTGCGAGAAACTTTACCGCGACATGATATGTGATACAACGGTGGATGGCGTGCTTAAATCCGGAATCTCTAGATAATTTTATTTTTTGCACAATAATCCGTGAAGAAATAAACTATAAAATATGCCACAAAAGACTTATGGACTCTATTAGTAGCCCTGGTAATATATGAAGTATATATGATATATGAAAAGAATGCTACCACAAATATTTTTCGTCCTTTCTGCTGCCTATATGTATTTCTAAAAGTATACGTGGTGCACACGGTTTGTTCTTTTTATCTAGATTAGTGTACATACAGCAAGGTAATAAACTTGGCTTTCTCCCTCCATCTTGCTGTGGCAAGGTACTACCATGCTGAAGACATGTGTTACATTTCCAGTAGTGCATGGTTGGCTTTGTCGTTAGAGCATGTTTTAATTTTCAGTAAAGAGCGCAATAGGTCTCCTCTGTTTTTATTGCGATTCCTATCGAAACTGAACTCATGCTGCAAATCACTTTCCATGCTGAAATATCTGCTACAAAACGTTCTTGATGATTCCTATTGCATTAGCAAAAAAAAAGGAAAAAAGTTATAGTATACCATTGCCGAACAAATGTTCATTGTACCTAGTATGTCCACTCAACTCTTTCCACCGTGAGCCCCTTTTTACACGAAATTACCGTAAGTTAAAGTAGAATTGCTAGCGAAATATTCGCCAACAAAGCGTAGATATTTGCTATTTAAAACACTTTGCTGTAGATTCTATGTTCTGGCAACACCACCTATATTATTGGCTCTCGGGCCTCTGTCGGGCCTGATCTGCCTCTCGGGTTCGGGCCGGGCTCGGGTCGCGTATTGAATCACCGGGCCGGGCTCGGGCGGGTAAACTTGAACGAGGTCCGGGCCCGGGCCGGGCCCGGGCCGAAAATCACGGGCCGGGCCCGGGCCGAAAATAACGGCCCGTGCAGTGCTCTAATACACACACATATATATGTACGGGACGTGGCGACGACGCCGACCTCAAAAACGCCAGGCCTGTGCTGAAATCGCAGCACAGACACAGCGAAAGCTGGAAGAGCGGTGTTTATAGAGCCCGTTAAGCTCTCTTGGGGCTACAATACAAGTACACTAGAAAGGTACCCACTACGCCATAAATCACAATTTTTGTGAAGTTCGGAAGCACCTACTAAGCCATTACTCGTCATTCTGCGGAGAAGCGAGGCACCAGCTACACGTCTGTAACGCATTATGTGCACTTTTTGACGCGACGACTGATGACGATGAAGAATTATGGCTCAGCCCTTTGTAATGGGATGGAATCTTTAAACGGCCCACCAGTTATGTAATGTGCATTGGGTGACGCCCGGTCGCTATTTCCCTCTCCCGTCATGCTGTATAACATACGTTGACGTGGGAGAGAGACGGGGGGGGGGCGAAGAACTTTACTGAGACCCCGAGGAAATGGATCATGCGCTAACGGGCTTCCTTGGCAACCAATACAAGTGCACTTGCGAGGAACCCACTACGCTATAAATCAGTGTAATATTACTGAAACCCCGAGGAAGTGGATCATGCGCTTATGAGCTTCCTTGGCAACCAATACAAGTGCACTTGCGAGGAATCCACTGCGCTATAAATCATTGTAATTTTTGAGAAGTAGGGCAGCAGGCACTGTGCCATTTTTCGTCATTCTACGGAGAGCGTTGGTACCTGCTATACGCATGTAAGGCATTATGCGCACTTTGTTGATGCTGTGCCTGATGACGATGAAGAATTATGGCAGAGTCCTTTGTAATGGGTTGGAAGCATTCAACAACCTACTCGTTGCGCAATTCGCATTGTGTGACGCCTGGTTACAGAATTCGCGTTGTGCGACGCTTGGTGCTTATTTTACTCTTCTACCACGCTATATTGCATATGCTAATGTGGTTCCTTCCCGACATGAAGCCTGTATAGGACCTTTTTGCAAGGCAGTTTCAAGCACCGGCATGGCTCAGAGGTTGAATACTAGGCTCCCATGCAGAGGGCCCAGGTTCGAACCTCGTTCCATCCTGGAATTTTTTTCTTATTTCGTTTTTTTTTTCTTATTTCGAGCGATACTGGTTACGGACACCGGCGGCGGCGGCGGCGGACAACTACGGCGCCAAAAACGGCCGGTGAAATGATCTCATAACAGCTTTCGCTGTAAAACAAGCCGAGAGTGTCCATATAATTGCTTCCAGGGCTGCAAAAGCAATCCAACCTTTCACGTTACAGGGATGCCTCCCCATGGTGGCGCTACGGTATGTCCTCGCGCCCAATATTACGGTATGAGCAGAAGACGCTCTCGTTGCACGCGTTTTGGTGATGCGGCAAACATGCTGTACAAGTAAGACACATGATTCAGCCAGGGGGCGGAACCTCCCGATACCTCCCATCGGACTTGCTCTCGCATGTTGATACGCGGCGGCAGCGCCGCTTCCACCACTGGCGGCTGCCGGGTATCTACTGGAAATAATTAACAAACAAAATATTTCTTTCATGACGTCACTGGTGAGGTCAGCAAATAGAGGGAAACGGTGCGAACCGAGAGGAAGAGAGTTGCCGCGGAAGCCCTTCTTCCCCGCTTCGCATGCAAGCGGAGTGTGTTCTTGCTATCTTGCAGGTCCGCTGGCCGCTCGGGCGACGCACCCATTCGTTTAATTTAGTTAACCATCTTTTTAAATTTGTTCGTGTGTTGTGAAGTGGACAAACTAAAGATGACCGATTTCTCAATAATGCAAAACTCAACACAAGCAAAATTTAATCTTTTTTGACCACACGTTTCGTACTAAAAAAAGACTGAGGCATACACGTAGTGTGAAAGTGTCAATCTGCAAAAGCAGCTTTAGATTAAAGTGAAATATGCACCTACTGAGCAAACATTAAACTCAGGATATCCGAACCAATGCCAAAATTATGAACAATCACTAGCAGGCCAAGTCGTACTTGACTCAATCACGCCTGCTATGAGGGCGCATATACTTTTCTCACAGAACTTGATTACCAAACAAGACAGAATTTCATGGGAAGATGGAGGATTGAAGCGATGAGAAATCGTTGAAGAGGTAATGCCACTGGAGACATGTTTCGGAATGTATGCTTGTCTTCGTCGGGGCAGCAGCATTGCCTTGACGAAGAAAAGACCACTTGTCCAAACGTTGGCTCCAGCGACATTCCCTGTTAAACGATTTCCCAAAGTATCAGTGAGTCCATTACATGTATTTCAGTGACGATATTACAAGGGCCCGAAAAGTTTCAAACTGGCTGTATGCATTTCCACGAACAGGAGGGAGCCTATAATTGCTTGACATCATTTGAACTACATGGCAAAAGTAAAAGATGAACAAACTGCGTAGGCGAACCAACACGCAATCAAGCCTTTCAATAAACGTTTTTTGCCGGTAACAGGTAGGCTGTCGTCATGACGAATTAGTCTAGCGACTGTGCGCTTATGACATTCCAGTGAGGCTTGCAGAGAATTGTAATTACTCATGTACTCATGCAAAATCAATACCTGCTGAAATAACGGACTCAAGTACTTGTGCCCACCCGTTGTCACTTGGAAACCTAAAAAAACCTTCGCGGTACTGGAAATCTATGGCTCAAAAAACCACAGAGCCGCGCAAAGCATGTGAAGCCCCGATTTAGCCAACTTCGTCTAATACTCGGTAGGCCTCCTCGACGTGGCTCCCTGCGGCTTCCGTTCGTTGCACGCCCCGTCAAATGTCTTACCTTCCCCGCATTCATATTTGCACGTCAACCGAGCAAGATTACCTAGCCTGATCCAACTTGTAATATCGCTGAGCGAGTGGCAAGGGCGAGCAGATGCAAGCGCTACGAAGACAGGTCAACCAGTTCCCGCGCTTCTCCCAATGGAAAATTCACAAAATTAGGAATAGAAAATACAAATATACTAAAGAAGAGTTCTCTACAGTTCACTCAAATTTCTTTACTTGTAAAAACTCGTGAAAGACAATAAATGCGAACATCCACGACCTTACTTGGTTCAACCAGGTCTTAGGATGCCCGGCAACTGCTATGAGCGCGCATGTTCCTTGAAACCGAAACTGGCGCTCAGTTTACGGGGCCTGATTGAGCCACGAGATTGCGCTTTAGATGCGTTCGTTGACGCTACATCGACCGCTGCTTGCAACACAACGCAGATTGGCGCGTCGAACGTGGGCGAAGCAAGCGCGAAGAACACGGCCATTAATTTAGTTAACCGCGATTTTCCCCTTTGATGGATAACCGCGACCACAGCGGGCCCTGCGCTTGAATGTTGGCAGAATGCGCTGCTTACATGCCCGCTGTAAGTCGCAATCTCTTAGCTGAATCCTGTGTCTTAATTGCACAACATGCGTGCCGCATCGCCAAGGCGCATGCAACGAGACCGTCCTCTGCTCGCGCAGCAATATAGAAGGTGTGCACCTGTGAGCCATTTCGGTCGGCGTACGAAAGAGCTAAACCTTTGCAGCGCCACGCTGGTCATGTGGTGAACTACAGGCCGGTACGTTGGCGAGCAGAACAAGCAATTCTGCTCCGCAGATGTTGTCTCCCTCGCTCTATACCAAAATGCAACACCTTGGTTCCATGAGCACCCACGAGCGGCGCTCCATGTTCTGGTGGCCGACGCCAACAAAGCGGTTGTCGACGCAAACAAAGAGATATGGCGAATTTGTCGAGAGAAGGGTTTCAAGGTAGTGCATATAAACAGGGAGGCGCGCAGGTGGGTTGGTTTTCAAAGAGGCCGACTTCACTTCAATAAGAATCTTGGTCATGAGGTGGGCTGGCGACTAGCAGGATGCGCAGCAGCTTTTTTGGGGGGTACGCGGACCCTTCGGAGTCCGGGGTAGCTAGTAACAAAGAAGACAAACCAGGAGGACGCTTTTACAGGTAGTACTGCGAAAAACCAGAAACAAAGTAAAAGAAAAAGGGGGAACGGGCGTGTCGCAATCAGTTGCATAAACATGCAGGGTGGCAGAAAAAAGGCAAAACGGTTAGAGTTCGAGGAGCGGTTAAACAAAGAACAGATACGCGTTTATGCGGTTACAGAAACGCACATTAGAGACTTGCAAGAGCCACCAAATATTCAAAATTATGTTTGGAAAGGGTGTAACAGGATCATATCAGAAAGGAAATCTGGGGGTGTAGGAATGGTAATTCACCGCGGTGCCAAATGGGTTAGAGTGAAACAGACGTGTTCAGAACACTCTGGATTTTGGGCACAGTAGGTGGGAAGGAAACGTGGCTAGGGGTAGCCTACTTGTGGACGGGGAATACCTGCAGAGCAAAAAATAAGGAGGTAGTGGACTGAATGAGTGCGGATATTAAGGAATTCGGTAATGGGGCCAAAATCATCCTTATAGGGGACATGAATGCCCCATACATGATCTTGAGGGATATTCAGAGACCAGTGGAAAGTTATTACTAGACCCCTGCGAGCAACATAGTCTGGAGATAGTTAACAGGGGGCCTAAATGTGACGGCCAGATCACGTGGGAAGTCGGAAACAAGCAATCGAGCTTTGATTATTTTCTCTGACTGACGACAAACTGAGAGATATGAGAATAGACGAGGAAGGGATTAAAAGCTTGGATAGTGATCATAAACGAATAACATTACAAATGGGATATGAAACTGGAAATAAGAGCATTGAGTCAAAGTCTGACAGCTCGTATTTAAATGACAAAGAAATAATAAATATAGCCGCAAGAGTCGAGAAAGAAGTAGGTAAAATACCAGGCAAGGACTGTGAGTATAGTGAACTGTTACATCTAATGACAAAATAGATAGGGAAAGAGAAGAAAACTATTTGCTGTAGAGGAAAGAGGAAGCCAAAAAGTTGGCGAAACAAGGAAATCCGGGAAGCGATCGAGAAGCGACGTGAAGCATCACGGGAGCATAGAAGGGCAAAAATGGAGAAGCGGCCGCGTGACGAAGTCAACAAAATATGGTAAATATATTTAGAGAAAAAAAATCTATTGTACAGAAATTGGTCGATTCAAAAATTAAAGGTGAAAGTGAACGCTGGGTGGCAGAGATTCACGAGAAAAAGGAGGCTGCGCCTAGGATATTGTGGAGCCACATCAAGGCGCTAGGTAGGAGTGCTATCGCTATGCAACAATATATTGTAAATGAAGGAGGAAATCAATTGGAAGGGTACGAAGCGCTAAGCAACATCCGAAAGCTAACAGCCAATTCGTTTAAAAAGAGCGCTCAGGGGATTTCCCCGGTCAGTAAAAGTGTGACGGAGAGAGCAACCGAGGAAGAGCTAGTACTTGAGAATTTCAACTCGAAAGAGGCCAAATGAAAAATTCCAAAGCGCACTGCCGCGGGTTTAGATGGGGTTTCCGTTAGCCTCATTAACAAACTAGGATATAACAGTAATGAAGCACTGCTGAAAGCCGTAGAAAAATGCCTAAAGGAGAGGCTGTTACCAGGTAATTGGTGAAAATGTAGAATGAAATTAACCTATAAAGGCAAGGGAGAAAACGATAACATTCGCTCTTATAGACCACTAACCATTACATCGGTGCTATAGAGTTTCACAATGCAAGCAGTAAAAATGAAAATAGAAACATGGGCAGAACATAACGTTATTTTGGGCGAACTTCAGAATGGATTTCGAGTCGACAGGCGGTTAGACGATAACCTATTTGTTCTCACTCAGAGTATAGAAATATCTAAAATAGAAAATAGACACTTGTACGTGGCTTTTATAGACATCACAGGGGCATACGACAACGTTAATCAGGAAATTCCGTGGGATATATTGAAAGGAATGGATACAGGCGACGACTGTATACAGATTTTGATGGATATATACCGAGAGAATACCGTTTGCATAGAATAAGAAGGAATATGTAGGAAAGAGAACGTTGATATTGCCGCGCGTCTTATGTTTCATGAGTTGAAGCTACACGCTCCAGGACTGTCAGCAACGCTCAGCGCAAACCGCGCCACATTGTTCGCGAAACTTCCCGATCATTCTAGATCGTTTTGTTAAGATTGCGCGCCGCACGCGAATGTTCCAGCTTTGTCGAGAGATAACGCCGCCATCAGCGATATCGCTGGAAAGTTCGATAGCGCCTGTATAAAAGCCGACACGCTTGAGACGCTTGACCGGCCACAAGTTCGGCCTAATAAAGAGTTTCATCTCGGACGTGCTGACTGCTGCCTTCGTCGACGTCACGACCACGTGACATCTGGTGGAGGTGCTGTTCATTCATGATCCGGACGCCCCCGTCAAGCCGTGAACCCAGCCCCCAGCGCGGAGAAGACATCGACGCCAACCACGACCAGCGAGCTAGCCGTAGGCAACAAGGCCTAGCACCGGAGTACGGGCCTCTACCCGACAACACTCGGAACACAAAGGCCAGGACCACGACTGCGGCAACGATGACAGACACTGCGCCACCGCCCGCGATCGTGATGCAGCAGCCAAGGGAGCCGCCGATCTTTCGGGGATCATCATGTGAGGACCCAGAAACGTGGCTCGAGTCGTACGAGAGGACTGCGGCCTTCAACAACTGGGACCTCAGCGACAAGTTACGCTACGTGTACTTCTCTTTGGAAGACAGCGCCAGGACGTGGTTCGAGAACAGGGAGTCTACGCTGACAACGTGGGACATCTTCCGGACAAGCTTCCTCGCAGCATTCACAAGCGTCGTGCGAAAAGAAAGGGCCGCCGCTTTACTGGAGACACGGGTCCAGCTCCCGAATGAAAAAGTGACAATCTTCGCGGAAGAAATGGCTAGAATCTTCCGCCACACCGACCCTAACATGACCGAGGAGTAAGGCAAGAGCTCTTCGCTGGGCTCATGCGGAACCCACCCAAGACAGTCCAGGAATTTGTCTCCGAGGCCACAACAATGGAGAGCACGTTGGAAATGCGCACCCGGCAATACAACCGAAGCTTCTCGACCACAAGCTACGCCGACGTTCAAGCGCTAGGATCCACCGACCTGCGTGAGACGATTCGAGCAATCGTGCAAGACGAGCTGCGAAAACTTCTACCTTCGTCGCAACCTCAAGTAGATTCCATCGCCGACGTCGTGCGCCAGAAGATCCAGCATTCACTCGGTGCGCCTCAGCTAGTAGAGCCGCAGCCGCAAGCTATGAGCTATGCTGCTGCAGCCCGCCGTCATGCTCCTCCTCCACGCCCACGCCAAGACGACACACCGCCGCAGTACCGTCGCGAGACGCCGCCGCCGCCACCGACGCCCTACCGTCCACCTGTTGGCCAGACGCCGGCGCCGCCACCGACGCCCTACCGCCCACCTGTCGGCCAGCGCTACACCCCGAGGAAGACTGATGTCTGGCGCGCCCCTGACAACCGCCCGCTCTGCTACCACTGCGGGGAGGCCGGCCACACGTACCGCCGCTGCCAGTACCGTCAGATGGGGCTACGCGGATTCGCCGTCAACGCGCCGCGCCCGCAGCCAGGCGAACGGCCTCGCGACATCGACGACAACCTCACCGGAACACAATGGCAAGAACGACGACCTTCCCGCTCGCCGTCACCCGGCCGTTACATGTCACCGCACCGCCGGCAGTCATCATCATCATCATCATCATCAGCCTGTCTACGCCCACTGCAGGGCAAAGGCCTCTCCCATGTTCCGCCAATCAACCCGGTCCTGTGCTTTCTGCTGCCACGTAATACCTGCAAACTTCTTAATCTCATCTACCCACCTAATTTTCTGTCTCCCCCTCACGCGTTTGCCATCTCTTGGAATCCAGTCAGTTACCCTTAATGACCACCGGTTATCCTGCCGACGTGCTACGTGCCCGGCCCATATCCATTTCTTCTTCTTGATTTCAACTATGATGTCCTTAACGCCCGTTTGTTCCCTGACCCACTCTGCTCTCTTCCTGTCTCTTAAGGTTACACCTATCATTTTCCTTTCCATCGCTCGCTGCGTCGTCCTCAATTTAAGTTGAACCCTCTTTGTAAGTCTCCAGGTTTCTGCTCCGTAGGTAAGTACCGGTAAGATGCAGCTGTGATATACCGCCGGCAGTACACTGGCCCAAACCGGGGCCGGTCGCCTAGCCCGTATCCGGGAAACTAAGGGCAGCAACCGATGGAGGTGCGGTTGCTGCACGACGAAATGCCGAAGATCCTCCTCGGCCGCCGACGACGACAACGCGACGAGACCTGCAGAACACGACGCGAAGCAGACGAAGCCTTGCCGACGAAAGCTCGCGGATTGAAGAAGACCCGTCGACGCAACATAGAAGCAGCGGAACATACCGACGCAGCCGTGACCCGACGCCGCGACCCAACCGCAACGCAAGACGACGAACTAGCGACCTCGGCGTTATCATCGACGGCCACAACGTCACCGCTCTCGTCGACACAGGGGCCGGCTATTCCGTCGTCAGTGGGCCATTCGCCACCAAGCTGAGGAAAGTAAAGACCGCTTGGAGTGGACCCGAAATCCGGACAACTGGAGGCCACCTGATAACGCCGATTGGTGTCTGCACGGCGAGTGTCACCATCAATAACCGAACTTATCCTGCGAGCTTTGTAATCCTACAAAACTACCCCAGGGATGCGATACTTGGAATGGACTTCCTAAGTGACCATGGCGCCGTCATCGACCTGAGGTCTGAGTCGATAACACTGGCTTCAGACAAAGCGCTCCCGCCCCACGCGATGCCAGGCAACCATGCATTGAATGGTATAGAAGAGCAGGTGACCATTCCGCCGCGCTCCAGCGTCATTATTTCCGTCGGCACCGAAAAACCTGCGAACCTTGAAGGCGTCATCGAGGGCGATCAGCACCTACTCCTGAACCGTCAAATTTGCGTCGCACGAGGTATAGCCGAGCTGCGTGACGGTAAAGCAAAGGTAGTGCTGACAATCTTCAGCCACGAATATAGGCACGTCAACTTTGGTACGACGGTTGCCTACATCGACGAATGTGTAGCCGCCACCGATGCTTTCGCCCTCTTCGATGCTGCCGAACCTGCTTCGACGAATAGAGGTCCCGAACCGGATTTTGACGTCAACCCGAGCCTTCCGAAGGCCAAGCAAGACCAGCTCAAAACCCTGCTCCAGCAATACAAGGACTGTTTCTCGTCGTCATCGCGGGTCCAACAAACGCCCCTTGCGAAGCACCGCATTATAACAGAAGAAAATTCTCGACCACTCCGTCAGAGCCCCTACAGAGTTTCTACTGGAGAGCGCGACGCGATAAAAAAAGAAGTCGACGAGATGTTACGCGACAACATCATCCAGCCGTCCAAGAGTCCGTGGGCGTCACCCGTGGTGTTAGTGAAGAAGAAGGACGGGACACTGCGCTTCTGCGTTGATTATCGGCGCCTGAACAAAATCACGAAGAAGGACGTGTACCCCCTCCCACGAATAGACGACACCCTGGATCGACTTCACAACGCGACGTACTTTTCGTCGATGGACCTCAAGACCGGCTACTGGCAAATCGAAGTCGACGAGAGAGACCGAGAAAAGACTGCCTTTATAACACCCGACGGCCTGTTTGAGTTCAAGGTCATGCATTTCGGTCTTTGCTCGGCAGCTGCGACGTTCCAGCGTGTCATGGACACCGTACTGGCCGGATTGAAGTGGCAGACGTGCCTAGTGTATTCTCCTCGACCTTCGACGAGCATCTCCGGCGGCTTGAGGCAGTACTTCTAGCAATCAAGGCCTCTGGACTGACCCTGAAGCCAGAAAAGTGCCGATTCCCGTACGGCGAGCTCTTGTTTCTGGGTCATGTGATCAGCAAGTCTGGAGTGCGCCCAGACCCGCGGAAAACAGCTGCCATCGCCGACTTCGCGCCACCCACCGACAAGAAGGCCGTGCGCCGATTTCTCGGCCTATGCGCCTATTACAGACGCTTCATCAAAAACTTTTCACGTATCGCCGTACCAATGACGCTTCTCACGAAGAATAACGTGGAATTCAGGTGGGAAACGGCGCAAGTGCAAGCCTTTCAAGAACTTAAACGACGCCTGCAGGCGCCACCCATACTTGCGCATTTCGACGATTGCGCCGATACGGAAATACACACCGACGCAAGCAGCGTAGGACTCGGTGCCGTCCTTGTGCAAAAGACTGACGGGCTTGAAAGGGTTATCAGTTATGCTAGCCGGTCACTATCCAAGGCAGAAGCAAACTATTCAACAACAGAAAAGGAATGCCTTGCCATCCTCTGGGCTACGTCAAAGTTTCGCCCCTACCTCTATGGCAGGCCCTTCAATGTTGTCAGTGACCATCACGCCTTATGTTGGCTAGCTGACTTGAAGGACCCTTCAGGTCGTCTCGCAGGATGGAGTCTGAGGCTTCAAGAATTCGATATTACCGTCGTGTACAAGTCCGGACGAAAACACTCTGACGCCGACTGCCTGCCTGGTGCCCCTGTCGACGCGCCGCCGCAAGACGACGATGATGACTGCTTCCTCGGAACTATAAGTGCCGACGACTTCGCCGAAAGGCAACGGGCCGACGCGGAACTGGGGGGCCTTATTGAGTACCTCGAGTGCAAGACCACCGTTGTTCCGAAGATATTCAAGCGAGGACTGCCGTCGTTTTTCTTACGGAACGGCGTTCTCCTGAAGAAGAACTTCTCGCCCCTTCGAACCAACTACATTCTCGTCGTGCCCTCATCATTGCGACCAGAAGTCCTCCAGGCCCTAAACGACGACCCGACGCCTGGACACCTCGGTGTTTCCCGCACGCTCGCCAGAATACAGGAAAAATACTACTGGCCACGCCTTGCTGCCGACGTCGGCCACTACGTTAAGACTTGCCGAGATTGCCAGCGACGGAAGACACCGCCGACGAGGCCAGCGGGACTTCTGCAGCCAATCGAACCACCTCACCGGCCGTTCCAGCAAATCGGGATGGACCTACTGGGGCCGTTCCCGACGTCGACTTCCGGCAACAAGTGGATCGTCGTAGCAACTGACTACCTCACTCGCTACGCCGAGACAAAGGCCTTGCCCAAAGGCAGTGCCGCCGAGGTAGCCAAGTTCTTCGTGGAGAACATCGTCTTGCGTCATGGCGCCCCAAAGGTCCTCATCACAGACAGAGGTACCGCCTTTACTGCTGACTTAACTCAGGCAATCTTCAAATACAGCGAGACGAGCCACGGCCGCACCACCGCCTACCATCCACAGACCAGTGGCCTCACCGAACGTCTAAATAAGACCATCGCCGACATGCCGGCCATGTACGTCGACGTTGAGCACAAGACATGGGACGTCGTCCTTCCGTACGTGACCTTCGCTTACAACACGGCCGTCCAAGAAACGACGCAGATGACGCCGTACAAGTTGGTCTACGGAAGGAGCGCGGCGACGACACTCGACGCCATGCTACCGAACGTCACCGACGAAGAAAATCTCGACGCCGCCGCTTACTTACAACGTGCCGAAGAAGCTCGACAGCTCGCCCGCCTGCGCATCAAGACCCAGCAGAACACCGACAGCCGTCGCTACAATCTTGGACGACGCTTCGTGGAGTACCAGCCTGGCGACCGTGTCTGGGTCTGGACACCAATACGACGACGCGGACTGCGCGAGAAGCTTCTGCGACGATACTTCGGACCGTACAGGGTACTTCGACGTCTCGGCGCACTCGACTACGAGGCTGTCCCCGACGGCATCACGAACTCTCAGAGGCGCCGAGCTCGACCCGAGGTCGTGCATGTGGTGCGCCTTAAACCGTACTATACACGCTAACGCACCAGAGGACTCTAATGTTTGCTTTCTTTATTAGTTTTCTTTAGTATTGCATTTATTCATGTTCTGTTTTCAAGCATCGGGACGATGCTTTTTCAGAGGGGGGCATTGCCGCGCGTCTTATGTTTCATGTGTTGAATCTACACGCTCCAGGACTGTCAGCAACGCTCAGCGCAAACCGCGCCACATTGTTCGCGAAACTTCCCGATCATTGTAGATCGTTTTGTTAAGATTGTGCGCCGCACGCGAATGTTCCAGCTTTGTCGAGAGATAACGCCGCCACAAGCGATATCGCTGGAAAGTTCGATAGCGCCTGTATAAAAGCCGACACGCTTGACCGCTTGTCAGTTGATCGACGGTCGACGCTCTGTTCGCCGCTATCAGTTTATTGCTGTAGCTGGAGTTTCATTTTCCCGGCCACAAGTTCGGCCTAATAAAGAGTTTCATCTCGGACGTGCTGACTGCTGCCTTCGTCGACGTCACGACCACGTGACAATATTTCCAAGGGGCTGAGGCAGGGATCTCATATGTCCCCGCTGTTATTCATGCTGTACATGGTGAGCATGGAAAAAGCACTAGAAGGTCGCAACATTGGTTTTAATCTGTCGCACAAACAGGGCGGCATGATGATTGAGCAGAAGCTTCCAGGTTTATTTTATGCTGACGATATCGTCTTATTTGCGGACATTCGAGATGATATACAGCGGCTGGCGGATATATGCGGAAGAGAAGGTGAAACTCTTGGATAAGCGTTTAGTGTAACGAAGTGTAGATTCATATTATTCAATGAATCGTGTGATCAGGCGGTGTCAATACAAGGCCAAGAAATACCGAGGATAAGCGAATACAAGTACCTTGGAGTATGGGTAAATGAGAGTGATAGATACATGGAGGTAGAGGAAGAATTGGGGGACCCTTAAGCTTCGCCTTTAAGATTTGAACGCGACAGAGAAATCCAGCCCCTAGAGCGCGCTTCAACCACTAAGTGCATACTTATTAATGTGTTGTTACACACACACGCACAGACACACACGCACAAGTGCGACGTATCTATAGTAATGGTACAGGATTCGATCTATTTACCAGCACTTTTATAACAACTTCATGAAAATATTGTACAGTGGTGTAGTCACATTGTCTTGTACAGTGAACTGCGCGTAGGCGTGACACTTGTATTTGTAAATGGTCACATTCTGTCGTCCTTGCCTTAATTATCTCGGAACTGTTCCATTTGTTCTTCTGTAGACATCTTCCGGCCAACCGCAACAAGCATCGCCTTATGGTCGGTGAAATGACAACTGCAGTACTTCACTTCTTTAATGGTGTCGCGAGAATGAAATGCTAAATCTATGCAAGTGTTGTGGTTTGTTGAAATGGCATTTGATGGAGTTGCCATCTCCAAACCAGCCCGCGTTTGTAGGATGTGCGGAAATTTTCTGCAAACCCGAACATTTTCGTTGAAATCTCCGACAACAAGTAAGGCTTCGGACCCCGTGCAGGGCTGCATCTCTCTCATGACGAGGTCAGCAGCTCTCGTCACGCATGATCTGGGGGCGATGTATGTGCACGCTATCACCACACTGTCTAGTCGCACGGCACAAACTTCTGCACACTCATACACCTGTTGCACCAGAGAGACGGCCTCCGCTTGCACTTCCCGTTTGACGTATATGGCCACGCCAGCAGCACGGTTGTCAGAGCGTTTTGCAGCGCTGATGCAGCGATAACCATCCACATCGAATGGGTAGTTTGGATCCACCCAGGTTTCAGTGAAGCACAGAGCAGGAGTATTCGCTGAAACGAAATCACTGGCCACTTCTGCATTGTGTGAACCCAAGCAGCGCACGATGACACAGCTGACTGTGACGAAGTAGGCAGCAGGGGCGTAGCCAGAAATTTTTTTCGGGGGGGGTTCAACCATACTTTATGTATGTTCGTGCGTGCGTTTGTATGTGTGCGTGCCTATATACGCAAGCAAAACTGAAAACTTTCGGGGGGGTTTGAACCCCCCCAACCCCCCCCCCCCCCCCCTTGGCTACGCCCCTGGTAGGCGGCCAGCATACGGTTGCACTCGGCGCTGATGGTCTGGAGACGATGCTGGTCGAGTCTCCTGAATTCGTCGGCAAGGGCGCGAGCAGGGTTATCCTTGAAGTGATGGAAGCGATGGTCATTTTGCTTGTTCGTCAGATATAACCCGTCAATGGTGGTAACCCTGCTGATAGCTACGTACACAAGCTTTTGCTTCTGCGACTTTGAGTAATTGACAACCAACAGCTCCAAAATGAACAACTATGTCCATCTATCGGAAAACATATCAAACAAACAGCAAACATTATGACCTCCGAGATGGCGGGTGCGCGGTGCGCTGCCATCTCGGAGACCATAATGTTTGCAGTTTGTTTGATATGTTTTCCGCTAGATTGACGTGGTTGTCCTTTTTGGAGCTGTTGGTAATTTTATGCGTGTGTGCGTGTCTTTAGCATGGTTTTAAGCGGAGATGGGTGCAAAACGTAGTTTGATGGCCTCGCCTATACGCCTACAAATCGCCGAATGGGCTCATTTTCGTCGTGACACCAGCTGAACAAAATAAAGAAGAATCCCTCAAGGCTGTGCGTAGTGTGCAAGGCACACGGCAAGAAGTCCGAGAGCCGATGTGAGTGCGAAAAATGTGAAGTTAAGTTGATCTTCGCATGCCTGCGTATTCACACACAAAAATCACACTGATGCATTTAAGCCTCGCTTTGTGCGGTTGTGTGCTTCTGCCATGCAACTTAAATGCGTTAAGGAGACTCATTCTACTACATGGCATTTGTGTAGTGCTTTTCTGCGAAGCAGTTGCCAGTAACATCATGGCTTTGTGGTAGGACACATGCTTTGCCACGCGAACGTCCCGGGTCCGATCCTCAATGGGACCGAAGATTTTAAATGCGAAGCATTTCTTAGCGAACTTCTGTGACTTTGAGCGTATCTATCTATCTATCTATCTATCTATCTATCTATCTATCTATCTATCTATCTATCTATCTATCTATCTATCTATCTATCTATCTATCTATCTATCTATCTATCTATCTATCTATCTAGCCGCCTAGGACTTTGTGCTCTCCTGGCCGTTTCGTTAATCGGATGTATACGAAAGAGAGGTCATAACACGAAAATCGTGACATGCAAGCCATGAACAGCATGATGCACATTCCAAGGCCTTGGGGCTCTTGTCGCCGTTTCGTTAATTTGATGTAGACCAAAATTAGTATGGCATGACAAGAGTTCATGGCGGACATAATGGCATGTCCTAACGTGCAAATCATGACACGCATGTCACGTGCAGCATGATTTACATGGCATGGTTTCGGCGCCCTCACGGCCGTTTAAATGCATGGATATATATGAAAACTGGTATGACGAACATAACCGACACGTGGTAACATAAAAATCATGGCATGCAAGTTATGTATGTCATGATTTACATGTCACGCTCATGGTGACTTCGCGGCCGTTTCGCTTGCTTGATATACACCAAAACTGGCATTGCGCGATGTTACTGCATGAAGAACATCAATACCTGTTCGTAACATCAAACCATGCCATGCATGTCATGCATGCCATGCTTTTCATGCCACGCTATTGTGCATTCGCGGCCGTTTCGCTAGCTTGACATAAACCAAAATTGGTATTGCGCGACGCGACTGTATAACGAATATAAACGAGAGGTGGTAAGATGAAAATCATGACATGCAAGTCATGTACGACATGGTTTGCTCATGGTGCATTCGCGGCCGTATCGCTAACTTGATATACACCAAAACTGGTATCTCGCGACGCGACTGTATGATGAACGTAAATGAGAGGTAGTAACATGAAAATCATGACATGCAAGTCATGTACGACATGAACTGCTCATGCTGCACTCGCGGCCGTTTTGCTGCACTGATATGCACCAAAACTGGTATTGCGCGATGTTACTCTATGAAGAACATGAATAACTGTTGGTAACATGAAAACCATGACATGCATGTCGTGTAGGTCATGATTTACATACCACGCTCATGGTGCATTCGCGGCCGTTTCTCTAGTACGATATACACCAAAATTGGTATTGCGCGACGCGACTGTATGACGAACGTAAACAAGAGGTGATGATATCAAAATAATGACATGCAAGTCATGCACGACATGATTTGCTCATGGTGCATTCGCGGCCGTTTCGTTAGCTTGATATACACCAAAATTGGCATTGCGCCACGCGACTGTATGACAAACATAAATGCCAGATGGGATCTTGAAAATCATGGTATGCATATCATTTACGGCATGATTTACATGCCACACTCATTGTCTGATCGCGGCCGTTTGGCTAGATTGGTATACACCAAAATTTGTCTTGCGTGACGTGACTGTATGACGAATATAAGTGACAGGTGGTACTATGAAAACCATGATATGCATGTCGTGCATGGCATGATTTACTGCCAGACTCATGGTACACTCGCGCCCATTTCGCTCGTTTGATATACACCAAAATTGGTATTGCGCGATGTGACTCTATGACGAACATAAATGACAGGTCCTAACATGCGAATCATATAATGCATGTCTTGTACGGTATGATTTACATGACACTGTCATCGTGCGCTTCAGGCCGTTTTGTTAACTGGATATATACCAAAACTGGTATGACATGACACGAGTGCGTGATGAACATAAACGACCAGTCATGCATTGTACATACCAGAATATACGTCTCATTAGCATGGTATATAACTGATTGAGGGGGAGGGGGAGACAGAAAATTAGTTGGGTAGATCAGATAAGAAGTTTGCAGGTATAACGTGGCAGCAGAAAGCACAGGACCGGGTTGATTGGCGGAGCATGGGAGAGGCCTTTGCCCTGCAGTGGGCGTAGACAAGCTGATGATGATACCAGAGTGTGGACGCATGCGTGCATGGCAAACATGCGATATATGGTGAAGTAGATGCCATGGCATGAATGATTTCATTTGGCTCAAAGTCAAACAAGGCGATGTATGCAGCTCTTTGCTGGCTGCTTCGCATTACATCAATTCACGCAGTGCGTGGAATCTGCCGGATTTTTATTGTTTATTTTATTTGCTTCTTTTTCAATTTTTTGGTCACGGATGATTTTTCGCTGACAACCAACGACGCCGTCACTGACGCCGACCTGCGACACGAGCTGTCTAACGATGTCAGGTTAAAAAGCCTCGGCAGCAAAAGGAAAGATGAATGCCGCAATAATGAAGCACAGAGCATTGTGGGGATAGAATAGGTACGAGGTGCTTCGAGGTCTGTGGAAAGGTGTAATGGTTCCGGGGCTTACTTTTGGGAACTCAGTGGTCTGCATCAGGGCAGAGGTGCAATCGGGAATGGATCTAAATTGACGGACTGTGGGACGTCTCGCGTTGGGTGCTCACGGTAAGACCACAAACTAGGCTATAAAGGGCGATATGGGACGGGCAGGTTTTGAGGCGAGGGAACCTCAGAGCAAAATAAGGTTCGAAGAAAGGCTAAGGGATATGAAGGAGAGTAGATGGGCAGAGAAGGTGTTCCGTTATTTGTATAGGAACAGCGTGGACACAGAGTGGAGAAAAAGAACTAGGAGGCTCACTAGTAAATATACGGCTGGTAGTGTAAGCGATATTGCAACAAAGAGCGTTAAGCGAAAAGTCGAGAGGCGGATAGGATTTATTATTATTGATTGTTGCTTTTCATGTTGATGCCACTTCGTGACTATATATATGAGCTATACTTTCTATTTTCAGTGCTTTGTATCATAATTATTGTATTACTTGACGCCATGTTAAACTTGTAGAGTGTATTCTGTATTTTGTATGCATGATTGTCCGCCATCCTGCTGCATTGCCAACTTGTAACGGGGTCGGGACGTCGTCAAGCGTTCGAGCTTTTAGACCTGTACTCTTCCTATTGAAAGAAAATAAATTGATTGATTGATTGATTGATTGATTGATTGATTGATTGATTGATTGATTGATTGATTGATTTACTGGACGGCAGCTATGGAGAAAAAGCCGGCTTTGAGTAACTGCCGAAAGGGCAAAAATGAAATAAGGAGGGAGGCATCTTACGATAATTCAAGGGGAAGCGCTTTACGGTTTGAAGCGAGATCGAGTTGCCTTAGAACGCGCAGTTATAAAGCGAGATTCAGTAAAGAAGAAGAACAATGCACGTGCTGCGGGGAAGATAAGGAAACGGCGGAGAATGTTCTGATTGAAAGTGAAGATATCCACCCGGGTGTAGGTTTGGACACGAGCCTACATGAAGCCTTGGGCTTTAGTGACAACAATGGAAAGCTGAACACACCCGCGATTGAAATAAGTAGGAGACGGTTAGAGTATTGGTGGCAGAAAATTAGAGAAAGGACAAAAACAAATATCTCAAAAAATAAGGACATTCAGCCGTAAAAGGCAGACAACTGGGCTGAGAACTTACGTTTTGTTTTTCCTGTACAAAGACAGATTTAACTGAAGACACTGGGCCAACACTAAGAAAAAGAAGAGTAAAGGGAATATGTTTTTTTGTCGAGCCTGGTGGCACACTTGTTACCGCCCCGTTATAAAGGAGACGCTCATAGCATCCGGATGGATGGATGGATGGATGCTATGAGCGTCCCCTTTAAAACGGGGCGGTGACATGTCTGCCACCAGGCTCGAAGAAAAAAAAAAAAAAAAAAGCTTCCTTGTTTCATGTTGGCCTAATACCTTATCTACATTGATTAAATCTATGTTATTATACCAAAAAATATAAATTCACGGTCCATCTCTCTGCCTCTTAAGGCAGAATGACCTTATTTTTCCCCCATTATTTATTTTTGTTCTTTATCTCTACTTTTCTGCCACCAATACTCTAACCGTCTCTTACTTATTTCTATCGCGGACGTGTTCAGCTTTCCATTGTTGTCCCTAAAACCCAAGGCTTCATGTAGACTCGTGCCCACACGTATACCTGGGTGAATATCGCCACATTCAATCAGTACATGTTCCATCGTTTCCTTAGTTCCCCCGCAGCATGTACATTGTTCTTCTTCGTTACTAAATCTCGCTTTATAACTACGCGTTCTAAGGCAGCCCGACCTTGCTTCAAACAGTAAAGCGCTTCCCCTTGAATTATCATAAAACCTTTCCCTCCTTATTTCGTTTTTTCCTTTTCGGTAGTTAGTCAGAGCCGGCTTCTTTTCCATCGCTGTCATCCAATAAGTCCTCTCCGCCTCTCTGACCTTCCGCTTAATGCTCCTTGTTGCCATATCGCCCGCACTGCCAGCCGTATATTTACTGGTGAGCCTCCTAGTTCTTTTTCTCCACTGCGTGTCAACGCTTTTTCTATACAAATACCTGAAAACCTTCTCTGCCCATCTACTCTCCTTCATTTTCCTCAGCCTCTCTTCGAATCTCATTTTGCTCTGCGCTTCCCTCACTTCAAAGCCTGTCCATCCCATATCACCCTTTACCGCCTCATTTGTCGTCTTCCCGTGAGCGCCCAACGCGAGGCGGCCCACCGTCCTTTGATTTACATCCATTCCTGATTGCACCTCTGACTTCATGCACACCACTGAGTTCCCAAATGCAAGCCCCGGAACCATCACACCCTTCCACAGCCCTCGAAGCACCTCGTACCTATTGTATCCCCATAAAGCTCTGTGCTTCATAATTGCAGCATTCCTCTTTCCCTTTGCTACCGATGCTTTCTCTTGTACCTCCATATATCTATCCCCCTCATTTACCCATACTCCGAGGTACTTGTACTCGCTTACCCTCGGTATTTTTTGGCCCTGTATTAATACCGTATGGTCTCCGTGATCATTGAATACCATCAATCCACATTTTGTTGCACTAAATCCTAGTCCTAGAGCCTCACACTCCCTTCCGCATATAGCTGCCAGTCGCTGTATATCATCTTGACTGTCCGCAAATAAGACAATATCATCAGCATAAAATAGACCTGGAAGCTTCTGCTCAACCATCGCTCCGACCTGTTTGTGTGACAAATTAAATCCAATGTTGCTACCTTCTAGCGCTTTTTCCATCCTCGCCATGTACAGCATGAATAACAGCGGGGACAAAGGGCATCCCTGTCTCAGCCCCTTGCTAATTTCAACGCTGTCCTTGCTACTTATTCCTTCCCATTCTATACAAACTGTATTTCCTCGGTATATTTCCCTCAAAAGCTGTACACAGTCGTCACCTATGCCCACTTCCTTCAATATATCCCACAAAATTTCCTGATTAACGTTGTCATACGCCCCGGTGATATCTAGATAAGCTACGTATAAGGGCCTGTTTTCTATTTTAGATATTTCTATACACTGGGTAAGAACAAACAGATTATCGTCTAACCGCCTGTCGATTCGAAATCCATTCTGAAGTTCTCCCAAAATATCATTTTGTTCTACCCACGCTTCTATTTTTAATTTTACTGCCTGCATCGCCAACCTGTATAGCACCGATGTAATTGTTAGCGGTCTATACGAGCGAATGTTATCCTTTTCTCCCTTGCCTTTATAGATTAAGTTCATTCTACTTTTTCTCCAACTGTCTGGTATTTCCCTCTCCTGTAAGCACTTTTCTACGGCTTTCAGCAGTGCTTCTTTAGTGTTATGTCCGAGTTCGTTAATGAGGCTGACGGGAACCCCATCTAAGCCTGGAGTAGTGCGCTTAGGAATTTTTCCTTCGGCCTTCTTCCAATTGAAATTCTCTAGTACTACATCTTCGTCGGTTGCACTCCTTTGCGTACTTTTACTCACCGGGGGAATCCCCTGGGGGACCTTTTTAAACGAATCGGCTGTTATCTTTCGGATGTAACCTAGCGCTTCATATCCTTCCAATTTATTTCCTCCTTCATCTACCATATGTTGTTGCATTGTGACAGACTTCCTACCCAGCGCTTTTAGGTGGCTCCAAAATATCCTAGGCGCGGCCTTCTTCTTTTCGCGAATCTCTGTCATCCAGCGTTCACTTTCACCTTTAATTTTTGCCTCGACTAATTTCTGCACAATGGATTTTTGCTCTAAATATATTTCCCAGATTTGGTTGACTTCGTCCTGTGGCCGCTTCTCCTTTTTTGCCTTTCTGTGCTCCCGTGATGCCTGACGTCGCATCTCGATCGCTTCCCGGATTTCTTTGTTCCACCAACTTTTTGGCTTTTTCTTTCCTTTCCAACAAATAGTTTTCTTCTCTATTTCCATTTCTTTCGTGATTACATGTAGCAGCTCACTATACTTCCAGTCTTTCCCTGGTAGTTCGTCTACTTTTTCCTCGACTCTTGCGGCTATATTTGTTATTTGTTTGTCATTTAGATACGAGCTGCCAAACTTTAATTCTATGTTCTTATTTTCAGTTTTATATCCCATTTGTAATATTATGCGTTTATGATCACTACCTAAGCTGTTAATGCCTTCTTCGTCTATTCTCATCTCTCTAAGTTTGTCATATATTCCTTCTGTCATGAGACAGTAATCAATGCTCGATTGCCTGTTTCTGACTTCCCACGTGATCTGCCCCTCACACTTAGGCCCCACGTTAACTATCTCAAGACTATGTTGCTCGCAGAGATCTAGCAATAACTTGCCATTGGTGTCTGAATATCCGTCAAGGTCATGAATGTGAGCGTTCATGTCCCCTAGAAGGATTATCTCGGCATCATGACCAAATTCTTTAATATCGGTGCTTATGCATTTCACTATCTCCAGATTCTTTTCTCTGCAGTTATTGCCTGTCCACAAGTAAGCTACACCTAGCCACGTTTTCTTTCCACCTACTGTGCCCGAAACCCACATGTGCTCTGAACACGGTTGTTTCACTCTCTCCCATTTTGTTCTGCTATGAAATAGCATTCCAACCCCCCCACCTCTCCTTTCTGATGTGATCCTGTTACATCCTTCCCAAACATAATTTTCAATATGTGGTGGCTCTTCCAAGTCTCTAAGGTGTGTTTCTGTAACCGCATAAACACCTATCTGTTCCTTGTTTAACTGTCCCTCAATCTCTAACCATTTTGCCTTTTTTCTGCCACCCTGCATGTTAATGTAACTAATTGCAACACGCGCCTTCTCCCTTCTTTTACCTTTTCTCTGTTTTTTCGCTATACTACCTGTCAAAGAGTCCCCCTGGTTGTTTTCCTCATTACAAGCTACCATGGGCACCGAAGGGCCCGCGTGCCCCCCAAAAAAGCTACTGCGCGTCCTGCAAGACGCCAACCCACCTCATGGCCAAGCCTCCTATCGAAGTGTATTCCGTCTCTTCGAAAACCACCCCACCTGTGCACCTCTCTGTTTATTTCCACTACCTCGATGCCTTTCTCTCTACTCATCTGCCATATCTCTTTGTTTGCGTCGACAACCGCTCTTTGCAGGTTGCCGTCACGCACCGGTACCTCCGGTATTGTGCATACCACTATCTGCACCTGAGGGGAAATGGCGCGCATGTCATCGACCCCTTTCGCCAATGTGGTCGCTAGTTCGGCTGATTCGTTACTCAAGACGTCGTTTAGACCTCCCGCGATTATCACGAGGTTACGTCCATTAGACTTAGCTGCGAGTTTTGCGTTAGCTTGTCTCATCACTGATCCCAGCCTATGGCCCGGGAACTTTCCTATTAAAACTCGTTTGTCGCCTCTCACCCTTTCCTTGACTGCTTCTGCGCATGTAGCTAAATTCGAGTCCCCGGCGATTATCACGTGATCCGACTTTTCTGGTGGACTCTCCCGCACCTGGCCACTGCACCTGTTACTAGCGCGTGCTACTGCTGTTGTTTTGTCCCCTCCCGTTCCCAAGACTACTTCGCGGAAGGTGGGTCCTGTGTCCCTTGCACCTGTCTTTTCCAAACCTGTTTCCCCTTCGCGCCTACCACTGTGGGGGTCGATGCCCCATTTTTCCCGCTGTCGCCTGCTTCCCTGTTCCCCGTGGCTACATTTGCTGGCATGGCTACCTTTGCCAATCCCTCCTCGGCTGACTTAAGCCTTTCCGCCATAGCCATCGTTTTTTCCCGCTCTGTCGCTACCGCTTTCTCCAGCTCGGAGATTCTCACCTTGAGCTCATTCTGGGCGGCCATCATTATTTCCATCTTCGCCTCTAACTCGCATTGCTTACACTTGGCGTCAGCTCTCTCTGTCGTCTCATCCTCACAAACCTCTATTTTCCGCCCCATTCCGCATCCTGAACACTTTACGGTCTTTTTGACCATGGCTATAGAGCATTCACGCGGCAGATTAGATACACTTAAAGCCAAATGATATCACAAAACTCCGCAAGTATGTTACACTTCAAAGCACCTGTGCCCCTTTCAGCCACGTGGTGGCCAAAAAAACAAATATTAAAAAAAAAACACCCGAAGCGACTGTCACACCACTTTGTACCAACAGCACAAAGTTGTAAGCTCTATTAAGCTGCAATCTAGTGGCTTAACTAAAGAAACAAGCTCGAATCATGCAAAAAAAAGCACTTATCTGACGCTGTCATTCCGGAGCCCACGAAAAACACGTCCGTCCTCTAGCAGCACCACTAGGTGGATCCATCCATCCATCCACGCGCTCCAAGTGTCCTATTTCAATCCCTGAGTACTGGACCTAAGGTGAAGCAGCTGCATATGAAGAGGAGGCATGAAAACTTTCTAAAAGACAGGGCGTCCAAACGCCGAAAAAAGAAAGATGTGAAGGCACCACAAATGCCGACCAATGACTTCAAGGGCGCACAACGGCGGAAAAGAAAGAAAGCACTAAAACTTATGTGCGCACTCCCAGGCAATTGGCGTAACTACAACACGGCACGCGTGGAGGTCTACGTTAGTTATCTTTGACGTAGACCCGCACGCGGGCTCGTTTGATAGGTTCGCTTATTGCCTGGGCATGCGCAGATAAACTTTCGTGCCTTCTTTCGCGCCGTTGTGCTCTATTGCAGTTGTTAGTCAGGATTTGTGGTGCCTTGACTTCTTGCTTCTGTTCGTGTTTACACGCCCTGTCTTTTTGAAGAAATACTCAACAACTTGATCAGCTCTTTGTTATTCTGAGACATGAAAACATTGTCAACGTCAGATAAGCGCGCAGAACACTTTATACAACGTATCGTATTGTCCATCAGTTGTTGAAACGTGGCATGCGTGTTAGAAATTCCAAAATGCATTCACTTGAAGTCCTACAGCCGTAAGACGTAATAAATTCAGTTTTCTGGCGATCGACTTCAGCCATCGCAAACTACCACTAATCAGAACCCTAGTCCAATGACGAGAATTCTGCTGCTTGAATACTGTCAAGGGCGTTTATTACGTTTGTAAGTCAAGTATTCGCTGATAATACTAATGAAAAAAAAAACTGAAATTCTCCTACAGTTCGACTATGTATGGGGCGCGACCGTGGTGTCAATAAGATAATAAATGACAGGAGGTGGTAGCAGCCAGCAGCTTGCATTCTTTGAAGTCGAAACACAGGTGCCATTCTGACAGGTGCCTTCCTCGCACGTGTAATTTTGGCCTTGTCTCATCTCACCGTACGGCACGGATGAATTGAACTGAAAGAGAAAAAATTTCGCCATATTATTACGTTGGCTATCTTCCTTGCTGTCATTTTTTAAGCTCCTGAAGCACTCTAACAGCGACATATTATAATTTCAATTGCGGAGCTTCGCGAACCCAAGGCATTTTGATCGTCTCTATCTAGCTATCTGTAACCACCTACATTGGGTGCTCTCGTGATCGCGTCCTTAGCTTGGTTTTACGAAACATCGGCGTTAGGAAACACCGACATCGACAGTATTGACCGGACGAATGCAAAGAATAAAAATTAGGATCCCATTTGCAAGCGGACCCAAGCATTCTGCGTGGCAGTCAGGTATTCTACCACAGAGCCACGCCAAATGTAGAAACTGCTTTTGAAGAACACTCTATGCAGGTGTGATGTCGGTGCAACGCCTATTGTGGTTGTAGTGCTGGCTATCGAATTTTATAGCGAAGCAATAAACACTACATATGTACGCCTATGATAAAAGGGTCATATCGAGTTAACGTCACTTGTGGTTTCAGTGTTGGCTCCGCATTTAGAGCAGCCTAATAAACATTACATTTGTATTCCTATGATTCAGCAAGCTACACTTAAGCGCTGCTCGACCCTGGAGGAATATGCTAACTAAAGTTACGTATGATATTCACATTATCACGCCGTAAAATGCACTTCGTTTCGATAATACTGCCGTATGCGCTCCAACCTGAGTGCTGACGTCACGTCACACTATTAGTCACTTTTTAAACGCCACTGTTGTCGACGTGCCTCGTAAGCCCACGATGACCACAAAACTATATTTGACACTTACAAAGAATTACACCATTTCCCGCTAAAGGCGACCATGAGGCGATGCCAAGCCGGAGCACTTGCACGATCACGTTCCTTTGGCGTTCTTTGGGCATGCTACCCACCTCGCGTCGTGGAACGCGAAGAGGAACGCTACGCGTGTCTTGTCTTCCCTCTAGCCTGGCCGTTAATTCTCACAGGGCGAGCGGGAACGCAGTCGGCAGGCGTGCGAGAGGGGGACAAGTAGGAGAGGAGAGAGAGGGGGAGGGGACGCCCATGCGCTGGTGCTCATCGCGGCGTTGCGCAGGAGAGAATTTCGGCATGTCTAGCCTGCGTTTCAGAGGAAGAGTGGAAAGGGGGAGGGGAGAGGGGAGGGGAGAGGTGGAATGGGGAGATGGAGAGGGGAAGGGAAGGGGGGGGAGAGGGTATGCGTATGCGCAGTAAGGGTGGTCACGCCGCACACCACCACCACCACCACCATCCCCACCGGATTGAACTCCGCCATAAGATACTTCGCATCGAAAATACGTCTATCCACTTCCTAACGCTTTGCTCAAAGCCAAAAAAATGCAGGATAGAACTATTCGCTCATTGCTTCGCATGAAATACGTTCCCACAAAGCGTTGGATCTGCCGAATTTTTTAACGTTTAGTTTATTTTCATTGCAAGTTAATAACATTGTAAAGACGGCTCGCATTCCTGCCTATATTCACCGAACAGCCTGGACACAAGCAAGTTGACTTTTCGTTAATTTTTATGTCACTTTACCTTCTTGTTTGTTCACTTCCATTACACCAATAAATTAATTACTGTACACGTTCAGTGAAGCCATGTTCGGTTAAGAACCGTCCCACCAACTCCCCGCTTCTTTTTTACACAGGACAACTTTCAGGAAGGGCCTTTCACATCAGTGGCCATGACTGAGAGGGTAGACGAAATTGATAACGTGAAGAAAGAAAGAGACCATTTACTCGAGGTCGTGAAGGTGAGCGCAACATTGGCCAAGTGTGCAGTGCTGTCAACGTAGCCATCTCCTCCATTTCTGATGCTCAGCACGGCAAGCAAGGGCGCAGTCGTCTTTTTCATGTATAAGGGTAACAAATAAAAAAATCCTGTCGATCCGACAAACTGTGGCAATTAATGTTATTCCAAGCAGTAATCGAGGATCAACATACCACATATTTGGTTTGGGGAGAAGTCATGCCAATAACTATCGCGTGTTTGTCATGCATGCATGTATGTACAGTCGTCAGCAAGTTTACCTCAAACGCTCCGCAGGGCGTCCTGAAAAGGTTTCGTTGACGCCAGCGCCACGTAGATTTCGCTTTTGTTGCCAAGATTTTACCAATGCATGCCGACAGACTATCCAAGCATACCAAGGTATTATCTCGGCAACAGCGGGCAGCGCTTCGCGGCTGGCATCAGTCTAACCAGTCCAGGCTACGCTGCCGAGCGTTCAAGTTAAGCTTGCTGACGACAGCACATTCCGGTATATGAGTCATTCCGCGCCAACTGTCGCAGCATTTGCGCTCGACCGTCTGCGATTTGGTTGAAAACAAAATTGATGGCTATCTATCTAAAGCGAGAAGTCTTCTCTTATAACATTTCTTGCGAAAAAAAGGTTTTCAGTACCGCAACCCGCATGCGATTTTTTTTCCCGAAAGCTCGAAACTATAGTGTTTGAGAATTGGGGCCCCAAGGAGCTTGGGGACCCAAGAAGCATGCGAGCCGCCCAGGGCGCATGCGCAGAAGCCAAGCCACTCTTGTGCTCTTGCGCTCGCGTTGCCCCGAGACGCTTGCCCCGCCACGGTGGTCTAGTGGTTATGGCGCTCGGCTGCTGACCCGAAGGTCGCGGGATCGAATCCCGGCCGCGGCGGCTGCATTTTCGATGGAGGCGAAAATGTTTGAGGCCCGTGTACTTAGATTTAGGTGCACGTTAAAGAACCCCAGGTGGTCGAAATTTCCGGAGCCCTCCACTACGGCGTCTCTCATAATCATATCGTGGTTTTGGGACGTTAAACCCCAGATATTACTATTATTATTATTTGCCCCGAGACGCAAAAATGGAAAACTATCGTGGGGCCCCAAGGCGTTTTGGGTCACCAGCGAGAAGTCACAGATGTAGCGCGGGCTACGGCGCAGTATGGCCCGCGTCTCGCATGATTTTAAATTTCGTCACGCGTGGTGCTCCGTGCGCTTGACCGAACGCAGCCTGCGTTGGCCCAGTTCTCAAGCTCTGCTGATCATCCGAACGCACGAGCAGGCTGCCCAACGCAGCTTGGGGGCCCAGCGTCTTCGGTCCCCAATTCTCAAACTCTCTTAAGATTCGTGAAACGAGCGGTCAAAACATTCGTTTTTCTAAAGATAAAAACAGGACAAAAATTTCCTTATAAAACGATGGTAGGCTTTCTACTTAAAAAAAAAAAAGCTTTGTGAACTTTTACGCTTTATGGTTTTTAAAGACGATAGTCTTTCTTGGGGAACTTAAACGCAGAAATTTTGGTCTGTCTTTCTGTTTGTCGGCACGTCCCTCGATTCAGCCACTCGGCCAAAGTTGAACCACTTGCCCAAGGGCCAGCCATCGTGAACGGCTGACTAGGTTCATACTTGTGTACATTGTTGATCAAAAAGCAAATATTACGCATATCTGAGGCCGAACACCACTAGGTAAGTATTAGGTGGTCTGTTCCTTTACTATAAAATACTGTTACGGGGAGACGACAGAAGAAGGCTGTATTTACAGTATTTACACAACCACAGAGGTAGGTGTGACAACCAAGATGGCGAAAGCAGCAACGAACACGTCCTCTTCCTCTTGGTCCTCTAGGTAAGCGGCACATAACATTACCCGCCGGCGGTGAAAGCACCGACTCGGTGCGCCCGGGCAAAGACGGTCGCGAGGATGGTCACTCTATACACACGCGTCGGTGGGTTCCGCTATGTGATAGGGCTACAGACAGACAACGTGAACAATGTCGGTGCGGGGCTGAGTCGACGAGGACGAAGACGATGGCTCGATTTCGTACGTCACGTCGGTCACTTGGCGGCATACACGGTATGGTCCGGTGTACGGGAACATGAGCTTTTCAGAAAGCCCAACACGTCGTGCTGGAGACCAAAGGAGGACAAGAGATCCAGGAAGAAAGTGGGCTTTTCTGTGAGGGCGATCGTAGCGAGATTGTTGGCCCGCTTGCGATTCGGTTAACCGAACGCGCGCAACTTGACGTGCATGGTCGGCGCGGGCAATAGCTTCTTGAGCGTACTCAGTAGGTGGGTACATGGAAGGCGGCATCATCGCGTCCATCGTATCTATGTATAACAATACATAGATACGTAATTCTAGAGACCCTAGTTTATTAAGCTGCGCTGAAAATGCGACTGCGCCGAAACTTGGCTTCCTCCGTGCCCTCTGCACGAGCTCATTGTTGTGTTTCGGTTTCGGTTCAGTATTGCACTGTACGAGTGCCATGGAGCGCCGCTCTGGCATTCCTGCTTTACCTAGGCGACGTCAATACAAAAGAGTGTGTGGAGAGTACTCGTTGAGTGCGGACGTTTCTTCTGCTTCGGCGCTTCGCGCCAAACCGCGTGTTCGGGCTGGCTGGCGTCACCGCCGGTCTTCGCCTGCTGCTGCGCCGGGACTACCAGCCCGCAACACAGCATTCACGTTTCCCGACGTATTGCCAGATGGCGTTCATATCTCACGCAGCGCCTCTTCTATCGTCTTTAGACGACATTTGCAGCGAAGCACGCAGATACGCGGCCAATTTTTTTTATGCCGCCCTAAATATGGACAATACGGTCTATATTGGGGCTTGGTTTATAGAAAGATAACATTTAGTGAAATGCGATAGTTGTGTACTAACTGATTGTCAGCAAGTGTTACTGCAGCCGAAAAGCAGGTTGAGACGTAAATAGTGCGAAATAATGCATACAGCTGGCGACAAAATTGCCAGAAACCTAATTTCTGCACATGTTTTGTCGTACACTTTCCGTTGAGGTGACCCTAGTGAAAATATACCGAATAGCGCATTTACTAGCAACATTTATTGGCTACTGACTGAAAACGTTTATTCAAATTACTTTTTTTAGAGCGAGAAAAACTTTTTTTGGAGATGTGTTCTACCAGTCTCTGAGCTTGCGCGTGTTTATACTGCGCAGCAATGCGTGCTAACGTTAAGTACAAGCTGCACGGACGCGAGGTTTACCGCGGCACATCTCGACAACATAATCGGGTTTGTCCATGTTTATTTACATAAATTACTAGCGAGTATTAGTCTGAGTCAACGAGAAATTTGGACCCTACCGGAGCGTATTTACCCACATGCAGCTGTCCGCTAACGGACATAAAGCTGTCCGCATAGTGTGCTTACGCAGCACCGGGAAGTGATACCGATGTGTGCAACATCAAGTATTTACGTGATGTATTTATTTGGTACTTATTTGATGTACGCAACACCCGGCAGACTTATAAGTTGGAAGAACACAATGATTAGGAAATGGATCTCTTGCTTAACATGGCGGATAAGTTGTACTTATGAACCACCACAATCGTCTTTAAGTAACGGTGCTTCACCAGCGACTATGTGTTTGTTCATATTTGCAACTTATTCGCCATGTCAAAGCAACATATCCATTTTTAACAGCGAACTCGTTAAATCCGGCCGTAAAATGTCGACCCTGCCGCAAAATTATCATCATCATGAACACCACGGAATTTCAGCAAATCCCACTACTCAACGCTACGGCGTGGCCTTTAATAACCCTGATGCGCGAGAGAACGAGTAGAGAAAAAGAGAGAGAGAGAAACAAACAAAGAGTCCGTCGACGATGGACACGAAGTGACAGAAAGTCGATTTTGACGCCGAGTCGACTGTAAGAACAGAAAGAACGCTCCAGTAGGGATGCGACTGTGATGCCAAACTGGCCAGGCTGCTGTTGGAGTTGAGACTGCGCTTAGCTAAAGTATTGTTATTAATATTTTTATGCGCATGTGCCTGACTTCTGTGGAATTTTGCGTGAGGTTTGTTCGTTTAAACAAGGCTGATTTATGTGCCACCACCGCCGCCCGCGTCTCTCATTCCGTCTCTTGCAAGCACTCCCGAGATATGTGACAATATAGCTAGACAGAAGGCTACTAAATCTCAAGCAAATGCAAAGCTGTTTGCTGAAATATTGTAGCAGAGGCCAGATTATCACTTTATAGAAAATCTCGCCAAGCGCAAAAGCGTGCAAATATTAAAGCTACTGACGACACAGGCTGTGTACATAGTCTTTGCGAAACCAAGCCTAACATACCTTTCTCCATAACTCGTCTTAGAATAGTTAGACCTCGGCCGATTTCGTTTATATCACGAGATATAATTCACAATGCTCATGCACTACAGTTACATCGTGTCAATATTGGTTTACATCAATCAAATATGACGGCCGCGACAGCACCAGGAACGTGTCATGTATATTATGTCCTCCATGACAGAATTTCTGTTACAACCCGTCAGTTATGTTTGTCAGAGACTCATGTCACGCTACACGAATTCTTGTAGATATCAAATAATGAAAAGCTACCTCGAGAGCACCAAGACGTAGGCGGATAGATAGATAGATAGATAGATAGATAGATAGATAGATAGATAGATAGATAGATAGATAGATAGATAGATAGATAGATAGATAGATAGATAGATAGATAGATAGATAGATAGATAGATAGCGCAGCAAGCGTTCAGGATCAAGTTCAGGATACCGTAGCAAGCGTTCAGTTGCAGGATCTTGAGACAACGCGAGCGCAAGAGTCCGAGAGTGGCTTGGGTTAGTTGTAACAACTGTGATAGTTCGCGCGGCCTATGTATACCTGTGCGTTCTTTTCGTGCGTCTTTCTTCGTGCTTGAGCAGCGCGCTGGAAGTTGCTAGCTGCTTGTCGTTCTTCCTGCGACATTCCAATTCCTTTCTATGGCATTCATTGCTTCGCCCTTGCGGCGAAACTGTGAATTTTCTATCTATCTATCTATCTATCTATCTATCTATCTATCTATCTATCTATCTATCTATCTATCTATCTATCTATCTATCTATCTATCTATCTATCTATCTATCTATCTATCTATTATTGTGATAGCAATTAAATGAATATGCTCGGCGGATTTTTGCCGTCGCCATCATGTCCAGGATATGTACATGTATATGTATATGAAGAAGAACCACAAATAAAAATAATTCAAAAGGAAAAAAAATTCCGAAGAGCGCCACCGGTGTTTCGAAGCTGGCTACCCCCCGCTCCGCAGCTCGCTGCCTTAGCAAATTACGCCATGCCTGATTCGTGCTCCAGGACAGTAACGGAAGAATACAAGCGCGCGTCTCACACAGTTTTAATTTCGCCAAGTGCGGCGTCCTCTGCGTTTCTCCTAGCGCCGCGTGCGCTTGCATTCTTGATAGATAGATAGATAGATAGATAGATAGATAGATAGATAGATAGATAGATAGATAGATAGATAGATAGATAGATAGATAGATAGATAGATAGATAGATAGATAGATAGATAGATAGATAGATAGATAGACTCACAATACGTTTTTTAGAAATGCTGCGCAATGATGTTTTCATAGGTTCAGTAAAGTTGACAGTTGGGCGAGTTGGTGATAGTTGCTGTTAAAGTGTGAAGCAGCGCACTGAGACACGGCACAAAAGGAAGGAAACGACAGGGCAACCGCTGGACTCGCAACTAGTTTATTTTAAAGAAAAACGTGGTTAATATACATATATGAAAGCGTACCACTTGAAAGCGTACCACATGAAAGCGGACCACGCGCACCACATGAAAATGGCTTTAAAGAATTGGCGCAGAAGCGCATATGACAAGTTATGCAGAAGTAGATTGCGCGCATATCATTTCCAGGGATAGAGGATCTCCTACACCTGCGCCTCTTGTGAACGTTGCTAGGGTCATGTTTAGCTCCTGCAATGCTCACTTCACCGCATACCTATATATATTTTATCCATCTATTCTCCATATTATCGTCTAAATATGTTTTTGTCCATACAATCGCCTTATTAAATAGTTGTCCAAATTTAATCTTTTAACTCTTGATCAATTTTGTTTTCGTGAGAATTTGTCAACTGAACTAGTATTTACTACTTTTACTGAAAGTATAGGTGTGCGCATGGGGGGGGGGCAGGGTGCGCCCCCCCCTAATCACCTAAGAGGGGTGGCGAAAGGTCTGCCCCATACATTGACTTAATACGGAGGGGTGTGCTGCGATGAACCTTCGCCCGCCTTCGCCCCCCCCACCCCTGAAGGGGAACCCTGCGCACGCTTATGACTGAAAGGGTGAAATTAGCCATCGACCAAGGCCTTTTAGTCGGTGCTCTCTTTATTGATTTTAATAAAGCACTTGACTCTGTTGACCATCGTATTCTTTTGAGTAAACTTGAATCTTACGGCATTTCTGGGCCGCCATTAGAACTATTTCGCGACTTCCTAACACTCAGATTATATGAAGTCCAAGGTAATGGTGCCCTCTCCGCATCAAAATCTATTAATATAGGTGTTCCTGAAGGAACAATAGTTGGGCCACTTTTATTTCTCATATTTATCACTGATTTGCCACAAATATTAACACAGGCGCACTGTCTTCTTCACCCTGATGACACCACTGATATTGCATCCGACAAACATTTGCGCGCATTGGATCTTGCCATTTATTTGCCTCGCTGCCTGTGGTCAATTAGCGCTCGTTATACAATTGAGAGGCATCGGGAAATGCCTGAGGCCGTTTTTCCCCGCAACAAATGGGGCAAACTTTTCTAAAGACACCTGCTGTTTTTCCTAGAGATAACTCATATTTCTATACTGGAAACTGCGTTTTGTCCTGTCTAATGTCACTCTTCATGTGCATGCTTCGCCTTTAATAAATCGTCATAAGGTGTGCCTTGCACAGCGTATGAACTGCCACAGGAAAATTACCTTCGAGCTTTCGGCTGTTGTAGCCATGAAATTCACCACTGAATATTCTCATAGACGCAGGATAGCGTCTACTTACCAGGCAATGTGTTGAATCATTCATGAGCATCGGGGGTTGGCAATCCAAAGTGCAATTTATTACAAGCTGTAAACAGAATATTGTGACAATTACTTCATTTTTGACCAAGAACGCACAGCTAAGAAAATCCTCTAGAATTACTTGTGGCTTTCATCACAAAAGCAGCTTTGGAATCCTGTTATATTAAATGCGAAGCATTTCTTAGCGGACCTCTGGCACTTTGAGCGTTTCTATCTACGTATCTATCTATCTATCTATCTATCTATCTATCTATCTATCTATCTATCTATCTATCTATCTATCTATCTATCTATCTATCTATCTATCTATCTATCTATCTATCTATCTATCTATCTATCTATCTATCTATCTATCTATCTATCTATCTAGCCGCCTACGTCTGAGTGCTCTCATGATCGCCTCCTTAACTTGGTGTAGGCCAAGATTTGCATGGGAGGTTAAGAGGATCTGACGAATATGATTGCCGGGTCTTGACATGAATAACGCTAAAATCCTGTCGCGTACTTCGTCAAACCCTTTCCACTAGACACGTGTGGCACATACCCGTTTACCTTGGCCCGCGGTGTACGCGTATGCGCCACCGGTGATTGACAGTTTATATCTACCCAGGAACGGCGAGAACAGACATTGGTTACTTAAATGCTAAAGCGTTAAGGAAAACCAACATCGGCAGCATTTACTCAACGAATAGAAAGTATGAAAATTAGGATCCCAGCAGGAATCGAACCCAAGCATTATGCGTGGCTATCAGGCATTCTAGCACTGAGTCACGCCAGGTCTATAAAATGGTTTGAAAAAACAGCCTACGCAGGCGTAAAAATCTGTGCAACGTCAGTTGTGGTTGTGGTGCTGGCTATCTAATTTTACAAGAAAGCAATAAACGCTACATGATGCTCTTACGATATGTACTCCTACGATACTGGCGTCATATCACATTAACGTCTGTAGTTCCAGTGTCGGCTCCGCTTTTATAGCAGTCTAATAAACATTACGTTTGTATCTCTATGATTCAGTAAGCTATATTGAAGCATTGCTCGACCCCGGAGGAATACATTAACGAAAGTTACATATGATATCCACATCACCGCACCGTAATGTGCACTTCGTCCACCAGAACGGCGCAGTGTCCTCTTCATTTCTTACGATGCTGGGCGATGGCCTCATGCTGACGGAGGATGATGCCTGATTGATTGACAGCCGCTTTGCAGATTAGGCTACGTAGGCCACACACACCCAGGTATTCTACGAATACGACAAACACCATCCACTGATGTTGGTCTATGTAGCACTATCCAGGCCTACCAGCCTCGACGGCCTATACCTCACCAATGCGATGGGTGGCTTCAGGTTGCGACATGTCGCCGGCTCTGTCGACAGACAATTTGTCGACGAAATGACCGAGGCATCCACGAATTCCAACAGCTCTACTATACCACATACTTCACTACACATGGACCCCTCGTCACCACGATCACGACCGGATAATATAACAAGTCACGACCAGCTGCTGGTGCTCACTGATTACGGTGATGATGCCCTTGTCCAAAAACTGTCAAGAACTTCTTGCACACTTGTACACGGGTTCGTGAAACGTGCGTGCGTTCTCGAGACAAGTATAAGCACTACGTATCAGCTTACCGCTACTGGTGTTGGTAATACCCACGTTGCATACGTAACCGTAAACAACTGGGTATATAACACATATGCGGCTCTGCAGCATATATATGTGTGCGTATAAAATTTATACAAATCTTTGGCATCATTTTGTAACGTGTCGCACAGTAAAAAAAGTTACGCCACAGTCCCCTACCCGCCGCATGCTTCGCATAAAATCGACTCCCACGGTACGTGGGATCTGCCGAATTTTTTAACGCCTACCGAACAAATTCATAACAATCATTAGGACCGAAAATATAATCGTAGAATTGTTTCACTAGTCCAGAATGTAACACAAGAAGTTTTTTTCCGACCCAACTGCATAGTTTGCCGTCTCATCTTCATAAAGACATTAAAATAGTCATTTTCCAACAAGAGTAGTGCTTTGTCATAATTTTATGCCTTGCTAAAGATTTGTCATTAGCAGATGCGTACGACGCTTTGTATTTTGCTACCATTATATTGCCACGCGCACTATTTTTTACTGTTTTCAGGAAACCGACCGGTGTTACGCTTGGCCTTAGAATTCATCGAGACAAACGCCATTGAGCGTACAGTTGTCTGCCGGAATTGTCTCCCCCCCGTGTCGGCGCTTAGACGGAGGCACCCAACGCCGAGTCTTCCTGGCGAGGGCTTGTGTCGAGCGAGCAAGGCATGTCGCCGTGGATGGATTTCCAGAAGGGATGATCAAATTCGGAGACCCCTTTTTGGCTCGGTGTTTTCAGCTTGAGATGGCATCTCACCAAACCGCTGCATTCTTTTACACGAGCGCAGGCATGAATGTTTGCACGTGCTGAAGTGGACTGTCTCTCTGGCCTCCGAATTCGACACCTCTCCTTTGTTTCCTGGTATTTGTGAGCGTGGGACAGCACCACTGTAGCCGCTCTCTGCGAATCAGTTGGGGCCTTCCAGATGAAGGCAGCCATGAACGCTTCTTACGAGTGTTCCCGGCAGCGGCAGCAGAGGTCATCGACCTTTCACGCCAACCCTCATTCGGACTCTACGTCCTCGCCGACATTCCAGCAGGGTAGTTGTCGGGGCGTGGTGCGTGATTATCATTGTGTGGTGCAATGGTGTTCCCCAATTGGACTCAACGACCCACGAATGTATTGTGTGAAGCTTTGCCTGCTTTCCGGAAGCCGGACGCCGGGACGGCAAGTCACAAGATTGGCGGTAGCTGCGGACACCGGTTTCAAGGCCCTCAGTGTTGACAAGCACGGGGCTTTAAAAGCCGTAGATTTTGTAGACAATCACTCGGAAAAATGTAAGTAAACCTACGTTCCTTCTCGAAAAAAACGGAGTCTCCTCACTGGAAATTATCAGCTATGGGGTCGGATGGCGGAAGCCAGCAGCCGTACGATACCCGCCGAACCCTACTCCCTACAACTGTTGGCAGCGGTGAGATGGACCTTGCGACATGATGCTGCGTCGTGGTGAGTGCTTGGTCTTTACTATGACTTTCCAGGCTTCATTTTGCGCTTACACCAGAATTGTGCGGAAGCTGAATTGTTTTTATTGTGGGTTAGGTAGATTACCTGGTTATGAGTAGTGGGTGAGTTAGAGGGATCGCCTGATTAGGTGTGAGCAGGACCAAAGCGAAGCAGCAGTCATGGATTTGAGGACGATGCTGAAAGATGAACTTGTTTGTGTGGAACATCTCGACATTAAAGTAAACGGAGGCACGGAAATTGCGTTCGTGCCGTCTATTTCTATTCTGGTGTCTCGTCCCAAGCGCAGTTTAAGTTACTACAATATTGTCTTAGAAACTAGCGCCTCCGACACACGCACCCTGAGTTCGTCTCTGAAACACAGGCGAGTCGCAGCTCCGCACTTTATACAGCTTTCACGCTGAGGGTAACTGCATAAATGTTTATTTTGTTCGCTGCGCAGTACACTCCTAGTGACAGTATAGTTTTTCCGCATCACAATATTTACTCAAACCACGTGCCAGAGCCAGCAATGTTGAAACACCTGCATTAACGTTTCTGTGCAGGTGCCCTTGATTATGTGAGTGGAATCGGGAGTCAGCTTTAACCGCTTCCTGAAGCGAAGCCGTGAACAAGGGAGGTTCATTCTGATGGCTTTGTCTGGTCTACGTACGCAGTGATGCAGTTTTTAATAGCGAAAAAAAAAGTGCAATGAAAGTTTACGCACCGGTCCATCTGTTGAATTCACTATCTTATACTTGCATCCAGTATCTGCAAAGAACGGAGCGTTTATAGAAGAATGAAACCATTTGCATTTTTACCACCTGTTTGCGACACGAGAAAGGGAACTAAACGTAGTATAAAAAGCTTATAATTGGTTAGGAATTTTTGGACATCTCGGAATTATAAAAGTGAAAAGAAGCTATGTTTATGAAATGCTTGCGAATAAGGCTGTTGACATTCAGTATAAGTATTTTGACATGTAATTGCATAAATAGCAGTTCTATAGGGGTCGACTGGTGGTAAAGGGACCTGTACCACCTGTTTGCGACATGAGAAAGGGAACTAGACGTAGTATAAATAGCTTATAATTGGATAAGAATTCCTGGAAATCTCGGAATTATAAAAGTGAAAAGAAGCTATATTTATGAAATGCTTGCGAATAAGGCTGTTGACATTCAGTATAAGTACCTTGACATGTAATAGCATAAATAGCAGTTCTATAGTGGTCGAAATGAGGCAGAATTAACCCATGCAGGCGCGAATTATGTTTTACTGTCTCCAATTGTGTCAAATTCGCACATTATTCCAATGCTCACCAAACAAAGCGAACATTTCACCAAATAAAGCGAAGCAATAGGCAGTTTTAGAATACCTTACGCTAAGTTAGCGGTCCTTACGGTCCCCCGCTATTTCAGTCACTTAACGGGGACCCACAAGAGGTTAGCGTACGAAGCATGCACAGTTGCGGCATACGCTGACGCATAGCTTAGCGTACGCTATTCTAAAACTGCCTGAAACGTTTATTTGTGTGAGTGTGAGTAGTTAATCGTAGTTATCGTATAATTAAAGACCTTCATATTCTGCGGTTAGTCATGTTTCATTTTTTCATGAAAAGAATCAAATCTTAGCGGAGGCTCCGGAAGTCTTTCGTCGGAGGCGGAGAGGGGGGGGGGGAAATGCCCGCTAAGCCACGCGTTCCGGCTGGTTCCAGAAACGTTTGTAACCACACTCTAATGTGCACGCACACAATGTACGCACGCGCACACGTTTCTGAGCTGTTTATTCTTAGCACAAGACTTTACAGAATAAAATTTGTCAGGTTGTAGGTCGGGCATTTCAACCATTACCATTGTCTTTATTGTTTTTTATTTCTTTTTGCTCTGCTAACATTTATCATTAAATTAGGAGCAATTGTGTCATAGTAATTTTCATTTTCTGAATACGTAAAACATTTTTCTTATAGTTCAGCTATATTCATAGCAATGAAATAACTCCCAGCAATCCTGTTGGTAGACACTCAGACAAGAACGAGTATCCTAATGTGCCTCGCGGACTTTCCTTGCGTTGTCACAGCGGTCGCGGCACTTCCGGTCACGAACGGCGTGCACGAACGGCGTGGCACATTTTCAAGAAGGCAAACGCAAACTAGCCAGATGACAATCATAGTTGTGTGCCAGAAATACTCCCAAATGCAGATTTTTTTCTAAGACTGTAGTGTATGCGGTCTGAATCACGATGTGAAGAGCAGCATTCCCATGTTGTTTTTATATTTTGACTAATGTCACTTAATAAAATGTATGCATACTTGATACTTAGCTGCTTAGAAATAGCTGTTTTCTTTAACTTCGATTATGATCTATTTTTTAATATTTTCTTATTTGACTTGTATTTTCAGTGTATTCCTAGCGTGGCACTAATAATGACGTCATTTCCCGTCTTCAAACAAAACCAGTCATCCGTAAATTAGAAAGATCCACTACCAACAATGTTTATTCAATAAAGTGATCCTTTAAAATTTCAGACAGAATCTGTTAAATCACGTCACGCACAATAAGACCAATGGAAAGATATGCTTCCTTCAAAAGAATTTACCGAGGCACGAGTCTCCCTTCCATGTACATAGACGCATGCATTTAGTTGAGCACGTTCGCACGCAAGAAAAATTTATTTGCCGAACTCTATGTCAAATTAAGTTATTCAATCAAGAAGCATGCAGATTTAACGATGAAGATTAGCGCAAAGGGTATAAGTGTGAGCAAGGAAGATGATGTATCATGGACTGGCAAAACCGTCATACGCATCAGTAAAATTCTGTGCGATGGCATAGGGTGTTAAGGCAATGGCGACACGAAAATGCAGGATGAAAGAGAAAACTGAAAACATGTGTATATTTGACTGATAATAACATGTGCCGGATAATAACATGTGCCATAATAACGTTGCTGAGCGTTCGGCCGTTTACGTGAAAAATTTGTTGACAACTTTATCTCGAGACACGTTTCCCCTCTTTCTCGGTGGCCGTTCAGCCGGAGGAGACGGGTGAGACGGCGCTGGGTCATGCCACTCCGAAGATATGTCTTCTCTCGCCTCAATGCAGAAAAAGAGCGCTCTCCTGATGCCGCTAATACCGGTCCCGTCA
Organism: Rhipicephalus sanguineus; assembly: GCF_013339695.2. Lineage (NCBI taxonomy): Eukaryota > Metazoa > Arthropoda > Arachnida > Ixodida > Ixodidae > Rhipicephalus > Rhipicephalus sanguineus. Next base: position 161,562,771 of record NC_051179.1, read on the forward strand.
ACAAAAGCTGTTCAAGTTTGACAACCTGGTCCAATAGATTCGGAATTGATTGACACATGTGCCCCGTGCTTCCTTTATATATTCAACAGCAGACACACCTGCCCCAGAAACAACTGTTGGGAGGAGTACAAGCTGTGGGCTCTGAGCGGTTATGCCATTTCCTTCTCTGTTAATTGCTGCCCACGTGCACTGCTGACGATCGCACATTCAGGCTTCACCAGAAACTCTTTGCCAGGCTGATTGAAGCAATGTTTATTTCGGATGTCACGCAGCCAACTGCCGCAAACAACTGTTTTTGGAGGTTTGTCTTTGCATCCAATACCACGGGAGAAGCAAGGTTATTTGACTGCTCAAATGACGTGGGCTGTTTTACATATCTGGCGAATGCGGGCTCACTTTGTTCAAGGTGCAACGTAATGTCGGAATTTTGTGCTTCGTCAAAAACTCGACCAAAGCCCTCCTCTGCTCTCAAGTCCACCATGGTCTGACACAGTGTTTCAGCTGCCTGTTTGGTTCCAGTCGGACTGTATTTGGGATTCTGAAGAGCCTTGTCAAGTTGTTTGCATGGGCTAAACCATTCTTTTGACAATTTCAGTTCGAATATTCTCAAATGCTTGCAGCTGTTTTTCATAATCTCTCGTAATCGCTCTCTGACCATCTCTATGTGATCCCGGAGTTTGTAAGAGCTCCTGGATCGCAGCCTCAACCCTTTCATAGTTCTCAATAATTCCGTTGATTGAATTCACGCTCACTGACGTCCTCGTCGGGCACACTGGTAGAAGATTGGTTGCCTTCGCAGACATTGCGAGTGATTCATCCACGCGTGACGGAAGCGTGATGCCGATGTACGTGGCATTCCGTTTCGCAGTAGTAAAGATCGCATTCAAAACGTCTTTTACAGCACCTAGCGTATCTGCAACGATTGCGCTGCTACGGCCGACTTCCTGGAGAGCCAAATCTAACTATTGACTGGCACAATTCACGTAAACTCATATAGGCTGAACCTTAGCTATCCCATTTTGAACTCCAGAGAAGTGCCCAGACTAAGGAGCGCCTAGACTTTCATTTCGAATTTAGAACAAATACAAATCCGAGCAGACAGGTTTGAATTGGACCTGTACGGAAGGAGGGTGAGCTCCACCGCAATGCGGGAATTTCTAGTGGGAATCCCTTTATGCTCGGCACAGAAGTTGTGGAAATGGAGTAGCCGAGGTAATATAAACCTCAACCTCTCCACAGCAAGCCAGTTAAAAGAAAATAGAACAGAAATAAGCTGAGATCGAAATCTTTGTAGAAAACTTCCTATAACTAAACCGGAAATAATAGAGAAACCTATCTAAAGACGCGTAATTATATTTCAAAGCGTACCGATCATACTTGTAAAATCCTGGAGCACACTCGCAGGACGAAGATGCATGCGAACTCATTTTTTTTTCGGAGATTTATACAGCGGAATAGGCTGACTGAAGAAAAAGTGCACTGTGTGAACGAAGATGTATTTCGCGCAATGTTGTAACCCGCCTGTTATGACACCCATGTGCGTTGTGGGGTAATCGACCAATAAAAAAAAATTCGGCAGATCCCACGCCTTGTGGGAATCGTTTCATACTAATGAGCGAGCAGTTCTATGCTGCATTTTCTGGCTCACAGCGCATTTATGATCATTTCCTTCCTTTATCTCGCTTTCCCCTGTCTCTATTTTTCTCTCTCATCTTTCCACTCCCATTCCCTTTCTCCCGGCGTAGGGTAGCCAACCGGACTGCTGTCTGGTTAACCTCCCTGTCTTCTCCCTTTTGTGTTCCTTCCTTCCTTCCTTGTGGCTGTGAGTCAAGCGTTACGAGGTCGATCGACGTGTTTTTGTAAGTGTAGTAGTTGTTTGAACATCGTGAGCTTACCGGGCACGTCGGCAGCATTATCGTCCAAAGGGTAACTTATAGTCTGACGCAACATCACCACTCACGTTAGAGCACCTACGTAAGTATTACCGAAAGGAGGTGCACTTTAAAGTGCGATAATGTGAATATCGTATGTAAGTTTCGTTAGCGTATTCCTCCGGGGTCGAGCAACGCTTGAATATAGCTTGCTGAATCATAGGAATACAAATATTATGTTTATTTGACTGCTATAAAAGCGGAGCCAACACTGGAGCCGCAATTGACGTTGTCCTGATATGACGCCTGTATCGTAGGAGTACATACGTAATGTTTGCTGCTTTGTTATAAAATTTGATAGCCAGTACTACAATCACAGTTGTAAGAATAAAAAGGCTCTCCGGCCATATTTTGTCTTTTGTTTGACCCTACGTTTTGAGACCCGTTCGGTCTCCTGTTCAGGGGGTGACTGCCCAGCTAGCTCAGAAGCTAGCGCTTTTTGGTGTCTCCCTCTCCACCGTCGTTCTCCCCGCCGCTCTTGCTAGTGAGTTGTCTTCTCCATTTGTTCTGGAGACCTGTACATACACTCTTGGCAGTGTCCTTGTTGACCGGTTAATGTTTCCAGGTGTCGTATGAATATGTCAAGATTCTAGGAATTGTCTTTTGGCGAGGCTGCCTTCCGTTTCGATGACCCGGGCGGCGTCGACGTTGATACGATGGTCCAGCTTCTTGCTGTGCTCTGCGAGAGCGTTTCGTTCTGAATTGAAGCTACGTACGTCGTTTCGGTGTTGACGTATCTTTTCCGGACAGTTTTTCGTCTCGCCCATGTAAGTCCTAATCGCACCTTATCAATTATAGTATCAAACTTCCGAAGCCTGATAAACAAACAAGATCACCTGCACAGTTTCATTGAATGCTGTTCCGCGGATGTAGTCTTCGATACCGAGACTTGGCTGTGCTCTGATATAGCTGACAGTGAAATATCACTATCGAAAAGTTTTTCCTTGTTTAGGAAATACAGAGCCACATCACGAGGTGGTGGTGTCATAATTGCTGTAGATAAGAAGCTCAGCGCGCATATTGTCGACACTTTGTGTGACGCGGAAATATTGTGGATCGCGCTGCACTTATCATCTTCGGTAACTTGCGTTGTCGGAGTTTGCTATCGGCCACCCAATTCGACTAACTTTGTTGAAGCCTTTCACGATTCCTTAAACGTTATTCAAACGAAATATTCGCCATGAGATATCATACCAGCAGGAGATTTTAACAGTCCCGGAATCGACTGGTTGCAATGCAAACCTATCGATTGCGCAAGAAAGCATGAATGCAGGCAGTTCCTTGATGTTATTTCTTTGTTTAGTTTAAGCCAGGTGGTAACATGTCCCACCAGTGGTGTTTCACTGCTGGACCTTGTGCTGACTACAGACCCACAAAGCATGGTAGTACGTGTTCTTGACTGCATGAGTGACCACAATGTTGTCCACTGCCAGTACATAATAAAATGTGAAAAACCTTGTAAAACACAGAAAACGATATACGACTACAACAGAGCCAATGTAGACGGATTAAATAGTGACCTACTAACTTTTTCTAGGCAGTTTCGCGTTACATTTTCTGATCGCGATACAAACGAAAACTGGCGGATCTTTGAAACTACGCTAAATCAACTCAAAGAAAAATATATACAAAAGATTACCATCACATCTTCAAACAAAAACTCGTGGTTTACAAAACATGTTAAGCGTTCCATAAATAAGAAAAAAAGAATGTACTTAAAGGCAAAACGTTCGAATGCGGCCCACGACTGGGAATGCTATCACGAACAGTCAAGACTGTGCAAAGCGGAAATTGATGCAGCGAAGGGGAAGTTTTGCAACTACGACTTATCACAACTTTTAAAAAACAATTGTAAAAAATTTTGCCAAATAGTGAATCCAAAACCATCGTCTTCCTCCTTTGTGTCGATGACAAAGAACGGTGAGCCGCTTCTGCAGTCCGATGTTGCAGACGAATTAAACAACTTCTTTTGCACAGTTTTTGAGCAATTATCATCAAATCTCAGCTTCTTCAGAATAAAGACGTCAATGAATGACCTCATAATTACTCGTGAGGGTGTAGAAGCTGCCAGAGATCGCATTTCTGTAAATTCGGCACCAGGACCAGATAACATCTGCGCAAAAATGCTGAAACTAACAAAAGCAGTCATATGACATATTTTAGTTGCCATTTTGCAGCAGTCGGTCGATACGGGATGCGTTCCTGACGCCTGGAGAACTGCGAGCGTGATTCCCATTTTTGAATCCGGTGACACATCCTTAGTATCTAATTACAGGCCCATTTCCCTAATGAGCATATGTTGTAAATTATTAGAGCACATCATATCATCCACCTTCATGACATTTCTAACAGAACACAACTTCTTTTCCAGTAACCAGCATGTTTTCCTTCGTGGTCGTTCATGTGAAACACAACTATTTGAATTGGTGACTGACCTTCACGAAGCCATTCATGGTGGATTAAAAATTGATGCTATATTCATTGATTTTGCGAAAGCATTTGACAATGTTCCGCATAGCCGCTTAATAATGAAATGAAGAATCTTAATATAAACAGCAAAATCGTAAAATGGATAAATAATTTTCTAACCAACCATAGCCAATCAGTCTTTGTGAATGTGCACACATCTTCACTTTCGCTTGTAAAGTCTGGTGTTCCCCAGGGATCGGTCCTGGGGCCAATTTTGTTTCTCATTTACATCAACGACATTGGACATACCTTATCATCTACAATCAGGTTATTTGCAGGCGACTGCATCATCTACAGACGAATTGATAACATCCAAGATAATAAGTCATTACAGCCAGATCTCGATAAACTCGCATGTTGGTGTCACCAGTGGCACATGCAAATTAACGATTCTAAAACTAAGGCGATGTCCTTCACAAGAACTCCTAAATCAGTACTAAGCCATAACGAAATTCAAGGTGTCCCCATTGAAAAAGTATCCACATTTAAATATCTCGGAGTTATTTTTTTCTGATTTAACTTGGAATGAGCACATTATTATCATAACTACTAAGACATCCAAAACACTTGGCTTCATTAGACGAAACCTATACTTGGCGAACTCTGCCACCAAATTGTTAGAATACACCACACTTGTCCGTTCAAAGATAGAATATGCATCCATCATCTGGAACCCACATTAATCATATCTGATCGATCAACTAGAATTGATACAAAATAAAGCGGCAAGATTTATCACCAAGAAATATTCGCGCAACTATAGCATTACAGATATCATACACTTGCCCTCTCTTCAAAAACGCAGACTACTAGCACTGTTATCACATTTTCACACATTTTATCATAGTCAATCCCGGTTCCGTGAAGCTCACATTAAAACACCTTACAATATTTCCCAGCGCTTTGATCACGCACTCGAAGTACAGCCTTTCTTTGCATGCACCGATACGTATCAATATTCACCATTACTTCTAGCCATATATCACAGGAACGCACTACCGAATGACATAGCTTTGATCATTGATCATGAAGCTTTTGTTAATAACTCGAAGATTTTCTTGAATGCATGACTAGCCTATACATGTGGGTATGTGCATGTATATATATACATACAAGTTCTTTCTTTTCCTTTTCATTGTCCAAATCGATTTTTTCAGCTCAATTTTCGTTGTAGTTTTATTTTTCACTGTGTAATTGCAGTGTTCTTTTTATCTCTCGCTGTCTTTTGCATCCTTGATTTTGTAACTTTGTCTTAACAATTTGATTTATATGTTACCAATCTTCTTGCACCCGGCCTTGTTAATAGTAGTATGTTTTATATCGTTTACTATTTCAGTGTATATTACCAATGGTCTTATTTGCAAGTTTGTTCATATAACTGTCTCAAAACCCCCTATGTAATGCCCGAATGGGCCTTTAGGGTATACGAATAAAAGAGACGCGGCAATCAGTGCAGGGAACACTGTTTCGGCAATCGAGTACCATAAACATTAGACCACCGCGGCGGGTAAATTAACTTGTGTATTGTTGTTTCTTTAGCGAAGCGTTCCTACTCAGTAATGGGTCGTCCTCTTGAGCGCCTTCTACTGGGTCGTCCTCTTCTCTGAGAGCACGCTCCTCGTGCAGAGAGTCGGCCCCGCTTTGACTGTCGCCGTCGCCGAGTGCCCGCTAATAAACGTCATGGCAATTTGGTGGAGAGTGCTGTGCCCTTTAAACAACTACGGTCCGCATTAGATGCCCTTGGATCTCCGATCCCGTACCGTGCCTGCTACCATGACTCAAGACGCTGCCCAGCAAACGCCTTCTCTTGCACCGACGCCATGTCCAGGTGTCCCCCGCATCCGCGACCCTCCCGTCTTCACCGGCGCGGATGGCACCGACGTCGAGGACTGGCTCGCGATTTACGAGCGTGTGAGCGTCTCCAATAAATGGGACGAGGCAGGCAAACTGAGCAACCTCGTTTTCTACCTCGCGGGTGTGGCAAGCCTATGGTACAACAACCACGCATCCGATTTCGCTACGTGGTCCGCTTTCAAAGCCCCCATCATCAACCTGTTTGGCCGCCCTGCCATTCGCAAGCTGCAAGCCGAACAGCGTTTACGTGTCCTCGTTCTCTAGCGCGTTGTATTCATTCCCGATGGAGCGTTTACGTGAACGAGCCCAGCAGTCCAGCGAGTCTTTCACGAGCTACATTGAAGGCGTGCTCGACTTGTACAAGAAAGCCAACGCGACCATGTCTGAAGCCGACAAGATCCGGAACGTCATGAAAGGCATCGACGACGATGCCTTCACCATGCTACTCGCCAAAAACCCTCGCACTGTGGCAGAGGTCATCACACTGTGCCAAAGTTACGAGGAGCTGCGCCGGCAGCGGCTGATGACGCGTCGACCTCCATCACGTGAGGCCGATCTCGCTGGCTTGTCGGCTGTGTTGGACCATTCCGTCTTACTCGCCGAGATCAAGTCAGTCGTGCGCGAGGAAATTGCCCGCCAGTTCTCTCTACTGGCCTTCTCTCACCCGCAGCATGTTGAACAGCCGTCGACCACACTTCTACCTCCTCTACGTCGGGCTATTGAGCAGCAAATCGCGGAGGTCATGCCGGAATACCACCAGGCCCTTCCGGCGCCGGCGCCGCTCAGTTACACGCAAGTTGGAGCCAGGCCGCCCCCAGCGCTGCCTGTGGTGCCCCCGCTAACATACGCCGAAGCCGTCGCCAGGCCTCAGGCCTTCGAAGCGAGTGTGCCAGCTGCGTACGCCGACATCATCTATACGCCCCGACTGCAGCCCACCATGCAGTCGTCATATCAGCAGCCGCTCCGTCCCTCGCGTCCTGCGACGTGGATGGGACCTAGTCCGGCAAACCGATGGCGCACTTCCGACAACTGCACGATCTGCTTTGCGTGCGGTTGCGCTGGTCACGTCGCCCGCTATTGCAATCGTGTGCAGCCGCCTCGAGTCGGATCAGCCGTCACCAGCCAGTCCAGTCGCCCGTATTACAACCCGCCGCCGCCTATGTCACCGATGTCACGTCCAGGTCCATCTACCCGTCGTTCACCGTCCCCACGACGCCGCTCACTGTCACCGATGCGGCCTCGTCCGGTCGCACGAGACCAGAAAAACTAGTCGTTGCAGTCCAAGAGGCAAGGGCTGTGACAATATCGAACTGCCAAAGCCCTCAGCAAAGCGCATCAAACGTAGTAGACGTGTTTGTAGATGGTGTGCGAACATCGGCCCTTGTAGACATCGGAGGTGCCGTATCCGTTATGGAAGCTAAATTTAGCCGACTACTACGAAAAGTGACGACGCCCCTTTCCGGGCTCTCCCTCCGTACAGCCAGCGCCCAAAGTATTCACCCAACAGCGGTGTGCACAGCCCGTGCCATTATTCAGGACGCTCTGTACGCCGTCGGATTCATCATGATTTCTTCATGCTCTCACGACGTCATCCTGGGATGGTATTTTCTCTCCCGTCACGGCACCGTAATTCGTTGCGCACCATCCGAAATAGAGCTCTCACCATTCTCATATTTGACGCCGGTGGACAGTCCACCGGCTGCGACCAAGGTACTCGTCAAAGACGACACCACAGTTCCTGCAAACTCGTCGACGGCTGTGTCAGTCTATTGCACCGGTCTCGCTGACGCCGTTGCGCTCCTTTCTCCATCTGACCACGTTTTCACTAGGAAAGGCTTGCTGGTTCCATTTGCGAACGTGCAATTCATTCAGGGCGACACCGATATTTTTGATACCAACCCATCCCCGTACATTGTTAGGTTGGTGCGAGGGGAATGTCTCGGCAGAGCGGGAGCACTCGAAGACGCACAAGTTATGGACGCACCGGGTGACACGCACTGCGCCAGCTGCCGTTCGCTCAGTGCTGTTTCCACATCTGATTCGTCACCCGCTGATGTATTTGGTTCCTCGATTGCTGAACCCCTTACGTCGGTCGAGCGTTCCCAGCTTCTATGCCTGTTGGAAGAATTTCGTTCTTCGTTCGGTGTCGCGCAAACTTGTCTCGGCCGCACGTCTGCTGTCACGCATCACATCGATACTGGCGCCGAACCACTACTTCGGCAACGGCCACATCGCGTGTCGCCAACAGAGCGTCGTGTAATTAACGAGCAAGTCGAAGACATGCTTCGCCGCGATGTTATTCGACCCTCAAACAGCCCGTGGGCGTCTCCTGTCGCTCTCGTTGCGAAGAAGGACGGCTCTGTGCGGTTCTGTGTGGACTACCGACGACTCAATAAGATCACCCGTAAGGACGTTTATCCACTACCTCGAATAGACGACGCCATTGACAGCCTGAAAGGAGCAGAGTTATTTTCATCGCTCGATTTGCGCTCAGGGTACTGGAGGGTCCCCATGGCTGATGACGCTCGACCGAAGACAGCGTTTGTCAACCCGACAGCTTGTACAAATTCAACGTCATGCCGTTCGGGCTGTGCAATGCGCCCGACACCTTTGAGCGCATGATGGATACCGTTCTGTGCAACTTGAAATGGCACACGTGCCTGTGCTACCTCGACGACGTCGTCGTATTCGCCCCGGGCTCCTCAACGCACCTTCAACGCCTGCGGCAGGTTTTCACGCGTTTGAGCGACGCCGGGCTACAACTGAATCTAAAGAAGTGTTGGTTTGCAGCACAGCAGCTGACGATACTAGGATACGTCGTGTCCAAGGACGGTATCCTCCCCGATCCAGCCAAGCTTCGGGACGTGACAGTGTTCAACAAGCCTACGTTTCGTAGGACTATGCTCCTACTTTCGGCGCTTCATCCGAAACTTCGCTACTATCATATCACCGCTGACGAAGCTCCTTATTAGTAACGGGCCTTTGAATTCGTGGTCGTCAGAGTGCGACAACGCTTTCGCAAAGCTCCGTCGTTTGTTGACGTCTCCTCCCATTCTACGCCACTACGACTCTACGGCCCCTACAGAGGTGCACACGGACGCCAGCGGTGTTGGCATCGGTGGTGTCCTTGCTCAGCGCAAACCTGGGTTCCCGGAATATGTCGTCGCATATGCAATCGTACGCTTACTAAAGCCGAGACCAACTACACCGTCACGGAGAAAGAATGTCTGGCAATCATTTGGGCCCTTACGAAGTTCCGACCTTATTTTTATAGCCGCCCATCTGATGTCGTCACCGACCATCATGCACTGTACTGGTTGTCGTCATTGAAGGATCCCTCAGGCCGTCTCGCCCGTTGGGCACTTCGCCTGCAAGACTACGACATCCGCGTGCTGTACCGTAATGGACGCCAGCATGCTGACGCCGACGCCCTGTCGCGCTCTCCATTGCCTGACGACAATACCCACAGCTCAGCGTCTCACTTTGTCGTTTCTTCCATCGACATTCACACCATCGCTACCGAACAGCGCAAGGATAGCTGGATTGCCTCACTGATAGACTTGCTGACTGATCCATCGGCCATACGATCCACTCGCGCGTTGCGTCGTCAAGCCCCCCATTTCGCCGTTCGCGACGACCTGCTCCACCGACGCAATTACAACGGCGACGGCCGCCAGTGGCTACTAGTAATACCCCGCAGTCTGCGTTCTGACATATGCGAGTCGTTCCACTCTGATCCGCAGTGTGCATACTCTGGGGTATGGAAAACCTACCACGGCATTCGCCAACGGTACTTTTGGCGAGGTATGTACCGCTACGTGCAGAAGTTTATTCGCTCCTGCATCGATTGTCAGCGCCGCAAAACATCAATGCACATGTCGCCGGCAGGTATGCAACCTCTACCTTGCCCTGACGGACCGTTTGGGCACGTTGCCATCGATTTGTATGGGCCACTTCCTCTGACATCCGCTGGTAACCGCTGGGCCATCGTCGCTGTAGACCACCTCACGGAATACGCTGAAACTGCCGCCCTCCCTGCGGCTACAGCGCGCGATGTGGCTTCCTTCCTCCTCCACCAATTCATGCTGCGTCACGGTCCACCCCAGGAGCTGCTCAGTGATCGAGGCCGTGTCTTCTTGTCGGAAGTCGTCGAAGCCATTCTCACAGAGTACAACTTTGTTGACCGCAAAACTACTGCTTACCACCCGCAGATAAATGGCCTCACGGAACGCTTCAACCGCACGCTCGGCGACAAGCTCTCCATGTACGTCGCCGCCGACCACACAAATTGGGATGTCATTCTGCCCTTCGTCACGTACGCCTACAATATCGCCCCTCAGAGCACTACTGGTTTCTCACCATTTTTCTTATTGTATGACAGGCACCCGTCGCACACAATCGACACAATTCTTCTCACAAGCCGGATCGATCTGAATGTGCGCCTATTTTTGCCACAGCCAGACTTGCTCTCCAAGACCTTCACTACGCATAACCAAGAGTGGCATAAAAGCATTCGTGGTGACACCACCAGTTCTGCGCCCACGTTCCTTCCTGGGGCCCTCGTTTGGCTCTCGATCTCTACCACTGCAACTGGCCTCTTTTCCAAACTACTGCCCAAATACGAAGGTCCCTACCGTGTCGTCGAACGCGCATGCCCGGTCAACTACCTGATCGAACCCATCGACCCATCTTCGGACATGCGCCGTCGAGGGCGTGACATTGTCAACGTGGCGCGCCTGAAGCCCTACCATGACCCGCTCATAGTGACAAGCTGCTAGGTCGCCAGGCGGCTCCCTTTTCGTACCCGGGTAATTGTAGCGAAGCGTTCCTACTCAGTAATGGGTCGTCCTCTTGAGCGCCTTCTAGTGGGTCATCCTCTTCTCTGCGAGCACGCTCCTCGTGCAGAGAGTCGGCCCCGCTTTGACTGTCGCCGAGTGCCCGCTAATAAACGTCTTGACATTTGTTTTATTGAAAAAGTGATATATGTGCCTTGATGTTGCTTATATTTTGGTGCTTTCGTGACGGCACTCTGCAATGCTTCGTTCCTAGGAGTAAATAACAGCCAAGAAACTGAATTCAATTATAAAATATTGTTACGTACTGAATATCATATGATGACACCTTTTGGTGCAGCCACACATGGTCAGAACTTCTGAAATCTACGCGTATTGCTTATGACGCTGTGCTGAAATACCCACATGTGGAGGATATAGGCGCCTGTGGTTTTATCTATAACTGAAGGAGGAAAGGCGCCTGCACTTGTATCGCAGAATGTGTACCTCAAAGAAAAGAAGCAACATGTCCCAGCCCGCCTGTGCGGCCGTGTTTCTATGTGGAGGGAATGCGAAAACGCTCGTGTAGTTTGCGTCGCCCAGACATAAACAAATCATTTTGTGTAGTTAAACTCAGAGCTACCCATAACGGCGTTCCGCACAACAGCGAGTCACCCCTCATGTAATGTCCCTTCTGACCCTTGAGGTATCAATAAAAAAATAAATAAATAAAATAAATTACCGCGCACATATGTAATGTGCAAGTACAATTTGAACAATGCTACTGTTTAGGTTTCAAGTTAACTATTTTTCACCATCGTCGCTTCCTTATATTATGTCTTTTTATATATTCCTTTCAAATATAACCCACCAAAGAACATCAGTTTATAAGTTTTATCCTAAAAAATTTCGCAGAGCAAGAACGTGTGCATATAAAATTACATTTTCTGACACTACATAAAATATTTGCATTAGCATTTTCTCCCTTTAAACTATAAGGTAAATGTTTTCCAACTCTGAGGCGACAACGCATATTCTAATGTTTTAGATATAATTCAATAAAACTTACCGTAATCTTCAGTGTCATCCAGTGGTAGATTGGAAAAGGAAAATAGATCAGCATGCTGATATCACTGTGAATGCTACAAGTGTCATAGTTTGTTTATAATTAAAATCTTTATAGCTTTTGTATACCTTCGTTGCCTGGCGACGAAAAATTCGACATTGAATGGCTACTTGATAATAAAGGCTTTTATGTAGAATATACATACCTCAGCAGCTGTGATGCTTTACCGCTCATACATGCATATATTTATTGATGGCGATTAACACACAGAATCGAATCCCGGCCGCGGCGGCTGCATTTTCGATGGAGGCGAAAATGTTTCAGGCCCGTGTACTTAGATTTAGGTGCACGTTAAAGAACCCCAGGTGGTCGAAATTTCCGGAGCCCTCCACTACGGCGTCTCTCATAATCATATCGTGGTTTTGGGACGTTAAACCCCAGAAAAAAAAAGAAAAAGAATAGATTAACACACAGAATGTCTAGCTTTTTCTAACGCGTAGCAAATGTACCGGTCTCATGCATGAGCGTACCGCTATGTCGTGGAGGCCTCATGTTCCTGATAGTACGATTTATTGATGAATACGTAGCTGTGGTGGTTTATGCATGTTAGACAATTTTTAGACGCGCAAGACATAAAATTCAGGAGCCCTTAAGCTGAATTTTGTCAGCATAGATCTGCGAACTCACTCATGGGTTGACTCACTCGGACTCAGATTCAGCTGGGAGTCTGAGTGAGTCAGGCTGAGTAATAATTTCGTGATTCTGAATCCGAGTGAGGTACGAGATTGGACTCAGAATTGAAGGTACGAGATCAAAACGCGTCAAGTAGAGCACCAATTATATGAGATATTGATGTTAAAGAGCCCCGACGCTATGGTCGAAAATGTTAATTATACGCTAATCGACTCATGAGTCGACCTTTTTCACATCCTTTGGGGCTGTCCCAGTAAACTTGTGCATCGTGGCCCACAGGGCTTGCAAATTACCACTACGCAGCAGTGGGAGGCCACACTGCTCAGCTCCGACCCTGCCGTGCAGGTCTGCATCACGGGGCGGGCAGAGGCAGCCGCCAAGGAGCAGGGGCTCCTGGCCGACTAGCCGTCGTCGCCTCCCACAATCGAGGAAACCATTGCTTTTCATTAAAAAGGTTTTGTTCTCTCTCTCTCTCTCTCTCGACTCACTCAGACTCAGATTGAGCCATGAGCCTTTGTCTGAGTGAGTCCGACTGAACAATATTTTGGTTCCTTTGAGCCGTGAGTGCGGTTGATAAAGGTTTCGGTGAGTCTGAGTTCGGATGAGGAATATTTTGGTGAGTCTGGTTCCGAGTGAGCCCTAAAGGCAAAATATAATTTATGAGTGAGTCTGAGTGAGCTGCACATTTTTTCCGACCTGTGCGCACGCGCCAAGCTAAGCTTGGGGTGTGCGTGTCTAACGAAGTACATTTCTTTCCTCCTTTCTTTCTATCGCATTTCGCAATGCTCCCTCCTAACTGTTTCCGTCCTCGGTGCTGCGAATTGGACCGTCATCTTTAGCAGCGCAAGACGTCAGTTGCTACAGGCAGCAACGGCGGTCACGCGTTCCTCTCCAGGCAAGAATGAAATGTAGCAACGTGAAATGAGAAGGCACCATATCAGATTGCCATATCAGAAAAGGCTAATCGTCGACATCACACGATCTAGAGAGCGTCAGTTATTGGAAACCGGCGCATACGAATACGCATGTGACTGGCGCACTTTCGAGGGCCATATTTCTTAGTGACGGGGGGCGCTGGATATTTTTGCGGCCACATCCACAACGTCCGCGATACTTATCAGGCAATGCAAACTTCCCTTGAATAAACAGCTCGCAAGTCAAGTCTGTACTGTTCTTTTTAGGTTTCAAATTATTTATGTGTTCTAAACTTTTGCTGATGTAATCTGAATTTCTCAGTTACTCCACTTCCCTTATTATTAAACCATCAGTGGGCTTTACAGAGCCGCCGTGCACATAAATGTCATCGCGACACAGTCAGAACTCTGCCGGTGTCAGTGAGAAAACTTACAGGAGAGCCACCCCGCGCACTTCAATGTCAGTGAGATGAAAGCGAATCGCTGCTGGCATGCGCGCGAAAGTTTTCAGCAGAACCGGCGCGCCTGACCACTGCAGATGCAACTCTCCAAGACGGCTGGTCCGCCAATAAGCGAGTGCGGCGAGAACACATCGTGTACGAAATTACCAGCCTCCACAGGATGAGGGGAGACCAAATTAACGGGCGCTGTTCCACGAAAGAGGCAAGCATTGCCGGTTCATTAAAGCGGTCTTCCCGTTTGTCGCCCTTGTTCGTCGTGTTATGCTGAGCTGTTATGGCCGAGGTTTGCCGTGTGTCATAGATAGAAAATGATCATCATCATGAATCGGCACTCGCTCAATGACCGCGTTTTGTACCATTCTCTGCAGAAGCCAAAAGAAGAGAAGCTGAAATGTGCCCACCAGCTCTGCTATGACCCAGATCTGCGCGACTTAGGGCAAGCTGCACTAATTGCTTAAAGTTAATTCTAGCCAACTCCTCAATAGTCTGTTCAACTAACCTTTATCAGCCTTCGTTGCTTCGCAGATTGCTTTCAAGTTAGGGCACGTGAGACCGCGCCAGGCAGCGCCCAGTGCCCATTCCGCTATCTCGCGGCCAGTTCGTGAACCAACCTTTCAAATGCTGGATCAGCTGTAATAACTATATGTGATGTCTATAAATAAGTGGCCCTGTGCATAGAGGAGCATGTGTGAACTCGCGGCTTACAATCAAAAAGTTCACCGAAGCTTGCACCAATTCGCACAAGGCTTAGCTGAAAAATAAGAAGCCATTCGTCTTCAAGTTCTCTTAGGCTAATGCATAAGCAACCCTGTGAGATTTTTGTACTACGGTTGTCGATGTTAAAGCGGTCCGAGCACAATCGTCAGAAATGTTCTCAGCTATTGTGTTGCATCAGATCCGCATTCACGTTAAAACAAAACGCCACCGGGATTACAGCGAGCTGTATTTTTGTTCGATGTTCTTTGCTCCCAGCAGTAAACTTTTTTTGCATCAATTCCCCCCCTCCCTCTTTAGTAAGTGATGACGTAACTATAGCGCTCCCTCTCGGTTCTGCGGAAACGTACTGATTGCAAATATTTCTCAAATGCCTTTTGTGTGCACCTCGCACGTTCTACAAAGCTGATAATATATCTCTTAGTAGTACAAATCTCTAGCGAAAAATTTGCGGTAGCACAAATCACTTTTTTTCCCCGATAATGCACTCGGCGAATGACCAACGATTGAAAGAAGGTACCGACAACCTGACAGCGTGAGCACATTTTCTCGACCGTTCATCAGTCAACGCCTATGTGACGCTCACAACCCGGAGTGGATTTCGATGAACCAATGAAACTGGAGGCGTGCCTTGATAATATTAGGTATCTCATATTTGGGCGTCTTCAGGGCTGATTAGGAGTTTCGCTAACATCGGCACTACCTGCATAGCGCCCCAAAACTGTGATACCTAGAACGGAACAGTGGGAGGCACAACTCGCCAGCTCGGGCCCAGGAGTGCAACTCGCACTCCTAAGTCCGACAGGCGACCTAGGACAGTGGTGCCCTGGACGGAGGGCACCAGCCGTACAGGCTCCAGGCTCCAGGATCCCCCTTTCCCCTTTCACTTGAATGCAGTTCCACTCTCTTTCTCTCCTTAACCAAATATGTTTCGCACTTTTACTCACTCAGGAAGCTCTTGAAGGCATTGTATAAGGCTACTAAACAAAATCTTCTAAATACTTTCAGAAAATGTTCACGCCTTAGTTATTCTCATAACATAAGCACGCTGAAACTATTCTTATATAATGTACCGACGGATCCACTGGTAAAGGGAACACTTGCCTTGAGGGCATGTTCGGATTTCGTTCTCTTGTAAAAACATGGTGACATATATTTGCATAAGACTGCTGGTTATCACAGTTCTGACTCCTTTGGACACACTAGTTCGGTGTACGAAGTGTGTTTCCGCATCTACATGCTGTTATGGGGCCATCAATTTGAACAGTGCACATTGGAGTGTTACCTTTAACAGCGGACCGTACTGTACAACACCAAATGCTCAGTCATGATTTTTCTTTTAATGAAATTACCATACTACTTACCGTAGTCATCTTCCGAACTATTATCTAGATTGGAAAAGAAAGAGTTGTGAAAATAGCAAGATTTTCAAAGAAACTTTTTACTTGTGATAGCGATTACCTCTCATTAGGTACGGCAGTTTCATAGCGCACGAAAGAATGCAGGACGAAAGAGCATCATGGACATAGATACCGGGACAGCGCGGTGTTATTTTACGTTTCTTGTTGCGTTACTTTATAGTGGATTGACTATTTCCCTCGATTTCTTCTCATGATGATACTTCGAATACTTTTCACGAAGCGAATTATTCATATGCGCACTGATTTGCTAAGCTCCTCTGGTGATAACTGACGTTTAATTAAAGGGACACTGAAGAGCAAAGCGCTTTCTTTTTCACATTAGTAAAGTACTCTCTGACGATACGAAAACACCATGCTTGCTGCGAGAAGACGATTAGTAAGCGAGAATACGTGCTAAAACACAATGTGGGTGGCGACGCCACCTTGAAGTTTCCACATCATTCGCCGTGACGTCACGTTTTGACGGCGCCTTCTAGGGACTACGTAGTTCCTGATCGGTAAAAATTAAGTGCATTGTCCCCTGAGGGGCCATAGAATTAACATACCAAGTTTGGGGTAATCTTGTTGAGCCAATAGCACCAAAATACGATAAATACACTTTGAAAACCGTGACGTCACGCGGTCAAATTTCGGCGCGAAATTTAACAATGAAACGTTTACCTTGATTTTATCTTGTATTAATAAACCTATGATTGCAAAATTAACGACATTAGAGTTCTCAGAGCACAATTATCGATCTCAACCAGTACATTGTTTCTCTTTCACAGGCAGCACACAACGTAGGGCCGATATTGGTTTTACGGCGGCTATGCGAGGCCCAATCTCGGCCCAGTGTTGCCGGCATTGAGCCATTATTGGCTGAGCCGTTGAATTTGGCCGGGAATGCTGGGCCGGTTATGCTACCCTCCATCGAATATTGGGTTTTCCCCGGCAATATTGGGCCTGGTTTGCCGCCGTCCCGCCGAGATCGGCTGAGCCAGTGGCTTTCATCGGCAAACATGGGGCCAGTCTTGCCGGTCTTCAGCCTATGTCGGCTGAGCCGTTGATTTTCACCGGCCGAAATTGGGCCGCTTTTGCCGTTATCAGGCGACGTTCGCTTTCAGCGGCTAATATTGGGCCCATTTTGCCGTCCTTAAGACAGCGCAGAACTCAGGGACTCTCTTTTGTCAGGAATAGTCGACCCTTTTTTGCCGGCCGTTTGCGCTCGACCTGATAATTAAGATCCGATCGAGATAAGCATTACCGAAATTACATTAATTTATTCTGTGTATCAATCAAACGTCGAGCGTTCTACGTACAAGTTTCATTGCCGGAACACCACGTGTGCGCT
Organism: Rhipicephalus sanguineus; assembly: GCF_013339695.2. Classification (NCBI taxonomy): domain Eukaryota; kingdom Metazoa; phylum Arthropoda; class Arachnida; order Ixodida; family Ixodidae; genus Rhipicephalus; species Rhipicephalus sanguineus. Next base: position 161,580,396 of record NC_051179.1, read on the forward strand.
CTTCTGAGTAGTTTTGTTTATGTGCTTTTTTCCCCTAAACACAAGACACAACTGTAATGCAATAGTACATCAGGCGCTTGAATGTTTGTCGCCTAAGCTGCAGAAAGCCGCTACATGGATCGGTGTACTAGCACAAATAAGAAAAGTGCATGTATCATATCGTGCTATGCCACATGTACCATTCGGGGCGCGAAGTATTGCCGAGTGAATAGCTGGCATCGTCTTGTTAATTTCTGCTATGACAATTACTAACAGTTATCACTAGCATAGTCACTCTTCTACCGAAAAAGGTGGCCTTCAGAGGAATGACTTGACTCATATTATATGGCCACTTCGTTGACCAGTTGTTCAACGCTATCAAAATGTTGAAGCTTTATAACACATTCCATTAATTTCATTGGCCGAATTCAAAGTACTTCTCTGTCGTAAATGTTTTTGCCACTGATAGGCCGACTTCGCTAATGTATCCAGCATCAAAAATCACCCAAGCATTCCCGCACGAATGCTTTTAGCGGAAGAAGTTTTATGTGAATGCTAATTCTGCGCACAAATCGAACCTGACATCATAATTATAGCGCTATATCATTTACATCCTTTTAGCCGCTCACTCTGTGGCGCGAGTGCTCATAAACTACACGGAGAGTCTCCTATGTCTGTGTGTACACTTATTTGCACACGCGCGTGTTGTGGTCAAGCGTAGCCAGCGCATTTGCGTCAGTGATGTCACATAATTTTACTTTGTGAAAGTAGTAAAAAGCTCAACAAGGCGTGTTGCTGACCTAGTTGGTTCATTACTTGCAAAAAATAGGTATGGCGCAAAAAAGACCGGGGGATGCTTCCAAACCAACTAGCCCACTGACAATCTTTAACGAAATGACAAACACGTGTTTGTCAGTTCGTATTTGCACTTCGTCGCCGTCCTTTTTGTGCCGTACCTATCTTTCTCAAGTTAAAATGTTCAACGATAGCTTCCCACGTGCTTTTAGAAACAGTCGCATTAAAATTAATATTGCACGTGAAATACGATAAAAAATGCGGCTCCAATGTGGTGTACGCAAAGATTTCATTTAGCGACACGTTGCAACAAGCGATGCATTGAAAATTCGAGGAACGCATTTCTCAAATGGCATGCCGAGAGACGACATGCCGGAGGAGAACGCACACCATTGTTGGAGGCTGAGCCGTGCTTTCAAGAAGGGAGAATTTGCATTTTTTTCCTTCAACCTCTACCTCCCCCCACCCCCACCTTCTCCTCGTTCAGCGTCATTGTCACGAAACTCGCTTGACCAGGCAGGTTAGGGTAGCTGTCCGGACGGACGGATAACCGTTGCTGCGGGAGCAGGTTTTTTCGCTCCGGCCAGCAGAATTCTTCAAGTGTCGGTGTGTGGACATGTGTGGCGGGAAGTCAAAATCGTGGGCGAGATGGATACGCTGCAGGATTCCGGCACTGTTTTAACAGAGATGACCGCAGCGAGCAACCAGTGGCACCGTGCTTCCATATTGGACTCGCTCGCCTCATATAAGGCCACGTGTTCACTGCTGTTACGTGTCATCAGATTTTCGTTCTCTTCTTATCACGCATTTGTTCTTGACCATTGTTTTTTGTGTATTCGGTTACAATGGTGCGCTCACGTTGTTTGTTCGCTCGTGTTTTTAGCGATCCAACGAGCACACGTGAGTGGTTTCCATGCACGATTTTTTCCGTTACAATCTTACCTTGAGGTTAGGAGTGCGTGCGCGCGTGCATACCTTGTTTAGGTGTAGAGTTCGAGGGATCTTGTGGGACCACTCGCAATGTTTTTCGCGTCACGTGCAGCAGTTTATTCATGTTTTTGGTCCATAAGTTATCACTGAAAAAGTTGTAATGTTGGCCTAAAGGATAGCTGTAATTTAATTGCCAGTCATGTGCTGCGAATGCCTAACGTTAGCGAACGAAATCTGCCTTATTCTTTGATGAATTTGATAAACATCAGAAGCGGGAGGAGGGGGGGTGCTTCTCTGCTAGTAATTAGCTCACGCGTACACACATTCCTCCACTCTGGTTACCACTCTTATTCTTGCTTTTTCGCCGGGCCGCCTAACATTATCTTTGTTTTCTCCGGGTCCGTCTTTAGTCCTACTTCAACGCTACTTTCCTTTACATCAGAATTTTTTTGTTGATTTGTCACGTACATCGCTGAAGAGCGCGATATCGTCCGCAAAACGCACGTAGCTAGGATATTCTCTGTTAATCCTTATTCCTATTTTTTGCCGTCCTAGTTCTTTAAATATTTATAGTGAATGTGCCGTGAACAACATTGAAGAGATTGTAACTCTTCGCCTCATCCCATTCTCGATCAGGATTTTCCTGCTTTTCTTGAGGAATACGGTCGCTGTGGTATTGTTTTAGATGTTGGCTATAGTATCTACAGATGTTTAGGTATTCCTTTATGGTGTATTTATTCCGGAACTGCTGGAGTGTGTTCATATCTGTGAATAAATTTGTGTTTATCACCTTCCAAATGTGTTGCTCCTTCATAACCCAGACGCATGCGTAGTTGGTGCAGCAGGCCTTTCATCCTTTTAGTTGTGTTGGATGCAATATTGAATTTCCTTCTCATCCTTGCACGGTTCCACAGAATTCTGGGTCTCAATGGCACACTAAGACCGCAGTGGAGCAGATGTTGTAATTAAGAAGTATTTTTTGAATACGGCGCCAATGGCAGCCGATGAATGCTGTTGGGCCGTGAATAGACTATTTTAGCGCTGCTGACTTACAGTAAAGTAACTACAGCAGTACTGAACTACCGTGGTCAGCCCGCAGCCGTCTTACTTTATAACATGTGTATGATCAAGTTACTGTACGCATGGAGCAACTGCCCCCGGTGTCCCCGTATAAACTAGCTACGTGCAGACCACGACGGTACAGTACTACCTTATTAGATGCGAAGTATCTTAAGGCGGAGCTCAATCCGGTGGTGGTGTGCGGCGTGACCACCCTTACTGCGCATGCGCATACCCTCTCCACACACCTCCTCTCCACTCCCCCTGTCATATACCCTCTCCCACTCCCCTTACCGCTCACCCTCTCCACTTTCCCTCTCCCCTCACCTCTCCCATACCCTCCCCCTTTCCACTCTTCCTCTGAAACGCGGGCTAGACATGCCGAAATTCTCTCCTGCGCAACACCGTGATGAGCTCGAGCGCATGCGCGTCCCCTCCCCTTCTCTCTCCTCTCCTACGCTGCCCCCTCTCGCCCGCCTATCGACCGCGTTACCCGCTCGCCCTGTGAGAATTAACGGCCAGGCTAGATGGAAGATACGACGCGCGTAGCGTCGCTCTTCGCGTTCAACGACGCGAGCTCGGTAGCATGCCCAACGGAACGCGATCGTGCAAGTGCTCCGGCTTCGCATCTACTCATGGTCCCCTTTAGTGGGAGATGGTGTAATTTTTGAACGCACGGTAAACCAATACAGTACTACTAAAACACCATATAATAACGGGTGCAAACGGTCACGCCGGCGACTACCCGACGTCGGCGGGGCCCACACTACGCCAGCATCGGCTAGCTTACATAGGTCCAATGACGGCTTGCCGTCATCGGCTGAATAACAGCAGGCCCGTCTCGAACCGACGCTGCCTGGCCCACATCGGCCCAAAGTCGGCAAGCCCGCATCGGCCCAATGCCGGCTAGCCGACATCGGGCCGATGAGGGTGAAAGTAGCGCGAGCGTGATTTGCCGACGTGGGACCAATATTGCTGCCGTCATTTGCCGCCGTTGAGCCGAGATCGGTCCAATGCCGTCGTGCAGCCTGGATTAGTGTCCTTTGAAAGCTTTCTGCGATAGGAGCGCGTTGTATTTAGACTGCTAATACAAAAATCAGCTTATTTTTTTTAATACGTCATTCCTAGCGAAATGACATAGTAATAATAGTAACTGCTTGGCACAACCAATGAAGCCAACAGACATTTAAGCGAAGGAAGCATAGTGGCATTATTTGCTTTTTTTTAATTGTACTGTAAATATTTCACCTAAACTAAAAGGATTTAAACTGGAAGAAAATCACGCCATATCCACGAAGTGAATGATCGTTGAGGAGCTGGCTCGGAGAAGATCGGGAAATCCCGTGAATCTTCCGTACAAGTCCTCTACCATCATTTGAAGACGTGACACGCGCTGTTATATATACATATATACAGAATGTTTTACTAATTTACAGTGTTGATGAACTATATAAACAATTTACAATTATATACACATTCATTAAGTATATATACAATAAATATCTAAGAGCGTCTGATTCTCCATTGTCGGCACTTGCAGACGCAACGCTTCTAATGTTCTTTCACATTGAAAACTGCCCTCGAGGCGCGCACGACAAAGTGGCTCTAAAAATAGCTGTCTGATGCTCGCCAGGCTGTGGGGGATCGACACCAGGGGAGCGACGGGAGTAGTCGCATACCACGTCAGCTCCGGCAACGATCCCAATTATTTGCGTTTTTCAACTCGTGTCCCTACAAGCCTTCTACCATCGTCTCCAAGAACGTCAGCGGCAACCGTGGACACCATATCTCTCCAGGTGAGTCGTCTTCTGACCCTTTTTCGGTCACTTGAAGCTTTCGCCACGCCACCGCAGAGCTAAGCCTAACGGCGGTAAGGGCCGCGCTGGCCCTGCCCGGGGATTCCCTGGCTATGGCGGCTCCAAATCAAGTCACCGGTTACGATCCGGAGTCTCTACGGATCGTAAGCATGGATACCGCTCAAACCGAGGCACCTATGCCAACTGAAGAAGAATACCTCCAGGATATGCTCCACGTCTGGCGCGGAAAGAAGAACTCAGCGGTGGCCTCGAGAGACGCAGGGGCTCTTGCAGCCAGACAATACACAGCGTCTCGCTCTCAGCATGCACAGGGCAAGAGCGCGCCTAGCGTCGCCTCGCAACGCGTCAAGCAACTCCAGTGGCGGCCGAAGAACACGCCGCGCATCGAAAAAGACGATATCATAGTGGTGCTGAAACCCCGTGAGACGCTCGACATCAAGGCCACTTTTGGTCCTGGACAAGCCGGCGCTGCAGTCCGCAGCATTCTCGGAGCCGACGCAAGTGTGGGCCTTGCGGTATGGCCCATCTGGGACCAAAACGTGCTTGTCTGCACGCTCAAATCAGTGGACGCCGCCGAGAAACTACTCCGGGACATTACGCTGCCGGTCGGGGGCCGCCAGCTACCATTTCGGGGACACCCCAAGCTCTCCGGCGAGTTCTGTCGGGGCGTCGTTCATGTCTCCCAAGACGAGACGTCCGAAACTGTGAAAAGTAAACTCAGTGCTGAACCAAATGTAGACTGTGCGCAAGCTGGGCGACACCGCGGTTGCAGTGATCACCTTCGCGGGGACCAAGGTGCCACGGACGGTGTTATACAACTGCGAGCGGCTCCCTGTTCACCTATATAAGAAGACAGTGCCTGCATGCCCCCTCTGTGGCACAGTGGGCCACCGAGCAGATACCTGTCCGCGACCGCAGCCTGGCCGCTGCACAAGCTGCGGGGTCCAGGTACCTGCTGCTACTCCTGACGGCCCAACAGAACATCAATGCGTCCCGAGCTGCCTGCTCTGCGGCGGTGGCCACAAGACTGGAGCTCCCGGTTGTGCCGGACGGTTCCGGAAGCCAATAAAGTCGGGATCCCCACGCGGATCGAAGCCGAAGATAGCGGGGGGCACAAACAGCCTCCGATGCCCAAGACCAGCCCCAAGAAAGCGCCAGCCGCCAAGCCGAATAAGCCAGAGCCCAAGAAGGCCCACACTGGGCCCTCCACCAATGTAAAGCCTGGGACACCATCGAAACCTCCTGTCCTCATGGTCAAGGACTTTCCACCCTTGACACCCGTCCAGGCACAGGTGAGCTGTTGGGGTGGGGCACTCTCCGGACCCTCCCCTTCTCCATCCCCTACCGAAACCGCCCTACAGCAGCAGATAGAGGAGCTCAGGCGCCAGAACCGATTTCTTGCGCGCAAAATTCAGGAATTAGAAGCCAAGCAGGTCGGGTCATTCGAGCCAGAGCAGGGAGCCGAGGTAGAGGACGGGGATGACGGATCCTCCGTAACATCCGACCTCACTAGCGTCTCGCGGTGGGACGCGGACACGGTAGTTGGATCAGTTTCCGCTACTGGCGCCACCGGTCGCCTCGAGTCCCTGGAGCGTAAAACCGAGCAATTAGAGGAGCGCGTGGCAGCCCTCCCCGATCAAATCATGTCGGCAGTCCGCGCGTCCTTCCAGGACATGTTCACGGCAGCCTTAACGCAAGCACTTCCCGAAGTTGTGGCCCAGGTCTCTGACTCAGTTCTTAAAGCCGTGCAGCCCTGGGTTAGCACCCAAATTAAAAACACGACTCAGTGCGACTCCCCGCAGCTCAAACGCAAGACGGCCTCTCGTCAGGCAGTGGACGAAGACTTTTCGGAGCTGGCTCCTGGTGGGCCGGTGCGCCTCCTATGGCGGCCACACCGGCTCCAGGCCCGGGCCGGTCTCCTGCACCGTAAATAAATACTAATAGATGGCTAGCCGACCTAACAAGAAAGCTAAAAACCTACAAAAATTTGAGATTATCCAATGGAACTGCAGGGGTTTTAGAGCTTGGAAAAAGCGGTCGCACCTCCAGCTCTACCTGCAGTCCCTTGGAAATATGCCGGCCCTGCTTGCTTTGCAGGAGCCCGGCATGGACGCTAAATTCTCTGGCTACAGTACTTTCCAGGGGGGCCCCTCGTCGTGCATCCTGGTGAATAAGGCATATACCGCGATTCAGGTCAATTTAAACTTGAGTACCGATCAAGAATACACAATGGTCAGGATACTGCCTCTCAGACGTCGCGACCCGTCAATACATATCCTAAATATATACAGCACCCCGCGTAAGCCGCGCGTAACTTTTAACGAAATCTTCCTTAGCGCAATCAAATTGGCAGACAAAGATCCTTTAGTGATTGTTGGAGACTTCAATGCTCCCAGCCTTCACTGGGGCTACCACTACGAGGAGACCAGAGGGCGTAAGCTGGCGGGGCTTATCTCCACCCTTCACCTCACGCTGCTCACGGATCAGGCGTACCCCACTCGAATGGGGAACTCGGTAACCCGTGACACGTGTCCGGACCTCACTCGCGTAAAAAATGCTAAGGATGCTACCTGGGAGAACTTAGGCGATTATATAGGCAGTGATCACTGCCTTCTCCGAGTTACACTCCTGGAAAAGCCAGCGCATAAAAAATGGGGTCAGGCCAAGCTGACCGATTGGCACCAATTCCGTAATCAGACTATTCCCCCCGTATTATTTTCTGGAGGCTACGCGGAGTGGGCTACACACATAAACCACAGACGAAGGAAACACAGCGCTGACCAAAAGTAAAAATATATCCTTAAAAAGACGTTTCGGCTCCCACACGGGAGCCTTGTTCACAAACGTCTTTTTAAGAATATATTTTTACTTTTGGTCGGCGCCGTGTTTCCTTCGTCTATGTCTTTCCCCGGCCAGGCGGGTTTCCGCCAAACTCTCGACTTCACACATAAACCACATTCAGAAAAAACACATTACTACACTTCGAACCAACGAAGAGATCCCCGCAGTCGACACTCACCTCCTGCACTTGTGGGAGGCGCGCCGAAGCTTAACAAAACTCTGGAAAAAACAGAAGACTAATCGCAAATTACGTACCCTTATAGCCCAACTCACGGAGCAGGCTGCAGCGTATGCTGCCCAGCTCTCCGATTCAAATGGAATAGCCCGCTGCGATGCCGCAGCTCGTCAGATGAGCTCGAAGGGGACATGGCGTCTCTTTCGCAGTCTCATAGATCCCTCTCAAACGAGAGGGGCGACGCAAAAGCAACTCCGGCGAGCTCTGCATGGGTACCAAGGCACGTCGGCACAGCTTGCGGATGCTCTGTGCGATAGATATCTCTCTCGCACGGAGGACCCGACTGGGCCGGCGTACACGTACTCTGGTAAGCCTAACCACGAACTCGATGCCCATTTTCAGTTGCATGACCTTAAAGCTGCCTTAGCTAAAATGCGACGGGGTACGGCTCCAGGGAGGGACCGCATAACAGTGAAACTGTTGGCAAACCTCCCTGACACAGCCTATCTTCATTTATTAGAATACATGAACCACATCTGGGGCGGACGTCCGCTCCCTCCCGAATGGAAAACATCACTTGTGACTTTTATTCCCAAAGCAGGCAAGGCCGTGAATACGGAAAATCTGAGGCCCATATCACTGACCTCGTGCACGGGCAAGCTTATGGAGACGATGGTACGGGATCGCCTCTCTCCATACCTGGAGAGCAAGGGCTTCTTTGCAGACACCATGCTTGGGTTTCGCCGACACATGCCTGCACAGGACGTCCTTCTCCAGCTGCACAGGGCCGTCATACAACCCACAACTATGCAACACAATGACAAAGCCATCCTGGCCCTTGATCTGAAGGCGGCTTTCGACAATGTTAAACACGATAGCATCCTGGCCAACTTGAGTTCCACCGACTGCGGGGCTAGGACCTATGCATATATAAGAGATTTCCTCTCTAAACGCCAGGCCCTTCTTCGGATCAAGGACGAGGAATATGGCCCGTACATTATGGGAACACGGGGTACCCCTCAGGGAGCTGTGTTATCACCGCTCCTGTTCAACATTGCAATGATGCGCCTCCCAAACAAATTGGCCCGGGTGGAAGGCATTCAACACGCAATATATGCCGATGACATTAGAATATGGACCACCGAAGGGAGCATTGGGGAAATGCAGGAACGCCTTCAGCGGGCCGCATCCATAGTCGAGGCGTATGCCAACGATTGTGGACTCCAATGTGCTCCAACCAAATCAGAGCTTCTGCATGTTAGAGCGAAGCCAACAGATAATCAGCCATACACATCTCTCTGTCTGGGGTTCCCATCAGAGAGGTGGAGTAGCTTCGGATTCTCGGCCTGTTCATTCACCATAGACTCAGACCGGACTCCACAAGTGCGAAACTCCGGATAGTAGGCGAACAGGTAGGGCGCATGATCCACCGCGTTTTCAACAAGCGGGGCGGTCTGCGGGGCAGGGACGCGCTTCTGCTCGCCCATGCCTTCGTGACTAGCCGGATACTCTACGCCGTCCCATACTTTCGCACTAACAAGCACGAAGACGACAGAATAGATGCCATCATCCGCAAGGCGACTAAGCGAGCTCTGGATCTCCCTGTGGCCACCTCCAACGCCAAACTCAGAGCTTTAGGCGTGCTCAACTCCTACCAGGAGTTGCGGGAGGCCCACCTTGTGAATCAATACACGTGGCTCGTGCAGACGGCTCCCGGGCGCCGCCTGCTAAACCGATTACAGATCCAACACGTTTGCCCTGCAGAGGAGGCGCAGCGTATTCCAGAACTGTGGCGCCATATGCTCTCGGTCTCTCCGCTCCCCAGCAACATGGATACGCACACGCACGAAAGCAGACGACAAGCGCGGGCTCGGACGCTTGAAAGACAACACGGCTCTCGACCTGGTGTATTTTACGTGGACATAGCAGGACCTTCGCCCAAGGGATTTTACACGGCCTCTGTAATTCACCAGGAAAAACACGTCAATGGGCTCTCCTTCCGAGCACAAAATTCAGAGCGAGCTGAGGAAGTAGCGATAGCGCTTGCTGCCGCGGATCCCAATTCGAAAGTCATCATCACGGACTCCCGTAAAGCATGTGCTCACTACTTGGCAGGGGAGATATCCCCCTTAGCCGGCCAAATTCTAAAACGGGCTGCCATTGATCCGACCCCGAAACGCATTATATGGGCTCCTGGCCATCAGGGCTTACGAGGTAATGAGGCCGCTGACGCGGCCGCCCGAGCGCTTACCCACCGGGCTCCTCATCCTGGCTCTTATGCCTCGGAGGCCAATACACCGCTTCTGCGGTTCAAAGAAATTCTCTCATATTATCGCGACACTCACCGCCTTTTCCCGGCTCCTGTAAAGGGGCTGAGTAAGGCGGATGAGCGAACTCTAAGGCGCCTGCAGACAGGTACTCTACTCTGCCCTGCAATATTAAAGCACTACGATCCAAACATGGATGGGCGGTGCCCACACTGTGGGGAGACCTGTGATATCTTCCACATGGTGAGGGCATTTACTAAAAATCCCGACCTGCCCCCTTCCCCTACCCCTTCACGAGAGGCATGGGAGACTGCCCTCCTCAACTGCTCCTCACTGGAGTCACAACGGGCTCTGGTGCGACGGGCGCGAGACGGGGCCTCGTCATGCGGTGTCCCGGACTAGGGACGCCGACCATGTACCGAGGTCATGCTTTGGCCCCCAAACTCTCTTTCTTTTTCTTTTATAATAAATGTTTTTCACCACCACCACCAGGCTGTGGACCTCGTTCCCTGCTCGCCCTGTGAGAATTAACCGCCAGGCTAGAGGAAAGACACAACGCGCGTAGCGTTCCTCTTCGCTTTCCGCGACGCTTTGAATGGATGGATGAAGGTTACAGCGCGGGCCTTCGCCCCAGCTTAAAAACCTGGCGAGCCAGCTCCTAAAAGCGCCCTTATTATCTATGGGATACGAACCCGCAACCTTGAAATTATGCGTCCGATACTCTACCAATTGAGCGGCGACGGTGTGCGCTCCCTCGTTCACTTTGTTGTGTACTTATGTGCGCTTGATCTTTGTGAGTGTTAACCCAGCCCCTCGAACCATTCCTCTATTTCGTAATTAGTGCTTGTGTTTTACACGCAAAATATACAACTCAATTAGAAGGCGCGGCGTAGTGAAGGACAACGGGTTCTTTTGGAAAACCGGAGCTTCACGTTAAAAAAAATGTGCTAACTAGAGTGTTGCACACCACTTAACTTAGTCTGCAACTTGTCTTCATTAGCACCACAATTATAAAACATGATCTGCTTTAATAATCAAGTAATAAGTATTCTTCACATGATGTTTGTTTTCTCGTGAACTAGCTACCCGCGGCGGTGACCGACCATCTCAGACGGCACGGGAACGGGGATGCATGAACTTCAAGGATCCATTAATATCATTCCACGAGATCACCACAGCCCACAAACTAGGGCGCAGGCTCTCCCCCCCTCCACACCCTAAATTGAATAAAGCGCAAGCGGTCACACTACGACAACTACAGACAAAAACGTACATCACTCCAGCGATGCTAAATAGAATAGATCGACTTTTCACCTCACTGTCAGCGCTGTAATCACGAGCACTGCAGTTTCGAACACATGCTCTGGATGTGCCCCTTTAATTCGGGGTCAGGATTATCAGACAAACCCTCCTGGGAGGCTGCCATGTGCAGCATGGAACTCAACGACCAACTCCTGGCAGTCCAGTGGGCCCGGGACATCGCCGAGAGCCTCCAGCTTCCGGCACCTTCCTGGGTGGAGGCACCTGGCTGAGCTAGCGGGACCTCCAGTCGCGTTCAGCTTCTGCCGCTTTTGGACCACAATAAAGTTCTCACTCACTCACTAACGTTTTGAGTGTACGTGGGCGACATGCTCGCCATCACGATTTCATTGAAAGAGCACGTTTAGCAAAGTGACTCACTGCGGATGCTCTCGTGGCCCTGACACCTCAATACCGCACCAATATATATCTGTTTTGTGACGGGCCGTAGAAAAATGTATTCTCAATCACCGTTATGTTCGACAAGTTCACCGCGAAAAAAATCGAACGCTGAATGGACAAACGTCCCAGTGATCGGTTCATAATATTTGAATATGACTTACCACCAGATCCACTGTAACTATTTTGCATCGACTCAGTTCCTTGAACGAAAAAAGAAAAAAAAAGAGAAGTTCATACAATGTGATGTGCTGGAAGTCATCAAAGCCCGGTATGAAAAGGAGGTGAGCAGCTCTGCTGATGTTCACGAACTCAACTATTGCACATGCACAGATGCATGAGCGCGCTAAGGCATGTTTTGACCCTTGGGAGTACGGAATACTTAGGCATATTTAGCGTGATTTGTTTGTCGCAATTAATGCAGGTATTCAATCTATAGAACCATCAGCCGATGTTCAAGCGTAACAAAACCTTACAAAGGGACCTCCAGTAAGACAGAATAGGGTACAATTAAACTGTTTAGAAAACGTTGCAGGGTCCCACCAGTAATATAGACGGCGGTTCCATCAATTCAATGACAGGCTGTTCTAATAGACTTACAGAGGAATACCGTTACATTATATACCTAGTCTACTGATTATTCAAGCCAGAATATTTATTATCGACCTCGAATTTCAAAATATTGCTGTTGAAAATTTGCAGAAACTTCAACAACTCCTTCCGCTTTATAAAGCTATGGGAGTGTTTTTAGTACTCTATAACTAGAGGCCGGATTTTTAGGCATTAAAAAAGCGCGTTTTAGGCACCAGAAATAGGCAGGCGAAACAACGTTTTAGGCCTCCAATATCGTAAATATAGGCACAATAAATTATTACATTAATGCAAATAATTTCAAAGGAAGACCTGCGCGACGTATATTAACGACAGGATATCAAGAAGTGTTATTGTTTAACGTGGCAGACTGGCACCAACAGTTGAACGTAGCCGTGCGGTTGTCCTTTGTCACGCACGCTTTGCAAAACACGGTCTCTCCGCTTATTCTGTAGCATGGTGAGTCAAGTGTTCACCGATGAATCGACACACACGTCTGTGCCTTTTTTTTCGGCATGACTGAGAAGGGTAGAGCAGGAGGAGACATCCAGATCGCTAAAAGAGCAAAAGAAAGAGATTCTTCATATTGGTCAGGTTGAATCCCGTAGAAGCAGTTTCTCCCCAGGCGGTGAACACCTTAACCCTTTCCCTATTGAGTTTTTTGGCCAAAAACGGCACAAAAGTACGGTTTTTTTTTTCTGCGACGATTTGATTTTACGTGTCTTGAAACAAGTGAAAAACTATTTAAAGGCGCTTTATTCACAAGCTGCAAGTAAAATATTTCTTTTTGAAAATACGCAGAGCATTGGCTTCACTACACTGCACCACGAAAAGTGCCCTAACCTATCCGGTCGTCGGTGCATAAAATGTCTCTGAAACTTAAAAAAAATAATGCGCAGGGACAAGGGAGCTCGTGAGAGAAAGCTTTGGGGGGGGGGGGGGGGGGAGTGGTTTTTCTTTTTAAGTAAGAAAGAAATGAAGAGAAAAGTGCACCCCGCAACTGTCTCCATCAACCGGTGGGGGTTCGTTTACACCTATCGGCGTCTACTGCCGATACGCTGGGACGCGGTATTCGTCCTAATCCGATTATTTAGAAACAAATATGCTGCTCTGTGCAGTCGCTGCTTCACTCGCAAGAGAACTGAAATTATTCATTACACAAAACCTCGGCGAACAAGCGTCTTTTTGTTCTTTTTTTTTTTAACAAAAAGCTGCTGCCGGCACATGTAGCCCTGAGAAGGAGGCCATTTTCTAAATCCGGTTACCAAAATCCTTTTTTCGAGCAAAAGGCATGCTTTGAGCACGTTTTTTAAATTCTGTAACTGCACCATCTGTTCAAGCCAAAGAGAACTCAGGAAGATGAATCAGGATAGCTTAATTTCGCTGCCCGCAAACACTTCTTTCAGTGTGGACGAGCCCATGCAGTTCGTCTTCGGTTGGAGCGGTACAAACTTTGTGAACAAGATCAGCTCATCTTCGATAGGGAAAGGATTAAAAAGTAAATTACAAACTAAACAAAAGCCGGGTGCACATCTCATTCTTCTTTCTTCTTTTGCACTTCACTTTCCCCTGATGGATCTCCGCAATTTCGCATTCGCGAACCCCTCGCGCTATGTCAACGTGGCGCCGTATGCTCACCGGTGCGTCCCATTTCGCTGCTGCTAGCTGTTGTTTCCGGGAATCAGTTGATATATAGAGGACTAGGTTGAACCCCATAAAATTCCGAACCGTCAGTGTTGCGCAGTAACATGAATAACGGCCTCAAAGTGCACCGGGAAGCGAAACTTGAGTTAAATAGTGTTCATATAGGCGCCGGTTTTTGAAAATAGGCATTTATAGGCACTTATAGACATATAGGCACGAACGTCAAAAATAGGCACTTATAGGCAGTATAAAAGCACTGTAAAAGCCCTCCATAGCCTCTAATTCATGCTCATATATCAGAAAGGCGTTATAGGAGCGTAAGGAACAAAATAGGTATTTGCCTAAAATCCGGCCTCTATCTATAACTGTGCATCCCAAACAGAAATCACTGTTCGGTCGACCTTTTCGAGCAGTTGGCAAATATAAACAAACAGAACGTATTTCAATTTACCATGTATAAAAAAAGAGTGCGCTGGGAATACGCTGCTCCAAATTAGGTCTTGAAAATATGAGAACTATACGCCATTTTATACATGATATGCAACGCTGCGGAAGCTATTAAGGAAATTCGTTTTATCGTTCAGTTGTATATTGTTAACGGAAAATACATTAGTATGCTGAGAAATAGTTCTGAATGCTACTTGAGCCAGAGTTTGTTGATAGATAAACTCTTTATTACTTTCTGTACCTTTGTTACCCGGTGACGAAAAGATCGCTTAATGAGTACTTCATAATCAAGGCTGTCTTGGAGAAACTCCACATATAATAAACCTATGATACTTTATTGCAGATCGCATGTCATATATTCACATATTTAAATTATGTCAATTACACAGAGAGCGCCTAGTTTTTCCTAAACGTAGCAAATGCAGCTGCCGGATGCAAGTCCATACAGTTATGTCGCGGCCGTCACATGTTTCAGAAAATATTGCTTGTTGATGAGGATAGATCTCTGATGATTTAGCCATAAAACACCACTTAGAAATAATAAGGATTGCGAAAGTCTGTCGGATTCTTTCGAGTCCTAAATTGATTATACCTCCTAAATTTTACCGACGTAATGTAAACTTCCCCTCTCCTAAATCTTGCTATTTCAACAGCGCAAGCTTGTTCGAAAGGAGAGCCGGAGAGAACCTCCGCAAATGACTTATTTGTTAGCAAAGAAATAAAGTGCGAGGCTGCCGTATGCTGCCTGAAGGAGCGAACCACCAAAATGCTTCGAATTCCACCGGTACAACAATGTGTATATATGGCCAGTTTCGCAACTCCTATGGTGGAAGTACTCCTCTTTCTACTGCTAGTGTGTTACCTTGGTAATATACAGCACCTTTGTGCACTACAACAATGTCCCAATAACTCCAAGCAACGCTAAGCTTTGATACCAGAATCAGTTCCCTTGGATTTGGGCGCAACTTGTATAACTATGTAGGGGGCTTAATATGGACGATTTTTGCGTGGTCTTTTTGTGGGCTTCTCACGTACAGGTGACCCACATATGGTAGTTGGGAAATATCGGACGTGCTATATTTCTGCGGATTATGACTGTTGGCTATACGTACATAGGTATACAAGCGTCTCTCCATTTTTCGCAGGCGCGGTCCCTTCGTCATTAGAGCACAAAAGTGTTACCCACCCTGTCCCCCGCAAACGCATGGGGTGGAATTAACCCGCTTCGCCGTAAGAAGGATAAAACAACATGCATATGTCATGCTTGAGAAAACTGGGAGGACGCTTGAGCTTCGCCTTCAAGAGTAGAACGCGATAGCTCAACTTGGCAACGTGCGCATGGCCTTATGAATTGCTAACCTGACTTCGGTTCTCGGTGCATGCCTCAGCCGTGCCGTAAGGAAACGAACAACTGTGCGCGTAACATTGGCCATTTCAAACTATCCTAGAATGCCTACTGCAAGAAACAGTTGTTAAGTACCCACTACGTGATAATTATTCCTTTGGCGATTCAGCGAAGGGCCCACTACGCGTCCGAAAGGCAACACCCGAACCTACACAGGTGTTTACTTTGTTGATGCTTTTGCTGCTGATGATGAATAAATATATCAGATCGCTTTGTAATGGGTGGGCTTTTCAAATACCCACTCATTGCGCAAATTACATGTATTTACGCCTGGCGCGATTCAACGCTTCTGCCACGCAATATTACATGCGTTAAGGAGCCATCATATTCATACAGTGTTTCTTTCTGAGAGGTGATTCAACGTCGTTTCTCATTCAATTACCATTTCATATTGTGTCGTAACTTGTGGAAAATTGTTCGCTCTGTGGGTTGCAAAAATAAATTTTGGATGCCGTACTATCTATGCAAACAAGATTTCAACGAACTATTTATTGAGCGCAAGCCCAAAGAACCTGGTGAAAAGTGTTATTGATGTTGCCTTTCCGATCCCAATATATAGGGCTACATTTGGAAATCGTCCGTTTTCTGATGTACTAACTGGAGTTATCAAAATGTTGCTGTCTCTGGGAACAAGCAATTTCTTTTTTAAGATGCACACAGGTACTCTTTCTGTGAAGACATGGCAAAGCACTAAAGAACTATTCGTTCCTTGGGACGTAAATGGCAGATTGTGCAAAAAGCCGGAGGCTAATAATTAATTTATTGATTGTTCTGATGCAGTCTTTTTTGACATGTTCTGCAGCGAACACTGAAAAAAGACTTTGAAATGAACCCTGTAAACATTACGTACCTAGATGTGACAAAAGAGAGGACAATACCCGATGACCTATTCATTCTTATTAGTCTGCATAGTATCTGGACAGCAAGACTCATTACAGAAATGCTGAACCTCCGCGATCAACACAAAACACTTTCCACGAACAAGTGATTCAAAGACGCGGGATATATGACCGTTCTAGTGACGCTCTAGACTGGTTTCCTGTGTTCCATATGTGTTTGAATATGTATGATTACTAATTTTATATCATCACTTTAAGTGCAACGACTTCCTTCTCTGTAATGAAGAAAAAAAAAGAGATCGTGGCAAGCAGGTGGTAAACACCAGCTTGCCACGCAGACGGCCTGGGTTTGATTCTCACTCGAATTCAAATGTTTTATTATTTATTTTATTTGCATTTTTATCGCTTCTTCATGAAGTGTTTTTTTTTTCCAAAGCAGTTCGAACAAACTGCGTGGCTCTGTGGTAGAACACCTGCTTGCCACGCAAACATCCTGGGTTCGATTCTCACTTGAACCCGACGATTTCTATTATTAAATGCGAAGCATTTCTTAGCGAACTTCTGCGACTTTGAGCGTATCTATCTATCTATCTATCTATCTATCTATCTATCTATCTATCTATCTAGCCGCCTACGACTTTGTGCTCTCCTGGTCGCTTGGTTAATCGAATGTACACCAAAATTGGTATGGCGCAACATGACTGTATGACGAACATAAATGACAAGTCATAACATGAAAATCATGACACGCATGTCATGTACAGCATGATTTACATGCCACGCTCATGGTGCGCTGGCGGCCGCTTCGCTGGCTTTATATACACCAAAACTGGTATCTTGCGCCGTGACTGTGTAACGAGCATAAATAACACGAGTTAACATGAAAATCATGACATGCATGTCATGTACAGCATAACTTACGTGCCACGCTCATGGGGCGCTGGCGGCCGTTTCGCTAGCTTGATCTACGCCGAAATTGGTATTGAGCGACGTGACTGTCTGACGAACATAAATAACAGGTGTTAACACAAAAATCATGACATGCATGTCATGTAAAGCATGACTTACGTGCCACGCTCATGGGGCGCTGGCGGCCGTTTCGCTAGCTTGATCTACGCCGAAATTGGTATTGAGCGACGTGACTGTCTGACGAACATAAATAACAGGTGTTAACACAAAAATCATGACATGCATGTCATGTAAAGCATGACTTACGTGCCACGCTCATGGTGCGCTGGCGGCCGTTTCGCTAGCTTTATATACGCCGAAATTGGTATTGAGCGACGTGACTGTCTGACGAACATAAATAACAGGTGTTAACACAAAAATCATGATATGCATGTCATGTAAAGCATGACTTACGTGCCACGCTCATAGGGCGCTGGCGGCCGTTTCGCTAGCTTGATCTACGCCGAAATTGGTATTGCGCGACGTGACTGTTTGACGAACATAAAAACACGAGTTAACATGAAAATCATGACACGCATGTCATGTACAACATGACTTACGTGCCACGCTCATGGAGCGCTGGCGGCCGTTTCGCTAGCTTGATCTATCCTGAAATTGGTATTGCGCGACCTGACTGTGTGACGAACATAAAAACACGAGTTAATATGAAAATCATGACACGCATGTCATGTACAGCATGACTTACGTGCCACGCTCATGGTGCGCTGGCGGCCGTTTCGCTAGCTTGATCTACCCCGGAATTGGTATTGCGCAACATGCCTGTGTGACGAACATAGAAACACGAGTTAACATGAAAATCATGACACGCATGTCATGTACAGCATGACTTACGTGCCACGCTCATGGGGGGCTGGCGGCCGTTTCGCTAGAGTTATCTACCGCAAAATTGCTATTGCGCGACGTGACTGTGTGACGAACATAAAAAAACGAGTTAACATAAAATTCATGACACACATGTCATGTACAGCATGACTTACGTACCACGCTCATGGTGCGCTGACGGCCGTTTCGCTAGCTTGATCTACCCCGGAATTGGTATTGCGCGACGTGCCTGTGTGACGAATATAAAAACACGAGTTAGCATGAAAATCATGACACGCATGTCATGTACAGCATGACTTACGTGCCACGCTCATGGTGCGCTGGCGGCCGTTTCGCTAGCTAGATATACACCGAAATTGGTATCTTGCGACGTGACTGTGTGACGAACATAAATGACATGAGTTAACATGAAAGTCATGACACACATGTCATGTACAGCATGACTTAAGTGCCACGCTCATAGTGCGCTGGCGGCCGTTTCGCTAGCTTGATCTACCCCGAAGTTGGTATTGCGCGACGTTACTGTGTGACGAACATAAATAATAAAAGTTAACATGAAAAATATGACACGCATTTTCCTCAATGACATACAAGAATATGTATGCAGCTCTTTGCTAGCTGCTTCGCATTACATCGATTCCCACAATGCGTGGGATCTGTCGGCTTTTTTTCATTTGCTTTATTCTCCATTTTTTGGTCACGGACAAGATAGTGATTTTTCGCTCACAATGAACGACGCCGACACCGACGCCGATCCCAGAATTTCTGCGAAACAAGCTCCTTAATTATCTCCCGTTAAAGGTAACATCGACATCTCATGTTTGAAATTTTGAATTTCATAGTCCTTAAACAAACAAATTGAAGCCAGTTCCATGCCTGCGAAATTTGAGTAAACAGCGAATAGATGAATGGGTAATAGAGCGTCCCCTGTATAACGGGGCGGTGACATGTGCGCCATCAAGCTCGAGAGAAAGAAAAAGAAAATGAATTTTTTTAAAGTTGACCCAATACCTTGTGTACTTTGACTAAATCAGTCTTAGCATAAAATAAAAATCGCCCGCATCTTCCCTCGGGGGGAACTCGAGTAAATGCGTCGCAGAGTTGTGGGGGTATCGCGTGAATGTTCCGTAATTGGGTATGGTTTGGGAATGCTTAATTGTTACACGATACGCACACCAAGTGCGACTTGAACGGCTCCAGCGTGCACGAAGTTCCGGATCCGCAGCTTGCTTCAAACGCTTGCGTTCAGCGTCGTATGCTCGTCTCTTCGAGCCTTGTCTTCTGCGTTGCTTGCTGTTGTTGACGCCGACGACGGTGAGGGTGGGGTAACGTTGCCTTCAACGAGTGGTGGGACGCTGATTGAAGGTACTGCTGCTTCTATCTCATCTACTCGAGTCAAGCAAAGCGTCAAGTCAAGCGAAAGCCAAGTAACGACGCCCTTGACTGAATTCCGAACGCGCGCTCCGCCGCGTATATACACACCGCCCGCGTTCCATCGAGAGGAGGGAGGAGTGGAGAGGAGGGAGGGAGAGGAGAGGCTTGCTGCCGGCACGAGACGAGCCGAGCATGCGCAGTGCGGGTGTGGACCGCAGGTGCGACTAAGAAATGCTCCGCATTTAAAATATTAATTCTCATCCCAAGTCTCGGCCCATTACCGGCAGGATGACCGTCACGAATATGACGTTAGCACAATGTACGCTAACGGATGAAAACGAAAAAAAGCTAGAAGAAAAAGTTCTACTGCCGGGAATCGAATCACGACCTCTCGATCCGCGACGATAAGCGCCCGGCGCTCTACCGTCCACACCACGGACGCACATGCAAGAGGTTCCAAAAACGCACCTTATATCTCTCACATATTTTCTCTCGCACGGTGCACTGCTGGCAGAGCTAGGCGTAGGCGGGGTGGGGTGGTGCCGCCGCCTGTGAGCGGTGAAGAGAAGTGCTGCGTCATGACACTAACGAACGCCGATAAAGTACAGCTTCCACATGCCCCAACGGTGCTTCTCCGCCGCCTGTTGCTTCGAATGTGATAGCAACGACTAATAGAAGTGCTGCAATAAGCGCCGCAGAAAGTAAACGATGTCGACGGGTCATGTCATGTCGTGGAGTGAGACAGAGACCAGTGGGACGTGAACCACCTTCCCGCGTTCGCGGCTCAAGCTACGAATCTTTGCCTCCCGTGTTAGTGAAGTGCAGTTTGGTAATGTATGCATGAGCACAGGCATTAGTTACCCTATTACTCAGGAGCGCACATCGTGCCGTGGCTCTCCTCAATTAACAACGCTTTGAAGAAGTGTATATCGAATACCAGTGTACCAGCTACCACAACGGTTAAATCATGATCATGGGCGTTAGTGGTAGCGATGGAGATATTCCACTAGGCGTCAACGTGGGTGCATTCACGTCAAATGGTGCTATAGCTACCAAACACCAATAGACATCGCACGCGCCCTCATAAATCAATGTACAATAAACAATGAACTACTTCTGTAAAGACAAGTTTCACTTTCTTGTTATACCGATTTCTATGACGCAGGGATCCGCCATGTTTATTCTTCTTTCTCTCTACTTTTCTGTCACCAATACATAACTGTCAATACTTAACTGTAAAAGCAAGCGGCACCACCTGGCAAACGCACATTAAGTTCTCTCTTTCTTTCTTTCTTTCTTTCTTTCTTTCTTTCTTTCTTTCTTTCTTTCTTTCTTTCTTTCTTTCCTTCTTTCTTACTTTGTTGTTTCTTTCTACATCTTCGTTTTTTCTGCCCTCCACCTCCACCACCAGGGTTAACCTCCCTGCCTTTCCTTCTCTACTATTTCTTCTCTCTTAACCCTCATGACTCTTTCCAATCCTTTCCTGTGCTCTACTGTACATGCATATGCTATGGTGTGCCCTCTCACCTCCTCCTTTCCTTCCTCCTCACCTTCACATCACTCCTCTTTCCCACTTTCCCTTTTCACCGTGTTGCTGTAGAGAACAAAACCTTTTTAATGAAAACCAATGGTTTCCTCAATTGTGGAAGGCGACGACGGCTAGTCGGCCAGGAGCCCCTGCTCCTTGGCGGCTGCCTCTGCCCGCCCCGTGATCCAGACCTGCACGGCAGGGTCGGAGCTGAGCAGTGTGGCCTCCCACTGCTGCGCTAGGAGCTGCGTAGCACATACCCACTGTCTGTGGCTTTCAATCTATAGACCTTATGCAATATCTCCTGCCATCTAGCGGCCGCCGCGTGCATTTCCGCCATGTTGAAGGCTAAGCGCGCTCAGCATGTGTACTCCTGGAGCGTACGTATCAACGTATGGTCGCTCATGAACGGCAATGCCGGCTTATTTTCCTGTCCCGTGTTGCTCAGATTGAGGAAATTGGGATGATGAAAAGAGGTTTCGAGAAAATTAACCTCCATGTTATTATATAGTTTTCCTCGCGGCCGACGAGAAGCGCCAGATTGTTCCGTTGCTACGGCTATTGCTTATGACTGACGCCGTGTTTACGTTCGCCGTTCTTAATAGATGCGGTATGTGACAGCATCAGCACTCACCAGAGAACACTCTTTCGTGTCAAGCCGGAAGGAGACAGTTGTCGCACCGTGTGCTTGCATGCACAAACTGGCTTCGTGTACGAGCGTCAAAGCTGCATCCCGACCACTCGCGCATGCGTGCGCTGCTGTTGACAACATTAATTTGTTTATTACATTGCGATAACAGCTACATGTTAGACAGGTAGCTCGTGCAAGTCATCGATTCTCAGCAAGCGGACCAATTGTGCTGTAACGTGTTGCTTTAAGTTTGTTTTCGATTGTGCAGTTGAACAAGGTAGCATTTGGTGGGGCGCTTTGCGCGCGTACCGTTTCACTGCGCGTATTCATGAAGCATTTCATATGCTCTCACTTCCAAATTCAGAGGGGCGGCCCGGATAGCCTGACCGCGCCTCCCCCTCTTTGTTTGAATTCATACCCCAAGAAGACCACATATGATGTTCTCCCAAACGCTGATCCCCCTTCGGAAAAATCCTGTATTCACCCCTGTGTACTACAAAATGTTAACAGATGCTTCAAGTGCGTGCCACTTTTCGTACGAAACTGAAAAAAATGCTGTTCCGGCAAATGTGTTACTTTGGACCGTAAGTGCGCTGAGGTGGTTTCGCAAGCGTTCAGTCGGCGACAGAAAAGTGCCTTGTTGGAACCGGTTGAAACTGTAAGGCGCCACTAGGTCCCGAAAGCGACGATGTCAACGCGAATATTATTGGCGTATCTTGTTATTTACGAGCATACACACTTTTGTGTTCCATTTTAACGTGCGTGAGACGCGGAAATAATTTATACTTTAATGGTGCGGTAATTCTGTACATAACATACGCCAGTACCTACAGCAGCGAAAGATTTTTATTTCGAAAATACAAAGCAAAGAGGGTAACGTTTTGTTTAAAATTAGATGCAAAATACATCAGGTTGACTAAGGCTGTCCCTCTTGAACTAAGCTTTGAAACGGGTCAACAGAACTTTCTTACCGTCATCGCTATGCCTAGCCGTGTCGCGCGCTGAAGCCTCCTCTCAAATAAAGCCCCTCCATGCGTTTTCGGCCGTTAGGTTAAGTAGCGCCAATTCCTCCTCCCCCTCGCCCTTTACACCGGTTCTCCGCCCAGCGGAAGCCGAAGTGCCATGATGTTTCTGCTGCTTTTCCGGTTGATGTATCCGCCCCTTGCCCGCCCATGCCCTCGCGACGCAGAAACACTGAGCGAAAACTCACTCGGCGGCAGGCCGTTCAGGACGACGCTCAAAACAAGACTTGCAAAACGGAGAAGGAAATATGTGCTTTCTCGCGTATGCACATGCGTGTGCAGAAACAAGATGGAAGGAAAAAGCGGAATTGGCTCGAGAATTTCCTTCCGGAAGCTCCGGAGCCGTAAATGACCGGCGGCGTCGAAACAATAGATGGCGTTACTTAAAAAGTGGCAGCAGACCCGATGGAGAGGCTTCACTCTCAACCATCTTACACTACACCCATGGTATTCAGATAGCTAACAGCGCTTTATTTGCTACACTGAAAACGGACAAAATTTGATATCCTAGCTCAAAGCTTCATTTTCAACGACGACAGGCTTACATGTGACTCGGTGACAAACTTAAGAGGCAGTTCTTTACATTTAATAACAATCAACGTAATAACTAGGTAATGCCCGTGATGTGTACACGTCCTTACACACTCGTGTGACATTTTTATGCCGCGTTGATTACTCAAGCGAGATGCAAGGAAGAAGTCATAGCAGCGACAGCAATAGGATTCGGACACAAGCCTCCAACATGGCGTCGAATCGGCAGCTTCGTCAAACCTCCGAGAGATGGCAGCAATTTTGCATAAGGGTCTATACTATACAGGGCTGTGCCATGCTTTACACTCTTCCCTTTGCCTTCCTCATCACTCTCACTTCTCTTTATCACCCCCTTGCTACACTATACTATGCACGGCTGTGCTACGCTAGGAGTTAGTTGGCACACATCTGCTTCTGTGGCGTACACCCTCTGAGTTTTCTGCAACGCCGTCCTTTCTCCGAGCTTAAACACCTCCGCTATTAAAAGGGTCTACCTAGTTGTTGCTTTAACCGTAGAAAAGGTGCTTGTCTGAAACAAGAACGGCCGGTTATGCGGCTGCCATGGGCTGTACTAAAACGTATTACATGTTCATGTGATCAAATTCATCTTTGAATATTTAGCGATACATTACTTTTGAGCCGTCATGCATCACTTCTAATTACAATGATTGTACAAGAAGGTGCACAATAGGTTCTGTGCAGCTTCTTGTAAAAACGCGGCCGTCATACCGTACGTAAATGGCCTGACCCACAAGCTAAAGAAAATAGTCGGGAAAGAAGGTGTCACAATTCTATCTTCTGCACCGACCAAGGCTTATTCAATGTGTGCGCAAACCAGTGACAGCGGTGAAAGGAATCGATGCAACACAGAAGACCAAGAAAATTACAGAGCGCGCATAAGTGGAATCATACCAGATATCATTATCATGTGGCCAACGATACATAGGACAAACGGGCAGATATCTTAGAGATTTTACAAGAGAGCATGCGGCATCGTTAGAAGGAGCCCCAGCTAGACCTTTCGCCTTCCATATTCATCAGCGTTAACGCACTGTCAAATTAAACGACATCAAGATTTTACTGCAGAAGAGCGTGTTCCTGGGAGAGTTGGTACTTGCTAAAAGACGTTTTTATAGCGCTCAGGCCCAGTCACAAAAGGAAGAAACAGAGGACGACGGGGCAGCCGCTAACTCATAACTTTATTGGAGACTACAAATGTGTGGTATATATGTACTATGCCCATTGCGCAGATGCATCGTCAACATCGCACAGGCCATAGTGTTCGTATCGGACCAAAGATATAAAGAAACTGTGTTCCGCGTCATACAGTGAAACGGTAGTTTGACTGACACACTCAAGAGTTTTCCCATTTATGGGTAACGCCTCCAGAAGTTAACGCGCCGTTTTATCTTTACTTTTGCCAAGAATCCTCACATCATGAAATCTCGGTTTACAAGAGCAGGTTTTGCAGTGCGCCGAAAGTCGCGCAGTAAACTCATTCTTTAAGTTGTTCGCGTGTTTCCTAATGCGATCATTTACGCATCTGCCCGTTTGTCCTACATAGGACTTCCAGCAGGTTAGGCGTAGTTCATACACCCCACCTCTCGCCCACCGACTGCAACGGTTGGTGTGTTTGGCTGCGCAGCCAATCTTGGCAGCCAGTATGTTCGGCACCCAGCATGCTGGCCGAACTACGCCCCGGTTGGCCGGTTGACAATTGAAAAACGTTTTAACAAGGAAGAGTTTTATGCCGAGGTCAACCAATACTTCAGTGATGTATTTCCGTCATGGAAATGGCGTCGAAAAATGCACACGATCAGATGGCCAAGAAATACTTGAAGAAAAAAAAAAGTCCCGACAGTGCGAGTCGAACCTACAACCACAACAACAGATGCCAGCAACAAAATCCACTGCGCCACGGTACACACCCTGGAGCCTTTATAAACGCGTCTTTTATGTCTCACATTTTCCTCTTGTAGTGCCTTTGGTCGGCGGGATGGTTTCGGCGTCTGGGAGCGGTGAAGTAGTGAATCATGACCGTGGCCTCCGCTACAAGCTCCTGCAACGCGTCGTTGCTACACGTCCGTCCCATTTGGCGCGTTTCCAATAGGAGAAACGCAATTTCGAAAACGCCTTAACAGACGGCGAGGTGGCGACCTTAGCCCAAGCCTCGGCCTAGCTTATAGCATTAATCCATATTAATATAGGTCTTCAATGTGCGCCTGCCTCACTTAGCTGTAACAACGCGTTCACCGCTTACTCTCACCATGAGAAAAATCACTGCCGGGCTAGAAAGGAGACACGACGCGCGTTGCGTTTCCCTCTAGTCCGGCCGTGGTGTTCAATAACTCTTTAACATGCCGCGGGATGGCGACCTTAGGCTAAGTTCTGCGTCCAGTCAGTGACGCTCTTCTGGCTGGCACACCGCTTTTTTCTGATTACGCTCTCTCCGTTAACTACTACAGCTACCACAAGGGTTTGCTTACTCATTGATCATGGACCTTAGTCGTCGGGACAGAGATGCACCACCAAGCGTCAGCGTGGACGCATCCTCGGTAAACGGTGCTATAGCTGCGAAACACCAATAGACCATGTGCAAGCTGTCTAATATCAATGTACAGTTAACATTCAACTACTTCTGTAAGGATGCGTTTTAGCATAGTCCCTCAATAGTTTTACCTTCGTGTTATACAAATTCCTATGGCGGAGGGATCAACTATGCTTTTTACTACGTTTACTACGTTTTACTACGTTTTCTGGTGCTACATGCCGAGAGCAAAAAAAGAACTAACTTTTGCCCTACGAGCCTTTCAACTCTAAGCTATTGAAGAAGGTCTATGTCTGGTATCTTTGTAGAGCACACATAAGGAAACCATTCGACACGTCCGTTTAGCGCCGAAGCCTAAAATCAACTAACGTCTTCTTTATTTTTCTGCGCCCTCACGCCAGCCTTGCTGCCGCGCCGCACGAGGTCATGTCCGACCTCTTCTTTCTTCACTGTGCAATCCCGTCGATGTCGGAGGCGCTACATAGCTCCTTCCCCTAGAGAGCAGCATGGTCTGCGAACGAAATCAGCATCGCGAGGAGACTGTGGATTGAAGTAGTCTCTCCAGCGACGGGAACGGAGACATGTGGAAATGGATTGAGCCAGCCGAATGTGGGAGTCGTCTCACAGTAGGCTGGCTTCAGGCGCTCCAGTGCGATGGTGTCAGGTTTGCCATGACAATCCACAACATATGTCGACTCGCGTTTCTCCAGTACCGGAAAGGGCCCGAGGAAGTGTGGGTGGATGGCAGGCCGAATAGGTTCAAAACGCACGAAAACGTGGGTTGCATTGGTCAGGTCGGATGTAATGTACGGCGTGCGTTCTGGAAGAGGACGTGTCGGACAGGGTTTAAGATCCCGGAAGAGGTCCCGAAGAAGGTGTACGTACTCGTGAGTGGACATAGTTGCCAAGGGTGTTTCTGAGGAGGAAACGTCGCTGTGCAGACGGAGCGGAGTGCCGTAGACGAGCTCTGCGCTCGAGCACCCGAAGTCCGATTTCAAGGCGCACCGGATACCCAGAAGTACCAGTGACAGACGTTGAACCCATTGCGAAGGCGTGCCACGGAGAATCAGTGCTGCCTTGAGCTGTCGATGGAAGCGCTCCACGAGGCCATTGGTCTGGGGGTGGTAGGCAGCCGTGCGAAGACGATGCGTGCCAAGCAAGCGTAGGAGTTCGTGAAAGAGGGCAGACTCGAATTGCTGTCTGTCAGTCACGATCTTGGTAGGGCATCCGAAGCGGGCAACCCACGTTGTGACAAATGCTGCTGCGACCGTTGCAGCAGAGCTGTCTGGAAGCGGGGTCGCTTCTGGCCATCGAGTAAATCTATCGACAGCTGTGAGCAGGTAGCGAAATCCGTCACACGGTGGCAGTGGTCCGACGATGTCAATGTGAACAATGTCCAATCGATGGTCAGGCTGGAAAAACTGGCGTATTGGGAGAACAGGGTACCTGTGGACTTTGGCATGTTGGCAGGGTGTACATGCATGTACCCAGTCGCGTACATCTGCGTTCATCCGGGGCCATACGTAGCGCGATGAAACAAGGCGTTGCGAGGCACGAACGCCGGGGTGAGCGAGCTGGTGCAGCGTGTCGAAAAGCTGCTTGCGTAACGTGCTAGGGACAAATGGTCTGGGTGTGCCTGTGGAAGTGTCACAGACGAGGTTGGCGCCATCAAGCAGGATATTGTCCAATCGAAGTGCTATTTTAGATGAGCGCAGTTGTATTGAGCTCGGGATCATTAGCTTGGTGTGCTGCGAGCGTCTGTACATCGAGTGGAGCAGGAGTTGCAGGTGCTGTCACGGCGTCCACCCGGCTGAGAGTGTCAGCAGGTATGTTCTGGTCGCCGCTGACGTGTCGGATGTCGGTGGAGAATTCCGATATAAACAAGAGATGGCGGATTTCTCGTGGCGTGTGCGTCGACGACTCTCTGCAAAGCGCATATGTCAACGGTTTGTGGTCCGTGAAAATTGTAAATGGTCGACCTTCGACGATATGGCGAAAGTATCTTATGGCGAGGTAAATTCCAAGTAACTCTCGACCGAAGGTGCTGTAACGAGCTTGTGGTGGGCTGAGGTTTTTGGAGAAAAAGGCTAATGGTTGCCATGAGTTCTCAACACGCTGCTGGAGAACCGCTCCCACGGCTGTGCTAGACGCGTCACTCATGAGAGCTAGAGATGCCGTGGGGTTGGGGTGCGCAAGAAAGGCAGCGTTGGCGAGCGCGATCTTGATCTTGATGAAGGCGTCTTCAGCAGTGGAGTCCCAAGGGAGCAAGGACGTCTTGTTCTTGGTGGTAAGCAGACGGTCCAAGGGCGTCACTATATGGGCACAGTTCTTGATAAAACGGCGGTAAAAATTAACCATGCCGAGAAATTGCCGCAGCTTCGTGATCGCTGTCGGCCTAGAGAAGCTCTGGACTGCTTCGATTTTTGCTGAAAGTGGGCGGATGCCACTGGTGTCCAGGTGATATCCCAGAAAGACCAAGCTAGTCACACCAAACTCGCTTTTCGAGGCGTTGATGACGATACCGTGGTCAGACAACGAAGGTGTTGTAAATGCTCTTCCACAGATTTGCTGGCCACCAACAAGTCGACGTAGGCGAAAACAAAGGGTAGACCACGCGTGACTGTGTCAATGAAACGTTGAAAGAATTGAGCGGCATTCCTGAGACCAAACGGCATTCGCAAAAACTCGAAGAGTCCGAATGGTGTTGTAATAGCCGTCTTGGGTATGCCTGATTCTGCCATGGGAATTTGGTGGTAGGCGCGGAGAAGGTCAATCTTTGAAAAGATGCTGGCGCCGTGCAGAGCGGCAGTGAAATCCTGTATGTTGGGTAACGGGTACCGATCCGGAATTGTCTTAGTGTTCAGAGATCGGTAGTCTCCGCATGGCCTCCGGTCACCCGATTTCTTGGGCACCATGTGAAGTGGAGCTGCCCAGTTACTTGCGGACGGGCGAATAATTCCCAATTCCAGCATATGTTCAAATTCTGCACGTGCAACCCTGAGCTTGTCCGGAGCAAGTCGACGTGGCCGGAAGAAAGCAGGCGGTCCGACAGTAACGATGTGATGACGTACGTCGTGGCACACTGGTTTTTTCCAATTAGGCGGTGCGGTGATGTCAGGTAATTCTCGTAGCAAAGCCGCGAAGGCTTCATTGGAAACCGTAGCACAAGAGAGGGCTAAATCTGTGGTTCCCGGCGCAGCAATGCCTTTCACAGAGATATAAGTTGTCGCGTCTAGGAGACGTTGTCGCTTGACGTCGACAATGAGGCCATGGTCGGTGAGGAAATCAGCCCCGATAATGGCAGAAGGAACGTCGGCGACCATGAACAGCCAGCGGAACGGTCTGCGTAGTCCCAGGTTGAGTGTGAGCGACCGTTGTCGAAATACTAGAATCCGCGCTCCATTCACGGCTTGCAAGTACAGCATGGCAGTAGCGGTGCGATCCATTCGTGTAGCAGGTATAATGCTGACCTGTGCGCCTGTGTCAGTTAGGAAGCGTTGCCCAGTGACCTTGTCGTTGACATAGAAGCGGCGACATGGGGTGGGCCCGTGACCGCTCGTCGCCGCTAGCGGTCGGCCGGATGGTTTTCCGACCAGGTGCAAGGGAGGAGGCAGCGACGTGCGCGAGCGCCAAAACGACGGTGGACCAGCAGATGTCGGACATCTGTGATTCACTGTTGCGCTGGCTCTCGATGGATGGGCAGCGTCGATAAGATGAAGAACGGCGACGTCGACGTGAAAGAGGGGAAGCGCTCCTACGTGTAGTGGCAACCAGAAGCTTCTCCAGTCTATCGCATAACTCAGCGACGGGAAATCATGTTGATGCTGGCTCGGACCGCTTTGTCAGTGAAGGGCTGACGGCGTGCGATGCTGAAGCCGGAATTGCAGCTGCAACCACTGGAAGTGGATTGGCAACTTCCATAACCTTGTCAGCCAATGTAGTGAGCTCTGACAAATTCTGGGTTGAAGGAGTTGCCAGCACCATCTGGACTTCGGTGGGCAAGCGCTGAAGGAATAGCTCACGGACGAAGGTGCTGTCCGTGGTGGAAACGCGTGGGCCGAGCAGGTTAAGGAATCGACGCAGTAGCTGGCTTGGCCGTTGATTGCCGAGTTCTTCGATTGAGAGTAGCTGTTGCAACCGTGTGCGTTCCGACATAGCCGTGCGGCCCAGTATAGCAGCCTTGATTAGGTCGTGCGGCGACTCTGGTAGGTCGTGCGCGAACAAATGGAGAAGGTCGGAAATCTCGTCGATGACGGCCGCTGGAAGCGCGTCGACCACGAGGAGGTACTTGCGAGTCTGGTTCGTAATCCGCGAGAGTTCAAAACAGGCCTCTGCTTGGATGAACCACGCCGAGGGGTTCCGTTCCCACAACTCTGGCAGTCGGATGGTGTTCGAAATAACCGCAGCGGTTGAAGAGGTCTCGGCGTTGGCCGAGTTGGTCGAGGCTTGCGGGTGTTCGTTGCCGGTGGTTGACATGGCTACACGTCTTTTAGATGCGAAGTATCTTAAGGCGGAGCTCAATCCGGTGGTGGTGGTGGTGGTGTGTGGCGTGACCACCCTTACTGCGCATGCGCATACCCTCTCCACACACCTCCTCTCCACTCCCCCTCACCATTCCCCATGTCATCTACCCCTCTCCCCTTCCTCTCTCCACACACCCTCACCCCTTTCCCTCTCCCATACCCCTCTCCACTTTCCCCTCGCCCCCTCCCCTCTCTTATTTCCCTCCCCCTCTTCTATTTCCCTCCCCCTCCCCCTTTCCACTCTTCCTCTAAAACGCGGGCTAGACATGCCGAAATTCTCTCCTGCGCAACGCCGTGATGAGCTCGAGCGCATGCGCGTCCCCTCCCGTTCTCTCTCCTATCCTACGCTGCCCCCCTCTCGCCCGCCTGTCGACCGCGTTCCCTGCTCGCCCTGTGAGAATTAACGGCCAGGCTAGATGGAAGATACGACGCGCGTAGCGTCCCTCTTCGCGTTCCACGACGCGAGGTCGGTAGCATGCCCAACGAACGCCAACGGAACGCGATCGTGCAAGTGGTCCGGCTTCGCATCGCCTCATGGTCCCCTTTAGCGGGAGATGGTGTAATTTTTTTGTTTCGTGTTGCACGTTATGATCAGGTACAAGTTGCTACTTGATCCAAACGTCCGGGTCACCAATTTTTAGAGCACACATAAGGAAACCACTCGACACGTCCGTTTAGCGCCGAAGCCTAAAACCAACTAACTTTTTCTTTATTTTTCTGCGCCCCTCACGCCAGCCTTGCTGCCGCGCCGCACGAGGTCACGTCCGACTTCTTCTTCCTTCACTGTGCAATCCCGTCGATGTCGGTGGCGCTACATCTTCACTCAGAAAGCCTAGTCAGCACAAGATGCGGGATAGCTTCGTATAGCAATTGGCTTGGCTATCAAAAGCCGGTTACCCTCATGCGGTCATTGCGCCTGTGGCGGGTTCCCTGCGCCACAAGCCTAAAGCAGGGCAGTGGAAGAAGAGGCTACAGATGGTAAGCGGAGCGGCCAACGGCCGATGGTCGTGCCTTATGTGCATTATATGAGGCATTATTTAAAAAAATAAAGTGGCTCACAGGTACGATGTACCTGTTTTATTTTCCACACCCAACAAACTGGCCCAACTGTACCGACGCATCATGGGCAGCTCTAAGACTGGCTACCAAGACAAGCACGCCAACCATTACACTCGGTGTGCGACAGGTGTGGTGTATGAACTACCCCTAAGCTGTGGGAAGTCCTATGTAGGACAAATGGGAAGATGCATAAATGGCCGCATTACGCAACACGCGAACAACTTAAAGAAGGATTTTGCTGCGCAACATTCGGCGCAGTGCAAAACCTGCTCTTGTGAGTCAAGATTATATGATGTGAGGATTTTTGGCAGGAGGTAAGATAAAACAGTGCGTGAACTTCTGGAGGCAATTCACATTAAGAGAAAAATCTCGATCGTTTCAGTCAAACGCCCGTTTCACTGTATGACGCGGAACACAGTTTCTTTAAATCTTTGGTCTGATGGTCCCCTATGGCCTGTGCAATGTTGACGATGCGTCGGCGCTTTGGGAATACTACATATATAGCACGCATGCCTAGTCTGGATAAAAGTTGAGTTAGCGCCTGTCCCGTGGTACTGTGTTTCTTCCTTTTGTAATTGTGCCTAAGAGCCGCAAAAATGGCTTTTATCAAGATTTTACCTGGCATTTTTTCTCGCCCCCGAGGCGGATGCCAGCGGATGCAGCCCGGAATTCAACAGCCACGCCATATCGTTTGTCCAATCGGTCTACGGATCGCTCGTTACGAGGCCGAAGTCAGTTGCAATACCATTGCAAATCAAGGGACGGTAGCATTCATTCACACGGATTTCGCTGACAGTGACATGCTGCCGGCTGGCGACATGCAGCCGACACGACAAGTTACCCGAGCCGACGTATGGACACACCCTCTCGCCCTAACCATGGTGGTTTCTATCTCAAGACTCCGCAATGTCGGAACTGAAGAAAAGCCCGCCCTCAGGTGGGGCATTTATGAAAGGACCTATAGAGAATAGCCTCAATGCTATTAATGGCACTCAATGATAAGGCACTAAATGATATTTATGAGTGCCTTCCGTTGACTTGTAGGGTGTTCTGGAAAGCTATGGCTATTGTTGTGGTGCCGAGTGAGACATTGCCATTACATAGCCTAGGCCATGTTGACTTTCTATTAGCCGCACACACTTATTCCCATTCCCTGGTTGACTTGTACCCTCACGTCAACGGTATCGTTCAGTTCATTCATTCGACTCTCACTTCTCTCCGTTCCTCTCTTTACCTCCTTAATCCTTATGCCTCTGCGATCTCTTTTTTTTTTTTGAGCTGAGCATATTTTTTTTCTGTCGATTGCTACAGTAGTATACCTCCAAGATATGTATCGACGGCTTCAAAGCTGTGGGATTGTATTACTTTGGTGTGACATTTAATGTACTGATCAACACAGTTGACCAGTATTCACTGCCATTTTCGTTGACGTGACTGTAGTTATCACATGTAAAGATAAGTTTGTAAAAAATTAGAATTTGTGAAAATTTTGAAACTTATAGACGGTATCAAATAAGCTGCCCCAAGCAATCTACAATTCTTAGGTTTCAATTTAAATGTTCGAAACAATATTGAACATTCTGTAATAGATACCAAACAGAACTTAAAGTGACTCTCGTGGCATATATTACAAAATGGGCACCGCTTGTTTAAAAGGCTACCCGCGGGTTGTGCTGACGTAATGTAGAAATCTTGGCATCACTTTCAAACGCGCCTGCCACAATTTAAGAAAGAGATACGCAGCCTACAGAAAATATATTTTTCAGGTATGCCCTCTGGTATTTAAAGAAATGCCTTCCAAAGGTGGGTGTTCAACCTTTACGCTGTTTCATAACCTCGACACTTTTTTTTGTCGTGTAACTACGTATTTCTTAACACAATTCCTTTTCTCTCAAAACATATACTACAAGAAAACCAATAACACTAAATAGTAGCACATGGGCGTCTTTGATTTACCCGAGCCGCACTTTCTACGTAGCGCCTTTGATGTCATTAGTAACTGCGATGCAGAAACGATTAAGTCGACAAGGCTTGAATTAGCTGGACAATCGAGAGACCTTGCATGCATCAGGTAGAAGGAAGTGCAGGAAAGCCAGCTATTGCAGCGAAGCCCTATATGGCAAAGGTCCTACGCATAATTTCTGTCCAGGCATTAACAGGTGAGACCCCGATTGCGTGTATCCCTACTTGTCGAAAGTTGCGGGCTTCAATGTAGACCTTTTAAAACCTGACAAATATTTCAATCAGTCTACTTTTTAGAGCACTCTAAGACACTCAACTTCTCAACTTCGGTCGCATATAGACTAGTGTATACCACCAATCAGTGCGAAGCAAATAATATCACAAAGCCATCGCCACTACCATTGCCAAATTGTTAAAATGTCTATTTGCGTCTTCCTCTAACCCCATTTGATGTGCTATAGCAGCGCCGCCCGTCTGCCTTGACAGAGCAGAATGACAATGTTTTTCTCTTCAGTATCTGTTGATATTAGTAGACAGTAATTGTACCTCTCCTAACAGTATTGCTGCTTATAAAAAAAAGGCTAAACTACTTTATTTCATGTAGCACTTCCGTTTTGGCAAAAGCATTGTAAATATAATAAACGTAACGAGTTGTTTCATATTTCTGAGCCCAAATGTAGATACTGGGTTAGTCAGGATACATTTAAGACGCCTTAACGAGTCTGTCTGCGCATACGTCGCGATTTTCATAAGATACATTGTTTTGTTAGCTTCAAATTCTTGACACTTTCGTGGAATATTACGATATTTCATATTATTGAAAACGTAAAAAAATTCCTGCTTATTTAAAGAGCAATGACGTCCATAATGTCGCGCGTTTTATTTCTTGCTTAGTAAATGTGCTGCGAACAAACGTAGCGTTTCTTTCCATTCCTAGCATTACCGACGAACATTGGTACCATAAGCATCTTTATCAGGTGCTCACAGACTACGTTTTTCGCAAACGACTGTGTTGAAATATGCGATGCAGGAAAGAAGGTGACTTTTAAAGGCTCGCTTTTTTTGTTAGACACAATATTAATGCGAACTAACAGACAATAATGCCAAGGAAAGTATAGGAGGTGGTATTTGCAGCAATTAGAATATAAATGCGAAGAAAGTGGACGAAAAGATAACTTGCCGACGGCAAGGACCGAAACTGCCGCCTTCGAATAACGCGTCCGATGCTCTACCACTGAGCTACGGCGGCGGTAATCCCCGCGTCCACTTTATGGGGTGTCCACTTTATGGCCATTTTATGTGTCCACTTTATGTGTCCACTCTTGCGTCCACCCTTGTGTCCACTCCTGTGTCCACTTTTGTGTCCACTATATGTGTCCACTCTCGTGTCCACTTTATGGGATGCGCATTTAAACCTAGGAGCGTTAGTCAGCGCCGATCGCAGCCATGAGAGCGAGTGTGGAACATCATTTTTGTGCCTGTTGGCATCACATAGCACGTGATCTTTTTACGAGCTGGCAGCTGACCAATAATCTCTCGCATACTACCTGAATGCATCAAGTCTGCCAGAACGAGACCCTGACTAAATGAGGGAAAGAAGGTGACTTTTAAGGGCACGTTTATCTTTGTTAGACACAATATTAATGAGAACTAACAGACAATATAGCTATGGAAAGTATAGGGTGTGTTAATTGTAGCAATTAGAATATTTGTAGCGATTAGAACATAAATGCATTGATTTTTCAAAACAGGAGATGAACTTGGTATGAAAACTGCGAAAGCATGTTCATGTTTGTATACGAAGAAACGTTACCATCGGTTTGTGCTGAAAACGACCGCCAAGATCTTCGTTGTGGGCTTTGGTTTGAAAATGTCGTGAAGAATGCTAAGTATCATGAAGTCACGTTATCGAAATGTGTCGAGTTTGCTCGCTGTGCAAAAAAAAAAATGTAGTATTTCTAAATTTGTTATGATTTTGATTAATTAGGTTATACAATGCAAGAAAGAAGGAAAGTTTAAGGGCTTGTTCGCGTTTTACGACCTTAATCAAAAACAACAAACAGTGGAACGTATAGGGGTCGTTATTTATGGTCTTTTAACTGTATTAGAATAATTAAGATATAAATGTATAGAAATTAAAGAGGACGAAAAGGCAACTTGCCGCCGGCAGGGACCGATATTCGATAACCTTCGGATAACACGTGCGATGCTCTGCCAATTCAGCTACAGCGGCGGTCGTCCTCCAGTACAATTTATCGGGTATTTCCGTGCATGTAAACCCGTGAGTGTTAGTGAACCCCGCTCGCAGCCATGACTACAACTCTGGAAGACTTATGTTTTCTTTTTTTGCCAGCTGACGTCACGTAGCACGTGATATTTTTACGAGATGGCAGCGCATTGGTAGACAATGGTAGAATAGTTGGTAGAGGATCGGGCGCGTTAATCGCAGGTTGCAGGAACGGTCCGTCCCGGCGGCAAGTTGTCTTTTCGTCCACTTTAGCCTTCTCACATTTATAGCATGACTATTACAACACAGGTAAAATACTGCAAAAAAATTGGCCGCGTATCTGCGTTCTTCGCTGCAAATGTCGTCTAAAGACGATAGAAGAGGCGCTGCATGAGATATGGACGCCATCTGGCAATACGTCGGGAAACATGAGTGCTGTGTTGCGGGCTGGTAGTCCCGGCGCAGCGACAGGCGAAGACCGGCGGTGACCAACGCGACCGGTGGGGACGCCGGCCAGCCCGAACACGCTGTTTGGCGCGATGCGCCGAAGGAGAACAAACGTCCGCACTCAACGAGTACTCTCCACAAACTGTCTTATTTACACGTCGCCTGGGTAAAACAGGAATGCCAGAGCGGCGCCCCCTGTCATTCGTACAATGCAATACTGAACCGAAACCGAAACACAACATGAGCTTGTGCAGAAGGCACGGAGGAAGACAAGTTTCAGCGCAGTCGCATTTTCAGCGCACCTTAAGAAACTAGGGTTGTAACATTGTAGGGCGAGTAGTGCCAGAAGGACCGTCACGACGAAAACCTGCCTCCTCAGTCGTATTCGCCTGGAACGTTGGTGTGGCTTCGCGTTCCCTCCTCCGCTCCTGGCCTTTCCACAAACCTACTGCCTAAGTACGAAGGCCCCTACCACGTCCTACGTCAAGCATCCCCAGTTAACTATATGATTGAGCCTGTTCAATCATCTACGGACCGCCGTCGTCGCGGCCGCGAGACTGTTCACGTCGATCGACTGAAGCCGCATTATGACCCACCAGTTGTACGTGTTGCTTAGGTCGCCAGGATGGCTCCTTTTCCGCGGGGGAGTGATTTGTAACATAGTAGGGCGCAGACAAGAACGCCTGCGAAAGAAGAAGACGAAGACGGTTGTTGTTGGCGCTCGCGCTTGCTCGGCTTGGACCGCTGATTGCTTCAGCTGTGGCAATCTTTTAATAAACGCGTTACTGTCTCAACGTTACACGCATACCCTCAAGGTCTTTAAAATTGCGTATCTATGTATTTTATATTAAAGGAACACACCACCTAATACGTGCTTAATGATGTTACGCCTCAGATATGCGTATTATTTACTTTTTGATCGACAACGTTCACAAGTATGTACAGCCGCACCAGTTCAAGATGGGTGGACGGTAAGCAAGTGGTTCAACTTTGGCCAGTTGGCTGAATCGGGTGACGTGCCGACAAACAGAAAGACAGACAGACAGAAAGACAGACCAAAATTTCTGCGTTTAAGTTCCCCAAGAAAGACTATCGTCTTTAATAACGTCCCCTATACTTGCATGGCCTCATTGTTTGTTTGTTGTCATTAAGGTAGACAATGTTCGTTAATACTTACGCTCAATGCTCGACTAAAATCAATTTTCAAAGCAAACTTGAAAATCAGATAAATATTTAGCTTACCTTCGCATGTAGTGGTCAGCCATTGTCGAGCTGGAAGGTACAGCATTTAATTGCCTTTTTCAGTGGTGTTCCGCGCAATGCGTGCTATCAACGAAGCTTCACGCGTTGGGTGCAATGTAAAAAATCGCCATCCTATGCGGAACACGCAACACAGTCATAGCACAAGCTGGCGGAGCAGCCTTACAGGCAGTTGTAAACTCCCTTAGGGCGCTAACTACTAGCTCTATTGCGAAGTAGCTAGTACCTATAATTTATTATCATATCTCGTATATCAATATAAGTGCTCACAACGCGTCTGCAACGGAATATGTGCCCCTGCGTAGCTGCACCTTTTGTTGATGCTGTGAATGACAATGATGACAAGGAATTAATAATTAAGACTGAGCGCTTTGTAATGTATTGTTACCTTTAAGCCACCCACTCGTTACGCGATTCACGCGATGTGACACCTGGTACGATTTTACGTTTCTGCCATGCATTATTACATCTGTTAACGTGACTTCTCGCCGATAGAACGCCTGTATAGGGCCTTCTTTGAACAATGTTTCAAGCACCGGCGTGGCTAATATTTGACTGGCACCTGGCTTCGATTCTGTCCTGACGTCTATCGTTTTTTTTTCAAAGCGGTTGCGAAAGATGTCTTCACTAAAATGAGCTTTCGTTGTGAGCTCATAACAGCTTACGCTCTAAAAGTGAGGCTAACGTTTCCTTCCATGTGTACTAGTTACCGTGAAAGATGGATTTACTGCCGGGAATTGGGAGAACTACTGTGCTGTAAGGAAATGAAGTTATCATTATAGCTGGAAGTGCTCATGTGTTCATGACGGCATCTTACTGAGAGTGAATTTGGGGGGTTTACCTTTGCACCATGAAACGGTGTCTGACCACATCTATAAATATACCTATATGACGACACGAAACAGCGACTGGAGACACGCGCGAGAATGAAGGCCGCTCCTGAAGATAGTGGATTCTCCAAGTGCACTTTACCCGCGATAAGCCGGTAAAGGAGATACTCCAAACCAAAAACCCGAGGAATGTGGGCGTAAAATCTATTCTCCTCAGCTTTATGCAAGCAGCTTAATGGGACATTGGACGTGAACCCATCGCCATATTGTCTAGTATCCGATGTTATGCACAAAATAAACCCATCCTACTCAACAGTATTGCCTCTTCTGGCCAACGAATTGCGTGTTACAACGTTCTTGTCCCGTAATTGGCGTGGGGCATGAACAGTTTTCTGAAAAGCCATCTAGCATTGATGGAAAAGTGTAGTTGGCACATTTTGTAGACATTTTATTTTAGGGCTCTCGTTAGAAAAAATATCTTTTATTACTGATTAACAACAGTCGTTGCCACGGAATGACTCTTATGCTTATATTAATCATTATTATGTGATACAATACACATTAAAACTGGGCAGGTAGCTAACATCTCTTAGTGATGACGGGCGAGACACAGGCAACTCACGTAGGGACAAAGCTTTTTGACTAAGATTGCGACTTTCGAATATCTGTTTCAAAAAAAAAAAAAAGATTCTTCCTATCCAGAAAATGTGTGTGCGCATCGTGCTCCTGGAAATTGTGTGGCAGCCTGTTAGCTCACCGCGCATAACGTATTCTCGGCATTTTTAACGTCTATCGTCTGCATTATCTGTGTAAAATTATGATTGCCAAGGAAACTCACCATACAGGAAGGCCGCAAAAAGAAACCAATATTTAAGAGCCATTGAATTGGGCTAACGAGTTACCACTCGGCTGATCCGTACGGTAAAGGGGAAGGGCATGTATTATTGTACACATATATATATCTTAAGTTCAAAATACAAAGAAAAAATACTAAGCAACCGCCCTTTTACGCGACTACGTCCTCGCTATTGAGAGACGTCATTTCATTTTAAGCGCCTATAGACACAAGGTAATCCAGAAATAATTATAAAGAAGGAAGTTCAGGGGAAGACGAACGACAAAGCGTCATATCAATATTATTTTCAACTTAAACACGACCTTAATAATGATGAACAGTTCGACTCGCTAAGTAGCGACGCAGGTAATGACTCGTGTACGTCAGTACTACAATGTAGTAGATCGATGACCGCTGGTACAAATGGCTATTCATATTATCTACGTGACACTGGCTATATGCACGGATCCGCTGAATGTAGAAATGGTTTATTTTACCAGCCGTGGACTTCAGCGGTTTATCGTCTTCGGAACTTCCTCATTGCAACAGCATAAATCGGGTGCGCAGAGTCATCTGTAAGAAAAAAAGATAAACTGGCGGCTGGCTACAGCTCACGTGTGATGCTGACGTTAATGCATTTAGCACTGAAATACTCTTGCTGCACACCTTACTGCAACTGCGGTCAGGGAATATTCTTGAGGAACTGTAAACGTAAAGATAGTAGCGAGGCTTTCACAATAACCCATGAGCTGCCAGCTGTCTATAGAGGTTATAGGCATAGGCGCAGAATCATCTTTAAAAAAAGTCACAGTTTCGCCGCAACGGCGAAGCAAAGAATGCGATAGCAAGCAACTGTAATTCTATACGAACTGAGGCTCGCCAATAGATACTCTCAGTTTGAACAGCGCTCCTGTTGCAAAGGCGGCCGAAGCAGCGAAGGAAACTAGCGTGCTTCAAGTGTATTAATATCTGGGGTTTAATGTCCCAAAACCACGATATGATTATGAGAGACGCCGTACTGGAGAGCTCCGGAAATTTAGACCACCTGGGGTTCTTTAACGTGCACCTAAAGCTAAGTACACGGGCCTCAAACATTTTCGCCTCCATCCAAAATGCAGCCGCCGCAGCCGGGATTCGATACCGCGACCTTCGGGTCAGCAGTCCAGCACCATAACCACTAGACCCCCGTGGCGGGGCTGCTTCAAGTCTCCAGCTGTGTTACTTGATATTTCGCGCTCGTCTTTCGTTTGTTCGTTTAGCGGTGTCCCTTGAGCTCGAGTGACTTTCGTACGCTCCGTAACATAAGCGCGGACATCACGGTGAAAGCTCGAAACATCCCTCCTCCCGTCACCAAGATAAAACCGCGCGAGCAGACAGCGGAAGGGCAAGATTCTCTCTGCGCAAATATTACAAGAAGCGAGCGAGCTGGCCGACGATTTTTAAGTGCGCCCGTGGCGCACCTCGCGCCATCTCGCTGGTAATGAGAAACACTTATAAGCGCGTGCCGTCTGAGTGTACTGCCAGCGGTAAAGGGTGTGTATATAACGCTCGCCGTTAGCTACCTGAAGCATCTACGTGTTGTGGCGTAGTGGTTAGCGCCACGCGCTGCGGAGCGAGAGGTCGCTGGTTCGGTTCCGCGCTTCGGAAGCATTTTTCTGAATTATTTTTCTTTAGGACGTTTATATTTATATACACATACTTATACATATACGGTGCACGACGGCGGCGACGGCAAAAACCAGCCGAGACTGTGCATATAATTGCTACCGCAATAAAAGAAAAACTTACGACAGCCTGCAGCAATCGTGGGATGCTGACTTTATTGCATTTAGCACTGAAATATTGCTGCTACACCCTACTGCAACTATGTATATCCTTGAGGAACTGTAAACGTAAATAAAGTAGCCAAGCTTTCACAATAACCCATGAGTTTTCAGCTGTCTATAGAGCTTATAGCCATCTACTACAGGAAGGCACACTTCCCGTAGAAGGAAAAATACATCAGATCCAGCTAGAAAACGGCCCCTTAATTTTGTCGCAAATGACAAAAAGTTCTTTTCCTCCTTCTTAGTGCACTGGAGAAATAAAGAGGCTGTCTACCGTCCTTCATCGCTTTTCTGTTTTGTATCGCAATAGAAAGCGTGGCGTCTGAAGTGTCCAACATTGCAGGCTTTTCTCTGGAAGGTGAGCAAAAATTTTGAAAACAGAATTTTTCGATCTGTGTTCGGTCTTCTTCCACTGGTAGGGGGACGCCCACAAGACTGGTTGGTGGACGCGATGACGATTGTAGTGCCAGTTAATTTATAAAATTGGAACCACATGGATTTTTTGCAGGCTTCGTTAGCTTTTGTTTATGATAAAACAAATGCCGTAGTGGACGCATAAAGCGCGCAAACTGTCAAATAAAGTATTATTACCACAGTCTCTCCAGCTTTGTTTATTCAGCCTACAAATCCGCCGCAGCCGAGCGAAAAACTTGGTCTCTTCCAGCAAAACTGGCACGCCGACGTTGTGAAACAGACTGCAGTGGTGCTTCACAAAGAGGGGGTCCTTCCCAGGCAGCACGCAACGTCGGGCCGGTAATAGTTTTACGGCGGCTATGCGAGGCCCAGTCAAGGCCCGATGATGCCGGCAGTGCGCCATTATTGGCTGAGCCGTTGAATTTAGCCAGCAATACTTGGCCGGTTTTGATGCCCTTCATCGGATATTGGCCTTTCACCGGCAATAATGGGCCTGGTTTGCCGCGGTCCTACCGATATCGGCTGAGCCAATGGCTTTTATCGGCAAATATTCGCTCGGTTTTGCCGCTCTTCAGCCTATGTCGGCTGAGTCGTTGGCTTTCAGCGGCTAATACTGGGCCCATTTTGCCGCCCTTCAGAGTGTGTAGTACATAGTCACACTCTTTTGTCTGGAATATTCGGCCCTTTTTTCCGCCCCTCTGCGCTCGACCTGATAATTGATCCGATCGATATAAGCGTTACCAAAATTCCATATATTATTTCAGATGGCGAGCGTTAATTCTACGTACGCGTTTCATTGCCGGAACATCACGCGTGCGTGTTTCTGAATAATTTTGTTCATGTGTTTTTTTTTTCTTAAACACTGGGTACACTTGCAATGCAATAGTGCATCAGGCGCTTGAATGTTTGTCACCTAAGCAGCAGAAAGCCGCAGCATATATCGGTGTACTAGCACAAATAAGAAAGTGCATGTATCGTATCGTGCTAATGCCGCATATACGATTCGGGGCGCGAAGTATGGCCGACTGAATAGCTGGCTTCTCTTGTTAGTTTCTGCTATGACAATTACCAACAGTTATCACTAGCATGGTCACTTTTCTACACAAAAGGGTGGCCTTTCGAAGAATGACCGACTAACATTAGATGACCACTTCATTGACCAGTTGTTCGACGCTCTCGAAATGTTGATACTTTAAAACACATTCCATTAACTTCATGGTTCAAATTCAAAGGACTTCTATGTTGTAAATGTTTTGATATTGGTCGGCCGACTTCATTAATATTTCCAGCATCAGGATTCAGCCAACCATTTCCACACGAATGCTTTTAGCGGAAGTTTTATGTGACTTCTAATCTGTGCATAAACCGAATGTGACATCGTATTTATAGCGTTATATCCTCTACATCATTTCAGCCACTGAATGTAAGGCGCGAGTGCTCATAAACTACACGGATAGTTTCCTATCTGTGTGTGTACACGTATCTGCGCACGCGCGTGTTGTGGTCAATCGTAACAAGCGCGTTTTCTTCAGTGATATCACATAATTGAACCTTGTGAAAGTAGTAAAAAGTTCAACAAGGCGTGTCGCTGAGCTAGTTGGTTCGTGACTTGAGAAAAAAAAAATAGGTATGGCGCAAAAAATACCGGGCG
The DNA here is from genome assembly GCF_013339695.2 of Rhipicephalus sanguineus. Taxonomy (NCBI): domain Eukaryota; kingdom Metazoa; phylum Arthropoda; class Arachnida; order Ixodida; family Ixodidae; genus Rhipicephalus; species Rhipicephalus sanguineus. The sequence goes on from NC_051179.1 coordinate 161,623,342, forward strand.
AAGTGAAAACACCATTTTTTCTTAGAATACTTCCAAACCAACTAGCCCACTGATAACCTTTAACTAAATGACAAACACGTGTTTGCGACGTGTTTGTCAATAGACCTCTACCAGCCTACGTCACTCACTCCCCGTGACGTCAGGTCACGTGACCTCTCGGCGCACGTGCAACCGCGGGCGGTTGGCGAAACATTCCCGCTGCCGGCTCAGCGTGGTACAGTCGCACGGTGTTTGGCGCACGTTTTTTTTTTTTTCTTTGGAACGTTTTTCTGAATCTTTCGGTTCCAAGATTATTTGTGGTATGTGTCAAAGAACATATAAATGTGTCGTGGACTGCGTGACGAAAAATTTGCCACGCTGCTGGCTGTTTAACTTGGAGAAGTGAACCCACGTGGTGGTTTGTGCGAGGAACAGCGGCATCGTCTTCGAAAATGTGCCGCGTTTACTGTGGCGTGTAGTGTGCGTTGAAAGGCAGCGACGATATCGGTTCACATTTGCGGACGTTGAAACTGACAACGTTGTTTGTGGTGTGTGTTGTGTGAATAACGATGCATCTTGTTTGCGAAAACATCGGCACGCGTTGTTTCTAACAGGGCAATTTGCAGTGACCGGTTGTCGACGGAACATCAGGATTGGACATTTTATTTGACGGGATGATCTGCGAGTGCGTACATCTCAGTGTTTGTGCTGCGTGCACACACACACAAAAAAAGAAAGTGCATGATGTCCGGACTGAAAGGTGAGACTACGCATGAGCTACCAGCGTGTTTTAGCATTGCGGAACATGCACGTACAGTTTACCACGGCGAATATCCAGAACCATACGCGTATCGCCTTTTATTGGAGATATACGTCATAATGGAAGCAGTGGAGATTCTTGTTTGTCATATTCTAGTTAGCTTACCTTTACGGCTCGATATTTATGAAGTGACATTCCGAGTTTTAAGGAGAGGAGCAAGTATGGAAAGACGTTGAAGGCATCAGATACAGCGACGTAACCGCGCAAGAGAATATTTATAATTAAATTATTGTGTTCAACATCTCTAAACTGCTCAGTGGATTATGAGGAACGCGGTAGGGGAAAACTTCGCTTTAATTTCCACGGGGATTTTTTAACCGAACACAGGCTAATGCGTGTTTCCTTCGTTTTTTTTTTTTTCTTTGATCCATCTCTGATCAGAATTTTGCGCCGTGAGTGAGAATCTAATCCGTGACCTCGCGCACAGAGCCGCCAATGCTGTACATCGTTTAAAACTGCAGTGCAGATTTCGCTACGGAAATTCATGCCATGCTAATCCATGACATACTAATATTTCTCCAAACACCAGTCGCCGTGAAAATGTACAACGTTCGCTTCCGAGGAGCATAAGATTTTTTTTATGGCTGTCATCCACGACGTGCAAATCATATGTTGAACTAACAGAATCGTTCATTACAGGCAGTAACTCTTCCTTCTAACAGCTGTGAGTTCAGAAAACAGCAATTTGCAAAAACTTCTATCGAAGTAAAGCAGACACACGCAGCGCTGCTATGCAGAGAGATCCCGCCGGCGGAACTTTCTTGCCAACCAGCACCTGCTCCGAAGGCGGGACATGGGGGTGGGACACTGCCAGTGACGTCACACTGCTTGCAAACAGGGAGAGGTCTATTCGTGTTTTCACTTCGTCGCCATCCTTTTTGTGCCATACCCATCTTTCTCAAGTAAAAATCTCTTTCACCCATTGCTTCCGACATGCTTTTAGAAACCGTCGTATTTAATATGATTATATTTCACGTGAAATACGATAAAAAAAATGCGGTTCTAACGTGGTGTACGCAAATGTGTCATGTAGCGACACGTTGCAAGTAGCGATGCATTGAAAATTCGACGAATGCCATTCTCAAACGGCATGCCATGCTAGGGGGAACACACACCATTGTCCGAGGTTGAGCCGTGTTCCGAAGAAGGGAGCATTTTTTTGTCAACCCCTACCGCCCCCCACCACTCGTCATTGTCGCGTACCTCGATTGACCAAGCAGGGTAGGCTAGCCTCCCGACACACAGACAATCGTTGCTGCGGGAGCATGTTTTTGTGCTCCGGCCAGCGAAATTCTTCAAGAAGTGTCAGTGCGTGGACATGTGTGGCGGAAAGTCAAAATCGTGTGAGAGACGGATACGCGGCAAGATTCCGGCACTACTTTCGGCACGCCTCATATAAGGCCACGTGCTGACTGCTGTTACGTCTTATCAGATTTTTGTTGTGTTGTCGCGCATTTGCTAGTGACCATCCTTTTTTTTTTGGATTCTGCTACTATGGTGCGCTTGCATTTTTTATTCGTTCGTGTTCTTACTGATCCACCGGGCACTGGTGAGAGGTGTTTGTGCACGATTTTTTTCCGTTACAACCTTACCTTGAGATTAGCAGTGCGTACGTGCGTGTCTACCTTGTTTAGATTTAGAGTTCATGTGATCTTGCGGCACCACTCGCAATGTTTGTCACGTTGCCTGAAGCGGTTTATTCATTTTTTAGCCCGTAAGTTCTCACTGAAATAATTGTAATTTCAGCTTACATGATAGCGGTAATTTGTTTGCCAGTCATATGTTGCGAATGCCTAGCACTTGTGAACCAAGCCAGCCATATTTTTGTGAATTTAATAAACATCGGGGGGGGGGGGGGGGGGAGGGGGTGTCTTCTCTGCTAGTAATTACACCACGCATATACATGCTCTTCTGTGTGGTTACAATTTTAATCTCGCTTTTTCTCCACCTAACATGATATTTGTTTTCTTCGGGTCCATCTTTAAGAGGACACTAAAGAGCAAAACGATTTTTCTCGCATTAGTAAAGTAGTCTACCGCGATACCAAAAACACCACGCTTTCTGCGCGAAGAACCTTAATAAGCGAGAAAACGCGCAAAAAGAAAATACGGGTGGCGACGCCACCTTGGAATTCCCGCACCATTTGCCATGACGTCATATATATTTTATGGCGCCTGCTTGGGCCTACGTAGTTCCTGATCGGTTAAATCGAGGTACATTGACCTCTGAGGGGGCCAGAGACTTGGCATGACGAGTTCGTGGAAATTTTGTCGAGCCAGTGGAGCCAAAATACGTTAAATGCTTTTTGAAGTCTTTTACGTCACGAATTACAAAGTTCGGCACGAAATTTAAAAATGAAACATTGAACTTGGTTTTTTCTTCTAATAATAAACCAATCGTGGTGAAATAAACTACACAAGAGTTCTCCGAGCACATTTTATCAATCTAAACCAATTCATTGTTTCTCTTTAGTGTCTCTTTAATCTTACTTTAACGCTTCTTTCGTTTAGATCTCCCGTATTTTTTCGTGATTCGTCACCGTCACTGCTGCAAAGCGCGATATCGTATTCTCCGTGAATCCTTGTTCCTAGTTTATTCCCGTTCAAGTTCTTTAAATTTTATTGTGAATATGCCGTGGTTGATCAGGAATCTAGAGTCCAACGTGTTTAAAAACAAAGTGAACCTCACCAGTATTCACACCCCTTTACATTATACTGCTAACCTGAGTGACATCAAAATCTACCCTAATGGTGGTACACTGGACTAGAGTAACAATTCTGGAGTTGTTTCGCATTTCTTTACCGTCGTATATTTCTCGCCCTCTATACTTTAAGAAGAAAGTTCACAAGGAACTACTTGGAAACCTCACAATTTTGCATTTGTTTCATGTTTTGTTAAAAGGTCTGCAAGACGTATAGTGACGTGTGAGTCCCTCGCGAGAAATTCATTTTTATAGACACCGAAAGTTCAATGAACTTCTTTTTTATCATTTTCACAAAGACATTTCTGGCAAAGGAGCAAGAGTTGCTCGCCCACTGCTTGTGTACGAGACAGCGTATTTTTGGAACACTCTACTGTACCTCACTGTACACTATCTGGAACATTTCTTACATCTTACAGCATTTGGGCAAATACTGGGATTGATGCAGAGTCTTATGAATGATACTGCGTGCAACCTTTCCAGTAGCATGTGTATTTGAAAATTTCGCATTGTTCAAAATGACACTTAGTGGAACCATCTTTATTCAGCAAACATTACCTTAAAATGGACAGTTGGACGAGTTGATGTGTATTCATAGTTAAAAAAGTGCGGAAAAAAAACCCACTGCATAGAGAAATGAGAATGAAAGGCACAGCACGATGCGCTACTAGCAACTGAAGTTTAATGCACACCACAGAAAGATATACACAGAGTATGCAAAAACTACAAAATTAAAGAATCAGGCAATCGCAAAAAAAAGTAAAAACATGTCTAAAAACGCCAAGCACGTGTTAAACTTCAGTTGCTAGTACCGCGTCATCCTGTCCACCTCATTTCTTTGTGTGTTGTGGTTTTGTTTTGCTGTTTTTTTAACCACGAACTTAATTCCTGACTGCTTTACAGTCTCTATACGTGCGCGGTCAAATCCTACTCAACCTTATGGCATATAAATCCTAGGATCCAATATGACAAGTCATCAGGGACTATTTATAGGAAGCTTTTTATTGTAAGCATATGATTGCCTAATTTCATGTTTATCTTGCAGCTCTAATGCTGTGCTTAATTTTCTATGTGGTAATTATGCATAAGCCATGAAGTGAGGAAGTAAAGATGAAGAACTTTAAGTTGCAGATGGCACTAGCTGGCATGGATATATTGTAAACATAGATGTATTAATTATGCGTAATAGACGTATTGGTACATTGTAGTCAACTGATAACGCCAACATGTGCACAAATATATAAAGGCAGCGTTGTGATTTTGTGGGCATTGCTGAACGCTTTTATAAATTGTGGTATATGGATCTACAATCAGTTTTAGACTTTTCTACAGGAAACTCAACTGTATGATCATGTGCGACACGTTTTGTTGCGATATTGCAAACTAATACAATAAAAAACTAGAGCATGCCTGTCTACATACTTGCATATTACTCAAAAGTAAAGCTGGCAATATTCTGCTTATTTAGTTGCCTTCATGTGTAGGCTGACACCAAGTTCTTTGTGCATCCCATTTCTTTGGATTGTGCTTAGTTGCCGGCACTGTGAACTGCAGATGTCAGTATGTATTGGGAGGTTTTGCACATTACTTTCATGTTGCTTTACTGCTGTGAATTATAGTGCTTGGGCGACGGAGTAAGAATTCTTGAGGAGGCGAAACTGCGCTCGCTCGGGCGTCCTAATAAGTCACGGAATCGGGCACAGTGCTCACGCGCCCCCTGTCGTGAGAGTCCGCTCGCGGTGAAGGAAAAATGCGCGCGTCCCTCTCACCGCGCTCTCCGACGAAGCTCGTCGGTTCAAGACCATTCGTCGCCGATTCGCCGTTCTCGCTTCACGCCCGAATGGATCTGTTTTTGTGCGTCCTCGCCGGCTCCAAATTTTAACGCGACAGCGTTAAAGAGCTCGTTTCGCAGAAATACCGGCGTCGGTGTCGCTGAGGCTAGCAGTTGAGAAGGCGATGCGCACGGGGCCCGACTACGCTATCGTGCTGTATCTTAAAGGCGAAGCTCAAGCGCACTCCAAGCTATTTCGGTAAATTAACGAGAAAAATGGCGTCACATACAGGAAAATTACCAGCGTGATATATTTTGTACAACGCGAAATCTTTGTGTTTTGATATTGTGAACTCAATGAATTAATTTGTTTCAACGAATGATGGGAGTTATGCCATCAATTCAGCTTAGGTTGTTGCGGCGGCCGCATTTAGATGGAGGCGAAATGCTAAAGGCCCGTGTGCTTACATTTAGGTGCACGTTACAAAACCCAAGGTGGTCGAAATTTCATGTTTCTTTTTTATAACAATAGACAAGTAGCTGGGACAGCGCTCGGAAAGATTGAAGACACGGCATCTCGTAACACTGGCAGTTTTGCTTTGTCATGAACTTCGCCACCAAGCTCGCCATAATAGCGCCGCCTGTCTATATAACTGCCCGAGAAGTGCTTCTCGCAGACGTAGTCACGAGGCGTCAGCTGGCGGTCTTTTCTTGGTATGGCGCGAGCCCACGCTTCCAACGTCACTGGGAACTTTGAAGGTAATTACCTTCTCTTTGCAGGACGCGTACCCACTGCTGCAGTTCGGCACGACACGTTCCCGCCCCATCCTGAAGAAGCACTTGTCTCAATGTGCAAAGCACTCTCCTTTGCCGCGGTGTGAAAAGCGCGCGCAAACATCGAGGAGTCGGCGCCGCCGGCGCAACGCCAGCAACGCGCGGAAGCCACTGAGAGCGCTGGAGAGAAAGAAACCAGCAAATCGCGAAGGGCACTTTCCCTCCCAAGATCACCTACGCATGCGCGCGCACAACATGCGAGCAAGGAGCGAGGGGCGCGTGCATGCGGCGACAGACGTCGCCTGCTCAGGGGCCCCTGGTAGCAGTTCGTTTCAAGAGCTGTACGGCCTATAATTCTGGCAGTGTTGATTAGTAAATGCAGCTAAAATGCCCGTCATATCTACCGATTGATGTTACAGACAGAAATCTTTGAAATTTTGCTATGTACGAGGCACTATCACGATTTTTATGCGTCGCGTCCACAGAAGAGCATGTACGAGATGGCAACAGGCCGAAAGCGTCATCTGCCGTGCTTCGGCATAAACCGCATTCCGCCGTGACGCTATCGCGCCGCCCTCGCGCGTTGCCGTGGTCTAGAGATTCTCCTCCTCAAATACTTCTTTCTCCGTGGCTTGGGCTAAACTGTATATGTTGTTCCATGGGTTCAGTATTGGGTGCAGGTTCAGTGCAGAAAGTGGAAATATACGTATGCTTATACTGACATGAGAACTGCTGCTGTTTTGATTCCAATAAATTGGTGCAAGCACTGTTTCTTGTATCAGTTGAGGTATGACTATTTGTCGTGCATGCAAATGGAAGACATGACCTCCTCCAAAAATACAAATTGGTGAGACACTGCTCACTCAATGTAATGACCTGTGTTTTATTACGAAACAAGTAGAACAGAAGATTTACACATTATAACACATTGTGGAAGCGATATAGGTGACAGACAGTTAGGCAACAAGTCATAACTGTGTTCTAACGCAGGTTGGGTGATATTTCATCAATCGTAGCATAATTGAACGTGCCTGTTGTATAAGTGAACTTCAACATAATGTGCAGGCGAACGAGGGAGTGCACATATGACCGAGTTTTTCAAGTTTTGTACCTATTTGTTATAGTCATCGTGTTTTTGTATTATGTATGTAAAATTCTGAATTGCGAACAAGGCAACCCGCCTACTGCTGTGAATATAGCATACTAGCAGTTCAAACGAACCATTATGTTCTGAAGAACAGCTTTCATTGAGGAGGACTGTAATACATATATTTTTTTAAATTCCTGCTGGGTCATCTGTGCAAGGGGAGTGCCAAGTACACATGGACCTTCACAAGGGAGAAGTAAAAGTGCATTAACTTTTTTATTTCGCGGGAGACATGTCATTGGTAAATTTGTGGATGTTGTCCTTGACCAACGTTACTAAATTAGCTTGAAAGCGGGGCACGCTTTTGGCATTCGCTTTAACGCGGTGATGTAATGCCTAATAATAACGGTTAATTAGTAAGATAGTAGGTAGTCTCCGAGTATGAAAGCAACCAAATACAAAATGTCAGTTATTGAGAACCAGTGTATGCTACGCTAAAGCGCGAAATGCAAATAAATCCTAATTGCGGAAATAGAATATCGTTCAGCTGCTGAGAAAGCGCTGCTGCCCCTGCGTGTTGCTCGCGACAGTAGGTGCTCTTGAAATGCGCCTAATGTAGGCGCGTCACAATATCCTTATAAGTGTGGCGTCTGCGTGTGTAAATTTTATATGCTATTGGAGCTGCAGCCGCTAGCGCGCCGACGGTAAAAGAGAACGATGGACACGGACACGCTCGCGGCTCACGCTCAGTGGCCGTTGATAAAGAGTCGCCTCCGAATCTTGGAATTATAAATACGTGTTGCAAAGTGTCTTGTCCTCGTCTCTGAGGCGTCCTGCGCGGAGACTGGCCAATACCCCTACAATGAAAATACAGGCGGTTTTGGAACATCTCAGAATACGCTGCTGCCACTGGACGCGTGCAGCTCGCGGCAGAAATTACTAAGATTGCCCCACAGCATACGCCCATGGAATGCACATACGTTCGGCCAACTGAAGATACCTTTGTCACGCTGGTATCCACGAATTTCGGGCGAGCAAAGCATTGTCGGTATATGGACAAGCAGTCAAGAGGGCACACGCTTATCATTTTTATAACGGCACGACACGACGAACCGAAGAATTAGGAGCCGTAGGTGTTCACTTCGGCCTGCATGACGCCCCACAAATTATGTAGTGGCCTTACGTAGGCTTAAACACAGGCCAACGGTTGTTTTTTGAAGACGACTGAAAGCAAAAGTACTCTCAGTGAGTTGACAGTGGAATTCAGGTTGTATTACTTCGACCTTACCGCTGAATCCATCTTCGGGATATCTTTGACGTGAAATGTATTATCCAAAGGTTAAATGATCGCGTGCATTCTCTGTGAAAAGAATAATCGTGTTAAAACCCTCAGCTATAATCCAAGCGTCATGGTTCACGAGGGACCGCTCTCCGGCCTGTTAAGAACCTGCTTGCAGCTCTATCTGTGAATGCACTTATCAAGTCAGCACGACATCCGTGGCGTTAGAACTCAAAGCCACACACAAGTTTTGTAATATTTGAAGCCACGGTTATGACATTCAAAACTAATCGATACAAGCGAGGCACAAGAGGCTGTGGTACCGAAAAGGCAGTGTGGCCAAATTTAGGTTACGCTCAAACGTGCGCGGTCGCGCTGAGTTCAGCAGACGACAGATGGCCTCTTCCCGAAGTGAGTCATCTCTTTGAAAACTCGCAAATTTTTTTTTCCATATTTCAGTCTGTTTATTTACCTACAACTATTCTACACAGCGTCAACGGGAACAAGCGCATCTGATCCGAACACTGCTCTTGGTTTATGTCTGCTATTGGGCAATAAGGATGCAATGTCTCTTGCGACGCGGAAAAACAGATCAGTGACGTCAACTGGCAGGCGCCCCGCCCACCGACGAGAGTGAGAGTCGGACCCTGTTTGAAAACAGGGCGCCTGAGGAAACAGCAACTTCGCGCTCCGCTTGTAGCCTGAGCAGTTGATAGCCGTGTCAGCTTTCCGCAGGATGTGTTTTTTCAACAAGCCCAAGGGGTGCTTCATGCCCACTTTAGGTTATACATATTTGTTTTAAACAATATAAGCCTACATGCGACAGTTTTTTGCTCTTACTACTAGACTGACGACATCGCTGTTGGGTGACGCTAGCGGTCATACTTTCACGTCTTTCATAGCCAAATAAACATACAATTCACTTTTTTATTGTACAAGAGCATACTAGAGCATACGCCGTTCTGACGAACAATCTTCTCATTTTGACCACAATAAATCAATTTTTCCGAGCGGCAGACAGTCCTTTTAAGTAGTACTTTTAAGCATCACGCATTTCAGAAAAAGAAGGTGCGCTGTGAGCATAGGTCGGCACTGTGAAAGAATTCTCACTCATTCTAACGGACCACAATTTTTTTCAGCCTTCGCACTCACGCTCATACTCACGCCTATTCTCACTCCTAGGCACTCACTGAAATTCATACTCACGCCTCCTCACACCCATACGCACTGACGTTCGTACTCACAACTAGTCACATTCATAGGCACTCACTCACTTTCGTACTCACGCCTACTCACACTCATAGGCACTCACTCACGTTCATACTCACGCCTACTCACATTCATAGGCACTCACTCACTTTCATACTCACGCCTACTCACACTCATAGGCACTCACTCACGTTCATACTCACGCCCACTCTAACCCGTTGATTGTCGCTCGCGTTCATACTCACACCTACTCATACTCACTCTCGTTCATACTAACGTGCACTCAAAATCATAGGCACTCAATCACGTTCATACTCATAAGTACTCACACTCATAAGTACTTACTCACGTTCATACGCACGCCACTCACACTCATACGTACTCACTCACGCTCATACTCATGCCAAGGAAAAGCGATACTCATACCTACTCGCACTCATAGACCCTCACTCGCGTTTATACTCACACTAATATGCACTCACACCCGTTCATCCTCACACCAACTGATGCTCACTCAAGTTGATACTCAGGCCTGCTCACACTCATAACCACTCACTCACGTTCATACTCACGCCCACTCTAAACCATTGGTTGTCGCTCGCGTTCATACTCACACCTACTCACACTCACTCGCGTTCATACTAACCTGCACTCAAAATCATAGGCACTCAATCACGTTCATACTCATAAGTACTCGCACTCATAAGTACTCACGTTCATACGCACGCCACTCACACTCATACTTACTCACTCACGCTCATACTCACGCCAAGGAAAAGTCATACTCATACCTACTCGCACTCATAGACCCTCACTCGCGTTTATACTCACACTAATATGCACTCACACCCGTTCATCCTCACACCAACTGATACTCACTCAAGTTGATACTCACACCTACTCACACTCATAGGCACTCACTCACGTTCATGCTCCCACCTCACGCCTATTGGAACTCACTCGCGTTCATAATCACGCCCACTGACGCTCATAAGTACTTACTCAGGTTCACTCACGCCTACTCACACCCATCGGCACTCATTCCAGTTCATACTCGCGCCCACTCACACTCATAAGTGTTTACTCACTCAGGTTCAGTAAAGCCTCTCGCACTCATTGATACTCACTCACAATCACACTCACGCGCACTCACTCATAGCACTTACTCGCGTCTGCTCGTACTCACTCATGTTCACACTCACATCTCACGCTCATAACCGCTCACTCGCGTTCATACTCACGCCCACTCACGATCGTAAGTGATCACATCATACTCAAGTCTACTCACACTCATGCGCACTTGCTCACGTCCATACTCATAACTGCTCATATACCCATCGGCACTCACTCGCCTTCAGTTCACACACGCGCCCACTCACACTGATAAGTACTCATTCACGCCTACTAACATCCATTGGTGCTCACGTTCGTACTCACATGTACTCACAGCCATTTGTATTCACGTTCACTCACGTCTCCTCACTCCCATGGGTACTCATTCACATTCATACTCACACTTACTGGTGCACTCGTAAGTTACGTTCATACTCATGTCTGCTCACATCCCTCGTCACTCACTCATACTCACACTAAAGCCTTTGAAATGAATGTACTCATGAATGAACATGCCAAGCTTTCCGCTCTACTCACACTCACAGGCGGCCCCTGAAGCTCATACTGCAGTACACTAATGTTTACAGAATCAAGGTGTTCCCCAAGGTAGCGTCCTCAGCCCATTTCTGTTTAATTGTGTTATGGCTGAACTGTCAAACATATTGCCCGCAACCTTGAATTATTCCCTTTATGCTGACGATTTGTGCATATGGGCAACGGACTCGAGTATTCAAGTTGTTCAGCATACGCTACAAGCAGGCCTAACAACAATGAATGGGTTTTTGTAAAGCAGAGGAATGATTCTCTCACATGACAAAACAGCTGTACTACCATTTACGAGGAAGTTCCTGAAAAGATTTAAGCTCGAGATAGACTACCAGGGTTTACAACTTGTGCGAGAGCACAAGTTTTTGGGTGTTATTTCGGACAGGAGGCTGTCATGGGCTCCGCAAATAAAAGCATTAGAGGAGAAAGTCAATTCCTTAGACAACGTTCTTCGTCGATTTGCGGGAGAGAGCTGGGGCAGTTCAAGTTCTTCTTTATACGAATTCATTTGGCAATGCTTGTACAAAGAATTGCGTACTCTGCTCCAGTACTATATGGTATATCTCGTAATTTGGAAGAAACTAACCAGAGAATCATGACCAGAAGCCTTCGCATATGTCTTGGCGTACCGCGCGCATCTTCTAGCGCCTTGGTCATTGCGGAGTCCCGTCAACCAACTTTCCAAGCGCTTTGATTTACGGAAACCTGTAGGCACTACTTTCGATTGGCGACACAACACGCTAATAATCCTCTTTGCCGAGCGGTTCAGGAAAGAACCGCTGCCCGTAACCATGCAAATATAATGCAATGTAAAAATTTACTACCTACTCATGAATACTGGTCGGCGTGCACAACTCATCCCCCGTGGCGACTTGCCATTCCAGATGTGTCACATCGATTCCGGGGTTAACTCGGAAGTGTGCCATGCCCGTTATTGCAATAAAACAATTTACTTTAGCCCATCTTTACACATGTTATGCTGATCGTATTAGCGCTTACAATGATGGGTCATGTCGAAAGCAAAGTTCTACGTCAGCTTTCTATATACCTGAATACCAAGAGAGAAAAGCTTTTCGGCTCTGTCACTTTACGATATACACAACGGCAGAACTATTCGCTATACATTCTGCTTTACGCTACATATGTAGAAAGACAGGGCCATTTCGTTGGGTAATTTTAAGTGACTCGCAATCATGATTAGTGTGTATTAAAGATATCAACTTCGACAAAACATATAACAAATTAACATATGAAATTCGGAAGACATACGCCATAGGAAAAGAGTTACATCATGATATCGTTTTCCAGTGGATCCCAAGTCACTGTGAAATCACCGGAAATGTCACAGCTGATTGTTTGGCACATGCAGCGCATCAAGATCATGATTTACCTCTATTACCTCTCGCGGCGAGTGATGCACAATGTTTCTTGAACAAACTCTGTGGTCGATTGTCCAGAGACTTGGTTCGCGAATGGAGCTCAAAACTCTCAGTTATATGCATTCGATCCTGGAATGGAATTTCAAATTCCGATTAAAATTAGCCGTTCTGTAGAAACAGTAATTCACAGACTTCGTCTAGGGACTGCCTCCACTAAGAGCTTCCTATATCGGATACGAAAGACTAACTGCGCTACATGTTACATGTGAAGAGGCAGAAGAAGACTTAGAACACCTCTTCCTATACTGCAAAAATTATGCTGTTCCCCGTAAAAAATTCTTACAAAATCTAAACAGATTGGACAGACGGCCGCTATCATTAGCAAAAGTATTGGGTCCATGGCCTACAGAAACTCTTCAAAACATTGCTGCACGCGCCCTAGTACAGTTTTTAAAAGAGTCGGGAATATCAAACAGATATTGATTCACATTTGTAATTATTATTCACATCGAGATACTTCTGGTCACATGTTTCGCGTTGCCTCTTGTGATTCAAGACCGCTGTGTTTAAAGTGTCAGCAATGCCCAGTGACTTTTGTGTGATTTGATCGCATTCTACAAAGGCCTGTGAGTTGAACTCTTCGGCAAAGTGCGAATGATTGTTGTGTGTCTTGTGTGTGAATATTGTTGTCATCACATGGACATTATGCATAACGTGCGAACATTCCTTTTAAAAGGACATTGCCGTGAGTGAGTCAACTTTTATTCATAAGCTCGTGAAGCTACTTAATAAGTAAGGGACGAGGAGTAGCCGGAGCCATGTATAGGCGCCAACCTCTCCTTAAACACATTTAATTAAAAAAACGTTTACAGACGCTCGCACTTACACGTCTACTAGCTCCCATCTTCGATCATTACTACTCACACCCACTCAGCCTCGCCGGGCGTCATTCACATCTGTCTGGCGCATTGAACGTTTTGTATGATACGAATGAGATGACATTCGCATCTAAGCTGATCTCTCAGATATTCTTATTCTATCCGAAGATGCAGGTGTGTAATAGATAGTCTTAGGGACAAACCCCAGATATGAACACTCGTTCAATGAAATGTCCGATGTATATGTTTTATATTGGATGTCTGACAGATTTTCGCCGTCAGATATTCCGGAACAGACACCGGTCGCGGCAAGAGCGGAATCCTGTGGAGCATTACACCGGCTATAAGTAAAAGCTCCTTCATTCGGGCTTCACGGGACCGGAAAACACGTTCGAATTAACGGAATGCCGAATTATCGAAAGTATCCAGACAATAATGAACAAGTGTCTATTACATCAATGCACTTGCAGCTTCTTGATGAATACGCGAATTCATGGTGCATAATTGGCATAAGAGCAATATAAATGCGGCAAAATTTTCCCAGTTTTGTCTACTGTTCATAAGTGACATATTGCAACACATACCCCCCGCAGGGGCGTCTGCGCGAGCAGGCGTTTGGTGTGTAGCGACACCACGGACCCGAGCTAACGGGGGTTTTCCAGCCCTCCCACGCCTAGCCGTGCGTGGCATCGCCGTGTCCGGGGAAAAGGGGATCCTGGGGGTTGAGCCGACGCCGGGTGATTGGACCTTTAAGGCCCCCCGGCTGAGGCAACACACCCCTTTGGCCCCGGCTTCACGTAGACGGCACCCCTGGGCTGACCCACCCAGGGGAAACCGGCAGTCGCCCTTTCCTATCTCTCTGCCTGCACATCTTCGCCTTTCTCTCTCTCTTTTTGGCTTTCCTTTCCTCTCCTCTCTTCCAGTAACTTCACTTTTTTCCTGGCGGCAAGGGTTAACCTTGTGTGGGTATCCAACCTTGGCTACACCATATTTGGTTATAGCGGCCATGTACAGCTGGCGTTTGCGTTTCCTTCGTGTCTCGTAGCGTCCCCTCGTTGGGCTCGGTGGTGGGCGGCTGGCAAAGCTGCCGAAAATACACACTTCTCATGGGATCGCCGAACCCTTTTCCAACTGATCGTACCCTCAAAAGGGTGCGCGCCGATGCCACTTTCCTGCTCTCGCCAAAAAGCACGGAAACATTTCCGAAATTCCACATCATCCATTGTGAACAAGCATCCACAAAAGATCGAGCAATCTCTCCATTTCTTGTCGCAAAGTGTTTAAGGCAAACCATCGGAACAGGTTATAAAGCCACAAAGCTGGCAAGTAGTGACCTGCTGCTTGAACTCAAAGATAAAGGCCAGTATGACAAACTCGCGCACCTTGTGGCATTTGGTGACAACCCTGTCTCGGTTAGCGCTCATCGAACAATGAACACTGTTAAGGGCGTAGTCTCTGACGATGACCTAAAGGAACTGACTGAAGAAGAACTGCTTGATGGATGGAGGGACCACAACGTAATCCATGTGCAACGCATCAAAATCAGACGAGAAAACACAGAAATCCCGACGATGCACCTAATACTTACATTTAACTCCACAACTCTACATGACACCCTCGAAACTGGGTACGTCAAGCTCCCTGTCAGACCGTTCATTCCAAACCCGCGACGTTGTTTTAAATGTCAAAGGTTTGGACACGCGTCTCAGAGCTGCCGAGGGCAGCTTACCTGTGCAAGGTGCGGCAAAACTGGTCATTCTGCGGACGAGTGCAGTGATGATGTATATTGTGCGAACTGTGATGGTCCTCACCCAGCGTACTCCAGAGCTTGCCCAGCCTGGAAGAAAGAAAAGGAAATAATAACTATCAAAGTAAAGGAAAACATAACCTTCCGTGAGGCGCGCCAACGTATTTCGTTGACATTTTCAAACAGACCATCTTTCGCCGAAGTGGTGCAACATGGGGCAGCACCACAACGGCCTTTTGCGGTTGCCCGGACCACGCGCAGCGTGCCGAGGCTAGCGCCCCCTGCCCCCACGGTGGGTTCAGCCAATGCTGTCCTGCCTCCACCCAAATCGGCCGTACCAGAGGCCTCTGCAACGTCTGGCAACAGCCAGGGCCGTGTAGAGACCAAGAATGTCCCTTCGACATCGGGCATGGTGGGGTCGAAGGCCCCGCCTCAAGAGACGAGGCCTAGACGACGTACCGGTCGCTCGTTAGAGCGTGTGTCCAACGCTTCAACTGAAGCTATGGACACTACACCTAGTCAAACGGCGCAGGCAGCGCCTAAGGAACGGCGAGCCTCCCTCGACCGCTCCAAGAAAGAGAAAACTCCAATTACAGGGCCTGAAAAGGCTCTGTAAATTGAGCCTACCGCCTTTCTGACACGCACAGCACAGGTTAGTTTCAGGATGGATACGATAATTCAATGGAACGTCAGAGGCCTATTGCACAACCTCGATGACGCCCAAGAACTTCTAAGAAAGTTTCAAGCGAAAGTGCTGTGTGTGCAAGAAACGCACTTAAGTTCAAAACACACAAACTTCCTCCGACAACACATTATTTATCGTAAAGATCGCGTGGATGCTACTACATCATCTGGTGGTGTAGCCATCATAGTCGATAAGAGTAAGCAGTCCAGCATTTGCCACTCCAAACGGCCCTTGAAGCTGTGGCCGTTCGAGCCGTACTTTTAAATAAACTCATTACGATATGCTCCTTATATATCGCGCCACATTATCAGCTCCACAAACACGATTTAGAATCATTAATAGATGAGCTTCCAGAGCCCTTTTTGATTCTTGGTGATTTTAATGCACACAATGTCCTGTGGGGCGATTCTCGCTGTGACACACGAGGACGTCTTATTGAACACCTCCTTTTTACGTCTAGGTTATGTCTCTTGAGCACGAAAGAGCCCACATATTTTAGCCTCGCAAACAAATCATACTCCGCGTTAGATCTAAGCATTTCATCACCGTCGCTTTTAACTTATTTTAAATGGAATGTTCTTAAAAACCCATATGGAAGTGACCATTTTCCGATAATTCTGAGTACACAATCTCAAAGTAACCCTCCTCCGCAGGCCCCTCGGTGGAAGGTTGACTCAGCTGATTGGGAACAGTACCGGTGTCTTTCTCAAGTGACGTGGGCTGACATGTCCACCCTAAGCATTGATGATGCTGTAAAATATTTTACAGTTTTCCTACTTGATGCCGCTTCTAAATGTATTCCCCAAGCGAGCGGCATGGATTCCAAGCGACGGGTTCCCTGGTGGAACGATGCATGCAGGAGTGCGCGGAGGAAGCAGAACAAAGCATGGGCGTTGCCTCGCGATTCTCCGACACCAGAAAACTTGGAAAACTACAAGCACATCAAATCACAAGCAAGGAGAACGCGCCGACAAGCTAGACGAGAGAGTTGGACAAAGTTTATATCAAGTGTCAACTCGTACACAGATGAGGCAAAAGTATGGAATAGAGTAAAGAAGGTGAACGGTCAACAAACGTACTCACTACCATTAGTAGATACCCAGGGTGAAAGCCTGGAAGATCAAGCTAACTCCTTGAGCGCACATTTTGAACACATTTCTAGCTCTTCACATTACTCCGAAACCTTCCAAAGATGCAAATCACGTATAGAAAAACAGAAGTTAGAACGCAAATGTTCAAAAAATGAGGCATACAACCAACCTTTCTGCTTAGCAGAACTGCAGGCGGCATTAAACTGCTGCAATAAATCGGCCCCAGGTTCTGATCGCATTATATACCAGATGCTGAAACACCTATCACATGAAACACAAAATACCCTCCTTTCGCTTTACAACGCCATATGGTCCTCCGGTGAGATCCCATCTGCTTGGAAGGAAGCTATTATAATTCCTTTTCTAAAACAGGGAAAGGATCCATCGTGTGTTTCAAGTTACAGGCCGATAGCATTAACAAGTTGCCTTTGTAAAGCATTTGAAAAAATGATTAACTGCCGCCTAATACACTTCCTTGAATCAAACAAACTGCTTGATCCCTATCAGTGCGGGTTTCGAGAAAGTCGTTTCACAACTGACCATTTATTACGCATTGAGGCACAAATTCGCGAAGCATTTGTCCATAAGCAATTCTTTCTCTCAGTATTCCTCGACATGGAAAAAGCATACGATACAACATGGCGGTTTGGGATACTGAGAGACCTCTCACACCTGGGTATACGAGGCAGGATGTTGTCTGTAATCGAAAGTTATTTGTCCTATCGCACATTTCGTGTCCGAGTGGGAAATGTCTTATCCAGACCATTTGTTCAGGAAACTGGAGTGCCACAGGGTGGTGTCCTCAGCTGCACACTTTTTATTATAAAAATGAATTCTTTGCGTCTGTGCATTCCACGCAGCATATTTTATTGTGTATATGTCGATGACATCCAAATAGGTTTTAAGTCGTGCAACCTTGCAATGTGTGAGCGGCAGGTACAGCTTGGTTTAAACAAGGTGGCCAAATGGGCAGAAGAGAATGGGTTCAGCCTCAATCCACGAAAAAGCACCTGCGTTCTATTTACCAGAAACAGATGCCTGCACCCCGATCCCGACATTGACCTGCATGGTCAGCGGCTACCCGTCGAAGTGGAACACAAATTCCTAGGTTTAATCTTGGATGCGAAGCTAACTTTTGTGCCATACATCAAATATCTTAAAAAGAAGTGCATGAAAACAATGAACATTCTAAAAGTGCTGTCACACACGTCATGGGGCAGTGACAAAAAGTGTCTCATTAACTTATACAAAAGCCTTATACGCACACGCCTGGACTATGGGGCCATAGTGTACCAGTCTGCCACGCCAAGCGCTCTGAAGATACTGGACCCCGTCCATCATCTAGGTATCCGTCTTTCTACAGGTGCATTCAGAACAAGCCCTGTGGAAAGTCTTTACGTGGAATCAGACGAGTGGTCGCTTCACTTACAGAGATCATACTCCTCTTTCGTGTATTTTCTCAAAGTGTATGCAAACGATGAACACCCCACATATTGTACCATAAATGACATATCCAGCTCTCAACTGTTTGAAAACCGTCCTACCGTGCGAGAGCCCTACTCACTGCGTGTGAGAGGTTTGGCAAGGGAATTTTCAGTCCAGCTCGTCGAAAACAGCCTGATGGCTCCAGCTATACAGCTCCCACGGTGGCAGTGGCAGCTTATAGACTGTGACCTGTCCTTCGTAGAAGTCACGAAGCACGCCCCTGTTGCACATATTCGTATGCACTTTTTAGAATTACATCACAAGTATTCTTGCTCCGAATTCTATACTGATGCGTCGAAGTCTCATTCTGGCGTCTCTTACGCAGCGGTTGGCCCATCCTTTTCAGATACCGGCTTGCTACATCCTCAAAGAAGCATATTTACGGCAGAGGCTCACGCAATATTGTCAGCCGCTAAGCGTATCGAGGAATCAAAACTACCTATAGCTGTTATATACACAGGTTCTTTAAGCGTTGTGAAGGCTTTAAAAACCTCTAGAATTCACAAAAATCCTCTGCTTGTTAAGCTGTACTCTGTCTTGTGTGGAATTTATGCATCCAAGCAGCACGTCGTGGTATGTTGGGTGCCAGGCCACCGTGATATAGAGGGCAACGTACTGGCTGACCGACTTGCCTCATCTGTTCACACAGACGCCGCCAACACTTCCGTGCCAGTTCCAGCATCGGACCTCAAGCCCTTTTTAAGGAGAACACTCAGAGCTTACTGGCAGCGCTCGTGGGATCGACAAACTCAAAATAAGTTACACCTTGTCAAGCCGCAGCTTGGTAATTGGCCACCGGTATCAAGGTCACGTCGTACAGAAGTCACTCTCTCCAGACTTAGAATAGGTCACACATACAGCACACACGCACACCTTCTGTCGGGTGGTGATCCACCTATGTGCGCGAAATGTGGTGAACCACTTACCTTGCTTCACGTTATGATACAATGCAACGAATTAGATGCTATAAGGAAAAAACACTTCCCATTAGCCTACCGAGAGCATGTTCCATTACATCCTTTGATGTTCTTAGGCAGGCAACCGCTTTTTAAATACGAGTCGTTGTTCGCGTTTTTAAAGGAAGTACATACTTTTCATATCATATTCCCAGGCAATCCGTAGCACGACCTCTCAACAGAGGCTGCTGCTGCGGTAGCTACATCAGAGAAAGCACCTGCCTCGCGGCCCTTGGACACAAGGGCGTTGACGAGGCACCCGTGCTAATGCCAGGCCCCCATATATTTTTTCTACCGCGACCACTTGAAATTCATTCTAACGGACACACATTTCACGTCGCTGTCATGCTTTTAATACTTCTATGTTTTACCCGCCTTTAGCGCGCGGAATTTTAGGCCCATATACAGCCACTTACCATAACCATCGTTCATATTTATTATCATGTCCTGGCGCTCTTTGGCCATCAAATGGCCCTTGCGCCAATAAACAACATATATCATGCAACACATACCAGTTAAAATTAGGCTGTTTGCAGATGATTGCGTACTCCACCATGAAATCCGCAGCGAGGCAGATCAGGCTATCCTAAATTCATCTTTATCAGTTGTAGCTACTTGGTGCTTAGAATGTCAAATGAGCATTGACCTCAGAAAAACAGTATCGATTACCATAACACGCAAAATGAAGTCGTTACCTTTTGTGTACAGCATTAATGGTCATATTTAATGCCTGTTACGCAGCTTTATTTCAGAGATTTGTTTCGAATTGTACTCACAGACTGCTCAAAATTCTTTTACAGCGTAAGCTGTTATGAGATCATTTCAACGGCCGTTTTTGGCGCCGTAGTTGTCCGCCGCCGCCGGTGTCCGTAACCACTATCGCTCGAAATAAGAAAAAAAAAAACGAAATAAGAAAAACCTGGGCCCTCTGCTTGGGAGCCCAGTGTTCTACATCGGAGCCATGCCGGTGCTTGAAACTGCTTTGCAAAAATAGGCTATACAGGCTTCATGTTCGGAAGGAACCACATTAAGATATGTAATTTTGGTGTGGTAGAACAGTGAAATAACAACCACGCATCACACAACGCGAATTCTGTAACCAGGCGTCACACAATGCGAATTGCGCAACGAGTGGGCTGTTAGGTGCTTCCAACGCATCGCAAAGGCCTGTGCAATATTTCTTCATCGTCGTCAGGCACAACACCAACAAAGTGCGCATAATGCCTTACATGTTTTTAGCAGGTACCACGGCTCTCCGTTGAATGACGAAAAATGGCCTAGTGGCTGCTTCCCTACTTCACAGAAATTATGATGATTTGTAGCGTAGTGGTTTCCTCGCAAGTGCACTTGCATTGGTTGCCAACGAAGCCCATGATCCATTTCCTGAGGCTCTCAATAAGTTCTTCCCCCTCTCTCTGTCTCTCTTTCTCACGTCAACTCACATGGTCGGAGAGTTAAATAGCGACCGGGCGTCACACAATGCGAATTACGTAACTGGTGAGTCGTTTAAAGCTTCCAACCCATTACAAAGGGCTGAGCCACAATTCTTCATCGTCATTAGTCGTCACGTAAACAAAGTGCTCATAATGCCTTACAGATGATAGCTGGAACATCGCTTCTACGCAGAATGACGAATAATGGCGTTGTAGGTGCTTCCCAAATGCACAAAAATTGTGATTTATGGCGTAGAAATGCCGCTCTTCCAGCTTTCGCTGTGACCGTGCTGCGCTTTCCGCGCAGGCCTGGCGTAGTTTTTTTTTTGTACAATGCACTGCTGCCTATGGCTTGTAACACAATTTCGAAGTATTAAATAAAATAAATAAAACGATCAGGTGCTAAAAAGCTCGCTTTATCAAGGGCGAATGACCCCGGCGATTTTCGCCTTTTCAGTTGCATTCTCCCTTCATCTCTCGCTTCCTGTGCATTGGACGGTTTTATCACGCATCCTCCAATGGTCTCTTGATGATTGTCTTCCGTTTGTATATACGGACACGTGCATGTCCACTTTCGCGGGGCACACCCAAAGGCAAAACCGTGCCCTCCGAGATAGCTACGGCAATCGCGGAGACCACGGACAAAACAAACCTAAAGGATGTCACGACCAACATTTTGCGATTTACTTGTATGATGCACGTGTTAGCTAGTTAGAACCGGAACTCTGAGCCTTCAAAACGTGCGTGCGCGTTGGTATGCGGTGACGAGCAACTCAGATTAGACACCTTTCCACAGAAGAGAAAAAATGCCGCCATGCTGGGCTGCGCGCGGGAGTACAAAGGCTGACGTCACAGCCTCTGCAGTGCATTTTTGGGGTGGAGGGGGCGTTCACGCCTATTTAGCGCAGCGCAGAGAGGATTATTGCGCCGCCCAGGGAGCCGTCTGTGGAAAGCCGTCTGTGATTCCGCGTCTTCAGTCTGCATCTAGCCGCTCACTCCGTGTTACACGGCGCGCACCGCGGTCAGAGCCTCTGCTGAGGTTCATAGCCATGGTTGCCGCGGTTCTCGTCGGGGCTACGCAAAACAACAGAACAGCCGCGTTATCACACGTTTTCATGCGAGCTGCTGTGGAGAACGCGGTACTTCGCTGACCCACACGCTCGCAACGTCCCGTATCCAGCGCTCTCACCTTTCTGCTTCGTACGACAACTTTCAAGTCGGCAACACTGAACGTTGCTATTCAGTCCCTTACGTCCGTGGCAATTCAAGCGGCGTTTCTTTGTAGCGTGCGGACTCATCTGCTGTTGTGTTAGCCGTCGTTCTGGCGAGTGATTCACCAAGCACTTCATGGCGGTTCGGTGGCGCGTTAGACTATCGGAGAGAAATCCACAGCTTTCTGAGCGTTAATTGCGCAAACACACGCAATATTAATCTCAAACGTTGTGTCGCAATCGCTAGTTGCACCTCGTCCCACATAAAACTGTGCGAGGGGTACGGTGTTTGTCCTATCCAATACTGCTCCGTAAGGTGGCGCCACGCGCCTTGCGAAACTCCAGTCTGACGTCTATCGAGTCGCCCCCCCCCCCCACACCGCTTCGCGAGTCGTGTGAAGTGCCAGCCGACTACGCACTGCATGCTTCAGGCACCGCGCACCGTAAGCAATGTGTTCACGCAAACAAAGCGTTGGGCGTACTGAGGCCTGTTTATTTTTTTGCAAAACAAAACAGGAGGCATGCCAGTCGCACATCCAAACAGCCGTCGACCGATACGCCCGTCGCAAAAGTAAGCTTTAATGCTCATGTAGCCCACAGCCGGGGTGAAGCGACGCCTCTTGGGCGTATAAAAGCGCCCGTTGCGCGTTTTGATTACCATCCGACAGAGCAGTGGTGAATCACCGTGTATGAAAACTGTGCCACGTGACTGCCGAGCCTCCATGAGCCACGAATAAAGAGCCGAGGTGCCCGTTAATGTCTTTCGAACTGGTTTGGACGCCGGCAAACAAGAATTACCAGCGCTCCGCGCGTTTTGCCGTGCACCCCGGGTCCGGAAATGGTGCAAGTTTCATGGCGAGTATTAGACGACGAGTTTTCAGTGCGTTTGTCACGTTTGTCTCTAGCTAGCTGCAGACACCCGATGTGCGGATGTGGCGTGAGATGGCTTCGTTAAATGCAAAATGCAATGCGAATTCGCCTGTTTAAATAAATTAATTAGTTGTTAATGGGGATAAAACGGGAGATGGTTGCCTTCGTTCTAGCCACTCGTGGAACCCCAAGATGCCCTTCGCGGAACCGCTGGGTTCCGCGGAACCCAACTTGAGCCACGCTGTAGAGGCCAGCCTTGAAGCACAGACTACCGGGTTAAAAAGGGCGTTGTACCTGAATGAGGTTAACTACCCAAGTCCTGAAAAGGCCATTGCACTCGTCACTACTGGTAAAAAGAACAACGTTCGAGGTCGAGTTGAAGCTTGGAAAGACCGGCTGTCACTCTCTACATCCACAATCTCTCTCATCGAATTAAGGAAGTCATCGCAAAGTTTGACGTAGGAGTTGTTTTTCAGCGCCAAACAAGCTAAAAGGGCTGTGCAAAAGGTAAGCAGTTGTGAAAGCGGAAGGAAGGAAACGGGTTGTAGTCATTCTAAAAAGACAGGGCGTGCAAACACGGACACAAGAAAGAAGTCAGGACACCACAAACGCCGTGGCGTTTGTGGTGTCCTGACTTCTTTCTTGCGTCCGTGTTTACACGCCCTGTCTATTCAGAATGAATACTTACCAACTAGCTCAGCTCTCCGTTATTCGGGCTGTAGTGTCAGGCACAGAAACAAGTTTCTCGGATGCTGAGAAGGCGTTGTCTAGGGCATGCCCCTCTCCTGCAACAGGAAGTACATAGGTGAAACCGGAAGGTGCATTATTGAGAGACTAAAGGAGCATAATTACCGTAAAATGCCGAGCAAGCGCCCCCCCCCTCTCCCTACGGTGAATAATAATCCGACCAGATTTGGAGAGGGGGGGGGGGGGCCGCTTGCTCGGTCCCGGACCAAAATTCAAGACGGCGGCGGGAGAGCCGCTAAAATTAAAAAATGCCCTTCCATGTTTCTAATCAAATGCTTTATTTATTTACTGTTTTTATTCCCCCTCGCCACTGTAAAATTATTGAAGCAGCGACCGGTTTGACCAATATACGACCGGGCACATGACAAAGGAATTTCATAAACAACATTGGATACGGATTTCGTGTACTCAGTCTTGTGGTTCTTTTTACACAAGCGATGCTCGTCTTGAAAAAAAAATGTGGCCGCAGGGGAGGAGTGGGAGGGGGGGGGGGGGGCGCTTGCTCGGTCATTGGCGCTTATTTCAGATCTCCAGAAAAAGGGAGGGGGCCGCTTGCTCGGCATTTTACGGTACGCTGTATCGCTGTAACACACCCTGGCCACTCGGATTCCCACTGCGCAAAATGGAAGTGCACGGCGAAGTTTCCTGCCACGAAAGTTTTGGAGCGATTTCGATCAGACAGTGAGGGAATTGCCGAAGCATCTCACATGCATATCAGCGAAGGGTGCGTTAGCACTCCCCCGATCGCCCTCTTACAAAAAGAAATTAGCTTTTTGAAGGAAACCGTATCACCGCATACATAATTCTTGACACGTTCCGGTGACATTGTTTGACGCCCTAATATTTTTTCTTTTTCTTATTTTGTGTTCTACTGTTTTAACCCTGAATCCCCCCCCCCCCCTTCTTTTCGTGTTCCTTTCTTTCTCGTACGTAAGGCTGTCCACGATCGAAATAAAGCAGTTGTTAGTTTGTGCGTCACCCTGCGTTGTTTCTTGTGTTTTTTTTCTGGTCCGCGTCTACCTGCAGAGCATCACAACCGTGAAGACGTACCAACGAGCCCCTATTGCCGGATTATTACCACTTTGTGAACAAATGCTATATCATATAATATATCTGATCTGAACGCAGGCGGCGCCCGCGTGCGTTTGGTGTCGTTCGGACGGTCGCACTCGCATATGTTTATCTGAGTTTTTAAGGACGTATTATGTTTGTAAAACACTCGGTAAATAAACGCTCACAACGTGCCCATGACTGCCGATGGGTGCGCTTGGGCGGCGGATATGTCGCGCACCGCCGGGCTTATTCGGGGAGCAATTTTTTTTTATTTTTCAGAAGTGCTTTCATTCGAGCACACACTGTGACTATTACTAAATGAGGTTCCCGCTTTCTTTTTCTTTAAAATTTGTTTTGGTTGAGAAATTGTTTAAAGCCAGACACTTGTGCCATATGTGTACATAGTCACGGTGTGTTGCATAAAGAGTGGTTTTAAATCCAAATCGCTCGCTTGTATTCCCACTAACTGGGGCTCACTCACGTTCTTTCTCATTTCCACTCGCAGTCGTCGTTACTCACAATCATCGGCACTCACTCAAGTTCATAATCACGCTTACTCACACTTATCGGCACTCTCTGAAATTAATACTCACGTCTACTCGCATTCATCGGCGCGCTTGTTCACGTTCATGCTCACTCCACTCACACTCATCGATACTCACCAACTTTCTTACTGAATCCGCTCGTCCTCATTGATACTCACCCACTGTCATACTCACTTTTACTCACGCTCATAGGTATTCACTCACGTTTATTCTCATTTCCACCCAAACTCGTCCATACTCACATTCATATTCACGTCTACTCACGTTCATGAGTACTCACTCAAATTCATACTCACGTCCACTCACGTTCATCGGTCATAACTCACGTTATACTCACGGCCACTCGCACTCATCGGTACTCACTCGCGTTCGTTCTCACGTCTACTCACACTCATCGGTACTCACTCAAGCTCATACTCACGTTCACTCACACTCGTAGATGCTCGCATTCATACTCACGTGTACTCACGCTTATGAGTGCTCAGTCACGTAACGTCAGTTACGTAGTGAGTACTCATGACCGCATGAGTACTCATAAGTGAGTACTCATCACCGGATCTCGCGGGCTTGGCAGGTCGGGACAGGTAACAGATGGAGTTAGGGCCGCAGCTTGCTGGGCCATGTCGTGAGGCATTGGCGAGGCGGGGGGTGGAGTCCGAGAACGAAGTTCCAGAGTGAAGAAACTAGCACGCTCCACCAAATGATAGTATGCGTTTAACGGTCTACGTACGGTGAGTGTTTTATAGACGGGACAACAACGGGACAGCAGCCAGTTCCCAAAATGGAGCCAGCACGAGCACCAACCACCACAACCGTCTTGTTCGTCGTTTCTCTAAGGGTAACCGTATTTATCACTACAGTTCCATCCTAATTTTTTATGTGCGGAAAGATGGAATTATGAGTGCAAATCAGCGCATTTGACAGGAGGGGACAGAAGAGAGGACACAGAGTGTGTGTCAGCAGTGTGTGTGGCAGAGTGTGTGTGTCAGCGCTCTGTGTCCTCTCTTCTGTCCCCTCCTGTCGGCTGGGCTGATTTGCACTCATAATCATGTTGTACCAACACGCCCAATCCTACAGTCGTCTAAGAGAGATGGAAACAATTAAGGTTGACCTTAAATGCCAACGAGTATAAGCTTAATAATTTTATAGTAAGCTTTATAGTTTTTTAAAGAAAGAAACTTGCGTCCCAAGCAAACTATACCTCTTTATATTGAGCTATTTCATTGGATCGCAGTAAGCATACATGCGCAAGAATCTTTGCGAGAGCAAAATTCATGTCGTGTTTCGCACTTTTGCTTCACACGCCGGTGGCTGTGCGTTCTTTTACTCTGCTGAGTACACTAATTAGATAATGAAGCAAGTGCTCAATACCCACATAAACCCTTGCATAGTGGCACGAGACTGCATTTCCTGTATACAAGAAACTGCACTGTTTTCCCTCGCACACATCATTCCTTAGGTCGCCACCGTTGCACGAACACTCATGAAGTCAACGCTTATCTGATGTTTACAGCAAAGCTGTCTAAAGCGATGATCCCGGTAAAAATTTCGCATCGGTAGGCAAAAAAAGCACCCAGGCGCGACCATAGGTCGCACCCAATCGCGAGTGGACAGTCACGCTCATCTTTATGAGATTAAGTGGTGACGTAGCGCTCCTCGGCTGCACGGCCTCTTGCGCACCTGCAGCTTTAAAGAGAGCTAGCCTTTAAGTGAGTGTTTTAGAATGTTTCATTTCGCGGCCAAGCACCGTGACGACTGCCGAAGATCAGCGTGCATACGACTAGCGGATACGGAAACATTAACGGCAGTGTGCCGGGGAAACGCATGTGGCCCACGCGTGCGCTCGCAAGCGTTTCCCACGCTAAGAACCAGCCTAGCATCTGATTTGCTTGTTTTGTGATAGCGCGACGGAAAGGCCACGCGAAGTTAGCGCTACCGAAGAACTGGGTGAACAGAGTGGTACAGTGCATTTCATGCTCTTGCTCTCAATCAATTCTTGTGCTGTATTGCTCAATAGTTCTTCGTTATGTTACATTAGTCTATGGTTGGAATGGTGCGCATGCAGTCGGACGAACACAGGAAATGACGAATTAGGCAGAAATAGCGCAAATTGTCAAGTGGTTTCAATTATTTGATCGATGCATATACCGGGTGTTCGAAGTAAAGATGTATGGTTTCCTTAAAATTAAGCACTGGGAGGTACCTCAAAAGCACCTTTGCAGATAAATTTCTTGTCCAGGGGGACACAAAGTGAGGCAATTATTATGGCTGTCAGCTGTCAAGTAATTAAGACTGAATAATGAACTTTTTTTAATGAGTGCAGCAAGCGGGCATGTTTGTATTGAAACGTTGGAGGCAGTCGCCTTTCTACACAGTTCCACTTGGAAGAATTCTTCTAGCATGTCTGTTGCCCAAGATATCTCGCTGCAAACAAAGTTTAATTGCGGTTTCCATAATTACGTATGCAAGACGGTGAGGATCTGCGCAATTTTCCTCCCTGATGTGACGAGCAGTCATTGCTTCCTATCGCCATCCTGTAGCAAAAGGGTAACCGTTATCATCTTTGCCTACGCCTTCGACCCGTTCTGAGGTGAAACGCTGCGTGCAACTGCCGCGGCACATCGGGAAGGAGCTTTGCGCCAGTGTCATCGTCACATCAGGGCAGACCGCTCTGCACCTACTGGCAAGGATTTGACCCAAGCTTCTATGAGTGCGTCCGTGCCCCAAAGTAGTTTCTCTGGAAGCCTTCACTTTCAGCGAAGATCTAATTTCACTTCAATTTCTTTTATTTCCCCGTCAGCATGCAGCACATGAAAGAGTTTGGTAGTCAGTTGGTGTAGTGAATTGCAGCTTTATTGCTGACGGTGAATTCCTGCTCTTCCGCCTGCACGGAAAAAGTCGTCCTCGTGCCCCGGCGAGCAATTAACGAGAGAGCAACGAAGCGGCCGCCCTTTGAGAGATTCTAAACCAGACAACCATAAGTTTTGCGGGCGCAATAAGCGGGAACCACCCGCTAACGTCGTGCGCTATGCACAACCGTAATATTCGCGCGTTTGTTAGCATTATGTTAGCGTTAGCGTGCGTCTCAACGCAAACGCTAAAACGGAACGCGCTGCGTGCCAACTGGTGGTCGTCTAGTACAGAGGAAGGCATACCGGCTAAAGCTAACGCAAGCACATACGGCGCCGTCTAGACATAAAGACACTAAATGCACTGTAGAATCCACAAACGCGCCACTAACTCGAGCTGATCCAAAGTCGCCATTGTTGCGCCTCCATGGCGTTTGCAGAAGTGTTTTGCAGAAGTGAAGCGCACACGCATCACGCATCAGATTCATGCACTGCCGCAAAAAACATGAAGGGAGACGAATCTCGGCATGTATCGGCTTGACTTGTGGCCGTATCGTGGAAAGAGGCGACCGAAGAGAGCGTCGTCATCTCTGTGCTGCTACAGAAAATATGAGCGGACTTTGTAAACAAATTTTGTTAAGCCTTCTGCACCGCAAATTCACTTTGAATCTAAAAAATGGAGCCATTTTATCGGCGGTACACGGTTGGCGAAGCCTCAGTACTCAAATATAAATCAAATACGAACATTATTTGGGATTGAATTAGTTTAATAATGCAGGACGACGACTAGAAAGATACGAAGTGGACGGCTCTCGCTTGAACAGGCGCCGCCATCTTGCCCTACATACGGGATCTCTTGCGTGCGTTAGCGCTGAACGCTATATTCCAGAAATAGCGTTTGTACGTAAGAGCTCGGGCTACGTGTACGCTCAGCTCATGCGCGGTTAGGATCACGCAACGCTAACGCTAACGCCAAATCCTTGCGTTTGCTATTTTTTGCTATACTAAAACTCGCTTTTAACAACTTACTGGGGTAATCAATCAGAAATAAACAAATAGTTATCGCCACCTGTTACAGTCACTGGTCCGACAACAGGCGCTTGAAGCAACCTACACCACAGACGCAGGAGAAAATAAATGGCATAATACGCAACACTTCACGCTCACGACAAAACACCTGCAGAGGATGATGACGACCGCTTTATATCACACAGGGTATGGGGCACCGATCAACGGCGCAAATATCGGCGGCTCTTTCCAGGCAGCGCCGAGCGCTTATGCAGCAAACGAGACAACACGGTGATCGTGGTGACCAGACACTGCACTTTCGCAGAATTCAATTTGGGATGACCGGTACTAAAGTCAGCTTGCGAGAGCGCGATCTCACTGATGACGCCGATAGATTGTCGCGAACTGTGGAGACGGCCATTTTGTTTGAGGTACGTAAGCGAGGAAGAACACGCCTTTTGATTCCCCTCGTGAGCGCGTCCGGTCGCGACGTCACGATGACACGGCAACGCCTTTGGCTGGAAGAGGGTCCTTTGAGAGCGAACAGCCAGCTTTTTTCTTTCTTTATTTATTTATTTGAAGTACCTCTAGCGCCTGAATGCATTAATGCAGGGGGAATACACAGGGTTACATATGCTTACACAAAGTGATAAAAGAGAACAAGATTAGCAAAAAAAAAAGAAAGAGATCTAGCTATGAGCGTAACAGTATATCTCTGAACGATGTTTCAGTACGACAGTCAACAATCTCCCGTGGAAGCTGATTCGACTGGGAGATAGTGCGCGGGAAAAACGAGTGTAGGTATACGTTTGTTCTGCAAAGACTTTCTCTGATTTTCAGAGAGTGGTCTCTTCACTGAGACATGAAATGGGGAGGTAAAATATAAAATTCTTTATCTATTTTAACCAAGCCGTGAAAGATTTTGAAAAGCATTTCTAATCTAATGTTTTTTCTACGTGTACTTAGCAGTTCCCACCTCAACCTATCCCTTATTGCACTAACACTAAACGTGAAGTCATAGTTAGAACTGACAAAACGGGCTGCACGGTTTTGTACCAGCTCGAGCATATTAGATAGAGTTTTACTTTGCGGTTCCCAAGCCGCACAGGCATACTCTAATATAGACGATTTTCCGCAGCGGCGCACGGGCGCTGCCATGTTTGATCACGTGATCGTAACTGGCCTTCCCCCAACCATTTGCCCCAGCCAACGCATTGGGCCAGCGAAGCGGCCGTGGCCGTACTACACAAGCTGGTTGCTGCAGGGTGTAAGCAAGTCACATGCTTGCGCAGCAAAACATAGTTCCACATGTAATCGCCTCAGAGTTGAAAACGTTGAGACATTTGCGTTTGTTTGGTACGTACCACGCCACAATGATAAGGGATACGTTCAATCTGCGTCGTATTTATGGTGTATGTCTTTAATTGTTGTATTAGCAGCCGCCAGTAGCTGGGGTTACAAGCCAACATGGCAGCACCCATGCAGACGCGACACCCCGCTTCGATCCGAACTCGCGCTTGCTACTCGCCCACTGTCCTCACAGCAATAAATAAATGGCAAAATCGGCCATCGCTTTGTGTCAGCTCACGCTGGAGGAGAAACGTCAGGTATGCTTTGTCTTTATTATTGCGATCAGCTGTGTTTATTTAGCCATGCCTGCTAAGCCTTGTCTCGGACAACATGAGAATGAATCTTGGAAATACTGCAAAATACCGACGAATACATCGCTCTCGAAGCTTCAGGACGCGAATATAAAGCAAATAAATGCGTAGGTTTTGAACTTACGGGCCACACAGCGCAGGACGACGACGTGATAAATTCGAGGCGAAGGAAACTACATCCACAGGTGCCGACATGTTTACTTTTCCGGCGCTGCCGTCTGCGCCGTCTGCTCGCTTTTACTCGTGTGCGCGCAGACGCTATGAGAACGCCGAGCAGACGACGCGACGCGGATGGAGACATATTGAGCAGCTCTGCCAAAGGCCACGGCAGGGGCATGGCCATGGAGACGGCCACGGTAGGGGGGCGGCCACGGTGCGGTGGCGCCAGTGGCGCCATCTAGTTTGATTTAATAAACCAGCTGCGGAAAATCGTCTATAGGTCTGACGTTCGAAAAATAAGTAATTCTCTAACTTTGGGGGGAGCTAAGCGGAAGTTTCGTTTCACAAAATTTAACATTCTACAGGATTTTGCTGGAACATACTCAACGTGTTTAATCAAAGTAAGATTTGATGAAAAATGAACACCAAGGACCCGAGTGTAGGTGGTAGTAAGCAGCTCGGTTTTGCTTTTGTTTAAGCTCGCTGGGAGGTCGCAAGGTTAAAGTTCACTGTTTTCAGTTTCCCAGAGCCATTTCGGAGCAGGTTAGGACCAGTTAGAACCAAATATTACACTTTGGAGCAGTTTGTAGCGATTGGAGCAGCACTTCCATCCAGAGTGTGTGAACGAAATGTTTTTCGTTTCAGTTTTAGCTTTGTTCCACCGCAAAAAGTTCCGTACTCTCTCTGTTCTGAAACAAAAAAAGAAATGTTCCGTAACGGTTCGTAACGGTTTTTTTCTACGCAAAATTTGAAGTTAAGGTAATCATAAAAAAACCTCGAATTTGTGACATATACTTGCCATCCTCTTAAGAAAGTGGGACAGGGGTAAAACACGTTGTTCCCACGTTCTTCAGAGGAGCGGAAGTAACTGTGCCATAAATTCCTACCAACTAGCACAAATGAGTATTCACTTCAAAGTTATAGTATATATTTTCTCAAATGTCAAGTACAATATGTTGTAGCGGGCTCAATGCTTTGTGTCAAGGGAGTGAGTATGATCTCAGCAGCAGCACGTTGAGTGTACTCTCTGATGTGCGAGACCGCTGTTCTGATAAAAAATGTTGCAGTGGCTTAGCTCGGCTATGCCAGGATATACGTAGCGTTAGCAAAGCTTCAGCTGATTATTAGCTTTTCGTGTGTCCGCAACGCGTTTGGCCTTCTGTTCATTCTTCCTACGCTCAACCGCTAATTGCCAGGCAACTACTTCGGGATCCGATGGGTTAAGCTTCTCCGCTCTGCTGCGCTGTTGAGCAGCATTTGCGCTCTCCTTCTCCGTGGCTATACCACACTGGCAAACGCCAGTCAGAGGCGCTATCAAGCGGCTCCAGCGCAGTGTCAGAGGGCGACTGCACAGCGAAGGCGAACAGCTGCGCGCGCGCCGGCGTCAGTGCGTCTGCCACGGCTACGACGTCACTGTCTCTGGTATGCGCTGGCCGGCCGCGGTGAGTCGCGCCGGCGGCAGCGGATTGGCGATTTGAGATTGGCGAGCCAGCATAGAGAATGGTGGTCGCTAACTACTCTGAATGGGCATCCGTACAAGTATGGTCGAAACTTTGTTATAGCCCAAACAACAGCTAAGCATTCTTTTTCTGTTGCAGAGTAGTTTTTCTCTGCTGATGATAATGTTCGGCTGGCATAGGCAATCACACGCTCTAGGCCATTTTGCCATTGAACTAATACAGCTCCAAGTCCGACGTTGCTGGCATCGGTGTGTATCTCTGTGGCAGCGGTCTCGTCAAAGTGACCGAGTACAGGGGGAGCCTGGAGATGGCTTCGCAGGGTATCGAAGGCACGTCCCTGTTCCTGACCCCAAACAAACGGTACGCCTTCTTTCGTAACGTGGTTGAGGGGCTCAGCGATTTTGAAAAAACCTTTGGCAAAGCGTCGGTAGTAAGCGCACAGCCCCAGGAATCGGCGTAGATCGCGCTTGTTTGTTGGCACGGGAAATGCGGCGACGGCGCTTGTTTTCTCAGGGTCTGGGCGGATACCAGCGTGACTCACGACGTGACCAAGAAACTTGAGTTCCTCGTAGGCAAAGTGACATTTCTCAGGTTTGAGAGAAAGTCCGGCGGTTCGAATCGCCTCAAGAACTGTCTGGAGGCGCTGGATGTGCTGTTCAAATGTGTTAGAGAAGACCACCACGTCGTCTAGGTAGACAAGACATGATTGCCATTTGAGCCCAGAAAGAACCGTGTCCATCATTCTTTGAAAAGTAGCTGGCGCTGAGCCTAAGCCGAAAGGAAGGACTTTGAACTCGTAGAGGCCGTCAGGAGTAATAAAAGCGGTCTTTTCACGGTCACGCTCGTCAACTGCAATTTGCCAGTAGCCGCTGCGTAGATCCATGGAAGAAAATATCGGGCGTTCCGTATGCGGTACAAGGAGTCATCTATTCGGGGTAAAGGTTAAACGTCCTTCTTCGTGATCTTGTTCAACTTTCGATAACCAACGCAAAAGCGCAGGGTACCATCTTTTTTTCTTTACCAACACAACAGGGGAAGCCCAAGGACTAGTCGATGGCTGGATGACGTCGTCCTTGAGCATCTGCTGGACTTGCTGACGTATGGTGTCTTGTTCTTTTTGCGACACCCTGTAGGCATGTTGTCGAACAGGTCTCTCGGTAGGCTCGGTGACG
The DNA here is from genome assembly GCF_013339695.2 of Rhipicephalus sanguineus. NCBI lineage: Eukaryota > Metazoa > Arthropoda > Arachnida > Ixodida > Ixodidae > Rhipicephalus > Rhipicephalus sanguineus. The sequence goes on from NC_051179.1 coordinate 161,657,010, forward strand.
ATACGATGCTTGGCAAGCGGCGTCTGTTTGACCTTCGATGTTGAAGCGAAGCAATCTCGAAATCAATCGAGTATATCCAAAAGACGCGCCCGTTGTGCGGAAGGTAGATCCTGGTTTACGTCGGGAGTGCTTGCGAATGGCATGCCGGAATGGTCGCACGACGAAAGGGCAGCTGATGTTGAGGGACCCGAGACGTCGGCAATGTCTTCAAGGTATGCGATCGCGGTGCGCCTTGTAAGATGACGATACTCCTCGCTGAAGTTCGTGACTAGTAGGCGAGCCTGTCTATTTCTGGGTTGAACAAGACCTCGGGCGACGCAGATTTGTTGTGCAAGAAGGAGAGACAAATTTCCCTCCGCGATTACAGTGTCGGGGACGTCCTGCTCACATTCAACGCTGACAAAGAGGCTGCTACGAGGAGGCAGAGTCACAGATTCGGCGGACACGCGTAGGGCTGTCTTCGAGAAGGGGGTGTTGTCAGCCTCAGCTTCAGGATGAAAGGGGTCCTCGAACGACACTAGCAACTCACGTAGATCAATGATTGCGCCGTATTCACGAAGAAAGTCCAGTCCCAGAATGAGCGGACGGGAGCACACGGGTAATACGAGGAAGGAGCCCGTGAACGTCGATGCACGTATACGAATACGTGCTGTGCACATTCCAGTCGGCTTCACCAGATGGCCACCTGCCGTGCGCAACGGGGGTCATACCATGCGGTCGTAACTTTCCTCAGTTTAGATGCCAGGGCGCCGCTCATAACTGAATAATCGGCGCCAGTGTCGACGAGGGCAGTGACAGCATGATTATCGACGAATACGGTGATGTCGGCAGAAGCAGTCTTGCTACTCTCGGAAAATAACGAAAAATCTGAACGGTCATCATCGGGTCGTTGCGTCGAGGGAGGCTCTTTGGCAGTTCGTTGGGAAGCGACTTTACCCCCAGAAGCCGCGGTTCCTAGTTTCCCCTGTGAGGACTCGGTGACCGGCTTCTGAAAGGAGCGTAGGACGGCGAGGGCAAACTAGGTGACATGGAGCGGCGAGGCGACGGTGATCGTGATTGGCGGCGTTGAACAGGGGGAGGAATTTGCTGGCCCGTAAGGTACGCTTCGATTTCACGGGGGCGCTCACCGTAGCGTGGGCACCGAGCATCAGGGTGGAAGCCGCGTAGACCGAGTTGGCGGTACTGACAAGAACGATACACGTGACCCGCCTCGACACAGTGGTAACATAGCGGACGGTTATCCGACGAGCGCCACACGCTTGCCTTGGTTGCGTTCTGTCTTGAGCCGGACGGCTGATACGTGGGTGCGCTCGGGAACCTTGACGCAGGGGGCGAAGTCGAAGAGGCGTCCTGGAATAGATGACTAGGCGGGTCTGTTGTCCGCAAAGTAGGACCAGTAGCGTGTGGTGCAGGAGATCGTAGGGCCGCCGCATAAGTCAGGACAGGGACCTCAGGTCTTGGTGGTGCGAATGGTGCGACCGCCTGTCTGATTTCATTTCTGATGACGTCCACGAATGCTGGCGCGGTTGGTTGAGGTCCCACTGCTTGGAGTTGGCGGAGCTCGTCACGCACGACACTTCTTATGAAGTCTGCGAGGGCCTGCCTCTCGCTGTCAGATCGGATAGAGCATGCCGTGGCCGTTATGTCGTGGCGTTCACACTGTGACGACCGCTGCTGGAGAGTACGTTCCATCGTGGTCGCCTCACTGATGAACTCAACCACGGTCCTTGGTGGATTGCGTACTAGGCCGGCGAAGAGCTGTTCTTTAACCCCACGCACCATATGCCGCACCTTCTTTTCCTCGGACATCGCAGGGTCGGCCCGCCTGAAGAGTCGAAGCATGTCCTCGACAAACATCGAAACTCTCTCGTTTGGTCGCTGGTTCCTAGACGAGATGGCTTGTTCCGCTCTCTCCTTCCTTTCGGCGTTGCGGTACGCGTCGCGGAGCTGGCGGCTAAACTCTTGCCACGTCGCAAAGGAACCCTCGTGGTTCTCGTACCATGTTTTGGCAGAGTCTTCTAATGCGAAGTAAACCCTCCGCAGCTTGCGACTTTCATCCCATTCATTGATGCTGGCGACTCGATCAAAGTGGTCGAGCCAGTCATCAACATCCTCAAAAATGTCTCCGTGGAAAGACCGTGGTGTCTGCGGTGCATGAAAAACATGCGGGAGCAGAGAAGAATAGGCGTCGTTGGTTTGACTCGCCTGGCTTATAGTCGAGGTTGTCATCTTGTCAAGTCTTGACAAGGGAACGAATTCGGGGGGTAGTCCTAGCAGGCGGCGGCTGCTTCTTGCTGTGGGAGCTGTGGCTGTCTCCAAGTTGCTAGGAATCACGGCTGGGAATTGGGAGCCAAGGTGCATGTACCCAGCGCCTCCACCAGTGTCACGGGCGAAATAAGACAGACAGACAATAAGACAATCACAATCACTTGTACTGAGGCGGTGTGTGAACAGTACTGTGGTCTGTCGGACCCCTTAAACCACTCTGATCAGGCCGCTCTGACTTCTATATTGCGCGAATACTAACTGCGTGTTTGGGTCTGTAAGCAGCGCTTCCCGATAATTTGTGTACTGCAAAGCCTGTACAGCCAATGGCCATTTATAAAATGCAGATCATTGCTTCATTAAATGGTAAAGGTGTGCGTGGCAGCGCAGCCCGCAGTGATTGCACGTCACTGTCGCAATGTCCGGTTGTCGCCATTTAGCCAAGGAATACGATGTGTATGCACAATTTGCGTAGACCTTATTGATGAATACTTCTTGAGAGGGCGAAAGCGGACAATTGCTGGGAAAGCGGAGTGCTGGGTAACCTGCGTAAAGCGTTTTTACTAGCATGACGCAGGGACGTGCGCACGTAGTGCATTGTGGCTACCGAGGGAGCCATTTGACTTAAGAACTCATATTGGTTTACCCTGAGGGGTGGCGGCAAAGAACGATTGGTCGACCCACCTGCAGAAGCAGCAGTGGCGTGTGCCGCCGTATTGCCCCCGGCCACACGCGTATGCCCCGGCGTCCATATAATTTCCAGGGGCGTAGCCAAAGGGGGGGGTAGTTCAACCTACACGCGCACATACAAACGCGCACATACAAACGCGCACATACACGCGCACATACAAACGTACGCACGAACATACATAAAGTATGGGTGAAGCCCCCCCCCCCCCTTCCCCGAAAAAAATTTCTGACTACGCCCCTTATAGTTTCTATCGGCCTGCCGGCTTTTTCATGCCTACGGAAGATGCTTTGAATAGCGGCAGCTGTCGCATCCTCCGAGGCTGGGCGAAATATTTCCGAGTAAGCAGCGTGTGAGTCGGTAAAGACACGAAGGGGTTTCTGCATAGTGCGTGGGAGGCTTGCAGTCGCTCCCCATATGGCAAGGAGTTCGGCATGCAGAGGGGTACCGTTCAGTAGATGGCACATGTAGGACCCAGCGCACTCGGTGGTCTGCGCGCAAATCCATGCTGTACAATCTTGGCCATCGGAGAGCAGCGTCCGTGTAGGTGTCGATGGTATATGAGCTCGCTTTCCTGAGTCGTCGCGTGGGAAGATCCTGGCGGGCAGTATCATTGTGACGAGATATGGGACGACGGAACCGTCGAGAGGCTATCGGAGTTTCCCATTGGGGTAAGGACTGGTTAGGAAGAGTGCATCATCATGTCGGTGACAATCCCAAGCGAGAAGGCGAGGACCTTGCGGCGTGTTTTCCATGCGGATGTGGTGTCGAGTGTGGGCTTCACGGATGACGTCCTGCAAAGGAGGAAAGCCCCCTGCACTTTCAAATGCGGGTATCTTAGTGTGTTTAGGGAGCCCCGTGATGGTGCGGAGAGTAGCCTGATGAAGGCATTCCAAATTTCGGACGCCCGTTGGAGAGAACATGTATATGGGCGCGCCGTACAAAATCTTTCCAATGGCCACAGCTCTTGCGAGGGTACGGCAGGCTTGCTGTCGTGCTCCTCCATATTTGTTCGACAGACGACGTATCATATGTAACGTGGCTGGCCATGCCTGCCGCAGTCCACCTACCCACTTCTGTGGGCTGTTGCAGCTGGCTATTGGTAAATTTAAACTTTGATTTGTCCGTTCTTTTATTGCGTAGTGTACGATCCAATATGGAGCGAGAGGTACATTTTCTGGTTGGTGTGATTCTTGCCGTCTGTGCTTATAGCTTCTGTGTTATGTTGAGCTAGCTGCACACCTCCTTCCTTAAGAGTGAACTCTAAGGTAAGGAGGGCTGCCTGCAGCTCGATATGCATTGATTCTTTGTCAGTATATTCCGGTGCTTATGTCCATGTAGTAATATCATCGGTGTAGATGGCAAATCTAGCCGTTGTGTCCTGCACAACATTTTCTGATACCCTGCTCATGGCCAGATTAAACAGCGTTGGCCCTAGAATAGATCCCCATGGAACACCTCTATCCAAGTAATAAGTCTTCGGGCTCCACGCAGGCGATGCGCCGCTTAAGCAAATAGGCCGGGCTGCAAGGAAATTTCTATTCCATGCCTGCGCACGCTGACTTGGATAGCGCTTAGCTAGTTCTTCAAGACTGGCGTTATGGGGAACGTTATCAAACGCTTTCTGCATGTCGACGGTCAGCATGTACCAAGGTTGCATCTTTCGTGACGTACAGTTAATAACACGCCATAGCAGCCAAAGACAGTCATGGGTGCCCAGGTTAGGGCGAAAACCCGCATGTTCTGGATGGTATCCCGGCCGGGTTATCTCGAGGTAATAGGACATGCGTGTGTGAATCATGCGTTCAATGAGCTTACAGAGAGCCGACGTTAGAAATATTTGCCGGTGCTTCTTGTAGAGGTTCTCTTTTTCGTGTTTCGGAATGCGATAAATGAGAGACAGCTTAGGTTCTCCGGTACATTCCTGAGGACCAGAGGTCACTGATTACCGCCAAGGGTGCGTCCTGGGCTTCATCTCCGAGGTTGCAGAGTTCTTGCCATGTGATTCGGTCGTGGCCTGGCGCAGATCGAGGATGGCTGTGTTTTATAGCTTCTAGCATTTATCTCATGTTAAATGGGCGATCAAGATACGGATCAGGCTGCGATATGGTGCAGGCGTGCGGAGGCGTAGGGGCAGTGAGTGAAGTGTGAGGAAAGAAAGTGGTAATAATTTCGTCTTCTACCGCTGAGGGACCTGCTTTGAAGAACAGCTCGGTCAGAGAAGGGTTACATTTTTCTTTCCCGCTGAGGCTGCGAAAAATGTGCCAGAGACTCTGGAGGCCCGGAACACGGCCAAGGAGCTCGCAAGTGCAATGCCGGGCTTAACTTTGAAGTTGGAGCGGAGATTTATTGATAAGCTTAAATTGGCGATTGATTTTCATAAGGTCAAAGGGCCGTTTGCCATGCGAGCGGTATCTTCTCACTAAATATTCTGCTGTTCTCCATAAATTGCCTAAATGATTATCCATCGATTGAGTATGGTATTCGCAAGGCACTGTTTCGCATGCCAGCGAACGGATCTGTTGAACAATGTCGAGAAGACCCTCAAATGTCGAGAAGGATCCAGTAACATGACTCCGAAAGGTATTCCAGTTAGTCATTGTTGTCGTTGTTTTGATCTGGAGGCATTTTCGATGATGCGCCACGAATATTGGAAGATTATCGCTGCCCCATGACTGGCTGGTCTCTGTCCAGAGCCGTACAAATGGGGGGCTGGCGAGGGTAAGATCTGGGCTCGTGTCTGTCTGCGCTTTATGCAATCCTATTCTCGTAGGTATGTCGGGGGTGTTTCTACAGAGGAAAGTTCAATAGTGTCGTAAAAATATTTCCCGTCCAATAGTGTCGTAAAAATATTTTCCTGAGATGCCTCCTTAGGCTTTTGCAGCCACGTGTTTGGTCCAACTGAAATAGTTTCCGGGCGTAAATACGCGGACACGGCCACAAAGGACCTTTGGCCAGGGGGACGAACTTTAGCAGCTACAATTTCGCGAGCGTTGGAACTGAGATCAGGAAGGTCCATTTGGGTGTCTGGGCAGTCATTACGGACCAGAAGCGCTGCCTGGCCTTTGGGAAGTTGGCGGGCGTTTGTGGCGGCCGACACTAGCTTTTGAGGGGACATCATAGCTGGTGCTGTAGCTTCTCGTCGCATTTCTTTACGCACTTCAGGCGATTGACAGTGAGTGTTAGACGACTGCACAAATATGTTGCGACCGCAGAGAGACCATCTTTCCTGGGCGTCAGCCACCGACTCGGGCGAGATTCTGGCGGTTACCCTGGCCATCCAACACACCTTGAGCCTCCCCGCGGAAACGTACTACATAATCACCGATTCGCATGTGGCATGCCGTGCTTTCCTAACAGGTCGCGGCATTCCCGAACCTCATATTCTACTCTTTTACGTACATCCAAAGTTGCATCAGACATCAGCCACACAATACACCTGCTCTGGACTCCTGGTCATGCCTCACCGTCGGGTAATTAACGCGCTCATGCGGCCGCTCGAGAACTCACCTTCCGAGCAGCCTCGCGCAGTGAGGCGGCCAACACAGAGCTAGGTTCCCCACTTCTAACTTATCGCGAGGTCACACAGCATTACATACGCCAACGACAGCGATACCAACCACCACCAGCGCCCTTCACACGAGAGGAGGCTGTCGCACTTCGCCGAATGCAGACCCGAACATTTCCAAATCTGCACTTCCTGCACAAATTATATCCGACTCGCTATACCAACGCCTGTCCAGGATGTGGCGCCATCCCCACAACATTTCACGTCACCGTAGAGTGCACCGCTGCCTACTTCCCTCCCCTCCCACCAATCCTTCGGTCCACCCGTACCCCAGAGCAGTGGGAAGGCATCCTTCGCGAAGGCGCCCCCGAGGTCTGTCGGGCGCTCGTCCAGCGGGCCCGGGCTATCGCAGAGGTTGCCATAGGAGTCCCGGAATAGGGACCCTCCCCGTTTTCTTTAAATTTTAATAAAGAAATGTTTTCACCATCATCCACACTTTTGCATCTGAGGGACCAAATCTCGTTGATGTTCTCTCACCGCAAGAGCAAGGTCGAACGTACCGCGCTGCCGAGTAATCAGCGTCCACTTTTTAAGGCTCGACATAGGAAAGAGCTGCATATGCCCTAAAATTTGTGATTTGCTTTTCTGAGCGAGACGCGTGTGAGATATACGAGTATCTAGCACATTCATGTGTTCAAGCGCTGGCGTGCTTAAAGGAGGCATTGCCAATTGCTGTGGCTTCTGGGCGGTCTTGTTGTTTGGCGTGGAAAGTACCTACGTATTTTCTGTCATCTGTGGCGGAGAACACAGCTCGTGGCCGGTGTTGACACTTTCCGCGGGACATGTTGCGAAGCTTTCGTTGGAGTGGTTGCTGCGGGTATCTTCAGCGCCGAGGTTGTGCCGAGCAAGCAGAGCGATGGATGCCTTGCGCTCTTCCGATGCCTTCACTGTAGGCATGTCAAAGATGACAGGAGCTGGTATCTGCATGAATTCAAGTCCTGTGTAGTCCTCCCTCTCGTGTCTTCGTCTTTTTGCGCTGTTTAAACAATGAAGTTAACCAACTAGCCCAATTTTACACACTGTTGGAATTCAAGTGAATGCGAATCTGGGGCCGGCTCCTGCAACTGCGCTGAATGAGGAGTGGTCTCCGCCTCTCTAAGTGATGTCATGGCGTGAAGTACCGGCGCAGAGACTGACACCAGCAGCGGAGTGCAGCAACTCCGCCCAGCGTCAGCTGTAGGACATCCACAGAAGCGTTCTGCCCTGGGTCCGGGGGGCACCGATGAACCATTGAGTTGCTGCCCCACATGATCTCGATGTCCGAGAGAGGGCACGTTGCCACAGGGCATAGCTGCACCGTGCCCTTCGCGATCTCGTCCACCGAGAGAGTGCAGGGTGGTGGAGGGCCCAGGTGCGCCGTCGATGTGGTGTGCCTCACAGCTGCCATCCGCGGTAGATAATTGGTTGGCAGGAAGAGGGTTGGAGCCATGAGTAAGCTGCCGGAAAAGACTTATCAACTTTAAAGCGCGGTGAACATGAGTAATGAAAATGTCACTGAAGACAGGGGCATTTTCCTGGCCCATGTTGACCGCGCTTTAAAGGGCGACTTCGAATGTTCAGCACTGAGGACGTTTAGGTACGTCGATGATTACCTGCTTCTTTCTTTGCGGACTACATACCACAAGAAAAATGAATGACATTTTCAATGCTTTCAGGCAGTGGGCCCATGGTCTAACTTTCACTTGCGTCTCCCTAAAAGAAAGGACCATCTAGTTTGGGATTTGTCTTTCAAGTTTAAGCCTGATCATGTGTGTTGGGTCTTCAGCCCTCGTTCGAAGAAACCCCTGCTGAGTTTTTCATCAGCGCATTCTTAGATGGCCAAGTATGGTATTGTGGTCAATTATCTCAGTTCGGCTATATTCGAGTCGTGTTACAACCAAATTACTACCACTTATTGAATACAAGTAGGTAGACTCCGGGATGCTGGCTGTACTGACAGACTCCTTGTGTGAGTCTGTCAGAAAGTTTTGATGTTGAGTAAGAAACCCCAGTCCCCAGCTTCTGGAAAAATGAATGCTAAGAAGAAACAAAAATAATTTACTGTAATCTCGTGCGCGCAAGGTCTATCGCACCGTAGGAAGAAAGGGTGGAGGGGAGGGGCGGTACAACGTAAACATAGTGTTTCCGGCCAAATTAAACTGAAGAGCATTTGTCCAGCAATTGAGAAAGAATAAGGAGTGGAAATAATAGTAGGGATGTCTGCGGTGTTAAACATGCGAACGTGTTATTACCGTGCAAATGTTACGTTGCTTATAGCATTCCCTTCACTTTTGGGCATAACTATATTGGCCAAACGAGACGCTGCTTGAATATTTGTCTCAGAGAACATTGCAGTTCACTAAAAGGTGCGCCTTCGAGCCATCTTTCCATGCACTTTGCCCGTTGTGGCTGCGCTCAGGCTGTCCAGGATACCACAATCATATACCGCCACGCTAATCAAAGAACAAAGGAAGTTGTAAAGGCTTACCATATCAAAAGGGTGGCAGACACGTGCCCGAGGGCACCATTGACTGAATTAAGTGATCACATGTTTTCGTATATGGCGCAGATTTTAACGCGACAGCGTTAAAGAGCTCGTTTCGCAGAATTCTGGTGTCGGCGTCGGTGTCGTTGGTTGTGAGCGAAAAAAATCATAATTGTCAGTGACCGAAAAGTGGAGAAAGACGCAAATAAAATAAATAACAAAATGTTGTGTCCGAGTGAAGAACGAACCTAAGCCGCCTGCGTGTCAAGCAGGTGTTCTACCACACAGCCACGCCTATGCTTAGAACTGCACTGAAAGTAACTTTCGTGCTTCCCGCACATACGCGTCCTGTATGCAGGCCTCACAACGCGAAATCATATATCGCAGTAATATTGTCTGGTACAAGAGTACACTGCCATCGGGCGTCACAGCAAGAGAATATGAAAAAATTCCCCCACCTCCCCGAAGTGAATCGTGAGGAAATGCGCATGCATTTCTTGCGCCGACAGTACACGGCGTAGTAATTTTAATGGCGTAAAGCTGGATACATCGACGCGCTCAAGTGTCTCCCTTTGGGCGCCTCTTTCACCGAACGCTTCCTACGTGTGTTCGTAATCACCTCAGGGATGTTGCCACCGCCTTCAATGCAGCACAAACGCGCTTAGAACGCGCTGTTTTCAGGCTGTGCCAAGGCAGCACAAACGCTTCAAATCCGTTTGTCGGCACAGCTCGAGTGATGCAAAAAATGATCCTGTGTTGACGTCACCATATGACGTCAGCATGACGTTTCAGATTGTAAAATATCTGACGTCATCATGACGGCAGAAATTCTGACGTGACGTAACGGCACGAGATGCCGTCATCACATGACATCGTAGCTTGGTCAAGGGGTGCGCGATCACGGAGGCAGTGAAAAACCAGGTGAGGTGCCTCCGGGTCCGGAGGCAGTGCAGAACCACGCTAGGCGCGCAAAGTTTTCGGAGGGATGGCGGGTCAGGATCAATGCATTAACTGAGAAGAAAAGGAAGATGGCTTTCGCCTTCTAGTCATCTTAGGTGAATGCACAAGGGACACTGTGAGTTTTTATATTTATATTATATTTTTAATATTTTTATGGCTTCATCTGTTATATTACAAAGCCATTACGTATTAGTTACAATTGTCTAGCCACATTCTCAGAGTAATACTTCCCCGACTTACCTCTGCAGGTACAGTTTAACGAGACACAGCTATGAAATAATGGGCGGGATAGCGACGTCTGGATGACAGAAATCGTGCGCTGCCCGGAACAGTGACTGCATGACAATACAAAGACACGAAGGTACCATAACAACGGTAATCTAGGATGTCTACAACAAACATCCCAATATGACATCGGCGTGTTGCATGACGTCCTTCTGAAAAGTGGAGGATGGATTGATGGGATGTTCCCGAGTAAAATTTGTGGGTGAACTATTATTATTTCCTCTTCATAGTGCAAAATTTCCTGTTTGCATCTGTGCTTTCAAGCCTAATTAAAGCATTAGGGTTTGTCACTACAATGAAAAGGGTTCAAGAACCACCTTACGTGATAAAGAGAGGAGTTTATTTTGTCGCATAAAAAACAAACGTCAGGGTTGTTTATTGAATCAAGAAATGAACTGAGAATACCGGACGTCGCTTAGACGTATGTTTCTTAGAAACTGTGATGAATGTAGTTAATATCAATCTGTGAACCCCCAACGGGCAAGCTGTAAAATGTCAAAAATAACAGTCCTTATATATTTACCTGTTCTGAAGGTACCAGTCTCTTCCAAGAAAATTTGAAGAGGAAATAATAATGACGCTTCCCGTATGGAAATTATAAAACAAAGGACGAGGTGTTTTTAAGATACGCTTGCAAAATGACGTACGTCACTTAAGCGCTAGAGCGACAAGAAAACAACTGTGCCCCTTGTAGAGAAAACAAGTGCTCCTGTCTTGAAATTTCTACCAGTGTACAGCGTGTGTAGAAGCGCGTTTGCGATAGTGCATTCCTTATAATCCGTGCAGTCTCGTTGCAACATCTCGTGGTTATTTCGGTTTTGAGATTAAAGACATGTCATAAAGAATTGGAAATTTAGAAACATGGTGTGGCCGGATAAGAACGAAGAAGAGATTGAGGTTAGCTCTTGAATGAGATTTGCTCTTGGCGGAGGTTTTAGATCAACGTCAATAATACCGAAGTTAGTTTATAACAAAAATGTTGGCCTAAATATATACAAATTTAGGCTGAAAAAACGCTTTCCAGCTCATTTCGCGATTGCTGAAGCTTTTTTTTCGCCGTAATATGGATGTTCTTGGCAAATAACAGCTTTTACGTTTACAGGGATAACATTTCTTATCTGATTCCCCGTCTGAACGTCGTTTCACGCGCAAGCGTAGCTCGTCCGCAATCAAAGCGGCACTGGTAATGTAAGCTCTCGCATTGTCGAGCGGCCGCCGCAGCGGGACGTCTACTGCAGCGTGCCAAGCGGCCGATCACAAGACAGAACTTGCCGCACCATGAAACCCGACTGCTGATTTTTTGTTGTGAAACAGGTGCCTCATGATTACGTAGCGTATACTTATTATTGGTGATAGCGATCATATGGACACTCTCGGCGGGTTTTTCGCCGGTCGCCGTCATGTCCCGTATTTATATATTAAATTAAATTATGGCGAGACGTGGTCCATGCTACGTCGTTGAACTGCGCCGCGGTTTGCCCTGTCCTGGATGGCGCCCTACGCTGCTTTTCGATTTTTGGGTCTGAGGAGGACGCGAGCGCAAGAGCCCAAGAGAGGCTTGTGTCCCTGCGCATAGGCCCTAGCCGCTCGCAATTTCTTAGGTCGCCAAGCTCACTGCGTCCCCAATTCTAAAGCTCCCTACTGTTTCGCGGAGTTGGGATGTGCGCCTCCGACATGTACTTTGACATGCAGGGCGTGGTCATCCGCGCTCGCGCGCTTATCTCTTGAGGGGGTAGGTTTGTACGTCCTGTGATTTCACCGCAAAATTTGCGTTGATCCTGCATATCGCACGAAGGTCGCTTCGCTCGCTGCAGCTGCCACGCTTGCGATAGGAGTGAGCTGCTAGTTACAAGAGCGAATCTAGAGGCTTGTTGAGGTAACAACTGTCGCATTTCGCGCTCGTCCCTGTGTATACCTGTGCGTTCTTTTCATGCGGCCTGTTTTGTTGTTGGAGGCAGCGCGCTGCAAATGTCGAGCTGTGGCAGTTGTTAGTTCGCGCTCGCCCTGGGTGCTCTGTGCGTTCTTCGTTGTGACATTCTAATTTGTTGCAATCGTATTCATTTCTCCGCCCTCGCGGCGAAACAGTGACTTTATTTGAACAACTTCTGTCCAATTTGCTGCACATAAGGAACAGCAAGGCTTCAAGGCTAGTTTTCACACTTCGCGCATGGTTAGCAACTCAAATAATTAACGTTTTTATGTTTTTGTTTTACAAAGAATGGTCCACAAAGCCATATATTTCACCAGAGAGATAGAAAAAAAAGTAGAGGTGGCCTTTTCGTGAACGCTATTTTCAGACTCCGGCATTTTTCACAAACCGCATACGTATCAGCCAATTTTGAATTAAAACAGGGCGCGTTACACAATCCCACTATAGTTATACACTAGTAACGAAGACACATTTTCTCTAAACGAAGTGCAAAACAACAAAAAACATACACCCTAAAATACTAGCAATTGTTCCGTGTACGAATACTACCGATGAGCGAAGATCTTTAGAAATGGCGCGCAAACGACTATGCGTCTGACCTCGCTGCTCGCTTTTATGAAGGCGGAAGGGCGGGGAGAGCGTCCGCTGCGCTAGGTGGCGCTAGAGTCCCTTGATCTTAGGAAAGTACCGCTATTCATTGTACTCACCGTCGCGCGCGCGTCTTCCTTTCTCCTGCTCGCCCCTTTTGCGTCATTTCTTGTCCGCCTCTTTTCTGCGCGACGATTGGTGTCCTTTGCAGTTGCTCATAGAGAAGCGTGGATCTTGCGTTTTGCTGGTATTTTTCTTGTTCGCTAGCGCCATTTTTCGCCGCAGATCCGCGTAGCGAACGTTCTTCACGTTTTGTTTTTTTGCGCTGTGTGCTTGCGCTATGCCGTGCTGTTGCGTCTGTAACTACAAAGACCAGCAGGCAAATGTAATGCACTTTTATGATACCGCAAGGGTAAGCGTGTGGCGGTGCGCAAGAAGCAGTGGCTGCACAACATCGGCTGAAAGAACTTTGTTTTGACAAAGAACAGTGTTCTTGCAAGACACCTTTCTTTCCCTCGTGTCCAAGCATTGTCGAATGCTGCGTTTTAAATATTCTTCGGGCAGCTCATAAACGTTCTTCTTTTTTCTCGGCTATTTTCGTGTGCATAAAAATTGGGTTGTTCTCAATATGCTGAATATTGCTGAGACTCCATCACTTCGCATGCCGGAACTGTTATTCAGTCTGATATGCACAACTACAGAAAACTGTTTCCGTTGCGAATAATTGCGTCCGATAATACAGCTTCTCGCTTGCGCTTGTCGTGATTGTTAGGATCCGCTAACGTGAATGTTAGAAAAAAACAACAACAACAAACGAATGAACGAATGACCCTTACTGGCGTTCGTTTCCATACGAGGTCTTGTTTACTTTTTTTTTTGAAGGGGGTGAGGTGTCCCCACACAGAAATGACGACACAATTGCGACCCGGCGCAAGGAAAACAATGAAAAACAAGCCTGGCCAACACAAAAACAATAACGTCATGATGGATTAAGGTGAGCGCAAGTGAGCCGTTATCTTGCAGGCTGCGGGCGAAATGGCTCGTCTTTGTCACGCCTGCATTAATGCGCTGTCCGTTCACCATTAGGAAACTTGATTATCTCTTGTACCGGCGTCGCACGGCACTTTTCATCACGATCAGTCAATCCCGATTGAATTTCTTGATCGCAATCAACAATCATCCCTACTATACGGTACAAACTAATCCGCATCGAGTTGGGTGCAAATGTAAGTCAAATCGCAATCTGGGAGTCAGATGTCGATGAGTATATCGTGACAGTCTCGATCCCCGATCGCTATTAAATTGACCGTGTACCAGCACCTGATCCAGATCGAGCCCAATCCGGGTCGGCCCCGATCGCGATCAAAAGGGCCCGCGTGACACCAGTATTGATTACGGCGTTGTGTGCTTTATAACCATTCACCTGACGAGTGCATCTGCTTATCGTAAAGGCGCTGCAGCTGTATACTTTGATAGACCTTCGAAAACAGCGCTTGTTTGCGCCACGGGATACCACTCTTAGCAAGCTCACTGCATGTAGACTGTTATTTTCTAAATGCTTCTTGGGCTGTATCCGACTCTACAGCTCATTATATTAGTGGCTTGACTGCGAATGCGCAGCCAATTTCAATTACACGAATATCCACTTAGAATATTTTTGCAAAAGGTGGCTTGGCTGAAAAGAAAACGTGCTACCTCTTCTCACTGTCACTTCCGGGTGTATAGCCTACAGCCGCTGCTTGTAAAGAACAAGCCGACAGTGCGAGATATCATCTTCCTTCCACCTTTTGTCGCAGTGAAACTTCGTGTCATGTGTAAAACAGTGTATATTTGGGCAGTGATATACTATTACCCTTTCTATTTTCTTGATACTGTATTTTTCGAAACATTACTACTTCATGACATAGTTATGCACTAGAAATGATTCTGTTGCTGAATATGATGCGATGCTCTTTTTGGTTATGTATCAACCAACTAATTGCGCGTGCATACAAATAGGCAGTCGGAGGCAGCATCGCTGACAGGACGCGTCCAGGGGCAAGGAATCGGCCAGCGGGAGGCCGGTTGTCATCAGTGGTAGAGCAGCCTGTTGGAGTTCACGAACTCGAAAAGGCTGTGGAAGGCCGGGATGTGGGGACATACAGGGTGGACCAGTTGGCTGGTGGTGGAGCTCGGGAGCCCATAGCGCCTGTAGGTCGCGGTGACCACGGCACGCTCCTGGGCCAGGGCAGGGCAGGAGCATAGCAGTTGGTCCAAGGTCTCCATGTCGCCGCAGCGACTGCAGGATGGTGAGGAGATGCGGCCCTTGGCATGTAGCTTGACTGCTGTCCATACGGAGCCAGTGCGGAGAAGGAAAAGCGTGGAGCGGTCGTGACGTGAAAGACCGTGCTCGGGAAGGAGCTTGGGTGGT
The DNA here is from genome assembly GCF_013339695.2 of Rhipicephalus sanguineus. Lineage (NCBI taxonomy): Eukaryota > Metazoa > Arthropoda > Arachnida > Ixodida > Ixodidae > Rhipicephalus > Rhipicephalus sanguineus. Next base: position 161,672,168 of record NC_051179.1, read on the forward strand.
CGGTCGGCAGCCACTATGGTGTCGGGGCGAGTGGCAGCAAGGAGCTGTTTCAGCTTAGGCTTGGAGTAATGAAAAAGAGCCCCCGATCGGGTTAGTGGGACTGCAGTGTCGTGGGCATCTCTTGCGAGGGCATCGGCCTTCTCGTTCACAGCAATCGCCACGTGGGAGCGAAGCCAGTCTAGTGAGATACCCCTGCCGTGCCAAGTGTTGTACACTTGGACCTGAGGAGGGCAGCTGTCAGGCCCTGAGAATTGAGGTCCGCGAGGATCTGTAGGCTGCCTTGAGTCCACACAGGAGCGCCACCGGAGTCTCAGGGGGTCCACGGCCAGGAGGTCTGCGGCCAGGTGCAGGCCCGCCAGTTCAGCTGCTGTGGAGCTTGCCTTGAAGGTAGCCTGCACTGTCTGGTGCTGCCACGAGCTGGAATTGTGCAGGTAGCCGCCGCAGGCCGTCTGAGAGCACAGAGCCGTCGGTGAAGTCGAGCAGCCTGCCCTCGAGTTGCTCCTCGAGTTTGCAGGCAGCTGCCTGCTGAAACGCCGCCGTTGGTGTGTGGCGCTTCGATGTTCCACCGAGGGATGTGTGCACCTCCGGGGATGCTTGATGTTGGGGCGGCGCTGGCAGTGGAACTGATCGATCCGTGATCACCTCTGGGTATAGCTGGCAGAGGCCCCCCGTGCGGGAATGTGGCATGCTGCGCAGTCGAGTGAGCAGCGCCTCCGTCCTGGGCCCGGTGGAGCCAATCAGTGTGACCTAGAGCTCATTGCATCATGAGAAGTTACAGTGGCCACTCGCCCGCCAGTGTAGGGGTGGTAGTACAGGTCTTGGGGAGTCCGAGGATGCTTCTCACTGCTCGCCTGTGCAGCCCCTGAAGTTGGCGCCGCCTGGCCGGGGACAGCAGGACCAGAGGCATAACATACAGCAGGATGGACGTTGCTGCTAGGGCCCACTGCACTGTCCAACCCTGTCCTCGCTGTTGCAGTATGGCCACGGCTCCCTGGACCCGGCTAAACTTGGAGGAGATTACCTTGGCTCGAGTAATCCAGGTGAGGCGGTGGTCAATGGTGATGCCTAGGTAGGTAACCTCCCGTTTCCATTGTATGGTGGTGCTTTCAATGTAGAGCTTCCGTGCGCGGCGGCGCGCCGAGACCAGCGGATGTATCAGGAGTGCCTCCGTCCTCCCGGGTGACACCGACAGGCCGATTCTATGGAAGAAGGTCACGACAGCTTCCAGGGCGTTTTGCAGCGATTTGCGTATGGCCGTCAGGGATCGTCGTGGTCCACGTACCCATAGAACCAAATCATCAGCAAAGAGGGAACAGCGGACAGGAAAGCGGCCATGTACTGGTAGTGCCGCAGCGAGCCCCGCCATTACCAAGTTGGAGGGGAATGGGCTTAACACCGAGCCCTGTGGGGCGCCCGAAATGATGCCTCGTGGTTGGCTGAAAACTGTGCCTACTCGTACCCGGAAGAAGCGGCCTACCAGCAAGGGTGAGACGAATGCGGAGGCAGCCACTGATGCCAAGGCTGTCAAGTGCCACCTGAACTGCGGTCTTAGGGAGCCGGACAAAGGCGCTTTGGACGTCGTGGAGCAGTAGCATGGCATCTTCTCCGCTACCCCGGGCGTCTCAAGGGTGGCTGTATGTCGTGCAGTGTTACAAGGCAAGCCATGTTTGGGTCCCCTATCAGCCCACCTTATTCCGTCCGTCCAGAGAATCGCGCTTCAACCGCCATAGTACAAGAGTTCCCATAGCTGATGCGACAGCAACAGGCATTCGCCGAAGTAAAACATGATGTTCAGCGTCACATAGACATCACAAGACCACCGGTCTACGCGCGGCCACGGCGTCTTTCACCCGAGAAGCTACTACTTGCCCGACAAGTGTTTCGCATATGATGGAACTCGGCATATACGCCCTTCATCCAGCCCATATGCGTCGGCTAATCACATGGCCCACAAACCTGCAGATGGCGATTGGCGTCCCTGTGGGGATTAGAGGGCACTAAACCATGTGACGGTACCGTACCGTTGCCTAGTGCAGCACGTCCATGACCTCACCTCCTGCCTGCATGACGTTAACATCTTCGCAAAAATAGATCTGGTTAGAGCATATCATCAGTACCTGTAGCGCCAGGAGATGTTCCCAAGACTGCAATAACAAAGCCATTTGGATGTTCCAATTTCTACGGATGTCTTTCGGCTTAACGAATGCAGGCCAAAATTCTGAATGGTCATGGATGGTTTATCCGGGGCCTTGACTTCTGCAAGGTTGCATGGATGACCTGCCGATTGCTAGCCGCACGCCTTAGGAGCACGAGAGTCATCTACGCTGCGTGCTGCAGTGACTGGCAGAGCACGGCATTGTTATCGATATGGCCAAGTGCGTGTTCGGGGCTACCATTTTTGGGGCACAGGGTTTCATGCGCGGGTGAAGAACCACATCATGAGAAGTTCGAAGTAGCACGATGGTTTCCACAGCCAAAAACCATCCGCTAGCTCCGAGAGTTCCTGGGACTCATAAACTTCTACCGTAGGTTCGTTCCGAAGTGTGCCCACATACTTCACCCGCTGGACAGCCTACTAGCAGCATCAGGAACTAATGCAAGTGCCATTCAGCGGAACGACCAGGCCGTAGAAGCCTTCCTGCAGAGTAAGGAGGCTATCGCAAACGCCGCTCAGCTCGCATACCCGCAGCACAGTGTTCCGCAATGCGTAATGGTGGACGCCTCCGACGCCGCTATTGGAACCGCATTGCAGCAGTAGTGTAGCGGAAGGTGGCAGCCGATTTCCTTCTCCAGAAACTTCAGCCCGTCCGAACGACGGTACAGCCCCTTTTAGGGAGCTCCTGCCCATTTCATTTCATTTATCGATACCCTCAATGCCAAAGGCATTACAGAGGGGAGTGAGCATAACGTAGAAGTGAAAAGCAAACAAGAAACGCAGCACACAATAAATAAAGATAAAAGTTTTCCGTCTCCTATTTATACAGCGTTAGTTTGTTTCAAAAAACGCCAGGCCTGCGCTGAAACCGCAGCACAGTCACAGCGAAAGCTGGAAGAGCGGCGTTTCAAGAGCCCGTTGTAAGCTCTCTTGGGGCTACAATACACGTACACTAGAAAGGTACCCACTACGCCATAAATCAAATTTTCGTGAAGTTGGGAAGCGCCTACTAAGCCATTATTCGTCATTCTGCGGAGAAGCGAGGCACCAGCTACACGTCTGTAAGGGATTATGTGCACTTTTGTTGACGCGACGACTGATGACGATGAAGAATTACGGCTCAGACCTTTGTAATGGGTTGGAAGCTTTAAACGGCCCTCCAGTTATGTAATTTGCACTAGGTGACGCCCGGTCGCTATTTCCCTCTGCCGTCATGCTGTATAACATACGCTGACGTGGGAGAGAGACGGGGGAGGGATGCGAAGAACTTTACTGAGACCCCGAGGAAATGGATCATGCGCTTATGGGCTTCCTTGGCAACCATACAAGTGCACTTGAGAGGAACCCACTACGCTATAAATCATTGTAATTTTTGAGAAGTAGGGCAGCAGGCACTGTGCCATTTTTCGTCATTCTACGGAGAGCCGTGCTATCTGCTAAACGCATGCAAGGCATTATGCGCACTTTGTTGATGCTGTGCCTGATGACGACGAAGAATTATGGCAGAGACCTTTGTAATGGGTTGGAAGCAATCAACAACCTACTCTTTGCGCAATTCGCATTGTGTGACGCCTGGTTATAGAATTCGCGTTGTGCGACGCTTGGTGCTTATTTTACTCTTCTACCACGCTATATTGCATATGCTAATGTGGTTCGTTCCCGACACGAAGCCTGTATAGGACCTTTTTGCAAAGCAGTTTCAATCACCGGCATGGCTCAGAGGTTGAATACTGGGCTCACACGCAGAGGGCCCAGGTTCGAACCTCGTTCCATCCTGGAATTTTTCTTATTTCGTTTTTTTTCTTATTTCTAGCGATACTGGTTACGGACACCGGCGGCGGCGGCGGCGGCGGCGGCGGACCACTACGGCGCCAAAAACGGCCGGTGAAATGATCTCATAACAGCTTTCGCTGTAAAAGTTGGTGGCCATCACTAGTGGCGATGCTTCCGGGAAGGCTGTTTCCAATCCTGTGATATGCATAGAATAAACTATGATAACAGTAATCAGTGCGAGAGGAAACGATTCCAACTTTGTAGGAGTGATCAATGCGAACGGAATGGCAGGATGGCTTAGCGATTAATTCATTAAGAAGATGGCTGTCACAGAAGTAAATTTTGTGAAAAAGGCATAGCCGAGAAAGATAACGGCGAGAAGCAAGTGACGGTAGACTGAGAGTTAGTTTCATGGAGGAGATACTAGCAGTTCAGTTGTAGTTGTGAAGAATGAATCGTGTACTGTTATTTTGAACAAGTTCAAGTGAATTGATTAGCTTGGCAGTACTCGGGTCCCATAGAGCGTAAGCGTGCTCAAGTTTGGAGATGATTAAGGTATTGTAAAGAAGCAGTTTTAGTGATGCGGGGCAGAAGAGAAATTACGTTATAGGTATCCAAGCATTCGGTTAGCGTTGTTATACACGCTCCTATATGCGCTGTTATACGACATTTCCGCCACTATGTAGAAGGGCGAGAAATTTTTTTACTCACGGATCACAAGCCGCTGACTTACGCATTGCGTGCAATGAACTTAGATACTGGTGCACACGTGGCACGAGAACTCGCAGAATTCACGACATATATACGACATGTCAACGGGGAGGACAATGCAGCATGAGATACTCTTTCGCGCAGCCCAGTGAACGCCATCAGTCTACCAAACGGCGTTGTCTTCACCGCACGAACACGCCTCAACGTAGCGACACGGAGTTCAAACACCTCTGAAGTCCACAACCAGCGCCTTGAAGCTGCAATGGGTGGCTGGACCAAAAGGATCTGTATGCCGTGACATGTCCACAGGTAGGGCGAGACCATTCGTGCCCCCGGATCTTCGTCGCAACATTTATGAATTGCTGCACGGCCTCTCGCATCCCGGAATTGCAGCCGCTGAACGGATGAGCACAGCTAGCTTCGTGTGGCCCGGAATAAACCGAGACGTCCAACGTTGGACATGGGAGTACCTATCATGTCAGCGCTCTGAGGAGCAGCGCAGTACAGTACCCCCTTAAGATCCTTCCCAAGCCGAACACTCAATTTTCCCCTGTGCGTTTGAACCTTGTGGGAGCATTGCCTTATTGCCAAGGGCAAAACCACTTACTAACTTGCGTCGACCGCTTCAAGCGGTGGCCGAAGGCCGTCCACATCTCAGATATGACTACGAATAATGTGGCCCGTGGTTTCATGTAACATTGGGTAGCGCGATTCGGAGTCCCATCAACAGTGACAACGGATTGCAGAACGCAATTCGAATCTGCCCTATTCGGGAACATCCATTCAAGGCAGCGGCAAACATGCCCTTCAAGGCAGCAGGTTGCTGCCTTGAAGCAAGACCACTTTTCAAAACGCTAGGTCCAGGCACACCCCGTGTTCTAGGATATTTCATTATTTCATTAAACAATTCCATTTATTTCCATTTATGTCATGACGATGAAGCACTACTTGATTTCTTTGAATAAATATAAATCTGCAGTTCTAGATGAGGACACGTATGCTTAGACGCTTAGCGTGCATATGTTGATGCATGTATCCTGCCGCCTTTAATGAAACATTTCATTTTGCCAAAGCAATCAATTTCTTTCATGATTTCAAAAATATTATAAACACAGTACAGAGCCTAATTCAATTAGGCCAAATGAATTATATATTATTCAATGCTTGCCGTAGCTTACCTTCGCATATATGTAAACAACTGTCCACCTGAAAGGTGAATGATAGAGCGTGCAATTTACTGACCACTTCTGTGCATTAGTGAAATACGTAATAATATTTAACGCAGTTTGAAAACGAAACGTGATGCAGAGTCTCTTATGTATATATTGTTTGCAGAATCAAAAGTGATATATTGTGTTTCAGAAATTACACACATGTAATATTGATAATAATTGCTCAGGACCTACGTGCCAAAACCGCGATATGATTAAGAGGCGCGTCGTAGTGGGGCACTCCGCAATAATTTCGGCCAACTGGGTATCGTTACCGTGAGTTTTGTTGCATCTCCTCCCCATCGAAATGCGGCCGCCGTGGCCGGGTACCCAACCTGCACCTATGAGCTTAGCAGCGCGACACTTTACGTGCTAAGCTGCCATGACGTGTACACTATCTTCCTGTAATTTGTGTTTTTTTTTAACATCAGAAACATGTGTACTATAACATGTTTGGTCACGCTACTCTTGTGTGGGAGAAAAATTGCAGTGACATTACACACCGTGAATCCGGGTGATGCGCAAGCGAATGATTACTATTCCCTTGTGTATTGCCCATAGAATGTCTCTTCAGGTTACCTGAATGGCTTTGCAATCCTGGACGCTTCGAGGGAGTGCTCACAGAACGGCATCACTTTTCACGGACACGTTCACCACCGGCCCCCGAATAAGTATAGGCCGACGTTCTAGAGATGCCACAGAAAATTTATACAGACGTTATCTGGGGAAATACCAGCCACGCAGCAGACGAGTTGAGCTTGGGAAATGAGGTGGCTTGGCGGATTCATGTGCCCATTGGAAGTTAGACAGACGGCGGCCTGACGTTTCTGACGCGAGGCTTCGCTGTTACTGGAGACATTGAAGACTGTTACGTCAGCGACGGTAAACTGTTGCCCGATAACGAGAACCCAACGCCTCGTTGAGGGAAAAGATGTCTCGCAGATGCCACAGACAATTACACGTACAGTTATAAAGCCACTATTGGCGTGACGCGATGCAATAGTGCAGATACGCGGTCGGTCATGCGGATACCACCACGGAGCAAGAGGGGAAAGGTAGGGTAGACAGACGCACCTGTTGACATCCTCTGGCAGTTGCAACGGCCCCCGTTCGCTTGCCTACCGTCCGGAGTTGGTAGAGTGAAACGTAGCTGTAATTTTTTGGTGGTGTCGGGTCTGTCAAGGGAGCTGGCCGGCTACCCCTAATCCATAATTGTGACGAATCTTCAGGGTAGTGGAGTGAGACGCGTTCGTGTTTGCCTGTTCGGCTAGACACTACGCTGGGTATTTTACTAGCACGCGAATGTACTCTCCCCCTTCTCGCGTTGTACTTGGCACACAACGCTTCTTACGCGATGCTTGGTCGCTTCCTCTTCTCTCCATGACTATTTCACAGATGGGGCTTAATAACGTTTGCTGTCGGGCTAGTTGGTGCATAGCTGAACTTCAATTTATGGCGCAAATGTTAAGAAAGGAACGTAGAAGACACGTAAGACACGGACAAGCACACACGCGAGTGCGCGCTTGTCCGTGTCTTACGTGTCTTCTACGTTCCTGTCTTAACATTTGCGCCATCAATTGAAGTTCACAGATGGGGGCTTGTACGTTTGTGTGTAAAAGCTTATTTTATTACAGCGAAGGTGTAATTTTATTACAGCGAGGGTGTAAGACTTCAGCACATTAACGCAAAAGAATCCTATTGATTTCTTCAAGTCAATTCATTAGCAAGGATGAGGAGGTATAGCATAACTTTTTGATGCTGCTAACTTCCACATATCCAGCTCGGAAAGGCAAGAGGACGATAATCACGCCAGCAACATCGACAGCGAGGAGTACAGGAGTACAGTAAACCATGACAGCAAGCACCAGGTAGCGATCTCACAGCCATTATTTGCGGGAAGTGGCGACTTCAGCTGCACCGAATGCAGGGTGAGATGCAAAAATTGCATTTTAACAGCGGATCACTTCAAGGCTCCCCGTTGTTCCGTGACGGGTGAAGAGAAATTATCATCATCATGAAACGGCATGCGCTTTCTTCGACTCTGCTTCCTCTTTGTCTCTTATTCATCTTCTGCGCGCTCCAGAACACGTGCGTCGATTTGTCTGGCGTCGGATGCAATAACTCTGATGCGCAAGAGAATGAATGCAAAGAGAGAGAATGTAAGAGAAACACAGATAGCAAGAAAAAGCAACAGAAAAATTTCTGACGAAAAAGATTTCCTGTGAGTCGGGATTCGAATCCGCGTACACAAGATCCGAAGCCGAACATCGTAACCACTCGGCTATCCAGGCACGCTAACAAGCATTGCATAGCCTTGATAGTATAGCATAGCAAGGGGTGGGAAAGGAAGTGAGAGGGTGGAGGAGGGAATAGAGTAAAGCATAGCATAAAAGATTGAGAAGGTAAGAAATATAGAAAAAAAAAGGCAGAAAAAGAAGGAGAGAGGGAGATAAAGAGAGATAATGAATGAAAGGAGCGATAAACAAAGGAATGAAAGAGAAAGAAACAGAGAAAAAGAAAGAAAGAAAGAAAGAATAAAAGAAAGAAAGAAAGAAAGAAAGGGAAAACTAAAGAGAAACAAAGCAGGCAGCCCAGCTCCGCACTTCCTTCAGCTTGGCAACAATAGTGCGAAGCTGCCTGATTTTCTTTTTTTCTGAACGGACTTATGAGTTCCCACTGCCAGGCTGCTTCAAGCAGTAAACACATTCGGACATTGTCAGAAGTGCCCACACCCGAGCATCGCCATCTACGCAACAAATAAGGTGCGTTGTTTTTATTAGAAAAGACAGATTTTTGTCAAAGTACTATGGCAGTAAAAAGCGTGTCGCCTTCCTATACGAACGCTAAGTAGAGCCTGAAATACATTGCCGCTGCTAAAGTTAGGATTAAAAAAAACAACAATACCTGGTTAATTAGCTTCCTTTTTATGTACGTCAGAGCATTGTTTAAATGAGGAACTCTTTAAGGCGTCAATCTATGAGATACGAATTGTTAAAGTAAAATATTTAATTAACCCATTGTTTTGCTAATTAGTCACTTCAACAGAATTTAGTCCCGTAAAAGTATTTGCGTCACGAATTTCGGTTCACTTCTGAGGGCGACAGGCGCCTGACTGTCAGATAATATTTAGTTTTAAAAATCCGTAATATCGAAAAAATACCCTGCATACAGAGCCAAGCGTATGACTGTTTGTGACATGTAATTTAAAGCACCTCGAAAGCGTGATCACTGAAATTTCAGCTGGTTGATGTCATGAAGACAAAAATAGATATCACTCGGCAAAATAAACGTTTTTTTTGTCAGTAAATTGTTCTTAGGTCTGCGGAGGTAATATTGAAGGTATATGAAAGCTCTAGCGCGTTTAACCTTTGCATCCTGAACTGGTTCTTGGTGGTGATCACGCTCTGAGAAGCCTAGGGCCCACTTCAGTCCGCGTGTCTTTTGTTCGGCTTCTTTCAAGCACGACTTCTATTTCGGAGCATTGCTCGTAAATGCATCCAGAAAAGGCTACCTAAAATAATTAAGAGCTCTTTATTCAAGTTTACTAGTTAATTTTGCATGGAAGCTGTTCAACTAAGCAATGTAAATACAAGTTATGATTTCGAGTTCAGGAATTCTGCGGGTACTCAGTAGGTTTTCGACCTCAGCAGTGAATATACTGGGCTATGAGTGCCCTGACGAAGGTAGTACGTTAAACCACGTTGATAAAATTAAAACAAGGTAGCGGTCGTACATGGCTAAGTGCTGAAAAAACATCAAGAGTGAAGCATTTACGCCACACCACTGATGACGCAGCTGCCAGCTTAGGTTATTCTAAATACAAAAAAAGAAACTGCCGTTTTCCGCGCTGACGTACGCCTCAACTCAGCCATACTCCATGCTGCCAGTATTTTTCCGCTGCCGACATGGACGTCAATCTTGAAGTTCAGAGACTACTGCCTAGTTTTTTGACAACGGCACAAGGACCTCGGAATAGCGGTATATAATTAATGTATTTCATTATCTATTGCCTCACCACAAGTAGATCTATTGAAATGAGAATATACTAGTGAATAAAAATATATGAGGCGTTTTACACGCTTAAACCATGACGTTGCTTAGAGACACGCCGTAGCGGAGGGCTCCTGGTATTCTGTCCACCTGTGGTTAGGCGGACATTTAGTGCGCGTTATTTGGTTCGTGATCTTGAGGAAGTATTTTTCCAGCAAAAAACAGGCAAGGGCGACCAATCTAGAAAGAGTTTGACACAACAATTTATTCCTCACTCCTTGTCTGATTAATGTATTAGTGTCTCATTAGCGAGAAATAGACGAGCACGAAAGACCGAGAAACAATAAGCCACAAAGATACATTACTGTAATATTGTCCGATTAATGTATTGTTGTCCAATTGTTCCTTGGCCTTTCGTCCTGATCTGTTTCTCGCTGGAACAAACTTGCTGGTCACCACCTGTGGCTTTTGAAAGGGCACCCAAGTTGAGTACACGAGTCTCAAGCATTTCTTTTCCATCGAAATGCGACCACTCCTGCCTGTTTCGCACCAATGACAATATATATTTGCAAATGAACATATTTGCTTTAGAATAATATTTAACATTCTGTTCAAAAGTAGCCCTAGACAGGCAATGTCTCGTCATGATTGAATAATATGAATCTCGTGCCACACGTGCTGTGGGTTTCTATCAACGCAAACGCGGCACAACTGCGTTACGTACCGATATCTGCCAAGTGATATTAATCTGGGGTTTCCTAGTCGAAATCTCGGGTGCTATGCAGGATGGCTCGAGTTTGGCGAAACTCGGAATCTTTCCGAGCTCTGTCAACACCCCCTTTTTAAAGAACGAATAGTACGAAAAGGTCAAATTCAACCCTAAGAGCGCGCCGCGTTTAATTGGTTGGGATGGAACGCAGCGTCACGTCCAGTTCGGTCGACAAAGGTGGGTGGCGTTTTCAAACCAACGAAGTGATTGTGAGCAAAAAACACTCTGCAACACACCAGTAAATACTGGAGTTATACGTGCTTAATCTCATATTATTATGAAGCACACTCTTGAGGACACGTTCGGCAAATAGTAACGAAATTTATTGCCCCACCATCATGTACCTATGTAGCATGGGACACAGGTCGCAAAGCAAACATGCTTCATTTGAAGAAAGCGTTTGAGATCACTGTCGCTTACCCAGTCGGGACCGGTTCCGTTCAGATGCATGGTACTACCGTGGTTAAGAGTAAGAAGCTATCCCCACTGCCACGCAAACTTGCGTTGGTTTTTCTCCGTGTGCGTGCAGGAGCTTTGCGCTGCGATGAGCACATGATAATCACATGTTCGCCTGGCGCCATTTATAGGCAACATCATTTGCTTTTGGTTACGAACTCGCGTAAAGCGCGGCAGTACGAAAAACACTGATTTGGATTATGTAAAAAATGATTGGACCATCTCCCCGAAGGGAACCCTGATGGGATGCGAAGCAGCAGCGTTGCGCACGGGTGGCGTCACGGGTTGAACGGCGCTAACGCGGGTGCTGCGGTGAGCGCTGGAAGATTCGTTTGAAGCGAAACTCGGTGTAGCGTTTACTGGTGTAAACGTTTGTTTGAAACGCAGTCACGGGAGGCGAGCGGGCGTCTCCCTCACCCTCTCTCCGGCGGGTGAGGGAAAGAGTCACGTACGCGCGCACCTGCGAGGGAAGCGTGCGAGGGGAGCGTGACTTCAACGCCCAGCTGCGGCGTGACCTACTTGGCACCGCTCCAACACCTGCGCCGAGGGAAGCGCGTTGCCTCGCGCTTGTGCGGACGGAGGGACAGCGTTACAGAGGTTAGTCAAAGAGCTGCTTCGTATCTAATATTTTATGTGAACCTGAGATCCAGCGACAGCGATTTGATGCCGCGCCGGCGGGAGGACTCTTAGCAGCGCCGTACGTCAGGAGTAACCCGCCCCCCTCCTCCCCATAAAAAGAAAAATAATAAAGCGTAGCTTTCGCGCCGATTCTGCCGGTGCTGCTTGTCATCACAAAGTGGCGTGTTACCCATGGGTAGTGTGACGTTGATGCTATCACACTCTTAAAAAAAGTTAGTAAACAGCCATCAAACGCATGTATGTACTAGTTTCGAGCGTATTTTACTACCTTCGCGGCGTCCCCTTAGTAGCCAGGAGCTACTAAGGGGGCGTAAATTTTCCCATAATTCGTAAATTGTCCCATAATTACCCTGGGAGTCTTTCTGAGTTATTTAAACTAGGTAACTACTAAGCCACCTATATTGCCAGATGCTTTGTATATGCTGAAGTTATGATGCCGCAATTGTGACGGTGTTATGCAAATTTAAACAAACTTTGATTTTCATCATTACGTTGGAATAGGAGTTTCATGTTACGCGATGACACATAAATATGAAAATAGAAGCGCACAAGATAATGGGTAGAACAGATAAGTTATTCTTCTAAATTATATGGCTGCTAATCGGTACACGGGGTGTTGTCCCAAAGTGGAAGCATAAATAGCCTTCGTGCTGCGGTTAGATATCGGGTACGTAGATGTCTTGACATTCTATGTGTGCGTTTGTGTGTATTCTTGTTTGTGGTCCGTTCACGCCTCTGTGTGCGTTATGATGCGTACTTACCATGGTAATTAAAGTTAATAGCGGTCATTATTTAGCGTGCGAGGACAATGCCGTTTTTTTCGTTTTTTTTATTTTATCTTATATATAATTTTTTGTAATGTAATCAACTTGACGTTGCAATGCACAAAGCACACGCGCATATAAACAAAATAGGCGTAAGCCTCTAGTTGGCTAATTGTAGCCCACTAGAGGTAGCACGATTACTAAGTTGCATTTTGGCCGTCCCCGCGGTCATGCACTGTATACGTATGTAAAAAAATATATATATATATATATATATATATATATATATATATATATATATATATATATATATATATATATATATATATATATATATATATTGTAATGAACGAGACACAGAGACAGCACCCGTACCTGGGCCGGCTGTTCTATATTCTACCCTTCTTCCTCCTCTTCCTTGGTGCTTTCCCAGCTCCTCGCGCAAGCAGCCGAGCCGCATTGGCGTTCTTGCATTTCACACTCGGCCACGCTGCGGACCTGGCAAAAAAAAGAACCAACAGTTTCAGTCCAAGGGACGCACTCGTTTCTTGAAGCGTGACACATGCACTGCGAAGTTGTTCCTTTTCCGCCGATCGAGTTCAAAGCTTGGATCTGAGGTGGTAACGCGCCAGGTATTTTGTCCTAACCGTTCGGTGATCGTGAAGGGCCCCTCGAACTTCGGTAGTAACTTCTTGCCCGGGCAGCTGCCGCCCCTTTGCACCCATACTTCGTCTCCAATTTTATATTCCGGTGCAGGGCGCCGGCGGCGGTCATAATAGCGCTTTTGTTTTTATTGTGCTCGTGCGGCTCTTTTCCTGGCCGCAGCTCTGATCCTCTGACAGGCGTCTGTACGGCTGTCATGGCGTGTGACGCTAACAGGAGCGTCTAGGCTGAGGACCGCTTTCAGCTGGGGTAGCTTTCCGTATACGATTTCGTACGGTGTCGCACCGGTAGACGTCTGCAGCGCCGTGTTAACTGCATAGCCAGCAGCCCGAAGGTGTACGTCCCAATCGGCCTCTCCTTTCTTGTCGACTTTGGTGTACGGAGCGAGTCTTGCCTGAATACTTTGATTAGTACGCTCAGTAAGGCCGTTTGTCTGTCGATGGAATGCTGATGCGTAATGGTGCTGTACACCCGCCTTGGAAAGATACGTTCGCAGTTCCCGGCTACGAAATGTTGTTGCACGGTCAGATATAAGTTTTTTTGGCAAGCCATGCCTCCATTCAAATCTGCGCTGCAAGAAATTGACTAAATGAACGGAGGCAAGAGATGGTACGGCTGCCACTTCTACGTATTTGGACAGATAGTCCACAGCTGCAATGATGTAGCGGTTTCCAGCAGTGGTGGTGGGTAGCGGCCCTATGTAATCGATGCCCGCCGTATGAAATATCTGATCGGGTATCTGCACTGGTGTTAACAGTCCAGGCTGACACCCCGGCAGTCGTTTAAACCGTTGACACTCTTCGCAACTGGCTACGTAAGAGCGCACATTACTCTGAATTTTTGGCCACCAGAAGCGTTCTTGCAGCTTGCGAAGCGTGGCTGGTTGTCCAATGTGCCCTCCTTCGGGATCATAATGAATGGCCCGTAGTATTTCGGTACGCAGGGAAGAAGAAGTTGCGCGGCGGCTGTGCTGCTTCGCTTGTCTCTCTTCAATCTTTCGATATATCTGCCTCAAGTCACTTCACCATCTATACGCTGAACTTCGGGGCATCAGGTATGCTTCCAGCAGCGGGTGCGGTGCCTTCAGGGCCGCACCCTGTCAAAGCTCCTGAGATCCAGCCAGATCAACTTCTGAAGATGCATGCGCCGACAACGAGCCTCGGGACATGCTCTGCCTCTGGAATGCAGCCTGGCGCAACTTCGGGCCACAGCTCGAAGTCATCTGCCGAGAACTTCTCACTTTCACCGGCCCAAGGTGCTCCGAGCAAGAACATCTCCTGCCTTGACGCCGGGCTACCTGAAGGTCAGGACGATTTTTCGGACATGTCCGATTCCTCTGCCACTATTACCTACATGGACGCTTCCGTAAACTCCTCTGATGACTCAGATAAAGGCAGTGTAGTACTGCCACCTAAGCGATGTCATGGATAGAAGAGATCTCGCATGCCACTAAGTTCAGCGCCTGTTGAAAATATGCCGAAACCAAACCTCACTGTTATATTCAAGCCACAAAATCCTGAGCAAATTATAACGCGCTTCAACCCACTCACATTGAAAGCAGCCTTTGAAGCGGTAGTACCAGATGGCGTGCTACAAGTGCGACCTAATGAACGTTTAAATCTTCTCGCTGTGGACACACGCAGTGCAGAAGTCTCCGAACGTCTTCTGAAAATCAAAAATATTGGGGAAATTGTGCTTCAGGCGTACGAGCCGCGGCCCAACAACTGTGGAGTCGGCGTCATCAAGGGAGTACCTACGGACCTTGATCAACAGGATATTTTCTCGGCACTCCTTCAAAGGGCTCCTGTCAAGTCAGTACGGCGACTTGGAGCGTCGGAAAATGTTCGCATTGTGTTTGCCACAGAAAGTGCTCCTGAACATGTTATATTGGGATACACACGTTATCGCGTGTACAAGTACATTGAGTCACCGAGAGAATGCTCCAAGTGCCAACGTTTTGGACACGTGGCTGGTACCTGTCGGCTACAAGCGCGGTGCTCGCGCTGCGGAGGTAACCACGAGCGATCCTCCTGCGGAACTGAAGAACCACAGTGCCCAAACTGCAAGAAAAAGCATGAGTCTACGTCACCTCGTTGTCGTGTATTGCGCAAAGAGAAGGAAATACACAACTACAAGAAGAATAACAATGTTGGATACTCTTCTGCAAAGGCGGTCGTGTGCAAGCAACGGAACGCTTCCAGGAGGGATAGTGATGAAAAGACGCCTGTGAACTACACAGGTGCATCGGAAAAAGCATTTGAAACGACACCACGAATCGACGACACGGATGAATTCCCATCTCTGCCACCTCGCCCAAAGGCACAATCATCGACTTTGACTACACCTGCAGCTGTAGCTCCGATCAATGTTCCGACTGTAGGAGTTCAGCAGAGCACAGCTGGTCCGTCGACAAGACCACGGTCCTCATATCCATGGAGTGGACCGCGAGAGCGCAGCACTCGGCAAGGCAACGAAACCACATTCTCATTGTTATCTGCTCTTGTCGACGCTGCTCGCAGCTTCCTTGCACCCATGTCTTCTCCGGTCGCAAAAGCCATCTTGACACTGCTGGACCTTATTTTGCCTATTCTGGAAAAATGGCGCTAGCAACGCAACAACTCAGCTTGAACAACATCCGAAACAATGCCACCATATTTCAATGGAACGCCTGTAGCCTCCGCTGTCGTCTCTCGGACTTCAGGCAATTTGTACACAAGCACCGCTTCCCGGTAATCGCAATTTCGGAATCCCGAGTGCGCACCAGCATTCGCCTTTCTGGATACACTCTCATTTTTTCGTCGACTGGAGTGGATACCAATAGAGTCATGTTGGCGGTCCGCAACGATCTGACTTTTAATGTTCATTACCTGCCAGTTGACACGTCAAACGAATATGTGGCAGCGACAGTAAAGTGGAACAAATTGACATTTACGGTGATTGCGGCATATATACCTCCTCGAGCAAGATTTGACGTGGACAGACTGCAAGAAATACTAGATGCGACACCTGGACCGCACATTTTAACAGGGGATTTCAACGCACATCACCCAGCCTGGGCTGGCATAAGATCGTCTGCACGAGGTCGGCGTCTTCTCGAAGTAGCTCACAAAAATGACCTGGTAGTTCTCAACGACGGTCGGCCAACCTTCTACCAGGGAGATCGATCCAGTGCGCTAGACGTCACCATAATTTCCTCTTGCCTCACGCGGGCGGCAACCTGGTTCCCAGATATTGAAAGTCACGGCAGCGACCACGTGCCAACGTACATCTCTTTGGGCTGCCCTCTGCCGCATATAAAAGGCAAGATTCTTCGCTGCACTGACTGGGAAGTGTACAGCGCGACTTTCGAAGATTCATAGTCATCTGAGATGACCTACGACGAATTTGTGGATGCTATATGTGAAACAAAGCACAGTAGCACTAAGCATCTCAAGACGCCTGGGAATCGCAAAACGGCTGACATTGAGTACGAGAGACTTCGAGCAACACGCCGCAGATCTGAGAGGCGTGCTCGTAGAACACTATCTATAGACGACATTCGCGAAGCCATGCGAACGCAGAAACGCATTCAACGTCATCTAGACAAGCTGGACAGGCGACAGTGGCGTACTTTCTGCTCCAAGCTTGATCCCAGAAAACCTCTGTCTAGAATATGGAATATAGCGCGAAGCTTGAGGGTCCCGCCGACACAACTGCATCCTTTTAGTTCTCTTGCACTATCCCGCAACGTCAGTGAGTTGGACATGGCGGAGGCTTTTTGCTACAAGATAACTACAGCAACGGTGATCGCAACCATACCAGGATTGGCACAGAATGTCTCTGCTGCTGTGACAGTAGACACTAGTGTGACGGACGAGCCGTCCTCGTTCCAGGAACTGCTCGGCGCACTGGCTTCAGTAAACAAAACATCATCTCCTGGACCTGACTCCATCAGCTATGCTGAGCTTTCGCATCTGGGTGACAAGGCGAAGATGCACCTTCTTGCTATCTTCAATGCCAGCTGGAAGAGGGGCCGCCTCGAACCTAGTTGGAAACGGGCTCGAATCATCCCTGTCCTCAAACCTGGCAAGACTCCAACAGATATAAACTCATATCGTCCGATAGCTCTTCTCAGCTGTGTGGGGAAGATTATGGAGAAGATGGTGCTGATGCGTCTGGATTGGGTTCTGGTGAGCGCTAACACCTATCCCCCACAGATGTCGGGAATCAGAAAGGGCCGCAATAGCATAGATAACGTCATCAATCTTGCTAACTGCATTAGGCTTAACAAACTTGCACATAACATTACCATTGCTGTGTTCCTCGACATCAAGGGCGCATTTGATAACGTGACACACGAGGCGATCTTACACACTCTGAGGTCTGCAGGAGTCAGTGGCTGTATGTACAGCTGGATTTCTGACTATCTCACTGACCGGTCGGTGTACATGACTACGAAAGACGGCGACACCACTTTTCATACAGTGCCTCGTGGGGTCCCTCAGGGTGGTGTATTAAGCCCGACTTTATTTAATATTTCGCTCATTGGTCTGGAAAAATGTGTCCCTGCATCGGTTGAGATATCCTTATATGCAGATGACATCTGCATATGGAGCAGTGGCCGCAACCGTCGAGTACTACGCGGAAGACTGCAGAAGGCCATTAAATCATTTGAGACTTTTTTACGAACACGTGGACTATCCATGTCACCCGACAAGTGTGCCGCCATCGCCTTTACCAAACGGGATATGACGCACTACAAGTTAAAGATTGCGGGCTCTCACATCCGATACGTGTCAAGTCACAGATTCTTGGGAGTGATCTTCGATAGATCCATGACGTGGTCTCCTCACATTCGATCACTAAAAGAGAAGCTCGCATCATACGCGAACATCTTCCGCATGATGTCAAGTAAAGCTGAAGGCTGCTCCGTGAGTGCACTACTGCGAATGTATACAGCATTATGTGAAGGTCTCCTGCGGTACAGTCTTCCTGCACTACAGGGCCTCACCAAAACAAATATTCAGGTGCTCACGAGCATGCAAGCCAAAGCCTTGAGGGTGTGCCTAGGTTTACCGAAAAATACATCGACAGTAGGGACCTTGACAGAAAGCAAACGTCTCTCGGCTGCCCTGCTAATGAAGCAAGAGTTCCTCCGAGTCTGTCTGCGTTTTGCGGCAAGGGTACAAGATCACCCACTTGCTTCAGTCAGCATTTCTGAGGTGCGAATGTTACTCCCCCCGACGTATGAAAAGCCGTCGATACTGACGGGGCCTCCGTGGCAGCTTCCTCCCTGGACTATAGTCACGACAGTGCCGGGGTTCAAGAGCAAGAGAAACACACCTGGGCCGGCGTTGACATACTTCGCTCTAGAACACATCAACACCAACTATAGAACCCGCCGTCACGTTTATACAGATGGGTCTGTCACAGATGGCTCATCTGCTATAGGCGTGTGGATACCGTCGGCGAATGTCACCATCACAGCCGTTCTCAGCCACCGTACATCCGCCGCTGCTACTGAGCTGGCTGCATTGCGGAGGGCGCGCTTGCATATATTAAAGATCAGAGACCCGACTCTTGGGTGATATTCTCCGACTCACGAGCCGCACTGCAGTCCCTGAAATCTCCACGTACGCAAGACCAACTAGTCCTAGATATCAGGCGCCTAGGCAATAATGCTCATGAACTACACCACGATGTAGTGCTGCAGTGGCTGCCTGCTCACTGCGGCATCGAAGGGAATGTTCGAGCTGACTCCGCTGCCAGAGCTGCGCATGACAGAGCATCTGAGGAAATTGAAATTCCTTTTTCAAGACAAGACGCAGCGTTTCTGGTGTCTGCGCTCGCGCGTAATCTGCAGAGAACAATATGGAGCGATGCCAACAACCAGTACGGACCGCTGCACAGAATAGACCCGACGTGTAGCTTTCATATGCCACAGGGATTAACCAGACAAGATGAAACTTGCATTCACCGGCTGAGACTCGACGTTGCCTATACGAAATACTTCAAGCACAAGATCAGGCAGTCGGACTCACCCACGTGCACCACATGTAACACTCGGGAAGACCTAAGGCACGTACTCTGCGACTGTTCCCGTTACGACGCAGAACGACGGATTCTGAAGGAGGCACTTCATTTGCAACGCGGCTCGAGCTTGGAGCTGCGGCACCTTCTCGGCCCGTGGCAAGACAGCAGTTGTGCGATGCGCAGCACAAAAGCGCTGTTGGCGTTTTTGAAGAACACTCAGCTCAGCCAAAGCCTGTGAAGGACTCTTCTTATGTATATATGTGTGTTTGTGACTGTATGTACTATTTGTGTGTATATGGTGTATATGTGATCATTGTATATACCATAATCACCCGACACCTGGAGTAGCAAGCCAGGCGACAAACCAGGCTAACCTCTCCGGGCATTTCATTAAAGAATCTTATCTCTCTCTCTCTCGGCACGCAGACATTTCGGAACAGCCAAGAGGTAGCGTTCTTCCGAGAGGTTGTGGTGGCACTGACGACGGCACAGTACATCATTGCGTATTGCAAACAACGGATTTGTTTCCGTACCCGTTACAGATGCAATGATTGGCGCCAAGTCCTCGTCCTCTTCTTGGGTTTTGCGCACGTTTACTTGGGCAAAATAGATGTGATTTTGCTTGCTTCCTTCAACACGCATGAGTGGGTTGCGTGACAAGGCATCGGCGATGTTGTTCAAGACCCCAGCGCGATGACGCACGTCAAAGTCATACTCTTGGAGCGTGATAATCCACCGAGCAAACTTATGCTTGAGCTGTTGCTTGGAAAACATCCAAGTCAACGCGGCATTATCGGTTACCACGGTGAACCTGCGTCCGAACAGATAATGGCGGAATTGATCGTCCACGCTCCACACCACTGCCACACATTCCAGCTCATTGGAGTGATAGTGGCGCTCGGTCTCGGAGAGTTTCCGGCTGGCATAAGCGACGATGTGCCGTTCTTGCCTTTCACTATATATATATATATATATATATATATATATATATATATATACACACACACATATATAAGCCACAAAGAAATATAGTTCAGAAAAATATTCCCACGCGCATAGTCGAACGGGCGACCTCTCGCTTTGCAGCGCGAGGCGTTAGAATCCTAGGCCACCAATAGTACCTTCTTTCAGCCTGCTCACGGTGAGCTATTTAAATAAATACACCATTTACTTCAGCATGCTTTCTTAGTCCCCCCATAGATGGCGCGACGTGCGCGCGTGGCGCGCTTTAAAGATCGCCGCCCCGCTCCTGCGAACGCCGTTGCTCTTCGCCCTACAGGGCGTGGTCGCCTTCGTGCGCTTATCTCGAGGAAAGAAGGGGGCGGCCGGGGGGTGTAGCCGCGAGTTGTATGCCTTGTGCTTTCGCCGCGATGTTCGCGCTGATGTCACAGAGCGTGCGAAGGTCACTCCGCTCACTGCAGCGGCGGCGTTTGCGAAAGGAGCGCGCTGTTCAAACTAAGCAGCAACTGTCACACTTACTTCGCGCTCATCCTGTGTGTACCTGTTCGTTCGTTTCGTACGTCCTGCTTTAGGTTTGAGCAGTGCGCTTTAAGCGTCAAGCTGTGACGCATGATAGTTCGCGCTCGTCCTGTGTGCGTTCTTTTCGTGCGTCCTTTGGGCTTGAGCGACGCGCTTGCAATTTCGAGCTGCTTTCCGTTCCGCGTTACATTTCAATTTAATGCTATCACATTCATTGCTTCGCCGTTGCGGTGAAACCGTGGCTTTCTTTTCAATGAGTGAACGTTCACCGAAACAAGCCACTTGCTCTCCACTTAGTCCATCTGATCAACGCCCAACATCTAAAACCGTCGCATGCTAAAAAAAAGAAAAAAAAACAGCTGCAATCTAAATTTGCATGAAAGCAAGGCGACAACCTAAATACTGTACCTCCGCTTTTGGTGGCCACGTTTTCTTTTGCCATATCTCATGGTGAATTAATAAAGAATGACCCGTTACCACGTCGCGAATTTCTGTTGCTTCTCGGCATTAGGTAATGAAAATTCTTCCCAATGGGCTTTATCACACAACATCCGCATACTTCTACAGAACTGATAGCAGTGCGGCTAGTTGCTGCGAGTAGGTCCAGAAATCTTTATAGGATACTTAAAACAAGTTGCTGCAGTGCCCTTACCGAAAACAAAAGGTCACTTGCGGTAAACGCGCCTGTAGCTAAGTTTGTACAACTTTCGCTGGGAGTGCGTTATATTCTTCACAAGGCCAGAACAGCTTCCCTCCAGTCTTAGTATCACATAAAGAGAGCTCTGCCACATTCCCAAACAAGCGCTGACGCCGTTTCTTCTGACCGATTAAGAGCGCTTGCAAAATACGACCTTTGTCGGCGACGTTTGTTTCCTGAACGATCGCTGCTATGGCTTGCAAGAAAACTAGGAAAACTCGGCTTTTACTGCTGCCGCCCCTACGCATTCGCTCTACAGGTGCTTATGCTTTCAATTTGACACGCGGCGATAACGAAAACACCACACCAGGCATTGACGCACGACATGCGTGACGCAGAAACCGAATCTACACACAAGCACGCTGCGGAGGGACGGCTGTAAAGCGCGCGATAAAATGCGCCAGGATTTGCGCGTGCTACACGTCGGTGGCATACTCACCCTATACGCCGCTCTGAAGGCGAAGTAGTACCATCTCAGCGTCGCCGCTGTAACCGCTCTTCGTTGCGGGTCGCGCACATTGAAACATGCGCTCACGAAAGCCGCGTGCAAGTCAGCCATATGAGCACTGCGCAGTCGGAAGTGTTTCAATTTATTAGTGATTTTCTCTGCGATAGCAGTGACAGTTCCTTATATTGAAAACACAGATAAGCACGTGTGGTTATACTGAAGCATAAAATGCATATTGTTCTGTGTACATTGGGTTATAAACGCCAAAGTAATACGTTATATTCAGAATTTCGCCATATTGAAGTTTGTTCACTAAAACTGCTTGTTATTCCTTAATGAACTCACGCATGCAGAATCTATCGAAACAGGAATGTTCTGAGCATATGCGAGAACATTTGTTCAAGGAGAAACCTCAGTGCATCGGAGTTTCCTACATAACGAAGCTGTTCATGGCATGTACGACTTCCTTATATTGGGGCTGAGCTGTAATTGTGTTGAAATGCACGAAATGTATTTTTTGAGATAGGTTGGAATCATCGCTATTCTCACTTCTTCAGGTTGAACCAAAAGTCTAAACACGCATATTCTTTGGCCTGAAGTCTGCACGAGCCTATTACGTACATGAAGAGCTATGCTACTGCAAAGCTAGTCAATGAAGCTCTCAGTCATCCTGATTGTAACGTGAACTCAAAAATACAGTTCCTAATCAAACACAACTTCGCCGCAAGGGCGAAGCAATGAATGCGATAGCAAGAAACTAATGCTATACGAAGTGAGGCTCGCCAATGGATGCTCTCAGTTCGAACAGCGCTCCTGTTGCAAGGGCGGCCAAAGCAGCGAAGGAAACTAGAGTGCTTCAAGTGTCGAGCTGTGACACTTGATAGTTCGCGCTCATCTTCTGTTTTAAATGCGAAGCATTTCTTAGCGAACCTCTGGCACTTTGAGCGTTTCTATCTACGTATCTATCTATCTATCTATCTATCTATCTATCTATCTATATCTATCTATCTAGCCGCCTACGTCTGGGTGCTCTCATGGTCACCTCTTTAACTTGGTGTAGACCAAAATTGGCATGGGAGGGTAAGAGGATTTGACGAATATGATTGCCGGGTCATGACATGAGTAATGTTAAAATCATGTCGCGTACGTCGTCAAACCCTTTCCACTAGACACGTGTGGCACATACCCGTTTACCACGGGCCGTGGTGTACGGGTATGCGCCACAGGTGATTGACAGTTTATATCTACCCTGGAACGGCGAGAACAGACTTTGGTAACTTAAATGCTAGAGCGCTAAGGAAAGCCAACATCGGCAGCGTTTACTCAACGAATGGAAAGAATGAAAATTATGACCCCAGTAGGAATCGAACCCAAGCATTCTACGTGGCAATCAGGTATTCTACCACAGAGCCACGCCAGGTCTATAAACTGGTTTGGAAAAACAGCCTATGCATGCGTAATGTCAGTGCAACGTCAGTTGTGGTTATGGTGCTGGCTAGCTGACACTGCAAGAAAGCAATAAACACTACATGACACTCCTACGATGTGTAGTCCTGCGACACAGGCGTCATATCAGATTAACGTCTGTGGTTCGAGCGTTGGCTCCGCTTTTATAGCAGTCTAATAAACATTATGTTTTTATTTCTATTATGCAGTAAGCTATACTGAAGCATTGCTCGACCCCGGAGAAATACATGAACTAAAGTTACATATGATATCCACATCACCGCACCGTAAGGTGCACTTCGTCCATCAGAACGACGCAGTGTCCTCTTCATTTCTTACGACACTGGGCGATGGCCTCATGCTGACCGAGGATGATGCCAGAATGTTTGACAGCCGCTTTGTTGACTACGCTACGTAGGCCACATACGCCCAGGTAGTCTACGAATACGACAAGCACCATCCACTGATGTTGGTCTACGTAGCACTATCCAGGCCTACAAGCCTCGACGGCCTATACCTCACCAACGCGAAGGGTGGCTTCAGGTTCCGATATGTGACCGGCTCTGTCGACATACAATTTGTCGACACAATAACCGAGGCATCCACGAATTCCAACAGCTCTACTATACCGCATACTTCAGTACACATAGACCCCTCGTCACCACGATCACGACCGGATCCTACAAGTCATGACCAGCTGCTGGTGCTCACTGATCCCAGTGATGATGCCCTTGTTCAAGAACTGTCAGGAACCTCTTGCACACATGCACACGGGTTCGTGAAACGTGCGTGCGTTCTCGGGACACGTATAAGGACTACATACCAACTTACCGATTCTGGCGTTGGTAATGCCCACGTTGCCATTGGCAGCGTTACGCAACCGTAAACAACTAGTTATTTAACATATATGCGGCTCCTCAATATATATATATATATATATATATATTGTGAGCATTGTTTATGCGCTTCATCTTCTCATATGTACATACTCATCATCACAGCTTGGGTTTGGGTTGTGGGGCTCATACTCGACACAATAAAGAAGTGTCTTGAGCGTCCTAAACGTTGTCTCACAAGTGGTGGAGAGTGCTGTCCGGTCCCTGGATCCTCTCACGCTAACCGACCATCTCCAGCTTTACCTAGAACACATCCCTGGAGCTCCGTTCGGGACGCCGCTTACACCACCTGAGTTCCACGATGTCGCAACACGAGCAGCCCAGCACGGCAGCAACCCCAACGCACGTCCCGGCGGCAACCCCTTCTTGGATGGTGACGAGCCCTCAAAAAGATCCACCAATGTTCGCTGGGCTTCGTAGTGAAGACGTTGAAGACTGGCTGGAGGAGTATGACCGCGTGAGTGCCATCAACCACTGGGATGAGCCTGGGAAACTCACCCACGTTGCGTTTTACCTAACCGGCGTCGCAAAGACATGGTTCTTCAACCATGCGACAGATTTTCCGAATTAGACCTCTTTTACGCTTCAGCTACGCCAGATATTTGCCAACCCGTCTGTGCGCTCCGATATCGCGAAGAAGAGCCTTGCTGGGCGTGTTCAACACACGGGAGAGTCATACACTTCTTACATAGAAGACGTACTCGCCCTCTGCCGTCGCGTCGACAGCTCAATGGCGGAGAACGACCGTGTGCGCCACTTGCTCAAAGGTATAGGGACTGTGGCTTTCAATGCGCTCGTAGTGCAGAACCCCACGACCGTAGCCGATATTGTCGCTACCTGTCAGCGCCTCGATGAGCTTCAGATCGCACGCTTGCAACCTGACATGTCTGACCTGAGGCCAAGCAATGACATAGAGCTGCGTGCATTGATCCGCTCGATCATCCGAGAGGAACTTCATGCACAAGCTTCGCCGTGCCATCTTGAGGTTCGCACGACGCCACCTGGTGCCAATCTACGTGAAGTCGTGAGGGAGGAACTGGCTTCCATGACCGGCACACAAGTCCCGAGCCCGCGTCCTGTGCCAATGCCAACATATGCTCAGATTGCTGCTATGACACCACCGCCCCAGCAGACACCACTAGAGGCGCCCTGACTAGAGGCGCCTGGAGTGCATGGTTCGCTCAACTCCCTCACACCACGAGCGCCGGTCCAGCCTTACAACGCCTGGCGCACTCCTCGGCTGATCTGCTTCTATTGCGGCATCCGTGGCCATATTGCAAGGTTTTGCCGACGCCGTCAGCAAGACGAAAGACGAGGCTACGAGGACTTTGAACTGGATGAGTTTTACACCACTGGACCGCAATATCGTCGCCCATACCAGAACAGCCCACGTCGATCACAGTCTCCGCAGAACTTCGGCTCAGATGGTAGTTCCCGATTCCTACATCGTCGCTCGCCTTCACCGATGCAGCGCTCCTCTTCCCCACTTCGACCTGCTACTTCGACTCCTGATCATCGACTGGAAAACTAAATAGTGCAGCTTCGGGAGGGAAAGCTGCATCGTTCGCACTATATGAAACTCCTCCGCACCGCCCGTCAAATATATTGTTGGTGTATGTTGAAGGTGTACGGACTGAGGCACTGGTGGACACAGGCGCATCGCTTTCCGTCATCAGTGCAGACTTGTGTTCCCGCTTGAGAAAAGGGAAGACCCCGTACAATGGCCCTCCCCTTCACTGCGCTGACAGAGTTCTTATTCGGCCTTCCTGTGTTTGTACAGTGCGGGTTTCCATTGATGGCATCCTTCATCATATTCAGTTTCTTGTGCTGCCCTCGTGCACTCACGCGCTCATCTTGGGTTGGGTCTTCCTTTCTTCGGCATCAGCTTTCATATCTTGTCGTCAGCGAGTCATTCATATGACAGACACAGAGCTTTCCGCCGATGACGTTCCTCACAGCTTGCGTTTCGTCACAGCCGCTGATTGTTGTATTTCGCCGGGAGACGAGAATATTATTACGCTGGCTTCTGATACCTTTGTTAATGGTGACGTGTTCATTGCACCATCTGGTCGCTGCGAAGCTACGGGGCTTACCATCGCACCTGGTCTTGTGCGGTTTAGCGACGGTAAAGCGTTGGTCGCCGCACTTAACCCAACTTCCTCACCAGTAATGCTGCCCCAAGGCACTGCTCTGAGTTGCTTCGCTGACACCGAGCCTTTTTCGCTGGTTTCCCTTCGCGCAGAACCACCACCTTTGTCTGCCTCAATTGATCTAAGGCTGCGAGCGCTGCTTTAAATGCTACAATCAATCCCCACCTCACTGCTGAGCAAAAGAGAGACCTTTTAGCCATTCTTCAGAAGCACAGCGTTTCGTTTGACGTACATTCCAAGGTACTCGGCCGCACTTCCGTCGCAGAGCACCGCATTGAAACGGACGGCAGCTCCATTGTACGCCGCTGCCCATACCGTGTGTCTTCGGCGGAACGGCAAATTATCGAGGACAACGTCGCGGACATGCTCAAACGCGACGTCATCCGCCCTTCGTCCAGCTCTTGGTCATCTCCTGTGGTGTTGGTCCGGAAAAAGGACGGCTCTGTACGATTTTGTGTCGATTGCAGAGCCCTTAATAAGATCACGAAAAAAGACGTCTATCCGTTGCCACGAATCGACGATGCCCTCGACTCCCTTCAAGGCGCAGAGTATTTCTCCAGTCTCGACCTCCGGTCCGGGTATTGGCAGATACCTATGCACGAAGCAGACAAAGACAAAACAGCCTTTGCAACGCCGGATGGGCTTTATGAGTTCAACGTAATGCCCTTCGGATGATGCAATGCTCCTGCAACATTCGAGCGCATGATAGACACCGTTTTACGAGGCCTAATGTGGAGAACCTGTTTATGTTATCTGGATGACATCGTTATTTTTTCCTCCACTTTTCCTCAGCACCTTGAGCGTTTGGACGAAGTTTTAACATGTATTTCGAACGCTGGACTTCAGCTCAATACAAAGAAGTGCCACTTCGCCAGCAAAAGCATTAAAGTACTGGGTCACCTTGTCAGTAAAGATGGCGTTCGACCGGACCCGGACAAGATTGCTGCCGTGATTCGTTTCCCTCGTCCAGAAAATCAGAAACATTTGCGAAGTTTCCTTGGCCTGGCGTCTTACTTCCGCCGATTCATCAGTCACTTTGCTGCCATGCGGGGCCATTACACAAACTTCTGGCGTCAGGAACAGCCTTCGTTTGGACCGATGACTGCGAGTGTGCGTTCCAAGCCCTCAAACGTGCATTAACATCAGACCCCGTCCTTCGTCACTTCGACGAGAGTGCGCCTACTTTTCTGCACACAGATGCAAGCGGCCATGGAATCGGTGCTGTCCTTCTACAGCGCGACGACACTTCACAAGAGCGAGTTGTCGCTTATGCCAAT
Source organism: Rhipicephalus sanguineus (assembly GCF_013339695.2). Lineage (NCBI taxonomy): Eukaryota > Metazoa > Arthropoda > Arachnida > Ixodida > Ixodidae > Rhipicephalus > Rhipicephalus sanguineus. The sequence continues at coordinate 161,699,704 of NC_051179.1, forward strand.
AGTGCACTAACACCTGCGGAGCAGAACTACTCGATAACAGAGCAGGAATGTCTCGCTGTAGTTTGGGCCATACAAAAATTCCGACCGTACCTTTATGGACGCCATTTCACTGTGATTACCGACCATCACGCTTTATGCTGGTTGTCCTCACTCAAAAACTTGTCTGGGCGCCTCGGTCGCTGGATACTTCGCTTGCAAGAGTACACTTTTGACGTTGTGTACAAGTCGGGCAAACAGCATCAGGATGCCGACGCCCTCTCTCGCTGCCCTCTGCCACTTTCATCTCCGGCCACACACCCTCCAGGTGCTAATGAGGCTTCATCTTCACCCACGTTATCGCCGCTGGCAGTTGCTGAGTCGTTATCTTCTAACAGCTGCGCTCAGTTTGCCTTGTGTCAACGTGACGACCCCTATTGTAACCGCGTAATCGGATACCTAAGTGGCACGTCTTCTCCACCTAATGCCAGACTACGTCGTGAGCTGAGGCGGTTCAAGCTGGAAGACAACGTGCTGCATTGCTATATTTACAATACCGATGGACATCGGTGGGTGCCAGTACATCCCCGTTCACTGCGTGCACAAGTTCTCGAAGCACTGCACGATGACCCATCTGCTGGCCACTTGGGGTTTCAGAAGACATACGACCGCGTTAGGAGCCGTTTCTTCTGGCCTGGCCTTTCTACCTTTGTGGCCAAGTATGTCGCTTCTTGCGCACTTTGTCAACGCCGGAAACGACAAACTTCACCTCCTGCTGGCCTGTTACAATCTATCCCATGTCTCGAAACACCATTTGCCATCATCGGAATAGACCTAGTCGGGCCACTTCCCGTAACACCAGCAGGTCATCGGTGGATTGTCACAGCGGTCGACCACCTCACACGGTACGCAGAGACCGCCCCTCTACGCACTAGTTCTGCGTCAGACGTGGCCGCCTTCTTTTTGGAAGCCATTGTGTTGCGTCCCCTATTGCAAAAACCAGCGCCCTTCCAGTAACCCCAGCGTGATACCAGTACGTTTTTTGGCGCTGGACCGCACTGGGAACACTGGTATACGCTCGAATTCACTGGGACGTCGGTGAAAGCACTGGGGGAGAGCTGGGTCGCACTGGTAGAGCCACTGGCTTTGCCGCTGTGACGCTGGCGCTCACTGGGAAGCGCTGGAGACGCTGGAATTCTCACTGGCGTGCGCTGGCACATACTGGAGCCCGCACTATTCTGCCAGTGCCGAGCGCTTTGGTATCGTTGCCAGTGCCGAGCGCTTTGGTAATGCTTTGGTATCGTTGAATATCGAATGTCTGATTCGATGGTAACGATAGATGCTATCCTAACGGGTCCCAAACCTGTGTCACAAATTCTAGCTTTGCAGAGAAAGACGAGGAGATGCGCACTATTTTCATAATATACGTGATATGATATATGTGAAATCACGGTCACTTTTATTGTTTCCCTGTCGAATGTGGAGCAAAATATGTTAATAACCCAAAGCAGCCAACACTAATAATATTGCTTTCTACCACGCTTTTTTATTCATGCAGTGCCAATGAAGTCGTTAATTTTTGCGGAGCACGTAGCAGCAGTGAATACACATTTCGTGCATGCCGCTCATATATATCAGTTTTGCATTCGTGATGTGTTGCGGTAATGACTTCATATTTTAATGTTTATAAGTCTGGAGGCATTGGTCTGAACAAACAGAGCAAATTGTTACATCGCCGTGCAGTTGGCAAGAAGTAAATGAGCTCTGGCTTCGCGACCCCTCCGAACGGAGGCCAGAAAAACAGCCGTCGTTCGATATCGCCACACCGGAAACGCATCTCGGGCAATTCTCGCACTTCCACTTACTTCAGCAATACGTTAGGTAACAGTTAAAAAGGTTTCAAGGCTAAAATGCAGAAACTTCAACCATCGCAACTCATTTGCGCCGAGATCGGTCCAACCCAGTGCGGCTCCCAGCGAGTGTTAGGCCTAGCGTACCGGCCGGGTCCGTCTACATGCCACCGGCGCTTTTTCGTTTAAGTACACGCAATTCCAACGTGTAAGATTTACTGTAAAGTATAGTCTGGACATCCGTTAACCTAAATTAACCATTTTTTCCTGTGTACGGTGTCCGCACAAGGAGCGATGACCATCGATGCGACGCGCTTTCAGCAACGAACGCAGGCTCACCGAAAGCAGCCGGCCGCACTCGCCGGTACTTCTCTGACTCATACGTCAGAACACATACGTGTCAGCTGGTACGCGTTAGTGAACTAACACACTGGCATCTTTTTTCAACTAATTGTATTTGTTTTTGCGTAGCGCTTTTATAGTGGTAGTTATCGATAGAACTGAAAGTCAGAATAGACACGCCCGCCCGCAGTGATATCGTCGCTCGCGCGAGAAATAATCAGTATGAATTCATGCAAACGCGTGTTTTATCGAACGAGTCATCATAAAGCTTCTGTGCATGTTCATCATTAGCAAGGGCGAGAAACGGCTGTTAAAAATGGGCAGTAACAGCCACCAAACTGTACGCTGGTCCTCGATCCATTTGATATTTTTCGGAGTTAAAACGGGAATTCTTAAAAAAACCTAGCGCTCTTCCCATTTTGGGCATTTCATTCGTTTCCGGCCACCCTGTGTTTGTGTCTAATAAAGAAGCAAGCGTGATTTGGAAAGGAAGATCGCGTCTTCCTTGTATACGCGACACGGAAATATGAAACGAAACGCTGTCTTACTGTATTGACTAGCCCTTTTACAGCGATATTGACGTGTTTCAGCGTGGCGCAGTGGTAGAGTACTCGCTTGAAGATTGAGAGGTGGCGAGTTCGAATCCTGGTGGTGGAGTTTTTTTTTTTTATACGGCTTTTTTTTATTGCACTAATGCTTTCTATATGACTTTCTTTTGTAATATATTTATGTAGGGCACGTAAGCACCGCCGTTTTTACGCTCTAGAGCCGTTTTGCACTTGAGTATCCAGCGCCTCCCAGTAAAACGCCGCTCCAGCGGCCCAGTATCCAGCGCGACGCTGGGCCCATAATCAGGCATGGCACTGGACGCTGGTACCCAGTGGCGCTGGGTTTTGCAATAGGGTCATGGTGCACCTCGCGTGCTGCTTAGTGATCGCGGGAAGACCTTTTTGTCCACAATTCTTGAGGAAGTGCTTAAAACTTGTGGGACAGTTCATAAGACGACATCAGCCTACCATCCTCAAACAAATGGTTTAACAGAGCGATTCCATCGGACTCTAACAGACATGATATCAATGTACATCGGACCAAACCACGATAACTGGGACACAATCTTACCCTTCGTGACGTTTGTGCATAACACCTCTGTCCAACGGACTACCGGATATTCACCTTTCTACCTCGTCTATGGTCGCGCGCCGACATTCACCATCGACGCCTCTTTCTTCAATGTAACGACGAAAACCCCTTCAACTACACCAGAACATTTCGTCGTTAGGCTGGATGAATGTAGACAGCGTGCTCGCCTCAACACACAGGCCAGTCAACAAGACCGCAAGCAGCGCTATGACAGCTTTCATCGCGACGTCACCTTCCGTCCTGGAGATGAAGTACTACTTTGGACGCCTGTTCGTACTCCCGGATTGTGTGCCAAGTTTCAATCGCACTTACTTGGACCATACGTTGTCCGTGAACAAACGTCCCCAGTCAACTACCTTGTCACTCCCATCGAAGTTTCTTCGGACCATCGCTACCGTGCATCTGAGGTAGTTCACGTTTCGCGCCTCAAGCCCTTCGTTCGCCGTACCGTTCCCGTCTGAATCGCGGTCGGGCCGGCCGCTCGCGCGCGCGGGGAAACTTAGTGTGAGCATTGTTTATGCGCTTCATCTTCTCATATCTACATACTCATCATCACAGCTTGGGTTTGGGTTGTGGGGCCCATACTCGACACAATAAAGAAGTGTCTTGAGCGTCCTAAACGTTGTCTCACAATATATGCGTATAAAATTTGTACATATCATTAGCGTCATTCTGTAACTTGTCGCTATGTAAAACCTACCCGCCGCATGCTTCGCATAATATCGACTCCCACGGTACGTGGGATCTGCCGAATTTTTTTTCGTTCAGCGGCGTCCCTTGAGTTCGAGTTACTTTCGTACGCTCCGTAACATGAGCGCGGATGTCACGGTGAAAGCGTGAAACATCCCTCTTCCCTTCAGCACGAGAAAACCGCGCGAGCAGACAGTGGAAGGGCAAGGTTCTCCCTGCGCAAACATAACAAGAAGCGAGCGCGCTCGCCGACGACTTTTAAATCCACCCGTCGCGGTAATGAAGAAACGCTTATAAGCGCCTAGCGTCTCTGAGTCCGTCCAGCGGTAAATGGTGTGTATATAACGCTCGCCGTTAGCTACGTGGAGGATCTGCGTTTCGTGGCGTAGTGGATAGCGCCACCCGCTGCGGAGCAAGAGGTCCCTGGTTCGATACCGCGCTTCGGAAGCATTTTTCTGAATTAGCTTTCTTTGGGGCTTTATATATATATATATATATATATATATATATATATATATATATATATATATATATATGCATACTTATACATATACGGTGCATGACCGCGACGGCAAAATTCAGCCGAGACTGTCCATATAATTGCTATCGCAATAAAATGAGCCAAATGCTGCATATGTTTCAATCAAACTGAGCCTCATTCATTAAACCAGCGCTGCGTCAACTATCGTGACCAAAACAACCAACATGGTCTCACCCAATCTGTTCCATTTGTGTCCTCGTTGGTTTGCTATCGTGTTTACGTCCCACATTTAGTTTTTGAGGACGAGTTGGCACTTACTGAAGGACATTGTGCTGCACGGCAGGACTCGAATATAAAGAGTAAGAGGCCGAATTGACATCTTCTTTTCGGCTCCTAATGTTTATTTTCAAGTTTAGCGCTACACTATAATGTCGTTCTCTCGCTTCAAGACGGTATATTTGAAATAAAAGATGCATGAAATGAAGATACTGGGCACCGATCTATTCCTTGAAGAAGAAGAAGTGATCCGAAACGGCAGGCTTAAAACGAGCTCAGAGGGAAAAGAATAGCTGGAGCACTTTTCAAGCTTTTAAATGGATGCCAAGAACAAGAAAACGATGCCGCCAGTCCAGAATAGGCCGCCTTTTGCCACAAAGCACCACTCGCTCTTCAAGTGTAGTCATCGCCATTACGCGTATGCGACGAACGACGGCACCGACAGAAGCACAAGGAGGATGTTATTTTTTTGCAAATTATTGTATTATCGTACATTCGACTCGTTTTAGACTTCAAGCACAAAGGAATTGTTCCAATTTATAAGAGCCAAATACGAAGTTTACTCTTCAATACCGACGATAGTGGGCTATATAGATTTAGCCACGATATAGATTTGACTTATTAAGGAGACAGAAACACACTGAAAAAAAAACTGTTTGAGCAGGCCCGACCATATTTGCATTAGCCAAAAAAGTGGGTTTTTCTCAAATTCATTTAAAGCGCTTTTCGCTCTTTTAGAAAAAAAAAAGAAACGTCACGTATATTCATTGGCCTGAAGACTGCACGAACCTAATCCGTACATGAAGAGCTATGCTACTGCAAAGCTAGCCAATGGAGCTCTCAATCATCCGGTAAAATGTTTAGCCACTACTGCAGTTGTTGGCGGACTGCATTTTGTGCGGCGACGGCACTGACCTAGTGTTAAATATCAAAACAGACGCTATATTGCGCAGCTCAATGTACCTAAAAAGCTACTGCATGGTGATATAGGTCATTTTTTAGGCCTGGGAAGTTCACCTCTCATTAGGCTTATATTAAAAGTTCATGATCTATTTTTCGTGTCGGAGCTATTTTATCTGAAATAAACCCGTTTTCCTTAGATATACTTCATGAGTTTTAAAGCATGATTGTAAAATGCTTATTGTCATGCAAAGAGCAATATAAATATTTGAACCTTGTCTAAAAAACAGCTAATATAAAAAAGTACAGTTAGTCCCTTCCAAGCGGCAAGATGTACTGCTTACAGCAGTGGTTCTCAAATGGGAGTCCAAGAAGCTATTTTTGCGGTCCGCGAAACCCATCCTAAAGAAAGCGTGTTTGCTGGGGGCACAGTATATACTGTAACAGCGGTCAATTCTGTCTTTTTTTCACCGCAGAACACTTTTGCAATGCGCGGGAGCTGACTTATAGTTCCTCTTCTCGGTGAGATTGCTGTAAAGCTTTTGTTACAGTTTTCTATGACATATGCACGCGAGCATACATTTTTAGGCTTGCATATTTGAAGAGCTAACATAGTTAGAAACAAGCATGTTGTGGCTGTATAACATATGAATGATTGACAATCTGTTGAGATCGAATTGGCGTGGCACTTCAGATTCCTAAACCGTTGCCTTCAAGTTCCTAAACCGTTGCAGTAATAAGCTAGCTGTATTTTTGAAGGAAACTAAATTGTGCACGGTCGAGGAGATGACCAAGCAGGCCGATCAGTTCGTGGATGCTCAAGGGATAAAGAATCTAGGAAAGGGGAACTGTGACAATTCCATGGCAGCAGAGGGACGGACAAGTGATCGGATCCCAATAAGTAAGCCAAGGGCACAAAAGCGATATTTCTTGTGTAACCGGCTTGGACATACAGCTATGAACTGCCGTACAAGGAACAGTCGCAGCGAAGTGCATGTGACCTGTCACCTGTGCCAGAAAAAGGGGCATAGGGCCGATGAATGCAGAACTAAGACGGCAGAACAAACTGTGCGTGTAATGAGATCCAGAGAAGAAGAACAAAACGAACAAGACATGTTGGTAGTAGAAGGACAAGTACAAGGGCGCAAAACAAAACTGTTGAGAGATACAGGTGCCAATCAGGTATTATTAAGAAGTTTTGTGTTACCCAAGAACATGACCGGACAGGTAAAGCCGATGATCGACCCCCTTTCATACAGAGCTGGTGGCAGCTAGGTGCGTGGAGGACCCCATTTACGATTTAATCGTAGGGAACGTAACTGGGGTGAGGAAGGCGGATGATCCCGATCCGTCTTGTTGAGGGGCTGAGAAAAGCCTAAAACAGAAGGAAGATTCAAAGCCGGAGGATAGCAGCGGCAGTACAAATTAGGGCAGCGAGTAAGAGAACTAAGACTCTGAAACCACTGCATGTCACAGCTATTAATGGGTTAAACATGCCAGGGGCCGAATTCAAAGAGTTGCAGGAACAGAATCCATCAATCAGAGCATGTGAGTCAAGAATAGGAGAAACCATGAGGAGGAAAGAGTAGAACGGTGTCGCAATTTATTAAACAGAATGGGCTGGTCTATCGCAAGTGTATGTTTAGCTCTGGTCGGGAAGTACAGCAATTGAGGGTGCCTGAGAAATTAAAGAGAACAGTGTTAAAATTGGGGCATGATAGTATAATGGCAAGTCAGCAGGGAATGAAAAACGAGTTGGAAAGCGTATCACGGAAGAATTCCTTTGGATAGGAGTGCAGAGTGATGTAAAAAGCTACGCCAAATCGTGTGATGTATGCCAAAGAACACTCGCTAAAGGCGAGTAGGGAAGGCCCCCTTAGGTGGGATGCCAATTATAGAACTACCACTTGACAAGGTGGCTATAGATACTCTAGGCCCCATCAACACAGTTTCAGGAAAGGGAAATAGATATGTGTTTACTCTTGTGCATGTCGCCACCAGGAACAATTTAAACGTAAACAAACAGTACCACTGTAAAAATAGGTATTTGGCTAAGCCCAGTGATACACAGGTTTGTTATTTAGTTAAGTATTTTTGTATTTGTTTCGTATCATAATTCCTTTCTCTTCAAACCGGCGATCAAAGTGATTACGCCAAAAACAGTACTACATCATCCGCACCTAACCAAGCCCTTTCTTTGGCAAATAAATTTGGACAGATTTTGTCTTTCACACAGCGATGGTGATATTGGAGCAGCTTCAGTGCTCTTATTCTAACGTGCTATTCGGCCAGTTGACCTCTCATTTCGCACACTGACTGCTGCAGAAGAGAGCTGCACGGTTGCTGAGCGGGAATGCCTTGTACGGTGTAACCTAGTTATAATAAAGTTGTATCGTGACCATGTACTATTTTGTTATATCTATCATTTGTTGTAACAATAGGGATGAAAATCACTTCTAACAAATTGGAAATCTGGCTCTTTGAAAGCTCGTAGATACGAGAATGCAATATTCTGTGCTCACAATCTCCTTTAAACGAGGCAATTGCTTCCTCTCTCCTTGCGGCATTTAAACCTTCAGTTCATATGTTGTCGCAACCATTCAAAGGCGCTTTCTTGCACTGCGCGATCAAAATTTCCGCAACTTTTTCAACTCACTTTAAAAAAAGTAGCGCAGCTCCTCACAAGTGCTGCGAAGAGTGAGATAGCAGCGAAGCTACTCTCGTTCCCATCCTCCTCACCGTCACCTCCACATTTTTCTCCCTCTCTCCATTTCTCTCTCTTCCGCGGTCTTTCAGTCTTTCTTACACTGTCTTCTATTTCTTTCTCTCTATCTCTGTATTTCTCACTTGCTTTTTTCTATCTTTGTATGTCTCTTTTTCTGATTTTCTCTCTTTTTCTCAATCTTTTTCTCTCTGCCTTTCGTTCTCTTTCTTTCCCTTTCTTTCCATGGCATTTTGTGCTCGCTCCTCTCTTCTTTTCCCGCTCCTCACCCTCACATCTGTCCTCCTCTCCGTCGTTCCCTTTTTACAACTGCTTGCTATGCTGTACTATACAAGGTTATGCTGCGTTTGCTAGCCGCTCGCCTCCAAATGGTGTGTACGCAGATTCGAATCTCACCTCGCGAATAAAATGTTTTCCCTATAATTTATCTTTTTCCCTATCTTTATTTGTTTGTACATACACGGGGTCTTCGGCTGGCCGCCGTCGCTTCGCAGCCCTTCCTTGAGCTAACTTCTGCCTTCTTCATTTTTAGTGAGCAAGAGGTGAGTAGTGGTACTTGCGGAATTTCTGTGCGAAGTACCCTTTTATGATGATGAACGGGTATGTAGGTCAACCGTATGGCTCAGCTCTTCAGCGGAACGACGGGACAACCACCTACGCCTCGGCTCATGAAACGACCGTATATCTGCCTGCTGATCCGCCCAAGCGGATGAATTTCATCCACGCCGAACGCCGCTGGCCAGCCGACCTACTTCCAAGCAATTGCGCAGGCGCAACCTCGACTGAATCAACACCACTGATAAAACCAAACGCTACGCAAAATTGCTTCAGTGGGCTTGGAGGCAGGAACAGGATGGGATACTCACGCGCCCTCTTCTTCGTAATGCAGGTAAATAGTTTTGCTAAATTGCCTTACGAATGCTTTAAATCAAGTAACCGCTGTATTGTTGTGCTTCCAAGCCCCAGAACACTCCTTGAACCTTTTTCTTGCTTGTTGTTAATGATGTGTGGTGACGTCGAGACGAATCCCGGACCTTTACTGATGATGTACTAAAAGAATTGCTAAAGACAGTCAAGGACCTTAATGAACGGTCAATTCTTATTGAATCCATGCATCAAGCAAGTCCTCAGCTATCTCAGAATTAAAGACTGAGCAGCGCACCGTTAGTGATGCTGTAACCAACATCAGAGAAAGGCTAGAGATGGTGGAAAGTAGAACCACTCTACTCGATCAATGGCAGACATATTTTCGTCGCTAGAACAGTCACTGAAATGCACAGAAAAAGAAATTGCCATGCTTCATTAGAGACTAGATGACGCGGAAGACCACGCTCGACGTGACAACCTCGTATTCTACGGCATATATGATATGGCAGCAGAAAGTTCTCAGCACTCCGAACAAAAGGTATTCCAAACGATAGACGGGCTTCTAAAAGTCGTTTTACCTGGTGAAAACATAGCCCGCGCACACCGAATCGGACGCTCTGACCATCTAAATCCCGGCCACTCAATAATAAAGTTTACCAACAGTAAAATAAAAGAGCAAATTTGTTCGAAAGGTGACATGCTCAAGGGCAGTAATGTATCATTTAGCGAGAATTTATGCCCTAAAACCCGCAACCTACGGAATAAATAGAATGTTTTTGGCAAGAACCTCAAGGCACCGTTTAAACTCAGGTCTAAGAAGCTAGTGGTCGATGGGAAATGCTACCAGTATAACCAGGTTGAAGATAGCGTTTATGAAGTTCTTCCGTCAACGAGAACAATTAGAGAACGAAGCTTATCGCCTCATCAACATCACTCAGTTCGCCTTCGTCCCATGCCAAAAAAATAGGTAAACGAGAGGGGTGGTGGCCATACATCAACCGTCTCGATACTGTACGCCAACATACGTAGCATAGTGCCAGAGAGATAAATTAGGCAGTGTAATTAGCGATACCAATGCAAACATAATGGCGTTAACCGAAACATGGTTAACAAATAAAATAACTCGGAGCCTTTTTATTCTAATCGTAAATATATTATTTACCGCAACGACCGAATAAACAGAACTCGTGGTGCTGTGTTGTAGGCACTAGACGAAAATATAAATTAATTACAGACTTATAATTATTGTTGTGTTGTATTACTGTAAACCACAAGAAACTGATTATCGGTGTTTGTTACCGTCCTCCTACTTGCCCAAATCTGTTCTGCGACAGCCTGCATGATTGTTTCAACCAAATTAAAGTCCGTTTTCCCGCAGCAGACATCATGGTAATGGGTGATTTCAACTTCCTGCACATTATGTGGACATGCGCATCCCCATTTTCACAGCCCTCTTGCACACATTTTGAACACTTTATCATCTTATGTTCGTATTTTGGTCATTTCCAGGCAGTTGATTTACCAACACGTGTCACTCATAACACTTCATCGCTTCTCGGCTTAGTACTAACGTCATCAGTTGACATCACCTCGCCGATAACACACCTACCAGGTTTAAGTGATCACGACCTTCCCAACGTAACAGCTCGAAAATCATCAGAGAATATAAGAAAGCCAACTACACAGCCATAAACGCCGAGCTACTTATTTTTATGGAAGATTTCTTATCTAGCTAACTCACGCGCACCGTTGAAGTGAACTGGTGCATGTTTAAGAAAAAAAATCAGGAAGCTGTCAAGTGTTATATTCCCCTACGACGTGTGCGCAGTAGCAGCTCAGCTCCCTGGTTTAATATTCAGCAAACCGAAAAACTTCTGCTTAACCACCCTGCCTTTCACTTAACCTTTTTCTCTCTCTCTCTTAATCGACTAAGCAACAAGCGAAAGCGACTATACCGTAACGATAAAACAGTTAACATGCCGGATCGCTGGCTCTCGTACAAAGAAGCTGCTACACAATACCTGTCCATACAAAGAACACCCAAAGTAACATTCTATAACACTACGCTTCCTAACATACCTAAAACAAACCCGAAACGTTTTGGAATATTGTTAAGGGAAAGGACAGAGAGAAACTATGCATACTACACCATCTGGTGCCTCAGTGCCTGATAATGACTGCGAAGCTATGTTAAACAACACACTCGTAAATTCCTTCTCACGCTCATTGATTCATGATTATCCACACCTTATAACCGCACTCCAATATAACCGCACTCCAATATAACCACACTCCAATATAACCACACTCCAATGGAACACGTTACACTTAATTCTACTGGTCATCATCATCATCAGCCTGTCTACGCCCACTGCAGGGCAAAGGCCTCTCCCATGTTCCGCCAATTAACCCGGTCCTGTGCTTTCTGCTGCCAGGTTATACCTGCAAACTTCTTAATCTCATCTACCCACCTAATTTTCTGTCTCCCCCTCACGTGTTTGCCATCTCTTGGAATCCAGTCAGTTACCCTTAATGACCACCGGTTATCCTGCCGACGTGCTACGTGACCGGCCCATATCCATTTCTTCTTCTTGATTTCAACTATGATGTCCTTAACCCCCGTTTGTTCCCTGACCCACTCTGCTCTCTTCCTGTCTCTTAAGGTTACACCTATCATTTTCCTTTCCATCGTTCGCTGCGTCGACCTCAGTTTAAGTTGAACCCTCTTTGTAAGTCTCCAGGTTTCTGCTCCGTAGGTAAGTACCGGTAAGATGCACCTGTTATATACCTTCCTCTTGAGGAATAGTGGTAGATTACCATTCATGATTTGATAATGCTTGCCGAATGAGCCCCAACCCATCCTTATTCTTCTAGTTATTTCACTCTCATGGTTCGGCTCCGCGGTTACTACCTGTCCTAATTAGACGTATACCTTTACAACTTCCAGTGTCTCGCCACCTATCGCAAAGCGCTGTTCTCTGCCAAGATTGTTCCACATTACTTTAGTTTTATGCATATTAATTTTCAGACCTACTCTTCTACTTTCCGTATCCAGTTCAGTAATCATGAGCTGTAATTCGTCTCCCGCGTTACTCATCAATGCAATGTCATCAGCGAATCGTAGGTTACTCAGATACTCTCCATTAACTCTTATCCCTAACTCTTTCCAATCTAGGGCCCTGAAAACCTCCTGTAAACACGCGGTGAATAACATTGGAGAGATCGTGTCTCCCTGCCGTACGCCCTTCTTTCTTGGGATTCTGTCGCTTTCTTTATGGAAGACTATAGTGGCTGTGGATCCGCTGTAGATTTCTTCCATTATGTTTATATAGGCTTCGTCGATGCCTTGATTCCGTAGTGCCTGCATGACTGCTGATGTCTCCACCGAATCAAATGCATTCTCGTAATCTATGAAGGCTATGTATAGGGGTTGGTTGTATTCCGGGCATTTCTCTATCACCTGATTGATAGTATGAATATGGTCTATTGTTGAGAATCCTGTACGAAATCCTGCCTGGTCCCTTGGTTGATTGAACTCTAATGTCGTATTATTCTGTTAGCAATTACTTTTGCAAATAGCTTGTAGAAAACGGACAGTAAGCTTATGGGCCTGTAACTTTTCAGGTCCTTGACGTACCCTTTCTTACGGATCAAAATGATGTTGGCATTCTTCCAAGATTCTGGTATCCTCCCCGTCGAGAGGCACTTTGTATACAGGATGGTGAGTTTCTCTAACATAATCTCTCCACCGTCTTTCAACAGGTCTGATGTTACCTGAACCTCACCAGCTGCGTTGCCTCTTTGCATTCCCTTTAGGGCTTTCTTTACTTCTCCTGTCAATACTGGTGGGATGTCAGATTCCTCTGCGCTATTACTCCTTCTTACGTTATCATCCTGAATGCCTCGGCTGCTGTACAGATCTCTGTAGAACTCTCCGCTACCTCAAGTATTCTATCCATATTGTTTGTGACCTTGCCTTCCTTGTCCCTTAATGCATACATCTGATTTTTGCCTATGCACAGTTTTGTCTTCATAGCTTTGAGGCTTCTCCAGTGAGGCTTCTCCCAACTTGAGATTGCGACGTTATAGAAGAGAACATCGCGAGTCCGCGCTACCTCCGACGTACAATGTTATGGGATTCATGCCCTACAACAACACTGACGAAGGCTATATGCAGGTAAAACAGGGTGAGTTTCAACTGTAACATGTCAGAAGATAACATTTAACAAACCTATGTGGCTACAGAAAACATCGCGACGCTGATATGTGTACGCTGTGGGCAATCATTGAATGTTCAAGTGTCCACGTATTTTCATGAAAACTTTGTCTCGCAAAAACGAATCAGACTTCTCGTGTCGCGGAGGGCCCGGTTTGTTTACTGATGCTGGAAAATGCAAAGTCGTAGTGTTCCTTTCTTGCCTGCGCGTTAATACTGAGGCTACCACAGCCGAACAAGGGGGCGACTGTGTAGTGCTGCCATTTTGTCGTCTACTGACCCTCCTCGAGAGTATGCTCTTAAATTCCGCTTGGCGGAGCGCCAGTCTATGGGTATTACGAATACAGAGGCCTAGGTAATGTATGGAATACAAACGGCGGACAGCAATGAAAACGCTTGTGCTAACAATAAAGTTATGACTAAAAGAACTCCTTGAATAATTTAGCAGGAATAGCAAAGATACAATGCTCCAAGATATCTTCTGTTAGGTAAATGTGTGTTCTATTTCATCTATGCTCGGCACCGGTTGTGGGAGAGTTGTTAAAGTCTCATTTGCGTAGAAATCAATACCATCGTATGTAAGTCAAACTTGCATCCACGATACCTTTCTAATCGCTGATGTGTGAAACCCGCGAGACTCATTGCAGCCCCATTCTTGTATTCTTCGCAGTTCGTAACGAAGCACCACGCAAGACAAACTTCGATAATCCCACTACAGCGACATCAAAATTTGCGCGAGAGACTTCGCGCGCATTGGAGTATGCAGCACGGTACCGTGGCTGCGAGTAAGTGTCATGGCAGCGATACAACTAAAAAGAAATACCATGAAAACCAAAGGTCCCATGCGCGCAAACGTTCACGCGCTTGTTTTTGTCGAGATTGCGCGAGCGCCATCACATGACCACGTGACTCTGATCCACCAATACGGATGGACAGACCTCATCGCCTGCCCTCACTGGAGGCCTCTGACGGAAAGATCAAAGAATGTCACAGCGCCTAGTGTTATTGAGATGGCTTAGTGGCCGCAGTATCAGCTTGATAAGCGGAGTTCAGCCAACGTTTAGTGTTCCACACGGTGACGTTGCTATAACAGTATCTTGTGTCTTAAAATACACGATACATTAAGAAATGTATCATAAAAACAGATACAGATACTTGTCTTGCGAGACGTATCGCGATACAGATACAAGATACCCAAAAAGCATCAAGATAGTATCTAAGACACATGTATCTTCGATACTGCGCCGCACTGATAGACATGCATCAGTAAGCCCTACTAATATTATGCTCAATATTGACTATTGGACATCTCGGAAAAACCAATACAATGTTCGTATACGCATTCCGACAATTTTTTCGACGCATTTACATAAAGTTTATGCGCCGCACTCGACGTGAAAGCTGTAGGAAGTGCCGAGGGGTGGTTCGCCAGTTCTTCAGCGACGCTTTCGTTCACGGGGAAGTGTGCGCTGGCGTTTCAAACGTGCAGCGTGCTCGGCTTCCATGGCAGGAAGGGAAACCTTCATTTGTGTTGCTGAGGCGCCATCTCTCCTCCTCATTTTCCCTCTCCTCACCCTCACTTCCCTTTATTACACATGGCTATGCTATACAACGCTGGCTATGCCATGCTTTACCTTTTGCCATCCTCCTCATCCTCAAATCACTCCTCACTTTCCTTTCCCGCCCCCCTTCGTACACATGACTATGCTACAGATGGCTATATATACAGGGTTTAGCCTGCATTACGCCATACATGGCAATGCTATACTTTACCCTCTCCCCACCTCCTTTCCCTCCTCCTCACCCTCCTTTCCCTCCCCGCAGCCTTACTGTAGCATACTATACATTAATATGGTATTCGTGGTTTTGCCTGCGTTGTCATACACGGCAGCCTTGTATGGCTTCGCCAAGACAAAAACCTCTCCCTTTTTCCTTTCTATCCTCTTTACCCCCCTCCTGACATCACTCCTCTTCACACTCACTCTCCTTACCCGCCCTCTTGCTGTACATGGCTAGCCCCGCCACGGTAGTCTAGTGGTTATGGCGCTCGACTGCTGACCTGAAGGTCGCGGGATCGAATCCCGGCCGCGGCGGCTGCATTTTCAATGGAGGCGAAAATGTTTGAGGCCCGTGTACTTAGATTTAGGTACACGTTAAAGAACCCCAGGTGGTCAAAATTTCCGGAGCCCTCCACTACGGCGTCTCTCATATTCATATCGTGGTTTTGGGACGTTAAACCCCAGATATCATTATTATTATTCATGGCTATGCTACACACTGTTTTACCTGCCTGACGCCAAGCGGCGAGATAAGATGGTAGCATAGGATGACGAAATATTTCCTTACACCTTTCCCTTCAACCTATTCTCATATCGCTCCTCCTAAACCCCACTTTCCTTTCCCGACCCATTTCGATACATGGCTATGCTATAGATGGCTATAATATACGTGGTTTTGTCTGCGTTACGCCAAGCGACATGAGACTACGACAACTGCGTATGATTACAGCATACGACAGCCCGGACCCCTAATGTGCTCCGCACTTAAATCACAAGTGCTGCGAACAGTTACAAGTGGTTGATAACTGAGTCACGGACGTATAAAGCGTTTCTCATACCTCCTGGAATGATGTGAAGAGGCCGTTTATATGTGTGCAAAAATAACGGTATTTTCATGGCATAGCCTGCATGGTTGACAAGCGCGTTTTCCTGAGGCAAATCACTTGAGCGCTACCCGCGATAAATATTTCTGATATAAGCAGCAGTACATTCAATGTGCCGATGTAATGCCTAGGGATTGAAACACGACGGCCACTATTGCGTGAACAACAATACAGCTTACAAAACGTTTCCCTGCGGTGCGTCTTGCAATATCAAATGTTTTCAGCAGGGGAAACACGTTGAACTTGCCAGTACCACTGCAGTTCAAACAGAAAAAGTATCCTGGCATCTGTTACAGGCGGCAGATTACCATGCGGCAGGATTCTTATGTTATTCATGTCATGACCAGACAGTCGTATTGGTCACACCCTCTTACCCTCCCATACGAATATTGGTCTACGGCTAGCTGGGGAGGCCATCATGATAGCACCCAGATATGAGCGGCTTGTTAGACAGACAGACAGACAGACAGACAGACAGACAGACAGACAGACAGACGGACGGACGGACGGACGGACGGACGGACGGACAGACAGACAGACAGACAGACAGACAGACAGACAGACAGACAGACAGACAGACAGACAGACAGACAGACAGACAGACAGACAGACAGACAGACAGACCAAGAGATAGATAGAGAGAAAGAAAGAAAAAAAATTACACCATCTCCCGCTAAAGGGGACCATGAGGCGATGCGAAGCCGGAGCACAAGCTTGCACGATCGCGTTCCTTTGGCGTTCGCTGGGCATGCGACCGACCTCGCGTCGTGGAACGCGAAGAGGAACATGCGCGCGTCGTGTCTTCCCTCTAGCCTGGCCGTTTTTTCTCACAGGGCGTGCGGGGAACGTCGACAGGCGCGCGCGAGAGAGGCAGCGTAGGAGAGGAGAGAGAGGGGGAGGGGACGCGCATGCGCTGGCACTCATCGCGGCGATGAGCAGGAGATAATTTCGGAATGTCGAGCCCGCATTTCAGAGGAGCCAACCGAGGCAAGCGCGTGATTGAACGCGCGCAGCGGTTGCCATTTGAAGGAGAGGAGACTAGAGGAGGAGAGTAGCGTATGCGCGGTGAAAGCAGAAGCGAGAACGCAGAAGCGCAAGCAGGTGCTGGTAGAGAAGTGGAAAGAGTAACGCGCAGCTGTTGGAGAGAGGGAAGGAGGAGAGTCGCGCATGCGTAGTGTGAGTGCGGACCACAACGCTGCGCGCGGATGACCACGCCGCGTAACACACCCCGAGCAAGAGATACTTCGCATCTAAAAAAGAAAGGAAGAAGCGCTCAAAGTACCTTTGATTTGCTAAGAAATGCTTCGCATTATATATTGTGATGTTTCTTAGTGTTGATGTGATATGTGCATTTTTGAAGGAATCTTGGATGAAGTGTTTGCGGCGCTGAAATAGAGGTCTTCGTCGATGCAACCAGAAGAGCGCCTTGCCTGCTTGCTTATGGAAGAAATGCAGCTGAATCCAGGCCTGCACTATGATGCATCAACTGGAAGCATCATAGGTGGGTAAAACTCTGAACTGGTAGTGTTACATTACGTCCTGGCAGAAACAAACACGCTCTGGCTCCCAGGATCCATGTTGTCCTTTGAAATTTGTAACTGCGCAGCCTATTATTTGTTATTGGATGTGACAGAATAAAATGTTTGGCATTCCAGCTCATCTTAGGCTCATCAAACAATGTTTAGGCATGGCAGGGGCTGAAGCAGGCACAAGTGACTTTTGCAAATCGCAGGTAATTGTCTGCAATGGTTAAAATGTTTTCCATACTTTTTAAAATGAAACCAAAAGCTTTAATTTATGAGGTGTAAGCAATGCGTTCTGCTAAGCTGTTATAGCACTTGGCTGTGCATGTAGGGGCCCCTGCGTAGTATGTGGGCATGTGGTGGTGGTTTTGTTGTTCCGTAGAAATACTCCGACCCAATGAGAAGGTAAGGCACTTTTAAAAACTTCACTTTTGCATCTTATTGTGGCACATCAAGTGGAGGACTTCAAAAGTCCAGGTTTCCTGAACAAATTTGACACAAATGTATGCCTTATGAACAGAAGTGAATAAAAAGAGAAAATATGGGTTATGTAAAAGATACAGCGAATGATGCAAATCTAGATACATATAAAAAACAACAGGTGAAATCATCTTGGTGCTTCAGCCTGCAGATTGTGATTTACCTCATCTAGTGGGCAGAAAATAAGGGCTCTACCCAGACGAACGAACAGTGAAGCAGGTTTGCTTCATGGCATATATAGCAGTTTCACACTATGGTGTATGAGTCCCATTACGAGTGTGAACATTCAAAATCTACTCAGAGCACCGCACAACCGCATCAAAACCAGTAATGAGCAGCAGTTCCAGATGTGATTTAAGCTCATAGTGTTTCCATTAACAATGACCACACCCTCCTAATTCATCACATGACAAAAGTGTGTCATAGCAAAGCCATGACAAAAGTTGGGGTGTACATCAATTTTTTGTTTGGTGTTTGCTAACTTGCATTACACAGATTGCAAGGCATCCTCAAAAGCTCAGTAACCTTCACCACCGACAGCGACATTGAGGAAAGCACATCGTTGCTGATCCTTAAAAGTCATGGCAAAAGAATCAGCAACAAATTTCACGCTAACCACCTAAGAATGAATCTGAATGTTATTATGATTCAGCTTGAAGCAATAAGGCATCCCACTATGTAATGGCAAATCTTTGTGACCATTTTGTGATGACTATTCGTTCTTGTTGGTGATTGAAATATAGCGCCAATGCCATCACACTGTTGTCTAGCTCTTGTGCCACTGTTTCCCAGGCTTGAAACTGCACGAACCAACCTCACCACGACCATTAGTTTGCCAATAAAGTGCTCACACTGTAGTACTATTTTGAAATAACTGCTTGGCATTACAGGTCATCCGACCGTCAGGCCATGCAATTCATTGATCACGGAATAGTTGGCGACCCATGCTCTCGTCTTCATGCTGGCTGGGCTGACAGCTCAGTGGAAGCAGGCATTTGCCTACCACTTCACATGTAAGGGTTAATTTGTGTGATAAAATGTGTTTTATTGTGGGCTTGCACTTAGTGCATTAGTTTAAAGCAATTTTTAGCATAAGTATATAACACGAAAGCTAGAAAAGGTCAACACTACAGCTGTGAAATAAAAATTCAACAAAATCATAAAGTTATACATTTGTGTTTTGGTTTAAACTTGCATTCTGTTTTGTTGCTTGCAACTATCTGGGCTTAATACTTTCCTGCCGTTATTTTTCTACAGCATCTTCTTTTGATGATGAGCAAGCGAAAGAGTGTAGTTTCGAAGTGATCGAGAGAGCAGAAGCTGCAGGGCTGACTTTAGTGCAGTGGTCACTGATATGGACCTAGGCAATACTGCAGTTTGGAGGCTTTGCGGCATTCATGCCTCGAAATATGGCAAGCCTCAGACATCATGTCCCCACCCCAGTGACAGTGAGCAAAAGCTACATTTTTTAGCGGATTTACTTCACTTGCTAAAAACTTTGAGTGGTCACAAAGTCAGACGCCAGGAAATCATCTTGGATGAGGCCACAATTGCCTTCAATAAGTTACCCACGAACAAGGTCAGTTTTGAAAACGCATGATATATCATTACCTGAAGCACCACTTTTCAAGATATTGTGAAGACCTCCAACTACTCTTCAAATATTCTCAGAGCTACAGCCTTTATGTTTAAAGATAACACGGCAATCAAAGTAACGACACTACTGTAAGTTATTTTGTTTTGCAAATCTCTCTTGAACATCTGCGGCAGGCTTGCGCAATAGATGCACGGCACAAGCTGAAGCTAATGCCACATTCCGAAGACAAGGACTTGGACCCAAACAACTATGAAAAAAAGATGTTTGATCCCTTTCTCATAGGAATCGGAATAACACGAAAGTAAAGCGTGCCTTTACAGAAGTAACCGAATGTTTGCTGTACATTGATGTAAGAGAGTTTGCACAATGTATATTGATGTCTGGCACCTATAGCGCCGTTTAACGTGGATGCACCCAATTTGATGAGTGGTGGTACATCTCCATCTCGACGGCTTACGTCCATGTTAAATTATTAAACAAAGCCTTCTGGTAGCTGTACTAGTTAACGGCGAAAGCGTAATCAGAGAACGAGGAGTGAAAGTCAAAAGAACGTCGCATATTGGACGCAGTAGTTAGTCGCCATCACCGCAGCATGTTAAAATGTTATTGAACACCACGGCCGGACTAGAGGGAACGCAAAGCGTGTCGTGACGCCCCGGTAGCCCCGCCGCGATTTTTCTCGGGGCGAGCGCGTCAGCGGGGAACGCGGTGTTACAGCCAGGTGAGGCAGGCGCGCGTCGCAGAGCTATTTTTGGTTTGTATTAGCGTGATTCTATGAGAGAGGCCGACACTTTTACAACGCTTTGGCTAAGATCGCCACCTCGCGGTGTGTTAAGGCATTGACAAAATTGAACTTCAATTGAAAACGCGCCGAATGGGACACGCGTTGCAGGTGCTAATCGCGGACGCCACAGTAATGACGAATTCCTTTACTTTGCCGCTCCCAGAGGACAACACCACCCCGCCAAGCGGAAGAGTGGCAGATATAAAAGGCGCGTTTGTATAGCCTATAGAGTCTGTGAAACAAAGAAAAAAAAGACCGTGGCGCAGTGGATAGCGTGCCCGGCATCTGTTGTTGCGGACCAAGCGGTCGTTGGTTCGATGCCCGGTGACGGAACTTCTTTTTCTTTGCCATATGATAGTGTTTTTTCGACGTGATTTCCGTGATGGAATTACGTCACTGAAGTCTTGGTGGACACCGGCATAAAACAATTTCGTGTTAAAATGAATGTTGCCTCGGCATATGCACTTTTGCACCATAGCACTGCTGGAGCTTCGCGGTACATGGTTAGCAAAGGCCTGCTGCCAACCGCAGCTTTATCAGCCGACTTTTTTTTCTTGAAATATTCTCTTGGTTTTCAATAATGACATCGCGGAGAAGACGGTATTGAGCAACTTTTGCCCCAAAAAAGCAGACCATGCCAAGCAATTTCTGAAAATTTTTATTGACTTATTCACCAGCCTTACGATAGTTCACAAAGCTGGAAAGGGGGGTTGGAAACCTGTACAGACTGGAGCTATTTTGTCAACTTTGGCAGCTTTGTCTTTGAGAGAGTGCTACATAACTCATCAAGGCTTTAAGTTTTCGATGCTTAGTCCACCGAGCCAGGATGCTCTTGAAAATGTTTTCAGCACAATCAGGTTCACAACACCTGTGCCTCGTGCCAGGGAGTTTGAATTTGCCTTTAGAGTAATTCTGATGCCTCAGTTTCACAACATAGTCGGAGCGGCTCATACAGCATTGATGACACAGAGGATGTCCTCCTTTTTTTAGATTGGAAGCAGCTTTTGCTCGGGGCTATGTTTAACCCCCTTACACTCTCTCAGCAATCATGTGATGGTGTCGGGGAACGAGATTCTGCAGACTCGCGATGAACCAACGCGTTGTATCCTAGTCAGAATGCGCTGGCACGCGCTCGCGCGTTCGGGCCTGTGTAAGGGGCTGGGTAAGACGCTGTGGCTTCTCCCCCGTACACTATCTCAGCAATCACGTGATGACGTCGGGGCACAATATTCTGCAGACGCGCGATGAATCCACGTGCTCCCGCGTGGCGTGCCGATGAACCCGCGTGCCGTGCTCCAACAATCTGGACGAGTAACAGCAACAGCAACTATAGTGAAATTATGGTGTGCTCCACTTGCAAGGACGCGTTAACATCGGGCAAGGCGCCTGTGATGAACAGCTTTATGTCGACCCATGCGCTACTTCGCCTCCCCACGTGGTTCCCTTTAGTGGGAGATGGTGTAATTTTTTGAGAGGTAAAGATCTCAATGCTCATCCTAAAGACGCAAATGAAGCTGTTGATGTTGATGATGGCATCTTTGAGCTTTGTCAAGAAGAACAGGACAGCGTAGAATATTTCTCAGGCTATATCGCGTATGCTGTGATACATAAGCATAATGCGGTACCGTACATGCTATGTGAGCATTGTCGATGGGAGCAGGGAAGTCCCAGAACTTTCAGCTTTGAAATGTTATGTCCAACAAAGCCGAAATCCTCTGAAAGCGCCGTCACGGCCATTAGACAAACTCATGCAGGCTTTTGAGAATTTATTTCGTACCAATGAAACTAGTCTCCTGAATTCAAAGTGCAATATCAACAGCGTTAAGGAAATTGTTTTAGAGAAAACTCGCCTTTACCAAGAATTCTCTACATGTCACAATGTTGTGGATAAGGCTGTCTCACTTTTTTCTTTGTCCACTCAGGTTTGCTTTAAAACAAAGGAATGTGGAACTCTTGTCCAGGCTGCGACAGTCGGGAAAATGTGCCTCAAAGAGTGTCGGCGTGCGTGTTTATTGCGTGCTTATTGTTTTGTGCAGCTCATAGAGCTAGGCATCCGTTTTCAAGTCTATTGTGATTTTTATGGGCAAGGTGACCCAACTGGATTGGGATTAATTGTTTTATTTATTTACTGATTTATTTATTTGTTTATTTATTTATTTATTTATTTATTCAGCAGCCACAGAGTCAGAAGGCTTTACAAGGGGGTTCAAAACCAGTTTGACAGGTACAGCTTGTTTTGTACGAATCTTTTGAGGGAAGAAAAGAAATTAAAAGAACAAAGATAGTTACAGCTGTTTCAAGACACATCTTATATGTGGGCATTGCAAGCAAAAACACACAGAACCTTGAAAATTGAGTCACTTCAACAGGGCAAAACAAATGCGTCATTTCATACAGCGTTCCTGACAACAGCACTCAGTCTATTCCACACTTCAATAGTTTCGGGGGAAATTTTCTTTAAGCAGTTCTATCCTGTGCGGGTCCTTCACGTCCCCTTTCTTATGGATCAAGATGATGTTGGCATTCCTCCAAGATTCTGGTATCCTCCCCGTCGAGAGACACTTCGTATACAGGGTGGCCAGTTTTTCTAACATAATCTCTCCACTGTCTTTCAACAGGTCTGATGTTACCTGATCCTCACCAGCGGCTTTGCCTCTTTGCATTCCCTTTAGGGCTATCTTTACTTCTCCGGTCAATACTGGTGGGATGTCAGATTCCTGTGGGATATTACTGCTTCTTACGTTATCATCCTGAATGTCTCGGCTGCTGTACAGATCTCTGTAGAACTCTTCCTCTACCTCAACTATTCTATCCATATTGGTTGTGACCTTGCCTTCCTTGTCCCTTAATGCATACATCTGATTTTTGCCTATGCACAGTTTTGTCTTCGTAGCTTTGAGGCTTCTTCCGTTCTTTAGAGCATGCTCAATTCTCTCCATATTATACTTTCTTATGTCGGCTACTTTACGCCTGTTGATTAGCTTCGAAAGCTCCGCCAGCTCTATTTTGTCTGTTGCATTTGAGACTCTCATGGCTTGACGTTTCTTAATGAGGTTTTTCGTCTCTTGGGATAGCTTACAAGTGTCCTGCCTAACGACTGTACCCCAGACTTACACTGCACACTGCTTAATGATACTAGTCAGATTATCATTCATTGCGTCAACGCTAAGGTCGGTTTCCTCGGTTAAATCCGCTTACCTATTCTGAAGTGAAACTCTGAATTCCTGTACTTTCCCTCGCAGAGCTAGTTCATTAATCGGCTTCTTGCGCATCAGTTTCTGAAAAATGACAGGCCCATCAGCTCACTGTCCGTTGTCTACAAGCTATTTACAAAAGTACTTGCTAACAGAATTAATACGACATTAGAGTTCAATCAACCAAGGGACTAGGCAGGATTTCGTACAGGCTTCTCAACAATGGACCATATACATGCTATCAATCAGGTAATAGAAAAATGCGCAGAATACAACCAACCCCTATACATAGCCTTCATAGATTACGAGAAGGCATTTGATTCGGTGGAGACATCAGCAGTCATGCAGGCACTGCGGAATCAGGGCATCGACGAAGCCTATATAAACATAATGGAAGAAATCTACAGCGCATCCACAGCCACCATAGTCCTCCATAAAGAAAGCGACAGAATCGCAATAAAGAAGGGTGTACGGCAGGGAGACACGATCTCTCCAATGCTATTCACCGCGTGTTTACAGGAGGTTTTCAGGGCCCTAGATTGGGAAAAATTAGGGATAAGAGTTAATGAAGAGTATCTCAGCAACCTGCGATTCGCTGAAGACATTGCATTGATGAGTAACGCGGGAGACGAATTACAGCTCATCATTACTGAACTGGATACGGAAAGTAGAAGAGTAGGTCTGAAAATTAATATGCATAAAACTAAAGTAATGTGGAACAATCTTGGCGGAGAACAGCGCTTTGCGATAGGTGGCGAGACACTGGAAGTTGTAAAGGAGTACGTCTACATAGGACAGGTAGTAACCGCGGAGCCAAACCATGAGAGTAAAATAACTAGAAGAATAAGGATGGGATGGGGCTCATTCGGCAAGCATTATCAAATCATGAATGGTAGTCTACCACTATCTCTCAAGAGGAAGGTATATAACAGCTTCATGTTACCGGTACTTATCTACGGAGCAGAAACCTGAAGACTTACAAAGAGGGTTCAACTTAAATTGAGGACGACGCAGCGAGCGATTGAAAGAAAAATGATAGGTGTAACCTTAAGAGACAGGAAGAGAGCAGAATGGGTCAGGGAACAAACGGGGGTTAAGGGTATCATAGTTGAAATCAAGAAGAAGAAGCGTATATGGGCCGGGCACGTAGCACGTCGGCAGGATAACCATTGGTCATTAAGGATAACTGACTGGATTTCAAGAGATGGCAAACGCGTGAGGGGGAGACAGAAAATTAGGTGGGTAGACGAGATTAAGAAGTTTGTAGGTATAACGTGGCAGCAGAAAACACAGGACCGGGTTGATTGGCGGAACATGGGAGAGGCCTTTGCCCTGCAGTGGGCGTAGACAGGCTGATGATGATGATCCTGTGCGGAACTTCTCGTGTCTTTAGCTCATGGTGCATGCATTGTGACAGGTAATCAGATGGCACTATATCCCCTTAAAGAGCAAATTATGATGGGCTGTCTAAAAATGTGTCATAATCACACGTGATTCCAAGAGTCTCAATAGTACACCGCAAGAAAATCAATTAAATATATTATGTGTTTTTGCGCAATCTATAATAGGTGGTGTTAATTAGCATATAATTAAATATCAAATTATTCTGCAATCAGTCGGCTTCAACATTTGCATAAAAAAGAATAAAATATTATGCTCAAAATGCATGCCCAGTTTGCTTTTTAGTTGTGTTCGTTTCAAACAATGAAAAATAATACTCTTGACGTTGGCCCTGTAACGCAGCGTGTCACACGATCATCAAACTTGGTAGCATCTCCATCAGAGTGATACTCTGCAGCATTCTGCAGCACAATGAATTGGAATGACCGCTAGTTGTCCACTAAGGAGGCCTGTACAAATGTGCACACTGCGTTTCAAGCCATTTCAAGAAACACGTGGTGTGCGATGCACCTTTGTATTTCATGTGTACAATTGTACACGCCCCCGCTGAAGGGGATATACGTGCCTCTTTGTCTACTAATTTTATATTATTATATGGAATGAAAAGTCTTTCGACACAGCTTACAGCATATTACTTTTAAGTGACCTTGTTTAAATTCTCCCTTCGCGATCATAGCACTGTAATGAAAAGTTTATTGTAACTATAACTCTAATTCATTCTTAGACTCGGTACACTCAGAAGTGGAGGTTATGTACGTGTTGCATAGCTGCTCATGTGTACATTGTCTACATGTTCTGAAGTTCCCACAAAGAAAACCTAACATTTTCCCTGCCTTGGCATTTCCATATGTTTACGCTGCTGCTGTCATAATGATCCTGGATGTACAAAATACCGAGCAATCTAACACTCTGTTACTTTACCTAGTCAATGTTATTCACTGTGTAGGAGATGGTTTAAAATCTCATTCTTATAAACAGGTTAAGTACTTATTTTGTAATTGTGTACATAGCCCTTCCATTAGTACGGAAGACCACTCCTAAGTACATTTTTGTCTGAATAGTTAATGTTCACTATTCACTGCCTGACATTTGAGGCTCTGCGACTAACAAAATGTTCATAAGATTGTACAACTTAGGCTATATTTCGCTGGCTACAAGTGTCTGCATGGCATGGTAATCTAGCTCAACTTCAAGAGTGGTGTGGTCTACAAGAGGCGATTTTCAGAAATATTGCTGAACTTTTCCAACGATACACTGCTGAAGAATGGAATGCTGGTGCAGGTTGCACACAGCAGTTGAACTGGTATATGCTAATGTGCATACGTGTTAAACTTCTCCATGTAGCCTGCTACCGAATCTCATACTTGTGCTGTGTATTATTTGTGAATTTTTTTTGTGCAATACATTGAAACATTGTGATGCTGTCCTCTACCTACCAAAGTTTTATGTTATTTTGGAAATGAACTATAATTATCAAAAAGCTCTTGTGTTACATTTTTATTGCAAAGTGCATGGAAGCTCCTCTTATTTCTCTTGCGAAAAATGTAAAAGCTGCTCATGCACAGCTGGATATGCTTGTTGTAGTGGCTGTGTGCACTTCACTCTTTGAACAAACCTCTTTAGCTAGATCATATATAGCTACATTTCCTGCTGTAATATTCGAAAGCTGCCTCAAAATCGTGACACCTAACTATAATAATTGTTGTTTTTTCTTTGTAAATCTACTAAAAAGTCGCCAGGCAAAAACTCCTGAAAAAACACAAATTTTCAGTTAACGGTGTCTCTTTGTCGTATCTTTCAGAGGAAAATGCTCGACTTGCAGCAAGGCATTTTTGTCAGCTGTGCTAAAAATGTTCACAGCTGGAATACAGGAGGCTGCTGCAAGTCTCAATTTTGCCGCAACATAATACCAGCACATTGAATCACACAATAATCCTGGACAGATTGAGCTTCCAGTTTTATGCATACAATGTACCCATAGATCAATGTTGAAATCACCGTCAGTGAAAAGAGGCCTGGTGCTATTGGCACATTTATTCTATGGATGCAGTGACCCTGGTTTTTTTGTAATCCACGTGGTGCACGTTGCGGACCACGTGGACGAGTGGATGGTAGTTGAGCGTCTTCCAAGGGTGTTCTGTATTCAGCTCCGTCCCTTTCCGTGCGTCCACCGCGGTGGTGTAGCGCTTACGGTGCTCGGCTGCTGACCCGAAGGTCCCGGGTTCGATACCCGCCGCGGCGGTCGCATTTCGATGGAGGCAAAATGCTAGGGGACCGTGGACTGTGCGATCTCGGTTCACGTTAAAGAATACCAGGTGGTCAAAATTTCCGGAGCCCTTCGCTATGGCATCTCTCATAATCATATCGTGGTTTGGGGGCATAAAACCCCAACAGTTATTATTATTTTCACTTTCCTTGCTTGTCGTTGTGTGTGTTCGCGGTTACTGTGTTGGTTGAGACACTGTATCACCTGTGGCACATACCCGCATAACATGAACTCTGATATGCGGGTATGTGCCACACGTGACTGAGAGAAAGGGTTTCATGACGTACGGGACAGGTATTTTGTGGTAATCATGTCATGACCAGTGAACCGTGTTCGTCATACACTGATATCCTGCCATGCCAATTTTGGTATATTACAAGTTATGGGAAAACCAGGAGAGCGCCCAGACGTAGGCGGCTAGATAGATAGATAGATAGATAGATAGATAGATAGATAGATAGATACGTAAATAGAAACGGCTAAAGTACCTGAGGTTCGCTAAGTAATGCTTCGCATTTAAAAAACCGAAACGGCGAGGATGAGCGCTGCGTCAGCAGCCGAACCTTTTGCCGCGAGCGCCAATGTGACACGGGCAGAACACTCACACTAAAATATAATAATAATAATAATAATAATAATAATAATAATAACAATGATAATAATAATAATAATAATCTGTCACTGTTTAGTAGAGCAGCCGCATTACAGTGCTCGTCATAATAGCGATTCTGCTAAAGCGACCGGACGGACTCCTCGCTGTAGTGACTCGTGAGTGCCTTTGAGATTATCCCGTTGCACTAAAATTTCGTGACTGGTTATCAAAGTGGGAGAAATCCGTCGCGCGTTTCACAGCGTACACGAGAATCGAATAGGCGTATGTCCTATAGCTGCCGGGCAAGCGAAATGCTGGTTCACAGGATCTATGATACTAATATGTTAAGCAAATAGTAAACAACATCCGGCGCTCCAAGTGGTTAGGATCTTGTGATGTCCAGGTCCTTCACACAGACGGAAGCTATACGTTTTCACTGTGAGATCGCTAACGGTATGAGAGTGAGTAACTGGGCGTGTTGGTATTGCGTAATTCGAAATATTAGCCGCAATGAAGACACGGACGGAAAGGGATACCTGCACACAGGGCGGCACTGCGAACAATGTTTATTCGAAGAAAAAACGGAGGCTATTTATGCAGTGTTGCCACGTTTCAAAGCTGCACAGTCGCATTCAGATACAGCAACTCTTTCTGAGATAAAGATACGGAGGCCACACTCACGCAGCGATCACCGGCTTCAGTAATATTTTTAGCCTCAGCTATTAATCTATTCCACTTGTCTTGACTTTTGGCGATTAATGAGCATGCGAAAAGTCCGGTACACACTTGCAATCTCTGCAATGTATTGCCAGGTGACCCTCTCTGCCATTCCTAACATTGTTGCAGTGCTACCGAGCCTGTCGTTTAAGAACTGCTCAGTTTGACCTGCGTACGTTTTGCAACAAGACGGGGGTATATTGCAGACCACGCCAACCTGGCATTTGACATACTCACTTTCGTGGTTTATGGTACAGGCTGGTGCTTTTTGGAGGCAGGGATCTGTCATTCTGCAAAGTTTAGACATCTTGAAAGGTGCAGAGAAGACCACGTTTACATCTGCTCGCTTAGCAATCTTCCTCAAATTGTGGGACACGCGATGAAGATACGGTATCACAGCACCTTTTCGTCTACACGAGGTGGGTCGTGGTCAACTTGGCGGGTTCGCCATTTTTGCAAGATTGTTTCTGCATAAATAGCGCCCGTTTTTTCTTGGAATAAACATTGTTGGCAGTGACACCCTGTGTATATGTCTTCCTTTCCGTCCGTGTCTTCTTTGCGGCTAATATTTAGAATAATCTAACGGTGTCCTTCTTGTGGAGTAATTTTCTGCCGGAACGCAGACTGATTTAGTATTCCAGTGCATACACTTTTACTGATATTACGTCACCACCGTTGAAGAATCAACGTCCATTCATCTGCAGATGAAGCTAGCAACAGTAATGAGCGGTTGTCCAACTACGCAAGCAGAAGTAAGCGTTACTGAAACGCCCCAAAGAATGCGCAAATGGCAAGTGCTACCAATCTTCAACCCCTGGACCACAATGATGGAAATCAGCCCTTTCAAACAGCGATTTCATAAAGTAGACGTGTCTGTTTACTCGTCAGTTACAATCACTCCTCTGAATGTGGTTATGTACCTGTATTGCGAAATTCGTAAACAGGGGGTGTGCCAAGCGTGCTCCGGCGCACCCGCTGTTTAGGAATTTTTCATCACAAGCTTCCATCTTTCCCAACTGCTGCCTTCTTATGGATTTTTATATTTCTGTGGTCATTTATTTAGTGTGGCCGCAAAAAGAAAACGTTTCGCCGCTCTTGTCTTACTAGAAACGGTTTTACGATTCTCAAGTTGCTGGCGTCAACAAATTCAATATATTAAACGGGAAAAATCTTTAGTTGCCTTCGAGCTATGTTTAAGCGGTTTTTCCTTTTCATTGTTTTTTCAGCCACTCATAAATTTTGAAGTTTTTTTTTCATTTGTGCAGTGATGAGCTGAAAATAACTGATGCCCAGCTGTGATAATATAATGAAGGAGTGCCTGGCTCGCGCGTGCATAACCATACATCAAGAATAGGGAGTTTTCGTATAGGGGCCCCAATCATTTTATGGCCCCAAAGAAATGGCGTCGAGGCCACTTCGCATGCGCGAGACCCGAAAGCGTTTGATTTTCGCGTTTGTGACGCTATTTCTCGAATTTAGCGGGTGCCCCAAACCTTCCCGAAAGCTTTGTGTCAAGCAAACATGACGGCACCCACTGAAGCGACGGCTCTTGGCCAACACTAGAGTGATTTAGAAGAGGAGGAGTGTCCAAAGCGCCGCAGACACTATTCGAAAACTCTTAGCTCCTGCTTGACCCAAAGCGAGCACACGCATAGTTTTAGGGCCCCAAACCTTTGGGGGCCCTATTCCAAGACTCCCTAATATGTCCTCACAAAATGCCCGTAATTGCTTACATTGCCTAAGCGTGGAATGATCGGAACCGTACTTCATCATATTAATAATTATGTTGATGTTACTCAAAATATATGTAATGTGACGCTACATGTCATGCATTACACGTGGTATACATACGTATGGTGCACTGCAGCAGAGCACCGGCATTATATGGCAAGTGTTTTTATCCATGCAGCAACTGTACAAATATATAATTTCTACTGCGTTTTCCAGCTGCTGAAGCTGCGCGACCATGAAAAATGTATGGAATGAGACCTACGTTTCCGCACATGTGGGTGGCCTTAGTGATATCCATCCTCTCATGCACTCACATTAAACTGGGCCTCTATGGAGGCAGCATCGTAATTCGCCTGCGCATTTCGCCTATAGGCTCGTATGCAGCGACGAGCCCACTTTCGTTGGTAATATGACGTCGGCCTTGGTGAAGGACCGCTGTTGGACTGTTCCGATCGTGGCTGCCTGCTGAGCCTTCATCACCTTGTTCACGTCCTCAAGTTCAGGTCTTATGTGCATTCTCTTCATGGAGGAATTCCACATCAGCCACGAGCAGGCAGCGTGGCCTCAATCCACTTATATCGTTGTGGGAAACTCGATCGGTGAGACACCCACTAACTTTCGTTCTGTGCACGAGGTACTCTTGACATTCTATAAGTGAGGTGTCATTTCCTATTTTGTAACAGAAATGTTGCAATGGCCAACGGTTGTAATAGTCTGCCTATGCCAATCTTTTTTCTCTTTCTCTTCACTATATATTTTTTTCAATGTCCTGTTCCTTAGTGTGCGGTAGCATACCGGATTTCTGAATTTATTCTGCTTCGACGCCATTTCTTTCCCATACGTGTATTTTTCTCTACCGCCACAGCATGAATATTTAGAGAACATGCGCGGTGCTCTGTATGTGATCTTGCACAATAATGTGCAGAATTTCTACCGTGATAAACGTCCCGAGCTCACTGCGTATTACTCTTGAATTAGCGAAGCCAGCCACTGCTCGTGACAGTTATTTCACAAGGGTTATAGTTTTCAGCCTATTACCTCCTGAAGGGAAATCTGCGCCCGGTTTTCACAGAGACCTCGTTGGATCTCCAATCTTGTCGCATAGTCATACGTGCTTGCAAATATTGTGTACATTATTGTGGGCTGCAAAACTGAGATTCTGAAGTTACATTCTGCGACCTCCCTCCTAGCACTGGACAATAAACCGTATGGCTCTTACCTTGAAACAGCAGCAAGCATTTATGTAAAAGTGCAAGGAGCGTCTTATTGTGCGAGGCACTTACATTTTTCTTTACTGACGTTATAAGTTCAGTTCAGGCATTTCTTTTAAAATTTTTTTTAGGTTTCTTGCTGTCGGTACTTCAACAAAAACTCACTGTCTACCACATTACTCTCATAAGCGCAATGCTGGTGTCTACTGGATTGATTGCATCGTCGTTTGCACCAGATATAACATGGTGTACGGTTCTACTCGGTGGAATAAACGGTGAGAATATTTGTTTCACAAAAGAATTTCTATATTCTTGAGCATATTTGCGCTTATTCACCACAGTTATGAACGCTGATGCAACAAGCATTGATCATGAAAGGCACATATTATGATAGATACTCGTTCTAACTTCGCGTAGCAGTACATGGGCAGACGCGGAGCGTCTGCCCATGTACTGCTACGCGAAGTAGTCCGGTTTGGCGCGCGTCTCGTAAGGCCGTGGAAAGTGAAGGCTAGTGTTGCATTTCGACGCAAACGCTGCTTAGCGTCTAAGGTACGGGTAAGAGGCGCGACTTTTTCACGCACGTAAAAACGCAAAGTGACAACGTATAAAGTAAAAGAAATACAAATATCTCGCTTGTGTGCGCTGCGTTCCGTCTCAAAAAGCTACATGTAAAAAAATAAAGGAGTATTTTATACGTCTCACGCAGAAAATACGGACGCAATTGCGGGACTACATTCATTAGCGGTAGGATACATGCGTTGTGGCTCTGTAGCCTTCGCTTCATTGCCAAGAAAAGTTGTCCGCGAGTATACAAGGCTGCTGACGAGCAGACGCAGCTTCACGGCGACCAGACTACCAGAGACACCGCAGCAAGCGACGCGTACCAGCAGGCCGTAGCCGTTCTGGACGCATACTTCGCGCCGCCTGAAGAGGCTGTCTGTGTGCGCGCCCAATTCCAATTCCGGCGAAGGGTTCAACAACCAGACGAAAGCGTCGTCCAGTTGATACAAGCGCTGCGTCGTTTGGCCGAGAACTGCGGTTTCGGCAATGCATAGCTACGATGCTCCACGACCAGATTCTACAAGGCCTGCACGACCCTAACCTCCTTCGGACTTTCATCGAGATGGGAGACGCTTTCACTATACAGCTAGCGTTGGAACACGCCAGGGAAGAGGAGCGCGTCGACCGCGCGTTGCAGCATGCTTTGCAAGTGGACGCTTCCAAGCGACGCGAGCATGGACGCCGCGGCGGTCGCCCTCCTGGACCTACACTGCAACAACGTGTCTCCACCCCTTCTGCACCGTCGGCTCCGCCGAGTGTCTGCTACCGCTGCGGTTCGCCTCAGCATTGGGCGAATTTTCCGGGCTGTCCTACGCGATGCCGTACCTGCAACAGCTGCGGCAAGCAAGGACACTTCAGCGAGATGTGCCGCACAGCGGGAACCTCGGTGGCGGTTCCGGACGGTGATGCAGATCAAGTGAGTGCTGCCGTGCACACAGTCGCAGTTTCCAATGGGACAAGGATTACATGTTCTTCTGCGGAAAACATGCCAGTTCTTCCGGGCCATACTTCGACTTCCCGCGCTACGACGATCCCTGCTCAGACACAGATGGGCATACTCTGGCTGTGATTTCTTCTACTGGGAGTGTTTCTATTACTACAATGGCTGCTCCGACCGGGCCTGCTCCTGCTGACCATACATCACCTGCTTGCGTCCCAGCTGCCCATACTCCGGTTGTGCCTGCTACTGGCACTCTACCTGCTGCTGTGCATGCTCTGGCTGTGCTTCCTCTTACTGTTGGTGCTTTCCGGGAGACTGGCACCGTTCTGCATGCTTCGGAGGTGCATGCACCGGTCCTGTCTGCGCCGACTGTGCCCGTTGCGGTTGTGTGCATGGTTTCTGCGTCGGTGGCGCCTAGCCATGCCCCATCTGAGCCTCACCATCATGTGCATGTTCCGGCTCCTAAAGTGCACTGCAAGAAGCTTCCTCCTGAAGGGGGGAGAGTTTACGGGCCGATTCTTTCGCTCCACCGGACTGCTGTGGGCGGCTGCAGTTGACACGCCTTTTGTGGAAATGGCACCGGTACAGGCGTCGGCGCCGTAGACTTAAATGTGACAGCGACGATGCGGACATCCTCTCTCAAGGGAGGGGATGATGTGGTGTAGTGGTTTCAGTTCTGTTTATGGAACCAGTTCTCCTGCCCCAGGGGGCGCACTTCAACTGTATATATTCCACTGGACATATAATAAACTAGTGTGTTCGGTCTTCCGTTCGGCGACCTGCTGCGTGCCTTTCGTCTGCTTCGGCGCCGCCGTTCCGGCGTGCACCAGGCGTTCCCTCGACGTGGCGCCTTAGGCGCCCACGTCGATACGACAGTTTCCATGACAGCTGTAATAACCGATTGTCTGAAACAATGGCGGCCGAACGATGCGCTGTCATTGTTACCTTCGGAATATGAACAATGACTTTGTTCTGAAAAAAACATATGCTATATGTGTCACCTTACACATCCCTTTCAAAGGCAGCGCAAGTAAGCTAGGCACAGCAGAGCTCGTATTCAATCAAGACTGTCTTCTCTAAATGTCTTCTCTTAAATTGGACTCCTTAACGCTATCATGGCTCCGAAATTTTCTTTCATTTCGTGAACAGCTCACATTTGCAAATGATTCTCATTCAGATATCGCAGAAGTCACTTCAGGGGTGCCGCAGGGTAGCGTCCTTGGCCCTCTACTCTTCTTAATCTTCATCAACGATCTGCCGACTAACATTTCATCCCGTATACGCCTGTTCGCAGACGACTGTGTCATTTATCGAACCATAACATCTTCCTCTGATCATGAGGCCCTTCAAGGTGACCTAGACCTCGTTTGCAGTTGGTGTAATAAGTGGTTAATGAGCTTGAACACTTCAAAATGTAAAATAATGTCCGTTTCCCGAAAAACCTCGATTTCCACTTTTTCATACAAAATTAAAAATAGCGAAGTATCTCGAACCACATCATACAAATATCTAGGGGTTATTATTGACTCTAAACTTTCATGGTCTTCCCACATAACTTCCATTTGTTCCAAGGCATCCAAAACACTAGGTTATTTACGTCGAAATCTCCATTACTCCACATCGAGCGTCCGCAAAATAGCCTATTTAACATTCGTACGTCCACAGTTAGAATATGCCTGACCAGTTTGGTCACCTTATCAACACTATTTAATACAGATGATCGAAGCCATTCAAAACAGAGCAGCCCGCTTCATCACTCAGAACTACCAATGTCACAGCAGTGTATCACAAATTAAACGCGAGATCGGTTTACAACCATTGGATATCCGCCGCAAGATAGCCCTCCTTGTGTTGTTTCACAAGTACATTAATAGCAGAAATCCATGCGCTTTCCCTGTACACACACCGGATCGCATGTCTGCACGCATGCGAAATCAGCGCAGCTTTAGGCGTATTTTTGGCAGAACACGCGCGTTCAACTTATCTGCTTTGCCACAGGCAATCTCACTGTGGAAAGATCTTCCCGACGTGATAGTTTCAGTCACTAACAACAACGCGTTCCGCGAGAAACTACTCTCTCACTACACCTAGCATCATTTCATAGACATTTGTATGGATGTGCATATACTTGGTGACTGTATTTTCCTTGTAATCAATGTTCTATTACTGTTATTAGTGTCGCTGTTACGTTGCATTTATTTGTATATTTGCACTGTATACGTTCTCACTTTTCTTTCTTTTTTTCTGTAAGCCCCCCCTTACCCTATGCTCTAACGAGAGCCTGTAAGGTATGTTAAATAAATAAATAAATAAATAAATAAATAAATAAATAAATAAATAAATAAATAAATAAATAAGACTTTTACGGCATAGCTGCTCAAAAGAAAAAAATATTTGACCGTTTCTTACGTTAAAGATATTATTAACGAAGGTGACTGAGCAGTGGCAATCACTACGTACGACAGAGAAGGTCTCCAAAGCTTTTCTTTCCCGACATCTAAGATTTAGAAAACACCAACTGAATATAAACCACTTACCTCATTTATTTGATCATCTGAAGGAAATTCGGCTTAGTGGGTCAGAGTGTCTGGCTTGCTTTCATCTTATGCAATTTTGTAAGGGTTGATGTTTTGATGAGATTTCTCCAGCAGTCCCATCCACATACGATTCAAAAGGAAGAAATTCTGCGTCCTGGAGCTTATGGCCTCCATCGCGCCCACATCGTTATGTTAAGGGTGACGTTGATGAGGATGATGAAGGTGGTGGTAGTAGCGCTGAGTAGTTTGACACGCTGTTCGTTTCAAAGCCCAAATGCTAGGCTCACCGATCATTAACATAATGCAGTAACTTAGGGCTGAGGCAGCTGCTTTCTTAAATTGTTTTAATAGGGAAGCGTTTTATGCCGCGGTCCGCCAAGACTGCAGTGACATTTCCGTCACGGAAATGACGCCGAAAGATCCACACCTTTCGACGTCATATCCACACCTTTCGGCGTTATATCTCACAGCGCTCTTGTTCGGCGGCGTGGTGTCGGCGTCTGGGAGCGGTAAATTGAAGCAATGCATCATGACCGTGGTCTCCGCAATTAGCTCCTGCAAAGCGTCGTTGCTGTGCGTCCGTCCCATTAGGCGCGTTTCCAATAGAAGTGCAATTTTGCCGACGCGTTTACACACCGCGAGGTGGCGACCATAGGCAAAGGTTTGGCCTCGCTGATAGCATTCGTCCGTTTTAAAAATAGCTTCGCGACGCGCGCCTGCCCAATGGCCTGCCTCGCATGGCTGTAACACCACTTTCCCCGCTTACGCTCGCTGCGAGAATAATCGCGGCCGGGCTAGAGAGGAGACACGACGCGCGTTGCGTTTCCCTGTAGTCCGGTCGTGGCGTTCAATAACCGTTTAACATCCCGCGGGATGTCGAGCTTAGCTCAAGTTGCGCGTACAATCAGCGACGCTCTTCTGGCTCTCACAACGTTTTCTCTGGTTATGCTCTCGCCTTTAACTGCTACAGCTAACACAAAGGCTTGTTCAATCATTGATTATAGATGTTAAACATCGGGATGGAGATGTACCACCAAGCGTCAACGTGGGTGCATCCACGCTAAACGTCGCTATGTACCTTTCTCGCGTGGGCGCCGCCATATTGCCTCGCGGGCGGCGCCCTCTATTGTCTGGCAACCCACTGACATATGCGAAGCTCCGCATTTGTATGAAAGGTACATTTGCGGTTGCAGTTGCAGTCAGGTTTTTTCGTTCTGGTGCGCTGAATTTCCTATCAAGTGATGCAGTCTAGGTAGGAAATCAGTCTGTAAGTAGAAAATGAGGATTTGATCCTTTTGGGGTCAAGGATGTTAATATACTGCGGTGCTAACGTGGGCAAGTGCTCGTTATCATGTGTTTTCGGCACTGTCTGTCAGTAAACCGCACAAATATTTCGACTCGTTCTAGCAGGGCAAGCAAGTGCTGGTATTCTTTGGGGATACAATTCTTTTCTTGGACTGTAAAATTTAAGTTTGTTTTTCCACTCACGGTTTCTTTACACTGCGCACCGACTACCGCGGTCGTTTGTGAGCGCGAAGGTCTTGATTTTAAGACGAAGACGGCATCTCTTTGTTGCTCACAAACTATTGTCTATTTTGTCCCACCTGTGTGGACGAAATTAGAACTGTTTACAGGGACGTGCTGGCACACGAAAACGATGCGGATGCTTACATGCCAGCGCACATCTTTTTTTTTCTTTTGAGAGTGGTGACACTTGATTGGATTTTGGCGGCCATAAAGTGAAGATGGTTAGAGAGTTTCTTTTGCCGGTGACCCATCAAGCGCGCCCTGGCTGGAGCCTATGATCGGCGTCGGCGGTAATTTGCGTTCATTATTTTTTTTGACAACTTCGTCTACCAGAAGAACTGTTTTTGCGAAATTCTTTCTGTCGTTCGAAAAGCTAAGCAGCAAAATTGGCAGTTAAAGAAACACAAGACAGCGTACCTACATGGTTTTTGTTTTGCGCTTCGAATAGAATTAACTGTGTTGCTTATCATTGCGCGACTTGTCGGACAATGTTCTTGACCGTGTAAAAATTCTCTTCCTGAGGTAGTTTTTCTACGCATGAAGTGGCAGAACTCTCTTTTTTTCACCATTCGGTTTTCATATCGCACATCGTATGCTATATGATCCCGCTGTCATACGGAAATTGTATACCCTCAACACAAGGATCTCGCGACGTCCTTTTCATGTAGTGTTCAGTGAATGTTCCGGCTTCGCAAGGTCGGTGCGGAGCACAAATTGAATCTATCATGCCGGTTACCCCACTGCGAAGTGAAGGATTTTTCGTCCGTGCTAATACAGCTACATCAACTGCAGCGATCACCATGTTGAGCCGAGCTACGGGGCTAATTCTTTTGAACAAACACATCATACCCAAATATAATAATAAAACGAAGCGAAAACAACACAGGTGGCTGCTGGAGTGGTGTTTAGATGTTTTTGCACTTAACCGAACAGGGCCGTCTTGGCCGCTTATGTTTCTTTGCCAGTCTGGTTATATCCGATTGTCATTTGACTGAGTGGAACACTGAGCATTCCGGATATATTGCGGCACTTGCCCTTATAGCATTTGCAATCGTAACAGAAACGATGTACCTTGAAGTGTGCGCAAACGCTCCGCCTTTGGCGGTGCACGTCGCATACTTATTCAGACAGCAGTTTTCCTTTTTTTTTTCTGAAGAACAACCAAAAGCAACACAGTGGTTTTCCTGTTGACATTTCGCTGGCTCACATCGCAATAAAGGAGAAAAACATCCGCAGGTCGACCTAAAACACGCAAAAATTGTTCGACGACGCCACTCATCCAAGCACCAGCCCGCACACTCCACGCCGTCACGCACGAGCCAGAAAGTAGGAAAGCGCCAGTTACCAGTGCGGTCCTCCTTGCTCGATGCAAAGTTCTATAGCTGCCAAACACCAATAGATATTCTGTATGTTCTCTTATATCAAGGATTCAAGGCACAGTAAACATCACACTACATCTGTAAGAATACGCTTTACTTTCGCGGTGTACCGGCGGAGGAATCAAATATGTTTATTTTTCACTATTATTCAGCAACTAATAACAATGTGAACGACTTTTTGCTCTAAGTGTCAAGATGGGACAAAATTATAAATGGCTGAAGTACCACATAGGAACGCCGAAAAGGCTTTCCTATAGGATGAGAAGTGTCGGCTCCGAGAGCCCATTTTCGATGACAACGTGGGCACAAAGCAGCATGCTCCGCAACTACATATTATGTATCGTTGAGTGGGCCTCTCAAATACGATGACCCGTTGCTTGAGACCCATTACTCTACCTTAATGCGGCACTTTAAACAGAGTTGTCGAAACAGAAAGTCACGTTATTGTTCCGCAGGAATTTGTAATTTGTGATACCTGTA
This sequence comes from Rhipicephalus sanguineus, assembly GCF_013339695.2. Classification (NCBI taxonomy): domain Eukaryota; kingdom Metazoa; phylum Arthropoda; class Arachnida; order Ixodida; family Ixodidae; genus Rhipicephalus; species Rhipicephalus sanguineus. The sequence continues at coordinate 161,738,749 of NC_051179.1, forward strand.
TATCTTGTGCCACGCCTTCTTTGAGCGACCACCTATTTTATGGACGCATTCATGCAGTCAGCCTTTTAGCAACGTACACTAGCAGCGCTCCCTTATAATTTTAATTGTCAACAACGCGCAAATATTCATTATTCCTAAGGACCCAAGTAACGCAGGATGTTGAGTCAACGTTGTTTGAATGCAACGAATGTCAGCAACGTTAGACAGTGAAACACCACATTGTATTAACGTTGCTGGAGCTACGTTGCCTTAACGCTGTGTTTTTGATGGTGCAACAACAATAAAATGGTCACGTCGCCTTAACGTGGTGTCTTTAATGTTGCAACAACAATAAAATGGTCACGTGATATCAACGTGATATATAGACATCATGCCAATGTTTATAAGTCAACGTAGAGGCCACATAGAGAAAATAATCTCTGAAACATCCAATAACACAAACGGGAACCTTTTTTGACTTTTGTGTATGCTCATATTTGAATAAAGGTCTACAATGGCTAGTTGGTGCAGTTTCATAAACGACTGAAGAAGCATGAACAACACAGACAACAGTTAGAGCTTAGCATTTTTGTCTGTGTTTTTCACACTCCAATCCTTCTATGGATCACATACAGCTGCAGCCTATGTTGCCCTTTTATATCTGTAACTAAACGCACAAAACACAGTAAATTTACACGTGTAAAAGAGTTAAGCAGGAGCATTCAGCATTTTATGACCTTGTTAAAGGGGTTGAGACATCAAAGTTTCAGGCAATAAAAGGCCTGCTGTAGGCTTCCTCTCAACATATATGCATACAGGCTTGTAGGATACAGATGCCTGTCCATGTTAATAACTACTGTGCAGTCGTAAAAATAACACTTGTATGTTGCAATATATGTTTTCACTTTTGCTTCAGCATGTTTGGGACGTTAAGCCCCAGATATTATTATTATTATTATTATTATTATTATTATTATTATTATTATTATTATTATTATTATTAACATTCAGCATCATCATCGGGGCAGGCCATCACCCTGGCATCGTGTTGCAACTAGTTCTGCCTCCCGACCCATGCTGGGTCTTTTTTAGTAATGAAACGCAACTAAAGGTGTCAGATAGTGTGAAACGGCTCGCAAAGAAGTAAGAAGAGCCACCAAGTAGCAATCAAGACCAGGGCGCATTTCGAATGAGCAAACTTCATGACTACGCTGCAAAAGAACTGTTGTGACGTTGCCTGAGTGAAATAATGGTGAGCAACATGGAGATTGCGCCATCAGAGATGTGTCTCACAGGACACCCTCAAGGCAACTGTAAGTCCTCAAAACAGCACTTAAAATATACGTGACAGCGAATGGTCAAAAGAACAAGTCAGATTAATGAAAGGTTGCACTGCTGTGACTATCGCAGGATCAGGTGTCATGTGTACAACACGGAGTTGGATGTGCCAACACTGACAGTTCCAGAAACTGAAAAGGTAGTCGCCACCGTGGTAAAGAAATTCAATGGCTACTTGGCGCCCAGAAAAAATTAAATCTACACATAATACGTATTACCATGCAGGAAGCAAAGCTGGGGGAAGCCTTCAGCGCATTTCTCACAGACCTCAAGGCAAAGACGAGACTGCAATTGCAAAGGTCAGCGAGACAATATGATCCACGACCAAGTCATTTTAGGGATCCAGATGTACCCATGAAACTGCTGAAACTGGAGGACCCAACCTTGGAAACATCTGCAAAAGTACCTCACGCATGAAACGTTTGCGAGTGAACTAGAAGCATTCAGGCAGAATGCCAGCGTGTCCAAGGAAGAGACAGACCCTTTGCACGTCGTCAAGACAACCAAGCACAAGCAACACGCAGCGACGACATCCTCTGAATGTGCAGGTACTGTGAAAATGCGCACGTTTTCTACAAAAAAGAGCGCTTCAACAAAATAAAACAAAACTGCTCTTAACAAAACCACTTTGCTATGCAATACAAGTCCTGAGCAAGCACCTGAGCGGTACACAAGAGTGGATCGAGCCAGCAGGAAGTGCTGTGCTAAGAAAAGAAAAAGGATGGCATCTTTGTTGCGCTTCACATTACAGAGAACATTGAAAAGATGAGATTCCAAGTTGAAGCAGCGCATCAGTGAATGCCATTCCTAAAAGCTATGTGCGAAACAAGCTTGAGGAAGTGCCTTCACACTTGATTACGTACAATGGAACAATCATTGTTCCAAATGAGAAGTGTTGACTCAATCTCAAAAATGTAACAACACAGAAAATATACTCAGTCAAGATTGTCAAAGTGGACATGTACTTTGTACGTTTACTGCGGGGAGAAACATCAAATATGGGACTCAACGGTGAACTACATGTTGATGTCTGCACTTGGAGAGAGCCCAGCATCATTGAAGAACACTATTGACGATACATTTCAGCGCGTACCGATGTGACACCTGACGGTACATAGAAGCAAAAAAACACTGTTACTCGGCTTGCAGTTACACCTGAGGTGTCAACTACAAGCCAAGTACCACTCAGCATAAAGCCACAGCTACCGTATGTCCTACAAGAACTCGAAAAGAAACAAACAATTGCCAAGGTGGATCAGCTGACGCCATGGGTGAGCTGCGTGGTAATTGACAAAAGAACTCCTGTGAAGTGCGAATCTGCATCAATCTGAAAACACTGAACAAAGGAGAGAACGCCCCCTGCCAGTGCTAGAGGGTATCTTACAAGAACTCTCACAAGAAAAAGTGTTCTCCAAGCTGGATCTAAAGAATGGATGCTGGCTTTGCATCCTGGATCAAAGTCGAGTCAGCTGACAACCTTCCAGAACCCGTTTGGATGTTACAGATGGCCTTGGTTACAATTTGGTTTGGCTGTGAGCGGATTTTTCAGAAGCGATTCCAAACAGTACTTGATAGCCCTGAAGAAGTCACCTGCCGCAAATGACATACTTGTGTATGGTACCGGAAATAACATGACCCAGGAAGAACATTACAGGAGATGGAGGTTGAAGAGGCTGCTCATGAGATGCACAAAGGCATCTGCATCGACAAGCAGATGCTAGAATCAAGCACAGGTCACAAGCTCACCATCAAAGGACTCATTCACCCTGATAAGCCCAGAGCGACCGCTGAAATGTTACCTCCCATGGATGCAAGTGGTGCACACGACATTGTGGTATAGTGAACTACGTTGCCACATTTTTCCAGGGCATACTGGAATTTGATGGAACTAATCAGAAGCCCAATGGCAAAGTATGCTGGGTGGACATGATCAAACGAGCAGACAGAAGCCTTTGAGGCAGTGAAATGTCTCGTGACTGCAACACCAGTGCTCGCCATGATGACAAAGAACTCATCATTCAATGTGACACTAGTGAGAAAGGCATTGAGCAGTACTATACAAGAAGAGTCTCATATACCAGTCGCACACTCACAATGACAAAGCCTCGAGCACCGAAGTGTGGCACAAAGGCATGGGAATTTGAGCCATCCACTAAGTAATGATGACTTTGCACTGAAGCTGAAGCAGTTAGAGTTCTCTGTTCGTTGACAGAGGAAGGGTGTCCTCATCGTGGTGCAAGGATGAATTGCTGCCTCCAGCTACGTGCCTTCACAACATTGACTGAACACTGCAAGGAGTACAGTCACCTGACAATGCGGCCATCGAGTCCTCCATTGGCCAAAAGTAATGCCACCTGTTCGGGCCCACCGATTGGACCAACATGACTTCATTTGCCTAAGCTGTGATTCGCTGAAAATGATGTGATGAGGCGGTATATGCTGAACAACTATGGAGAGAAGGTTCGTTTTTTTTTGCCATGGGCTGCAGCGCACAATTTGCTACCGCCCAAAACTATGAACATATGCTTTCATTCTACTAAGTTTTATTCCTGCACAAAATGCAAATAAGCCCAAAATTGTCACACGCCCGCATCACTCTTTGCCGGCTCCCACACATACGGGCAAGATACAATAAGGAATAGAGCCTGTGGCATCAAGATCATACCACGTCAACATTCATGGCAAGACTTTTAAGAAGAAACATGCCCAGACGTCAAGCCCAAGACGAAACTCTACAACCATGCAGTAGCTAACTACTGGTCCAGATATCGTTGACATCACGCCAGAGCCAGCACCAGACACACTGCTTGAAACTGCGAGCAACTATTCACGAAATATAGTGGAAGTATGAAATGATGTACAGTACTCAGAAACAATCAGGACAGTGCACACCCCGGCCCGTGAGGAGGAAGCTTATGCCGCGATACTTCAGTGACTTCATAATGTCATAGACTGAACAGTTCTTCCTTTCCTCAAAGAACAGAGGATTTTGCAATATGTTTCTAGTTTCGCGTTTACGTTCAGCATCATCAGGGCAGACTGTAACAATTGTGTCTTGAATATTACGGCTTGCTTTCCCACCTGACCCATCCTAGGTTACTTAGCAGTAAAGACGCAAACCAAACATCATAGACACACCATTTATGAGGGGCGTGGCTTCTGCTCAGAAGCAGCTTTTTGAGCAACAAAGAGAGAAGTCTGGAGCAGGAAGATAACACATGAAGCAAAGATTCATTGCTTTGGAGCAACAACCCATTGCTAACATGCAAAGGCCAAACTGCGCATGCAGTATCACACGAAAAAGTAAAAACACATGCATTTATTAATTACTTAATGCACTAACTGAATTTACTAATACAAAGTTCATTAAACTGCAAGGAACACAAGATTAGTGATCATATTATGTAACATTTGCACAGTGAAGTACAATTTAGTCACAGCAAAATATTATCAGTCTATAAAATCAAACGAATTATCACTGCTTAAAAAATGTAACTGTAAGAGGATATAAGGGCTAAATTAAGATTAGTTAATGAACGCATAGAAGAGCAAATCTTTGGGCACGTTGGTCGTACATGCTTTAAACTAACAGAGCGGAAACGACAAGGACATAGGAGAGTAACAGAAGCGCTGTCGTCTGTCGTGTGTGTTACTCTCCTAAGTCCTTGTCATTTCCACTCTGTTAGTCTTAAAGGGCCAGTAAATAGGCTCGGACTTTTTTTTACACCCCTCAAACAAGCTCGCCAATTCATACAGTAGACCACGGCAATCACATTTTCCGAATATTACACGCCGCGCAGACCTTCCATTTCGAAAAACAATTCCCGCGCCTCTTTCCTTCACCTGACCAACCCCCCTCGTACGCGCAGTGACGCAAACTTGCCCATGGGCAACTTGACGTACCACTGAGCTCATCGATTGGTCTAAACCAGGTCTCAACAAACAGTTGTCAAGTTAACGTAAGTTCCTGTTCCCACCCACCACTACGAAACTGTGCCTTGTTTTTTGGCCCTGCGGTGATGCAGTTTCAGCCACACATTTGTCGCGCGTATATCCGTGCACTGCATAGCACCTGCATGCACTTCGCCTTCGACATGAGGCAAAGCATTGTTCAGTTGTCGGCTGCAAATCGAGCGGAGAGAGGGGAATCTCCGGTAGCTCGGACAGGACGCGCTTGCTCGTGCGGCAAGCAGGGTTCTCCAGACTTTTCTCCCGCACCCCTTTGACGTCTTGGAAAGCAAGCACGCATCCCTGCTGCATTGTGAACTCTCACAAAGGTTTAAAACTACTGAAGAGCCGAAAACTGCCCGTCAAGTTACGGAGCACGTGTAACAATGTAAACAATAAACAACCAGGAGCCGCAGCAAGTGGAAGTGCATTGCGGCTATCGAGCTCGCCAACGACGTCAATTGCCGACGTCGTGTCATGTTGCCAAAGTGGGTGGAGTCACGACAACGGGCTATGCCTTCCCCTCCCTGTGGCGGAGACAGGTGTCGAGGCCGTGCGAAAATTTGAAACCAGATGCAAATGATGTTCTAACCCCTGCAACTTCCTTATTATAGCATGTACTCGCAAAATTCTTGTGGCAGCATGTTCACATAACAAACGTGCGCATATTTCTCTTCATTACAAATTTTGGACCTCGGGGATGTTTACTGGGCCTTTTGAGGATAATTAATGCGATCACACTGCATGGAAGTCGTTACATAATGAAGTAAGCAAACAATTGTGAAGTCAAACTGCACCTGGATTGGGATGCTTCCCCGCAATCATGTTTTAGAGTGGTTTCAGATTAAACACACATGAAACAGACCTACTGAAACAGGAGCTGCATGCTTGCATGACACGAGGCAACTACAACCAACCCTACGATTGACAAGAATCATGGAAGTGGAACCAAGTGGAACCATGGAGCCAGAAAAACAGAAGTCTGACAAAGCCCTTACCCCTGGGGAGCATAAAAGGTGAAGAAGAAGCTTTGAGTAGAAGATACAAGCAGCAAAATAACATGTTACTGGAGATTGTAAGAAAGTACAATCAGTCTGACTCGCAATAAATCAATAAATGGATATAGACATGTCTCGCTGTCGAAGAAAAGAGGGTGCCCATTCTTGTTCGAAGCTTCCTCGACAACTGTTTGCAGTACACAAGTACCTGGTTGCATCACTGACTGATGAAAACGTGATACAGCAGCTATTTCATATGCTCTGCACTTATACCTCTGTTAGGGACTTACATCGTCAAGAAAGCATTCCATTCTTTCTATAGCTGTCTGTAAGTAAATATGGGCCAAAAAATTAAACAATTGCAAAAAAGTGCGTAATCTGTTTGGGCCAAAGCCATAATTCATGGCACACAAATGAGACACCAGGCCTGCAGAACACACTGTCTGTTAGCCTACACATCAAATTACACCATGAGGAAAGGGCACACTAGTACCCCCCCCCACACACACAGACGAACGATCACTCACAACACACACAGGAGACACCAACGTGGAGACAGCAGGCCTGCAGAACACACTGTGTTGTCAGTAAGAAAACCTAAACCATAAATTACACCATGAGGAAAGGGCACACGAACGATCACTGACAACACACATAGGAAACACCAAGGAGACACCGTGCCTGCACAACACACTATGCAGCGCACAAATAACACCCAACAGCTGCAATCCTCTTGCCATTTTTCCGAGGTCTGGGTGCACTGTTGCTTTGGCCGTAAGGCCAATATCAGTTTGAACAAACGCACCTCCCGATTGTGCGATTCCCTCACTCTAGTGGGTCAAGCGAGAAGACACCCAACTGAGACAGAGCTGCTAATGAGATGCCATTCTTTGTTCACATGACTTCATGCAGCCAACTGCATTGTTTATGGTGATGGTAGTCTCTGCCACAGTGGTCTGGGGGTTATGGTGCTTGACTGCTGACCCAAAGGTGGTGGCATCCAATCCCGGCCATGGCGGCTGCATTCTGATGGACGCGAGGTGCTTGAGGCTAGTGTACTTCAGATTTAGGTGAATATTAAAGAAAAACCAGATGCTCAAAATTTCTGGAGCCTTCCACTACGGTCCCTCTTAATCATACCCCCTTTGTACTTGATGTACGAGTAGCACCAGGTTTATGCAGCGGTCTGGACCATTGATCCATATGGTCAGCTTCTGCAACGCTTTCCTAGTTGGTCACAAGCTCAAATGGCTGAGGCACATGCCATAGGTGTGCTCCTTTCTCCTTAGCATGCCACCATACACTTCATTGTTGTAAGATCTGGTCATTGCTGGTTCTACAACAATGCCTTTTTCCCTGGCACTCCAGGCATGAATGGTCGTACTCTTACAGAGTCTCCTTTTTTCAGCAGGGGTAGCTCCCGTGCTTTCGCACTGTAGTAGTTCCTTATTCGTTCCATCATTTTCCTACCAATCAGTCTGCTGGTGCAGGGTGGGTAGATTAAGCAGCATGTTTCTTGTCGACAGAGTAGGTTCGGTTCATGAACCTGTCAGCAGTTTAGCGGGCTTGCCTTTGTGTTCCAGCATGGTGTATATCTGTGGTCCAAGAAGCATACCTGCGGCTCATGAACACTTTTGAATGCTTTCTTCAACAAAGGCTTAGTTGTATTTACCACACTCTCAACGATTCCATTAGACTAAGGGTGATTTGGGCTGGAAGTCGTGTGTGAACTGTCTCTCCTTGGTGAACTTGGCGAACTCTGTATATGACAATTGTGGACCATTATCGCTAGTCAGCACAAATGGTAGTTCATACCTGGAGAGGTCTGTTTCCCGATCATCTTGTCGCGCTGCTCCCCAATGTTACATTCATGCGCTTTTAGGTACAAGGCGGGGAGAGAAGAGCCGATACGTTCTTCAGCTTGCTGCTTTCAGCAGCGAAAGCTCTAGCGGGTATACACTTCGTCGCGTGTCGGCGCAAAGTGTGCATGGAACGTCTGCTGCACAACAAAAATGTCCCTTTCTGCATGATAATTGATGGTAGCGCAGGCTTAAGACACGGACAAAAGGCACATGAGACACCACAGCGCTATGGAGTTGCCTCAGTTGTAGATTGCCTCTATTGGAGTTGCCTGTAGATTGCCTATTGGAGTTGATGGAGTTGCCTCTATTGTAGATTAAGGGCCACTGGTGCGCCGGCTATGGTAATTCGGAGGATCACCGTCCGTTCGATGGACACAGTTTCTTGGCTTGCAAATCATGCACATACGCGCTCAGGTGTCTCTACTGTGGACGCTATTTCGTGGTGGAAGGTCCGTATCAAGTGTGCTCACCGGTGATGCCTAGATGTTGCGTGGAGGTACACTGCTGTTCCCAGTAGTGCTTGCCGTTTTCGGTCAAACGACTTCTCACGCGGTTTGACGCCTTTGCCCCAGAATGCAGAGCGCGCAGACACAAGGGTGCAAATGAGATGCGCCATGCCGCCGTGTTGTCTGTGATCATGATAGTGAGTTGAAATCGAAATTGCATGTGATGCAGTTTCGATTTCAGCTTCATCATAAAGTTAGGTGGTCTTGTAACGTTGGCAGGGCATGTAGCAGAGCTTGCAGTGCAAAAATGCGTTTTTTTTTAATGCGAAGCATTTCTTAGCGAACCTCAGGCACTTTGGCCGTGTCTATCTATCTATCTATCTATCTATCTATCTATCTATCTATCTATCTATCTATCTATCTATCTATCTATCTATCTATCTATCTATCTATCTGTCTATCTGTCTATCTATCTATCTATCTATCTATCTATCTATCTAGCCGGCTACGTCTGGGCGCTCTCGTGGTCGTCTGGCAAAGCAGAGGATCAATGTATCAATAACACGATTAACTGGTCATGACATAAATAACGCAAAATACCTGTCGCCTACGTCATGAAACCCTTTCTCTCAGTCACGTGTGGCACATAACCGAATACCAGAGTTCATGCTTGGGGGTATGTGCCACAGGTGATACAGACTCTCAATCAACACAGTAACCGAAACATACACATTGACAGGCGAAGAAAGTGACAACCAACTTTAACCAACATTTAACCAGTAATCATTGACGTGCACTGACATCGCACAGCACACGGGCCTTTATTATTTCGCCTCCATCGAAATCCAACCGCCGCGGTCTTGATCAAAATCCGCGACCTTCGGCTCTTCAACCGAGCACCGTAACCGCTACACCACCGCGGCGGACGCAATGAAATTGAGGGAGCTGAAGACAGAACAGCTCTGGAAGACGCTCAACTACCATCCACTCGTTCACGTGGTCCGCAACATGGACCACGTGGATTGCGCAGAAATCGGGGTCAGTGCATGGTCAGTGCTTCCTACAATAACTCTACCGAGGGGACCATTGAACATTGATTTATCAAAACCCAACAACGCCTGCTTCTTACACAGCTGCAATGAAAGATAGCTTGAATGTGAACAGGGCATCACAAGACCTCGTTGCCAGGTCCAGGACGGGAGGTATCATAGATCATTTCTTTTTAAGAGGTATTCACGATTTCCACCTTTCACTTCACTACACTAAGACCCCTCGTAGCCACGATCACGAACGGATTCGATAACAAGCTGCTGGTGCTCACTGATCACGGTGATGATGACTTTGTTGAACTGTCAAAAACCCGTTCCACACATTCATACGAGTTCGTGAAACGTGCGTGCGTTGTCTATCATAAGGGTCAAGTATAAGAATAACAACTGAAACGCAACTGTAAGATAACTGCAACTGTGAGTGTAACGTACGTGCAGGGCGCCTGCGTGCCACTCGGCTGTGTATATATATCTAGAGAAATTTTTTCTGGAGGAAGCTTAGTAGCGCGTTGCGCTTGTCCTGTGCATCTGTTTCCTTTTATTGTCCTGTTCGAATCCATGCTATCCAATATTGCAGTACATATCAGCGTCCCATGCAGGGGCGTAGCCAAGGGGGGGGGGGGTTGAAACCCCCCCGAAATTTTTCAATTTTGCTTGCGCATATATACACGCACACATACAAACGCACGCACGCACATACCTAATGAACCCCCCCAGAAAAAAATTTCTGGCTACGCCCGCTGTTCCCATGTCGTTGTTGGCATCGTTGCGCAACTGTAAACAACTGGTTATATAACACATGCGCGACTCTTCAACGTATGTGTATATACCATTTGCACATTACTCCAGCGTCATTCCTTCACGTTTTGCTCAATGTGAAAAATTAGGCCACAGTCACTTTCCTGCGCATGCTTCGCATAACATCGATTCCCACGGTACGTGGGATCTGCCGAAATTTTTTATGAACTTGCACTTAAAAGATGTCAGTGGAATGAAACTTTAGGAATAATTCAAAAATACCAATACAATTTTTTACGTAACATGTCTAAAATTACCAAATTAAAGCACAAGCGACGCATATACACAGCCTTCGTGATTGCCAATTTTTATGCTTGTCTCGGAGGCTATAATTTACATCACTGGCTTACATTGCATATTGAGGGCGCAGCGGTTGCATCGCGGGCTCTTTCAATCACGTGACAGTTTCGCGCCCAAAACAACATTGCAAGGGCGGGTGCCGCGGTCCCTTCATTAGTGTGAAACTTTAGGTTATCAAGAAACCGTGCGGCTGAATTTATCAGTTTTGTGTTCTGCTGTGCCCCCTCCTGTCCGCGTACACTTCAGCAAGGCTTTCGGCGGCAACGGCTTCTACGGTAGAAGTCTACGGTAGCGTAGTTCCACCTGGCACTTCCCACGCTTCATGATCAGGTAAGTAGCGGGGTCTGTTCACGAAGACCGTTTCCTGTTTTCTTTTGTAGCCTTTTTTTGCCATCGCATGTTTCGTTGCAGTTATTGTGACGTAAGTCACGTTCAATACCGATGTCACACGGGTACTTTTGATTGCGATCTCGCTCCCAAATCGCGGTTTGACTAACGTCTCAACCAAACTCGATCCGGAATAATTTGAACCGCGTAGCAGCGATTAATGTTGATCGCGATCAAGAAATCAGACCCGGATCGGCCCTGATGACGACAAAAAGTGATCATGTGACACCGGTGTAATCTATTGTATGCAGCCAAGAAACAATAAAACCATAGATGTTGTGTTATTTGTTTGTTCATTATTTCTATTTATGTATACACTAAGTAAAGTAAAAATAATATCAATTATGCTTTCCTTGGATTCATTCTTAGTTTGCTCTTTGTGATTATGTCTATCAAAAATGGGCCCTGTGAGCGAATGGGCCCCATAGCCCCTTGTTTGTTTAAACCACGGTTTAATCATGTTTTCCCGGGCCACCAGTTCAGCCGTTACTTCTTGTTGCTTCTGTTATTTTGTCCTTTCGCGTTTGGTTCAAGTCAGCGTCAGTAAACTTGTGCAAGTTTCCGTCTGTTGTTTAGTAGCACGAATATAATTTTTCTTATATTATAGTCTGTGAGGAGAACGAGTATGGTTCTATTGTGGCAGCCATAAACGTTGAAACAACCGCCTGTAAAGCAATCCCCTCCCCCCTCCCCACCGACGTGATTGCAGGCTGCAAAACTACTCATTTGCGTTTAACCACTTGTAAATAATGGAAAAGTGAATAAATTAATGCAACTTTGTTTATTATGTATTGATCTTCACAAATGACATTTTCTCTACAGGCTACCAATCTGGACACTCGGATGCTAACAAAGTTGACCATAATTGAAATGATCAAATTTTTGAAATTAACAGAAGGGAAGGAAAGGACAGTATATTTTACAACAGCCGCTTTGTCGCAGGGTGTACCATAATGAACTCCTAAATGGAGCAGTGGCTGCGATCCCAAAATCTTGATTTAGAAAGGTTAAAACTGGCCGCCATTCATCAATACAATACACTTCAAGAAAATCAAAAAGCCTGGTGCAGAGCCAACGGCACACAAGGCTCTTGTGATCAGCTAAAGGTAGTGAGGTGCCTTAGTTGGTTTCTTTCTCTCTTAAAGGGGTACTGACACAAAAATTTTAGCCTCGTGTTTTCTTGCTGCAATGTGTTACTGGGGGTCGGTTAGTCATAACACGGCACATCGTTTGCTGCAGTGCGCGACAGATAATTATTACGGACTCCTCATTACCGACCAGTGTCGTCAGTTTCGGTTTCAAAAATGACAAGCCTCGCGCCGAAGGACTAAAATAAAGTTGTTCATCCATCCGTCCATCCGGGTACAACTATCACCACCTAGAGGGTGCAGCGCTCGATCAGATCAGCACACAGAACTGTGACACACTTCCGCGCAGTTCGCGAGCAGCTGCCCAGAAGTAGGCTGCTGGAGCAAACGCAGTAAAAAAATGGCGGCTATGACGCTGTAGCGATCTCGTTCGGGCGGCGCGCAAACCGGAGAGCGCGCGATGGCGAGAGAAGAAAAAATTGGCCAAGTATCTGCGTGCTTCGCCGCAAATGTCGTGTAAAGACGATAGAAGAGGCGCTGCGTGAGATATGAACGCCATCTGGCAATACGTCGGGAAACGTGAATGCTTTGTTGCGGGCTGGTAGTCCCGGCGCAGCAGCAGGCAAGACCGGCGGGGACGCCAGCCAGCCCGAACACGCGGTTTGGCGCGAAGCGCCGAAGCAGAAGAAACGTCCGCACTCAACGAGTACTCTCCACACACTCTTTTATATTCACGTCGCCTGGGTAAAGCAGGAATGCCAGAGCGGAACTGAGCTCGCTCGCTGGATTTCAAGCAAGACGGACGTGCCTGCCGCGATGTCCTGGATTACTCCTCGTACCTCTCGCTGACCGGCGCCCCGTGACAGACTCCTCGCCCGCTAGCCGTGCGCCGCTCATCGACGGGGCCTTCGCCGCTTCGCCGATGTTGTGCACCGTGCCTCTAGCCGTGTTTCGCGGACCCGTCCCTGAACTTCCGTGACCGTTTCCCCATCTTTCCTGTCATCTTTTCTCTTCGTTGGATGGATGTGCTCTTAGCACTTTTCTCTCTATTTTCCCACTATTCTTTTATTCCCTCCTTACCCCCACCCCTACAAGGCACTGCGCCGTGTCGCCTGTAGGCAGACAGAAATTAGGTGCCTTTTTCATTTCCTTAATAACCACAGAAGAAGAAGAGCTCAAACCGAAACACAACAATGAGCTCGCGCAGAGGGCACGGAGGAAGCCAAGTTTCGGCGCAGTCGCATTTTCAGCGCAGCTTAAGAACCTAGGGTCTCTAGAATTACGTATCTATGTATTTTCTATTAAAGGAACACACCACCTAATACTTACCTAGTGATGTTGCGCCTCAGATATGCGTAATATTTGCTTTTTGATCAACCATGTAGACAAGTATGAACCTAGTGAGCCGTTCACGATGGCTGGCCCTTGTGCAAGGGGTTCAACTTTGGCCGAGTGGCTGAATCGAGGGACGTGCCGCAAACAGAAAGACAGACAGACAGAAAGACAGACCAACATTTCTGCGTTTAAGTTCCCCAAGAAAGACTATCGTCTTTAAAAAAAGAAGGCGCTAGGCTGTGGCACGTGAAGCCACGGCTCACGTTCCTGGCTGGCATCGATTATCGTTCAGGCGTGTCTTTCTTTCGCTCCTGTGGCATCAGCCTACAAGTGGTGACCTAGGACGAAGACAATGACTGACTCAAATGCACCCTCAACTGAACAAACCTCACGTCTGCAGGACGTCTCGGCCGTGCAACTGCGTCTCCCATCTTTTTGGCCACAGGACCCGCAAGTTTGGTTTCACCAGGTCGAGGTGCAATTCTCCCTGTGCTGCATCGCCTCGAAAGCTACGCGCTACTACCACGTAGCCTCTGTCCTTCCTCCTGATGTTGCCAGCGAGCTTCCGACGTCCTCTCCAACCCCTCAGACACTACACCATATCAGCACCTTAAAACCAAGGTGCTGGAGCGATTCATGCCTTCGGAACGCGTCCGCCTACAGCAGCTCCTTGCAGAGGGGGACCTTGGCGACAGGCGCCCCTCCCAACTACTGCACTGAATGCGACAGCTTCTTGGGGACCACGACGTGTCTGCCCACTCAGCGTTGCTTCGCGAGCTCTTCCTCCAACGCCTTTCTCAGCCAATACGCCTCGTCCTCGCGGCGGCCGGCGACGTCAACCTCGACCGCCTGGCGGAGCTCGTCGATCAGGTTCATGAAGCGACCTCCCAATCTGTCAACGCTGTCTTACCACCAGCAGAAACAGCGATTTCGCGTCTTGAGGCCCGCATCGACGAACTCGCCGCCTCCATTGCCGCACTCCGGAGACCCCTGCAGGAGACTCGTTCGCCTCGTTTCGGTCATCGAGCTCTTTCACGCACATGAGAAGCTCGGAGTCCCAGCCCTCCACCTCTCTGCTGGTACCACCGGCGTTTCCGACACCGAGCCACGAAGTGTACACCTTCATGTTCGTGGCAGGGAAACACCTGCCGGGATCACTGACGGCGGCGTGTGATCTTCCTTCTCGTTCCAGCCGCCTTTTCATGGTCACATACCAGCTATCGGGCGCCAGGTTCCTTTAGACACAGGCGCCGAAATTAGCGTTGTGCCCCCGACTAAGCCGGATCGTTCGAAGTCAGGGACAAGTGCTTCGTGCCGCCAACGCCTCATCTATAGCGACGTATGGACTCCGATCTCTCACCCTCGACTTCGGCCTTCACTGCATTTTCCGGTGGGTTTTCGTCATCGCAGGCATGGTTGAACCGATCATCGGCTCGGACTTCCTCTCATACTTCGATTTGGACGTCAGCGTGCGGCGGCGCCGCCTCATAGACGGTCAGACTCGTCTCTGCATCTCGGGAGTCCTGTCCGACATCGCTCCAAAGGCCATCCGCATGCTGATACCTTCGTCACCGTTCGAAAAAATCTTGGCGAGTTTCCTGCAGTTAACAAAACCGTGCAACCTCACTCAGCCGCCTAAACATACGGTGACACACCACATTGTCACCCGGGGTCCACCGCCAGCCGCTCAACCACGCCACCTGTTTGGAGACCGCCTAGCTATTGCTAAACAGGAGTTTGACCACATGCTGCAGCTCGGCATTATCCACCCTTCTTCAAGCGCTTGGGCTTCCCCGCTGCATTTGGTGCCAAAGCGTGATCCTGGTGACTGGCGTCCTCGTGGGGACTATCGAGTGTTGAACGCCAAGGCTGTCCACGACAGCTATCCCCTACCTCACATCCAGGATTTTACATCGCGCCTCAATGGCTGCACAATTTTCAGCAAAGTGGACCTTGTTAAGGCCTACCACCAAATTTCTGTCGAGCCCGCCGACATACCTAAGACCGCCATCACGACGCCCTTTGGGTTGTTTGAATACGTGCGGATGCCTTTTGGACTCCGCAATTCAGCTCAAACTTCCCAGCGGTTCATTTCTGAGATTACACGGGGCCTCCCTACTGTGTTTGCGTACCTTGACGCTGTCCTCATCACCAGCCGCCTCATCACCAGCGCCTCATCATAACTTGTTGCAGTGTGGTCACGTGAGCAAAGTATGGGGTCACCATGGGTCACCTTTGAGGATGTCAATAGCCCGAGGATGTCGATCGCTTACGCAAACTTCAAAATTAATTGAAAATACGTACCAAGCTATATTCGCTGTTGATATTTTGCAGATGATACACACATGTTCACTGGAATCGATCCCGCAGGCTATCTCGGCCGCAAAATTTTGTGTCAGTACCCCTTTAATATGGCTCACTGACCTGCAGTTGTAGCTTAGCAGGTAGGGTGCCGCTTCTTAGCAGCTTGAGGATGCAGATTCATTTCCCAGCCAAGGCTACCGCGTTTCAGTAGTGACAAAATGCATGAATACACAATTGCTTAGATGCCACTACATGTTAAAGAACCCCACGTGCTCGGAATTCATTTGGAGCCCCCTATTACAGCGTGCCTGATAAGCACATCTTGCTTACGAGGCACGCTGTAACCCCAGAAATTATCGTTAATAGAGCTCAGTGACTTACCTGTAACTCCACTGCACCTTGTAGCTATGGCCGTCAGTAAACAATAGCTGATGGTTAAGTTGTGGGGGCTCAATAACCATGACAAATTTTGGAAAAAAAAGTTCAGATATCAAAATCAATATTTACCGAGTTTTATTATTCTCAATTTAACTTGTCTGCAGCAGTAAACTCATGAGGTACACATAATTTGTGCCGTTTACCATGTGTGTCATTTTGTCCTCAAAAGCCTCTCTACAACAAAGCTAAATAAAACACTCATAATATCGCATTCCACTTGATCTTTGAGAGGAACAAATATTGTGTTTTTGCTGGTGTGTTTAAAATTCAGAAATTGCGAAATTGGCGGAAAAGTTTTTTTGTGACCAAAAGTTCGTTTTTCTTTTTTTTATATAAGCGACAAAAAATTTTTTTTCACCAACCAACTTCAAAATTATTGTTGTTTTGTAACCACCTGGATTAAATTCACTCAAATTCAAGAACGGCGACCAGAAGTTCGTTCTTTTTTGGCACACCCTGTAGCGCACATGTGCCACAGCAGAAACACCCCCGTGATGGGCAACGTGTTGCATGTTTTTACTGACAGGGTAATGTTCACTAATGACACGCTTCCAGGTACACCACTGCATTGGGCAAAAAATAGTGAAAACCAACAGAGCTGGCCACCTGGAACGTATTTCTTAAGCTGAGTGGTGTTGTGTGCTGCTTGTTTACTGTTTCTAATACATGCAAAAGCTTCCTGTGTTTGTTGCATGAAAAAGTACGAGCTTCAAGAAAGTTGTGATTTTGGCTAGTTGGAGTGAATCATTCGTAATGGTACTAAGTGCAAACACATGATGAGGGACAAGATGTAGAGACGTAGTGCCATCTTCCAACTGAAATTTATTAGATAGGTGCGCACATGTGCATACACAGAAAAACCATACTCTGTAGTAAGAAAATCGGGACAGTTGACATCAGCAAGATGTAGCGTTACCAGTAACCCTTGTCCCTAGATCACGCTAGGTAAGAATGCTCCTTATCTGAAAGGTGCAACGAAGGCAAGCTTGCGCATTCGTTACCTGACCGTACTATCCCCTCTGCCTCAATGGTCTCTCTCACTGTGTAGGTGTGAAGCAAATACATTTGAATGCATTTTGGAGTGTGGGAAAACGTCTGGTCAGTACTCATTGTTGCGGGATTCTAGTTTACCAAAGGTTTGTTGTTGAGAGCTGCGACATGCATTGATCCTATGGGTTTTCACCAGGGACAGGAAAATGTTTCGTTGTTGCACGATTTCGTTATTGCGGGTTTCGACTGTATATACATGTGTGCCACTTTGTAACAAATTTCAGTTGGAAGATGGTGCTTCATCTTTGTATCTCTTGCCCCTCCTCTTGTGCTTGCTCCGAGTACCATTGCGGCCTTCCAGTTTTATTGTCATTACAGGGACACTGAACAAAATTTTTGCCATGGAGATTTTCAACCAGATTGAAAGCTTGGGTGCTGAAATCTGTAGACGCAGCCTTCATATAAGGCAGAAAGTTGCTGAAAACAATGAATTTAGTGCGTTTTTCACAAACTGCTGCGTCTAGTGGCCGCGCGGTCAACTATAGAAGGTGACGTTTAACATCCCCGGAAATGGGCGTGCCAACCTGGCTAGCCGTCGCTCGTGTCTCTCAATCCGCTCCACTCCCACTCTAAGGTTCCTCGAACCGGTATGAACAGCACTGGCAGCAAACAATGCTACCTCTAAAGGGTGGGGCCATCTCAGCACCTTTGTGGGAGGGGGAGAGTGGGATGTAAAGGAAAGGTGGAGAAAGGGAAGTAGCAGCACAGGAAAATGTGCTGCATTCTAATAACCCTCCAAAAATACAGCCAGCTGTTCAAAAATATTGTCACGTGGTCGTGACGTCGACGAAGAAAGCAGTCGGCGTTTGCAGAAT
Organism: Rhipicephalus sanguineus; assembly: GCF_013339695.2. NCBI lineage: Eukaryota > Metazoa > Arthropoda > Arachnida > Ixodida > Ixodidae > Rhipicephalus > Rhipicephalus sanguineus. The sequence goes on from NC_051179.1 coordinate 161,756,884, forward strand.
GAAACTGTTTATTTGGCCGAACTTGTGGCCGGGAAAATGAGAACTAGAACTACAGCAATACACGCTGTACAGTGATAGCGGCGAACAGGGCGTCGTCCGTCGATCAACTGACAAGCGGTCAAGTGCGTCGGTTTTTATACAGGTGCTATGGAACTTTCCAGCGATATCGCTGGTGGCGGCGTTATCTCTCGATAAAGCTGGAACATTCGCGTGCGGCGCGAAATCTTGACAAAACGATCTACTACAATCGAGAAGTCTCTCGAACACTGCTTCGCGGGCAGCGTCGAGCGTTGATAACCGCCCTTGCAGGTCAAACCCAAAAAACATCAAAATAGGACAAGAAGTGGGCGTGGCATTGCCCCCCTCTGAAAAAGCATCGTCCCGATGCTTGTGAAAGAACAAAGAAGAGAAAAAAACACAAGTGCATACATAAATAAATTACAATAACAAAGGTAAAAGTAGCGTCCCCAGATTCGCTAACGTGCAAAAAACGGCTTAAGACGCACGACATGGACGACTTCAGGTCGTGCGCGGCGTCGCTGGGAGTTCGTAATGCCGTCCGGGATGACCTCGTAGTCAAGAGCGCCGAGACGTCGAAGAACCTTGTAGGGTCCGAAGTATCGCCGAAGGAGTTTTTCGCTAAGGCCACGTCGGCGTATCGGCGTCCAGACCCAGACGCGGTCGCCGGGCTGGTATTCCACGAAGCGTCGTCGCAGATTGTAGCGACGGCTATCGGTGTGCTGCTGGGTCTTGATGCGCAGGCGGGCGAGCTGTCGAGCTTCCTCGGCACGTTGTAAGTAAGCGGCGGCGTCGAGGTTTTCTTCGTCGGTGACATTCGGTAGCATGGCGTCCAGTGTCGTCGCCGGGCTCCTTCCGTAGACCAACTTGTACGGCGTCATCTGCGTCGTTTCTTGGACGGCCGTGTTGTAAGCGAAGGTCACGTACGGAAGGACGGCGTCCCACGTCTTGTGCTCAACGTCGACGTACATGGCCAGCATGTCGGCGATGGTCTTATTTAGACGCTCGGTGAGGCCATTGGTCTGCGGGTGGTAGGCGGTGGTGCGGCGGTGGCTCGTCTCGCTGTATTTTAAGATCGCCTGAGTTAGGTCCGCAGTAAAGGCGGTACCTCTGTCTGTGATGAGGACCTCTGGGGCGCCATGACGCAAGATGATGTTCTCCACGAAGAACTTGGCTACCTCGGCGGCACTGCCTTTGGGCAAGGCCTTTGTCTCGGCGTAGCGGGTGAGGTAGTCAGTTGCTACGACGATCCACTTGTTGCCGGAAGTCGACGTCGGGAACGGCCCCAGTAGGTCCATCCCGATTTGCTGGAACGGCCGGTGAGGTGGTTCGATTGGCTGCAGAAGTCCCGCTGGCCTAGTCGGTGGTGTCTTCCGTCGCTGGCAATCTCGGCAAGTCTTAACGTAGTGGGCGACGTCGGCAGGAAGGCGTGGCCAGTAGTATTTTTCCTGTATCCTCGCGAGCGTGCGGGAAAAGCCGAGGTGGCCAGCCGTCGGGTCGTCGTGCAGGGCCTGCAGAACCTCTGGTCGCAGTGCCGAAGGTACAACGATGAGGTAGTCAGCCCGGGCCGGAGAGAAGTTCTTCTTTACGAGGACGTCGTTTTTCAAGAGAAATGACGCCAATCCCCTCCTGAATACTTTTGGAACAACGGCGGTCCTGCCCTTGAGGTATTCCACAAGGCCCCGGAGTTCCGGGTCGGCTTGCTGTCGTTCAGCGAAGTCGTCGGCACTTATGGTTCCCAAGAAGCAGTCATCATCGTGGTCGTCCTGCGGCGGTGCGTCGACGGGGGCACGAGACAAGCAGTCGGCGTCGGAGTGTTTTCTTCCGGACTTGTAAACGACGGTAATGTCGAATTCTTGGAGTCTTAGGCTCCACCGTCCGAGGCGACCTGAAGGGTCCTTCAAGTTGGCTAGCCAACACAAGGCGTGGTGGTCGCTCACAACTTTGAAGGGCCGGCCGTAGATGTAGGGGCGAAACTTCGATGTAGCCCAGATGATGGCCAGACACTCCTTTTCTGTGGTGGAATAGTTGATTTCTGCCTTTGATAGCGACCGGCTAGCATAACTGATGACCCTTTCCAATCCGTCGGTCTTCTGCACAAGGACGGCGCCGAGTCCTACGCTGCTTGCGTCGGTGTGGATTTCCGTATCGGCGTGCTCGTCGAAATGCGCAAGTATCGGAGGCGTCTGCAGGCGTCGTTTCAATTCTTGAAATGCCTGAACTTGCGATGTTTCCCACCTGAATTCGACGTCGGCCTTCGTGAGTTGCGTCAGTGGCTCGGCGATCCGTGAAAATTCCTTGACGAAACGTCTGTAATAGGCGCACAAGCCGAGAAAACGGCGTACGGCCTTCTTGTCGGTGGGCGTCGGGAAGTCAGCGATGGCAGCTGTTTTCCGCGGGTCCGGGCGAACACCATCCTTGCTGATCACATGACCCAAGAACAAGAGCTCCTCGTACGCGAAGCGGCACTTTTCAGGCTTCAAAGTGAGTCCGGAGGTCTTGATTGCTTGAAGTACAGCTTCAAGGCGCCGAAGGTGTTCGTCGAAGTTTGAGGAAAACACTACGACGTCGTCCAAGTACACGAGGCACGTCTGCCACTTCAAGCCGGCCAGTACTGTATCCATAACCCGTTGAAAAGTCGCAGGTGCCGAGCAAAGACCAAAAGGCATGACCTTGAACTCAAACAGGCCGTCTGGCATTATAAAGGCAGTCTTTTCTCGGTCTCTCTCGTCGACTTCTATTTGCCAGTAACCGGTCTTGAGGTCCATCGACGAAAAGTACTTTGCGTTGTGTAATCGATCCAGGGTGTCGTCTATCCGGGGAAGGGGATACACGTCCTTCTTCGTGACTTTGTTCAGGCGACGATAATCGACGCAAAAACGAAGAGTCCCATCCTTCTTCTTCACTAGCACCACGGGGGATGCCCACGGACTCTTCGACGGCTGGATGATGTCGTCGCATAGCATTTCGTCGACCTGTTTCTTCACGGCCTCCCGTTCCCGCGTCGAAACCCGGTAGGGACTCTGACGGTGTGGTCGAGCATTTTCTTCTGTTATAATGCGGTGCTTAGCAAGGGGCGTTTGTCGGACCCGCGATGACGACGAGAAACAGTCCTTGTATTCCAGGAGCAGGGTTTTGAGCTTATCTTGCTTGACCTTCGGAAGGCTCGGGTTGACGTCAAAATCCCGTTCGGGACCTCTATTCGTCGAAGCAGGTTCGACAGCATCGAAGAGGGCGAAAGCATCGCTGGCGGCTACACATTCGTCGATGTAGGCAACCGTCGTACCCATGTTGAGGTGCCTATATTCGTGGCTGAAGTTTGTCAGCAGTACCTTTGCTTTACCGTCATGCAGCTCGGCGATACCTCTTGCGACGCAAATTTGACGATTCAGGAGTAGTTGCTGATCGCCGTCGATTACGCATTCAAGGTTCGCAGGTTTTTCGGTGCCAACGGAAATAATGACGCTGGAGCGTGGCGGAACGGTCACCTGCTCTTCTATCACATTCAGTGCATGGTTCCCTGGCGTCGCGTGGGGCGGGAGCGCTTTGTCTGAGGTTAGTGTTATCGACTCAGACCTCAGGTCGATAACGGCGCCGTGGTCACTTAGGAAGTCCATTCCGAGTATCACATCCCTGGAGCAGTCTTGTAGGATTACAAAGCTCGCAGGATAAGTCCGGTTATTGATGGTGACTCTCGCCGTGCAGACACCAATCGGCGTTATCAGGTGGCCTCCAGCTGTCCGGATTTCTGGTCCACTCCAAGCGGTCTTTACTTTCTTCAGCTTGGTGGCGAATGGCCCACTGACGACGGAATAGTCGGCTCCGGTGTCGACGAGAGCTGTGACGCTGTGGCCGTCGATAAGAACATCGAGGTCGCTTGTTCGTCGTCTTGCGTTGCGGTTAGGTCGTGGCGTCGGATCACGGCTTCGTCGATTTGTCCCGCTGTTTCGACGTTGCGTCGTCAGGTTTTCTTCGGGCCGCGAAGTTTCGTTGTGAGGGCTCCGTCCGGTTTGCGTCGTGTTCTGAAGGTCTCGTCGCGTTGTCGTCGTCGGCGGCCGCGGAGGATCTTCGGCAGTTCGTCGTACAGCAACCGCACCTCCATCGGTTGCTGCCCTTAGTTTCCCGGATACGGGCTAGGCGACCGGCCCCGGTTTGGGCCAGTGTACTGCCGGCGCTGCGGTGACATGTAGCGGCCGGGCGACGGTGAGCGGGAAGGTCGTCGTTCTTCCCACTGTGTTCCGGTGAGGTAGTCGTCGATGTCGCGAGGCCGTTCGCCTGGCTGCGGGCGCGGCGCGTTGACGGCGAATCCGCGTAGCCCCATCTGTCGATACTGGCATCGGCGGTATGTGTGGCCGGCTTCCCCGCAGTGATAGCAGAGCGGTCGGTTGTCAGGGGCACGCCAAACGTCGGTCTTTCGGGGGGCGCAGCGTTGTCCTGTCGGCGGGCGGTATGGCGTCGGTGGTGGTGGCGGCGGTGCCTGGCGGCGGAACTGCTGCGGCGACGCGGCGTCTTGACGTGGGCGAGGGGGTGGGGCGTTGCGTCGGGCTGCTGCAGCATAGCTCATTGCTTCTGGCTGAGCCTGCGGTGCTTCGGGAATTCCAAGCGATTGCCGGACTTCCTCGCGGACAACGTCGGCGATTGAATGCACTTGATGCTGCGGCGAAGGTAACAGTTTGCGCAGCTCTTCCCGCACAATCGCTCTGATGGTGTCACGCAGGTCATCAGACTGCAGCGCCTGAACCTCCCCGTAGGTCGTCGTAGGAATGCGGCGGTTGTACTGCCTAGTGCGGATTTCTAGTGCCTTTTCGATTGTGGTGGCCTCGGAAAGGAATTCCGAGACCGTCTTCGGCGGGTTGCGCACAAGTCCGGCGAAGAGTTCTTCCTTCACTCCCCGCATCAGGAAGCGAACTTTCTTTTCTTCGGACATGGCTGGATCGGCATGGCGAAATAGGCGAGTCATTTCTTCGGTGTACAGTCCGACGTTCTCATTGGGGAGCTGTACACGGGTCTCGAGAAGGGTTTCAGCCCTTTCTTTCCGGATGACGCTCGTGAAGGTGTTGAGAAATCCGGTGCGGAAGAGGTCCCATGATGTTAGCGTGGACTCTCGATTCTCGAACCAGGTCCTTGCGCCATCTTCAAGGGCGAAGTAGACATGGCGTAGCTTCTCGTCGCAGTCCCAGTTGTTGAACGTGGAGACCCGGTCGTATGCCTCCAGCCAGCTTTCTGGATCCTCGCATGGTGATCCGCGGAATGTCGGCGGCTCCCTCGGTTGATGCATGACGACCGTTGTAGGCGCCACAGCGGTTGTCATTGTGGCTGTTGTCGTCTTCGTTGTGATCCTGGTCTTGTCCGGTAGGGGTCCGTATTGTGGGGGTAGTCCTTCCAGTCTGCGGCTGGCTCGACTGCCGCTGATGGTGTCGGTGTCTTCTTCGCGACGTGGGCTGGGTTCAAGGCTTGTCGGGGGCGTCCGGAACATGAACGAGCAGCACCTCCACCAGATGTCACGTGGTCGTGACGTCGACGAAGAAAGCAGTCGGCGTTTGCAGAATGAAACTGTTTATTTGGCCGAACTTGTGGCCGGGAAAATGAGAACTAGAACTACAGCAATACACGCTGTACAGTGATAGCGGCGAACAGGGCGTCGTCCGTCGATCAACTGACAAGCGGTCAAGTGCGTCGGTTTTTATACAGGTGCTATGGAACTTTCCAGCGATATCGCTGGTGGCGGCGTTATCTCTCGATAAAGCTGGAACATTCGCGTGCGGCGCGAAATCTTGACAAAACGATCTACTACAATCGAGAAGTCTCTCGAACACTGCTTCGCGGGCAGCGTCGAGCGTTGATAACCGCCCTTGCAGGTCAAACCCAAAAAACATCAAAATAGGACAAGAAGTGGGCGTGGCAATATGTCAAGTAAGCTCCGTTTATCGAAACAGTCGCGTTGTTCAAGCGGAATATCGATGCTTTTGTCATTTTTTCCTATTTTTGTTCAGTATCCCTTTAAGCTCTGATGGACGCATCACAGAGTGGTGCAGTATGGACTAGACTGTGTGTCAGAGGAACGTGGCATTGTAAATAAAGTTTGAAAATGCAGGTATTTTGTTGCTTTGTGCAAGGCACAAAGATGTCTGGTGAATATACGGAATAACGGCTATTTTCTTCTACACATCGACGCCTGCCACATCATTCTTGTCACCTTGCCGGATTGTTTTCATTTTTTGCAATAGGCCTTCAGCTACAGAGACCACGAGGGAGTCCGGACAGCCAGCCTCCGACAGCCGTCTATTTTGAAGCGCTAGGCTTTCCTGAATTATATGCTCGCAAGACTTTGACAGAGCATAGTGAGACAGTACTAACAATACTGCACTTCACTAGCTTAGAGTGGCCAGTGATGGTCGAAAAACTTTAGCCGTAGTTCTAAAAACCTAGTGGAATTGTTTTCTGGCATTTCATGCGTCAAAACTAGAGGTGTTAAGTTTTGCCTGAAGATGTCAAGCACGTTTAAGCAGTTTGATGAAAATCCCCATGGTGAAAATCCGTAGCAAGATTCGGACAAGTAGCAAGACTCGCACCGGAAGATGAGAGGAACAGTTGTATTTCACAGGGGGTGGACGTTCTTGAACGCTCAGTACGGCCTTCTCACACAGAGCCGTTGAAAAAAGTGTCCGATTATTTGTGCAGTAACCGCCTTTGTGTGCACTCTTGGGATAAAGAGGGTGGTTTTGTGGTTTTCGCAAATGATGTCTTCCGTAGAAAGGCTACCTAGGCTATCAACAGCAACTTCAATAGGATGGACCAAGTAAGTCTAAAAAAGGCTAAGATGCTAGCTACGAAACTTTGTAAATGCCTAGGAATACAATCACTTGTCAAACAATTTCAGGATAAGAAAATGTCCTCTTTAGATATCTTTTTTTCTGCAAAGACTCACAAAGTTGGACGCCCTCTTTGGGTGATCATTTCAGAAAAGAATACGTGGCAAAGATGTCTGGCATTGTTCCTGCAAGATAAGCCGTCCTTGCTTCAGAAAGAAGACCCATTCTTGGTAAAAATCAGTGCGCACGTTGAGTATTTATAAAAATGCTGAAGTGTCGGCCTTTTCAATAGATATAAAAGATCTGTTTTACTCGTTACCGCAGGATGCGCTACTACAGTGTGTTGAACAGGCGATTGATAGGTTAGGGGCCGTTACGTTTCAAAACAGTAGCGGAGTGTCTGTAGGTGGCTTCTTGGAAATGCTTGGCATGTACCTGCGGTCTACGTTTGCCACATGGGACACAGGTGTTTACCTGCAAAAGCGCGGAATTTGTATTGGGTCATGCATCGCCCTTGTACTTAGTGATCTGTTTTTAGCTATGCGCGATCCCGAGATCATCAACTGTCAGAAGACCGAATGTTTCCAGGTTTTTAGATTTGTTGATGATTTTTTAATCATAATTGACAACGTAAATGCGGATTTTCATCAAACTGCTTAAACGTGCTTGACATCTTCAGGCGAAACATAACACCTTTACTTTTGACGCATGAAATGCCAGAAAAATTCAATTAGGTTTTCAGAACTACACCTAAAGTTTTTCGACGATCAAATATGTTGGGGTTATGAACCCAGAGCAAGAAAAGCCCTGTTGCCCGCGTTATCTGCCCACTCTAACCTAGTGAAGCGCAGTATTGTTAAAGGGACACTAAAGGCAAACATTAAGTCGCCCTTGATTGTTGAAATAGCGGTCCAAAAACATCGGAGTGCCACTTTTGTGCCAAGGAAGTGCTTATTTTGAAATAAAATCACGTTTTAGTAGTCCGCATCGCGTTAGCGCACTTTAAATCACCCGCCTGAAAGCGGTATTTCGCACGTCACTGTTGCCGTGCCCAACGTTGCCCACCTTTACTGCGCCGCGGCGTGCAGTGGTGGCGTGCACCACTCGGGCATCCGGCAACATCACATGCATGCGGTATTTTCTCGAACTTTTTGTCAGAGTGACTTTCACGAGCGTGCAAAACACAAGGCAGTACGCGATACCGAAACTACCACTGAGACGCAACCGCGTGAGCGAAGCAGGATGCCAGGCGAAGCGCAGCTCGGCGAAAACGGAACTTTTGAACCACGCGCGCCGTTCCCCATTGCAACGCCAAAGGTTCTTTTTTCCATGAATCAAACAGAACCGAACAAGCAGCATTGTATTACGTGTCTTGATGCATGGAAGGTTCTTTTTATTGCAGCTAGTTTGATTACTAGCGATTAATTGTATTCAGACTCCCACATCATCCGGATCACTTTCAAAATGTCCCATTCATGGCGATCATCGTGTGATACATTTAGCCTAATTTCTCAGTAAGTAGGACACTGCTGTTGATACTATTGCTCTTTTAGACGTTGTCATACATTGAGCTTTCACTCTGACATAAATTGTTATTTGCCTTTAGAGTCCCTTTAAGTAATGTCTCACTAATGCTCTGTCAAAGTCTTGCGAGCATATGCTTCAGGAAAGCCTAGCGCTTCAAAATAGACAGCTGTCGGAGGCTGGCTGTCCGGACTCCCTTGTGGTCTCTGTAGCTGAAGACCTATTGCGAAAATTGAAAACAATCCGGCAAGGTGACAAGAATGATGTGGCAGGTGTCGATGTGCCGAAGCAAATAGCCGTTATTACGTATATTCACCAGACATCCCACTACCTAAGGTAAATGGGAAAGCGTCTAGGCGTCGGCGTCGTGTTTTCGGCTCCACTAAAACTTTCAGTTCTTTGGAAGAAAACCAACCCTTGTAAAAGCGAAGAGAAGAAATCGTGCAGTATTCATCACCAGAAGCGGTTTGTGCCTTGTGAAGAGGGCGTTGTATATCGCATGCTGTTGTCTTGCGAGTGCGAAGACATCGGACAGACCAGCAGATGCGTCAGCACGAGGCTTAAAGAGCACAACAAGAATTTAAGAGATGGTAACCAGGGCAATCTCGGCTTACACTGCGGTAACTGTGTCGATAAGTCCATTTGTCGGCATACTAAGCCGTGCAATGCCGAGTTCTCAAAAACTGGCATTGTTTGTCGCCACAAAGACCAGTGCGTCAGGGAAATAGTTGAGGCGGCCGAAATTGCTTGTGTGGCAGAGGAATGCGTCAGCATGCCATCGCTTACATTGACGAAGGAGGAGCAAAAATTTTTAGAAACTTGGTGATTAGATCTTTGCAGCTATCACCCCATGCACCTCTTGTTTATCGTCTTTTTGCTGTTTCGGTCCCGCTGTAGTACACATACCTGATGCTACCAGCGAAATAAACAGTTTAAAGTCAGCGCTCTTTGCACTCTGTCTCTGTTGTCGTCCTTTCCTGTTTTTCCGCGCTGTGCCACTCGTCGATATGAACCAACTAGCCCAGCAAGCAACCATCCTTGGATAAGTTTGTTCTGATGCTTTGAATTTAGAGTGCCGAACCTAAAGAGTGGGCAGCAGTGGGTGAGCTAACAACCAACCAAAAATTTTATGGTAAACTGTTGCACTCCTTGAATTAGCACAAAGGACACGGCAAAATAGAAGACATACATAGATAATGCTTTACCAAGGGAAGACATACATAGATAATGCTTTGCCAAGTTCACTCACAATAGCGTAATTATGGGATGGTGGATGAATCGGCGCTCAGCGCGTGACATGAATGCTAACTTGCAATGTTTTTTTCGCCTCAGGCAAAATGTGCTGGTAAGATAGAAACCATGCCTATAAATATTTGCTCGATTGAAAAAAAAAATTAATTGGAATTAACTGAACATATGCCAAATTAACGTGACAACAAAACACTGCTCCTTAGTTATCACTCTACTTCATACTGTAGAGTACCAAGAACTCGCTGATGATTTTATTTTGATGTGTTGGATAAAATTTGTACATTTTGTTTTAGGTACATTGCACAGGCCGGAAGAAAAGAATGAGAAGTAGAACCAAAATGTTACTTTGCCACCAATGCAGCTGATGAGGAGTGACAGAAAGGAATACCTAGGAACTATGCTGTGAGTGCCATCCGTCTGGTGAGCATCATATTTTACGGTGATTTTAAGCCACAAAAATTGTGTTTCCTCATCATTACCCAATGTATATTAATGCAACGAACATTTGCACCCTAAAAATAATTAGGTAGATTGGACATGTTCCAGATGCAGAATTGAAACAAGACAGCTATTTATAAACACGAAATCTTGAGAATAAAACTGCAATTATTGTGTTGAACATGTGCTGTAGTATACATCAGCTTGCTTAAATGTGTTTAAAGCAGCCTGTGAAATACGGAGCTTTCTGAAGGCAAGCTTTCAGATTATTTCCTAATTATTTACTGGCAATCTTGGGATCAGAGATGGGTCTTGTGCAATACTGCTCAACTGCATTGCTTAAGACTTGCGCTTAAAGATTTACATGTAATTTGTACTGATAATCAATTATACTTCCTGGCAGTTTTGTAAATATTCAATTGCATTTTTAATTTGCGATGGTCATTATGATTCAGATACTTTTCGAGGGACAAAGTACATGTAATCGGTAATATTATTGACCAAGAAGTATAAGAGGCAGCACAGCTTCGAGAACTTCAGTTTTGCAAAAACCACATAGTATGAGCATGGTCTTGGCCACGAGCAGTACGGTTGCACATGTTCAGAGGAGCAAAGCCAAGCCGTCTGAATTCAGTTCCTGATCATTATATCTTCAGCGCAATGTTGGTCAACTAATTGGACCAACGCTGCTATGACGTGACGATGGCTAGTTCAGTGCCTTCTCTGAACAGTAGAAACGGTAAAGCACTGCACGTTAAACAGGACTCAGATATGAGCATTGTGGCAATGGGACCACAATCGTGTGTGCAAGGTGTGCACATGCATTACAACATATCCCCTCTCTCTAGCATGCATATTGAGAGAGTTTTCAATGTCACTGTTGATGACTTCACACCATAAGGAGGGTAGATTATACTAGAACCCCGCAGTTAAAGGAGTCTTAGCAAAAAAAAATCAAACATGATTTGATTGTTACATCACATCACTGGGAGCATATAGGTGTCATCTGTATAATATCAGCCACAAACACAGCCTGAATCATATTTTAATTGAGTTTTAAAGCTTATGCAAGTGTAGAATCTGAAGGTGTACATCTAGCGATGTAGTTATCAGTATGGGTCTGTATGTAAACAGCATAAGTCACAGGTTTTGGCAGTTCATCTCAATGATTATTGGCCTTCGTGTCGTATGGAGATGTTTAGAGAGTGCACCTCTCAGCTTTTTGTACTGCCGCCACACTAGTGAATTTAGTTTGTTCGTAGATTTCTTACTGCTTGCTTATTGCGGGTGTGCCAGTGACATGTGCGTGATGGACAGCGCTGGTGGTGACACCTGATAGAGGCTCACCAGAGACCCACAAAGCTAACCTTGCAGCGGCTTGTTCACTTTACTGACTTGTGAGCGAGATATTGACATTGACAGCGAGATAAACTCGTAGTACTCCGTACCTACCCACTCTCCCAATTTGCCCAGGAGACTCCCAATTTGTGACCATTCCTTCCGATTGTAGAGGCATGGCCATAAATCTCCTGATAAACAGCTGCCCTTCCCTTGCCTGCTCTCTTTTTTAGGTACAGTGGCCAGTGCCTTTCGCGGCATTCCTAAACACGCAGCCCTTGCAGCTGCCTGTGAGCAGCTAGTAACGTCATGTCACGTGACTAAGTGGTATGGTAGCGAGCGCTCTCCCACAGCGCCTGGTCGCAACACGCGCCTGGAGGTGTGGCCTGTTCGATCGGCTCTGGCAGGAGGCGTTATAAAGAAAAGGGAAAGATCTTTTCGATGTGTAGTTAGAGGAGGCTTTGATTAGTGTCCAATAAACCAAACAGTTGGCAGTCAGCACTAGTCATGTATCCTTCTTGTCTGTGTTTCATATTGTGCTGTCTTTAATATGGATACTACCCACTGGCTGGCATTCAGACGATATTATGTCCCCATAGGATCCAAGGCATTGAGAACACTGCTGCTATGTCACAGCTGTGGGACCATTCCTGTATGATAGATCACAAAGCGCACTCTAAGCCGGCCGAGCGGCCATGAAAGAGAGTGGCTATGAAGAATTTTCACGCAGCTTGGCTCGACTTGATTGCGAGATTAGCGGCATGAGTGGTGCAGGCGACACCTGTGATGTGTTTATGGTGCCTGCGAGCAAACACGTGTGTTCAGCGTACTGCTGACACCATGTAGAGGTTGCAGGAGGTGTTCATGAGGCATGGATGATCTGCGTACCCGCGCAACTGGAGCTCACAAACAGAAAAGCCGACTCTAGCTTGTTGAAGCCCCAAAGAACAAAAACATGCTCTGGATTTGCACACTGCCGGATATACACATTAAGAGAGCACCACATTGCAGCCACAATTCACACATGAATAGCATCCTCTACATATCCAAAAAACGGCAGGAAGTGGAAGATGGAAGCTGCGTGAAAAAATCCGTAAACAGGGGGTGGGTGCTCGAGCCAACGTTTCGACAAGTGGACCTGTCTTCTTCAGTTGAAACCAGTTCCAGCCTTGAAGAAGACAAGTCCACTTGTCGAAACGTTGCCTCGAGCACCCAACCCCTGCTTACGGATTTTTTCATCCTCTACATGTGTTGCTGAAAACAGCTCACTTACATGTTCCTTAATATGCCTAGATTCCTCATTTATATTAGGTGGGTAGTTCTGAGTAACAAAATTTATTATAATTATCGAAGTAGTCTCGCTAATAAAATGTTGCACAGAATTTTTTTCATAATGGGAACAATATGGACTATGTTTGCTTCGTGTAATGCTATTCGTCATTTTCAAAATCTTGGCGCTCAACAGCTGGGACACCCTGTATGTGCCTACCATTGAAAGAGTTTTGATGCTTTGTGGCTTTAGTAGAGATATATTTTGCAGTGATGAGGTTTTAAAATTTTTGTACACTGATATCTCTCTGTAAGCTGTGACATGCTCTTTTTTATGTTTGTCATATTCATTCCAAGTTGCAGCATCACGCATGAGCAAGTTATTGCTATTGAACATGTAGCAGCCACATTTTGTCAAATAATTCTGTGCATTTTTTAGAGAAGTGTACTCATTTAAATATATTGTTTGGTGCTTGATAAGTTGGCATGTAAGAAGTGCTACCAGCATGGATCTAATCACTTTCCTTTCATAATGCAGGCCTTCATTGCCATGCTTCTCAACGGGCTGCCAACTGGGTACGTTGCAGCTTGTTCCACAGTCTTCACAGCCATCACCCTGCAATTGCCAATTCCTGACATCGTCCTGTACCTTTCTTGGATGCACCCTCACCTGGCAAGCTCGTTCACTGAAGTTGAACCACATTTGCAGAGACTCAAGTAAACAACAGCAACTTCAATATGCCGCTCAATTTGCCCCTGTGAACTTCAGTGGGCATGTGAGCTGTGGTAGCAGTATGGCTGTTAGTGGTACCTCTGATTGTGATGCAGGTTGGTGCACATTTATCATTATACACTAAAGGATTGAATTCCCTGTGCCTGCTGCTGTTCTGTGCCCACAGGTGCGAGTGAGTGATTATGTAAATGCTTCTTTCACATTTATGCTATTATGTTCCTATAACACTCGTCATAACACTCATTCTGAATCCCTTCTAGAAATTGACTCCCCCTGTAACGACTCGCAAACCAACGAGGGTTTTGTGTCACTTTTCCAAGGTTATGCATAACCATTCACTTCAAAGTATCAAGTCCAAGCCGAATTCACTGCAGATCTAAGACGCTTAGATGCTAAAATTAGTGGCACAAACAAGACTAGAAGTGTTTGAACAAAAAACACTAGACAAATACGAGGAGTAGCTCACAACAATCTAAAGATAACCTTGAAGAGCTCACCTCTAGGTATGAATTGTTAGAATCTCGACTGAATAAACAAGAACACCAATCACGTCGTGGCAGTTTAATCAGTTATGGTCCAATGGACAGAAATAAAACTTGGTAAAAACTGAACAGAAAATATTTGCAAGTTTTACCTTGATTTTTAAAGGCCTATTTTCTGATCTAATCAAGAGGGCACATCAAATGGCCTGCTTTGCACTGAATGAATGTCAGCAAATAATCATAAAACTCAGTTGCTATAAAACAACTGGAAAGCTTCATTCGATATGGAACCTGTTTTGCTAACACGCTTATCAGCGGAAGGTTTTCTATTTTGGTAAAAGCAAGTTCTTGTTCTGAACCTTTTAAGCTCCATGAAGACAAGCTGTACCTGAATGGGATGTGCCAGTTTTTTAACACTGGTATACTGCCTGGGTTCGTGAAATTGTTGCATGGGGCAATAACACTATTACCAGTGGCAATCATTCATTGCATACAACACGTGCATCATGGTTAGAAAATGAGAGGGGTAATGACTGTCTGCCATAATCATGTCCTCATGTGTATTTAGCACAGTATTTCTGCCAGCCTTTTGTTCCTTGCTTATGTACCTTTGCACCGATATTGTAAATATAGATAAAATTCTTTTCAGCCAAACTTTTGCTAGGATTGTATAAACAGGAATTATTCCCACTTTCTAGCTGTCTATTTGTTTTTAATGACAGAGCACCTGACATTATATAAAAGAAACAATGTTGCAACATGTCTTGCTCATAATAATTACGCATGTTTAAAATGTTTTTGTACCACTTCAATTTATGTTTGATTCTGTGACTAAACACATAAATAAATAAGTAATCGTGAATAAATGTCTTCATTTTTTCCCCCTTTTCTTGCATTCAGACACGTGAGCATGGTCTCTGCTGTCTAAGCTGCGGCACGTTCTCATGGTTGCTTTAATGTAGCGTGCAATTCTGCACATAAAGGTATACACACACAATGCATGTTCACTTATAGTTATTGTTTATACAGAGCAAAACTACATATTTTGTTATGCTATAGTAATGAAACTGCTGGATGCATATCACGTACACTGCAAGCTTTGTTACAGGAAAGCAGTCTGTTCTGAGTCTGGTCTGACACTATATTTATAGGTTAGCTGTTCTAACAATATTTGTATATGAATGTATGTATGTGTTGATCAAGAGACATGGAAATATATATCCATCAAGTACAACACATGCATCATCATAACAAAATGAGTGGGGTATTGGCTGTCCGCCATCATCACATGCTCCCTTGTATTTAACAATGTTTCCCAGTATTTTCCCCTTGCACGTTTACAGGTTGGGATTGCACAACCAAGAATGTTTGGCATTTTCTGTCTGTTTTGATGACACAGCGGCTCACTGTGTGTAGAAAGAAACATTTTATAGCAATATGTTTTGTTCATATAAATTACTGTATTTTTCATACCACTACCCTCTGTAATGTCTCCGGGTTTGCAACAATAAGAAATAAATAAAATGTAGGTAATCTTTATCTGCAAGTGTTTTACTTTTTCTTCGTTTTTGCATTCAGACATGTGCATGTTCTCGGCTGCGGCACTACATGTTCTCATGATTTCTTCAGTGTAGGCTGCGACCTCCTTCACATAAAGAATTCTACCCACAAAACGTAATGTACTTAATTGTTTACATAGAGCAAAACTGCACATTTTTTATGCTGTAATCTATAGGTGCAGGTTGTGCTTCAGGCACATTTCAAGCTTTATGACACGAAAACAGTGTGCTGCTGAGTCTTGCAGACATCTGCAACTGTGGTTTAACATTTTTATAGCTTGGCTGTTCTAACGGGTTTTATTTATGTATGTATAGATGTGTTTGATCAAGGAACGCACCTACACCCCAATGCTTTAGTTACACGGCAGCATTTAGTTATGCAGTTTTTTCCCCACCCTGGCAGACAGCTTTCCAGGCCGAGAGCTGTGCACAGCGGCTTCCACAATAGGTCAGCGTGCCAGATGATAACAACGTACACACACTAATGCTACCTGCCATGACAGACAGCTTTCCAGGCCGAGAGCTGCGCACAGTGGCTTCCACAATAGGACGGCGTGCCTGGTAGTAACAACATACACACACTAACGCTACCTGCATGTTTCTTGAATATGTTGCCTGAAAGTCAAATTAGCACACATGCACGTTTAGATCATGTTGTTTAAACGTTGTACAAACATTGCCACAATGTCTGGAATGTCACTGAACGTTGCTTCAATGTTATATTTAACGTTTCGTGGTGGTCAGAAAGGAGGACATTAAGCGCATTCACACGACGTTACCCACTGACATCTGGACACATTTAGGCAACATCATGGCAACGTTCTGCGTTACTTGGAGAATTCGGGAAAATTTCGAAAGCGTTCTTATGAAATTTGAAGACGTGCTTCCGCTAGCGAGATGGGTGTACTTACGGGAGATTTCATTTTAACTATGATTTCTAAATCTGCAAAAAATATAACTGAATACTTGGAAATCAGGTCAAATTTGCGTTGCTAACTTTCAAATGTACCCATCGATTGCTATCTTTTGTTATCTTTTTCAGGGGCCGGATCAGGAATGTTGATAACCTTCCTCTCACTTTACACACTCACTTACTTCGAAAGATGCCGTGCTACTGCAACGGCCTTCAAGTGCGCAGGAGTGGCCCTTTCAGGTATCGTCGGTCCATCCCTAATGGGATATCTCGCCGAAAATTACGGCTGCTAAGGATCGTTGCTCTTGGCCGGTGGTATCAGTGCCAACGCAATACCTTTTCTCATGCTACTTAAGAATCCGGAACCATTGGCTTTACGAGCTTGTTGTCGAAGGAGAAAAGTGTCAGAGTTGACAATACCAAATCAAACTGCAGCGTCACTTCATACAATGAAGACTGCTTCGTTCTCTTTGGTGCCGGCACTGGATACTAGGTCTCGCAGAGAGCACGCAGGAGAGGAGACAGACTCATTAGGAAGTCTACGGCAGCCCTCGATGATGAAACTTAGCGACAACACCATTCGTAAGCATAATTAAGCTCCCGCCAGGTACACATAAAAGTGAAACTAAAGACAAGTCACGAGCACCTGCTCAGATGAAGTCTATACAGGGGCCTCGAAGCTGCGCATCGCGACGAGTACAACCATCCCGGCAAGCCATTGATGGTCCCGGCAAACCATTGATGGTTGATGGACTTTGTGGTCCACAATGTGGACCACAAAGTCCATCATCACGTAACACGCCAGAAATATGTACAGCGTCCTCGAACGCAAGAGTGTGCCACAGTGCGCGAGAAAGTTCGGTGCCCTAACCATCAATGGCTTGCCGGGATGATTGTACTCGTCGCGATGCGCAGCTTCGAGGCCCCTGTATAGACTTCACCTGAGCAGGTGCTCGTGACTTGTCTTTAGTTTCACTTTTATGTGTACCTGGCGGGAGCTTAATTATGCTTACGAATGGCTCCACATGCACGAGACTATCATCATGGAGTACGGAGTCGACAAGAAGGTCGACACTCTGAAGTAGTGCAATCAGCTGCAGACACTCAATGCTGTAGGCCAGCTGTCGGGTCGCTTAGCAGTTCCGTGGTTGTCCGACAAGATGCCACTCATCAGATGCGCCTTTACATCCGCCAACGTCATCATAGTCGCGGCCTGCCTACTCCTTACATCATTCGTACAAGATTACGTCACTGTTTCCCTATTTACGGCAGCCATTGGTGTACGCGAAGGATACCTGATGTGCATCGAAGCCGTGCTGGTGGGCGAATACCTCGGAGTGCAAAGCCTCGGCCTTGTCTCCGGCCTTTTGGGAATCTCCATGACACCGGTGGCTTTGAGCGGGCCTGCTCCTATGGACGAGAAAACCTGGGCCATGGGGCGCTACGGCGTGTGCTAACAGCGCGTCCCCAATGTGGAAATGACGCGCAGCGCGGTCGCGTCGTGGCTCAGTCTCCGCTTTGTTTACGTTGATGCGTCCGCGTTTTCCTTCGCTGCGTGTGCTCACGGCGACCAGTTTTCGACGGCGGCAGGTCGCCTGCTTGCGGAACAGCGATGCAAAGATTGCAATGTGGATTCAAGAAGATTGCCGACGCCGACAGCTTTATTTCGTGGCGGCAACCCCAAGAAAGGGGAGCGTCTGCTTCCACATGTGTACGGCGTTGAACAAATTGTCGACGGTGATGTCACAGTGAACGCCAAGTGCGTGTCGCAGGTGTCCGACAAGATCGTTCACGACATCGATTTAGAGGGGATTCTTTAACGTGAAAAAAATCGAAGTACGCGGTAACAATGGTGTTCTTGCATTTCGTCTTTATACAAATGGGGCCGTCGTGGCCGCAAATCGAGCTCGCGTCGTCAAGCTTAGCGGCGCACAATGCATTCATTTAACTAACACGGCGGGTGCCACTGTAAATTCAACTATTTCGACACGACTAAACAAAGCGACCGCACGCTAAAAACAGGCTTACTGCATTTCTTCAAGCGGTCGCGACATGGCATGCGAATGCGGATTTATGCGGCTTACTTGACTCGGCGCACTGCAGTTATCCATGCTTGTCGTCTGTCCTTCTCGTACCACTTCCCCGGAAATCTGTAGAAATTCACGGACGGCCTTCGACCTTTCGTGTTTTCGTGGCTGTTGCGGTACATAACAACACAGCAGTACTGCGTGCCCGCTTTCCTGGATGGTGCGGTCGCGCTCGCCATCGCGAAAACAACGCGCGCGCGCGATCGCGCCGTAGAGAACGCAGGCGCGCGCCTGCGCAGACGCGACCTTCAAGAGCTCCGCGGTTCCGCCAAGGGAGCATTCGGCGCTGGCGTCGCGAGCGCAAACTTTAGGTGGCCTCGTCTATAGGTGAGCATTCCTGAAATACAACAGATCGCGTTTCAGACGAGTGATGTCGTTCCTTTACTTCAGAAAACATCCTGTCGCACTAGTTTGTTTAACATATTTGATGATTGGTGGGTTTTTGTGGGGCAAGGGCCATGGGTTGCCAAAGAGCGCCATGTTTTTTATGTGGTGTTAGCGATGGCCTATGATTAGGATGACAGGATGTATTAAGGCTGTACAGAGGCCTAAAATCACGCACTATATAGAAGCGTAAAATGTGCGTGTATAGTATAAACGTATGGCAGTGATACCTGATGTGATCTATGGGTGTGGAATGAATTACAAATGAGCACGATACCTACAAGTGGGAGATCGAAAAATAGAACGAATGCTTCCTCAAGGTCTTTGAGGCCAAAGGCAGGGAGGCAAGTGCCTTCTTTTATTTAGCTACCGCAGCAACAACCTTTTTTCAGATGTTGTGCTACGAATTCCCTGGGTGTAAGACATGAAATCCGTGTACTTGTTTCAAAAACGCGAACAGTGACTGATGTTTAAAAACCGGTTTCCTCCCGATGAACTTAGATGGGTGAAATGGTATTGTTGTCGGTAGGGTAATGGAAAGTGTTTTTTTTTTTTTAAGTGTGTCTTGTTCTTTACCCTGGATTAAAATGTGAAGCGTGGTTAGTGCTTCACATTTCTCACACAAAGGCGGATCGCCACCGGACAAAAGTATGGGTGTGTACTGTGCGTATGCCCTGTTCTTAGCCCGGTAAGTGTGACTTCTGTGCTGCATGACTTCGATACTGGCGGCCAGTTTCCTAGTTGCGGCTTGATAACGTGCAGTTTAGTTTGTGCGTGCCTATCCCATGTGCTCTGCCAATAAGTCATCAGCTTTTGTTTAAGGAAAGGTCAAGCGCAGAGATGGCTGTGGATATATTTGCAGGGGGTTCGTTGACAGATGCAGCTAGCTGTTCTGCCAACACGTTTCCTTGTATCTCGCGGTGCCCTGTCACCCAGAACATATCGACGTGGTGTTTGAGTGTGTAGGTCGTGCATAAAAGTGAGTATATGAAGACAAGAACAGAATTTTTGTGTATCTTCAGAATTTTTAAAGCTTTCACTGCACTTAGGGAATCCGTGCATATGAATCCACTTTCTAGTGTTAATTCTTTGACGCGATTACGGCCGCAAGTATCGCATAAGCCTCCGCTGTGAAGATGATTGTATTGGGGTGCAGAGTGCTGGCATCTTAAAAAGATGGACCGACCACAGCGTCGGACACAGAATTGTTAAGCATAGTCAATATCATAATTAGCGCAAAAATCACGCGGACAGAAGCAGAAAACAAGATAGATGGGGATGAGCGCTCGTCTGTCGTGTTTTCTGTTTGTTTCCGTGTTGGTCTCTCGCGAATTCCGATAACACCCTTAATAAGAGTGCATAAAGTAATAGTGACCGAAACACCAAGAGAAGAGAATGACTATGATAAACAAGTCGAACGAGACACAAGCACTTGTTCAAGCCTACATTGAGGACTAACTCAGTTGCGTCGATAAGTCTTACTTACGGGAATGTGTGACGTAAGTATTCAAAAAAAAAAGGCGCTGGGCAACTTCATAGATGTGGTGAAGATTGTGCGCACCTATCATGTAATACACTAGTCATATTTTGTTTATGTTACCTTAACTTTAGGTAAGAAGGCGCAGCGGTGGTTCACTTACGTTGTTAACTACTTATACCGCACTGGAGCTGACAATAGCTATACGGGACATGTTTTGTTTAATAGCAGCAGCTTTGTTTTCAGACTGGCAGTAATCCGTTAATATATTGGTTCGTTCATTAGAAACAGCGCTTTTCGCATTTCTGTGCAATCTGCCGGTAGGCAGTAGGTTGCATGTATAGTATAGCACAGCAGTATATTGCTAGGCCAAAGCAAAATTCATCCGATCTATGTACGTCAAACTACTAGCACTAATGTGCCACAGAAATTGCGCTATTTTCACTACTCACCGCTGCTCCACTGAAAATGAAGAAGGGATCATCACGCGGGCGGCAAACACGTAGCAATTACCATTTCTGGACAGCTGTAACCAATAATTAGAATGACTTTAAACCTTCGAGAATAACCCAGTGATAAACACCGCGGACGCACGTTGCAATTTCGTTGGTCAGTCATCTGTACATAGTACTTGGGCGGTGATTTTTTGTTGTCCCGATCCGATGGTCAGTTAAGGCAGCAGGATCGAGCTATGAACATTATTGTCGCACGTAAGGCTGCGTCTGAATATAGCTGCGTCGAGAACGCGCGCTCTATTTCAGGGATGGAGTAAATTGCGAAAACACACGTGTGCCTATATATTGGTACCTGTGAAATAGACTGAAATGGCTTAAGTTAAATTAATTCACTCGCTGTCCAGACTACCGTTTTTCTCGTAATAATAGTGAAAATTTCGAACGTAAAGCCCATAATTTGCGCCGAAAGCCAGGATCAACACGTGCGATGACTAACAGTGACATAACTTATCAGAACCCTAAAAATGGAGATTAACCCAAGGGTTGTCAGAACCCAGAGGTATCAGGCATACCTGTCCCAAATTAGCATCGTTTTTCTTGTCTGCTGCAGCCTTTCATTTATGTACTATGGAAAACAAACTCTAAAAACAAAATGTGCAGACGCTTCATCTACTCTGACACTGAACTATTTCTCATGTGTTAAACACAATCTCCTGCCAATCGCATCCTAACATTCTAGCGCGTAAATCAGGCACTAGCAATTAACTGCACAAGTCTCCCACTTTCTTTCTCAAAAACGTGTCATTACGCGAGCTGTAGCTGTTCTAAAAGAGAAGACCACTATAGGCTTCCCAAGCAACGCTTAGCGGCGCTGCTGCTCTTGACAGGCAGCACCATCTCTTGCAGAAAAAGAGAAACTGAGGCGCTAGCAGCGCGCGTTTTCCCTTCTCTCCACCGCGTTTCCGCTCGCTTTGCACGTGCAGAGCTCTCGCGGTGCACTTGCGCCGCCTCACAATGTACCGCTTGCAGTGCGGCTTCAAAAGGATTTTCAAGCTTGACTGGCACTTCCGAAAAGCGAACTTGATAAAATGAGAAAGGCTCGTCAATCACGTTAACGGTGAAGAGCAGATGATCGATAACAACGACGCCCAACTTAAAGCGAAATGCATTTCCCAAGTCGCGATTACACCGTGTAGGACGTATACCTCGAGGTAAGTCTCATTCTGTCATGTTAAAGATGAATAATGGTCCACATGCACTCCCAAATGAAGCCGTACACGCTATCGATGTTCTGCGGCGTGGACTACCAATCATATGTTTGTTGTTTTGATATGGCATGCTTACAGTAGCAGCCGTGTAATTTCGTGAACAAACGTTTGCGGCGTGCGAAAGAAAGATTATACGGCCATGGCACTGCTTCCTGAGAAGGTTAGAGTCAAGTCCTCCGTGCCGCTGGAGAATCACCCGCCGATTAAGACGCGAGGCAGCTAGCTGAGCTTTAACCACTGTGAAGCAAGATGAACTGCTCGCCTCGTTTTTTCGGCTCTCGCGTCATGCTTGCAGTCTCTTTTTATGATATCGACTTGAGAAGCGTATAAAACCTGCTGCGTGAACGCGGCTAGAAAATCGCACAAAGTCAGAAGGTGGTTACTTCAAGGTTGCAATTGCAAAGCATGTATTAAGTGCTAGTTATATTTAGCGGCTTAAATATATATCACCCTAATAAAGTGACAAAAACAAAACAGACCTGAAGAACGATGTCAAAGCTTGCTGCAAATGCACAGACGTCCGTTCCGGCATGATAAAGCAGCCTTCCCGATGCGTGAAATGCAGGCGCCGAACTTCTGACGATGTGCCGAGTTCAGTTGAATTCAACCAACCGCGCAATGCTAACGGTATAACGCGAATGTGAGCGTTCAACAACGACTGGTAGATCTCACAAACACGGGGAATCAAAACACAAAGTTGCTTCACCTACAACCGTAACTGGACTTCAACAATACGAGAAGACAGCGAGTAATCATTAATGTAGTCGCTGCGTGCATGCGCCGCGTTACTTACCGATTCAGGTAGTCGGAACGAACGAAAGCGATGAACTCAGACAGCCAAAATAGAAGGCGAGACAGCGCTGTCAGCTATCCATGCTTGCCGCCTTTATTTCTCGTACGACACGCCCGGGAAACTATGATAGAGTTTAACACGTGAATCGTGCGCCTTGGTGTTGTCTGCACTGTTGTGGCTGGCCGCTAAACCGCAATACTTCGGACCACGCTTGCGCTTCCGCGGGGTCGCTTCTGCCATCGCTGAAATGCGCAGCTTCGCACAGCAAGCCTCTCGGTTCAACGTACCCAGCTGACGGGCCCCCATTACCCGCACCGAGAGAAGAACGCGTGCGAACGTGCGCTACCGCTACCGTGAAAGGGGCTGAGTCGGCCGCGCCGAAGGTTCAGAGCTTTCCGATAGAGCCGCAGCGCGGCTGGCGCGGCGCTGTCGTCGCGCCGCAAACTTGAGCTTGGGTTCCCTACTGGCCTCGAGATCTTGGAGTGGCGCCCTCTCGCGTGTGACGTCAGAGCGGGGACTCTGCTCTCAACCGCGCTGCTCCTGTATGCGGATCGTCTGTTTCTTGCGGGAACTTTGTCGAAAGAACAGCCTCGCGACGGTCAACTAACGCCTGCAACGAATGTTTTCGACTGTAATCTTGAACTTGTTTTAGTTGCGGCCCAATGGACAGGGCCAAGAAATCTCCCAGATGGCCGACAAGTGCGTCGATGCCACCGACCACATTGCTGGTAAGAAAGTCAAACTATGTGTGAGTGTTCTTGCTCGTTATCTTGTTTCCGCCGTACGATACTATTTAGTTTGGGTGTTTCTTTCAATATTTCAGTAAGCGTGCCGTTCTCCAGCATCTACAAGTATGTAGATAAAGCTTGTGAAAGGTGGCGGTGTCTCATCGAGGGCGGAGGCGGTGTACGACGCAGGCCACATTGTTGAATGCGCGGTCGAGGCCGTCAACGGAGTTCGCATAACCGTCACAGCTCTCGTCCTGCAAACAAATGCGCAAGTGCCGCGTTGTTGCACATCCCCCTGCCGATGCCCATGATCGCGGTTTGTCCCGTAATGTTGGTTCAGTGACAGCGATATTACGTTGTAGTTCATATTAACACCGCACAGGGCCGTTGCATGGGTATTAGAATATAACAAATAGTTATTCGCTGATTATACCACTCACAGGGCCACATAGATTAACGTGGGAAAGGTAAGCTGGGTCGAGTTTCACGCCACGCAGTCTAAAGAAAAGCATAAAGAGCTCCGCTTTTAAAAAAGTGTCTGTGCTGCCTCAGGTGAAATATTTTAGAAAATGTGCACTAAACAGCGGCAACAGGTTTCGCTTATGAATTTGTGATAAGCAGTACGCTAGGCGCGCGCTTGCCTTCATAAGTAAAATACGTATGTACACCATCCAAATGCAGCCGTAGCCTCATATCCTGCGCCGCTCAGCTGAACTCACGAGGCGCGTTTTCCTGCGAGGCGATTCGGAGGCCGCGTTCGGCCCCTTCTCTAGGGGCCTTCGTGGCAGGTTGTGGGACGGCACCGCACCTGGTGTACGTCGCCTATGCTTATAGTCTGCGTGCAATAAGCGGCTTAAGTATTGGCGAGGCGCCTAAAAGCGGTCACAAGCTTACCTAAGAGTGGCGCGTATACGGTGGGTAGCAGCAGTCACTGTCCGCGAAGTGCTTGCTGCACACTGTCGATGAAGGCGTGGGGCGCTTTCCCATTCTGAACTTGGCTATCCACTTCTTCAGCTTCGGGTCCTTAGGATTGTTGTGAAAGCTAACGCCTTTTTCACGAGCGCATGGAGTACACTGAGAGCAGTACTTCACCACTGCGCAGCACTCGCCGCGGAGACAAGCGGCCGCAGTTCTACGAAACAAAGAGCTCTAGTTCTAAATGAACGTTAAAAGCAGACCAACGGTTGTTCGAACAGCGTCAGTAGCCACCATACGCAAGATAACCAACTGAACTGCTTTTTTGTTGAGATTTACCACAACGGCGGTTTCAACACGGCGCTGGGCCTACGTAGCAGACGAAAGCGCGCGAATCGCCGCTCTGACGTCATACAGGCGCTGTTCGCAGCGCCGCCATCGGTCGCACACCAGGCCAATACGATTCGTTTCTGCCGCTACACAGTTGCGGCACCCGGAATAGGCTGTGCTTGTGGAAGTGCTCCTCTTAACTTCAACACACTCCAGAAGCTCGCTTAGGTCAGAGGCAGTTGCATATCCTCATGCGGCATGACACTACTAAAGACTCCGCATGCAGTTTTCAATGATCTGCTTAAACGAAACTATACAATCCTGTCACAAAAACTAAAGTATGCTACTTCTAATATCGCTATACTATACTTAATGGCACTCATCTTTGACACTGGCCAACTAAAATGAACAGAAAAAGAGACTCGCTTGCGCCAAAACCGGAGCTGGCATGCCTAATGAAATTGATCATATATAAATGATACGCACAACTTATATGACTCACACAACACATACAGAGAAGATGAGCGATTTACGTAAGTAGATTATTTCGTTGGTGCTAATGTCTCATGGAAGCGTTCAAAACCATAGTCAAAAAGCGTTTCAATCAGGCAAAACAAATACATGCTGCCTGGGTAGTGTTGTCACTAGAAGCGATAGCCATAATGTGCATTCAGTGCGGAGCTTGTTGCAGTGTTTGCAGAACATAAAAGGCTTCTAAGTAAAGATACCAGAAAAAAGATATTCACTTTGCGCAAGGCGACTATAGAAAGATGGACGGACTAAACTTCCCAGTGCGTACCAAATTTCGTAACTCATATAACCAGTATTACCTTGGGCGCTCTATATACATAGCCCCGCGCATTTAGCAGCGATAGAATTGGATATACGTTCGACTTATACTTGGCGTACATCACATGTCTCTGCTGCTTCTAAAGAAATATCTTTCCTCCTAGGCTTTTTTCTTGACACAATGGGGTCTTATGACCGTTTTATTGGCTACTGGCGGCGCTAAATCTCGTGGCAGCAACCCTAATCTGTAGCATCGCTGTGGCTGATAGACTTCGTCAGAAAACGTGGAACATCGATCATGGAAGCCACTTCTGAAGAGGTATTTACTCGGGCATTGCTGTCGTTTTTATATATGGTAAAATGTCTTGCCTATGACTTACTTTCCCGACGCAGGTAGCTACTCACCTGGGTCTGCTGCCTGAAGCTGGAAACTGACAGAGAAAAAGCGAACAATTTTTCTGTGCTTTTAAAACCACGACAGTTGCCATTTTCAATGTGGAATATGGACGCTGTCCAGTACTGCTGTGATAATGCGCCCTGCTCAGATAAACAATAGTGCCCCGGAATGTCCTAAGTGCCTCTAGGAGATACGGACATACGAGCGCTATGGGACGGGGACATAGACAAGTGGTACACAGGACAGGCGCTCAACTTTCAACTGAGGTTTATTGAGCAGACATGTAAAATTTATACAAGCAACCAGCGAGGGCGATAACAATTGTGAATCATTCACCCGATAACAAAAGTGCCAATGCCTCACCAAAAAACCGCGTCATGGCCACGCACCACGCCGAATCAAGTACCTACCGCTCAAAGGCGTTAGAAAACGTCCGATATTGAAGACCGCGACACACTTGCATTTAAAAATATATATATACCTGGAAAGACGCATGCGCACTCAAGAAACCTTAACATCAAAATCAACAAGCCTTAACATCGAAACCCAAAAAGAAGCAAGCGCCATCAAAACTGAACAGGCCGTCAACGGCCTGTTCGATGTTAAGGCTTGTTGATTTTGATGTTAAGGTTTCTTGAGTGCGCATGCGTCTTTCCAGGTATATATATATTTTTAAATGCAAGTGTGTCGCGGTCTTCAATATCGGACGTTTTCTAACGCCTTTGAGCGGTAGGTACTTGATTCGGCGTGGTGCGTGGCCATGACGCGGTTTTTTGGTGAGGTATTGGCACTTTTGTTATCGGGTGAATGATTCACAATTGTTATCGCCCTCGCTGGTTGCTTGTATAAATTTTACATGTCTGCTCAATAAACCTCAGTTGAAAGTTGAGCGCCTGTCCTGTGTACCTCTTGTCTATGTCCCCGTCCCATAGCGCTCGTATGTCCGTATTATGTATGAACCAACTTGCCCAAACACAAGTCTTGCTATGCCTCTAGGACTCCCTGAACATGATTGACGGCTGCTCCGTGCTAATATTTTGTGAAAAAATTAAGGTACACTTTATCCGGAAAGCAAAATGCATAAGATGTTTCTAAATGTTCAGAATAGTATAATGCTGTGATGGTCTGTTTTATGTTATTTGTAATTATTTGGATTTTGTATCTTTTCCTGTGTATGTTGATCCATAGAAAACATCTGAATTTGCACGTGTGCATGGGAACTTATTTTAGTTAACTGAACTCCTGGTCGAATATTTCTGAATCATGTGCTGTGGGATTGTGCTGTGTTTGCACATATTGTGTTCTACACTGTTACCTGAAAGAGCAAATTACACCAAAGAGAAGTAACGGAGCCCAATAGGCGCGCGATGAACGGATAGACCGTTGAGGAGTAACCGCAGAGGGGTGCGTGCCGAGTGCAAACCAGTTGCTCTGCAAAGGGATCAACCGCGCGGGAGTTGTAGGCCGCGTGCAGAGATACGGTTCGTGTGCAAACCGTTATCAAGAGAACTAACCGTCCTCCTCACTCTTGGGTCAGTCTACCCACTTGTGTTCGTGCTGGCGTGTTGGCGGTTGTGTCGCGCTCGGAGAATTCGATGATCTAGGCATAGAGTTAGTACATACTCTAGAGGAAAAGCTGGGCCGAAAGAGCGCCGACCACAAGAACATCGCCATTACTGTACCTTTGTGATTGTCGCCTTTGAAATTATTTTCAAATCGGCTAAACGTAGCGGTATTATTTGTGAGTAATACTGGCAATGAAAATCAAACACGGGCATTTTGACAAATTAGCAACATGCAGAAAGTGGATAACGTTTATTTAAAAGATGTCTAGGAAAGATTCAACGCCATTTAAGCAATTTACTGTGCGCGGAACTCGCGGCTAAAGGGGATGCATATGCAGGCACTTTTGCTAAATGGCGCCATCATATCCACTTGAGTTCGAGATCGCGGCCGATTGCGCGTCTTTTGATTGAGTTGTCAGTCGTAATGCTTCGTCTTCTGCGCTTTATGTTGACACGTACTTCCAACTCGACTTCACGTGGGCTCACTTTCATTAATTACGATGAAAAACTTAATACCACCGTCAAGTCTAGCATGCGTGTCAGGGGCTGGTAACGCTCGCGCGGTACAGTAATGACTGTAGTGGGGGAGTCTTTGTGGTCAGAGATTCTAATGCATGGGTCCTATGGGGAGCTTTTCCTCTAGAGCCTTTGTGGAAATTGCTCGCTATTACCGTCGGCTTCCTCGTCGGTTGCTCGCAAGCACCTCGGCGCCATTCGTGGCGGCGGCCCCGCATTCGTTCGCTGTACTGCTGCTTGCTCGAGGAACTTTGTGGAAATTGGTCGCTATTACCGTCGCCTTCCTCGTCGCTTGCTCGCAAGCAGCTCGGCGTCGTCTGTCGCGGCGGCCCCGCGTTCGCTCGCTCTGCTGCTCCAGATTCGCTGGCGGCAGCGGCGGCTGACGGGCTTGCTCGAGCTGTACGACGCCGCTCGCAGAAAAGTCGTGGGCTGGTTGGCGGCTTGGAGGTTGGCGGCCCCTTGGCGTGGTATCTGTGGCTGGCGCAATTGGGCGGTTGCGCTATGTGGCTCGAAATGCGTCTTTGGTGATATATGGAATCACAGTAAAATTATTTGCATGTCATAATTTAGACGTGCGTATTTACCATGTGCGTGCGTCGTCATCCTCTCTGTCACGTGTGACCAACTATTTGTAATCTTTTTGTGCTTTTCAGGATGCAGCCGTTGTCCACAGCGTGCAGAATGCTGTGTGAGCTGGCGCGTGCAGTGCCAGCCATATATCGCTTCCGTTGGAGCACCTTCACAAAAAGGACGGCACGAGATATGACCAAGCGGCTGGACCTGTACTGGACCATTTACGGTGAAATAAATGAAAGAAAGCAGAAACTTGATATGTATAGAGAACAATAAAACGTTTCATTGTCTCACTTTTGTCTTTCGTTGTCGCATTGACTGTGAAAGCAGTGATACACGCATGACTAAGTATTTTTTCGCGTGTTCTATCCGCGCCATTTGTTCCTCACCGCGGAAAAGAAACACGCGTTAAAAATTCTTAAGCCTCAATTGCAGGGAGTAACTGCAGAAAATCGTCCCTGGGGATTAACGGATCATTTGAACATGGGATAAAGAGTTCATCCGAATGGAGCATTTAAGTAGACCGACCGTTCGTCCCGCGAGGTGCAACTGCGGGGACTAATGGTTGCCCGGTACGGTGTAAATGTGAGGACTAAATGTTAGTCCACTTAGGTGATCTGTGGGGATTAACAGTTAGCTCCTTGGGGACTAATGGTTACACACGGTGCCGTTATTCCTTAAAGGAAATAATAGTTGTGGCAGCCCTATTATTCCGCAAAGGGACGAACCACACACCTTTTATGGGCGAAGCTCCTTAAGGCGGTACCCGTTCGTCCCTCGTAGTCGTAGTCGTAGTAGTCGTAGTGCGTAACCAGTCTTACGCTTTGACCTCCAAGGTGGTGCCGGTGGGAGATTTTTCCTGTGCGTTGTTGAACAATAAAAAATTCGCAGCGTGCGCGTTAACTAAAAGCCGAATTCTTCTGTCTCTCATTCCCCATTAGCAGCCACTGGCATGTTCCAGTAGGAAACGTTAGTAGAAGTAGAAGTGTAAGTGTTAGCTAAAAGCCGACTTCTTCTGTCTCTCATTCCCATTAGCAGCCATTGTTTACCTCCAAGGTAGTGCCTGGTGAGATTTCTCCTGTGCGTGATTAAACAATAAAAATTTTGTTCAAAACGCCGTTGATTGATGAAATAAACCAACGAAAGACGCCAGATGTTTTTTAAAAGCAAAACGAAAGAACGCCAGATCTTTCTAAAGCAAAACGAAAAGACGCCAGATGTTTTCTAAAGCAATGGTTTTCTAAACAATGAGAATTCACAGCGTACATGTAAAATTAAAGTGAGCTGCAAGTCGACATAACTCATCGAACCTTTAGTATAAACGCGCCCGATCTCACGTCGCTGATGATGTACTGGGCAGAATTCACGGAAGATTCACGGTTTACCGATGAACCTCCGCAGCTTCGCCCAATCATCATTTACTCCGTGGATATGCTGTGATTGTTTTTTAACACCCTTTTGCCTTAGAGTGTACCGTCCCTACTGAAACGATCGGTATATGCGGATCCGCACATACGGAATTATTGGACTACGGAAAGCCGCATGATGCGGAATCCGCATCTTACGGCAAGCCGTATCGTGCGGAAAGATGCGGACATCCCCAGCTTATGGAAAGTGCCATATCGTGCGGAAAGATGCGGACATTCCCAGCATATGGAAAGTGCCATATTGTGCGGACAACAGCAGCTTGCGGAAAACCGCATAATGTGGAAATCATGCAGCTACCTGCCGCATTATGCGAAAATCAGATGGACGTCCTAGATCTCGTGGAAAGCAACATAAGGGGCAATTGACCAGTCACGTTGTTTGTAAAGCTGTACTGTGTAGAAATCGTGTGAATATTTCTTTCTTAATGTTGCATGAAGATGAAATATGATTGGTATCTAGACACAGCCTTGATGAGCAAGCAAACAAAGGCTTTTAGAAGAAACAAATGTGTTAAGAAGCTACTGAATTAATATGCTGGACATCATAAGCTGCAGTCATACTGCAACGAAATAATGCAGGGTTTTATGTAATAGGAAAAACACCAGCTAAAACTCTCCCTGCTTAGGACAGCATAAAGTTTAGCTTTTGGTAAAATTCAATAAAATTAGTCTTCGCATAAAGAAAGAATTTACATGCTCTTCAAAACCAGCCCCGCTGAAGGACTAAAACTTGTTTTATATAGCACGTTCTAGCTGTGTCAATTTGCATACCTCAATTGACTGTTCAAATGAGGTGACCTTGCACCATCACTTCACGAGTTGTATCTCACCCATGGAAAGATGGTGCAAAACAATGTGCAACAACAGGAATTTAAAAATGAAAACTTTATAATGAATAAATTAATATTCATGCCGTTTTGAAAGCCTCACACTGGAATCATTTCTTAAGGACTTCAAGCAGGTCCCCCAAATGGCGATCGAGATTCCGGTGGCGCTGTGCCTCCAGGACGTTGCTTGGATGCGCCTTGAGGTGTTCTCCGTAGGCATCTGCATGCATAAATCATAAACACGTGTCAGACGCACATGTAAGCAGCTTAGTTTACATGCAGAAGAAATAACACACAGAATGATGCTGAGAAAAAAATTCACATACTGCTTTTTTATATATTTGTGTGAATAGAAAAGGAAAGTGCACGAGTGAGCTCCACCGCATGCAAAAAACGTAATGGCATGCTTATTGCATGGAAAATAACTAGGTGCTTCTTACTATTTTGTGGAATAGTGGAAGAAAAAAAAGGAAAGCAAGGGGGGCATCATGGTGTGAGGAGGGGGAGTGATTGCCTAGGCAACAGAAAAGCCTTTGCTCCCTTTGCTCTGGCTACTTGTGTGTGTGCTGCGCTCTGAAGGGCCACCCGTGTCTGCATGAAGCGCACGTAACTGCTGTTTGGCTCTTTGGTTTTCTGTCGGGAAAACAGTCTCATCGTAGAGCGAGATATTGTGCGTGCGACCTCTATTCCCCAGCAAGTGATAATGTTTTGAGAAACGACCGAGCTTTTGCCTTTGCACCAGCAGGTGGACTTACAAGCTTGGAAGACTCTTTCAGGATAGTTGGCGTGACTTTCCCGATTCCGGACCGGAACTTCGTTTCACACGTGCTGCCCACTGTTTAGGACAGAAGTGCAACATCTTCTACGCCCAATATCCGTGTTTGGGGCAAACTCCCACACGCTAGGCCTAACGAGCTCTAGCTACCTAGTCGTTAGTGTTTGCGGACAATCAAGGTTGCAGTTTGGTGCCGAGTCAATGAAACGTTTTGCAGTTGTTGCATTCAGGAGTGACTTAAATCTTCACCGAAAACTAGGGAGTGCATGTGCAACACTAGATTGGTGGTTCGTGGTTGGCACTGTTTTTTGGACATCGCCCCCGGACTTTCAATAGCCTTTCGACGTATAGTTTCTGGCCAGTGTGGTACCACAGCGAAGTTCGCATAAATGTGGAGGTCTGAAGAGTCAGTCAGCGGCTTTCCGCTACGGCACTCTTTCTTTTTGTTTTCTTGTTTCCGCGTTCACTATGTCGACACTGCAGGTCCGCAGACGTTAACCTTTCGACATTGGAAATTTACGCCCAAGTTGCATGCCTAGATAGTCGGAATCATGCGGGTGCCTGTTGGTCATGTTTTTCAGATGTACAGCCTTTCACAAATGTTTTGTTTACAAGGCAGTACCGCTTATAGTGCAGATATTTGCGACTCTGGCAACTTGTTATAAGCGGTCCATGCTATACCTGGTTTATTCAATGAATGTGCTGATATGGTTTTTTTTTCCAAATAATGGCCATTTACGCATCATTTATCTGTAACGAGACCGTTTGACCAGTATGCCACTGCATCTGATACTGGATGTGATTGATGGATTATGTAGCATTCATGAAGCAACAGATACCCAATTTTTCACCATACGTGCTGACCCACCAAGGTGCTTATGATAAGGCCCGGCGTACATGCAGGGCCTCCTGTGAGTAAAATTTCAGCATTTATTCTATGTTAGGCTCATTTGTGCTCTCACGCCCAGAACAAAACTCAAGTATAATGCAAAATGTTGGCAGCTCTAGAAGAAAATGACATAGCGAATTTGTCCTGATGCATCTGAACATTTACTGAGACGACAAAGCTACAGTAGTCTGTGGCGGCAGCCACAGCTATTTTGAAACTTCTGAACAGCTGCACCACTTGGGGCCACTAACAGTACCGGTGCAAAGGTCGACACTACCTGGCTAGAGAAATTATCACACTTGTCACCCCTATTCCTTCTAGCCACCCCGGCTGAATCTCACCCACTATTCAGCACGTGTGACAGGACAAAAACAAAACCATCCAGGCACTCACACTGTAGAGCATGAAGTTCCTCTGGGGCTGGTCACCTCCTTTCTCCTTGATGAAACAGCAGCATAGTGCATTAGTAATGCACTTCTGGCGCAAGTTTTCAATGCAGCACAGTGCCCTTCCTGCTTGTGTCACGGAGAGCTTGGGGTCCTTGGTCTCTTTTGGAGACCACTGCCGCTTCTGGTTTTCTGCTTAAGATCAACCTGCACATCGTAGATGAGGTCTTTAGAATTGTAAATTATGATATCCGAATTTCTGCAGCAAAAGAAAACACTCCCATTTTCCAGAAGGCACATTGAGGCATCCCTTCTTAAAGTTAAGGCCCTGCATTTGCAACCTCTATTTTAGTAAGCAACGTTAGCTGGATGCTCTGGATGGCTTCTTTAATGAAATGGCTTACGTTGACACTGACGGTGGTACTACACTGAAAAATATGCAAAGATTTATTAATCACTAAAGGGACCGACAACTGGCCAGAACGTGTGATTAGATCCTGGCGGAAATAAAAAGATCATGAATTGCAGGACATGCTTTTTGCAATTTGAGTAAGATTACATTTTTAAATTGCGTTTAAAGGTAAAAAAACGGTATGCCATGCATCCTAGCAGAAGATGCCTGATGATGTCAACACGACATCGAGTCGTGTTGTTTGCTGTATATAGTTCGATGCTTTATTGTGCACCATAATTAGTGCTCAAAATTACACTGTATTATATTATTACCTATCCCCATCCTATTCTGTGCTGCTTACTAGGCAAAGGAGTTGATGCTGATAAGCAGCATTGGCTTCGTGTCAACTAGTGGGACATATCGAGCCATGGCACATGCATGCGGAATGCACGCATGTGCACCAAACTGCACTGCATAAACTCGTACCGCTGTCGTGTTGACCTCCCACTGTTTGCCGCCTGTGTTGTGTGTACACAACTTCATAGTAGCCACAGATCCAAAAATTCTGAAAATGTTTCACAGCACTTTCAGCGTTACTATTCCATGATTAAGACAGTGACTAGTTAGCTTTCCAGCGAACTAAAGAGAACAAGTACCACAAGAATTGTTTGTCAGTCCCTTTAATTGTTTTATGCTTTGAGCCATGTTAATATGTTAAAATGAGTGTCCTGCTTAACACAATCTGGTCTGCATGAGCTGAATTGTGAAATGGGGACCTATGCTGGAAAACATGCAGAGCTCACGCCAAATATTTTAAGTGAACCAAGTTTTGTGTGGAACCTCCTTGTGCAATTTTTGTATTTCTAGCCTTGCTCGTTGCATGTTTTTCGTACCGCTATAAGACCTGTAATGTCTAGCTTATGTAATGCTGTACGAAAATGAAATTCAAGATTGCGCAATTCAAAGCTAACCAAGTGCTTTCAGCACCACTTCCTGTAGCCCTTTCTCGTGCAAGTGGCAGAATGACTGATCCTGCAAACAATATCTTACTTGCAAGCGCTACAGGAGCCAACTCTGACACCGATGCATTCTGCTGGTTTCTTCAGATTACGAGGTATCTGTAGAACAAACAACAGAAAATCTACAAGTCACACGGGGTGACAGGTGGTGTGCCCCCCCTCCGTCCACATGCACACACCCCCACACACACAAACACAGAAACTTATTAAAAAGGGACCAACTCGCACACAGTTAAGATGAACGGGATTCAGTGTTTCAGATAGGTAGCTTGACAAAGGAAGGATATGCACTATCGATACTTCTTTTGACCACCAAGAGATGTGATGAGTTAAAAAGGGCAGAAGCTGTTTGTTCCCACATAGTGAGTATGGCCAAGATGTTTTGTTGGAGTGAAACGAAAACTTGTACACATACTTTTACCATGCTTTCAATATCACATACATTTCGAGACATGTAAACGTATGCAGCCTGTAATATTAAGTACTATTATTTTTGTCACATTACGCATTACTCAAGCGCATTGCCTACTGCTTCATGCCTACCACGACATATATTAAAAATAAGTTAGCTGTACAGTCAACAAAGTTTTAAGAGCATTTATACTGTTATCCAAAATCAACATATCCACCGGGTAGGTAAACCATTCGCCTAAAAGGAAAAGGCATATCAAAGCGATTTTCAGTAATACAGGGTAAAGTGACAACAGTTTCTTTGTTTAAAAACCCCTCTCATTATAGCATGCAAGCAAAGCACTTAACGGAATATTTTATCCTGCTTGTAATGTGACCGCTAGATGATATCTATCCACGTCTCAGTAGCAGGGTATCTGCTTTGCATTCAAAGAGCAAGAGAGCCTTCTCCTGAGCTTTCCTGCGAAACTTTTCCTAATATGACACTTTCATTACCATTGATTCATTGTGAACGGGTTTCATTATAGCAGTATTAGCAGTTCAGTTATTTACAGGTTTGGGATTGCTGGAATTGGACTAGTGATACTGAGTTATTTTTCATCTTTTTTTTATTGTTGATATGTATACTCCGTCCCACAAACTGGTTGCAGCAGGGTGGAAGCTATGAGGTGTAAGCAAGCTATGTGTTTTCGCAGCGAAACATAATTCTATAAGTAATTGCATTAGACTTCTAAATCACCTCTGATATTTTTTTAACATTTCAAGTAAATGTGCGCATCGAGTTCCGAATGTCATCACGATCAACAATGTCAAATGTGGCAGCACTACGAGCCGCGGGCGCCTTACAAGTTCCCCCTAGAAACAATCTCTTCTCCTCTCTGGGCCTTTCGGCAGTGCTGCTCCTCAGTGTTACCGTGATGTCAACATTTTCATCTGCTCAGCACCCACAATGCTTGTTTGTCCGCTCACCGCTTTTCCTCCTGGCATGGTGAAGAGGAGCACTTGGCCAGGAAGAGAGACGAGCTGACAAACGAAGCATAGAGAAGGAAAAAGCGAAACCAGAGACGGCCTCTTTTGTATCATCAAACGCGTGTAACTCCACTATTACGGCACAGTTTCAAAAAATTCTCACGGTTATGTGTTCGTTGTAGACTTACGCACAACTTCAAAACCACAACTAAATTTTGACCTCTGGGTGGTTTAGGGGCAGTTTAAAGTGGCAAGCATGAGACATTTGCATTTGTTTGGCACATGATTTGTCACAGTGATATCCGATATGTTAACCTCGTTTCGAATGTATGTTGTGTTCCTTTATTGTATATGTAACCACCAGTAACTGTGGTTACGAAGCAACATGGCGCAGCCTATGCAGCCATGACCGCCCGCTTCAATCCGAAGTCGTGCTTGCTGCTTGCCCACAACCATCAGCCACAGATAAACGGTGAAGTCAGCTATAGCTATGAACCACGTTACGCTGACAACAAAGCATCAGGTGTGTTATGTCATTATTGAGATGAGTGGTTTGTTTAGTCACACTTGTTAAGCGTTGTCACCAAGAACTTGAGAGTACATTGCAAAAACAATGTAAAATAGTCACAAATACATTGCTGTCGAAGCATGAGGATGCAAATATAAAGCAAATAGATGTGCCACTTTAAAAATTACAGGCCACACAGTGCACGATGACAAATTGATAAATTCAAGGTGAAAGGCAAGCGCTTCAAGTAGTGCTGCCATGTTTTTGTTTTCCTTGCTCTGCTACCACCTTACTTTACTCACCCAACACGTGTGCAGAGATGCCATGAAAACACCGAGCAGCTGATGCAACATGGATGAACATATCTTCAGGAATTTCCGCCCTTCCTACTGGCAAAGCCACCCTGCAGCCTCCACAGTGCTGCAACCAATTTGTGATATGAGCATAGTTTACATAATGTTTTTCAGTCACAGATATACATGCAAGACACATAAGCATTCTATCGGGAGCTTGCACCAATGGTGGCAATGATGTAGAACCCGTTTTGTTGTCACAGCCAGATGAGCTGGCAATCGGGGAAGCGCGTGCAGCTGTGGGCTGTAGTAGTTGCATGCGAAGTACGGCAACGTTACAGTCGCAGAAAGATGGTTGCAACGTCTTCAAGATGCCGAAGCTGCGCCTCAGCGAGCACTAGACGAAGGAGCTATCAGAACAGTACCAGAGTGGATGGCTTTAGCGCATAGGCAAGCTTGACAAGCATCACGTATGTCCTCATTGCTTCCTTTTAGGTAGGCAAATCATGCTTGGCTTTCGTTAGCTCTGTTTTGTCCACTTACAGACGAAACGTATCAGGTTCTACTGCGACGACGCAGGACCGTTGTGGCTTCATGGGTAAGGTCCCTTTTTAACGAGGCATTCACTGTATCTGCAACTGGGTCACTGTACAGACAAAATAAAACAATGATAAAATTAATATTTACCAGGAGTTAGAGTGTCCTTACAACTTGCCCATGTCATGACCACAACGCTACCAGCCCCAACGTTTCTCGTAGGCTTGTGTAACTAGCCGCTTCTCACATTGTTGTGGCCTAGAGCCGTTTATGACTTCACTGCTGCTGCATGACAAAGCTCGACAAAACATAAGACAAGTAATTCGCAAATGTCCGAGGCGTCGACGCGTGGCCACAAGTTTACGTACATGATGCAGTCGGCTGCATGAAGTGCGAACGGGTGAGCATAGATGGCTTTTTTCGTTGTATCGTAAGGATCCTTCCAGAAGAGTGCTGCTGAGTACATATTTGCTGACCTCGTGCTCCTTGCTTGGAACTACTGTCAAAGATTGCAACCTCAATATCATCAAGGAGATCACACCAGTATGTACTGTACTTGTGCTTCTTTCCATGAAGCTACCGCACGCGCTCCCAGAAAAGCTTTGCGAAGTCCCTAAAGAGACCGAAACGTTTCAGTAGCTTTGTTTAGTCCACTCACACACGAAAAGAGAAACTCCGAAAGCCAAGCATAGTTTACCTACCAGAGAGAAAGTGCTGAGGATAGACGTGATGCTTGTTGGGACTGTCCTGTGCGTGAGCCATTTACCACGACACTGGTCAAAATAGCTCCTTCGTCTTGTCGTGCTCGTTAAAGGAGTACTGACACGATTTTGAGACATCGAAAAAGGGACATTTTTTGTTTCTTCCGTATGCAGTGTCAACGCTGTCCACACACCAGAGTTGAATATGTATAAAATATTTTAATTCGACTTTGAAGTTTTTTGTCGCTGAGCATCTGCAAGCCAGCCCCACTGCAATGGACATTATCCCGACGAGTCAAGACAGTTCCCCTGAGTTAGCGAGTTCTGCATCGTGCATGCAGCCTAAATCATAGAAATCACTGTCAGGGTCACTGGACGACAATTTGCTCATTGTTGCTTACGTGCACAACGAGCAGATGACGGATCTGCCCCTAGTACGTCGCGAGTTTCTGTATCCCCGTGACGTCACACTGCTATGAAACGTCACTGAGAAGCCGCCCCCTCGATATCGAAACCGAATGTGTCTTTTTAAGGTAGCGGTAATTAAAATATATACGATGCATTCCCAGGCACCACAATACTCGTTTTAGGTTTCTCGACACCAGTATTTTTTAGAGCAACAATACGAAAATTTTTTTAAATTCGTGTCAGTACTCCTTTAAGGGCACAGGGTAAGGCAAAATTTAAAAAAAATCACTTTTTTGTTGTTTGCAATTTGGGAAGTGTATCCTTTTCTTCATATTTTGCATATTCGTGCTTTTCTTTGAATGTTTTTCTTTGTAGCTGAGAACCTCATTTTCCAAAAGCAAGTACTGAGTGAACACTCACCCAAGACAAGCGCCTCGTATGCACTCAGTGCTTACAGTCCATTTTCTGAAATTGTCGGCTAACTTTCTGCAGGCATAATTTTTCAGCAAAGACAATCCGAAGATGCTGTGGGCGTCTTTATTCACATTCGTGGTTCAGAGCGCGTCTATTCAAACAATTTTAGCTCCTAGTTTAATTACACCTTGTGTCTGTCGTGCCAATCGATAAGTTGAGATGCTGAGGATAGAGAAAGCCTTCAGCGACAGTATATTTCGTGACAACTATTTCAGTTGTCTTGTAAATGCGAATAAATGCTAGCGATGTACTGAGGTGCCGAACACTGAACCATCACACTCTTCGTCATAGAATCCCAGCCTTTTCAGCATCCTTCAAGGCAACTCGCGCACAGGGTGACAACGGGTACACTCTAATGGGCATCAATATTATTTGTGATGCAATTAGACAGAACTGTGCATACAAACTGCGTGGTGCAAGTGTTGAGCTAATCCGAATTGTGTCGCAAAGTCCTTGCTCTTTGTTTAGGCTTCAGAGTCTTAAAGATTGCGACGATGGATGCTTGTTTTTCATCTAATGATGGCAGTATCACACGTGCCGAAATTCTGAAATCATGAGGACTGAAGCCTGGCCAAAGCACAGTAAATTTGCTGAAAGAAGTTGACCACAATCGACGATACATTGTGAATAGAGCTGCATGACAGCTAACATAAGAACTGCACAAGGGGAGAAATTCGGCTTTGTTAGTAAAACAATAGGAAAAACTAAATTTAGCGCAAAATGACACTAGGACGAGAAGGGAGGACACAACATGTGCGCTAACTTTCAACAAAATGGTTTATTCCAACCTAAGCACGAATATATACAGTGGTGATGGTCAAACGCTACAGCCAGATGTCATGCGCAAAGAATTTTTTGTCATTCTGATTTTAACAGGAGACGTGCAGAAGTGATATTTTCTTATCATAACCTTTTATACAAGCTATGCGCACCAACCACAAAGCTAATGCATGTTCAAAAAATACCATTCTTTTTCTGACAGGGACGGCGTGCTTGCACAATCGCTACCCAGCTTTGCGATTTTGGCGGCTTCTACTATTAGTCTCATTAATTCATCACGGTTAGTCAATAACACCTTGGTGTTCTGAAAACCCGGGGCGCACCCACAAGCTCTACAATGCATCGTGAGCCAGCCATCGTTACCCTTCTTCACAAGGCTGAAGTGCTCTCGTAACCTGTCATTTAGACAGCGATCCGTCTGTCCGACGTACTGCTTTCCGCAAGAGAGGGGAATGTGATTCACCACCGCCTACCTACAGTCCACGAACTGAGTCCTATGTCTTATCTTGCAAGCAGAGGCGTCTTGCGGTGCTGTACTACTCAGTCTGCAGGTAGAATTAAGCTCAATTCGATTATTTCTATCTGCGGACTGAGTAGTCCAGCACTGCAAAATGCCTCTGCGTTACATGCCAACTTTCTGTCCTGGTCTTGTTTGCGCTAAAACACGCACATGCCTGATGAGCTAGTCAGATGAGAAATTCTCCTGCATCATGCCTATAAATCCTTGCACCAGCAACTCCACAGCACTGTGATAATCACACCACTGCCACACAGCAGCGTAATGTATTCTACTACATGCTGGCAGCACATTAATGTATAAAAAGCGAAACTCTGACATAATATGAAGTCTCACGTTGTGCATGAAAGTTTTCATAACCGTCAGATGTCCAACGTGGATGCTGGCTGGTGCAATATTACTGACACGCGAAGGCGACGTGCATATACACACAAAGATTCTTTTAACACTTCTCCCTACACAATACAAACACACGATTACGTTTAACTAGCTCAAGCCAGCGTTCAAGCGCATAATAAACACTTCACCGTGAATGTAGGCTCATTATCACAATTTAAGTGGTTGGCTAGGTGAATTGAGCCACGTTACAAATTATATAGCCCACGAACGTGAGCAAAATGCTGCCCAGCAGCAAATGGCGCTGCAGGCTTTGATTTATCAACAACAAATGAAGCAAGCGCCACTTGCGTCCCGCTGACTGCAATGCACATAATAAAAAAATCGATCATCACACACATGCATGTTCTTGCAGTTCTCGCGAATTCGCTCCCGTAAGGCCGTGCCGATGCGCCATGGCTACGCTCAGATCAGCGTAGTCGAAGCGAATCGGAAACGCGCACAATGTCGTCGCTCGCAAAGGTGCGTAAGGCTGCCTCTTTACGACGCCACGTCCGAGTGCGGTAACAGAGCCTTGCGCTGAGTAGCATACTTTACATAATAAGCTGTCCCGCTTACCTTTAGTTTCTTTCGCACTGGCGTGTAGCAGGTGGCCACGTGCGTCAGCCATGGAGTCATACGAGCGCCCGCACATTTCGTTGATTCCTTGAACGACTCGTACTTCATCGGCACTCCGAGAACAGCGGGAATTGCGCGCAATCTTTGCACACCGCACAAACGAGGAACGAAGCTTCCTTACGTAAATTTAATGCTTTTACCTTCAATCTTCTTGTGGACGAGAACACACGCGAGGCGCTCGCGAACAAAGGCAAATAACATCTGGCTTCGGCTATGGATGAATCTCGCTTGAATCGTTCTTCGTGAAAAAGAAAAAGAAAACGTCGCCGTGTGAAATTGTTAGAGAATGCATGTTATTGGGCAGAATAGTTAAAAAATAATGACGCCTTCAAGAAAAATTTATACGAGAAAAGGTAAATACTTTTTCAGTAGCTTTTTTTTGTTCTAGCAGACGACAGGTTTCTGCTGCTTGTACCACGGACGTAGTAGTGCGGCTTTACGATCGATGCTTGCCGCCGAAGCAAAACTCTACAGTAGTTGTATGTACGTCCTCAGTGAATAGCAGGATGACTTCAAAGCAGTAACACTTTTACGTTGTGCAGTGTGTGATCTTGCAAGGCATGATGTTTCGTTGCGTTGACGCAAAGGGAAGCAAGCCGGCGTGATCAGCTGATGTCGCCGCTACGGGCGGCACTGCCGTGTGCTTCATTTCCCGCGCTGAATTCGTAATCGAGCGAGACAGCCACGGAGTGTAACACAGCTGGACGCACGGGTTAACGGCGTATCACTCCAGTCTCGCGCGATGGCCGACTATTAATCGCAAGAGAGCCTCGGGGAACAGCTTCAACTGCTTGTGTAAATTACATTGCTTGTGTGTAAGCATCCGTGTTTTCATACGCGAGCGATCGGCAACCTATAGTGAAAAG
Source organism: Rhipicephalus sanguineus (assembly GCF_013339695.2). Taxonomy (NCBI): domain Eukaryota; kingdom Metazoa; phylum Arthropoda; class Arachnida; order Ixodida; family Ixodidae; genus Rhipicephalus; species Rhipicephalus sanguineus. The sequence continues at coordinate 161,798,693 of NC_051179.1, forward strand.
ATACGAGAAAAGTGTGAGGCGTAGATACGGTCCCAAAATATATGCCCGCAATAATAAGTATGATCTCATATTGTACCTACTATGCACTCTCAGATAGCGCGTAAGCACTTTCATCTATGAAATTAGGAAGATGTCCTGACCAGTGTGCGGGTGGCGTAGCAGGCTGGAATAGCGGGCTCGCGCGCAGAGATCACGACTTGTTTACGTGGGTTCGAGTCCTACTCCGGTAATGCTTTTTTTTTCTTTTTTTATTTACATTGATGTACTTCTATTCCTGTTAGCGTGTTGGGAGTTGAAGCTTAAAAATAAAACAAAAAATATTAGGTTAGAATATGTGTGTGCCACTGTGTTTGCTTGCACACCGGTTATTTTTCTTTTTTTTGGCATTATCCACTTGACGATATTGCAAAATAAGGACCGCAAAAAGGGACCGAGCTAAACAAAAAACTAGGGGCACAAAGTAAAGTGATAGAAAGTGTACCTCGCTAGCAATTGAGAAGATGATGCACTCGGGGCCCCGCGATTATGCTATCACGCTCCACTCTTTAAGGTGAACCTCCAGCATCCTCACTTTATTGCACTCTCTGTGTTGCACATGTGTCTCCACGCAGCCATGATCTAAATTCTAAAGCCCTTGTTGCGTCTCCGAACTTATTAAACAGGCACTTAAATTTTATCATATAACATGCCATTGCAAGCATAATCTGCAATGCGGGCTGAAACAATGCTATTGCAATTTCTCAAAAGAACCCAGTTCTGTACGTGAGTATCCGTGCATCAATGATGAACACTGATATGTGTCCATGCACATCAGTTGGGCTGTTTTTCTGACCAGTGACCCCCCCCCCCTTCCACTGTTGGGCAACAAATCAGTTCAGCCTGGTTAACCTCCCTGCCTTTCTTTCATCTTTTTGCCTCTTTTGCCTTTTTTTCCCACTTCATTTCATCTACCCTTGTTGTTGAAAGAGGTATTAAACATATGTGTCAAGACGCATTGTCTATTAGAAAGTAGAGCACAGGCAAGTTTGCTTCATTCGTCTGTACTTCAAATTTGCCACTTGATAACTTGCATGAAAAGTAATAACCAAGCACCTCGACATATGGTTTGGGATCTTCAACAAGGAGCATCTGTATGACGATGCATATGTGTTATTGATCACCTGTGATTTGAACAATGTCCACACTTGCTCGCACATACAACAACATGTGAATAAATGAGGCAGTTGTTCAGCCACATAACCTAATGATAAAGGTATTACAGTAGTAAGATCAGAAGTGCAATATTGTCACTTTTCGTGATAGCTTTCTCTTGAACAGATGTAAGTACACGAATACTACCTCTATGGCTGAACTACGTAAACAGATCTGTGCACTAAGACTCTTTGTACACTAGATGGGAGAGAGTGAAGCTGTTTACCAAAAACTGAATACGTTTGTCTCTTATCTAAAGTTTTCATACGCATGACACTGTGCACACGCGTGGCACATTGTGGAAGAAAATGTATTTCACCAAAACCAGTCTCAGAGAAGTTTCAATGGCATCATATACAGGACACACAGGTAGCACTACTAGTCTTTAAACCACGTACAATTGCTACCTCAAATTGCGATCACTTAGATACATTTATTATGATCCTTTAGGCAGAAGTTAAGTACGTGCAAGTGACATATTAAGGTACGTGACTCTGAGCATGCTCTCATGACATATAATGCAGGCAATACTGCCTACTAATACTGCTTAAGGCAAAGTGCTCGTTCAATGTGAATCTCCAAACAGCAACGCTCACAGGCCACTGGGTCTTCTTTGATTGAAGTCATTGCTGGTTTAATACTGAGAATACAAGAAGTTCAATAACACACAATTATGACAAAAGAAAAAGTTTTCGTGGAGTCATTTTATGGCAAAGAGAATGTGTCTTTGTTGCCAGTGTTCATGTGCTACTACAATGGGTTAAACTAGTAATTTCACGCTGTGCTTAACCGCAGCTAAAGAGCTTCATCGGCTTACTTTAAGACATGTTACTTTCAGACCACCTTGTACAGCTTCTGGGTAACCAATCCATGAACATAGACAAATATTTTTATGAATACAAAACTCACTTTTGTTGAACTGAATCATTTGCAACCATCAATGCGTGTACAGGTCTTTTACCTAGAGAAGATGTGAAAATCAGCTCGGCATACTCACTCATAAGCATAGGTCGGCAAACTCACTAATGAGTCGACTCAGACTCAGATCGAGCCGTGAGTCTGAGTCTGAGTGAGTCCGGCTGAGTAATATTTTTGTGAAGCTGAAACCGAGTTAGTCCGGTTGACAAAATTTTCAGTGAGTCTGTGTCCGAGTGAGTCTGGTTTAGAAAAATTTTGGTGAGTCTGAGTTCTAGTGAGCAGTAAAGGCAAAATATGCTTGGTGAGTGAGCCTGAGTGAGCTCCACATTTTTTGCCGACCTATGCTCATGAGTACACACACTCACAGTCATTTGAAAGGCGTGAGTGTGATTACGAGTGAGTGACAAGGGGCGTAAGCAAACCTGAGTATGAGCATGAGTAGTTACTCATGAGTATGAGTCGGTGCGCAGTATGGACGTGAGCGAGTATCAATGAGTGTGAGTCGGTGTGAGTATAAACATGAGTGAGTACTCGCGAGTGTGAGTATGAGCCAGTGATGAGGGATTTGAGATGTGTGTATGAACATGAGTGAATATTTATTAGTGTGAGTAGGCATGAGTGTGAGTACGAGTGAGTGTTGAGGGGTGGGAGTAGGCATGAGTATGAACATGAGTTAATATTAATCAACAAAAGTAGGCATGAGTGAGTGTTGACGGGTGGGATTAGACGTGAGTATTAAAGCGAGTGAATAGGCATCGGTGTGAGTAGGTGTGAGTAAGAGTCGTTGAGAGGTGTGAGTAGACACCACGTGAATACTCATTGGTGTGAGTAGCCGTGAGTCTGAGTATGGGTGAGTGTTGAGGGATGTGAGTAGACGTGAGTATGAACATCATACCGTACAGACGACTATGAACATGAGTGAATACTCACGTTGGGTTATATTTTTGTGCTGTTAAGTCTATTTGTGTTTTTATACTTTTGCATATATATCATTCTTATTCCTGCATTAATTACTGTGCCTTGTTTGTTTATTCAAGCCTGCATATCTTTATTTTTTAATCGCCCTAATATCATCTTTTAATATTGCAGTATTCAGAAATAAATAAATAAATATTCTGCATATTTGATAGAGAAGCTTATGCGCTAAAATATTTTCCCTTCTGCCGTACAAATGTTTTCCGCACATGCGTATCACAAGAATGGGTTCCGCTCAATTCCACCAGTGCGCCCCTGCATCCTCCTTATCATAGGCCTGCTCACAAGGGGGGGGGGGGGGCAGGGGGGCGGCCGCCCCCCCTATTCACCTAAGAGGGGGGCGCAAGGCCAGTTCCGCACATTGACATAATAGGGAAGGAGGCGCTGCGACTCGGGGGGGTGCGCAATGCCAGCGCCCCCCCCCGCAGGGGCGCCGGCCATGTTCATTTGTGCTCTGTTGTCGTTTTTGCCTGTATCGCGGGTGTTGATCGTCCGATTGCTCTTGTTGTGGTGATTGAGGCGGTGGCTACACGAAATTGCTGCAGCTGTCTCATTTCTGCAGCCAGGTCAGTTGTTGGGCACGTTGCTTTTCAACTGGCTCTTGGCTTGACCTCGTTCGTGTCGTGCAGCTGTGGCAAGTTGTGCAAAATGGCTGCGTTTATATTCTAGGAGCACCTTTCAGTGATAAAAAATTATTTTTGGCACTACGCGCATGTCAAGCATGTTTTTATAGATTTTTATTGCTCCCAAAGTCACGGCTCACGGCTAAGGTCATCATTTTAAAATGACATTTGTTTTCGCCAGTATTAATGAGAACTAATAGTTCTCATCAATATTGACGTGTTCTCATGGAGTGTTAGTTCTCAATAATATTGTGTCTAACAAAGAAAACGGGCCCTTAAATTTATGCTTGTTTCCTTCATTTGTTTTCATCGTGTGACAGCACACAGGTAAAATGACATTTACTTAATGTCATTCGTTGTAAATGACATTAGATTTGCCGTGTGACAGGGGTATTGCACGCAGTCATATGCAGAAGTTGTATCCGTCTCGAATAGCACAAATAGCGCACATTGACACAGGCGAGTGAGATGATACAGGCCCTCGCCTGTGTCCTTGTGTCTTATTTGCGCTATTCCACAATGCATTCGTACCAACTATAGCTCGGATTTCCTGAAAATGTATCTACACAAGTTGTACATTTCCCGCATAAGCCACAATCTACACGCTTTCCATACACTTATGACAATTTTCCGTATGCACCTTACAAAATCCGTACGTTTCCATAACACCTTAGGTTTCCACATCTTCCTTATGAAAGTTTCCGTACACTCCATAAAATTTCCTTATCCTTCCATATTTTCCATAAGGAACTTTCCATACACTCCGTAAAATTTCCTTATCCTTCCATATTTTCCATAAGGACCTTTCCATATACTCCGTAAAATTTCCTTATCCTTCCATATTTTCCATAAGGACCTTTCCATATACTCCGTAAAATTTCCTTATCCTTCCATATTTTCCATAACGAACTTTCCATATATACCATACAACTTCCGTATACTTCCATAAAATTCCATATTTTTTCCGTATCTTTCATAAGGAAACTATATGGAGTCCATATTTTTTCCATACGATTTTATACGGAACGTTTCAGTAGGGGTATGATATATATTTCGCCATTTTTAAATGAGAAACAATTCTTAGCGAAGCCAAAGCACTTTGAGCATTTCTATCTATCTATCTATCTATCTATCTATCTATCTATCTATCTATCTATCTATCTATCTATCTATCTATCTATCTATCTATCTATCTATCTAGCGACTACGTCAGGGTGCTCTTGTGATCGCCTCCTCACCCTAAGAAAAAAAAAGAATATGCGTGACTCTTTTCGGAGAGCTTTGACTTGCCACGTATACGACGCTCTTTGAAGAGGCAGAGTCACTCTTTTGGTGGGTCAGAGTCGCCGCGCTGTAGAGGCGCACCCTGACCCTCTTGAGAAGAGTCGAATGACTCTTATTCGAAGGATCACAGTACCACTTCTTTGGGAGTCAGACGACTCTTGCCGGTAACACTCCTACGGGGTCAAATGACACACACCGAAGCGTCAAGCGACTCCACAACTATTTTAGGTTACTCATTTGACCTATGCTCTACTTTTGCACGTCTACTGTTGGAAATAGTGAAGTATTGATTGTAAGCAAGTCCAATATTACTTGCCGTTGTGCCATGCGACTGCAAAAAAAAAAAGAAATATGGCAGATTCCGCGCACTGTGAAAATCGATGTAGTGCGAAGCAGCCGGCAGAGAGCTGCTATATCGCCTTGTTTGTCTTTGAGAAAAGTAAAGTCATTCATGTCAGCGCATCTACATCACTATATATTGCATATTGGACATGCATGCATGCATGTACAATCCGGTATATACCATTCTAATAAAACGTATATTTTGGAATACACAATGCATGACCTGTCATTTACATTAATCACGCACTAGTGTCATGCCATACGAATTTTGGTATATATCCAGTTAAGAAAACGGCCGGAAGCGCACCATGACAGTGTCATGTAAATCATGTCGTACACAACATGCGTGTCATCATTTTCAAGTTACCACCTGTCATTTATGTTTGCTCTCGTCGCGCAATACCAATTTTGATGTATATCAAGCGAGCGAAATGGCCGCGAGGGCACCATGAGCATGGCATGTAAATCATGTCGTACATGACATGCATATCACGATTTTCATGTTACCATGTGTCAGTTATGTTCGTCATACAGAAATGTCTCATCATACCTGTTTTGGTATCTATGCATTCATTTATATGGCCACGAGCGTGCCGAGACCATGTAATGTAAGTCGTGCTGTACGTGACATGCGTGTTATTGTTTTGCACATTAGGACCTTTCTTCTGTGTTCATCATACACTATTCTCACGCCATACCTATTTTGATATATGTCAAATTAACGAAACGGCCGCAAGAGCCCCAAGACTGCGGCATGTAAATCATGCTGTTCATGACATGCGTATCATGATTTTCATGTTATGACCTGTCATTTATGTTCGTAATACGGTCATGTTATGCCATACCAATTTGGTATACATCCCATTAGCGAAACGGCCAGGAGAGCTCAAAGTCGTAGGCGGATAGATAGATAGATAGATAGATAGATAGATAGATAGATAGATAGATAGATAGATAGATAGATAGATAGATAGATAGATAGATAGATAGATAGATAGATAGATAGATAGATATGCTCAATGTCGCAGAAGTTCGCTTAGAATTGCTTCCCATTTAAAAGAATAGTTCAATTTGAGCATTAATTTAATGAAACTCGTCAAAACAACACACGTTTTCCGGCAGAGTAATGCAGAAAGCGCGAAAAGATGGTCTATGATTTTCAATTAAGCAGTTGCGGTATTCCTTATTTACATGCTTGTATGAGTATAGCCAACCAACATGTATGACTGTGATGTGCATAGTGTCGTATGGTTCAAGATAAACTGCCGAAATCGGCATCATGTTTCCAGATTTATTCCTCATGATTATAAAGAAATCAAAACGTGGTGAAGGCAGGAGACACCAGACTTGTGACTTGCTATGTTGTCGCTCCTGTTCAGCGTGAGCAGCCATGCAGAATTGTATCTGAAAAGGAGAACGTGATATTGTGATGACAAAAATGGCAATGTAGCAACAGTTGGCGAAACCTACACAATAAATCATTTACAGAGACATAATGAAGGCTCACAAAACAAACAACAAATGCAAACAGGCATGGTAAGGAACCAACCGAGATCACAATTTAAAAAGGAACCAAGAGTTTTGCCGTTATCATGCAAAACACAACTAGCGAATACTAGCTTTTGTAGCACGTCACTTGGCGACGAACCAGCAGCACAAGATGATGTGAGCTTCTTTTAAACAACAAACGAGATTGGTTTAGACTCCTTTGCGTGGGTGCCACTCACCTCTTTTCCTATGTCGTGTTGTCCAACCAAAGGAAATGTAGGACTGGCTGCCTCGTTGACAGGGCGAACGCCGCTGTTGTTTTTCCCATCACGAGTGGCGAGGCGCCAGTCCATAGCCACACCTTCGTTTCCCCGAGTGTGGCTGTCAACTGGAGGCGGGAGAAGCGATCCGGGTTTCTGGGAATAACCAACACACACACACTGATTATTTGCATTTAAAACCACCCTTTGTTCAACACACTGTTACTGTACACACATCTAAAACGTAAGTTCGTTTTAAGTAATTTTTGCAACAATAACTAATTTTCACGTAAAAGAAGGCGGCAACCTCTTCTAAACAGATGCGTCTACGAGCGCCCAGACGACACCCTCAGCACGCCCGGCCGCCGTCTACGTCGATATCAGACATGTCATATGCTAGTTACCGCACGCGCGGAAGAATGCTGCACACTCAATGTCGATGGAAATGCTATTATGAAGTAAACTAAACCGAATCTCAAAACAGCATCTTGCACCTTCAGCAGTGCAGGCACAATGTGCGATTAGCAAACAATGACCCTCGATAATTATTTGCATCGCTCATTTTATGGGAGCTTGTACAGCAACGCGCATAACGGTGTCAACCCGTTAACTGACAGTTTTCGTTGGGCATCCGCAACAACCCCGCGGACACAGGCTGTTGTTTCAAGTTTAAGTTTCAAGTTTATTTCGCATTTTCCTGTTGTTTTTAAAGGAAAAAAAATCTAAGAAAATGCAAGGGCACGGAACAAAAAGCTGCATAGCAGCAGCTTGACGGGGTTTCGGCCGCCTCCTTGTGACAAGAGTACAGCATGTATATAAAATACAGACAAAAATACAATACGTATTCTACACACATCTATATTGAAATCTACGCATATACAACATCTTCTATATTCCACTCTATATTTGTACATGTTCATAACCACATCTATTCACATGCAATATTTGCACATATTTACATATCCGTACAGTTGCATGTGCTTATAAACATAAATAATAAAAAAAGAAAAATACACTTATGTAGACGGAAATAACTTTAATAATACAAAAAGATGATTGTGATGATGTGGATTGTGTGGCCCGTGACGGGGCGAAGAGGGAACGACAGTTCTGCTCTGCGTTACGCCTTGGAAGAGAAGACGAGGAAAAGGAAGCGCGAGCGGGGCGTGCGGCTCGAGGAGTTGGAGCGCGACACGGTTGGAACGGCAGCCGCTGGTCGGCGGTTCGGGTCGCGACATCGCTCAACCAGGCGTCCGGCAGCCTTGCGGACCTGGTGAGCCTGGCTTCTTGCTTCGGGCTGCGTCACTCAACCAGGCGTCCGGCAGCCATGTGGACCTGGTGAGCCTGATTCCCGCTCTGTGCCCGGTGCTGACACGGAGGCCGGCAGCCTAGCCTGTTCCTGGCCTGAGGTCTTGGGGCCCGAGTGGTGTCACGAGGTGGCCGCGGCTCATGTTGGCGACGGGCACTTAACCTGCACTGCAGTGGCCTGGTGATCTACCGGCCTGCAGTGCCACCATCACCACCACCACCACCTCGCCACGGTCAAGGCAGCGTACCGGTGACGACCGACCTCGCCGCAGCGGCAACAGGCATAACGGCGAGTAGGACAGTTTGTGTGCCGAGGCGCGTAGGACGTTTAGAATGTACATAAGGAATGATGTAGTGTGTTGTGTGTAAATCGTCAGTTATCGGTTGTGTTAAAGTCTGTGTTGTGTGTACAAAATCACCTGACTGCCGGTTGAATTATTTCGGATCCTGGGCCCACATTACACCATCACAAACTTGGCGAGCCTGCCAGACCACATACATATGTTGTGCTTAGTGATAATAAGGCTGTGTTACGAAATGCTCATACTGCTGAGCTGAACAAGAAAAAAAATCAAAGCTAAGAAAACGAAAAAAAAAACAAAGGAAGAAATACGAAAGGGAGAAAAAAAAAGCTAGGAAAAGAGAGACGAAACATGACTGCAAGAACGGCACTCCTGATTCATAAAAGTGTACGTTTAGTTATTGAATTAGCCTTCAATGTCTTTTTTGTAATAGCGCTCAACTCAGTATCGCGAGCATGTTGCACATTTAATATCCTAGGCAGTTGGTACTGCAATCCGTTAAAGCCGTAATTAGGTCTTGAGAACGGCAAAACCCACTGGTTTTGTTTTCTGAATTCGTATAATACTTCTTTTAATTCAACTACGTTGCACAGGCTTATCAAAGTCTCATTGTTACACCGGAAATACATTTTTCTTTTCAAGATAAGCCTATACTGATAAAAGTATTGAAGAGGCAGTATATTGAGAGTGCCAAATATTTCGTTCGTATGTGCATTAACCGGAGCGGTGACAATGTGCCGTATAGTTCTCTTTCGTAGGGTTAGTAAAGAATGAATATTTCTTTTCGATGTCGTTCCCCACAATACATTGCAATACATGTGAAAGGAAAAGAGCATTATACAACATCCGTTTAATTTTAGTAGGTAGCATGTATCGTAATCGGCACATTATACCACATGCTCTAGCTACTTTAGATGTAATACGATCTGTGTGTGCGTCCCAGATTAAATGTTTGTTAAAGATAACTTCTAACATTTCTACGTTGTCAACTAATTGTATCCATTCTGTACAGAGGTAAAGAGCAGTGTTGGAGTTTACATGCTCTTGTGGTGGCGTAAACAATACCAGCTTAGTTTTATTTGTATTAACTGGTAATGGACATTAAGTTGCTCCTCTTTTGTAGTGTTCTTAAGGACATGTTTGCTACGTTTATATGTTGCACAACGTCAACGGATTGAAAAAAGAGGCTAGTTTCGTCCGCGTAAACTACAAATTGAGCAAGTTTAGGTATACTTGTTGTATCGGTAATGTAAAGAAAAAATAAAACAGGTGCAAGTAAACTCCCTCGGGGAACACCTTCTGTTCATGACTTTGCTGGTGAAAGTTACTTGCTTATGAAATAGTCAGATACTTGCGCATTTCGACGCATACGCCGATACGGAGATTCACACCGATGCAAGCAGCGTAGGACTCGGCGCCGTCCTTTCGCAGCGGACGGACGGACTAGAAAGGGTTATCAGTAATGCTAGCCGGTCGCTGTCTAAGGCAGAGGCCAACTATTCCAGAACAGGAAAGGAGTGCCTCGCCATCATCTGGCTACGTCAAAGTTTCGCCCCTACCTCTAGGCAGGCCCTTCAAAGTTGTGAGCGACCATCACGCCTTGTGTTGGTTAGCTAACTTGAAGGACCCTTCAGGTCGCCTCGCACGGTGGAGCCTGAGGAAACACTCCGACGCCGACTGCTTGTCTCGTGTCCCCGTCAACCCACCAACGCTCGACGACCAGGAAGATGACAGCTTCTTGGGAGCCATACGTGCCGACGACTTCACCCAACGACAGCGAGCCGACCCAGAACTGAAGGGTCTAGTGGAATACCAGGAGGACAGGACTATCGTTGTCCCAAACGTATTCCTCGAGGATTGGCATCATTTTCCTTGAAGAACAACACCCTCGTAAAGAAGAACTTCTCTCCGGCCCAAGCCAGCTACATTATCGTTGCACCTTCGTGACTGCGACCAGAAATTCTGCATGCGCTGCACGACAACCCGACGGCTGGACACCTCGGACTTTCCCGTACGCTCGCACGAGTACAGGAAAAGTACTACTGGCCACGCCTTGCCGCCAACGTCACTTGCTACACAAGGACGTGCCGAGCCTGTCAGCGACGGAAGACCGCCAACAAGACCAGCAGGCTTCCTTCAGCCGACCAAGCCTCCTCGGCAACCATTCCAGCACATCGGGATGGACCTCCTAGGGCCTTTCCCAACGTCGACTTGCAGAAATAAATGGTTCGGCGTAGCTACCGACTACCTCACCCGCTACGCTGAAACAAAAGCCCTGCCCGAAGGCTTGCCGCTAAGGCAGCCAAGTTTTTTGTTGAGGGCATCCTCCTTCGACACGGCGCTCCAGAGGTTCTCATCAGCGACAGAGGTATGGCGTTTACGGCTGACCTAACTCAGGCGATCTTGGAATGCCGCCACACAAGCCACCGCCGGACCACCGCGTACCACCCACAGACCAACGGCCTGACCGAGCGTCTAAATAAGACCATCGCCGACAATCTGGCCATGTACGTCGACGTCGAACACATGACGTGGGACGCCATCGTTCCGTACGTGACCTTCGTGTACAACACGGCCGTACAAGAAACGACACAGATGACGCCATACAAGCTGGTCTACGGACGGAGCCCGGCAACGACGCTCGACGCCATGTTACCAAACGTAACCGACGAGGAAAACATCGACGTGACCACTTACCCACAGTGCGCCGAAGAAGCACGACAGCTCGCCCGCCTACGGATCAAGAACCAGCAGACGACTGACAGCCGCCGCTACAACCTTCGACGACGCCACATGGAATACCAACCCGGTGACCGTGTATGGGTATGGACGCCAATACGCCGACGGGGACTTAGTGAGAAGCTTCTTCGACGATACTTCGGACCGTACAGGGTACTTCGACGCCTTGGCGCACTCGACTGCGAGGTTGTTCCTGAGGGCATTAAGAACTCTCAGCGCCGACGTGCGCGACCTGAAGTCGTACATGTCGGGCGCCTCAAGCCATATTACGCGCGTTAGTGAATAAGAGGACTTTACTGTTGCTTTATTATTGTGCTATCTTGCTTGTGCTTATTGTTTATTGTACTTTCTTGCTTTAGTGTTGTTATTTATTGTTTCATGCATTGGCCACCGCCTCTCCGTGGCCTGTTTCAAGCATCGGGACGATGGTTTTTCAGAGGGGGGCATTGCCACGTGCGTTTCTTATTATCACTTTTACTGTATTCGGTTTTCGCCTACAAAGACTCTCAGCAACGCTCAGCGCAAACCGCGCCTCACTGTTCGAGAAGCTTCGCGATTATTGTAGATCGTTTTGTTAAGATTGCGCGCAAGAGGCGAACACTCGAACTTTTTCTAGAGCTTGTGCGACAATCAGCGATACCACTGGAATATTCGACGGCACATGTATAAATGCCGACGCGCTTCACCGCTCGTCATTTGATCGACGGCCGACGCTCTGTTCGCAGCTATCAGTGCATACCGTGTGCATTGCTGTAAATAACTTTCCGTTCCTCACCCACAAGTTTGGCCAAATAAAGAGTTTCATGTTGAACACGTCGCCTGCGGTCTTCGTCGACGTCACGGCCACGTGGAAATATGATGCAAATGTGCAGAAACCTGCGACATTCGAAGAACGCATATGAGCAACCGACGTATTATTCGAAGGTCGCAGGCTTGGTGTTTGTCAGTGGCAAGTTATCTTTTTGTCCATATTATTTTCCTCGCATATTACATCATAATTACTACAAAAAACACCCCCTATACTTTGTTTGGCTTCATTGTTTGTTAGTTCTAATGAAGAATTGCCAAATTAGCTTTGACACATTTCATAAATACTGCTGCTGCCATTCTAAATCATAGCTATTAGAACCGTTTTCAGCGATAATATTTGCAAGGGCCCCAATGTAGCCAATGAAATGCATACGCGTTATGTAATTAAGGTTCAGTCTATAAAGGTTTAAAGAAAGCATGTGGAATACCAGTGAATTTTTAGCTCAAGTTTCATACCTGCTGCTTTTGGAATATGCCTGTAGAATGACTTGCTTCAACTCATACATGACAATATCTGAACAGAAGCAATTACAGTGGAAGTGCAACTATACAACTTCAAGGGGACCACGCAAAACCGTCGTATAAACAAAAAGCTAATATTATAGGCTGTGACACTCGGTCTCAGCCAAGAACATGGCTACATACCTCCTGCATAAGCCCGTGGCACGACCCTGCTCTCAAAGGAAGGTAGATTAAAATAGCGTTTCTCAAAGGAAGGTAGACTACATTATATTTAAAAAAATGACACCTAAGCGCTGAATTGGAGGCGATGTGAACAAATGCTTATTCTCAACTTAAAAAAAAATCGAATGTGATGCGCATATTTATTGCAATGAAAACGAGTCCGAAAATCACTTGCGCGTAAAAACAAAACTGAAACCACATTGGCAACAGCCGCCTCACATCAGAAGAGTCAGTTCAACGCCTCCTGAACAACGTCATCGCCATCAAATAATGACGAAGAAGCACATGTTGCAAAATCGCATAGGATGTTTTCATGCCCGACTGAGCTGTGCACATCGTATTTGTTCCATTGTGAAGTGCAGCTTTCGTGAGGAATGCTCACGTCAAGCGAAAGTTATTTTGCACGGGAAAGAAAGCTGCGTCGTGCCCTTCTTGCGTGCTCGAGACCTGCAACTGAGAGTGTCGCAAACAAAGGAAGGAGATCTTCAGCTGTAAGTCAACCAGGAAAAAGTCTCCACGAGACCGAAAACATCTGGAGTTCAAGCACGAGCTTTCAAACTAGCTGAAGCTACTCCATGTGGATAGAGCTGTCTAGGTAACGGCCCTGGATGCACATGCGATCGAGGCATATCGAAAAGCGATCTTATATCGAGGAAAACTGAATAAAAAAAATGAACTGCTGGTAGAATAAGTTTTCTATTCTCAGTAGGGATTCTGTACCCATCTCGCTCTCACTTTTTTCCTAATCGTCAACCCAGGAGCGCACCAAGTTTTATTTTGCACCCACGAATATTTGGTGGCCGTTGGATGTAAGTAAAAAGCGGCGATTTTTTTTTTCAAACGGTATCGGAAAGTCGTCGTAATATTGCATCATATCGATGTTTTTAACACATTACTTGTATGAGGCTCTTGCCGGCACCAAACCGATTCGTCATAAAATGCGGGTTGTCGCAAGATCAGAGGTTGCATAATCATCAAGGTTACACTGCGATTACAAAGTTTGATGTCGCTACAGTAAAAGCTCCTTAATTCAAACTCGCTTAATTTGAACTCACAGTTAATTTGAACTGACGCCCAGTCCCGGCACAGCCCCGTGTATTTATGCCGGGGAAAACTCCAAATAATTCGAACAAATTCATAGTGCCCTTCGAGTTCAAATTATCGAGCTTTTACTGTTTACTGTATTATTTAAATCTTGACGGTTCATTCAACTTCCATGTTAACATCCTTGCATAGTTACACACCCATGCCATATGCCACAGATGCTTGGAATTTTATTAAATATCTAACATCTTATACATATATATATTTTGCAAGAAATACGTTCAGGACTTGACAAATTTACAGCGTAAACATACGATAAGGGAAAGCTCCACTTGTCCCGGCTGCACTGCTTCGTACTGGTTCATCAACCACAGGCACCACTGGTGACTCCTGCAGGACTGACCCTTCCACGGCTGTGGAAGATTGTAGATCTATGACATAAAAGAAAGAAAATTGTTTTGTAAAACAAGATAACCCACTTGAAGAGCGAAAAAACTGCATTCATGCAATATTAAACAGGGTGTTTCATGGAACGAGTTCCATGGATATAAAAAAAAAGAGGTGAGCCACAACTGATTGAAACCAATGACACGTGATTTGCAACCGTGTGGTGTTCGCTAAGGTATTTTTATATTGTGCATGCTTAGTTATTTCTCCAAGATCAATTATGCAAAAATTTAATAGTCACTTAAGACCGTAGTGCATTTCATTACACTGTAGAGGGCATTCGAAAACAGTTGCCGACCGTTAATTCGGACACTGAAAACTTGGACATGCCCGTTTATTCGGTCACTTTCGCGGCACCGCCACTCGCCCCATTGAAGTAATGTAAACTCACGACCGAAAATTCGAGCGCCTCGTAGTGTACCTTTCAATTTTTCGGACACCGGCTGGCTGAACGATTACGGCATCGAACGCCATGACCAGCTGTCCGCGATGTTTTTCGCCAGGTTGCCAGGGCTCAAGGGTTGCGCGGGCAATGACTGGAGATGGTGCCAGTGTAAAAGTTCCTGATCTCGAAGGCTATGTGTTTTGGCTACACGTAACGGCCGTTTTTCGGCTTTAGTCTGCCGAGTTTCCGTTATACGTCTACCACAGTCAAGCCGTAAGCCAAGCGGAGCCACACTTGGAGTCAGGTTGGCGTGACATTCGAGATGGCCACACGTACGAAACATAGAAGAAAAAGACACAACCACGACCCCCTCAGCCCGAACTAGCCTGACGTCGTTCCCTTTTGGCATTTGAGAGTATGCTTGTTAGTTGTTTCTGCGGCTGGGCCTGATCTTACTCTTGCTCTCTTGTTTGTTGCTTGACGTGCGAGGCCTGATCTACTGAAATGGCTCCGACGCCACCCCTTCCAGCTGCGCGGCAGGTACTGAAGTAGAAACGCGGCAACTACAACACACGGACGATGGCGAAAAAAGCCGCAATTATTCGTCAGATTGAAGGCGGTCGACCTCAATCCGATGTTGCTCGGGGGTTCTCGCCGAGGTCGATGATGATAAGATTGTCTTTCAGGCCCCTAAACCAGCGCAGGTGAACAGTCACTCCGATGAAGCGCCACCCACACTATTCTTTTCAAATGCGGATTTAGCGCAGGCCATAACAGCACTACAACCTACATTTATGGCCAAGCACTAGCTGAAGTACAGGCCGACTTGGTCGTCTGATCGTGCTTGTGTGCAGACATGTATTGATAAGTTTTTTCCGGCTACTGGAGCAATAATGGGGCTTTTTTTCTGGTGAATCGATCCTTTCGGACTCAATTATTGGGACTTTTCAGCGCTTGCTACCAAGTCGGAATAAACGGTCGGCGACTGTATCCAATTTTTCGTGGCAACATACATGCTGCATGGTAAGTTTTCCGGCGCTTGAAATTGGCATTGGTTCATCAATGAAGGTGTGTCCATGCCGTGCTTCCCATGGTGTTAACGCATTGCTATGTGTTTTTTGTGTTTGTGAGCCTTTGTTGCAAAGTGATGTGCATGAAAGAAGTTGAGAGGGCTTTCAAGTTAGCCCACATGTACTCCGTTCTGTTCTAACTGAAAACATCGTTGCTGCCATCTTCAATTTTGATGTCGTTCAGGGTAGGTGGCCCCCTCAGCATTGCCAGTAGTTTGGACTAGCTGAGATGGGTTGCTTGCTCAGATTTTTAAGGAAACCACGTATGTGCACACTGCGACGTGATCGAGAGAGCCAGAGGTCTACTACACGGTGCGACCCGACAGAAAAAAAGAAATTATTTTGTCCATAGACTTCCGAGCGTCTGCGGACACCCCATTATCACTCCGCAGCCATCCAGTAAGCTGGCAGCGACATCCTGTGGTGTTTTGCCCAAATAAAATTTTAGAACTTTTTATTGCAGTCATATCAGTGTTCTTGTCAAGACGCAATGATGAGAGCACTGTGAGTTGATGATTTCACTGTCACTCAGGTAATGCGCGTTGGGTGGTTAGTTCGCACGACATTGAAACTGAAATGAAACTGTGCAGGGGACGGGACAAAAGTCTGCACCCACCCTGTCCTGCTGCTTCTACTTGTGTAGAGTCTTATGTCATTTTCACGGTCACTGCTTTACAGTCAGTAAAGTGTGTAGGTTGCTGTGATGTTAGCTTTGTGTATCTCTCGTTAGGCTCTGCATCATCAGGAGTTGCTACCACCATTCTCCACCTTATGTATAGCCGCATCCACGTCTGTGTAGAGCGCGCTAATAGCCATTTTTTTTTGTTCTGCGGGGCGACACCTTGCGGCAGTTTCGGGCTCTGACGTGGTGAGTCAGGAGCGTGCATGGCCTAATGGTCATGCTGACCACGTCAGAGCCCGCAAATTCTGCAAGGTGTCGCCCCGAATAGCAAACACCGGCTGCTCGCGCACTTTACACAGTCATGCCACGCATGCTCCTGCCAAGACGTCAGAGCTCGAAACTGCCGCAAGGTGTCGCCCCGCAGAGCAACGCCAGCTGCTCACGCGCTCTACACAGACGTGGACGCAACTGTAAAGGCCTCCAGTGACCTGGCCAAAACTCGCGAGGTACGTTGTTTACAAAACAGTAAATGCGCGATAACTACATCGCTAGGTGTCTCACTTTCAGACTCAGGACTTGCACGAACTTAATAAATTAAAGTATGTTTTAGGCTGCATTTGCAGGTGATGTAATACAGATGACACCTATGTGCTCCCAGCAGTGTGATGTAACAGTCGAAATGTGTTCGAATTCTTGTGTAAGGACACCTATAAGCTTAACATTTTTTAGCTATACAATGAAAATGAGTCACGTGACCACCAAAAGGCCACTGAAAAAACTACAACTTCTGTTTAATACCAGAAAAGCTACTAGAAGCATTACAAAAAGAAAGCTTAGTAGGTCAGAAAAGCCACAAAGCTTTTCTCACCTACTAAGCCTAATAAGCAGTGGCGCCACTTCTGATCTAAGTTAGCTGCAACCTTTTCCAATTTATGTTAAAAACAACGCCGCCAGGCCTGCGCGGAAAGCGCAGCACAGTCACAGCGAAAGCTGGAAGAGCGGCATTTCTAGAGCTCGTTGTAAGCTCTCTTGGGGCTACTAATACAAGTACACGAGCAAGGTACCCACTACGCCGTAAATCACATTATTTGTGTAGTTGGGAAGCACCTAGACCGCCATTATTCGTCTTTCTGCGCAGAAACGAGGTACCAGCTACACATCTGTAAGGCATTATTCGCACTTTGTTGACGTGACGACTGATGACGATGAAGAATTGTGGCTCAGCCCTTTGTAATGGGTTGGAAGCAATAAACGGCTCAACAGTTACGTAATTCGCATTGTGTGATGGCTGGTCGCTATTTTGCTCTCCGACCATGCAATATAACATGTTGACATGAGAAAGAGAGAGAGAGGAAGAACTTTATTGAGACCCTGAGGAAATGGATCATGGGCTTATGGCCTTCCTTGGCAACCAATAGAGGTGCACTTGCGAGGAACCCACTACGCTATAACTCATCATAATTTTTGTCAAGTAGGGAAGCAGCCACTATGCAATTTTTCGTCATTCAACGGAGAGCCGTTGTACCCGCTAAAAACATGTAAGGCATTATGCGCACTTTGTTGATGTTGTGCCTGATGACGATGAAGAATTGTGGCAGAGCCCTTTGAAATCGGTTGGAAGCATTCAACAACCTACTCGTTGCGCAATACGCATTGTGTGAGGCCTGGTTACAGAATTCACGCCGTGTGACGCCTCTTTGTTATTTCACTCTTCTATCACGCTATATTACATAGAGTACTGTGGTTCCTTCCGGACACGAAGCCTGTATGGCGTCTTTTTGCAAGGCAGTTTCAAGCACCGGCACTGCTCCGAGATGGAACACTGGGCTTCCACGCAGAGGGCCCAGGTTCGAACCCCGTTCCACCCTGTTATTTCGCGCGAGAATGGTTACGGACACCGGCGGCGGTGGCAGCGGCGGTGGACAACTACGGCGCCAAAAACGGCGGTTGAAATGATCTCATAACAGCTTTCGCTGTAACGCACTGCTACTTTATAGAATCGCTAGGTGAAGATACCGGTACAATGACCAGCTTCAACACATTGCAACATATCAACTGAAGCAATTAATCAGGATGCTCCATGTCTCAGTTAATAAGGTCTTACCATAATTAATGACCATAATTCACCTTTCACCTTACCATAATTCACCTGGCCTTTCACCAATCCCATATGTATGAGTGCAACGCTTTGAAAATAAATCTGTTGGAAGTTAGCGCCTGTATTCGTCGGTGTTACTTGTTTTTGTCTCGTGTATGCGCTAGAAACAGCATTGGAACACCAAGATGGCCAAACCTACGTGATTCCACTAACCATCAAGCTAACATGGCAAAGATTTTGGAGGCGCTTTTGGATTTCGGGTTTCCCTGTCGGCGATCCATGCCGTATTAATTGTCTAACTGTAGCTGGCGATCCACTAGTGCGCGTCGCCGTCCGTCCACAGGTGGATGCGGAGGCACTTCACGTTGACAGTCGAACCACATCGAAACTATCACCCTATCGAAACCCACTCGCACGCGCTCTCGGCGCGCGGATCTGTGGCGTGGCGAGGGGCGAGCGTGCGTTCGAAAAGGAGCGCGCGCGTGCCCAGTCACGTGACCTCACGAAAACAACCAATAGCGCGCAAGCACTCCCGTGGGCGCCGCTGGCTGCTTCCTTGCTCTCTCTTTTTTCCCTCCTGCGTGCACTGCGGCGTGAGCAATTCATAATACGCGTCCGGTCGGTCCTCTACCCAGATATTTGTTTGGTACCGCATTTTAGCATCCAGCACGAATTACAACTGCCAGGATTCATGACCGAAGCAGCCAGAGGTTCCTCATGTTTTCATTTATGCCGTGTGTCACTGTTTCAAATGTGTGGATGAAATAGGACTCTCTTTGTTCCCGTTCAGGAGTACTGCCTGATGGAGGGTGACACGTATTTTGTCGAATGAGTGTTCTGGCTAACTCAGATGTTTAGAGAAAGGGAAATTTGGAGCTTTGTGGTTATTCAGACGTAGTCTACACGCCATCCCAGTCTGGCCTATAGGCGATGCGCAAAGCGCCGACGACGCCATCTGCCGCCACGGCTCGGAAGTGCTGATGGGTCCCGGCGAGCAGTGTTCCCGCAAGCGTCTACGCGAGTGCACGGATGGATGTGTTTTCATCGTGATTTAACGACTCTGTCGGGCCTCAGCGATGTCGAAAAATAACTGCTGCGTTGTCGGCTGCTCAAAAACATCGAAACAATTGGCAGGAACGCACTTCTACAGGTTTCCGGTGCTATTTCATGAGCGAGAGTGACGGCGGCGGTGGATTGCGGCTGTACGACGTAGAAGGTAAGCAATCGCGCTTTGTTTACGGCAGTGTTAGAACGATTGCCGTGTTTTTATTTCTCCATTTATGTCGCTACGTCTTCAGCAAACGCTACTACGTTTACACTTGGTCCCCTCGCCTGCATTGTAGACGCTACAATGCACATTAGGTTGTTATTACTGATAAGACGCGATGCCTAGGCTCTCTTGAAAAACGAATGGCGTGAAGCGCAATGCCAGAGAATGTGGGGCACGTGACGACTCCTTTACAAAAGCGCCGTGGAATCACACGTGTGCTGCACGAAATCGGCTGCATTCTACCCAGGGGCGTCGCCAGAAATTTTGTTCGGGGGGGGGGGGCTTCTATTATAATTTATGTATGTTCGTGCGTGCGTTTGTATGTGTGCGTGTATATATACGCAAGCAAAACTGAATATTTTTTGGGGGGGGGGTTGAACCACCCTCCCCCTTGGCTGCGCCTCTGATTCTACCTAATGATGGCACTGGAATGCGATCACCGGTGCGTACGGCTCACAAAGGAGGTGGCTGGAGAGTATCCACTGAGAGGACCCCATGGCACGTCGGTACGTGATAACGCAAACGCTGCCTGGCGGCACAAGCGGCGCTTCTGCCGCCCGACCGCGCTCGCCTGCTCCCTAAAAAAAGAAAAAAAAGAAAGAACATAAACAAGAAACAACTCAATTCGCTTAAGAAAGGTCGAAATAATAAGAGAACGCCTGCTTTCACTTATAGACAACAAAATATATTTTTGCAGCAATATTACAAGGGGTCGACGGACATGCACCGACGTTCTTATCTGACCACACCCAGCAAACACGTAGCCAAGCTGCTATGACAAGCTAGGTGACCACCAGCTCCGCAGTGACTCAGTCCCGCGCCTCTAGCGCAAGCAGCCGAGATATTGTTTCATAAGTTTATCGTCCTGGTTTCAAAGTTTTACCAACGCTGACCCTTCGCGTGGCCGCACCTGTGAAATCCATGCGCCGGTGCGACAGCGCTGCCTCAAAATCTACTATATAAACACATGGCACGTAAACGAAGCTACTGTGTCGAGAAAAAAACGTTGGTTCATGCGTCAACGCACGCAGGCTTAGTGATCGGGACGTTACAAAGAAAGCCGTGTACTTTCGATGAGCTCCACTTCTTAGGGAAGCTTGTTGACGCTTGTCTGTGGCAAACACTTGGCGCGTATGGTGACATTGTCGTCCGACAAAGCTGTGACATCGGACACATGTCCACTATTATAAAATGCGGCTCTTTTGCGCACACTATCGCCGCAAAAGTAATTATTTGGGACGCGCACAAGCGGCAAATCCCACGCGCGCACTTCCGTCATGCTTGCAGTGAAAGGAGACGTCTGCAACGCGAGCCGCCAACGGCTCCAACGGCCGCCGCTACGCGGCTTTCAGTGGCGCCCCAATAGGCGCTGCGCATCGCGTATACTAGTTGGCACAGATATCGCGATGTAGCATATGTACAACATTCTGACTGTCACAATTTAGAGGTTCTAATTTTGAATGTGAAGTCCGAGGAAGAAGCCTTGACCACACATATTGTGGTGATATGTCTGCAGACATGGCAGCGTTGTTTTCCACATGGCTTGCAACTCGATTCCCTGTTTTCAGACTCGGTCGTCTTGCTCTAACCAGGATGGCTTTTCTGTTCCTTCAGCGGCCGTAGACCACACTGAGGATAGGCACGTACTCGGCTGTATAATGTTAAAATGTTTACAGAGAATGTTGTTGAGGTGCGGTAGTGTGGACGAGTACGTGAGGATAAGGTTGGTTTGGTTTCTTGAATGGCATGGTCTCGAGCCCGACAAAATTTCGTTTCTATCTAAACTCCGCGCCCGGCTTATAGGGTCATCGATGATACTCCCTCGGTAGTCCTTCGCCACAAGGGTCGTTTTAAGATCATTGGCATGACCTTCGAAATCTGACACATCCGAACAAACTCGGTGGTATCGATGGGCTAGTGAGTATGATATGGCTGTTTTGCAGTGAAGTGGATGGCTACTCTTAAAGTGAAGGTATTCATGGCGATCCATTGGTTTCTTGCATAGGTTTGTGTGGATACGATTCTCATTAGTTTGAAGAGAGACATCAAGGAAGTTTATGGTTGATTTCGAGTAGCTGTGTAAAAGATATTGAAGGGTGAGTTGAATTCAAATCATCTATGAAGGAAAGGAGATTTTCCGCTCCGTGGCGCCACATAATGAATACATCGTCCAAGAACCTTTTGTAGACGAGAGGCTTCAATGTTCTGGTTGCAAGAAAAATTTCTTCAACAGATGCCATAAAAATATTCGCGTAATTCGGAGCCATATTTGTACACATAGCTGTACCGTTTATTTGGAGAAAGTGTTTGTTACCAAATTCGAAGTCGAAGTTATTGTGGATATATATATATATATATATATATATAGGGAGGGCACGACAGGTCCGGGTATTTTCTATATTGAATGAACTTACAGGTAGCACGTTTTGAAAAGGAAAAAATGCCTTTACTAACGTTTCGGCCGTGGCACAGCCTTCGTCAGAGTAAGTAGGTCTGTTACAATCAGATATATATATATATATATATACAATCAATCAATCAATATATGTATATATATATATATATATATGAAGGAAAGAAGTGTTAATTTCAAGGGCTCGTTTTCTTTGTTATACACAACATTAATGAGAACTAACAGACATTAATGCCAAGGAAAGTATAGGGGATGATTTTAGTAGTAAATGAAAGGTAAATGTGTAGAAAGAAAAGTGGACGAAAAGATAGCTTGCCGCGGGCAGGGATCGAACCTGCGACCTTCGAATAACGCGTCCGATGCTCTACCAACTGAGCTACCGCGGCCGCCATCCCCCGCGGGCAGGGTTCGGTCCCTGCCCGCGGCAAGCTATCTTTTCGTCCACTTTTCTTTCTTCACATTTACCTTACATTTACTACTAAAATCATCCCCTATACTTTCCTTGGCATTAATGTCTGTTAGTTCTCATATATATATATATATATATATATATATATATATATATATATATATATATATATATATATATTGTGAGCATTGTTTATGCCCTTCATGTTCTCATATGTACATACTCATCATCACCAACTGTGTTTGTGTTGTGGGGCTCATACTCGGGACAATAAAGAAGAGTCTTGACAGTCCTAAACGTTGCCTCACAAGTGGTGGAGAGTGCTGTCCGGTCCCTGAATCCTCTCTCGTTAACAGATCCTCTCCCGCTTGACCGCGAATACATCCCTGGAGCTCCGTTCGGGACGCCGCTTACACCCCCTGCGTTCGGTGATGTCGCAAGACGAGCAGCCCAGCTCGGCAGCAACCCCAATGCTTGCCCCTGCGGCCACCCCTTCTTGGATGGTCACCAGCCCTCAGAAGGACCCACCGATGTTCGCTGGGCTTCGCGGCGAGGACGTTGAAGACTGGCTGGAGGAGTATGACCGCGTGAGTGCCATCAACCACTGGGATGAGCCCGCGAAACTCACCCATGTTGCGTTTTACCTCACAGGCGTCGCAAAGACATGGTTCTTCAACCATGCTACAGATTTCCCGACT
Organism: Rhipicephalus sanguineus; assembly: GCF_013339695.2. Taxonomy (NCBI): domain Eukaryota; kingdom Metazoa; phylum Arthropoda; class Arachnida; order Ixodida; family Ixodidae; genus Rhipicephalus; species Rhipicephalus sanguineus. The sequence goes on from NC_051179.1 coordinate 161,822,073, forward strand.
TGGACCTCTTTTACTATTCAACTACGCCAGATTTTTGCCAACCCATCTGTGCGTTCAGATATCGCGAAGAAGAGGCTTGCTGGGCGTGTTCAACACACGGGCGAGTCATACACATCTTACATCGAAGACGTGCTCGCCCTCTGCCGCCGCGTCGACACCTCCATGGCGGAGAATGACCGTGTGCGCCACCTGCTGAAAGGTATTGGGACCGTCGCTTTTAATGCGCTTGTAGTGCAGAACCCCACGACCGTAGCCGATATCGTCGCTACATGTCAGCGCCTCGACGAACTTCAGACCACACGCCTGCAACCTGACATGTCTGACCAGAGGCCAACCAACGACATCGAGCTGCGTGCATTGATCCGCTCGATTATCCGAGAGGAACTCCACGCACAAGCTCCGCCGTGCCATCTTGAGGTTCGTACGACGCTACCTGGTGTCAATCTACGCGACGTCGTGAGGGAGGAATTGGCTTCCATGACCGGCACGCAAGTTCCGAGCCCGCATCCCATGCCGACCCCGCATCCCTTGCCAACCCCAACTTATGCCCAGATTGCTGCCATAACACCACAGCCCCAGCAGACACCACTACAGGCGCCTGGAGTCCACGGCTCGCTCAACTCTCTCACACCCCGAGCGCCGGTCCAGCCTTACAACACCTGGCGCACCCCTCGGCCGATTTGTTTCTATTGCGGCATCCGTGGCCATATTTCGAGATTTTGCCGACGCCGTCAGCAAGACGAAAGACGAGGCTACGACGACTTTGAACGGGACGAATTTTACACCAATGGATCGCCGTATCGTCGCCCATACCAGAACAGCCCACGTCGATCGCAGTCTCCGCAGAACTTCGGCGCAGTTGGCAGTTCCCGATTTCCGCGTCGTCGCTCGCCTTCACCGCTGCGGCGCTCTTCTTCCCCACTTCGCCCACCTACCTTGACTCCTGATCACCGACTGGAAAACTAAATAGTGCAGCTTCGGGAGGGAAAGCTGCATATTTCGGACTGTATCAGACTCCTCCGGATCGCCCGTCAAATATATTGTTGGTGTATGTTGAAGGTATACGGACTGAGGCATTGGTGGACACAGGTGCATCGCTTTCCGTAATTAGTGCAGACTTCTGTTCCCGCTTGAAGAAAGTGAAGACTCCATACGATGGCCCTCCCCTTCGCTGTGCTGACGGAGTTCTTATTCGGCCCTCCAGTGTTTGTACAGTGCGCGTTTCCATTGATGGCATCCTTCATCATATTCAGTTTCTTGTGCTGCCCTCGTGTACTCACGCACTCATCTTGGGATGGGACTTTCTTTCTTCAGCGTCAGCTTTCATATCTTGTCGTCAGCGAGTCATCCATATGACAGACACTGAGTTTCCATCCGATGTCGCTCCTCGCAGCTTCCGTTTAGTCACAGCCTCTGACTGTTGCATTTCGCCGGGAGATGAGAATATTATTACACTGGCTTCTGACACCGTCGTTAATGGTGACGTGTTCATTGCTCCATCTCGTCGCTGCATACCCACGGGGCTTACCATCGCGCCTGGCCTTGTGCGCTTTAACGATGGTAGAGCTTTGGTCGCCGCACTTAATCCAACTTCTTCGCCAGTGATGCTGCCCCAGGGCACTGCAGTGAGTTGTTTCGCCGACACCGAGCCTCTTTCTCTGGTTTCCCTTCGCGCAGAATCGCCACCTTTGTCTGCCTCAACTGATCATAAGGCTGCGACAGCTGCTTTAAATGCGACCATAAATCCCCATCTCACTGCTGAGCAAAAGAGAGACCTTTTAGACCTTCTTCAAAAGCATAGCGTTTCGTTTGACGTACACTCCAAGGTTCTGGGCCGCACTTCCGTCGCAGTGCATCGCATCGAGACCGATGGCAGCTCCATTGTGCGCCGCCGCCCATATCGCGTGTCTTCGGCGGAACGCAAAATCATCGAGGACAACGTCAACGACATGCTGAAACGCGACATCATCCGACCTTCATCCAGCTCTTGGTCATCTCCTGTGGTGTTGGTCCGGAAAAAGGACGGCTCTGTACGATTCTGCGTCGATTACAGAGCCCTTAACAATATCACCAGAAAAGACGTATATCCGTTACCAAGAATCGACGATGCCCTCGACTCCCTTCAAGGCGCAGAGTATTTCTCTAGTCTCGACCTCCGGTCCGGGTATTGGCAAATACCTATGCACGAAGCGGACAAGGACAAAACAGCTTTTGCAACTCCGGACGGCCTTTATGAGTTCAACGTAATGCCCTTCGGATTATGCAACGCTCCTGCAACATTCGAGCGCATGATAGACACTGTTTTACGTGGCCTCAAGTGGAAAACCTGTTTATGTTATCTAGACGATATCGTTATTTTTTCTTCCACTTTTTCGCAGCACCTTGAGCGTTTGGACGAAGTTTTAACATGCATTTCGAATGCTGGACTTCAGCTCAATACAAAGAAATGCCACTTCGCCAGCAAAAGTATCAAAGTGCTGGGCCACCTTGTCAGTAAAGATGGCGTTCGACCAGACCCGGACAAGATTGCTGCCGTGATTCGTTTCCCTCGCCCCGAAAATCAAAAACAGTTGCGAAGTTTTCTTGGCCTGGCTTCTTACTTCCGCCGCTTCATCAGTCACTTTGCTGCCATTGCGTCACCATTACACAAGCTTCTCACGTCGGGAACGGCCTTCGCTTGGACTGATGACTGCGAGTGTGCTTTCCAAGCTCTTAAACGTGCGTTGACATCAGATCCCGTCCTCCGTCACTTCGACGAGAGTGCCCCCACTTTTCTGCACACAGATGCAAGCGGCCATGGGATCGGTGCTGTCCTCCTACAACGCGACGACACTTCACGAGAGAGAGTTGTTGCATATGCCAGTCGCGCCCTAACACCTGCGGAGCAGAACTACTCGATAACAGAGCAGGAATGTCTTGCTGTAGTTTGGGCCATACAAAAATTTCGACCGTATCTTTATGGACGCCACTTCACTGTGATTACCGACCATCACGCTCTATGCTGGTTGTCCTCACTTAAAAATTTGTCTGGACGCCTCGGTCGTTGGATACTTCGTTTGCAAGAATACACTTTTGACGTTGTGTACAAGTCTGGCAAACAGCATCAAGATGCCGACGCTCTCTCTCGCTGCCCTCTGCCACTTTCTTCTCCGACCACGCACCCTCGTTGCTCATCAGGTGATCCTGAGCCTTCATCTTCACTGACGTTATCGCCCTTGGCAGTTCCTGAGTCGCTGTCTTCCATCCGCTGCACTCAGTTCGCCTCGTATCAACGTGATGACCCCTATTGTGACCGCATCATCGGATACCTCAGTGGAACGTCTTCACCTCCTAATGCCAGACTACGTCGTCAGCTAAGGCAATTCAAGCTGGAAAACAATGTGCTGCATCGCTATACTTACAATAGCGATGGGCATAGGTGGGTGCCAGTACTTCCCCGTTCGCTGCGAACACAAGTTCTCGAAGCACTGCACGACGACCCGTCCGCTGGCCACTTGGGGTTTCACAAGACGTACAACCGTGTTAGGAGCCGCTTCTTCTGGCCTAGCCTTTCTACCTTTGTGGCCAAGTATGTCGCTTCTTGCGCACTTTGTCAACGCCGGAAACGACCAACTTCACCTCCTGCTGGCCTGTTACAACCCATCCTATGTCCCGAAACACCCTTTGCCGTAGTCGGAATAGACCTGGTCGGGCCACTTCCCATAACGCCAGCAGGTCATCGGTGGATTGTGACAGCGGTCGATCACCTCACACGGTATGCGGAGACCGCCCCTCTACGCACTAGTTCTGCGTCCGACGTGGCCGCCTTCTTTTTGGAAGCCATAGTTTTGCGCCATGGTGCACCTCGCGTGCTGTTGAGTGACCGCGGCAAGACCTTTTTGTCGACAATTCTTGAAGAAGTGCTCAAGACGTGTGGCACAGTTCATAAGAGGACATCAGCCTACCACCCTCAAACAAATGGCCTAACGGAGCGATTCCATCGTACGCTAACCGACATGATATCAATGTACATCGGACCACACCACGATAACTGGGACACAATCTTACCGTTCGTGACGTTTGCACACAACACCGCTGTCCAACGAACTACCGGATATTCACCTTTCTACCTGCTCTACGGTCGTGCGCCGACATTCGCCATCGACGCCTCTTTCTTCAGTGCAACAACAAAAATCTCAACAACAACACCAGAACACTTCGTCTCTAGGCTTGAGGAATGTCGGCAGCGTGCTCGCCTCAACACAGAGGCCAGTCAGCAAGACCGTAAGCAGCGTTATGACAGCTTTCATCGCGACGTCACCTTCCATCCTGGCGATGAAGTACTACTTTGGACGCCTGTTCGTACTCCTGGATTGTGTGAGAAGTTTCAATCACACTTCCTTGGACCTTACGTTGTTCGTGAACAAACATCCCCAGTGAACTATCTTGTCACCCCCGTCGAGGTCTCTTCGGACCGTCGTTACCGTGCTTCTGAGATAGTGCACGTATCGCGTCTCAAGCCATTCGTTCGGCGTACCTTTCCCGCCTAAATCGCGGCCGGGCCGGCCGCTCGCGCGCGCGGGGAGATTAGTGTGAGCATTGTTTATGCCCTTCATGTTCTCATATGTACATATTCATCATCACCAACTGTGTTTGTGTTGTGGGGCTCATACTCGGGACAATAAAGAAGAGTCTTGACAGTCCTAAACGTTGCCTCACAATATATATATATATATATATATATATATATATATCACAAGTATACATTTACTACTAAAATCATCCCCTATACTTTCTTTGGCATTAATGTCTGTTAGTTCTCACACACATATATATATATATATATATATATATATATATATATATATATATATATATATATCTTACAGTATACAAATAACTATCGCGAGCTTAAGTACAGTGAGGATCCCTCTGTCCCTGTCGTGATGGGCTACGCCTTATGAATTATGAATCCAAAGCAATTGTAACCAACGTGCCAATTAGCCAAGGATGGAAAGAAACGCGATCAAACAGAGCGGCATCAGCATTATCTCCTGCTTGACAGTTATTTTCAAGTGCTTAGACTGAACGGTAATGCAAAGCTACTACAGTATTTCATGATCCAATTAAAAACGATACTATTTTTTATAACCACCGGCTGATCACCATGAAAGGAGCGCGCCGCAATGTTCGCGTTTCTTTCTATGTACACTGCGACGACAGATCCGGAATTTGCAAAGCTTTGGTGAGCGTTTGTCACACTGCGCATGCGTCGTATGCTCTACAATAGCGTACGCAAATACCGTCACGGTCACCCGCTATTGCGTCAACGTAGGACCGCAAGAGGATAGCGTACAACGCATGCTCAGGGGCGACAAACGTTAACGGAAAGTTTTGCGTACGCTATTCTAACACTCCTGACATAACGCCGTTTGATAAAATAGCAAATATTAGTGTACGTCGTACTACAGTTACCTAAAAATTTGCATATCTGAACATAGATGTAAACCGGTAGGCTGTCGTCATCAGCACCAGTTGGCTGTGCCATTGTGCGCGGTAATTACCGAAATTAGGCTTGGGTAACCTCAAGGCACACTTGGTATTTTAGTCATTCGAGCGCATTGTAAAACAGTTCAGGGCAAGCAAAACGCTACAGACGGTACCTAGAGCCTGAACGATCGCGCGATGTGCCCCGACAGACGCGTCATGACCAGCGCGTGAGGCAGTGCGGTGCAGCGCTGGTTAACAGCATCCCGGGTGTCCCTGGAAGCGTGCCAGGAAGCGACAACCTGCCGTCAGCCTCGCCATGACCGAGCCGTTCTCCGGTGGTGAATGCCAAGCAACGGGATGAAGATGACGAATTGGATGAGGAATTTCTGGATTGCGATGATCATGATGTCGCGCGTCATGATCTCCTCATGAACAATTTTGAGATCGAAAGTGACAGCGACAGCCAGGAAAGCAGCAGTACTCAAGAACAGCAGCAAGGACCACCAGACGACGGCGGCTATGATGAAAACAATGGCTGCGCAGGCAACAGTTACGTCGACGAGGATAGCGACCGCAGCGACCAAGACTGCGCTTCGGATACGAGCGACCATGGCGAAGAGGGCGTGGACGCCGAGAGCTTCTTCAAGAAGTGTGAGCAGGAGAAGCTACCAAACCAAGAAATCAATAAAGCCCAGGCTATGTTGCTTGAAATGGCGTCCGCCGCAGTGGTATAGCGGTTACGGTGCTCGGCTGCTCACCCGAAGGTCGCGGGTTCGATCCCGGCCGCGGCGGTCGCATTTCGATGGAGGCGAAATGGCAGAGGCCCGTGTACTTAGATTTAGGTGCACGTTAAAGAACACCAGATGGTCGAAATTTCCGGAGCCCTCCACTACGGCGTCTCTCATAATCATATCGTGGTTTGGGGACGTAAAACCCCAGATATTATTATTATTGAAATGGTCGGATAGCACTCTAACCATCAATACTGATGGCTCAGCCGTGTTTAAGTGCAACAAATACAGTGTGTGGCCTATTCAACTCTTGCTCAGTGAACTGCACTTTGACATCCGCTCATGCTACGTTGTTGTTGGAGCATTGTGGTTCGCCAAGTGCAAGCCCTCCAGCACATCGTTTCATGAAGACATTTGTCACTGCAGTGAATAGCTTAAAAACAATATCTTGGGAACACGCTGGAGAAAGGATCACCTCAAAGATCTTCGTGACGTGCTGTAGCGTCGATTCACCAGAAAGAGCTTCTTGCTTATTAAGCAATTTAACGGCTTCTATGGCTGCCCATGGTGCTTGGAGAAAGGATATGTTGTGGAACGTAAGTTGTGTTTTCACTATCGTATTTTTGTGTGCTCAGTCATTGCTTATGTAAACCTGAACAAAATTGTTCACTAGTATTGGAGCTCATACATGTACAAATCAAGCTCTGACAACTCTGCAGGGTGTCTTAGGCCAATGAACAATAATATTGTTAGTAAATGGCTTACACTGGCTAGCAATGCCAGGATGTTAGCATAGCAATACATGATTAAGCAGCAGTGGATGTCCATTATTGACTGATGAAAGATTTAATGTGAGGTGCATGTTTCATTGTCCATATGAATGCCTGATTACTGCTTTAGCAATTTTGTGAAGATTAATAACAAAGTTAGTCGGTTTCAGCAGTGTGTATAGATGGCATGCACTGACGTCACGGTAGCGCCGTTTTGAAGCACCGTTGCAGGAGACACAAAGATTGCAATGTCACAATAATGTTATCAGAGCATCACTTGCAGGCTCTCATTACTTATGCACAGAGGCCTTCCTGCCATGTTATCGCAGTGGAGCTGGATAACCGCGACTTGTTTGTCATGAAAGCCACCTTCATGGGGTGCTAGTATGCCCAGAAACTGATTCCCTCACGTCAAATGCTATGAACCCTCATGAATACATTGTTTAGATGTGATGCCCAGTGACTGCGGCATTGTGCTGCTAAGTTTATGACTGTGTTGTGGATTTTGTATGTAAAACTCCATAATTATATATTTTGTTGTAGATAAGGCTAAATATGTTTATGTGCACGCAGGTGAAGCGATATAAACATTGCAAACAACGACTATGAACTGAAGGGTTGCACAGTGGTGAAAAAAAAGGAAGACCACGGCAATGACTTATCCACGTATGCTGAGAAATAGCGGTGGCACCTTTCACTCTAAGAGATGCGTGGGCCTAGATTTACAGGTGGATATGCATGTGTAATACAGCCCTCAGTTACATTAGAGGAAGATGTGATGTCATGCTAAAGTAGTAGCTCATTTTGGTGTGAGAAAAAGTCATAGGTTCACAGCAAGGACGAAGCAATCAATGCGATAGCAACAAATTCTAGTGTTATACGAAGTGAGGCTGCCAGCTAACTGTTTTGTATTTCATTCCGTGTAACTATAAAACGCTAGTGTAAGAGAATACGGCCGCTTCAGGGAGAGATGCTCTCCGCATAGTCACTTCGCGTTGAGAGCGCAGCATGTAGAAGGGTATACGAGCCGCCCGCTGTGATGGCTGTCGAGATTGCGCGCGCGCCAGCGATCGCGACCGCGCCTTTAGGTTGAAAGTTCGAAGTTGCTCCTCGCGTGACAACACCCCACCCCCTCGCGTATTTTGCGTCTTTTCATGGTCGTTAAAGGCGGATGGGTCGTTTCCTGTCTGCTTCGAGGGCAGGCCTCCCGAGCGGGGCGATAATATCGCATGCACCCTCCGAGCGACGGAAATGGGCCGGCTCGTTTGATCTCTGCTTCGGCCGCATTCTTTGCCCCCGCTCGCGCGCTATTTACCCGTGGTAGAACATACGATGCGCGGGGGGATCTTAACAGTTGGGACTTCATGCGGGCGGGACGTGACGGCAACGGCACAATCCCGTCGAGACTGTCCATATAATTGATATCGCAATAAAATAACGCTCCCATGCAGGGTCTTTGCGGTCTATTCGTGGGGAACGTGCAGCTGCTCTGCGCACACACAGAAGTGTGGAACATGACATGCGGGAAACAAGGGCGAGCAGTTCAAGGCATCAAGGGTCCATCGGTACTGTTGCGACTGAACTGCTTCAACCTTGTGTGGTGCCTTCAGCCTGGTTATATGCATTGTGTGCTCCAAGGTGTGACACAGCAACTAACAGAATTGTGGCTGGCAGGGGCTGGGATGGCCTTCTATGTTGGCCGGCAGCTGCACGAATCGGAAAACCGCATCCGTGACCTGAGGCCGCCTGCGTCACTCTGTCACCGGCCTCGCCCTATCAGTGAACGCAAGTACTGGAAGGCTACTGAATGATTGCATTGGCTGTTGTTTTATTTCTTGCCATGTCTCAAAGGCGTCCTGCATGATAGGACCTCACACATTTTTCTTTAATTTGTGAAGCAGTTTTTCTGCTTTTGCAGGCATCAGTAAGTGAATCCTACCTTCGGAAGGCTGGCCAACTTCTGTGTTCTTTTGCAAGCAGAGTTTGTGTGTTGTACGAGGAAAGTAATGCAACTTTCAATGTGCATCAACTGTTGCACTTGAGCAAAAGTGTGGAAATGCTTGGACCACTATGGGAAACATCCACATTTCCATTTGAAACAATAACGGTATGCTTGTAAAACTAGTTACTGCAGCAAAAGGGATACCACTATAGATTGCAGAGCACTGTCTTATGACGTCATGGGTGAAGACAGCTATTAGGGTGGCAGGTCTGCCAGAATCTCTTGCACGGCGAAAAAGAAAAATCACTCAGACACCTGCCACTGAAGTGAAAGGTATAAGGTTATTTGGAGCACCGTTAAGATCACTGCACTTAGAACAAGCTGCCGCAGAACTGTTCACTCACACGTACGGGGCATTTGATGCACTACGCTAGGCTTCACATTAACTCCATTCATCTTCATAGTACCCACTATAGTCATGCGCTGAAAACATGCTCCAGCTGTGTGAAAATGACTGATGGTATTTCTTGTTTGGCAACAAACATTTGTTCTTTTTTCCTAACTGAGCAGAAAAGTGTTCTCGTGTGTCAAGAGTCTGTCGGCTCCCTTCTTGATCTGAGAGTTAGGAAGGACGCTTTACATCTCGAAAATTCCAAATTTTCACAAAAGCGACTAAATGACCTTACGTGCCTTAGTTTCCAATCGCTACCTACCGCTGCCCAGCCAGAGGAGAACCGCTATATATACATATATATATATATATATATATATATATATATATATATATATATATATATATAATAGCGGTTCTCCTCTGGCTGGGCAGCGGTAGGCAGCGATATATATATATATATATATATATATATATATATATATATATATATATATATATATATATATATATATATATATATATATATATTTAAAAACTTTGGAAAATTTGAAAAACACGCAGAAACTGGGCGCAGCTCTCTTTTCCACAGCCACACGTGGCAACCAGCACACCTGGTGTATCAGTGAGCTGATGGCTCTGCAGCTTAGATGAACCGTTGTTAACAATGGTTAAGTTTGTTTTCATGCTATGTTTCACTGATCTGATAATTTATTTTTCAAAGAATGGTGTCAGAATATTAAGCGCTTCCAAACCGCCCCAAGGTAGAAAACTTGCTACAAAGCAAGGGTCTCAAGTTCACCTAAGCTAGCTGGCTGCAGTCACAAACGTTAGTCTCTCAAGGGCCGTGACAGTGAAAATTGAAGTGGGGAGGGGGAAGTGACCAAAATGTCAAAAAACATTGCCATTTGAAAGAAGGGCTTTCGCATATCTCACATTATTTACAGGACACTTTTTGTAGAGATTTGACGGCCGAATTCGAGAAACATACCGCTACTGATACACAGAACGGTTAAAATCTGGACACTGATTTTGAAATACATGCTTTAAAATACACACTTTTGTTTCACGGTTATGTTTCAGCACATGGTGACCGTGTGATGTCCCCTCACATAATAAAACTACTTGAAATCAGTCACATCTGGGTACCTTAACTAGAACAAAGCGATCGTTCTAGTTGCAGTAGGCGAACATATGATACCTGTGTCACACGGCAACTTTTGAACGGCCATCTAGTCGAAGGCCATCGAAACGCCACAATTCACTTGATTCGACGAAGTTGTCGCGCTGCTACACAACAGTTCTGAACGGGCGTTGAGTGGATCGAACATATCTCGCAAAAATTACGCGGCGCCGCGGATTTTTATTTTCGCATTCACGTCACCGAAAGTTAAGTAATAGAAATGCGCTTACAATAACAAATATGCCTGATGTTCTTGTTTAAACACTTTAATCGATTGTTTATTTGTAGTTGGGAATACATATTAAATTTTTAAGTTGTTGAGCAGCGAAACTCTGGCGAGCGATACACGGAAAGACAGCACGATGAAGACAAGCACGTTGTTTTGTCGAGAGTATGTGCAGTTCGCTCATTTCAAGTGGGACAAATACTTCATTAAATAATTGAGAACGCTCACATATACTGCTTTCAAGCATACTGGTTAAAGTTTTCATTTTCTAATCGGGAGTACGAGCACAGTGTGAACGAGAGATCATGTTCGCGCCGTTTCCCCTTCCGTCGCTCAATGGCCATCGAAGCAATCGAAGTTTCAATAGAGTTGAGGGCTGCTCCGTTGGCTCGATAGACTATTGACTCGATGGCCTTCGAAACCACCCATGTGGCAGCTCGTGCTTCACCACTGAGTCGATAGACTATCGGTTGGAAGGCCTTCCAAACGCCCGTGTGACACGGGTATAATGTGCGTACCATTTAGCAAACTTGAACACGTATGAACGCACTTAAGAAAAAAAGATACGGGTTGAAGACAGTCATTCGTGGTCTGGGCTGCCAGCGAAAGGACTGAGGGCTGCGTGTTTGAGACCCCTGCTATATAGCAGCCGTTGTATACAAGCATGACACACCAATTTTGGTATACATCCGATTAACGGAACGGCCAGGGAGCCGAAAGGCCGTGGAATGTAAATCATGCTGTTCATGACATGCGTGTCACGATTTTCATGATATGACCAGTCATTTATGTTCCTAATAAGGCCATGTTATGACACACCAATTTTGGTATACATCCGATTAACGAAACGGCCAGGAGAGCACAAAGTCGTAGGCGGCTAGATAGATAGATAGATAGATAGATAGATAGATAGATAGATAGATAGATAGATAGATAGATAGATAGATAGATAGATAGATAGATAGATAGATAGATAGATAGATACGCTCAAAGTCGCAGAAGTTCGCTAAGAAATGCTTCGCATTTAAAAGAATGCCAAACTTAGAATATAGCTGAGTTATTGGTAGGTATTCATGTTAAGAAGACATGACGTGGAAACACGGACATAAGAGAAAAGTCGAGAGACTGAACAGCTATCTCTCACGTATACCAGTGCTCGCACTTCATTGACAGGTATGGCCTATTACGTGGGAATTCGCAGATAAATATTTGTGTCTGCCAGACCCGTAGCCAGGAATATTTTTCGGGGGGGGGGGGCACTTGCTGAAAGCCTTGACTATTTGAGAAAAACGCCTATTTTCATGATTTATTTTCCATAAAACACCATGCGTCTTCAAAATTTTGGAGGGGGGGGGGGGGGTCTGGCCCTCTGTGGCCCCTCCCTGGCTACGGGCCTGGTGTCTACCTTCGGTCCCACCGCTGTGTGATTTTTCAGTTGTTAGCGGCGTTTCTGGTGTCTTGACTACTCTCCTGTGTGCGTGTTTGCACGCCTTGTTTTTATAAAGGGCCCCTAACAGCCTCTGGAAATACAACAAAAAACAAAAACAACTAGCGCGTTATTCCCTCTTGGAATTTCTTGTCTTTTGGTGCACTTCGTGATGCCAGAACAATGATTCACGTGACATCATCAGGGTACATACTCTCGACTGGTCCATATACGAGAAATAACGGTTGGGAATTGCCTCCCATACTGCTTTGCTATGCAGCCGCCCACCCGCTCCTGCTTCTCTCGCACGGCTATCGTGCGCGATTACCTGATTTCGCTCCATGTTGTGCGTTTGCGAGCGCGCATGCAGAGATAACAGACAGTAGCCGACAAGCGCAAAATCATGATAGCTTCAACGCTTAGTGCTGAGATTGTACGCCTGCTTTATGAAGTAATAAGTGGCGAGAAGATGTCCCCTGTAAGAAGGGTTTTGAAGGAGAGAACTAAACCAATGGTAAAGGCGCCGGATTATATGATTCTTCCAACGGACGCACTCTTTACGGCGGAGACGATGCAGCTTTCCAGGGAAAACGTGAGCCCGCTTTGACGTTTTCTTGTACATTTTTTATTTCGTTAGCAATTGTATGGACACTCAGGACAGGTTTTCACCGTCGCCGTCATGTTCCGTATCAACTCTAAATCGATAACATCGCTCCGCGCATTGTATGTTCTACCCGCGAGTAAAAGCTCGCGAGCGTTGGCAAGGAACATGGCTAAAGCAGAGATGAAACATTCTGGCCATCATCGTCACACAAAATAACATTAACCCGTGTGCGAGGCATGCCGTGGATCGCTCCTCAAGCAGAGGGAAACGCCCCGCCCGTCATTTGCTGGGCAAAGCAGCAGGATAGAATGTCTGCGGAGAGAGACTGCGTTACTCGAGCAGCAACTGTAAACATTGACTATAAGGGCGCCGTCGAGATCGCTGGCACGCGCGCTATTTCGGCAGACATCCCCCAGCTAACCGCTCGTATACCTTCTACGCACTGTGAGCGATGTCATCTCACTGCTTCGCGCTCGGACCACTGATACGACAAACTGACCGAAAAGTGCTTCTCTCCTGCACTCTAAGAAAAAAAGTCTAAAGAGGGTCACGGCCGCGTGACTCTCTTCAGGTGTGCATTTGACCCCTTTTCGAAGGTAGATGAAGAGAAAGAGGGTTAGCATTTCGGCTGGAGTCACGGGACTCTCCTGAAGCGCGTTTCGATTGACTTCCGTGATGAAGGCGCCGTTTTGGTGCGGTGGCTCGCCTACCCCGCCGACGGAGCCAGACGGGCTGGCGCCGCCCTGGCCGCGCCTCGGCCTCATCTCTCAGTCTGCTCGGTCTCTTCGAATATGATGCGTCGGTTGCGCGCGTTGCGTCAGTTGCCTATCGTGCAGTTTTGTGGTCGAACAAAAATGCGCATTTTCGGTGGCGTTGACGCCAGGCTCCGTGCTCGAAGTCACGCTTGGAGGGCCGAATATTCATGGAGCTGCGGACACGGACAACGTGCGGCCGTTAATAGTGAGTGTACTGCTTTCGTGGGTACTAGTTATACAGCTTTAGCTGGGGGTCTGCAGCAGCTGTGCGCAAGTTATCTGCCAGCCATTTCCAACAGCAGCCTGCGTCCGCGGGGCTGTTGCAGATGCCAAACTAAAGCGATCAGTTAACGGGTTAACGGGTTGACACCGTTATGCGCGTTGCTGTACAAGCCCCCATAAAATGAGCGATGCAAACAATTATCAAGGGTCATTTTTTGCTGATCGCACATTGTGTCTGCACTGCTGAAGGTGCAAGATGTCGTTTTGAGATGCGCTTTAGTCTACTTCTCAATAACAATTACATCAATGTTGAGTGTGCAGCGTGCTTCGCGCGTGGGAACGTGAAAAAAAAGCTCGTCATCAGAACGCTTAGACGCACTATATATTATGGTTTTTCTAGGCTTAAAGACGGCAGTTTGAGGTGCAGATATAGTAGGATGCTTCCAGCACGTACGCGTTAGTCAATTAAGATGGACACGCCTCGTCGGTAAGGCGAAAAAGCTAATTTTCGACGGCGCGCGTTGTTACGGTCGCCGCCGTGCACTTTTTTCTTCGTTTCTGTTTGCTCTTTTCATGGTTTGCCCACATCTGCAATGACGCTATAACAGAATCGAGTGAGTGTTGGAAGTTTGGAAGTTATGTGCGCTAATTTTAGCATATTACATGTCTGATCTCGACGTAGACGGCGTCAGCGCTCGCTGGGTGTCGTTCGGGCGCTTGTACTCGAATGTGTTTGCTGAGTATTTAAGGATGGGTTACGCTTGTAAAACATGCGGTCAGTAACCGCTCACGCCGTGCCCCTGACTGCCAGAGGATGTCTTGGGGGTCGGAATATGCCGGCGCAAAGCCGTGCTTCTTCGGAAACCAAATTTTGAAGCGATTTCTCAGAAAAAAGTGTTTTCATCCGTGCATATACAAATAAGCAGTGTGTATGTTGTGGTTATACACAGAATCCCGGATTCACTTCTCCCGCCTCTTCACTCCAGTTGACAGCCACACTCGGGGAAACGAAGGTGTCGCTTGGTGCGGCGCCTCATCGCTCGTGATGGAAAATCAACAGCGGCGTTCGCCCTGTCAACCGAGCGAAGCAGTCGGTCCTACATTTCCTGTGGTTGGACAAGACGGCGTAGGAAAAGACGTGAGTGACACCCACGCAAAAGAGCTTAAACTAATTTCGTTTGCTGTTTAAAAGAAGCTAACATGATCTTGTGCTGCAAGTTTGTCGCCAAGTGACGTGTTAAAAAAGCTACTATTTGCAAGTTGTGTTTTACACAATAGCGGCAAAAAACTTGGTTCCTTACCATGCCTGTTTGCATTTCTTGTTTTGTTGTGAGACTTCATTATGCCCGTGTGAACTACTTATTGTGCAGATTTCGCAAACTTTTGCTGCAATTTCATTTTTCATCATAATATCCCCTCCTCCTTTTCCGATACCGTTTTTATGGTGATCACGCTGAACAGGAGCGATAGCCTAGCAAGTCACAAGTCTGGTGCCTGCAGTCGTCACCACTTTTTGATTTATTCTTGATCATAAGGAATAAAGATTGAAACATGATGCCGATTTCTGCAGTTTATTTTGCACCATATGACACAATGCACATCAGGCACACATTTTAGTTGGCTATACTCATACAAGCATGTAAATAAGGAATACCTAAACTTCTCGATTACTTTGCTGCGAAAGGTGTGTTATTTTGACGAGTTTTATTCAAATAATGCTAAAACTGAACTATTCTTTTTTTTGCAATCGCTGGCCAGAGCGGCAAGTATTATTGGACCTGCTTGAAATGAATACTTCACTATTTTCAACAGTAGTCGTGCAAAAGTAGAGCCAGGGTCAAATGAGTAGCTTAAAATAATTGTGGAGTCTCTTGACGCTTCGGTGTGGGTCACTTGACCCCCGTAGGAGTGTTACCGGCAGGAGGCGTCTGACTCCCTATAAATGGTAGCGTGATCCTTCGGATAAGAGTCCATCCACTCTTCCTTGAGGGTCAGGGAACTCTCCTAGAGTGCGACGACATTGACCCACGAAGAGAGTCACCGTGACTCTTTAAAGAGAGTCATATACGTGGCAAGTCAGAACTCTCCGAAAAGAGTCACGTATACGCTTTTTTTTCTTAGAGTGTGGGAGCGGCTGCATTGCCTGACACCAGCGTTTTGTAGAGTTAAGTGAGATCGGAGCAAAAAGAGTCAGCTGCTAGCCCTCGTTCATGTAACATTACGGCGTGTACTTATCGCATTCACTGCTTCGCCCTCCAAGCGCACCCTGCCGCGCCGCGCCGCCGCCGGTCCGAGGAACCCTACGCCGTTCACGCGCCTCCGCCGGAGGTGAGAACACTGGCGTGTCCCCACCGGTGGTTTTGGGTCTGGTGCACATGTCTGCTCGTAGCGCACAGGCGACCATATTTGTATCACGCTGCATGAGTGCTGTAGGCTGAACTGGTCTTTGGTGGAGTACATTCAAATAATGAGTTCATTGCGCCCAATTCATCTGTATCTGTGCTGCGCACGGGTTTGCCAGCCAGTATGTTTCAGCGGTGATCTGACCCAATGAGTAAAGACAGTCCGCATTCTACATATACTCCAAGGAAGCATCGTTCATCAGTGATGAATTTTCCTTCAAGTTGCAGCTGTCTCACTAATTTGTTGTCGTCAGATGGTGTAGAAACACCGGGGCAGATAACTGGTACTATGATGCCTTTCACAACGCAGACCTGAGTGCTTTGCTGGCTGCACAGAGAAACTTCCACGATATTGACCTTTCCGCACCTGATGAAGTCGCTGCTCCAGGATGTGTCCAGATAAGATCGAACACGAGGTCCCGGTCACCACTCCCGATTTTGATAAAATTTACTGTAGATCTAGGCATTACACCCACAACAATGGTTTAGCAGTTAGTGTTGCGAAAAAAATTTTGTTCGCCTGAAAAAAAAATATGGAAATTTTGGCCGCAAAAACACTTCGCCAATTTCGCGATTTCTGGATTTTGAGCGCACCTAGGGAAAAAAACGGTGCACTTCTTCGTCACAATATTTATTCCCCTTAAAGAACAAGTGATATACAATCTTATGAGTCTATTATTTTCCTTGCCTGTCGAAGCACTTTTGAAGAAAAAAGTCACAAACTTGGCAAATCGCACAAAATATCTGTAATTCAGGAATTTATTGCTGCAAGCAAGTTGAAGTGAGGATAATAAAAATCGGTACATATCAACTTTGATACTTTCGCTCTCTTTTAAACTAATTTGCGTGGTTTTACCGTGCTCCGTTTTTTTACCGCGCTCCGGCTGAAACGTAGGTAATTTACCAAAAACGCCGAACTTTGAAAATGATTTTCTCAAAAAGTCCATTTTTAATTTTTCTTAAATCCCTCTGAATGAAGTCAAGGACGTCCTCTATTATTGTGCAGAAAAAAACGTCACATTATTTTGGTTGCTAACAAGTTATAGTGCGTCAAATGTGACCATGCCAGCCTAGCGGCCGCGTCGTTCGTTATGTGCTAAAACTCGGATATAAGTTGTTAAAAGTACTTGTACAAGACATAATCACAAATCAGCAGCTCCAGACCAACAAGTGCGCAGCCAGATGTCATGGCTCAGCAAGCTTTGGCTTGCGATCTGCCGCTTGACAAACCCGCAGCAGCGGCCGCTCGATGCTGCGGGCACTCACATTACATGAGTGCCGCTTCGACTGCTGGTCAGCTCAGCTTCCGCGGCAAACTACGCTCAGAGGACAAATGAGAGAAGGAATGCATCACTGTGGAAGTTAAAGGCTGTTAAGTGCTAACAAATGTCATAGTATCAAAACTCTGCCGGCAATTTCCCAGTGAGGGCCTCCAGTAGTGCGCTCATGTGTTGCTTTCTCTCTTCTGATGGCCTAACGATAATTAGGTTCATTCTATGAGCAACATATGACACAAAAGACAGCCATTGACATCTAAAGAAAGCTGTCATACGTGCTTCCGATGGTCGAAGAACTCAAACTGCAGTTCATCTCGTGCCAGAACACTTGGGTACCCCGGCTGTGAAATGAAGTGTGTCCAAGTCCGTTGATTCCTTAAAGAACCGCTTTTACAATACCGTATTGTTGTGCGTCCGCAGATAGAATATTCGACGCAAGTCGAGCGTTTATCACGATATTTTGCGGCTTCTGGCATAACAGCAGGGAAAAAGTACATGCCTGCTGTATTGAAGGCGCGCACTGGGAAATGGCCGGCAGAGTTTTCGTTGCATATTATGACATTTGTTGGCATTTAACGGCCTTTAACTTTCACAGTGATGCATTCGTTCTCTCGTTTGTCCTCTGAGCGTAGTTTGGCGCGCAAGCGGAGCTCATCCGCAGTCGAAGCGGCACTCATGTAATGTGAGTGCCCGCAGCATCGAGTGGCCGCTGCTGCGCGTTTGTCAAGCGGCTGATCGCAAGACGAAGCTTGGTGAACCATGACACCTGGCTGCGCATTTGTTGGTGTGGAGCTGCTGATTTGTGATTATGTCATGTAAAAGTATTTTTAACAACCTATAGCCGAGTTCCAGCACAGAACGAACGACGCGGCCGCTTGGCTTGCCTGGTCACATTTGACGCACTATAACTTGTTAGCAACCCAAATAATGCAACGTTTTTTTCTGGACAATGGTAGATGACGCCCTTGACTTCAATCAGAGGGATTTTAGAAAAAAATTAAAAATGGCCTTTTTGAGAAAATTATTTTCAAATTTCGTGCGTTTTTGGTAAATCACTTACGTTTCAGCCCAATTATCAAGTAAAACGGGGCGTGATAGAACCACGCAAATAAATTGAAAAGAGAGAGAATGTATAAAAGTTAATATGTACCGATTTTTATTATCCTCACTTTAACTTGATTGCAGTCATACATTCCTGAAAAACAGGTATTTTTGCGATTTGCGAAGTTTGTGATTTTTTTCTTCAAAAGTGCTTCGGCAAGCAAGCGAAACAGTACACTTATAAGAGTGTATAGGACTTATAGGAGAATAAATACTGCGACGAAGAAGTGCACCGTTTTTCCCTAGGGGCGCTCAAAATTAAAAAATCGCGAAATTGGCGGGAAAGCGTTTTTTTTTGCGGCCAGAAATCGGTATGTTTTTTTTTTTCAGGCGAACAAATTTTTTTCGCCAGACTAACTGCAAAGCCATTGTTCTGGCTGTAATGCCTAGACCTATAGTAAATTTCATCACAATCGGGAATGGTGACCGGGACCTCGTGTTCGATCTTATCTGGACGCACCCTCCAGATGTTTTCAGGGCTATTCTGATCTTACCAACGACCTTTAGTTGGAGTGTTTTTGCGATGTCTTCTTTGGTGAATTATCACTGGCTGCTCCCGTCCAAGATTCCTCTTATATACGTACGGTTAATGTCGTCGCCGAGGCAAGCCCGGAAGGTCTGTAGGAATACGCCATTCTCCATCTTAGACATAAGGCACGATGACTGGTTACTTCACATTATTGCGTTCGACAATACGAATGCTGTCGTACTGTGAGACTTTTCGTTACTCTCCGGCTTCTTGCAGTTCGAGTCGCACATGCCGGGGATATTTCTTCCGTGGCCAAGTGAACAAGTCAAGCTTACGTGACAGATCTTTGCTTGGTGTCCTCACGACGTACATCGGACACCGTGATTATCCTTGAGCAGCTGTTGCTTCTTCGAGCCAGAGAAACCTTGGAGTCACAGGTGTGGGTGCCATGCTTATCTGATCTGCTTCATTTTCATTTGTGTGCCAACCTATCCCGGGTGGTACATACTTAGGAAGCAAAACACTACAGCTTTGGTACCTAGCCAGCGTATGCCAACTGAATCTTGCTAAAGCAACAAACAGTGTCTTGGTACAATGTGCTTTAGCAGTCTAAAAGCCTTTAGTTTGGTAAGGTCATGCCTCAATATTGTGTTCTTCTTAGGGGCGAAGCTCCTTAAGCCGTGGGTCTGTCCTTCCTCTGTGACCGGTTTGTAACCACTCGTCAACGTCATCTTCTTCTACTGCATACCAGAACGCGCGCTTCTCATGAGCTAGTATGCAGTTCTGGTGTGCAGTAGCAGAAGACGACGTTGACGAGTGACTCTCGTGCCTGTTCGCCTGTGTGGCACATTTTCTTCTCTTGGTCCATCCCCCTTTGTGGGTAAGCGACACTAGTAAGAGGTCATCATCATCATCATCATCATTCTTTCGTCTTTGCTGCGCGCGTTCTGGTATGCAGTAGAAGAAGACGACGTTGACGAGTGACACTCGTGTTCGCAGCGAGTCACCGGATGGAACAGGTGGCTGTAGACAGCAGACGAACAAAATAAAAGAACACAATAAAAGTTGATTTGTATATACGCACACAGTCTCACGTATTTCTTATTGATGTATGGGCGAACTTTCACGGGAGGGTTACGGTTTTACCGATGATCTCCCCCTCTCGAGCTTCGCCCACTTATCATCATTCATTCCGTGAATATGGCGTGCTTTTTTTCTTTTCCTTCATTTTCTATTGCGCGCTCAATAATTTAGCATTTGTACATGGTCCATACACAGGCAAAGATGCAGCAGTGGTTTCACGGACAGTAACCCTCCGATCTTTGAGCAGCTGACTGTTGATCTTCTGGATAATCGCATTCGAAAGCTGTGGTCTTTCTCTTCGTTCTTCATCGTCAACTTCCGTGCGACCCTCAGCAAAAGCCCTGCACCATTTGCGAACGTGCTGAACAGACGTGCACTCTCCACCATAAACCTCAGTCAGTTGCCGATGAATCTCCATGGGCGGTGACTTGCTTACGTGGTAAAACGGAATACTGCTCGAACCTCGCACTTGGCGGGAGCGGTGATCAACAATTCCATCTCTGACGGCTGCCAAGCGAACACTAAGCGACGTAGCGAATCGCGGACGGGAGGGCTCGAGAGAGAGGGAACCACTGCGCACGGCACTGTTGTCGGATTTAGCCTAGCACCTTCTCTCGAGGCTGTAGCTCAGTGGGAACCTTACTTTTGGTACAACCCTCTTAATGTTGAATGTGGGGTGTCACCAAAGAGTGAGTTTGGGAACGCCTCACCAGGGCTGCCTCGCGTCTCGTCATGGAGTGAGGTGGAAGGGGATAAACCCTGCGGTTGTTGCGCATCTCGTCTAATCGCTCGCGCCTGTCTAAATGCGCCATAGCAAGTACTTCGGTTCGCTTCAGGGAATCGGGCCGCCGTAGGGGAGGGCCCGGGAGATTTCCACGGGACATGGCGTGTGCCACTTCATTCCCTCTGATCCCCAAGTGACCAGATATCCACTGTATTCGAACACGTAGCGAAGGGTGGACATCTAAGTGCTTCGTTAGTGTGCTGTAATGCGCGTCTGGAATGTCACCTGTCGCGAAGGCTCGAGAGGCTACTTGGCTATCTGTGCGTATCAGTAAACAACGGGCATTTTGGTAGGGTATGGCAAATGCCTCTACTATGGCAGTGATTTCTGCCATGCATTGCGTACTGTTGCTATGATGGAAGCCCCATGACAGTGGTAGTCCATCGGAAGCTATTCCGGTTCGAAAGCCCTCGCCGGTCTCAGACGGAGATGCGTCCGTGTACAAGACCCACTCTCCTGTGGTTTTTTGGATGTTGGACTCGTTCTTCGCGTCGTACTGTTTGTGTATCTCTGTCCATGTGCCGCGGTACGGGTTCGACGGTGATCTGGTTGAGCGTCGCCCATGGGGGCCGCGTTGCTTGAAATGCGACAGGCGGCGATATATCGTTGCCCAGTTGCCGAATCAGAGCGTATCCTTGTGCGCATAGTTTTCGAGGCGTGATTTGTGCTTTTCGGTGAATTTGAGCCAGCTCGTAGAGGTTTGGAAGGATAGTCGTTCCTCGAACCCTATCATATTTGGCGTATTGAGGGGTACCCAATATAGTGCGAGAAATCTGACGAAGGAGGGTGTCGAGCATGGACTTTTGGGTCTTGGTAGTTTCAATATACGGATATTGATACATGGCACGGGGAATGGCGAGAGCCAAGGTTATGCGCCTGAGTTGGTGTTCTTTGATGCCTCACGGCTTGCGCGTTGTTCAAGAGACAGTGAACTTACTGCAACTGTTGAGTTGTATGTAGAAACCACTCCTTTTCCTTGCTGTCGTCTTGCAACCAGAAGCCTAGAACTTTTATGCAGAGCTTCGTCGGAATAGGGTCATTCTTTATGGAGAGTGTAACGAGTTGCCGGTCTTCCTGGGCGCATCGAAGTCTTTCGTTTGTGAAGACAATATACTCGGATTTGGCACTGGATAGAGTGAGCCCTCTTTCATCAGGGTATCGATCAGTAGTGTCAATGGCCGACTGTAGCGTGTATTGTATTTCTGACGGGGAACCTTTTCCGGCCCATAGGGTGTCATCCGCATATATTGTAAAATGAAGGTCTGGTAGAGATCTGATATCGCGCGTGAGACCGTTGAGAGCGAGGGAAAAGAGTGTCGGCGACAAAAGTGACCTTTCGGCAAGCCTCGTTGGAGGTACCGCGTGCGTGCTTTGACTTCGTTTACCTGCACGGCAACCGTGTGGTCGGTAACAGAATTTTTGACGTAGTCGAATAGCTTATGCCCCGGTCGGATCGCCCTGAGTCCCTCGAGAACCGCTGCGTAAGTTGCGTGGTCAAAAGCACCCGTGATATTGAGACCAACTATAGTGCGCATTTGAGAGGTGCTGTATTCGGTGTACACATACTGCAAAGCAAGCATCGCATCTTGCGTACACATGTGTTTTCGGAAACCGATGACGCGTGGGTCAACCGGACAGGTTATGTCCTGTTGCCAGAGTAGTCGCGTTAGTGCCATGCGCTCCATAAGGCACCAATTGAAATTGCGAATCTTCGCCCGATTCCGCATATATAGCAAATGTAACAAAATTTAGCCATAACGTTTTGTTTTTTGAGGTATGTGCAATCTGTGCTTTGTATTTCTACAGGGTCCCTTATAAAAGTAATGCGCATGATTTTATTGTGAAGCGGCTATCCATGGCAGTGCGTTGAAAGCGATCGGGCAATATGGTGGGGGATTTGCCCTTCCAACACAGCCGGTCGCCAGTTTACTACGAGCAGTGTGGGCGGAAGTACGTGCGTCCGCGTAAAATATTTTTTTTCGAGTTTAAAGGAAAGATGGTGACTTTTGAAGGCGTCGTTTTTTTTGGTTAACACAATATTAATGAGAACTAACAGTCTGCTAGTTCTCGTTAGTATTCATTTCGAGTTTGCAACGCAGCGCAATGAAGCGTTCCCTTCAATAGCGATACGCTATCACGTTTTGCATGAAGCTTGGAAAGAATGCAACCGCAACATTATAGATGATTGAAAAGGTCTTCAAAAATGACTGCATTTCAATGTCACAGTCCGGGAGGTGGCACAAGGCATTCAAGGAGGGCCGGGAGGATGCCGCCGACGAACCCCGTACTAGACGCTCAACGCCGACCACAAACAACGAAAATATGGATAGTGTGCGCAAAGTTTTGCGTTTCCGACCATCGATTGCGTATCCAGCAAATGAAGTTTGTACCGCAGGGACAGACTGTCAACGCTGCCTTTTACTGGAGGTGCTCAAGAGATTGACACGCTCGGTCGCGTGCGTGAGGGCTGGCATCAAATAAACGCTTAACCTTCACCATGACAAGACAATACCCCCAGCCGCACGTCGTTCAGCATTACCAACTTCCTGGCCCGGAGCAACACCCCGGTGGTCCCCCGTTCGCCTTAGAGTCATCACTTGGCTCCGTGCGACTTTTTTTTCTTTCCCCGACTGAAGCGAACGCTGAAAGGAAAGCATTTGGGAGAGTGAGAAAACACCGAAAAGCATGTTACAACGCTGCTGAGAGACATTCCCGTTGAGGACCTTCAGGGTGTCGTCTAGCCGTGGCAGACACATCTCCGCTAGTCTATTGATGCATGGAGCGACTATTTTGAAGAATTTTACCCATTAACAAAGGTCCCATCAATAAATCTATGTTTCCCAGAAAATGCGTACTACTTTTATAACGGACCCTGTAATCATCCTCTTTTCTACATTTTGTTATGGGACCTGCCATGTTAATGTTTTGAAGTTATGGTAGTAAATTATTTTTATTCAAAAATGGTTTTGATGACTTGCGGGTTTATAGGCAAAATACCGTCACATATGTAAACAAAACAATGTATGAATGATACGTTTTGTTGTTAAGGCCAGCTTTAGACTTTCTTGTTTGTTTTGTTGTGGGAAAACAAGGTGGCCAATAGAGGAAGCAATGAGAGAACAACTTTTTTTGGTACAGCTGACAGTACATGGAAAGCTATTAAATGTAATTGTGGCTCATAGTGAAGTGTATGGGGCAGCGCTAGTACGTGAACAAGAACGTAAAGAGACAGGACATGCGTTGTACTCACAACTAAAATTTTTATTGGAAAAAACGCCACCTATATATCCAGCATCGTCCAAATCATTGTCATCAAAGGTGCCACGTGAACCACGTCAGGGCGATATCAGCAGGAAGACAGCCTCGTGGATATCATACACAGCTTAAAAGCAAACAGTCGATAAAGTCAGAACGAAGTAGCACTTAACTATGCACGTGTGCCTAAGATAATCCAATTCTTTAGATGAAAGGCCTATGGATGCGTGACTGATGCATTTCTCTTTTAATCTGTTGATGTGAAAAGCTTCTATTATTTCTCTTGTCAATTTAATATGATGACGTGAAAAATGAGTGTCCATAAAGTGTGGATTACATCCACCCGAACGGCAATGGTTGACTAGATGATATGAAGTGGCATTAGAGGAGGAGAGCGAGCGTAGGGGTTCTTGAAGTCCAATGTTGATGCACCTCCCACTTTGTCCAACATATACTTTACGGCACGACAAAGGAATCATATATACTGAACCTACCTTGCAGGGTATGAAGCTGTGGACACGATTAGTTTTACATCCAGCTTTTACAGAAGAACCTGCTTTTTTATGATAAGAGGACAAATCCTTCCAATCTTCTGGGGAGGCGGAAAACACCAAGTCAACCTTGTACTGGTTGGAAACATTGTTAGACCATGGGAAAAGCGATGCACATATGGCACAACAGAGAATTTGCTGGCGCTAGTTTTGCGCTCGTCACAGGCATCCGCGTTGTCTTTCTTGACCCATTTAATCAGCTTATTACATACAGGGATGATCGCAGCGTTGCCATAACCGGCCGTCTTAAGCCTAAGGAGCTGGCTATTGAAGCTATCTTGAACCCGATGTTAGCATGACTTTTTGAGTGAAGAACAGAAAGTAGATAAAAATATTGCCGTTTTCGATGAGTTTTGAGTGGGCTGAATTACCATGCAACAGCGGTTTTTTAGATCTCGTTTGATATTTCCAACATACATGCAGTGGTGTGAACAGCAGGCGTAAATCAAGATACTGCAGCTGCTGCTGCTCCATTAACTCGGGGGTGAACCGTAGGCCGTACCCACATTCTTGAAAACACTTTATAATCCTGTCGGTCCTCTGGCTGTAATTATGGTCGTTATCAAAGATCACCAGGTATTCATCCACATACTTACAGACAGCGGATGCCATCGGCAAGGCAGCGGCTAAGTTTCCTGTTAACGCGGCACAAAAAGGTATCGCTTAAAACGGGTGCAACTTTTGATCCGATGCAAATGCGTTTTTGACACACAACTTTATCTTCCAATCAATGACTGTAGATTTAGGTACGTGGACAAGATTCCCCGGAAGGATTCTATCGAAACACCGCTGCTGGCACTAAACTGAAGTGCGTCATTGAACTGTGAAATGCAAACCTTAACACTTTCCGTGAGTTCATTGTGCTGAACCAAACAAGATGAACTAGAAATCAGGTACAGGTCTTCCAGCTTTAGGCAAGACAAATTCCTTTGAAAGTATGACAACACATCGCTTTGCCACGCATTTCTTGCAGATAGTATGGAGCGAAAGGGCATATCTAACTTATGTGCTTTAACACTAAAAATATTCCGAGGGTTTTCTCTTTGGCTTTTTAAATGTCTTTGACAATATGATCAAGTCGTGCGTCGTTCAACAGACACAGCTTGTTTTCTAATCCTCTCAGCGCTTTCTGAGACGCATGAAAAGTTTTTCCCTACTGTGGCCTGTACCTTTTCATTGTACGTTCCCTGGTCTAAAACAACTAAAAAACTCCCTTTGCCTGACTCAAGAACAAACAAACCATTCTCTAGCCTATAGTTCGTCACTGGAAGAATGCTACATGGTTTACGAGAACCGGATGCAGTGGAAGACACCACACTTCACTATGATCCCTAACCAATTCGCCCACCTTTCCGTTATTCTGTAATTGTGGCGTCTCCCACAAACTTGTACATTTATTTGTCTTCTTAAGCGTTCCCTGGCTCGTGCATGACAGAAATCTAAGGAAAGAAAATAAACTTGCGCATCTTCCCGCGCACTGCAAGGTCTGCAAATGCGAACCACGATTTCAGGAGGTGACGATCCTAGGTAAAAGCAAATATCAGACAGCCCGTGAGTTACTAGAAGCCTTTTATATCAGTAAGTTAAGTGATGAATGTATAAGTGACACGTCCATATAGCTGCGGTCTTCTGAGATTAGATTGTTCGAGAGGTGGGTAGGTTAGGCAGTGTTGGGTGTTGTGCGCATGTGTGTGTCACATGTATATATCGCTATGTTTCATGCCTGAAATATATCAGTTGGAAGTGCCGCCCAAGTGTCGTCCTGTTAGTGTCTCTCTTGTGTGTGTGTTTTCTACTAGCGGTAGTATCTCATACGGCTTAGCATGAACTGTGCATGTTCGGTTCTCTATACGATTGCCACACTTCGATGAGAGTGAAATGTAAAAACATAGGTTGATATAGCTCCTTGTGTGTAAAAATTATTATGAATTCTGCTGCTATGCCATTCCTCATTATGTTTTCCCAAAGCAAAATCACGAAATTTAGTCGCGTCCACTTTCCTTGGTAATTTTATCTCAATAAGCACATGGATACACCTGTGCTGCCCTGTACCAAGCCCAAAAAGTGAAGCTTCACTCCTTAAAACTGTGATGCAATTGATGTTTGATTTGCTGTTTCTTCACATGTATAGTTTCCTTTTTAGAATACCATGGAAAGGGTGCTCGATGGTCATGTATTAAATTTTTAAAATGTATATTCATCTCAGCAAGGCTGCACAGTACAAAATTAAACAAGGAGAGGACACAGGACACAACACATATCATGTACTGTTTCTTAATTCAATTCGTGCTGTGCAGCCATGTACTCTATGATGTACATGAATGTACATCTGTCATGAATGTACTCTATCAAGTACATTCATGACTTGGGGCATTGATGACTGCATGTTTCTTTGTTGCGTGCGACAGTGTGCGCTGGAATTTTTTTAACGGAGGTATTGCTGAAGCAGTTTCAGTGGATAGTAAATAATTCTTTGCAATTAGTAATCTCATGATAACGGCGGCTCCTTTGTAACAAATCTTTCTGCAGTACTACAGGCATAGGTTGGCAAATAAATTGGACCTGACTCAGACTCACCTCACTCAAGAGATGTATTTTGGCCCGAGGGCTCACTCATACTCTGCAAAATCCTTCTCAGCCAGACTCACTCGGACTCAGATTCGCTAGGATTTCTTGACTCACTCGGACTCAATCTCACCAACATATTACTCAGTTGAACTCACTCAAACTCAGACTCGCGGCTTGACCTTAGCCTGAGTGGACCTGAATAGTCGACTCATCAGTACGTTAACGTAATATTAGCTTTTTTGATCATGGTGTAAATGCTTTTGAACGCCGATATTTCACATAATTGCTGCTCCACGATACGCCTTTTGATCTTGTACCTTCAACTATGAATTTATCAGTGGTTTCAATCTGTTTAGGACGTTTTCATGAAATACGTGACGAACACGATATATTTTATCAAGAAGTTCCCGTGAAAGAGTTTGCGAGAGAAGGTTTTAGCACCCTGCCCCTCAACTCGCACGTCTGATCAATAAATATTGAGCAGGCGCATTAATCCAAGTAAGTTGAAATACGTGTGAATACACGTGAATATAAATATAAGCCGGTATATAATGCTGATAGTATGGTACTAATGACAGGATCATTGGATGGCAATAAAAAGGTGGAGCTCACTCAGACTCACTCAACAGATATATTTGGCGCCTAGGGCTCACTCGGACTCAGGATCAACAATAGTTTCCTGAAACAGAATCACACGAACTCAGACTCACTGAAATTTTCCTCGTCTGGACTCACTCAAACCAGGAGCCTAGCCAGAAACCGTTTTTTTTTTGGGGGGGGGGGGGGGGGTTGAGCACCTCCTTGATCTGGAGTGCGAGTCGGGCAGGCAGATGCTGTTAGGTGTTATTTTGTGCTCTGCATGCCATGACAAAAAAATTCAGGGGAGGGGGGGGGCACGAGCCTGTTGTGCCCCCTGGCTATGCCACTCACTCAGACTAAAACTCACGGTCCGACAGTAATCTGAGTGAGTCGACCCCTAGAAAGATATAGATCGATTCATGAGTGAGTTTTCCAACCAATGCTACAGGATTTTTTCACATCGCTTTAGTGCCGCCTCTGTTGTCACAATTGGACGCATGCTTAGACAACAAATTTCGGCAGTACATAAAAAAAATTCTTTCGTACTACAGAGTTTTGTCGCATTACTGCAGAAACACTTCTGTTGTCACAATTGGATGCATGCTTAGATAATAAATTTATGTTGGGCCAAAAAGCTTTTCTTTTGTACTACAGAATTTTATCGCATTACTGCAAAAACACTTCTACCTTCGCTTGGGTCGCGCTAAAAATGTAAATGTACAATTTCCAGCCACAAACCTTGCAGCTAAATTTTGTACTTTTCGTATACGTTCCCTGTCACCTAGCATCAGTGCCCCCCCCCCTCACATGCATACTCTAAAATCAATTTTACAAGCGCTTTGAAAAGCGATTCTTTAGTAGCCATACCAAAAATTGTTTTCTATTACGCTAGAAACCCTAATGACTTGCCAGCACTTACGCCTACGTGATCAACATGACGATGCCATTTTGAGTCATGGGTAAAGTAAACACCAAGTAACACTTCATGCACTTTTGACAATAGAACATCATCTAAAGTATACTTAAATGAAGGTGAATTTTATATATGGCCGGAACTTAGCGATCGCCCATATAATTGCGAGGCACTCTTTCTCTGTACCTGAGTAATTGGACTCAGCGCTGGATAGAGTGTGGCTTGCGTAATAACTAACTTTTTCTTCCGCATTACTCCACTGAATATAGATGACGCCGAGACCCACGTTACTCGCGTCGGTATGGATGTCCGTTTCCGCGTCTTCATCAAAGTGAGCCAAAGTAGGAGGAAACTGCAAACGGCGCCGCAGCTCAGAAAAAGCGTCTTCTTGTTGTGCGTTCCAGACGAATGGTGCACCTTCTTTTGTAAGCCGTGTCACTGGTTCAGCGATCTTGGAGAAGTTTTCAACGAAGCGTCTATAATAGGCACAGAGCCCCAGTAATCGTCTCATGGCACGAGACAAAACGTGGCTTCGGAAAGTTTTCGACTGCTGTTATCTTTTCAGGATCTGAGTGGAGAACTTCAGTACTAACAATGTTGCCGAGGAACCGAGCTTCGTGAAATCCGAAGTAACATTTTTCTGGTATGATAATCAGTGCTGCCGCGCGAATGGCATCCAGTACTGTTCTCAATCGCTGCACGTGCTGCTAGAAGGCAGAGGTAAATTACACCATTTCCCGCTAAAGGGGACTACGAGGCGATGCGAAGCCGGAGCACTTGCACGATCGCGTTCCGTTGGCGTTCGTTGGGCATGCTACCGACCTCGCGTCGTGCAACGCGAAGAGGGACGCTACGCGCGTCTTGTCTTCCCTCTAGCCTGGACGTTAATTCTCACAGGGCAAGCGGGGAACGCGGTCGACAGGCGTGCAAGAGTGGGGCAGCGTAGGAGAGGAGAGAGAGGGGGAGGGGACGCGGATGCGCTGGTGCTCATCGCGGCGTTGCGCAGGAGAGAATTTTCGCATGTCTAGCCCGCGTTTCAGAGAAAGAGTGGAAAGGGGAAGTGGGGTGGGGGAGAGGGAAGAGGAGAGGGGAAGTGGAGAGGGCAGGGGAGAGGAGAGAGTGGAGAGAGGAGGGGGTGAGGGTATGCGCATGCGCAGTAGGGGTGGTGACGCCGCACACCACCACCACCGGATTGAACACCGCCATAAGATACTTCGCATCTAAAAAAGCAGTACATCATCAAGATAGGCGAGACACGATTGCCATTTGAGTCCGGATATGACAGTTTCCATCATCCTCTGAAAGGTAGCGGGAGCAGAGCATAGACCAAAAAGGAGCACTTTGAACTCATATAGTCCCTCTGGTGTCACAAATGCCATCTTCCCGCACTTTGAACTTATATAGTCCGTCTGGTGACACAAATGGCGTCTTCTCGCGATATCGTTCGTCCACTTCGATCTGCCAGTATCCGTTCTTTAGGTCCAATGATGAACAGAAGTGAGCGCTGCGTAACTTATCCAAGGTATTTCGATTCGTGGAAGCGGATAAAGATCACGATTCGTGACGAGGTTCAGTTTCCTGTAGTGAATACAAAACGGTAGGCTGTTGTCCTTCGTTTTGACCAGCACTACAGGTGACGAGGTGCCGCTTGGGGGCCACGGAGTGCGGACGCACGTCGTGCCGGCTCCGCAGTTTGGCATGAT
Source organism: Rhipicephalus sanguineus (assembly GCF_013339695.2). Taxonomy (NCBI): domain Eukaryota; kingdom Metazoa; phylum Arthropoda; class Arachnida; order Ixodida; family Ixodidae; genus Rhipicephalus; species Rhipicephalus sanguineus. Next base: position 161,852,477 of record NC_051179.1, read on the forward strand.
TCTCGGCACAAAATCGAGGCTTTTTGTTAAATCTTTCGCGCCAGTGGGCGAAGGAAGGTCTCGGGATCGTCTGGACACTACGTTTGCACAGGTGGGCCACATATTTTTGGTGCATCAACCGTGTTTTCCGGGTCGCCACGCCGACGCGGCAGCTAAGCTCAACGAACGCGCACTCGACGCTAGTGTCTCTGCCGCCGCCGCGGTGGGGAGAGTTCATACGAACGCGCAGTCGGAGCTGTTCGGGGCCCCCCGTTCCTCTTCAAGGGCTCGAGTGGTGTCGAAATGGAGGTTGTGAGTGTGGAAGGAGACGAAACACAACCGGAAGAGTTTGGAAAAGAATCAGGCTGGTGCGAAGTGAGAAGAGACGCCAAGACGCAAGTCGGCGGGGAGACCGGCTCGGCGGGAAATAAGCAGCGAGGGACGCCCTTTGTCGGGGAGACGCCAAGAAACAAGTGGACGAATGAGCGGGACGTCCGAAAAATCATCAAGGCGAGTCGGCTGCCCAATCTACGGACGGAAGAATATAGAGTGATCGTGCGTCCACATGGCGGGCTTAACGTCTCAGAATATAGGATGGACCGCATATATTGCTGTCTGCGGAACGCTGCGGGGGTCGGCCGGGAGACGGCGGAGGAAGACAGCATGTGCATTAACAACACGCAGAACATACTGGTCATCAGCACGCCATCTGAGGAGCGAGCCCGACGGTACGGGGCGATTACCAGACTACGAATAGGTGAGAAGGAATTTGAGACCAGTGCGTACAGGGCAGCCCCGGAGAACACGTCAAAGGGACTCATACGTGGAGTGTCCAAGAAGGAGAACCCTGAAGACATCTTAAGCAACCTGTTGACGCCACGGAACCCAGGAGTCCTTCATGCGAAAAGAATGGGAAACACGGACAATGTGATTGTACTGTTCGAAGCATTTCATGTTCCAAGATGTGTGGAGTATGGAGCGATGCTAGTTAGGTGCACGCTGTACAGGAAGCACATCGATGTCTGCTACGGTTGTGGGTGACTGGGACATAGAGCAGACGTGTGCACAAACCCCAACGACAAGGTGTGCAGGGGCTGTGGAAGCAAGAATCCAGCTCAAGATCACATGTGCGAGGTGGAATGCCAGTTATGCGGTAAGGATCACCCCACTGGAGACAAGAGGTGTAAGGCAAGATACAAGATACCGTACCTGGTTAGAAGACGTCGCTGGGAACGGACGAGGAGAGAAGAGGAGGAGGCAAGGGCAGCGTGCGTTGAAGCCTGCTACAAGTACAATGACTTCAGCGGATTACACAGCAACGGCCACAAAGAGCCAACGAGCAAGCAGTTGGACAAAGACACAAACAAGCAGAACAGCGGGAACGGCCTGGAAAGAAACCGATCCGGACCATTCTCGAGGCTTACCGGGGGAAAGAGTCCAGGAAAACGCAGGTCCTGGTCCAAATCCCGATCGAGATCAAGGCCCAGGTCTAATTGGAGAGCTAACCAAGGTGGTGGCGGCAGCAGCGCTCGGGTGAGCTTCGCAAGTACGGTCTCCGGCACTGCTTCTCCAACTCATGCTATGGGGTCCGCCTTAGAACAGGAAATGACACAAATTAAGAAAATGTTAGAACAGATTACTAGAGAGAACCTAACGCTGAGAGAGAAAATTAAACAACTCAAAGAAGAAAATGCGAAGCTCCAGCAGCAGAGGAAAACGGGTCTGATGACTAACACACCCTCTGTTAACAGAACACAGATGTCAGCCCGCTGCAGGAGACCGGGGGGGACGGCAAAATTATCGGGGTACAAATCGTATAGTACTTCTGGCGAGAAAGAGACTGTCACGACTCTGGTACACAGAAACCTCGCGGCTGTGGAGCACGACACCGGAATGCACAGCATAGACCACGTCCTGATAGAAATAATCCCCTCCCGTAAGGGAGAGAGAAGCCTCTTTGTGCTTAACATTTACAGTCCACCTCGACACAAGCCGAAATTTGGTCCACTTTTCCGTAAAGCGTTGAGCATAGCGGACAGACAGGCTCTCGTCATAGTCGGTGATTTTAACGCACCGCACGCGGCTTCAGGGATACTCTATCGAGAATATAAAGGGTCGCAACTTATGGACAGACGCTCAACACGAGGGCCTTACGCTGATAACGAATACTGAGGCAGCCACTAGAATAGGAAACAGCGTAAGTAACGGCACGACACCGGACCTAATATTTACGAAGAACGTACCAGATTCGCGATGGGTAAACACGCAGCAGAATTTTGGCAGCGATCATTACATCGTACTTACAACGTTGCATGCAGTGTAAAGAAAGCCACCAAAATCGTTCCCGAGGAGGAGGGGATGGAGGAGGTGGACAGCAAACTATCGCACCTGTGGGAAGCAAAGAATAGTATCCAAAAGCGATGGAAGGGCCAAAAAATCACAGCATATCCACGGAGTGAATGATGATGATTTGGCGAAGCTGCGGAGGTTCATCGGTAAACCGTGAATCTTCCGTGAATTCTGCCCAGTACATCATCACCGACGTGAGATCGGGCGCGTTTATACTAAAGGTTCGATGAGAGTTATGACGACTTGCAGCTCACTTTAATTTTACATGTGCGCTGTGAATTTTCATTGTTTAATCACGCACAGCGTGATTAAACAATGAAAAAGGCGTGTTTCGTTAAGCAGCTGGCGTCTTTTCGTTTTGCTTTAGAAACATCTGGTGTCTTTTCGTTTTGCTTTTAGAAAACATCTGGCGTCTTTCGTTGGTTTATTTCATCTATCAATGGCGTTTTGAACAAAATTTTTATTGTTTAATCACGCACAGGAGAAATCTCACCAGGCACTACCTTGGAGGTAAACAATGGCTGCTAATGGGAATGAGAGACAGAAGAAGTCGGCTTTTCGCTAACACTTACACTTCTACTAACGTTTCCTACTGGAACATGCCAATGGCTGCTAATGGGGAATGAGAGACAGAAGAATTCGGCTTTTAGTTAACGCGCACGCTGCGAATTTTTAGGGGCGAAGCTCCTTAAGGCGGCCCCCGTTCGTCCCTCGTAGTCGTCGTCGTAGTAGTAGTAGCAGTAGTAGTAGTCGTCGTCCGTAACAAGTCTTACGCTTTGACCTCCAAAGTGGTGCCGGTGGGAGATTTTTCCTGTGCGTTGTTGAACAATGAAAAATTCGCAGCGTGCGCGTTAACTAAAAGCCGAATTATTCTGTCTCTCATTCCCCATTAGCAGCCATTGGCATGCTCCAGTAGGGAACGTTAGTAGAAGTAGAATTGTAAGTGTTAGCTAAAAGCCGACTTCTGTCTCTCATTCCCATTAGCAGCCATTGTTTACCTCCAAGGTAGTGCCTGGTGAGATTTCTCCTGTGCGTGATTAAACAATAAAAATTTTGTTCAAAACGCCGTTGATTGATGAAATAAACCAACGAAAGACGCCAGATGTTTTGTAAAAGCAAAACGAAAGAACGCCAGATGTTTCTAAAGCAAAACGAAAAGACGCCAGATTTTTCTAAAGCAATGGTTTTCTAAACAATGAAAATTCACAGCGTACATGTAAAATTAAAGTGAGCTGCAAGTCGTCATAACTCATCAAACCTTTAGTATAAACGCGCCCGATCTCACGTCGGTTGGGCAGAATTCACGGAAGATTCACGGTTTACCGATGAACCTCCGCAGCTTCGCCCACTCATCATCATTCACTCCGTGGATATGCTGTGATTTTTTTATTGTTCAACAAAGCACAGGAGAAATCTCCCACCGGGACCACCTTGGAGGTCAAGATGTGGTACTAGCGTTAAGACTGGTTACGCACTACGACGGGGACGAACGGGTGCCGCTTTAAGGAGCTTCGCCCCTAAAACACAATCGTAATTTAAGAAAGAAAGTAGCTGCATTAGACAAGGAGATAGAGGTACATGCGAATCGGCTGAACCACAAACTGGGAAGCCACGTGTAACTTCATGGAAAGGGAAATTAGGATGGAAAGGGAAATTAGGACAAGTAATACATAACTACGCAGGAACAGAGGAAGAGCTCTTCCACGAACTTCGGCAAAAGTACTTTACAGACACAACCAAGGAACCACTTCCCGAGTACAAGGGGCAGGACAACGTTAAACTCGATGCCAGTATATCGGAGGCCGAGGTTAGATTCGAGCTCGCTCGACTAAAGCCGAGGTCTGCGCCGGGGCCCGATGGAATAACTAACAAGACGCTCAGAAACTTGGACGACGAGTCCATTAAGGCCCTCACTGAGTACATGAATAAGTGTTGGGAGAGCGTAACCATTCCGATTCAATGGAAGACTGCCCAGGTTATTCTGATTACGAAGCCAGGAAAGAAACCACAGTTGGATAACCTGAGACCGATTTCACTTACTTCATGCATCGGCAAACTCATGGAGCACGTCATCCATACGCGTCTCACTTACCACATGGAGGAGGACGGACTCTTCCCACACACCATGATCGGCTTCAGACCAAAATTATCAACGCCAGACATTATGTTACAGCTTAAGCATCAGATACTAGACGAGGGGACGCGATCTCTGGACTCTAAGGTTATCCTTGGCCTCGAACTCACTAAGGCCTTCGATACCATCACACATAGAGGTATCTTAGAGAATCTTCAGGGATTGGGAATAGGACAACGAACCTACGCGTATGTGAAAGATTTCCTCTCCAACTTTACAGCAGGAATGGCAATCGGAGAGGTAAGGCCCGAAGAGATAGAATTTGGCAGTAGGGGGACGCCACAGGGTTCAGTGCCGTCTCCCTTTTTATTTAATGGGGCGATGATCGGCCTGCCCGCAGAACTCGACAAGATAGAGGGCCTCAGGCATAGCGTGTACGCAGATGACGTCACCCTATGGGTGACGGGTGGGAGCGACGGCAAAATTGAAGAGATATTGCAGGAGGCCGTTCATAGGGTAGAGAGATATGTTGAAGGTAAGGGGCTAAAATGCTCTCCTCAAAAATCGGAATTGCTCATTTATAGACCCATATGTTGGGGACGAAAAAACCTGCAGGAAAGGCCAGACAGTGGGATATTCGCTGGGGGAAATAAAATACCCACGGTAGCGTACCTAAGAGTCCTAGGCCTCCGTATATCTGAGAACGGTCACAATGGAGAAACTAATAAGGATATTAGAGAACAGCGTCTACCAAACAATCAGTCTGATCAAAAGAATAGCCAACAAAAACTATGGTATGAAGGAGTACAACTTAGTTCGTTTAGTCCAAGCCTTTGTCGTCAGCCGCATTGTGTATGTCACCCCATATCTTTAACTACACGCAACCGAACAGAACAAAATAGAGTGCATCATTAGGAAAGCATATAAACAGGCAATAGGACTACCAATAAATACGCCGTACGACAAAGTCTTGGCGCTAGGACTACATAAGACGCTTGCAGAGGTGATAGAGGCCCACACGGTGGCACAGTATGACCGGCTCACACAGAGCCCCACGGGCAGACATATTTTGGACACAATTGGGGTCACGTATGACGTACAACATGGGGTCAAAAAAGACATTCCACGGGAAGTGAGGGAACATATCATAGTACCCCCATTACCTAGAAATATGCATCCTGAGCATCACCAAGACAGAGGAATACGTGAATACCGAAACATGGCCATAGTAGCAACGAATATTGTAACGCACAATTCAGGCAGGTTGAGAATAACTATTTATTAAGGGCTAACTTGTGCCCGAAAAGTAAACGAGAGATGTTAGTAGAGTTCCTTGCCGGAGACCAAGAAGAACAAATCTGAGAAAAGTCCTCGAGCGGGGCGTCACTTCTTCTTTACCGCATCTCGCGCTGAGAAGGCGCGTGCTGTCACGCCATTTTCTTGTTTTACCATCGGGCCGTTGTTCTCTTGGAGGGCGCACGAACCTGCGCGCGCGTAGTTTGAACATGGTGTCTGTCTTGCGTCATTATCCCTCCTCCCAAAACGCATCGTCCCGATGCGTACAGCGGCAATGTTGTTGAGAAGGTTTGATGCGTGATCTCCATTGGGGAAAGTAGTATTTGTACTGATTGGAGGTGTATAGTACAATGTTCATTGCCTGTCATAGTATGGCTTCATCCTGACCACATGCACAGTTTCTGTGCGACGTCGGCATCTTGACGAGCTCACTTGTCCTTCCGGTGTAACCTCGTAGTTTAAGGGGCCAATTCGACGTAGGACTCGGTAAGGCCCGAAATAACGACGCAGAAGCTTTTCGGATAGGCCAGGCGTCCGTATGAGAGTCCATATCGAAACTCTGTCGCCTGGTGCGCAGTCGACTTCTCTCCGCCGCAGGTTGTATCGGTTTGCATCAATGCGTTGTTGTTGTTGAATGCGGTGTCGTGCCAACTGCCGTGCTTCTTCGGCTCTCTGAGTGAACTCGCTGATGTCAGGTTTGTGCTCTTCATGTCACTTACAGGCAGCATTGCATCTAAGGGCGTGCTAACTATTCGACCATACACAAGCTGGAATGGCGTCACCTTAGTAGTCTCCTGCAATGCAGTATTGTAAGCGAATGTGGCATACGGCAGTATCTTGTCTCATGTACGGTGCTCCAGGTCGACGTAAATGGACAACATATCAGTCAGCGTTCTGTTGAGTCGCTCGGTTAGCCCATTCGTTTGAGGGTGATAAGCAGTTGTTTTCCTATGACATGTGTGGGTAAGTTTCATAATGGACTGCGTCAAATCGGCTGTGAATGCAGTTCCTCGATCCGTGATAACAACCTTGGGGGCACCATGTCGTAGTACGATGTTAGTAACGAAGAATTCAGCTACTTCTATGGCTGTTCCCCTGATGAGAGAGGCTGTCTCGGCATATCGGGTTAAATAATCCGTCGCTGCTACTATCCATCGTTTGCCTAATGACGATGTCGGAAATGGGCCAAGTAGATCCATTCCTACTTGTTCAAATGGGGCTGCTGGAGGTTCTATTGATTGAAGGTGGCCTGTGGGTTTTAATGGAGGCGTTTTGCGTCTCTGGCAATCCCGGCATGTCCTCACATAATGCTGTACAGCATCTAACAACTTTGGCCAGCAATACTTGGCACGAATGCGAGCGAGTGTTCTACTCACTCCGAGGTGTCCTGCTGATGGGTCATCGTGGCAGGCTTCCAGGATTTCAGATCGCAAGGCCGAAGGGACGACGAGTAGGAATTTCTCTCTGCTGTGCTCGAAGTTTCCCTTGTACAGGACGTTGTTTCTCATCAGGTAAGACGACAATCCCCGGGTGAAAACTCGTGGAACACACACGGGTTGTCCTTCCAGGTGCCTGATGAGTGAAAGCAACTCGGCATCAGATCGTTGATATTTAGCCATGGCTGTTGTAGTGACGGCTCCAAGAAACGGAAAGTCCTCTCCATGTTCCACAGGTGCAGATTCGACCGGTGCGCGTGACAGGCAATCGGCATCGCTGTGTTTGCGGCCAGACTTATATACAACTGTAACGTCGTATTCTTGCAACCTGAGGCTCCACCTAGCAAGTCGCCCAGAAGGGTCCTTTAGGCTTGCGAGCCAGCACAACGAGTGGTGGTCGCTCACTGCTGGGAACGGTCTACCATATAGGTACGGTCGGAATTTTCCTATGGCCCATATTACCGCCAGGCATTCTTTTTCCGTCGCCGAGTAGTTCGTTTCAGCCCTCGAAAGAGTGCGGCTAGCATATGCGACCACTCGTTCCTCTCCGTTTTGCCACTGAACCAGCACGGCACCGAGTCCCGAATTGCTTGCATCCGTGTGAATGTCTGTGTCCGCTTCGTCGTCGAAGTGTGCAAGAACTGGATCGTTTTGGAGTCGCCGTCGTAGCTCATTGAAAGCATCTTCTTGTTCGCTTATCCAGACGAAAGGCGCATCCTCTTTTGTCAGTCGCGTGAGTGGTTCCGCAATCTTCGAAAAATTCTTGACGAAGCGTCTGTAATAGGCGCAAAGCCCTAAGAATCGTCTCACAGCCTTTTTATCTGATGGTCTAGGAAACTTTTCTACGGCTGCAGTCTTCTCAGGGTCAGGGCGAATGCCTTCAGAGCTAATGATATGACCGAGGAAAAGCAGTTCATGAAAACCGAAATGACACTTCTGTGGCTTGATTGTCAGCCCTGCTGAACTGATAGCTTTGAGCACGGTGCGTAGTCGTTCCACGTGCTGATCGAAGGTAGCCGAAAAAACCACGACATCATCGAGATAGACAAGACAGGACTGCCATTTTAACCCGGACAGGACAGTGTCCATCATCCGCTGAAACGTGACGGGTGCGGAACACAGGCCGAAAGGGAGCACCTTGAACTCGTATAGCCCATCTGGGGTGAGGAAGGCTGTTTTCTCCCGATCTCGTTCGTCCACCTCTATCTGCCAGTATCCGCTCTTGAGGTCCAGAGAGGAAAAGAACTTCGCATCCCCTAGTCTGTCAAGGGTGTCATCGATCCTTGGAAGTGGATAGACATCTCGCTTTGTGACAACTTTCGGTAGTCAACGCAAAAGCGCAAAGTCTGGTCCTTTTTCTTTACCAGCACCACAGGCGAAGCCCACGGATTGGCTGACGGTTGAATTACGTCGTCCCTAAGCATTTCTTCAACTTGGTTTCTGATGACCTCTCTCTCTTTTGGTGACACTCGGTAGGGGTGCTGGCAAATAGGCCTCACAGATTCGTCGACTATGATGCGGTGTTTGGCGATCGATGTTCTCTGGACTTTCGATGACGTGGAGAAACACGAGGCGAATTCTCGTACAAGGCCCTCGATTTCCTGCTTCTGGTTCGATGATAGCGCTGCTTCGATGTGGATGGATGCGAGTATGGAGTCTATGGTGTCAGAGTTGAGTGATGCAGTCTCGAAAGGACTCAAATCTGTAATCGCAACGTAATCGTGCAGGCGGCCAATGACAGTTCCCTTCGCAAGATGTTGCACCTCATTTCCGAAATTTGTCAGAAAAACATTCGCGCACCCATCACGCAGCCGAACAATACCTCTTGCCGCACATATCCCTTTTTCAAGCAAGAGTCCAGTGTTGCTTTCTGCCATTCCTTCATAATCGGTGAATACGTTGCTTCTTACTGCAACTGCGATGCTGGATCTTGGAGGTACAGTTACGTCGTCGTCCACAATCTGTAGCGCATCGAATCGTTCTTCACACTCAAACTTCGCGATGGCGTGCTTCGTTGAGAACGACACGCACGTTTCCTGCAAGTTTATAACTGCACCATTCGCCTGCAAAAAGTCTTGCGTCAATATTCAAGGGGACTCCAAGGTCAGTGGCACTATACGTACAGGAAATCCAGATGGGGCGGAGGAGGTGGCTATAGCAATAGCACTAGCCTCCACAAAAGCCCACGTCATAATCAGCGACTCAAATACCGCTGTTAAAAATTATGCGAAGGGAAGGATCTCGCTGGAAGAGCTAATAATTCTAGCTAACTTTCGCGCCGAGCGGCTTGTTCATATTATATGGGCGCCGGCTCACTCCTCCCTCCCCGGGAACAGGCCGAACAGGTGTAGCGAAAGTCCGGGGACGGAGAGAGACCGCATGGTTAGTTACGAGGAGATCACAAAACACTACAGGCTGGAAAGGGCTCGCTTTCCCCCGGCGCACACCTCGCTAAGCAAGCAGCAGGCGACGGCCTGGCGCCTCTTACAGACGAACACGTTCCCGAATCCGGTCGCGTATCACTACTACTACCCGGAGTTATACTCCGATATGTGTAGGTTTTGCAATCGAAGGGCGGACCTGAATCATATATTGTGGGCTTGCCTCAGAGTGCCAGGGCAAGACAGAACATACGCTAACGGAGAGCAGTTGGAGACCGCACTGCTAAGCCCAGACCCAGAAGTCCAACTCCAAGTCCTTCGGCAAGCCGAGGGTGCCGCCAGAGCTCAAGGACTCATGGCTGCCACCTAGGGAAGGGAGCCCATCCCTCAAAACTTGCCATCTTAAATAAAAGTTATTTCCTCCTACAGGTGACACCCACGGACTATGGGATGGTTGTATCACGTCATGCTTCAGCATTACTTGGACTTGCTTATTGATGGCTTGCCTTTCTTTCGCACTACTCGGTAAGGACGTTCGACGAAGTGGAAAAGCACTCTGCGAATTCATTGATCAGGTTCCCAATCCGCTCTTTCTGTGGTGATGAGAGCTCTGTCCATGTCTATTGATTGGAGGCCACTGTCTACTTTCGCAGAAGCTGGCGGTACTTCATCAAGTGTACAAGCATCCGCAACATGCATATATTCGTGCAGGGACGCTATGGCTGTTCCCTTCGCCACATGCTGCATCTCATTTGCCAAATTGATTAATAGGATATCTGCACATCCGTCACAAAGGTTCACGAGGCATCTTGCTATGCATAGTCCCTTTTCTTGTAGCAGTCCGATATTTCCATCTCCTGTCTATCACAATCACGGAAAACATCTTTTGACAAGAACTGTGACACTTCAAATGGGGCGGCACGGTGGCACCTTCGTCCACATATGGAGGGGTGAAATGATTGGTTGGTGCGTATGACACATGGTGACGGTGTTCTCTGTAGTAAACTAAACCTGAGATTCTTGCAAGTCGATGATTGCGTTGTTTGCTCGCAAAAAGTCGGTGCCTAGGATCAGCTCACGCGACCATTCGGGAAGAACAATAAAGCTGCCGACGTACATGAATTCCCTTATCTCTATCCTGGCGGTGCACAGTCGCATGGGGCGGACTAAGTGCCCTCCGGCAGTACGTATCTGAGGTCCGGTCCATTCAGTCAGCACCTTTTTCAACTTCTTTGCGAGCACGCTACTGACCGCTGAGTAGTCTCAACCAGTGTCTGGCGGCACAATACCGTCGAGGACGTCTATGGTGACTAGCAGTTCGGAAGTAACGTCGCCATTACTACACTTGTCTCTCGTTGCGCCACTGCCGTTGTCCGGTGGGTTTAGCGGTGGAGGGTCTTGCCTCCATGCCTCCACAGACCGCTGTCTCTAGTTTTCCCGAAGTGGGCTAGGGGAACGATGCTCGGGAAAGTTGACGGACGATAACTCGGCGACCGATAGCGCATCGATGCTGCCGACCTTGGTTCACGTTGGTGGGTGCCCTGAATTGTTTGGCTGGAGGAATCGCTGGAGGACCTTAGGTCAGCTGCACTTCCTGCAGCTCCTCTCTTACGACAGCCCTCACCACATCCCGCAGGGCGTCGATGTTGCTGGCGAGGGTTTCTGACAGCGCGCTAACTGAAGAGACGCTCACGTCCTTGTACTGTCGTGCACGCTGTTGTAATGCCTTCGCCATCGTCGCTGCCTCTGATCTTAACTCTGTTACGGTGCGCGGCGGATTACGCACCAGGCCTGCAAAAATCTCCTTCACTCCACGCATCAGGTGCCAGAACTCCTTCTCCTCGGTTATGTTTGGCTCGGCGGAAGAGCCGCGACATGTCTCCTCGGTTATGTTCAGCTCGGCGGAAGAGCCGCGACATGTCTTCAATGTACATGACCACGCTCCCATTGTTCCGCTGGTTCCACCCCTGAAGAGCAGCCTCTGCCTTCTCTCTGTGATCCGTCTTCGGGTAGGTGACAAGTAGCCGCCTTCAGAAGTCGTCCTATGTCAACACCGACGCTTCGTGGTTTTCACACCACGTACACGCCATTCCTGCAATGCCACATGCACGTAGGGAAATTTTCTGGCTTTGTCCCAATCGTTCAAATTAGCAACGGGCTTGAAGCCCTCGAACCAGTCCTCGGCATCTTCGAGAGTCTCACCGTGGAAGACCTCTGGTGCCCTGGGCGAATCCACGATAATATGAGATGGAGATGGTGTCCTTTGAGGAGCCATCGTATTGTCGTTTGAGCTCACGGTCTCCGGTGGTCTCCATGTACCGAAGAGAGGGCCAAACTCGGGCTGCTCACCACGTAGGCTGCGACTCGTGCGTTGATGGACAGACGTTAAATCTCCTGGCTCCAGTGTTCGGGGATCTGGACTACGCACCCTACCCTGTGGTGGGCTTGGAATCATACCCCGCGCATGCACCAGAATGTTACCACCAAATGCAGCGGCTGGCGCTAAAAAACCCTATTTATTCAAGGCGAACTTGAGCCCCCGAACTAAAGGAAAACAACCTTAAACAAAAATGTTCCACGCTAGCTAGCTCGATTTTGTCGACCTCTTTATCGCATCCACGCGCGAGCCGCTCATACCATGAGCCGCCAGTCACCTTTTTCACCACTTAGTGTGGTGGCATGCGCAGTCCGCCGGTGCATTGGGCGCTGTGCTTGCCGTTTGTTTCGCGGCATTTACAAACGCAGGAAGCGGCGCGTGTCTTCGGAGGATGTTGAACAACTTGTGGCAATATATTATATATGCCGGGTGTCCCAGTTATATTTAGCCAAAGGTTAAACAATAGAATATTAGAGGCAGGCGAATGAAATCAATTGCAAATGGCTGACAGTCACATTGCGCACTACACACAAGTTTTGTTTTGCAAGTAATCATTGGTTAATTAGGATTATTTAACTAAATTGCTAAATATTGACTTTAGGCAAAAAGTGCGACTTGCAAAGTTCGAGAGCGTCTTCAGAAACGCCCACTGCCTTATTTTCGATGTAGAAATGTCACGTATACCATTTTTTCCAAGCTGCAATGAAAGCCCGCGAAATACAAAAATAACCATGTTAATAGCGCATTCGCGCGGTAGCGATCGTGCTGCTCTCAGCCGTGGTTTGAGCGAACGAAATCAGTTGCGGCCGCGACTCGCCGGCCCCGTTGCAGCGGTAGGACGATAAGTTAACGGTGGTTTCTTGGCGTGCGCTCGCTCCAACTTGCGCCGTCACGCGCGCCAACTGGCTGACGCGGGCCAAGAAACCGCCGGCCACGTGTACATCAGCGCTTGTGTCGTCGTTTTCTTCTCTGCGTCCGTGTTCCGTCTGGGCTAATCATCATGATCATTTTCTTACTCGCCCAATTCGTTATCCTGCTACAGTCCTTGTTCTCGTCGTGGTGTTTCCTGCTCTTCCCTTGAGGTGTTCACCCGAAGAATTGTTTACATGAAGCCCAGCTTAAGGTCTGTTTGAGGGGGACACGCCCGTTTTCGGGTGGTTTTCATGCCAAACTCTGGTTGACACCAATTAGGTCATGCTGGTTGTGTGATTTATAAACGCTTCTCTCACATGCAATACGTTTTGAAGCAGGGTGTCTAATATTACTTTTTTGCGCTTATTTTCGTTTCGAGGTTGCATCATAACTGTTCTGCGCGATCATGGTGCCATTTCTTTTCACCGTTTTGAAAGCATGGCGCACTAACTTATTTTCACCCTTTCCTTCTCTCGTCCATCTGGGTATTACAGTCGCCAAAAGGATGGCTTTCTTGGCCAGTCTCCTGACAAATGTGCTTTACACCATCTCCAACGACACCGCAAGATCACGACCTGCACTTAAATATAACGCTAGAGCAAGCGCAGCGCTAGGTTAGCGCGCGAGCACGCTCACATGAGCACCGCGAGCAAGAGCACGCCCACTGTTGCTCAGCACAGCGCGAGCAGAGAATGCGCGCACGAGCGCCTCGAAGAGCGCACGCATAGCGCGAGCAGAAAACGAGTGGGGGGGGGGGGAGAGAAAGCACGCGTGTGCGTGCAGGGAGACAGAATGCGCACAACCGCAATGTAAACAAGCAGACGGCGGAGCACCATGTGCTACCGCATAAATAGATTTACAAACGGGGGGGGGGGGGCTTTGTTCGTCTTGTGCTTTCACCGGAAAGCTTGCGTTGAAGTTGCAGAGGTCACGTTTGTGACTTCGCTCGCTGCAGCGGACGCGTTTGCGAAAGGAGCCCGCTGCTCAAACACACACAAAGTAACAACGGTGACAGCGGTTATTTCGCGCTCGTCACGTGCATACATTTGCGTTCGTTTCGTGCGTCCTTCTTTGTATTCGAGCAGCGCGCATTAAGTGTCGAGCTTTGAGCGTTGTCAGTTCGCACTCATGCTGTGTGTGCTCTTTTCGCGCATCCTTTGTGCTTAAGCAGCGCACTGCACATTTCGAGCTGATTGCCGTTCTTCGCGTGACATTGTAATTTGTTGCTGTCGCATTCACTGCTTCGACCTGGCGCCGAAACTCTGGCTTTTTTTATTGCCGTAATATATTTTCACATTTTAAATGTTTCTTCTGTTTCCAAACTGTAGGTGAACGCGAGTTATGTCCTAAAATTTAAAAGAATAATAAGATGCCACGTATTCTTGTGCCATGGACCACACCAACACGTATCAAACGTTTATTTTTTTATTGAAATAGAAAAAAATGAAGGAGTTGTCACAGTTGCTTGGTCACAGCTACCCCTTTCTACATAGACTACACGCAGTGCACACTACATCTAAACTAGAACCTCTTACTCTGGTTTGTATACGTCCTAGCCCACATAGGATCGGTCGGTACGTCATGCACGCAAGGGTGCGAGAATGCTGATTTGAAATTCTTCTAGCCTTCTTCGGTATTTGGTGACGGTGTTGTGCTTACTTCGGAATATAACGTAATAGTTTCGACAGGCGGTCGCTTCCAGCATGTTTCATTTTTAGAAGTGGAAACGCAGGTACCATTTTCACATTCACCTTCTGTGCAGGTGTAATTGGTTCCGAGCTTCATCTCTCCGTACGGCACGGAACTGTTGAACTGAAATCGTAGAAAAATGAAGAAGCAATTAGCGTAGGAGCGCCAATATCATATCGCGTTATTACACCAAAATGCAATAAAAAGAGCATGCTCATAATTATTTTAAAAACTTGTCTTTGAAGCATGTTTTGCGTCCACTGCATGATAAGGAATCATCATGATATATTCAACTGTCTTGCGGTGCCCAATGTGAGATTACTGAGCAAACCTGGTATCTCACAACATGCACTATATTGCTTTCCTCGGCTGCCCCTTCCGTCCCTCAAGGCCCATCATCTTAATGAGGTCCGTGAGGTTAGTGTCATGATCCAATAAATGACCTCCCAAAGTGTACGTCTCATTTCCTTCTTGATAACATCTAGAATACATTCTGCGCCTGTTTCGTTACCGACAGAGCCTCAACGAAGCCGTAGGCAAAAGTGAGCTACCACTATTGAAGGCAAAATATGCACAAATACAGTAGTGAATTGGGAGCATTTGTGTAAACTAAAATGTTGACGCCCCAAGGCCTCTAGGCGTAATACTGATGTGTCTCATGCGACGTACCTGTACAAAATTATGTAAATGTATTGCTGCCATATGCGCTCTACGAACGGTTTCGTCCTATTTCATCTCAATGTTTCATACACGCATGTCAGTCTTTCCAACAGTCCTATTCGAGACGGCTGGGAGCATTAGCATTTCGTACATTTGTGCGACATTCTGGTCTTTTCCCGTTCTCATTAGTATCAGCCATACAAAGAATTAGGGAAAACAGTGAGCTCAATGACGGATGTATCGAAGCGCCGCACATGCTAGCTGCGCAACGCAACGGCTGTACAATGGACATGGTTTTGAATATGGCTTCTGAATCTATACTTTCAAAATTTCACTCATATTATTTCAGATATAACAATCACTTTGTCTACGGGCCTATTTCACTGACCTCCTGAAAATACTTGCACATAAGCCGTGCGCTAGGTAGAGCACAACACATGACTGAAAACAAAAAAAAAATAGAAAATTGCAAAATAGAAGCCGTAAAGAATTTAAGAGCGCACTAAGTTGAGAAGGGCTGCCTTGAGTATTTCTGTTTAAGGAGCTCGTTTATTTAAACAGGGCAGCATAAAGTACCGAGTCTAAATTTGACTGTGCCGAACCGGTTTGTGCACTGCTAAAGTTATGAAAAAGAGTTCGGGAAAATCTATAATCGTTCGCGAACATGTATCATTACTCAACGGGTGCTAAACTGATCGCGTTTAACACAAACCTGAGCGAAACGCATATATATATTTTTTTAGTTCGACACCCTAGTGTCAATACAAGCGATAAATGTCAAAACAGAAATTCGATGTTTAATAAATATTTCGTCCGAACTATCGCGATAAATGGACGAGCGGGTTCCCCCTGTTTCAACATTTATTTAAAGCGCTTGAATGCTGCAAAAAAAAACATTAGTTTGAGTGACCAGAAATAGAGGTTATAAAAGTGAGAACTAACAGACAATAATGCCAGGAAAAGTATAGGGGATGTTATTGCAGTATTTAGGATATAAATGTGACGAAATTAAAGTGGACCAAAAGATAACTTGCCGCCGGCAGGTACTGAACATGCGGCCTTCGAATAACGCGTGCGGTACACCACCACTGAGCTACGGCGGCGGTCAACCTCCCGTCCACTTTAAGCGTTATATGTAGATGTTTTACGCAGATGCTTTATGGGGAATGTATATGGATAAAATAGAGGTTATCTTTCAGTGTGCGAAAAAAATATGTTGCAGCTACTGAACAGGAATTGCCTAAAAGCATTGAAAATACTCGTATTACTTCCCATTACCGCTCAGAACATGTTGCACTGCAAGCGGCGGCTTTTTTTAACACGAAAGTGTTTTATGCCGGGGTTCACAGAGACTTCTTTGACGTATTTCCGTCGCGGAAATTACGTGAAAAATATACACGATCAGATGACAAAGAAAAAAAAGTTCCGTCAACGGGCATCGAACCCACGACCGCTCGGTCCGCATTTACAGAGGCCCGGCACGCTATCCACTGCGCCACGGTCACAGACTGTAGAAGTTTACAAACGCGCCTTTTATATCTACCACTCTCCCGGTCGGCGGGGAGGTCTTGCCCTCTGGGAGCGGTAAAGTAATTCGTCATTACTGTGGCCTCCACGATTAGCACCTGCAACGCGTTACACGTCCATCCCATTCGGCGCGTTTTCAATAGAAGTTCAATTTTGTCAATGAATTAACACACCGCGAGGTGGCGAACTTGGCCCTAGCGTCGTAAAAGCGTCGGTCTCGCTCATATCATCGCGTTAATCCAAACCAAAAATAGCTCTGCGACGCGCGCCTGCCTCACCTGGCTGTAACACTGCGTTCACCGCGAGAAAAATAGCGGCCGGACTACCGGGGCGGCACGACGCGCTTTGCGTTTCCCTCTAGTCCGGCCGTGGTGTTCAATCATATTTAACATGCCGCGGGATGGCGACCAAGTTCTCAATCCAATATGCGACGCTCTTCTGGCTATCACACCTCTTTCTCTGATTACGCTTTCACCGTTAACTACTACAGCTACCACAAGAGATTGTTTAATCATTGAACGTGTACGTTAGTCGTCGGGATGGAGATGTACCACCCATCATCAAAGTGGGTGCAACCACGTTAAACGCTGCTATAGCTGCCAGATATCAATATACACTGTGCAAACTCTCTTACGTCAATGTACAGTAAACATTCTGTTACTTCTGTAAGGGCACGCTGTACTTCCGTGTTATTCCGATTCCTATGACGGAGGGATCAACCATGTTTTTTAAACATTACCTGCAATGAAGATTGCTTTATTTTCCTATGGTATGACTATGCACTCTGAGAAAAAGAAAGCAAACGTGTGACTCCTTTTGAAGGGTACTTACTTGCTAAGTATACGATTCCGTTTAAAGAGGCACGTCAACTTTCTTTGGAGATCACACGTCTCTCTACAGAGAGTCGTGTGACCCGCAAGAGAGTAAACGCGCCTCTGTAAAGAGAGTCATATACCGGGCAAGTCAGGACTTTCCAAAAGGAGTCACACGTTTGTTTGTTTTTTTCTTAGAGTTTGGTGCACCCATTTGTCACAGCGATGTTCCTGATGCCTTGAACTTGGCATTTCGTGCAATGTTGTCACAAAAATCTCTTCATGCACTACAGAACCTTTTATATTTCAATTTTACACTAACGGAAGGCGTCAATTTCAGACTAGGAGACATAGATAAGGCTATTGGCGCCATGCTGTGGTCGTCATTCTGCTGGATTGACGGAATGAATGCCGAGGTGTTCATAATGCGAACCATGTATGTCGATCTTCTGTGTCGTATTTCATCAATTGTTTGGCGCGGGCAGAGATCCGAATGACTGAAAAATATAGAATATCATTCCACACTTCAAGAAACGTGATCGATGTTCCCCAGGCAGCTGTCGTCCATTTTCACGCGCGAGCGCATGCTCCAAAATCACGGAACATATCGTCTTCTCTCACTTGGCTACTTGGCAAAATTCAAATGATATTTTCATCCTGATCAACATGGCTCCCATAACGATCACTCACTTTCAGGGCTGGGCAAAGATACTTTGAATATGTATCGCGATACGATACAAGATACTCAGGCAAGAAGTATTTGGGATACAGATACAAGATACTGCAACACTGATTGTATCCGATACGATACATTCCAATTGTATCTTAAGATACTTCGATACATTCTGAAATTTGTTAATATATATGTATATCTATACAATGAGCATTAAACGCCTCTGCACATAATTGTTCGCTTAAAAATTTATTAACGGCGACCATTCTGCTTCATTTGAATGAAAACTGTCTTAGTATATGAAAAGCTTTGTAATTCTGCTGAAGGTATATCAGTTTCGTTTCGAAACAACTTATTGGCGTTGTTTCAGCTGCTTAACATGACAGCTCTTTATATATTTCGCTAATAGCGGTTCTTGTTTGTAGCTTTTGTAACTGATGGGAGCTAGTCGCTGCTCTGCTTGCTGATCAGTAAGCGGGTTGCCAAGTAACCATATGAACTTCTATAAGAATCCTCCGCACGATGGTGCAAATACCGCTGTGGAGTTCTACCTTGCCGGTAAACATATTACGGTTTTCGCAATAACGTATCACCGGACAGGTGTACGTCGCCAAGAACATGTGCAACCCAGAAACGTCTCAGACGCATTGTACAGTCGCGCAAAGCGCTGCAGGACACCGCCGCTATTCGCATTATTGACACTTATAGATCCGATTACCTGGCGATTAGCAACAGTAAAAGGATTCAGGGAGCCTAAACAACGAAAACAAATACATCTAAGTAAAATAGAAAAGTGGTTCCGTTTCAAACACAGCGAATAAGTAGAGAAACACGATACAGGAGACACCCCTAAAGCTAACAGTAATTGTTGCGTTTTACGTCGAAAAACCACGATATGATTATGAAAGACGCTGTATGGAGGGCTCCGGAAATGTTGACCGCCTGGGGTTCTAAAACCTACATATAAGCACTAGAGGTGTGCATGGGCTCCGGGTAGCCCGAAAGCCCGACCCGGCCCGCGGGCCGGGCTCGGGCGGGCCGACGTATTTTCACCTCGGGCCCGGGCCGGGCTCGGGCTACTTGGAGTTTTATCGGGCCGGGCTCGGGCCCGGCGCGAAGCCCGACTCAAGCCCGAAATATAGACAATGAGCGGGGATTGTTTTCGAGCAGGTATACAGCGCCTTTTCCGCGACCGCCCTTTACCGCTTTTCCCTTCCATTCGCTACATTAAACGAAAGGGGAGCAGGTAAAGGACTTTCTCTGTTGCACTCCGACAAACAGAGAAGTAACACCATCTGAGCTAGTGACGGCGCCACGCGACTGTTCGCGTTAGATTTAAGGCCAAATGCCATATGAGTGAAAATGTACGCGACAGCGGCGAGCGACCCGACGTAGATCGCCTTCGTGCAAGTTGACGCTTGCATGGGCATACCCCATACACGTGACGCCTTTCGCGAGCGAACTCCATTGTTGCTGGCATGAGGACGTCTACTTGCTTGCTGTTTTTGCACGACAATTTGTAACCGGTGTAATAGAGACTGTTCGACGTGTGTCGTTTGATCACATTTGCTATTCTCAATAAAACGACAAATTACCGGAAAACGATGTTTTGTTTTCGCAGCGAACCTTCAAAAAGCCGGGTCGGGCCGGGCCGGGCCGGGCCGGGCGGGCTCGCCGCCCTTTGCAGTCGGGCTCGGGCGGGCCTTCGACAAAGTCAGCGCGCACGGGCCGGGCTCGGGCTCGGAAATACGGCCCGTGCACAGCTCTAATAAGCACACGGGCCTCTACCACTTTCCCTCCATCGAAATCCGGCTACCGCGACCTTGGGGCCAGCAGTCAAGCGCCATAAGCACTGGACCACCGCTGCGGGTAACCACTAATAGCTACGATAATTAAATTCAGTGCCTATGGAAAATGGCGTAAAACGACTCTTTGGGACGCTCATGAGAAAAACGGAGCATTTGGCATAACAGTATTTCTCGAATATCTTTGCCAACATATTTAAGATGGCGCCTAATAATTTACGTTATTATAATGCAAACTCAAATTTGCAAATTTAGTTAGCAATAAGCAGAATTATCGTTACTGTATACTCCAGGCGCGCCCAGATTATTATATATTTGTTCTCATCATCACCTTTACATAACAGTAAATTCTAGTGGAATATAAGTGTATAAACTTATATTCCACTTGAAGAAGAACAGCGGCAGAAATGACGCAGACAGTTAAAGCTAGGAATAAAGCAGAGAGCTTACATTGGCAGCACGTTAAAGGCATATTGCAGTAAGCAGACCGGCAGAAAAAAAAAAGAACAATAGAGAGACATAGGTAATATACGGGATAGAAAAGAAGGACAGCCAAGAAATACCTTCTGCTAAAAATGAAATTATGATTTTAAAAACTCTTTGAATAAAAGAAAAACAGACGTAAGCCAAGATAGCGTCTGTTAGGTGAGTGCTTGTTCTGTTAAATCCAGCATCGGTACCGTTGGTACTATAGCTGTTGTAACTGCTGGACACCATCACTCCAGTTCTCACAAGCCTTCAGAAGTGTGTTGTTTGAGAACACTAGCAGCAGCACCATGACTTCACCGTCGACAAGATTTTTGGTTGCATAGGACTGCGCATACAAGTTGCATAAAGCAACGAATGCGCTGCTCTAGTTTCAGCCACGGGGCTGACTCACCGCCTGTGATGTCAAGCGCAGAACTACCGTTACGTCGACGGCAGTAATGATTTTTCTCTCCTCCTCTCTCTAAGTTTTATTCCCCCTCCCCCCCCCTTCCCCAGAGCGGGGTAGCCTGCCGGACTCAGCCCTGGTTAACCTCCCTGCCTTTCTTTCAACCTTATTCTCTCGATATATATACATGTACGAGATCCTTCAAATCGCCTAAGTGTGAAAGCCACGAGAGGCAAAGCAACCCGCCATTTTTGCATTTTTCAAACTTCGTAACGAAGGATCACACAAGAGGAACTTCGATAATGACTTTACAGCGGCACCAGCATGTGTGCGAAAGACGCCGCACGCATTGTAGTACGCGGCATAGGAGAGTGGCTAAGTGCCAAGTGTCATGGCGCTAACAAAACTAAAAAAAAAACGATTAAACAAAAGTTCAGCAGGGCGCAGACGTTCACGCGCTTGTCTGTTGAGACGACGCGAGCGCCACCTCGTAACTCTGCTCAACCAATATATAGGGACGCTCGGAGCTTATCGCCTATCCTCGCTGGAAATCTCTTGCGGAAAGATAAAATAATGTCACTGTCTTTAGTTTTATTCCGGTGACTTAGTGGCAGTAGCATTAGCTTGAGAAGCTCGAGCTCAGCGAACGTTTATTCTTTCGCACGGTGGTGGTGCGATCGCAGTATCTTGTATCTTAAGATACACGATACATTCTTCAATATATCAGAAATACAGATACAGATACTTGTTTTGCGAGACGTATCGCGATACAGATACAATATACCCAAAAATATCTAAGATAGTATCGAAGATACATGTATCTTCGATACTGCCCAGCACTGCTCACTTGAATCGCTGCCAGCTCGAGTTATAATATTAATCTAAGTTTCAGCTGTAACGTTCCAATCGACGCTGTATTAGATTTTGAAAAACCTTTCTATATGAGCCCCTATCCTTGTGTTTTCCTAATATTGTTAGGCCTAAACATTTATACGCTTTTTCGTAACTCGATCAAATGTGTCTTACCTAACCAAAAACAGTGCGTATAAGCTAACAAGTACACATTATCTGTTTATCCCGTCCCGTCTGCTATACACCTCGGAACTGTTTCTGGGCCGCTTCTGTTTCTAATCTGCATTATTGATCTACGCTAACATCGCTAATACGTCTTTTTGTAGATGATCGTGTCCTGTACTGCCATGTCAGAAACCTCGCTGACGTCTCTTCCCTTCATGAGGATGCTTATTTTTTATATTAAAGGTTGGTTTTGTTTGCTACGTGGTTCCTGTAAATAAATACCCGAAGGACTTTAAACATTTCATTGCATCGTCGACCTAACTATCACCCCTTCATGTATTATATTAATACCTGTACTACATCGATCATGGATTCCTTTCAGCGCTTAGGCGTTCATTAAAGAAATGTGTGTCTTGGGCTAACTACGTAACCCGCATGATCGATTCAGCAAACTAAATTGTTGGTTATCATTGCTGTAGTCGCTTCACGGCATAGCACTAAAAAATTGCTCGTTTAAAAAACGCTCGCGTGACATACCTTCAGTTTGAGTGTGTTATATGACCTTTAACAAACTAATTTCACAAAATCCCTTGAATCTCTTCAAAATCGTTGTGCTAGGCTATGCTTTCGCCCCGCCACGGTGGTCTAGTGGTTATGGCGCTCGACTGCTGACCCGAAGGTCGCGGGATCGAATCCCGGCCGCGGCGGCTGCATTTTCGATGGAGGCGAAAATGTTTGAGGCCCGTGTACTTAGATTTAGGTGCACGTTAAAGAACCCCTGGTGGCCGAAATTTCCGGAGCCCTCCACTACGGCGTCTCTCATAATCATATCGTGGTTTTGGGACGCTAAACCCCAGATATTATTATTATTAGGTTATGCTTTAAAAATACCCACATCACAATGTTGTTTCTTCAATAAATCTAAACTAGAGCTACCGCCAGTCGCAACCAGACTTTACATATCTGGCCTATGCCGGTATAACAGTTCTTTTTTTTTTTCACTCCATGCCTTGTAACTGCCGACTGGCTCAGCTGGCCTGTCGTGTTCACCAAACAGGCCATCCGATCTCGCTCAGCCCACCACGAGCGCCCACGGAAAGGCCCCGCCACTATATTTCTGTAGTCATCATTCTGACTTTCTCGAGACTTAAATGACGTTCCGAAGCAAACCATGTTTATCTGCGATAGAACGCACTGTGGATCTGCCATCGATGCCCTCATTTATGCCGATAATTCTTCATCGTTGTAGTCTTTTCTGTGCTCACCATTCGTGTAATTTCCAATCGGAACCCTTGAGATATATTAAAATAAACTGTCAAAGAGCATGACGGAAAAACTTGGCGAAGCTTGCACTAAGCCGCGCAAGGCATGAAACAGCGAAACTGGACAATTCTGAAGACTAATATGGTTGATTAAAGGTTGTTTCTAGGCCTTAGCTATGTGATGCAGGCTGTTCCTGGGTTATTTCAAGGTCGTTTCTGGGCTTTAGAGAGGTGATGCAAGGTTGTTTGTACGTTCATTCTCAGCGCAGGGAGGTTCGAGTTAAGCCACAGGCAGTTACGGACGACATGAGTGTCCAAACTCCAGAGACAGAAACGCGCGCCGAAACCGAGCGTTCGCCTTTTTCACATATCTACGGGCACGTCATCGTTGGTGTAGGCCTTCTATCGCTTCGACGTCTTCCTGCAGCCGCCGCTGCCTTTTCCGTTACCTAGTATTCTCTCGCTTTGCGTACTTAGAATCCTCGGCTCGCCGCCGTCGCTTCGCAGCCATTTGTTGTTAGGCTAACTGTACCCTTTTTAAATTTTAGTCGACCAGTGGTGAGTAGTGGGAATTGCCCAATTTCTGTGGCACATACCCGTTCATGATGATGATAGCTTTTCGTCCGTCGCTCAGGGAACGATTTGCTAAGCAGCTTTGATGTTAAAAGAACGAGTTTGACTCTGGCTCGGCTTCAATGCGCTCAGTTTCGTCCAATTCAAGTCCTCTCCTGAGAAATTAGGATGTGCAAAGATTCGCGAACTGATTTGGCTAAATAAACGCTACCTTCGCCACGTAGCAGATTGTTATTCACTTAAATGCGCTTAGCGGAAATTATTCACGTAGCTTTACTCCAGTGAGTGGACTGCGAAGTTTCCAAGGATTGATATTAGAGCACTGCATGCGCTCGGGCCTACCCGAAAACCCGGGCTGGGCCGGGTAAAGTAGATTTCGCGGCGGGCCCGGGCCGGGCTCGGGGCTGAAGCTCCGGGCTTATAGTCGGTTCCGGGTTTGACGTGACGGGCTCGGGTCGGGCCGGGCTTGGACTTTGCTCCGTTTTGAAAGGGACACTAAAGTGAAACGCGGAATCGGTTTAGACGGATAAAGTGTGCTCTGAAACTCCAATGTAAGTGATTTCACCATCCTGAGTTGATTATTCGAGGAGAAAATCAAGGTGAAAATTCGATTTTTAAATTTTGCCCTGAAATCTCCGCGCCTGAAGTCAATGATATGAAACTGTATTTGTCGCATTTTGGAGACATTGGCTAAACGAAATTTTCTGAAACTTGGTATGTTAAGTCTATGGCCCCCTCAGAGGTCAGGGTACTTCATTTTTACGGATTTTAAACTACGATGGCACCAGTAGACACCGTCATAATCTATGAAGTCATTGCGTCTGCTGCGCAAGTTTCAAGGTGGCGTCGCCATCCACATTTTATTTTTGTGCGTTTTCTCGCTTACCAAGAGTCTTGTCGCAGCGAGTGTCGTGATTTTGGAGTTGTAAAAAGGTAATTTACTGATAATCGAAAAATTGCTTTTCTTTTCAATGCTCCTTTATGATTGTTCCACATACGTTGTGCATAAATATAGTTTCAGATTCCATCTCGAAAAAAAAACGCTTTTTTCTAATGCGGAGCAAGCTATTTTTTAACTTTTATTAGGGACAAGTACTGAACTTCATTTGCTTCTAGCATACGGGGCGGGCCACTTGATTTATGTGAAAGAGGCGAGCTGAAAGTAAATAGAACATTCTAAAAAGACAGGGCATGCAAACCCGGACACAAGAAAGAAAGAAGACACGGCAGCACAAACGCCGACTAACAACAGAAGAGCCACAGCGGCGGAAAAGAAAGAAAGCACGAAAACTTCTCTGATTATGCCCAGTCAATACGAGAAGCTATCAGTCCTGCACGCGTGGGGGTCTACGTGAAAGATAACTGTTAGATTTCATTTTTATGCAAGCTAATCGACGGTTGGCTGAAGCGTGGGCTACCACTTTTATCAATATGCCAATCCACAATCAGGTGCGTTTCTTCATTCCCATGCCGGTACAAAACTGCGCATTCATCGAATATTGGCGTGCACTTACACTCTCGACAATGTAGATAGATTAGAAGGTAAGCCTCCGGTTAGCGATCTAATTTGTTCCAAGAATCTCTGCTTAATGCCGCGGCTCGTCTCGCCTTCGTAGAAGCGGCCCCAGCTGAAAGGGACCTTATACACCACACTAGCACGGCAATCAGTAAATTCGTTGGTGTGTAATATGAAACAAATATCTGTCCGCTTCTTGTCTTTTACTCGCTCATTGTTCCTCCGCACAGCGGCACAAATCTTACCTACTTTATTGGAACCCGTGAAAACAATATTATCGTCGTAGCTACTTCATACTATCTTTAGCCTGTGGGACACGCAATGAATGTACGGTATACCGACCACACGTTTCTTCCTATCGCTTTCTGCAACCATGCTCGGACTTAACGTAAT
Source organism: Rhipicephalus sanguineus (assembly GCF_013339695.2). Classification (NCBI taxonomy): domain Eukaryota; kingdom Metazoa; phylum Arthropoda; class Arachnida; order Ixodida; family Ixodidae; genus Rhipicephalus; species Rhipicephalus sanguineus. The sequence continues at coordinate 161,878,082 of NC_051179.1, forward strand.
GGACTTCTTTAATCATTCAGCGACAGTGGCCATCGCATCACGAGGACAACCAACATCTAAAAGACGTGTAACATGTGCGTTAAACTATCACTCATTTTGTGCTGACACGACTGGGTGAGGGAAGACTTAAGACAAGACTTAAGGCCAAATTTCGATCAATGTGCAGTTTTGTACCAGCATAGGAATGAAGAAACGCGCCTGATAAGTTCAGGCATGGCATATTGAGAATAGTGGTAGCAAACCGTCGATTACCTTCCATAAAGATAAAATCAAATGCCTTAACATTTATCTTTCACGTAGACACCCACGCGTGCCGGATTGATAGGTTCGCCTATTGCGTGGGCGTGCGCAGATAAGTTTTCCTGCCTTCTTTCTTTTTCGCCGTTGTGCGTCTCTTGTTGTTAGTCGGCGTTTGTTGCGTCGTGACTTCTTTGTTGTGTCCGTGTTTGCAAGCCCTGTCTCAGAATGAATACTGGCCAACTAGCTAAGCCCTCTCTCTCTTGTTCTAAATATACCAGGCGCTTATGTAGTTAACATACCACTATTCAGTCTTTATTGGCATTTGTTATTACTTTGTATCCCAAACGTTATTCTGTAAGCGCAGTAATAAATGTAATATAATAAATTTATACCTCTAACATCGTCGCAAGAGTCACCACAGAGCTCCAAAGCGGGGATACGTCCTTGAAAGTTTCAGCCCTCCACTTACACGCAAGGACTGCATGGAGCCTTCTTACATAGAATTTCTATAACGACATTCTGTTTCCGTGGTTCCGTCACGGTGCCCAGTGGTATGTCACACGAGATGGACACGCACAGCCTGCTTTATGTGCCTACATTGTTAACGCCTGAGCTTTCGTCTGGTTCCGCTATATCAGGGGTCTCAAGCTCACCTCAGCCAACGGGCCACATTCATGAAAGTTTACTCCCACAAGGGCCAGGACTGTGACTAGGATAGGAGCGGAAGTGGGGAGGGGGGTGTATAGATTGTACCAAATGTCAGCTAACGTTGCCATTTGAAAGACATTGGTCATATCTCTTATACAGGTAATTTCTGAAGGGAATTTGGCGGCTAAATTCCAACAACATATGGGGTCCTCTCCCCGAAATGGCTAAAATGTGAACGCCGATTATGAAATCTTGAGTTTTGTTTCACGGGTATGTATCAACAGCTGGTGGCCACAACGGGTGCCTCACCAAACTAGATGCTTTAGTCCTGCCGTGCATGTGTAGCTATATTGTTAAAGGGGGCAGGACCCCTGTCAAGCATCTGTAGCTTTTAGTCCTGTCTCCTCTTTTTCAATGTGAAAATAAAATGAAAGTTATTTATTTATTTATTTATTTATTTATTTATTTATTTATTTATTTATTTATTTATTTATTGAAGAACGCACTTACCTACAAAACGTAAGAAAATGGGACGAAGACAGTCATATGCGAGCCGCGGACTGCGTGTTAGAGACCCCTGCGCTGTATAGTGCGAGAGCTACATGATACGGCCGCCACAGCATTGGAGTTTGCAGGAATAGCGTAGTTCCATTAAACAAAGCGTGACGCAAAGTATATTCACTTGACGAAATATCTCGCTTGAAAAAAAGACAATTATGAATTCCGTGCCGGGTGATGTCTGTTTACCTCGAACCATATGCATCCAATGAGCGAGCGTCGAGAAGCTTATTCACGCCTTTATTACCAAACTGGAACGAACCCCGAAAATATATCGAAATCGCTTCATCAACCTCCTCCCAGATTTATGGGCGCAGTACAATGACCTTTCAAGTATGAACCAACTCGTCCAGCAGCAAGTTTTAATGAACAATGACCACCTGCTACCAGTATACAACATCGTCAGGAAGGCATACACCATTATAATATGGGAAAGAAATAAGCACGGTGCAAACCGTGCATAACATACACTGCTGAAAACTTAAAGGAGAAGCCCTCAAAGAGGAATTTTATAGACGATATTGAAGAATGGCACAACGCTGGGAACAAGAGAAATGAAGAGATAAGCTGGACTGCTATCTTTGTTCTGCAAAGGTCCACAAAGAAATCCGAAATTTGCTCCAGTGGTGGAAGACAAGAATAACGACTGCCGACGTCTCCACAATTCGCAAGGCCTATGCGCGCTCCTGCGGCTAGCGCAAGCAGCGCAAGAAATTTCATCGCTGCAGGATATGTACAGTACACCATGCTCAGTAAGAGCGCATGGTGTACTTAAATTCAGTGTCTCTTGATAATCTGACATTTCCCATAATCACATGTGAAGAAATAAACTATAAATTTGCCACAAAATCTTACAGACTCTATATACTAGCTGTGGTGTCAGATATGAAAATAAATAATGCTATTACGAATGGCCTTTTGGCTGCTTATACGTATTTCGAAAAGTACACGTTGTGCACGTGGATCTTTATACTTTTCATCTATTGGTTTGTGTAATTTACGACAAGGTAATAAATTTGGCTTTCTTCCTCTATCTTTCTTGCTGTGTTAAGGTGATATTATACTGAAGATAGGTGTCACATATCCAGAAGGGTGCATGATCGCCTTTATCTTTAGAGCATGCTTTACACTTCAAGAGAGCGCAGTGGGCGTTCTGTTCTCTGTATCCTCTCTTTTAAAGACGATAGTCTTTCTTGGGGAACTTAAACGCAGAAATTTTGGTCTGTCTTTCTGTCTGTCTGTCTTTCTGTTTGTCGGCACGTCACTCGATTAAGCCACCCGGCCAAAGTTGAACCACTTGCCCAAGGGCCAGCCATCTTGAACGGCTGACTAGGTTCATACTTGTGTACATTGTTGTTCAAAAAGCAAACATTACGCATATCTGAGGCGCAACATCACTAGGTAAATATTAGGTGGTGTGTTCCTTTAATAGAAAATACATAGATACATAATTCGAGAGACCCTAGTTTCTTATGCTGCGCTGAAAATGCGACTGCGCTGAAACTTGCCTTCCTCCGTGCCCTCTGCACGAGCTCATTGTTGTGTTTTGGTTTCGGTTCAGTATTGCACTGTACGAATGCCATGGTAGAGTGTACTAGAACTGTCGAGTGGCTTGAACGCGCCTCGCCGCCTGATGTCTTCCGCGTCGACCGTAGCGGCGGCGCTGCAGTCACTCGGTACTGAAGGCGCGCAGCGCCGCGCGCAAGAACTGCTGGGTTCGTCGGCGGCACCCGGCTAATCGGCACTATTACTGATGCGGCTTTCGTTGCGTGTCTATCATTATTAAGCGTAGGACTTGTCGTAAGCCATGATGGACGAAACTTCAAAGCTTTTAATGAATGCTTGCTTCATAAATGCCTTTGAGAGATACTGCTAATCAGTTCTTGTAGCCGAAGTGACTGCTGGAAGGCACGAAAAATATAAAAATGAAAATGGGCTGATACCGACCATGAAGATTTACGATCTCGGTGTAATAGAGCCGAACTCATTGCTGGGCTAGTTACGTTACTGTCAATTAACTAGATGCCGAACGACCGCCAGAAGAAAGAGACAGAGGAAACAGAAAGGGCGTGCCTTATTCCGATTTCTTTGTTTTAATGTTTTCTTCTGGTGGTGATTCGGCGTCTAGTTTATTCAGAGTAACTGAGCTGCTCTATTGGAATTTAACTGTGCTCAGAAAACTCTGTGCTGATATTCTGCGGAAAGCACGCCGACCATTTACCGCGCGTTGGCGAAGCTGTGTGTACGGTGCGTATCTTTACAAATGCCCTGTGTAAATGTGACTTTTTCGACATTACGAGGGCGGAAAGGTAAGGGAAGTCAATGGTAACTCGACCGGTACAAATAACGGTCGTCCTCAAGGGCGTTGCATGGATATTGTTATTGGCGCCGGGGGGGGAGGTGAGACTTTACTGCCCGCATTTGTGCGTGTAAATATATATACGCACATATATATAAAACATAATATCGCAAAGGGTAGAGCACCACCGCCCCTCCTGGCTTGACTTTTGACACTTTACAGATAAAGCAACGAAATTATAATATAACACAAAACTTGCATTGTGAAAAACAAGTTTTTGCAATGGTATCGATAGGTCAGGAAAAGTGCAATATAAGCTGTCCATTGAAAAGGAGAACTGGTTGTAGTGAATTTAGGCAGAATAACCGACGGGCTATATTTACATCTGCGCATTTTAAAATGCTTGAGATAAGCCCTGATGCATGAAGTTTGCGCCTCGGAGCGCGTCTTCGGCTCGGTTCCTGCAGCTGCTCGGCTTCCTAACCGATGCGTAGTAACCGCGGAAGCGTAGGCGTGCGCAAGGAGGGGGGGGGGGGCAGGGGGCAGCCGCTCCCCCCCCCCCCCCCTATTCACCTAAGATGGAGGGGGGGGGCGCAAAGTCTGCTCCATACATCGACTTAATAGGGATGGTGGGGGGGGGGGGTGGCGCTGCGACGAACATTCGCCCGATTTCGACCCCTCCCGCTGAAGGGCGACCCTGCGTACGCCTATGCGCGGAAGCACGCTGTTAAAACAAGATAGCCTTTCGTCATTACAGAAACAGAGCAAAACTGGCAGAACTCAGCCGCCACTGGGCGCAATCGAGCGCAATTGGAGCTCATATAAGGCTCAATGCTGTGGACAGGGGCGTAGTCAGGGGGGGGGGGTCCGACCATACCTATTTATTTATTTATTTATTTATTTATTTAACATACCTTACAGGCTCTCGTTAGAGCATAGGGTAAGGGGGGCTTGCAGAAAAAAAGAAAGAAAAGTGAGAACGTATACAGTTCAAATATACAAATAAATGCAACGTAACAGCGACACTAATAACAGTAATAGAACATTGATTACAAGGAAAATACAGTCACCAAGTATATGCACATCCATACAAATGTCTATGAAATGATGCTAGGTGTAGTGAGAGAGTAGTTTCTCGCGGAACGCATTGTTGTTAGTGACTGAAACTATCACGTCGGGAAGATCATTCCACAGTGAGATTGCCTGCGGCAAAGCAGATAGGTTGAACGCGCGTGTTCTGCCAAAAATACGCCTAAAGCTGCGCTGATTTCGCATGCGTGCAGACATGCGATCCGGTGTGTGTAGAGGGAAAGCGCATGGATTTCTGCTATTAATGTACTTGTGAAACAACACAAGGAGGGCTATCTTGCGGCGGATATCCAATGGTTGTAAACCGATCTCGCGTTTAATTTGTGATACACTGCTGTGACATTGGTAGTTCTGAGTGATGAAGCGGGCTGCTCTGTTTTGAATGGCTTCGATCATCTGTATTAAATAGTGTTGATAAGGTGACCAAACTGGTGAGGCATATTCTAACTGTGGACGTACGAATGTTAAATAGGCTATTTTGCGGACGCTCGATGTGGAGTAATGGAGATTTCGACGTAAATAACCTAGTGTTTTGGATGCCTTGGAACAAATGGAAGTTATGTGGGAAGACCATGAAAGTTTAGAGTCAATAATAACCCCTAGATATTTGTATGATGTGGTTCGAGATACTTCGCTATTTTTAATTTTGTATGAAAAAGTGGAAATCGAGGTTTTTCGGGAAACGGACATTATTTTACATTTTGAAGTGTTCAAGCTCATTAACCACTTATTACATCAACTGCAAACGAGGTCTAGGTCACCTTGAAGGGCCTCATGATCAGAGGAAGATGTTATGGTTCGATAAATGACACAGTCGTCTGCGAACAGGCGTATACGGGATGAAATGTTAGTCGGCAGATCGTTGATGAAGATTAAGAAGAGTAGAGGGCCAAGGACGCTACCCTGCGGCACCCCTGAAGTGACTTCTGCGATATCTGAATGAGAATCATTTGCAAATGTGAGCTGTTCACGAAATGAACAGCTCACATGGCTGAACCCCCCCCCCCCCCCCGAAAAAAATTTCTGGCTACGCCTCTCGCTCTGGATATTATAGAGACTGCCGGCAGAAGAATGGTAGGCTTTCGTCGCTGGTTTTTTTTATTTCTTCGTAGTCACTTACGTACAATGCAGCGCGGCTCGAAGTGTTGCTTGCAAACCGCACAGCACTCAGTGAGTAGCTAGGTGCAAAATCCGATTGTCGCTTTCTTTGGGGGACGGCAGGCTCCAAAAATAGGGAACATCTCGGCGCAATTTCGGCACGCCTGCATATTCACTCGTGCACCATGGCGCGTGCAGGCGTTGAGACACGATTAAAGCTCAGTAATGTATTAAACGCGCTGAAAACGCGCAATTACACACTTTCGTAGGCGGCGACGCGCGCGTGCCAAGTGCGGACGCTCTCCACAGCTTCAGTACAAAGTGACTACAGCGCCGCCGCTACGATCGCCCGTCGGAGCATTACCCGAGATGCGGCGCGGCCGCTTCGATCGTTCCACTGCCCCCTTCTAGTACACTGTAGCCATGGGGCGCCGCTCTGGCGTTTCTGTTTTACCCAGGCGATGTGTAAATAAAAGAGTTTGTAGAGTACTCGTTGAGTGCGGACGTTTCTTCTGCTTTGGCGCTTCGCGCCAAACCGCGTGTTTGGGCTGGCTCGCGTCCCCACCGGTCGCGTTGGTCACCGCCGGTCTTCGCTTGCTGCTGCGCCGGGACTACCAGCCCGCAACACAGCACTCATGTTTCCCGACGTATTGCCAGATGGTGTCCATATCTCACGCAGCGCCTCTTCTATCGTCTTTAGACGACATTTTCAGCGAAGCACGCAGATACGCGGCCGATTTTTTATTGCGTTTTCTGTCGAAAGTGAACTTATCCTGAAAATCGGTCTTTTTGCTACAATACCTCCTACAAAACGCCCTAATTATCCCCAACGTATTTGTAGAAAAATAGGCACAGTATTTCACTGCCGAGCAGACATTCATTCTACCCAGTATGTCCGCTAAACGGTTTCCCCCATGAGACCATTTTTACATGAAATTACTGCAGGTTAAAGTATAATTGTGAGCGAAACACGCGCCAACAAAGCGTAGATATTTGACATTTAAAACACCTTGCTGTCGATTCCATCTTCGGACAACAGCACCTAGATTAGTGGCTTAGGCCCCAGTCGGGCCCGATCTGCCGTCGGGCCGGGCCTGGCAAGCGTTTTTCTCGCCTTCAGGCAGGGCCCGGGTCTTGCTTTGAGTCACCGCACCTGGTTCGGGCGGGTAAACTTCAACGAGTTCACGGGCCGAGAGTCACGGCCGGTGAAGTGCTCTAGTCTAGCCGCCATCAAGCATGCGCATAGCGCACCCCCCCTTTCCTTGCCACCGGCTTCAGCGCTGTCTTCGTTATCTCGGCATCGCAGTTGCTACCATGATTTCAGACCACCAGGCTCCGTGTGCCGTTAGCGGTTGCGAGTACTACAGTTTTGCGATTACGCAAGCCGAGACTGACCCCGGCATTCAAGAACGTCCGTCCACTCAACGCTCCTCCTTGACTCGAAAATGACGATGGCAGCGCCGCCCCTAGGTAGAAAAGGTCACTGCATATGAGCGATAATGGCCAGCAATTTTTGAAACTCGCGACATCACTCTTAGTTGGACGGTGGCGCTTTGATCAGCTCGGTCGAGTGAAAGACCAGCTTCAGGTCGAGGCTCGTTTGAGACTACGGGGGTGAAAGGGGGCCAGCTATCACTTTTGCCTATGCCTCCACGCTGTTGTCAAAGAAGCATCGTGCCCAAGAGACGCGTCGCAAATGGCCGCAGTTTTCCGCCGCTCCTCACTGTATTGCATACATAATCATGCGAACGGCTGTTGAACTTCGCATTTCGATATCTCGGAGCATGAGTGCGCCAGAAGACTTCTGCGAAATGAAACTGTGCGAAAACCCTGTGCGTTTAACGTTTCAGCACACACGTGCCTGCTTACTGCAGCCAATGAAAGATAAATATTGAATTTTAGTAAACTCAACGACATCAATAATTACCACTTCATTCTGTGTCCCCCTGCGCACATAACCTGACTACATAGGTGGTCTTCACTTACATCTTAGCGCCTGATTTAAACAAAAACAGTTGCTGCAACTTCGATCATCCTGTACATGCACCATATGTCACGCGGAAGTAAGGTTCGCGATCCCAGTGATCGTAAACATGAAAATGAAAGCAGTAAATGACGAGTGGATATAAAATGGCGTGCAATGCTTGTTTGGTTAAAGGCTAAGTTGTGCCGTTTCTTTTTACGCAAGAGCCATATCCAGAAACCGAAAATGGGCTAAATTTCATGGGAACGTAAAGCACGCCTAAGTGTGTACATCACATTTCAAACGTTTATAACCAAATGGGGCATTTCCTTATTGTAACGTGAACTCAAAGACGCTGTTTCGAATCGAAAATAAGCGATATCCTGCACCTGTTTGGATCAAATCGCTCCATATTCATTAAACCAGCGCTGCCTCAACAATTGCGACCAAAACAACCAACGTGGTAGCACTCAGACAGCTTCATTATCATTTGTAACCTAGTTGCTTTGTTTACGCGCTTTAACTCCACATTTGCTTTTTCTTGGGCTAGTTAGAACTTCCAGAAGGACAGAATATTGTAGGGCAAAACTCGATTGGAAAGAGTTAGATGCCGACTTTTCTACTCCTGCCTGTTTTTCAGTGTTTCTTTTCGAGCTTTGCGCTGCAGTATCATATGCTTCATTTGCTCCGAAAGGGTATATTCTAAATTAAAGACAACGGAAATGAAGTTATTGGGCACAAGTCTGTACCCTGAAGAAGTGATTCTAAACGGTGCGGTACAAAACCGGTTAAGAAGCGAAGAAGACGAAGAGCTGAAAAATTTTTGGAGCTTTTCGGTAGGTGCATAAACAATTTGGCCATTTGGCAGGTTATGCAACACGGTCTAATCAAAAACTAAAATTCAATAAAAAACGCTTCATTTTAATTGATACAGTATCGTCTATCAGCTCTTAAAATTTTCAGACTTTATGATCCGCCCGACTCTTGGCCGATCCCCCTGAGTGGGTAGGTGCCATCATCCAAGGAGCATCATCATAATCATCATCAGGTGCCAGGAGCAACAAAACGCTGCCGTCAGTCCAGCACAACGCGCCTGTTTTCAGGAAGAGCCACTCGTTCTTCAGACGCGTTCACACTTGGCCTCGAAGAAGACGAAAGTGGCCAAACTCACTGGAAGTCCCCTCGCTTTACCGCCTTAGCGCCGGAAAAGCACGCCGCGAGCTTGACGCGAAAAAATCGGTCTCGGACCTATTTTTTTTGCAATGCGATAGCGGAACGTCTTTCCGCTTCACGGGAACCCGTACTTTGGCTGCGCTAGCTTATAAACCACGTGATGTAAACATCAGGCCGCAAGTTCAAGATGGCGGCTAAGGAGTCGGCATGGTTCGCATCGGTGCAATCGCAAGGTACCAGTGTATCATGACAAAACTCAGAGCCTCGACATGGACGCGTTCCTCGAGAGGCTGGTCTCGATTGCGATTGCCGAGAGTACTGTAATTAGCGGAAGGTGCATCATCGGTGAGTCGGTGTGGCCCAACGTATCCCACTTTCGCACAGCCGGGCGAATCCGTCGCCGCCGCTGCCGTTTTCATATTTTCAGCACCCCAAATAAACGTTTCCCTAAACGACACTTTAGTCTTGGGGAATTCCGCCATAGATATTGTTCATAATATCAAAACTCTTGGAGTGTACTTTCATAAAAATTTGTCGTGGGATGCACATGTCAACCATCTGGTTGGCCGCATTTCTAAAACCGTAGGCCTGCTCGCAAAATCACAATTTTTGCTTCCGAGTAGTATTAAACGGCAGCTTTATCGTGCACTGTTTTCTTCTCGAATGAACTACCCATTTCTTGTCTGAGGCACCACGACACAAACAAACATAAATAGATTACACATATTACAAAAGAAAGCTATCCGTCACGTAGCTGGAGTACACTACAAAGCACACACCGGGCCGCCATTTACACGTTTTTCCATAATTTCCGCTCACAACTCATACGAATACAATTTAGCCCTCACATGCAAACGGAGTCTCAAGTTTTCTGATAGAACACTATCAAAAAAACTCACCCATACCCTTTCCGTAATACGGAAAACTGGATTATGCCATATACTCGTTTAATTATGAGTGAGCACATGCTCTGTTACAGACTTCCAAAACTTCTAAACTACTTCATAGAACATAAAATAGTGATCGAATCTACTAGTAAGAAAACATTAAGACATTTTTTTGTATCTCTCCAGTAGTTTACTCCTGTGGACAATTGTACGCTTCTTCTTTCTTGGTTTATCTGTATTTCTATAGTGTTCTTATTTCTCTTTCCTTTGTTCGCAAAATGTAATTATGTATATTCACTCAGTTTCTTATAGTCCAGAAGTATAGCACGTGGCTCTGTGTTTTTTTTTTTTGGTATGCGTATGAAGTATGTTTAATTTTATATAAAAACAAAAACACATGAAATGAATACTCTTGCGGTATTTGTTGTCACGAATGCGCGTATTGGGTGTTTTTCCTTTATACTGCATCTGCTGTCATGCTGTATGCCTTGTAAGGGGGGCCCGAATCCCCGTCAAGGGAACAGTGCTTCACTTTTTGTTCGGGCCTCCTCCATTTTTTTTGTGTGTATACGAAGAAAAGTAGAATAAAATTGAATTGAATTGAATTGAATTGTTCGCTTAAGTAGTGTCTGCTGGTGTATCTCCCGAAACAACGGTTTGAAAAGATGCAAACTATTTCTACTCCGTGTTTTGCATGCAGAACTTGAATTCGGCATAAAATTAAATGCTCAGGAAAGGATCAAAATGGAATGAATTCTTGAAGTGGTGAAGGCAGCGGCGGCGGCGGTATGCAAGAGGGGCAGAACAAATGTGAACGATTTCGACGCGCTGGAACACGGTTTTCCGGCCGATTTGTAGTTCTCGCTTTTCTTTCGCTTCTCAAGTGTGAATATGCTATTTAAATCTACTCATCGCGATTACGCCCGTGAAACAAAGGACGTCACCGGCGAAAGCGCAAGATAGTCTTAATTTTGTCGCGAAATATTGCTATATCGCTCATTCGCCGCCATTAGACTACGTTTCCGTAGCCAATTCAAGCCCAAATGAAATGTTCCAATGTATAAGAACGAAATCCAAATTTTACTTACGAATACTGTCAATAGTGAGCTGTATGGATTGTAGCCGGCTTGTAGTTTGAAGCATTTTGGTCACAGGAGCACACTGGCAAAAACTTGTTGGATCAGGCACGACCACATTGTCAGTACCAAACTACTGCGTTTTTCTCAGTTTCACTTAAAGTGGACTTAGCTCTTTTAGGGAAAACAAAACGCCACAATAACCGCCTGTCATTCTAAAGGAATACGGACACGTAGAGAGTGGAATAGGAATTATTTGTCTAAACCTAAACACCTGATTTACACATACGCTACATAAAAAGAGCTGATGTTCACTCATCGGCGGTTAATTATTGTGCGTAATGGCTTTCATCGCGTGTTTATAATCCCGGTGGTATGGGCAAAAAGTGCAATACAATTTGATTAGTTATGAGTCATAATTTCAATAATATAATAATATCTGGGGTTTAACGTCCCAAAACCACGGTACGATTATGAGAGACGCCGTAGTGGAGGGCTCCGGAAATTTCGACGACCTGGGGTTCTTTAACGTGCACCTAAACCTAAGTACACGGGCCTCAAACATTTTCGCCTTCACCGAAAATGCAGCCGCCGCGGCCGGGATTCGATCCCGCGACCTTCGGGTCAGCAGTCGAGCGCCATAACCACTAGACCACCGTGGCGGGGCGAGTTAAAATTTCAATCAGCATCAATTGGTACAGTGCGACAAATGTGGCAGATTCCTCTAATCGCTGGGTTAGGAACCGATAGCAATTTCTGTATTTTCTGTTAACGTGCGGTGACGTTTTAGCCACGTGTTCGCGAATATGGGTTTTTGTTCGGTTTCAATTCCAGCGAAACACTCTGGGTCAGGTATGGTTTTCGTATGGCGACGGCTTATTGTTGCTGATATATTGCGATTACTTAAGACGAGCACGAAATAAAATGCTTACCACGCATGGTGTTGAGTCATTCATAAACACCGGTATGGTACAGTTCAAAGTGCAATTTACTACAAGCTGCGAGAAGAAAAAGAAAGAGTATCACAACAGATTTGCTAGTTGCCAAGTGTAGCGCATCACACGAGAACACTTCCTGTCCACTGAGCTTATTTCCAGAAACCGTTTTTATAATTTCATACTTTTGCTCTCAATTCTCCAAAGAACTAGATTACAAGCACTTCTCAGGGTACACTGATATCGGCGAGCACAAGCGTCGATCGTCTACAGTCTGATCGCTGCTGCAGCTCTACCGTCTTTTATACGCGCAGGGTCGAGTACTCCAGTGTTACCGTTGGCGGGTGCGTTAGTTACAGAATATGCTTGAGTGAAGGCGTTATGGGCGCAATCTTATAAGAGGAGTCTAAAACAATCGAGGAGGTTCACCAGCAAATGAGGCCATAGCGCTGAAATAACACGGTCCAAGAAAGACGACAGGACGTTCCTGTCTTGGTCCCGCTCTTTTATTTTCAGCGCCATGGCATCATTGGATGTAACGAACCAACTAGGCCAAATGTCTCTGCTCTTGATTCCCAGACATTACGGCGTGGCCTGCGTCGAGTGGTGGTTACACGTGTAACGGGAAGGTTACGCAAACTTCCAAAAACTAGCGCGCGCGGCTTCTACAGATAGACGAAAAAATGATATAACTTATTAGGGCGTCGTAGCGGCTTTCATAGCTTCCTATGAAATCTTTAAATGGTAGTTAACTCTTTCGTTACGGCGCCTATAGAACGTGGGTCGATGGTCACCCGAACGCCCCGAGTGAGAATTTAAATATAGGCACCGTACACTGACCAGAGGGAGCTGCGTTGCTCGCACTGGCCCGTCCCAAGTTCGCTGGCGTTGGCCGTTAGGGGCACGCAGAAAACAGACGCGCGAACGCGTCCCCCGTGTATCCCGGCCGCAGTCCGCCCACTCATTCAGAGAGGGAGACGCGCACATCGCGTTCCATTTTGAGCAACCCCGTCTCATTATTGCGTTTTTTGTCCGCTAGGTTTTGCGTTCTGGCGCTGCAGTCGCACTGGAAAACTCGACTGTACGGTGCCTATACGGGCGCTCCTGTCAACTAGTTGCACCATCTAGCACATTCTGTAGGTACTTATGTTTCGTTTCCTGCGTAGTTAGGATTTTTCCAGAGCGTCTGCGATTTTTAACAGTGGCTTCAAGACAGCGGTCGCAATCGCAGACGACCAGGCATCGAGACACTATCGCAAATGTTGTTCGTTGGACGATTCTGTTGCGTCCGAAAGCATTTTTTCTGTTGTTTTAGAAGAAGTGGCTCCAGGGGCGTAGCCAGAAATTTTTTTCGGGGGGGGGGTTCAACCATACTTTATGTATGTTCGTGCGTGCGTTTGTATGTGCGCGTGCCTATATACGCAAGCAAAACTGAAAAATTTCGGGGGGGGGGTTTGAACCCCCCCAACCCCCCCCCTTGGCTACGCCCCTGAGTGGCTCTGCACATGATGCGAAATCATGGAAGTATAGTTAGGATGATAAAAAAATTGTAGTGTCTTAGCTCGGCTACACCAGGATATATATATAGCCTACGCTAGGGTTCAGCTGATTACCCTTAGCTCTCCTGCTTGTCAAGGATTAGCTTGATTGTCATGCTTACTGCTGCTTCAATGACACACACATGGGGTACGCATTTTGTGACACATGTATATTATTGCGATAGCAATTATATGGACAGTCTCGGCGGATTTTTGCCGTCGTCGTCGTTGCCGTCATGCACCGTATATGTATAAGTGTGTATATCTCCACATCCCCTCTCCCATTTCCCCTCTCCCATTCCCCCTCTCTACTTTCCCTCTCCCCCTCTCACCTTTCCCCCTCTCCACTTTCCTTCTCCCCTCCCCCTGTCCACTCTTCCTCTGAAACGCGGGCTAGACATACCGAAATTCTCTCCTGCGCAACGCCGCGATGAGCACTAGCGCATGGCCGTCCCCTCCCCTTCTCTCTCCTCTCCTACGCTGCCTCCCTCTCGCATGCCTGCCGACTGCGTTCCCCGCTCTCCCTGTGAGAATTAACGGCCAGGCTAGAGGGAAGACAAGACGCGCGTAGCGTTCCTCTTCTGTTTCCACGACGCCAGGTCGGTAGCATGCCCAAAGAACGCCAACGGAACGCGATCGTGCAAATGCTCCGGCTTCGCATCGCCTCGTGCTCCCCTTTAGCGGGAAATGGTGTAATTTTCTTGCTGTCGCATTCATTGCTTCGCCCTTGCGGCGAATTTATTTTTTGCTCAACACCTTTTTTATCGTTTTTATCCTGCTTGTCAAGGATTAGCTTGATTGTCATGCTTACTGCTGCTTCAATGACACACACACATGGGGTACGCACTTTGTGACACATGTATATTTATTTTTTGCTCAACACCTTTCATCTATTGCCACAAAGAGTGTAGTAACACGCTGCCGTCTCTATGGCCCCAAGCCCGGTGCAGCGCCGGCGTTGGGACCGGGCAACGCCCGGCCCAACGCCGGCGCCAATATTTGTGCCACGGCTATGACGTCACTCATTTGGAATGAGCAGATCAGCGAGGCGCGCGCTGCGGCGGCGGCTCCGGCGCGCCAGCTGTGCGCCGTATGACGTCACCGCTCCTCGCTAGTGCGCAGCACGGCTCTTGTACGTGCAGGTGAAACCACTCCGGTTCGGCCAGTGTAGCTAACGCTACAAAACCGAAGAACGAGCAGGAATCGTAGTCAGGTGTTGATCAGTACGTTGCGCATTCTAGCACATCAATTTTTTACTCCACTTGAAATGTCGTGAAGATGTCGGCACTCTGATATCCTTTATTTGTATTGCCTCAAAAGATTTGGTGACATCATCTCCATTCAGTAGAGAGTAATGTTCAGCCCAAGAAGAGTATCCGGCCGTGCCCTGAGAGTTCTGTTGCACAGTGAAGCGATTAGTCTCACAGGGAAAATCTACGTTTAGGGCTTCTTTTTCACAGTGAAAGTAATAAACAGGATTTATGTCAACAAAAATGAGTATGCGTGGTTGCAAATACTGTAGAAGTAGTCTTGTACCGAAGATGATGCTTCTTGGGAAGTAGCCAAGGGCGCAGAAATCTATATGGGTATTCTCGAGGTTCCACGACTACACGTCCCCAGAACAAGTACATTCAGAACATGTGCTACTGATTGACAAAGAGGAGAAACTACAAAATGCGCTACGGGATCCAGAAACTTGACGACCATACAAAGGCCACTCGTAACGCCTGTTTTGCCTAGTGGCATACCGACCTTGGAAAAAAAAAACGTTTTTTTACATCCTAGAGCTTTCAGACATGGTTCCACCAATTTCGATAGTGTGAGATATTGAAATGTGGAGACTTTTTGGAAGCTTACAAGTTTAGAATATTTTAATTGTGGCGGAGCCATACTTTAGGATCTTTTGATGTCTTCTTCACTGCTAGCTTTTGGTATTTGAATATTTTAAGTGCTGCTAGTTAGCATAGTTTGCTAAAATACTTATAGATAAATTGAAAAATTATTCTTCATCTTAATTATATTTATTGCGTTACATTGTTTGGACAATTTGCAGAGGGAAAAAATACGACCGCGGAACCTGATGGGACAATGCAGTTTGCACTGTGCAGACACAAAAAAGGTAGCGAATACGCTTTTCCTCTAATATATAAAACTATCGAGAAAACATTTTGTGTATCTCAGATTATATTTCGCTTTTTTTATGTTGGGAGCGCAATTCGCAATGCCCGTACACTCGCGCCGCCAAGCGGAATTCAGAAACATCCTCTCGAGGAGGGTTAGTAGACGACAAAATGGCTGCACTACGCAGTTTCTCCCTTGTTAAGCTGTGCTAGCCTCAGTGTTAACGCGTTGGCAGGAAAGGAACACTACGACTTTGCATGTCCCCTGCATCAGTGAACATACCGGGCCTTCCATGGCACGAGAAATCTGATTCGTTGCTGCAAGACGCAAAGTTTTCGTGAATATACGCGGCAACTCACGCTTTCAATGATAGCCCACGGCGTACGCATATCAGCTTCGCGAGGTTTTCTGTAGCCACGTAAGTTGGTTCAGTGTTATCGTCTGACATGTTCACTTGAAACTCACCCTGTTTTTCTTGTATATAGAATTCTTCAGTGTTTTTTGCAGTGCATGAATCGCATAACATTGTACGCGGGAGGTCGCGCATGCTCGCGATGTGCTCTTCTATAACTGAGCAATCTCAAGTTGGCGATACATTATAGGGCGTCTATCCTTTGTCAGGAAAGCGCTGTTATGAGTTGTGCGAGCCACCTTTTAGTCATTCGAGGATGCGTCCGTTACCCGCCTTTCGTGGAGAGAACGCTCTCAACGCTGTCCTTCACGAGTGTGCTGGTTTCATACCAAGCTCTGCGCCGCTTCTTTTTGTACGTTTGTTGATAGATGGCAGCACACTGCAAGCGATTTTTGACCGGTTTGAGAGCAAAATGTTCTCCGGACCCAGACTCCTTTCTCAATGTAAACATGGTGACGCAGAGTGGTCGAAGTAGTTCGGCGGAGGAAATTCTTCAGATTGCTTTCAGCAGGGATGTTGAAAGAAACCATCTTGAGGACGAGGATTTTTCACTGGACGTAGAAGACTGTGAAAGCCCCGAGAGTGACAGCGAGGATGAACGATCAGCTGCTAACTCACGAGGAGCGAGTTGCACTTCACGTCCCCTCGTGCGCTAATGTTTTTTCACGCTCGTAAGTCACTTTGATTGTATTTAATGTATAATATCCTTGAGCGAGATCAAAATAAAAGCATAGTTTTTCCTTGTGCGATACATTAAAATAAGGCCTCTATCCTTTGTCAGGAAAACGCTGCTATGAATCGTGCGAGCGACGTTTCAGCCATTCGCGGCGAACGCTCTCAACGCCGTCCGTCACCAGTGTGTTGGTTTCATAGCCAGCGCTGCGCTGCTTGTTTTTGTACGTTTGTTTATAGGTGGCAGCACACTGCAAGCGATTTGCTTGTTGACCGGTCTGAGAGCACAATGTTCTCCGCGCCCAGACGTCCCTCTAATTGTAAGCGTGGTGACGCGGAGTGGTCGATGTCGTTCGGCGGAGGAAATTGTTCACATTGCTTTCAGCAGTGATGTTGAACTAAACAATCTTGACGACGAGGATTTTTCACTGGACGTAGAAGCTGCGAAAGCACGAGAGTGACAACGGCGATGAACGATCAGCTGCTAACTCACGAAGAGCGAGTTGCACTTCACGTCTCCTCGTGCGTTAACATTCTTTCACGCTCGTAAGCCACTTTGAGTTTAATTATTGTATAATACCCTTGAGCGAGATCAAAATAAATGCATAAGCTTTCTTGTGCGCTGCATGTAGCGCAATTATTGTGCATATTACGGAGCACCGCATGCCGTCAACACGTTCAAGCTCGACCAGCGAAGCGAAATGGTTAGAACGATGAAAGGTGCAGTCACGGCCACAATCCACGCTTCTCGGCGAACGTCTCCTGTTCTTCACCAGTACCTTCCAAATGGCATTGTTGATCGACGAATTTTTTGCAACGTCGAAGAATTCAACGTTGCGAAAAGCATACGTGTGCATTCTTTTCGATATTCATCTTCCGATCGTGCTTATCGAACCTGCAACATCTGAGCGAAGTGAATTGCATACGTCTATCGTCTGAGCATGGCTGTGAGACGAGCCCTACTGAATGGGATATTAAATGTTTGTGTTCCGTTGAAGAAGTAACTCCGCATTCCTGACTGCGCAAGTAGTGACGACGGCGTAATATCTTTGCAAACCATCACCGCGCTAAACATTCGATAGCGCTACTCGCTAGCGGCCTACTACTGCGGCCAGTCCGTCAGGCAGTGTCGGTACGTAATACCTCGAAGTGCCGTTGAGTTCATACGTCAGTCCTACCTCATGCAGTTTTCTGTAGCACGCACAGGATTTCGCAAAGAATCGTTGATGCACGGTAACGAAGAGTCAATATAACCTTTCTCACCGCAGCAAATAATTAGATGGCGGGCACTTTCCATGGTTTGGGAAAGTATTGGTCCGATATCAATTTCAGTGCAGCTCATGACTTCATCCGGTGAAAGTGGCACGGGCCGTACGATCGCACATCCTATGTGTTCCTATGCCAACAAACGGGTTGACCCTCCTCCGGGAGCCATCTAGAATCGCACGGCGCGCCACGTATAGTTCCTGAGCATTGCGAATATTATATAACGTTCTACGAAATGTTCGAAAAATCTCGTTTTTCATGCATATTCGTGTATATTATACCCCCATATTCATTATTCGGAGTACTACCATTAAAAAGTACAATTAAGTAGCTTTACATTCATTTTTAATCTTACACTGTATCTATCATATCAATTATATTAAAATAATTAGTAAGCATACAAAATGTTGCCAATTTTACCGGGGTCTGGAAAGAGTTAAATAAAGAAATATTTAAATAAGCAAAATTTATACTTATTCCGGCATACATTAAGTTCAAATCGATTTGTTTATCGGTTTCTTTCATTTTCGTCTGCGTGTGCGCGCGCTGCTTTATGATGCACTTCAAATGCACATTTCAGAGCTATTATCAAGTTTTAACCACATTGTTACGGTGAGCCTGCGGTACCTTGGTATTCCCTAATATAATTTATGTGCATTTTCTGACCACGTACTCGTGCGAGTGTAACCTACAGACACGTTTTTTTATGTCAGAATGCATGAATTACCCGCTTTCTTATTTTTTCAATAAAAGAATAAAGCTAGAGTGATGAACCGTTAAAGCACGAAGCGCGCAAAGAAATATTATCCTATCTTCTTTTCAAATGTTATATAAATGCAAATATACGGTCCCATTGAATGAAGTGTGTAACAAACTCACCGTGCGATGACGTTGAATCAAGAGTCTTTTATTCGGCGAAAGTGCTCCGAGAAAAGCAAGTGATTCTTAAAAAGCCCCTAAGCTATACAGTCCGAGTTAAACGATGAGAGGGTGGTTTGCTTCTCGCCTTCACTACCTTTCCTACAGGCGCTATCCCCGCCCAGCCACTTATTCCTTGATGAGACACGTGGACAATTTCAGAACAAAGCGATTAGCCTACAACAATTTGGGACTTTTCGGCTACACGCTGTTATCTCCGCTTGCGCAGTCGAAAAGGCATAACATGAAACTAAATCAGTTGATGGCGCACGATAGTCATGAGAGACAAGGCAGAACTGGCGTGCGACTACAGGGTAAAGCAAAATAGGAGATATATATGGACCAATCGAGAGCTTATTTCTTCGTGACGTTTGTGAACAGACTGCTGTCGTCACGGCAGGGGCCGTACGCGAATGCCACGTATAGAAGCGCAAGGTCCCAGTCATGGTGGTCGGCCGGCACGTATTTGGAAAGCATGTCCGTCAATATCTGGTTTAAGCGCTCTGTAAAACCGTCTGTCTGGGGTAGCAGGGTGTCTGTCTGTGGTAGCAGGAACGCTGGATATCTTCAATCACTTCAGAAAGGAAAGTACGGCCTCGGGCTGTCAGCAGTTGACGTGGGGCACCGTGCACTAAAGTAAGATTTAATGTACAAAATTGGCGACGTCTGTAGCACAGCTGGTTGGCAGTGCTCACGGGATTGCGTAGCGCGTGGCGAAACAGGTAGCAAGCGGAATCCACTTGTTTCCGGAAGCGGATGTTAGAAGGAGACCGAGAATGCCGAAACCGACCCGGAAGAAGGGATCCGATGGGATGTGGATAGGCTGAAGGTACTCGGAAGGAAGCCCCGACGGTTTCTTGCGGCGCTGACAAATTTCGCAGGCGGCGACATAACAGCGTACAGAGCGTCAAACGCCAGACCAGTAGGAGCGGCGTCGCACATGGTCATATCTTGTAGAAATGCCAAGGTGACCAGCGGTTGGGCCGTCATAAAGCTCGCGGAGAACTGTGAAGCGCAAGTGCTTTGGTATGACCACATGTAGATCGGGACCGGGGGGTGGCAAATTAGGCCGATATAAGGTGTTGTCCTTCAAGGTAAACATGCGTGCAGAAGCGTTGTACCGTGAAGATTACAGCTGTTGTAATAATCGACTTCTATGTGAATCCCGACGCTGCTAGTCGCCGATATAAAGCAGCTGGGAGAGGGACAAGGTGCAGGCGATAGATTCAGTGCACGTAGAGTGCCATTCACCACAGGGTAGCGTGATAAGCAATCTGCATCTACACGGTAGTGTATAAGTCTTTCAGACTTATACACTACCGTGTAGGTATATAGGGGAGGTTCCTCGCGAGCGACACAACCTGTCAGATCATTCAGAGAAAGAGAGAGATAGAGAGCGGTTCACAAAAGAAGAGAAAATGAAAAGGACGCCATTTTCTGCATTCCGTCGTGGGCGCACGGCTCAGTGCCTCTAGATATGGGGAAGGAGAAGTAAGCATGATAGGAAGAAGAGAAGATAGAAAGAAGGAGCGAGCAGTATGACAAGACAGTGTCCTCTCAGCACAGGCAGGATCATGAAGCCAAAGCGTCCCCAGAAGCAGCAAACTCGAGGAAGTGTCACAGGGCTTGTACCTTCGACCGTGCGGCAAAAAGGGTGTTCCCCACTGTTTGCGATAGCGGCTCTCCATCAGCATCATTCAGCGGCAAGGGCAGGACAGGAGCAAATGATGTGCTCCAGCGTTTCGTCGTCGCCGCATATGTGGCACGCAGGCGATAAGTACAACCCGTGCAATACATGCGTGCCACGGGCGAAGCAGCACCCACCTCTCGCCTCTCACCATGCCGGTCTCTGGAAGGCGTGGCGGTGGTTTGCCGCTTAGCACCCGCGTGTCAGGGTTGATAGCAGCTGCCGCGTTGCCGGGGGTATTCCAACAAGGCTACGTCCTTGGTGACTGGAGTGTGGCCGTGGTATACTGCCCTAGCGGCGGCGTCAGTGCCTCGTCAGGCATCAGTGCGGCGTCAGTGCCTTAGCGGCGGCGTCAGGGCGGCAGCCTCCTCCTCCCCAGCTATCTCAACGTGCGAGGGAACCCTGTTGAGGGACATTCACAAACCATACCTCCGATGCCGCTTTGCATGGCGTGCAGCAACTCCACGGTGATGCCGGCTTGGTCTGGCTACAGCCGCGCTTGTAGGGCTGGCCGGGAGTCGCAGAGGATCGCCACGGACAGCTGGGGTGTTGTAGCAACGAGGTAGTCGGCTGCCAAGTGAAGGCCAGCCAATTCAGCTGTAGTGGAGCTGGCGTGGAAGGGAAAGCTGCACTGGGTGGTCGTCCCAGCTATTGGTGTGACACAGGCAACCGCGAAGGGGTTCCAACCAACTACTTGGACGAGAACAGAAGGGGAGAGAGCCCCGTGCGCGAACACCGGGAGATGCCGCCGCGTCCTGTCGTGGAGTTTCGCCACGGCTGACTGGTGGAGCTCGCATGCTGGTGTCCGCCTTTTGCTGAGGTTGTCCGGCTCGAAGTGCACGTCAAGAGGCTAGTGGTATCGTGGAGGGGGCAGTATAGGACAGAGAGCCTCGGGAACAAGTTCAACAGAGAGTGTGCAGATCTGTCCCATCCGTGAGGATGATTGGCTCCCAAGACTCTGAAGGAGGGAACAGCCTCTGGGGGCCCTGCGGAGGCCGTCCACATGATGCAGCGCCTGTCGTAGCAAAAGGAGCGACAAAGGCCATATCTGGGCCCCCGCTAATGTGGAAGCCACTGGCGGCTGGTGCGGAAGGCGCATGAAGCGCCGAATCGCCATGTGGTGTTGCCGCTCCAATTGCTCCTAGCGGTTTGGCGCCAGCTGCACCGGCGGCAGTGCTTGGGTTTGCACTGACGTGCTCATCGCATTGTAGGGCCGAAGGGCCAGCCGCGGCGTGCACCCGTGGCTCCTGCGCAGCAGCTTGCCCACAGCAGTCTGGATCATGGTGCATTTGAAGGTGGTGAGTTTAGCAGCTGGTATCTAGCTGATGCGGCGATCGATCTTAGCCCCAGGTACTTAACTGCCCTGCTCCACGGGATTAGGCGATCTCCCAGCACAAGCCTTTGGATCGCCCTCTGTGCAGTGGCTCTGGGGCGAACATGCAGGGCCTAAGTCTTCGTGGCCTTCGCGATCAGTCCGATCGCCCTGCAGAAGGACGTCACAGCATCCAGGAAGCAAGCCTCCACCCTTTTCAACTGTTTCTTGTTATCTTTTTCTCTCTCTATTTCTTTGTTGCTATCTCTTCTCTTTCTGTAGTGCGCTGCGTTTACTATATCTTATTTGTGTGTGCGTCTTTCTTTCTGTCTTTGTATCGATTTTCTTTTCTTCTCTTTCTTGCTGTCAATTTCTATCTGTTTCAATCGCTTGTTTCATCTGTTTCTTTCTCTCTCTTTCTCTGTACGCGTTCACCACCCATCCGAGTTATTGCATGCCACGCCGGACAAAGGGCGCAGCGCATAGCGCACGCCGGGCGCACGTGATCTGGAAGCGATGCAAAAGATAAAGGATGAAGAAAGAGAGACGAAGAAAGCGCGCGCGCTGGCCCAGTTATTGCGTTGCACGTGGTAGAGGCCGTTCATGATGATGATAGTTTTGTTTTAGCTCGAAACGGCAGAACGGCGAGCTTAAACAGCTTCGCTGATGGGAGTGTCCGCACAACACGTCATATCTACGTCAGAGCGCTCGTTCCGTGCCGGCAAAGCTGTGGTTGCACAGATGCACAAACCTACTCAGTCAAGACGCTGCGTATGCTGTAGATGGCATGTTTTGGGCTTACAAAACTGGCTTCAGCGTTAACTTGCCAAAGCAGGCTGCGGGAAGTAATTCGCTCCCCTAGATTTCTTCTTTCTACATGTATTCCAGGTGGGTGGGAGGAGGAGGAGAAAGACTTTATTTATCCCAAGAGGGAATGGTGCGATGGTGGAAGGAGCAGAGGAGCCTACCCGGTATAGGTCTCCGCTACCCTCTTGGCCCAATCCTGAATCTGGTCCTGGATCTCGGGCGCCGAGCTGCACATAGCAGCCTCCCACTGCTTCTTACTACTAATGTTTTGTGAGTTAGGTGGTGGGTTCCGAGTGAAACCCCCCATGATATGATCGAGATTGGCTCTTTGTTGGCAGAAAATGCATAAAGGGGATCGATATACAGTAAAACCTCGGTTATACGATCACGGCTCTTACGAATTTCGGGGTGATACGAATTTTTCTGTGGTCCCGGCCAAGGCCCATTAGCCTGCAATGTATTGGAGTACGGTTGTTGCGAACCGATTTGCACCCCGCGACGTTTGATACGAACGTACGCTAGCGCACAGGTACGAACAGGTGCTGCCCGCGCTGTCGCGGAAGACCCGGCAATCACGCGCGGGCATGCGCGCTGCGCGACCATCAACGGTGCGTCGTTGCCTCCGAGATAGTGCGCGCGAATCTTGGAGGCCTTTAGGCGCCTGCGCGCTTAGATTACAGATGACCTTGACGTCGTGCTTTTTTTTTCCCGACGCGTTGACGCGTGCTCCTGTGCTCGAGGCAGCAGCGTCTTTGTACTGTGTTAGCACGTGTCTGCCATGTAGAAGCAAGCGATGTTCCCGCAATCAGACGTTCTATGAACCAAGACTGAAACTTGGGCTGCGGGTCCGTCATGAAGTCCTATTAAAGGTGGACGAAGACCCTAAGAGACAAAGCGGACGGTCTTGGCGAAGCAGCTTGGCCTCCATCTATCGTGGGCAAAGCGCTTCTTAAGTCACTTTCGCCGCAGTATTCTGTTGTCATGCAGAAAAGCGTAGTAAGATTAGGAAGGGGCTACTAGCAGTCACGGGGCACAAGCCATCTGGTTCATTAATTGCACACGTGCGCATGCACCGTATATTTACGAGTACAAGTGTGATCGATGACGTCTAAAAACGTTACTGGCAATCATTGAGAGCTGTTCATGGCGTCGCTGCGGCCCCGAGAAACACCAAATCAAAACGTATGCCAACTTTCTTTTGTCGCAAACTAATTTTCCATGTTTTCTGGTGATACGAATTTCGGATGATACGAATATTTTTGGAAACCCCGCGAGATTCGTATCACCGAGGTTTTACTGTATCGCAGGGTGCATAAGATGGCGGAAAGAGGGAGTAGGAAACGTACGGATCTGTAACTGGCGCGAAAGTATTTCGTGGCGGCGAGTAGATGCCCGGTGTAAGGGGGGTATACGGTGCGCTGAAGGCGGTAGTGATTTGTTATGTCATGGAATGCAAAAGACGATCTCTCGCACTGAAGGGTGCCGCTTGGTCTGAGGCGTCGTCCGTGGCCTGCGCCCTGCCTGTCATTCCTCAAGCACAGGCATGAGCCGCCTCATTGCCACGAAGTCCCGCATGCTCGGGCGTCCATATGAGAGCAACGTATTGCGTGGGAGGATATTTATTAAGAATTGAAAGGGCAGTTTGTGAGATGCGACCTGCACTGAAGTTACGTATGGCAGTTTTACGTATGATTGTTAGATCCACTAACAATCATAGTGTTATTGGGGATGGATAAAGCTAATACGATGGCAGCCTCCTCTGCCTTCTCCGAGGAGTTGAGAGTGACGAATGCCGTTGTGATGGCCTTGCCGTTGGTATCCACAGCAGAGAGGGCATAGGACGAAGAGGATGGGTATTCTGCCGCATCGACATAGAGCACGTCATTGGCTCCTTGTAAGTTTTTCTGAAGGGCCTTGGCTCTTTGGATTAGACGTTTAGTATGATAAGTAGGGAGCATGTTTTTAGGAAGGGGCGGTATGAGTAATTGGTTGTGTATGTGGTGGGGAATGTTATGCTTAGCATTGGTGATAGAGGTGAAGTTAATGCGGGTAGTAGCTAAAATGTGACGGCCTGCGCTACTGGTCGCGAGCCTAGCGTATTGAGCTGTTAAATGAGCTTCACTAATTTCAGATAGGGTATATATGAACCGTGTCTGATGGAGTCACGCGAGTAGGTGCACTTATGTGAGCAGTGCTTTCGTTAAATGTACTTTATGAATACTTTATGCGATCAGGCAACTTTGTATAAAGACGAATTTATGTTTGTGCTGACGGCGCTGATTCTGTGTTTTCCCTGTTTCTTGTTCTTCTCTCGCAGTTAAGGCTTGGAGAGGACGAGCCAACTCCATTCCGCTGTTAATGGAGATCGTTGAACACATAGCTGCGAAAAGCCCCATTCAACTTCTGTAGTGCAAGGAAGGCCATGTGACACGGAGCGCATCTCGCTTGATGTAAAGACGAAATAACCAAACATATTCCGTGGGGCCCGTGCGACAGGAGTATTAGCTGCCGTTTCTAATCTACACGCACCGATTTCTCGCTGAATGAGCGATACGAATCATTCGCATCAATAACAAAAGCACGCTGGCGTATGGTTGCATTTAAGCTGCTTTCCTGCCGCGCATCACTGGCTATGTCAACCACTTCGTACCCTGGTCCGTTTGCAATGGGCAAACGTGTTAGCAGTTCCCGTAACCATGAAGTTCACAATGAAAATAGGCACCGTATTGTAATTTAAAAACTCTCTACAAAACAAATTTTTCAGTAAAAGTGTACTCACTGATCCATTGGGTGTCATTAATACAGGATAGAAGCATGCAGTTTCTAGTTCTGGAAAAGAGAGCGGGCTATTGGTACAATAAGCTAGCAGTATTTCTTCAACAATTGTCTTATGACAGGATGAAAAAGCGAAACTTTGTTGTGTGGCAATGCGGTAATAAAAAGAGTATTTAGAAAGTCCTAATGAATTAGTGAACAATTACAGAAATCGATGTTTCCGCAAATGAACAAACAAATAGCTTTATCAATTCATGGGGCAATGCGCCCTCGAATGTCGCGATGTGAAGCGACCTTGTGTAACCAGGCACCAACAACAGCACGATATACCTGTTAACTTAAAAGATAATTCTGTCGCATTTTTCCTTGCCAAGAATAAACACTTAAAATATAAAGCATTTTGCCACATGCCTAGAATGCTGTGCCCCATAGAGTTTCCTACAATACTTACTAGAGGGAACTCTGGCGCTAGTGTCTATGGGAGCTGCAACGCATGACGCTTCAGCCAGCATGGGAATGATGGGTAGTACACAAATTTGTCTAAACTTCGTACTTTCGGCTCCGTTTAGCTCCGCGTTGGCTGCATCCGCTTTGTCGCAAAAGGAATTTCAGCAAAAGTCAGCAGTTTCACTTCGCCCCTTTAACTTCTTTAGGCTCAGCGATTCAAATCTGGTCACGAAGTTCACAACGATCCATTCTTTTATCCGAAAGAAAACCAAAACATACCAATAAACAAAGCCACAAGTACGTTTGAAGCCGCAAGCACGAAGACTAGGCAAATTTGTGTACTACCCATCATTCCCATGGTAGCTGAACGATCGCAGCGCCAGAGTCCCCTCTACTTAATTTTAGGAAACTCTATGCTGTGCCCCACTAGGCGCTCTATAATTGCGAAAAGCTTTCTATGACTATGCACAAAGCTAGGGTGAGCGCGCTAGTGATAGCGCCAGTGTGTGCAGCTCCAAATTAAAACCTTAGCTTTATACGATATTACTGCGGAGCCCTCGTGTTTACTGGCGAATACTATTTCGACTTCCTTTTTAACATGCAACTGTCGTATGCCAGACTCCAGCGAGAATTAACGGCGTCTACATTACGATCAAAAGTGGAATATGTACAACCGTAAGCGAGATGGCCTCGCGTCGCTTATGTGGCGCGCTGCTGTCGGGCTCGGGCCTGAGCCAGGTCCGTATTAGGCCCGGGTCTCATACGTATCTGTATATTTGCGTGTGTACCTTGTTTGGCTTTGTTTTTGTTGTTTTTTGGGGTTTAACTTCTCGAAGCGACCCAGGCTATATGAGACGCCATCGTTGAGGGCTCCGGGTAATTTAAACCACCTGGAGTGCATTGGCTTGCACAGAAATTGCACAGTACAAGACGTCTACAATTTTGCTCCATCGGTATGCTACACGTAATTTCAAGAAACGCCTAATATAAGTTTCCACCATTATAGTGAGTGAAAGACGTTCTCGGGTACCGTGTAAGGAAGCAACGGTAAACTGCCTAGATTAGTACATATAAGATGTGCGCGTTTGTATCTAGGGAAACATTTCGAGTATGAAGTTTGCAGGAGGCTTGCTACATTTACTCAACAGCCCTAGTTCGTATGCAATTGATGTAGACTCATACCAAAAATGTCTGCCATGTTTTTTTTTTTTTTTTTCACTTTATGGAGGTATTATACTTTGTAGTCGTTCATTGAAATGCAAAAACAAGGCTGTGTGGTTAGCATTGCGTGCGTACATGAAACAGCCATCTATGACTCCAATTATATTTTATATGGCCCTGCAAATATTCCGCAAGAGTTTTACGGGTGTAATTAACCGAAAGTATACACAGTACCAGTGAAAGTCGTGACACTGAAAGAAGTTCCTAAAACAATCTCTAGAAATTATTTTGTGTGCGGCAGGTATCTTCCCAATAACCGAAGTTTGGACAGTGCCTCCTTTACGCTCAAGGCATAACTAGCTGAAACGGGCCGGGTACAGGCCACATTTAAGAACACCGGGCCGGGCTCGGGCGGGCCGGAGCATGGCATTTTTGTGCCGGGCCGGGCCCGGGCCGGAAAAATCGGCCCATGCAGTGCTCTAGCCTACACTCCCGTCACGAACGTGTCTTTATTTTACGCTTTCTTCTTGATATCTATGTTCTGTTGGGGCATTTCAGCGAACAATAGTTGCTTTTGATAAGGATCGTTGCTATCACAGCTTCGGAAGGATTCGGGAGAAACGAAAAGAAAAACAAAATGTTGGCACTGATCAGACTAGCGTAACAAAACAAAGCGATAAAAAAGGGAAACAGCAAGAAGGGGTGCAGGCACTACACGGAATGGCACCGCTCTCTCCTTTCAGTTTTCACATTTCACCACAGAGCCGCAACGCATGTGCGGTACGAGGCTATTCGCCACGCGTTCGAGTGTTCCTTTCATAAAAATGGCGGCACCTTTTTTTAGGAATTCCTTGTAGAGTGCGCTAATTTGCCGCTTTCTAGCACACTGTGGGAAAGACACGCTGTGCGAGACACGCTGTGGGAAAGACACGCTGTGGGAAAGACACGCTGTGCACGCACCCTTCAAGTTACGTGTTCAGTACGCGACAGTCACGGCGAAAGCATCAAATATTATATTGGTTGCATGGGTGATTAGCGTCGACATATTTGCACAGCGCAGAAACAACGAGGACGGAAAGAGTACACAACACGGGCGCTGTGGGCTCTTTTCGCGCTGTGCAAATATGTCGATAGTTTTGTCGCCGAGCACTTGCACAATCGAAACCGCAATTATTTCACAGCCTGTCCGGATTACTTCTGTATATGTATACGTGTGCGGTAACTCCGCCCCGGTATCTGTGCCTGCATATTCAGAGTGTGCTGTCTACGAGTGATTCAGTTTGCGCACTGTGATACTGTTGTTGAGAGCAGTAATGACACGCTGCGTTCGTGAATAAATAACGTATTTATGGCAGTATTTTACGATATACACGGTTATTTCAAAGGGGAGAGTAAATTTAGCACGGATACTGTATTGTGAGAAATAGATGTACATGTTTAAAGTTCAAACTTTGCAACCACCCAAGAGAACATGTGTAATAGTATTTATATATAAAATCTACCTTCATTAATTACAGATGCGCCTACTCATGAAAGTTCTCCGAAATATAAGGATGAGCTGGTGTACATACGGGAGGCATTTACAAATTCTCACAGGCAATTTACTACTACCGTTAAACCCTAAAAGCGAAAAGTGAGAAATCATTGCGTAGAGAGGAACGCCGTAATGGGTCATCGTCCTAGGCTCCCTTCTAAAAAAGGTCGCTCGTGCTGACAGTCTGTGCTCGGCCTTAACTGGCGTCATTGCGCTGCTCCGACTGTCGTCTAATATCAGGGTTGGGCAGTATCGCGATAGTATTCCAGAGATACTTTTGAGTATCTGTATTTCTGTATCGAGATACATTTGAAAAATGTATTTGTATCTCAGTAGTGAAATACATTTACTATTTATCGCCTGTATCGCGATACTATGCTGGACTCGGGTATCTTGTTACCTTGTTTTTTTGTGTGGCAAATGAGTTGAGGCGTGTTTCCAATGGGGGAATTGCGTTTTTTTTCTTTTTTGTGCCAAGACAAGCAAAGGCGCGCCGCCGGTCGCCGACAGATAGGATGGTGATGGTTTCCGCTCAAACACAGAGTGATCCATGTGGTAAAGCGCAGCGACGCCGCAGACGGCAGAATCGCGGGGGCAGTCTTGTCGGCCTCTGCCAACGAAAGTCACTGTCTCTCAAGGTCATTGCAGCACGCCTAATTTTTTTCGGGTGGCAAGCTATTACTTTGCGACCCGCCGCGCGGATACCGCCTTGGAACAGGCTTTGCAATGCTTCGCGTGCATTCAGCTCTCAAAGCGGCGGCACTTCCAAAAGCAGTACCCGTAGTCGCGGCGGAAGTGACTTGAAGATGGCTATCTTTAACGCGCTTTCAGCCATCTCTCCAATGTCAGGGTGCGTTCATAATTAATTACATGCGTGAAACGGTCTTTTGTGGTAGCAGGCTCCCCCACCGCCGGAGCCGACTTCGCCTGTTGCGGCTTTCTGAAATGGGTGCTGGTAGCATCGGTGGTGGTGACAGCATCATTGAAGCCGACAGGGTCAGACGGCTTAGGATTCCGAAGATGGGGACAGACTTCGGATTCTGAACAGTCAGAACAACCCAAGTGAGGGCGGAAGTGTTTCGGCACCTGGATGACACGATATGAGATATCGCCATGCTGCAGGGCAATCCGGCTATGGGGGCGATATTTATTCGCTATAACACGAATTTGTGCTCACCTTCAGCGGTAGACACTCTTTCTTTCGTGAGTCGTGTGCTGAGGCTGAACCGGCGCTTTTAGAAGACAGCCTATTTGAGATGCTCACACAGCAACCTTCTCAGCAAAGCAGATCTTCAAAATAAATCTGTGCTTTTTCTCAATTCACTGGTGCTCATTAGTAATTCGAGTGATTTGCTTACAGTGTGCTATTTCTAGCATAGCTTAGTTTGTTCGCCAAGTATGTCGATTTCGGTGTCCTATCCTTGTTACTGATGCTGTGAAATAGTGTATTTTTATTGCAGTTGATACTTGTAATTATGTCATTATTGCTAATTATGTACTTTATCCACCCCCTCCCCTGCTGAGGGTACTGTAATAAATAAATAAATGAACTGAACGTTTCGATGCGCTGTAACTTTAATTACAACATTACGCTGCACTAATAAGTGCCTTTGCGTAGTATGAGCATCCTTCAAATAAAAGAAGTATTCCAGTATCTGCATCACTATAGCTGTATTCCGGAATACTTTTTTCTTCTTATTGCAAAAGTATCTCCGAAATATTCCGTTACGCTAAAAGCCAATGTATCTCAGTATCTCTATTTTAGGCTTCCAGTTCATGTATTTCGATATTTGTATTCCGGAATACTTTTCTGAGTATCTCTGCCCAGCCCTGTCTAATATATTCTTACATGGAAAATACAATACTGAGTCAGTAACAATCCACAGCACAACACAACGTCGACTTCTGCATGTCTTTTCCGGCTGCCTTTTTAGGGTATATCCCACTAGGCCCTGTTAGCGTAGGTAAACACCACGCAACACAACCCCCGGCGGCAAAAGCGCCGACTCGGCGCGTCTATGGGGCCACAGCAGAATGAGGGTGGTAACGCTTGAGCCTTGATACGTGGACGTCGTCACGGGATAACAGAGCAAAAGAGGTTGTGGGATTAGCCGGGACAATATTGTAACGGGGACGTGACGTTGACGGAGAAAGCAGTCTGCGTGTCCAAGATGAAACTCTTTATTTGGCCCGAACTTGTGGCCGGGACAAGGAAAGTCAAACTAAAAGTAATACACACTGTGCACTAATAGCGGCGAACAGAGCGTCGGCCGTCGATAATCGAACAAGAGGTAAAGCGTGTCGGCTTTTGCATGTGTGCTATCGAACATTCCAGCGTTATCGCTGGTGGCAGCGTAATCTCTCGAAGAAACTAGACTATTCCCGTCCTTCGTGCAATCTCAATGGGATGAGCTAAAACATTCGTGAAGCCCGGATACATCAAAATAACACGCGTGGCAATGCCCTGCTCTGAAAAAGCATCCTACCGATGCCTAATATAGAACATGGAATTGAAAACATGCATACAGTACAAAAGCAACATAATAAAGCAAGCAAAAACTGGAGTCCACAGGTGCCTTAAAGAGCATAGAAAATCTTCAGGCGCACCATATGCACGACCTCGGAGCGTGCCCGGCGCCGTTGAGAGTTCGTCATGCTGTCGGGAATAACCTCGTAGTCGAGTTCGCCGAGACGTCGAAGTACCCTGTATAGTCCGAAATATCGTCTGTAGCGAAGCGCTCCTACTCAGTAATGGGTCGTCCTCTCGAGCGCCTTCTATTGGGTCGTCCTCTTCTCTGAGAGCACGCCCCTCGTGCAGAGAGTCGGCCCCGCTTTGAATGTCGCTGTCGTGCGCCGTCGCCGAGTGCCCGTTAATAAACGTCTTGACACGTCGAAGAAGCTTCTCACTTAGTCATCGTCGGCGTATTGGCCCAGACCCAGACACGGTCGCCAGGCTGGTATTCGACGTGATATCGTCAAAGGTGCAACGATGGCTGTCGGTCTTTTGCTGGCTCGTAATGGGCAGACGGGCGAGTTGTCGGGCTTCTTGGGCGCGCCTAAGGTAGACGGCGACGTCGAATTTGCTTCGTCAGAGGTGTTTGATAACATGGTGTCGAGCGTCATTGCCGGGCTCCTTTCGAAGACCAAGTTTTACGGCGTCATTTGCGTCGTTTGCATGGCCGTGTTGCATGTGAAGGTCAAGTACGGAAGGATGGCATCCCACGTATTGTGCTAGACGTCGACGTACATGGTCAGCATGTCGACAATGGTCTTGTTTAGCCACTCGGTGAGGCCATTGGTGTGTGGGTGGACGATGTGGTCCGGCGGCGCCTTGCTTGGCTGTGTCTCAATATTGCCTGAGTTAGGTCAGCAGTGAATGCCGTACATCTGTCTGTGATGAGGGTCACCGGCGCGCCATGACGAAGGACAATGTTCTCAGCGAATAACTTCTCTACCTCGGCGGCACTGTCTCTGGCTAGGGCCCTTGTCTCGGATTAGCGGATGAAGTAGTCGGTAGCTACGATGATCCATTTGTTTCCGGAAGTCGACATCGGGAATGGCGCCAGTAAGTTCATCCCGATGTGCTGGAACGGCCGTCGAGGCGGCTTGATAGGCTGCAGAAGTCTGGCTGGCCTAGTCGGCGGTGTCTAACATCTCTGACAGTCTGGGCAAGTATTTACCTACTGAAAGACGTCGGTGGCAAGGCGCGACCAGTAGTAACATTCTTGTATTCTTGCGAGCGTGCGGGAAACACCCAGGTTTCCTGCCGTTGGGTTGCCGTGCAGGCCTGGAGGACTTCTGGTCTCAATGCAGATGGCACCACGAAAAGGTACTTGGCTCGAAGTGCCGAGAAGTTCTTTCGGAGAAGGTCGTTTCGCAAGAAAAATGGCGCCAGTGCTCACCTAAGTACATTCGGAACAACGGTGGTGATGCCCTCGAGGTAGTCCATAAGGCCCCTGAGTTCCGGGTCGGCTCGTTGACGTTCCACGAAGTCATCGTCACTTATGGCTTCCAAGAAACAGTCATCATCCTGGTCATCCTGTCGACGCGGGCGCTAGTTAGGCAGTCGGCGCCGGAGTTTTCTCCCGGACTTGTAAACGACGGTCATGTCGAATGCTTGAAGCCTCTGTCTCCACCGTGCGAGGCCACCCAAAGGGTATTTCAAGTTGGCTAGCCAACACAAGGCGTGGTCGTCGCTCACAACTTTGAAGGGCCTGCCGTAAAGGTAGGGGCGAAACATAGACGTAGCCCAGATGATGGCAAGACACTCCTGAGTTATTCCACGTAAGATCGAACAAACGATGGCTAGTCGACCTCTTAAATTTATTTGAAATTTTTATATAATATTGTCTGATGAGTTGAAAGAAAGGATCCGCAATTTGTTTTGCCGCCAAAATTTTTTTCGAAGCATAGGAAATCAATAATGACGAAGAGGTGGAGTGGAGCGCTCATCCGCTCTGCTGTTTCGGCCAACTTTCGTTATAAATTGCACAAAATATATTAAAGCTAGGTGGCTGAAATTTCTTTAACTAAATATATGTATGTTCTTGCTTCTGCTCAGGTATCGTTAGTTTTTATGTGTAATGTAGATGTTTTTATAAAAAACCTCAAAATTGGCCCAGGAAACGTTATTTTGTTTACTTCTCTATCACAAAAAAGCCTTGTAGCAGAGCGACAAAAATTCCGCATTACATTTTTCGCATATTGCCGATTAATATATTTTTATAACTTTTAAGTAAAGAGATACGATCGGGCTAAGTTCAAGAAAGCACCGAACAATGGAAATTTCTGACGACAATAAAAAATACCATTTTTTTTATTTCCTAAACTTTGTCGGCTCATTCTCCTCCACATCAGCTTTCACAATCAGTGAAAACGTATTGCATAATTTCGTTGCACTAATAGTTGCGGCCCCTCCAATGAGACCCTCAGGACGGGCGACTTTTCTTTGTTTCTTTGCTTTTCTGTTTTCGTGAGATTGTGGCGGTGTATATACATGTCGACTGCAAGAATAAAACACATTTGGTTGTTAGTCAGTGCCGTGGTCTCTGTCCTTTCTTCGTCCCGTCGTTTAGCGCTGTTTCTACAGTTAATCATGAACCAACCAGCCCAAATGCGTACCCTTAGGCAGTGATTGGCGATTCCGACTTCTTGCCCAGCAAGCGTATAAAATGCAGACAGGATTGAATTTCTTTTTATTAAAAGGCCAGCAGTACCGAAAGAGGTGTCGGCGGCACTGAAGACCTTAATTTTGAAATTATTTGATCAGCGGCCACGAGCGCGGGGCTACCAAGCAGGCGCGCGCACCCGAGATGCTCTTTGTAATAGACCGCGCCGTGAGAGCTCATTTTCTCGTCCTCAGATCGATTGAGTTCGAAACAGCAACACCTCTCGGGTGACTTGAGCACACGTGCACTGAAGCTTCATTATTCTATCCGCCCTCTGTTCGCATCGCAGCTAGGCGCTGAAATGACGGCTCAGATGGAAGCAAGATGAAAACTCTATAAGGGAGGTATGAGGGCTCGCTTCACGCACGCTGCTGCCAGAGAAGCTGCGCTGCGCTAGTTGCGATCAGTGGAAAGCATGAACGTGGCGCTCCAGAGGCACAGCAAAATAAAGAATGTCAAAGGAAAGAAAAGCAAAACTATCGGTAACCAGATGCGCTTGCCTGTCTTTGATGTCGGCAGCAGACGGCCTGAACTGGCCGCGCGTTCGGTGCGCTGTTCACACTTCATTCGACGCCGATAGCGCTTGCGCTTTGCTCTTATTCTACTCCTCATGTGTGTCTCATGGTGAGAAAGTACAGCTCTGAATGAGTGTATTGTGGAGACTACCTTTTGATGCACAAGAAGCTTAATTATTGCAAAGAGGCCCAAATTTCGTAGAGTTACCGACCTAGACATCAATGCTTTGAAGGAACGTTTAACACCCGAAAGATCAGTCACTGTCAGTGAGACGGACTACTTGTGCTACGCGTGCTTTGGCTACCACTGGAATGAAAGGTCTATCGGTGTCGCATTTTGAAATAAACTTAAGAGGTCGACCAGCAATCGTTTATTCCACCTTACATGAAATCACCCTCTTTTTCTGTTTTAGGATAGTTCGCTCCCGCCATGGATAGCGACCGGCTTGGATAACTGATGACCCTTTCCACTGCTTGACTGCTTGCGTCGGTGTGTACTTCTGCTTCGGCGTATTAGTCGAAATGCGCGAGTAACGTAGGCATCTGCAGGCGCCGTTTTAGTTATTTAAATGCTTCCTCCTGCGGCGTTTCCCACTTGAACTCCGTGTCAGTCCTGCTAAGGTTAGTAAGCGGCTTGGCGATGCGGACAATGTTTTTGACGAACCGCCTGCAATAGGTGCACAGTCCGAGAAATCTACGCACGGCCTTCTTGTCGGCAGGTGGCGGGAATGTAGCGATGGCGACTGTCTTCTGCCGGTCAGGGCGTACTCCGCACTTGCTTATCACCTGTCCCAAGAACAAGAGCTCCTCGTACGCAAAGCGACACTTTTCTGGCTTCAGGGTGAGTCCGGAGCGCTTTATAGCTTGGAGTACAGCTTCAAGCCGCCGTAGGTGTTCGTCGAAGTTTGACGCAAACACAACGACGTCGTCCAAGTACACGAGGCAAATCTACTACTTCAAGCCAGCCATACTGTACCCATGACACGTTGGAAAGTCACAGGTGCTGAGCAAAGACCAAAGGGCATGACCTTGATTGAACTCGAACAGGCCGTCAGGTGTCATGAAGGCAACCTTTTTTCGGTCTCTCTCATCGACTTCGATTCGCCAGTAGCTGGCGTTGAGACCCATGGACCTACTTTGCCTTGTGTAATTGATCCAGGGCTCCATCTATCCGGGGAAGACGATACACGTCCTTCTTCGTGACTTTGTTCAGGCGGCGATAATCGATGCAAAAACATAGAGTCCCATCCTTCTTCTTAACGAGCACCACGGGAGATGCTCACCGACTCTTGGACGGCTGGATGATGTCGTCGCGTAGCATTTCGCCGACCTGCTTCTTTACGGCCTCGTATTCTTGTGTCGAACCTCGATACAGGCTTTGACGGAATGGTCGAGCACTTTCTTTTGTTATGATGTGATGTTTAGCTACTGGAGTCTGATCCTTGACGACGACGAGAAGCAATTCCTGAATTGCAGGAGCAGGGCTTTGAGCTGGTCTTGCTTGCGCTTCGCAAGGCTCGGATTGACGTCGAAATATGGCTAGGGGAGGGGACAAAACAGCAGCAGTGGAACGCGCTAGTAACCGAGGCAGTGGCCAGGTGCGGGACAGTCCAGCAGAAAAGTCCGAGCACGTGATAATCGCCGGGAACTCGAATTTAGTTAGATGCGCAGAAGCAGTCAAGGAACCACCATCCTCACCATGCTGTACATGGTGAGTGTTGTGTCGTGCGACCCCTGGTGCCATGCTGAGACACCAGTGCTGTTGTGCTTTCTGTTCATGCTACTGGGGGGAGCTGGGTCTCTGCCATGCCTCTGTGCTACCGCCAATCCGGCGTGGTCATGCCGGTCATGTGACCCGTGCCTCGCTGACCAATAGCCTTTCCTCTCTCTCCTTAAAACCGCCTGCAATAAACGCGGGAGAGCAGTCTCCCGTCCGTCTCGCCGAAGCTTGGTCTCTGCGTCGTCACTCCGCGCGCCCTCCCGTCGTTCGGCCTCTCCGTCAGCCCGCCGCGGGTTACGCCGCGCTCCTGCCCTACACAACAGTGAGGATGGTGAGAGGCGACAAACGAGTTTTAAAAGGGAAGTTCCCGGGACATAGGCTGGGATCAGTGATGAGACAAGCGATAAGACAAGCAATAAAACTTCAGTTGATAGTCTGCGCTTGTTTGTCCTTTTCTCGCCCTTCGTGTTTCCGTCCGTTTTTTGCGCAGTTACATTAAGTATGAGACAAGCGAGCCCAAAACTCGCAACTAAGGCTAAAGGACGTAACCTCGTGATAATCGCGGGAGGCCTAACGACGTCTTGAATGAAGAATCAGCCGAACTAGCGACCGCATTGGCGAAAGGGGTCCACGACATGCGCGCCATTTCCCCTCAGGTGCAGATGAGTAAAAGTACGGTGAGTAAAAGTACGCAAAGGAGTGCAACCGACGAAGATGTAGTAGTAGAGAATTTCAGTTGGAAGAAGGCCGAAGAAAAAATTCCTAAGCGCACTACTCCGGACTTATATGGGGTTCCCGGCAGCCTCATTAACGAACTGGGACATAACACAAAGAAGCACTGCTGAAAGCCGTAGAAAAGTGCTTACAGGAGAGGGAAATATCAGACAGTTGCCTAAAAAGTAGAATGAACCTAATCTATAAAGGCAGGGGAGAAAAGGATAACATTCGTTCGTATAGACTGCTAACCATTACACCGGTGCTATACAGGTTAGCGATGCAGGCAGTAAAATTAAAAATAGAAGCGTGGGTAGAACAAAATGATATTTTGGGAGAACTTCAGAATGGATTTCGAATCGACAGGCGGTTAGACGATAATCTGTTTGTTCTTACCCAGTGTATAGAAGTATCAAAAATAGAAAACAGGCCCTTATACGTTGCTTATCTAGATATCACCGGGGCGTATGACAACGTTAATCAGGAAATTTTGTGGGGTATATTGAAAGAAGTGGGCATAGGTGACGACTGTATACAGCTTTTGAGGGAAATATACCGAGAAAATACAGTTTGCATAGAATGGGAAGGAACAAGTAGCAAGGACAGCGTTGAAATTAGCAAGAGGCTGAGACATGGATGTCCTTTGTCCCCGCTGTTATTCATGCTGTACATGGTGAGGATGGAAAAACGCTAGAAGGTAGCAAAATTGGATTTAATTTGTCGCACAGACAGGTCGGCACGATGGTTGAGCAGAAGCTTCCAGGTCTATTTTATGCTGATGATATTGTCCTATTTGCGGACAGTCAAGATGATATACAGCTACTGGCAGATATATGCGGAAAGGAATGTGAGGCTCTAGGACTAGGATTTAGTGGAACAAAATGTGGATTGATTGTATTCAATGATCACGAAGACCATGCGGTCTTTATACAGGGCCAAAAATTACCGAGGCTAAACGAGTACAAGTACCTCGGAGTATAGGTAAATGAGGGGGATAGATATATGGAGGTACAAGAGAAAGCATCGGTAGCAAAGAGAAAGAGGAATGCTGCAATTATGAAGCACAGAGCTTTATGGGGATACAATAGGTACGAGGTACTTCGAGGGCTGTGGAAGGGTGTGTTGGTCCCGGGGCTTACATTTAGGAACTCAGTGGTGTACATGAAGTAAGAGGTACAATCAGGAATGGATGTAAATCGAAGGACGGTGGGCCGCCTCGCGTTGGGCGCTTACGGGAAGACGACAAATGAGGCTGTAAAGGGTGATATGGGATGGACAGGCTTTGAAGTGAGGGAAGCTCAGAGCAAAATGAGATTCGAAGAGAGGCTGAGGAAAATGAAGAGAAGAGAGAAGAATACGGGAGAGAGGAAATACAGGGATGTTAACCAGTTTGGCATAACCGGTATGCTACCCTATACAGGGGGAAGGGATGGGGGAGATCGAAAGAAGAGTAAAGAAAGAGAGAAAGGGAGGGGAACACACACGCACACACATAACGTCACAGCGCAGGGCAGAGAAGGTTTTCAGGTATTTGTATAAAAAAGACTTTGACACGCAGTGGAGAAAAAGAACTAGGAGGCTCGCCAGTAAATATACGGCTAGCAGTGCGGGCGATATGGCAACAAGGATCATTAAGCGGAAGGTCAGAGAGGCGGAGAGGACTTACTGGATGGCAGCGATGGAAAAGAAGCCGGCTCTGAGTAACTACCGAAAGGGAAAAAAACAAAATAAGGAGGGAAAGGTTTTATGATAATTTAAGGGGAAGTGCTTTACTGTTTGAAGCAAGGTCCGGCTGCCTTAGAACGCGTAGTTATAAAGCGAGATTCAGTAACGAAGAAGAACAATGTACATGCTGCGGGGGAACTAAGGAAACGATGGAACATGTACTGATTGAATGTGGTGATATTCACCCAGGTATACGTGTGGGCACGAGTCTACATGAAGCATTAGGTTTTAGGGACAACAATGGAAAGGTGAACACGTCCGCGATAGAAATAAGTAAGAGACGGTTAGAGTATTAGTGGCAGAAAAGTAGAAGTAAAATATAAAAA
Source organism: Rhipicephalus sanguineus (assembly GCF_013339695.2). Classification (NCBI taxonomy): domain Eukaryota; kingdom Metazoa; phylum Arthropoda; class Arachnida; order Ixodida; family Ixodidae; genus Rhipicephalus; species Rhipicephalus sanguineus. The sequence continues at coordinate 161,916,866 of NC_051179.1, forward strand.
TAAATAATGGGGAAACATAACGTCATTCTGCCTTAAGAGGCAGAGAGATGGACCGTGAATTTATTTTTTGGTATAATAACATAGATTTATTCAATGTAGATAAGGTATTAGGCCAACATAAAACAAGGAAGTCTTTCTTTCTTCGAGTCTGGTGGCAGACATGTCACCGTCCCGTTGTAAAGGGGACGCTCATAGCATCGATCCATCCATCCATAGTTGCTGTTTAAAGATGACAGATGGCGCTTGTGTAATGCGAATGGCGCATGTCATTGGATGCCTGCGATCGTAAAGGGCGCTCGCTCTTGGCGCACTTTCTCTTTCGCTCAGAATCGCCGGCTGGAGGCAGACAAGGCGCTCGCTCTTGGCGCGCTTTCTCCTTCGCTCGGAGTCGCCGGATGGAGGTAGATAAGGCACTCGCTCTTGGCGCGCTTTCTCTTTCGCTCAGAATCGCCGGCTGGAGGCAGACAAGGCGCTCGCTCTTGGCGCGCTTTCTCCTTCGCTCGGAGTCGCCGGATGGAGGTAGATAAGGCACTCGCTCTTGGCGCGCTTTCTCTTTCGCTCGGAGTCGCCGGATGGAGGCAGACAAGGCGCTCGCTCTTGGCGCACTTTCTCCTTCGCTCGGAGTCGACGGATGGAGGTAGATAAGGCACTCGCTCTTGGCGCACTTTCTCTTTCGCTCAGAATCGCCGGCTGGAGGCAGACAAGGCGCTCGCTCTTGGCGCGCTTTCTCCTTCGCTCGGAGTCGCCGGATGGAGGTAGATAAGGCACTCGCTCTTGGCGCACTTTCTCTTTCGCTCAGAATCGCCGGCTGGAGGCAGACAAGGCGCTCCCTCTTGGCGCACTTTCTCTTTCGCTCGTCGCCGGATGGAGCCAGACAAGACGCTCGCTCTTGGCACGCTTTCTCTTTTGATCGGGAGCGGACACTTTCCCTGTATTTCACCGATCGCAAAGCGGTGGTAATGAAGGAACCACGTAAACCGACAGTACAAGAAAAGTTTGATGTTTAATATATACACGGTGTTTCACACTCTTTATATGATGTACTGGGCGAATTTCACGGAAGTTTCACGGTTTACCGATAATTTCCTCCGGAGCTTCGCCCCATTCATCATCATTCACCCCGTGGATATACTGTGACTTTTTACAGCGAAAGCTGTTATGAGATCAAAACAAGGGCCGTTTTTGGCGCCGTAGTTGTCCGCCGCCGCCGCCGGTGTCCGTAACCACCATCTCGAAATAGGAAAAAAACGAAATAAGAAAACATTTCCAGAATGGAAAGATGTTCGTACCTGGGCCTTCTGCGTGGGAGCCCAGTATCCTACCTCAGAGCCATGCCGGTGCTTGAAAGTTGTTATGGCACGACATAGCCAATCCTGTGGCACATGGCTGTAAATACTCAGCGCGTAGTAGAATGAACTACGATCGCTTTAATGGCGACATAGAATCCGAAGAAGAAAAACACGTGCGTAGCGGGTCCTTTCTTCGCTTCGTCTTCGTCTTCTCTTCTAGGTCCCAACATCTTCCGGGGCCTCAGTTGTGGTAGCGCCGATCTCCAGGTAGTATATCTTCTGCGCGGGTCTTTTCAAAACTTTTCCGCTACCTAGGTGTAACAGGCAAGCGAGCAAGCGCGAACAATTCGGTCATTGCCGAGGTAAACTTCTTCAACTCGTGCCAGAGGCCACATAAACTTCGCTTTGTTGGGTGTGTCCACAATCATGATGTCTCCAAAGGCTAGGTTGCGGGAAGAAGATCCAGGAGAACGATGTGCGGATGGTAGAGTGAGGATATACTCGTGCTTCCAACGTCTCCAAAAATGATTCAACAAACTTTGGCGGTGTTGTAAACGCCGTGAATATTCCTTCGCACCGCTGTGGTTCACTGAATCTTCTCTTGAATCACCATCTGGCAATGTGGTAATTTGTTGGCCTATAACAAAATGTGCTGGCGTAATCGCGGATGGCTCATCACCTTCGAGGCAGGCGTAAGTAAGTGGCCGGAAATTAACTACAGCCTCGACCTCGGGAAGTAGCGTCTCGAGTTCTTCAGCAGAATGGCTGCTTCGTCCGAGGAGTTTCCGTAGTGACGTCTTCACTGATCTAACCAGCCTTTCCCACCAACCGCGCATCCACGGCGCCGCATCCACAATGAATTTACATTTAATACGCTGTGTCGTGATGAACGACTGGAAGTCGGTCTTTTTGATTCGGTCCATTACCTCCCTGAGTTCCTTAGATGCTTTTTTGAATGATCGAGCGTTGTCTGAGTAAATGACGCTGGGCAATCCTCTCCTAGCAATAAATCTTCGGAATGCCAGCAGGAAGCCTTTCGCAGTCATGTCGGTCACTAACTCCAAGTGTATTGCCCGCGTTGATGCACAAGTAAAAATTACAATGTACATTTTTTGGTCGCATTGTCCAGCTTTTTTGGCAAAGACTGGTCCTGCGAAATCCACTCCTGTAGTGTCGAATGCCTTGGATCTTTCAATCCTGCAGGTCGGAAGTGGAGCTTGTGGCAGCGAGCTTGCCTTTGCTCTATAGCGAGCACATAACGCACAACGGTTTATCACCATCTTCACTGTTCGGCGAGCTCTTATAACCCAGAAGCGCTCTCTCAGGTGGTTTAGCGTGGCGGTTATGCCTCCATGCATTGTGCGAACATGGGAATCTCGAACTTCAAGAAGCGTGAAGTAATGACCGCCAGGTAGCACCAATGGGTGCTTTGTACCAGGGTTTTCATTGAGGTTTTTTAGCCTCCCACCAATTCGAAGCAGGTTTTCTTCATCTAGAAACAGTGGCAAGTCATTCACCTTTGAACTTTTAGGTAGAACCTGCTTCTTAAGAAGCGCAAACATTTCATCACCAAAGGCTTCACTTTCAACTTGGTGTATACAGTAACGCTCAGCTGCCAATATTTCCTCTGTCTTCAGACATCCATACCTCGGGCAACTTTTATTAGCGTTGTGTATGAAGCGCCGTACCCACGCCGTGACTCTCAGCAGTTTGATGAGAGAACTGTGTCTTGTTACGTCAAAGATTGGCGCTCTCCGCTCATGCGTTTTGTCACCTACTTGAAGGGCGATATGTGCCGAGTTGATTACATCCTGATCCTCTTCAGCAGCTAAGAGCTTCCTGAGTGGCCATTCAGAAGGACTCAGCCGTAGCCAACTCGGTCCTTGCCACCAAACGTTCTTTTGTATCAAGGCGTCCAGCGATTCACCCCTTGTTAGCAAATCCGCAGGATTTTCGTCGCCTGGGCAATGTTGCCAGCTGCAATCCCGTATTTGAGTCACTGCTTTGATTTCAGCGATGCGGTTTTTAACGAAGACTTCCTGCTTGCATAAATCTGCTTGAATCCAATTCAGGACAATTGTAGAGTCTGTCCACAAAAAGAAACTGGTCTGTCAAAAAAGGAGTATATGCTTCTTCTATATATTTCACCAATCTGCTGCCTATCAGTGCTCCCATTAGCTCGAGGCCTGGTAAAGAGAGAGGCTTCAATGGGGCGATTCTTGATTTCGCAGCAATGAGACTTGCGCTGATGTCGCCGTTAGCTAGCTCAGCGCGAACGTGTGCGCATGCTCCATGAGCTTTCGTGCTTGAGTCCACAAACACGTGTATTTGAATCTCACGAATATCAGCTGCCTCTGGCGTCAAACGTCGGGGAACATTGACCTTGGGAAGGTGAACCAAATCACTTCTCCAGCTCACCACTGTCGTGCTATATCATCTGGCAGCTCTTCATCCCAGTCGACTTTTCGGACCCACAGCTGCCGAAATAACATCTTTCCTCGTACCACGAAAGGAACAATTAGCCCCAGTGGGTCATAAACTTTCGACACTGTTTGCAGAAGAAAGCGCTTTGTATCTTGAGCCTTCTCCAGGAATGACAAGATATTTTGAGAGCTGTAAGTAAGGCTGTCGCTATCCATGTTCCATGTCATTCCGATGACTTTTGTTGTGCTTGACGTTTGTCCGCTGCTGTTAGGTATAGCTGGCTCGCTTGAGTCGAATATGTCCTGCAGCTCTTGACAACTTGTTGTCAATTTTCTGAGTGGCATTCCAGCGTCATTCATTATTGCCTTTGTGGTGGCGTGTAGCTCTACAGCTGCTTGTAAATTATTCGCCCGAATCAGCAAATCATCTACATAGAATGAATTTGCAAGTAGTTGGGCCACTCCTTGCTGCTCGTTCGTGCTCTACACCTGTTTTGAGGTGATGTTGAATGGTCGCTGTAAGCATGAATGACCTTGACGTCGACGCGAAAGGTACTCTTGTCATTCGCCAGACCTGTATGTCGTCTTCCCTGAATGGTAACGTCGGCTTCTCAGCAAACCACAAGAAACTGAAGAGATCTCTGTCTTGTGGTCTAACACCAACCTGCAGAAACGCTTTTTCTATGTCTGCAGTCATTGGTACTTTGTACCAGCGAAATCGCATGAGGACTTGCAGCAGCTGAGGATTTAAGTTCGGGCCGGTTTGTAGGCAATCATTCAACAATTTTTGGTCTCTTGCATGCGACGAGGCATCAAATACCACCCCCAGCTCCGTAGTGAGCGAGTCCTCACGGATAACTTCTCGGTGCAGCATGTAATATGTACGCTCCTCATTGGGTTTCCTTTTGGAGACTACTTCCGCGTGTCCCGAATCCGCGTACTGTCGGATGGCATGGTCGTACCGTTCCAGCAGGTCTTTTTTGGTTGATAGTCGTCGTGCAAGGCTCTGAAGGAGGTTACGTGCGACGAGGTAGTTGTATTCAATTAGTTCTATCTCAGGCTCTTTGCACGGCACTGCAACTTCGTACCGTCGATCCTTCTTGGCAATATTCTCTAGGAACCTGGACAACGTGGTTGAAGAAGTTATCTGTTTATTTATTTATTTATTTGTTTATTTATTTATTTATTTATTTATTTATTTATTTATTTATTTATTTATTTATTTATTTATTGGATACTGTGCGCCTAAACAGACCCATACAGGAGTGAACAATGAATACTTAGGTCAATTTCGCAACAGAATAACAAAAGAACGGTTATCACACTTCGGCACAGTGTTTTTTTTGCCTTCAGTTGCCGGACGTGTTAAGCATAAACCCACGCAAATTTTGGTATTCGATTTCGCCGCATGACGCCTCACCTTTTTTCAGCATTGATAATGACGTTACTAGTGACCCGCCAAGAATATCGAATGCTTCTAATAAATACTTCCTGTCTGTGCTTGTTTCGGTCAACCACTCCATTCCTTCTGGGACAGGCATAGCTCGTTCTGAACCAATCATTGTATTGAAACAAAGAATGGAGGCATTCTGATCCTTATCCTAAAATTAGATGTAAAAAATTCACTCATTCGCTCAATAGTAGACTACGCATCTGTCGTTTGGAACTCGTACAAGCAGTGCGAGATTAAAAGGTTAGAAGCAAAAGGCGGTAAGATTCATATGTCATCGCTATGACTGTTACTTTTCATCCTATTCTACACTTTCTTCACGGAACGTAACTTCGCTCTCTTCGCGTTGCCGAATAGTTATTAAAAAAACGCCAGGCCTGCGCGGAAAGCGCAGCACAGTCACAGCGAAAGCTCGAAGAGCGGCATTTCTAGAGCCCGTTGTAAACTCTCTTGTGGCTGCTAATACAACTACACTAGCAAAGTACCCACTACGCCACAAATGATAATTTTTGGTGAAGTTGGAAGCACCCACCACGACATTACTCGTCATTCTGCGGAGAAGCGAGGTACCATCTTTAAGGCATTAGGTGCAGATTCTTGATGCGACGGCTGATGACGATGAAGAATTAGGACTGAGCCTTTTGTAAGGGGTTGGAAGCTTTAAATGACCCACTAGTTGCGTAATTCGCATTGTGTGATCCCCGGTCCTTATTTCATTCTCCCACCCCGCTTTATAACACACGCTCACGTGAGAAAGAGATAGCGAAAGGGAATTAACTTTATTGAGACCCTGAGGAAATGGATCATGGCAGCCTTATGGGCTTCCTTGGCAACCAATAGAAGTGCACTTGCGAGGAACCCACTACGCTATAAATCATAATTTTTGTGAAGGAAGGAAGCAGCCACTGCGCAATTTTTCGTCATTCTGCGCAGAACCGTGGTACCTGCGAAACACCTGTAAGGCTTTACGTGCACTTTGTTGATGCTGTGGCTAATGACGATGAAGAATTATAGCAGATCCCTTTGTAATGAGTTGGAAGCATTCAGCAACTCACTCGTCGCGCAATGCGCATTGTGTGACACTTGGTTGTTATTTTACTCTTCTACCACGCTACATTGCATATGTTAATGTGGTTCCTTGGCGACATGAAGACTGTATAGGGTCTTTTTGCAAGGCAGTTTCAAGCACCGGCATGTCTCTGAGGTAGGATACTGGGCTCCCACGCAGAAGGCCCAGGTTCGAGCCTCGTTCCATTCTGGAAATTTTTTCTTATTCCGTTTTTTTTCTTATTTCGAGCGATAGTGGTTACGGACACCGGCGGCGGCGGACAACTACGGCGCCAAAAACGGCCCTTGTGATCTCATAACAGATTTCGCTGTAAAATCTCGCATAGCATCGTGACCTCTTAGTTAAACTATGAAATTACAAGGACTACATAAACTGTGTACCTCAGTCAACGACAAGAAGCTATCACAACTTTAACTTAACGCCTTAATATGCTCGAACTAAAATGTTCAAGTACACTTTTGCCCCCAATTCTATTGAAGACAGGAATTCGTTACCTTGTTCTATTCGTTCACGACCATCGCCCAATAGTGTAGCCGACATCCACGACATGCGTCTATAATGCACCCTCGTCTATTTGACATTGCTGTTAGTTGTTGAGTTGCATCGTTTCTTTGTTCAATTTAATTCATGCTCATCACATGTTTGTGCACTTTTGACCTTGTATAATCACACATTTTTATTATTTTACATCTTTAAATAAATTTCGTTGTCGCTTGTTAAAACTCCGCGTATCTTTGTACACCCACTGCTGCCATAGCGCACCTAGAACTGCAGTATGCGTAAGTGAAGTAAGAAAGGACGCGAACTCATTTATTCAACTGCTTGAGAGAGACAACTTGAAAAATCCGAAAGTTGTCGTCGATGATAACGGACCAGCTCTCAGAAGTTACGAGCTCCGAATTTTGGCACAACAAAAAGGTGTCGAACTTCCTTTGCCTGCTCATCATCCTGAAACCAGCTCTCTCGCTGAAAGGGTGATACGTGACTTCAAGCGTTGATTACACACTACGAATAACTAAAGGGAGGTTACAATGCTCACTCGAGGCAGCAGTCGCACACCATAATCGCTATTATGCGGCCGGAATAGGATACAGTGCACATATTGCGGCGTTTAGAACGAGCGCATGGCTTGCGGCTGACAAAGAACTCGACATCGTCGGCAAACTGTATCTTCAGGAAACACTGTTGTCAGCAGAACAACGGAAGAAGTACTGGTTCGCTATCAACAAAAACGTTTGACAAACCATAAATGTCAAAGATCCCGAATATTACGCCTGGAGACTGGTTCTGGTGCATAAAAGTCTGGGTGCAAAATATACATTCATCGGTCTGCTCACAGTGCCTAAAAACCGCGGGAAAACAAGGAATATTCATGGCAGTGTACCACAAATTCTTGAAAGCAAACATAGAAGAGGCGTCAATAGGAAATATTCTTCATTACAACCCCAGGAGGGGTGAAGGCTGGGAGGATATAACGTTCCCCACACTTAACCAAGCTACGACCTTTTGGCGATAGCGATGAAGAGGACTGCAAGAAGGCAAGTATAGAAGGAAAAGAAGAGAAAGAAAAAGAGAAGATGGCGACTATGTAGCCTCCGTATACTATCGAAAGCGGGCTGCTTTCGTGGACGTTTTCAACATTAAGCAAAAATATACTCGGGCGGGTGAAGTAATGTGTGGGAAAGACCAACGGCGGTCAGTTCAGCTTGCACAAGCTAGGGCAAATTGGAGATCACAGAGAGAGGCATTCGTACGGCAGTGTACATAGAACAGGTTGACGATAACTGCGTCAACGCAGCGGTGGTTCGGTCGACGAATAATGTTTGAGCGCCGCCGCATTTTGCGCTCCGGACTTGCCGTCGACTTCCGCCGTTCAAGCGACATGTATTTGCACGATTACAACACGCATAATTCTTTGAATTACACTTGTGGCTGGCCCAGCGTAGGCTGTCATTTTTGCGCCACTCAACGCAACTTAACTGACACCTTGTAGAATAATATGTCTATTTTAAGGATATGCCCGCCGCACACAAATTTGCAGGCACTTCAGTAGATTATGGCAGCACACTCGAGAACATACGTCGTTGCTGCGAGTGTATATTCAAATTTTCTTCACTCTTGTATACAGGCGCCCTAGAGAAGGATCAGAACTAGAGCAGATTCAGAAAACCATGCAACGAGTAACCCACCTCATCAATAGACTGCCTACAAAAATTCACGGACAATAAAGAAGACCGCACGAAAATGATACAAGCGCGGATCACGAGCATCATCACGTACAGTGACCCTACACGTAGACATGCAGAACAGTAAACGGTAGAAGTCAACCTTCAGTAAACATTCAAAACTCTCTGCAGAAAAGCCCATAGGATTGCCATGGACTTGTCACTCTTCACATGCACGGAGAAACTGCTCAAAATGGGAGTGCACCACACATGGAAATAGCTCGTGGAAGCGTACAACGTCAACCAACTGGATAAGGTGAAGCTGATGAATTCGGGTGAGGCCCTACTCCAAAATCTGGGTTATCAAGTCGTAGATGAGGTGCACATTACTCAGCATATCCCGCACGAGATCAGAGGCAACCTACGCATAATATACATACAAAGAAACATGCATCAGGATTGCTCCAAGGGAAGGAGATACACTAGGAGACAACTCCTCAAGCAATCACTATAACACATCAACACCAATGAAAGAAAAGCGTGAAATACGCGGACGCAGCCCCGTACAATACACACAACCGATTTGCAATCAGCGTGGTCGACGAAATCGGTAAAGAACTGAGAGGAACGTCCACAGTTGCGAACGATGCGAGTGCAGCGGAAGAGTTGGGCATAGCCCGGACAATCGCACTATGCAAGAAGACCCAGGTTACCGTGAAACGAATTTGCAAGAAGCCTGCAGAAGGCACATGAACGGAAGGATCGGTAAGGCAGCACTCCATGTCTTAAATAGCACCAAGGTGGAAGTAACAACCATTTCTTGAACGCCAGGACACGAGTCTCTCGCGGAGAACATGGCGGCACACGCTGCGGCTCGAGACCACGCACGCTGAGCCATCCCCAACACGCAGAGAACATGTACCAACGGCTGTCACGAGGAGGATGAACGCACACCGAAGAAGTACTCAGACATCTGAGTGCATTACATGAAGCAGGGGAAGCGGTAGCCGCCGGCACAGAAGAGTCTCAGTAGGGAAGAAGCAGTGACGTGCAGAAGACTGCAGACCGGAACCTATCCACACGGATCTTTTATGTGCGCAATATATAGAGGGAGTTATGGTCGCAACTGCAGGTTTGTCACCCGGGCAATAGCAACACGCTGCGCCACATGGTTCTGGCGGTAACAAACAACCCGAACGTACCACCGTCATCACCCCTAGGCGAAAACGAGGAGAAAGGAGCGTATCTAGAGGAAGATTTCTAATACCAGTGGGAGGCTCTGCTGGTGACGCAGGGCCATGAAAACCAGCTACGGTTGGTGAACAGGGCTACGGGAGCGGCAGCGGGCCGTGGCTACCTGGAATGAGTGGGCCACCCACCTTATTGCTCATGTACCACAAGCCTGGTCAAACAATATATTTCCTTTCAATCTCTATCTCTTTTATACAGCAACCAAAAACAAATGGCCATGCTGTCATTCCACTAGCGGTACCATACATTTGTTTGAACCCGTAACCACGCCTTATTTAATACAAAGCGACGACGTTTGTTCAATATAATACAAACAGTTTGTTATCAGTTCGGAAGAACAGAGCGTTGGGCGAGTTGATATTCCATTGTGGCTGCAATTTTAACCATGTGTCCTCGCATTTTATATATGTGTGCACTTCCGACAATAAACGTTGAGTTGTTTGTCTGCGCTTGTCTCGTGGCTTCTTTCCTTGGCGTCCGTGTATTTCCCGAAAATACCATTCACAATTTGTTATCAAGTTCACCGCGGTGAAATAGTGTTTACGATGCTCAGCTGCTGGCTCAAAGGTCAAGGGTATGGTCGCAATTTGATGGAGACGAAATGCTAAAGGTCCGTGTACTCTGCGACGTCAGTTCACGGTAAAGAGCACGAGGCCGTCAAAACTTCCGGAGCCATACACTGCGGCGTGTTTCATATTCATATCGTGGTTTCGGCATATAAGCACACAGATGTTATTACTATTATTATTACTAATTTTATTCTCAATTTTGATTTAGCTGCAGTTCGATGTGCCCACAAAGAACCATGGCATTAGCCCAAGTGAAGTCGACGTAGGTGAGGATACCGGAGACACGAACTACGAAAATATGCGGAGATGTTAGCGGCGGGATACGTTGGATCCCTGCGAAATACAATGAAAACGTGACTGCCATATGAGGCAAGCAGGCAAGTGAACTGTAAATAGTACATTTGCACTATGTACGGTTGGCTACACTATTTCCACTGCCCAGCGTTGCCCTACTGGATAACATCGGGCATTGTAACTGTTCTACATTCGAAACAACATGACTGCCAGTTATACGAATTAGAAGAGGTACTCAAAAGAATTGTAGCAGAAGATCCGCTGTGGTAGATCTGGCTTTGAAGATTACAATAGCGACACAAGTCTTCTATATCTACTTAGAATAAATGTCGATTCTGTGTTTTGGGTAATTGCCTCTCGAAACATCATTACTGAGAGCACAGCCGATAGTTAGCTTCATTAAGTTTGAGTGCGATGTTCTATTAAGGCATAGCTTTAAAGGAAACGAGGGAATAAGGAAAAAAAAACGCTCGTTAATTAAGGCTTTTCTGCAGGTTTAGAAACAGTCAATCTGTTAAGTATAAATCAGCGCCTTCAACGGCGTCGGTCATTGCTCAATATGTCGTATCCGCCTTTTGCTCTACAGCTTCGAAAAAACTATTTCCTGCTTGAATTTTCGAGTAGTAAATGTTGTGGTGTCATTAACTGTTACCGGTGTAAATCCTAAGACGTACCTCACAACTACGATTTACATATTAGAGCAAGTATATCACTTTTTTCGAAACCTCTTAGAAGCCTGAAATGAGGTATCTGCACTGAACTCTGCTGATAGAAATGTATTTTCTGATATGTCACTAGAAAATTACCATGCCCATCTCCTCACCCTTCTAAACGCATGCAGCAAATAATGGACAATTAATTGAAAAAAGCATTTCGTGGTTCAGTAAACTTACCATCGTAATTAAATGTAGTGTTATCCCCTTCGTCTAAAATGAAAAATATTGTATTATCATAATGTGACATTGCACGGCAAATTCTTAGAATCAACAAATTTTTAAACACGCTGGTCAAGACACATTACTTCTGAATAAATCTTCATTCTAAAGAGTATTGCACAGGTACGGCTATTTTGCCAACTGCGCCCAAGGTATACAGTACTGAATAGCACATCACGCCTTATCCTTACCTGTAGGTACGACGTTTGAAAACGATGAAGGGTCTTCCGTGATTTATTCTCCACGCACCATCCCATATACCTTATCGAAAGTTGTCAAAAATGATCGACTACGGAAAACAGCGTACAGTAACTTCAGCGATTTCATCCTTTGAGATTATTAAATGCGAAGCATTTCTCATTTCTTAGCAAACCTTAGGCAGTTTGAGCGTATCTATCTATCTATCTATCTATCTATCTATCTATCTATCTATCTATCTATCTATCTATCTATCTATCTATCTATCTATCTATCTATCTATCTATCTATCTATCTATCTATCTGGATACGGCTTGGTGCTCTCGTGCCCGCCTTCTTAACTTGGCGTAGATCGAAATTGGCATGGGGGTGGGTGAGACGATTTCACTACTATGACTGTCCAGAGTTGACACGAATAACGTTAAAATCTTCTCAGGTACGTCATCAAACCCTTTCCTCCAGACACGCGTGGCACATACCTGTTTACCACGGACCGCGGTGTACGGGTATGCGCCACGGGTGATTGACAGTTCATAACTGCCTAGGAACACCGAGAACAGACATTAGTAGCTTAAAGGGATGGACAACCAATTTTTAGGGCACCTGTTTTCTTTAGCGCATTGGAAGGCTAACTGGTCAGAGTGCCTAGCCACGGAATGGTAACGGGGAAAACGCCATGCAACATTTTTAATCAGAATTTTTCTGATTAAAATTTTTCTGATTTCTGAGAAGTCTTATACACACTTGACTACACATGCTGCAAACAGTGAGCGTGAGAGCTGTTCGTGTTCGAGCGCGGCGGTTTACGCGCATGCGCCGCGGCTCTACGTGGGCCACTGGCAGCCACGAAGGCAGTGCCGCTTCTCACGCTGCGACTCCTTTTACCTCGTAGGCAACACAGAAGAGAGCGGGAATAGATAATAATATGCACACTCTAACTTTGAGGACCAATTATGGCGCGCATGACAGCATCAGACTACGTACAGCAAAGTGACCGTCTTCATAATCCTGCTTCAAGGCTCTACCGCTAGGCTGCGCGACATACCGGTTTTTGTTATTTTTAAGCACGAATTAAAAATATAAATCCTACTCACAACGCGAAAAGGATGCTAGAATCTCTCCCTATATTTCAAGGTCTTTTCATTTCTACCAGGATCTAATCACACGTTCTGTCCAGTTGTCGGTCCCTTTAAATGCGAGTGCGTTAAGAAAAACCGGCAGCGGCAGCGTTGACCCGACGAATGCAAAGAATAAAAAGCAGGATCCCAGCAGGAATCGAACCCAAGTATTCTGCGTGGCAGTCACCTATATATACTACCACGGAGCCAAGACGAACTAGAAACTGCTTTAGAAAAATACCCCATGCAGGCGTAATAGCGGTGCAACGTCAGTTGTGGTTGTGGCGCTAACTATCTAATTTGCTAATAACAAAGCAATAAACAGTAAATATGTACGTTTATTACGTTTAAAATTTGAGAATGAATACCTCCAATTACGTGTAATTTTTGTGACTTCTAATGGGTGCGAATGCCATAAATTATCCTGCACTACCACCTTCTAATGGAAGCAACTGCCCTTAAGTCAATAATTAAGTACTTAAATAACATTTTTGTGTTAATTCGTCGCGTGACTGTCATTTTAGCTGCCGCAAAGTATTGCTGCCTCGACATAGAGTTCGTGTGCAGAAATGAATGGAGCCTCAATGCCGTAGAATTTTTATTAAGAAAACATGCGTTGTCCAAAAAAATACCCAGGATGTAAACTGGTAGCAGAACTTCCATGGAAGCGCATGTGCCAAGAAGCTGGAAGCTCGTCGCCACCATCGCCACAGCAATACATGCATTCTTTAAAAGTATCCAAGCATGCCGAGTTCAATTTCCATCGGGGAGCTTGGGCCAGGATGTCATGTTGAATATTACTGGAAAATGGTGAAACCCAAATGTATTTTGATAACATTCCGTCCAAGTTAGTAAACAACAACTGGAGAGCCAATCGCTAAGCCAATGGAAGAATACGACTTGTGTGATATACTGTAATGTTTTGTTCCTTTTTTTGAACAGGCATACATCAGAGGTTATGAGAACAATTTCTACACGGCGACCTCTTGCATCGCAGCGCATCTATCCCCATAAGTTTTATGTGCGTTAAAATTAGCCACGATAATCTAAGGCCCAGGAACTTGGGTAACCAGGTCGTACAATTGCTCTTTACTGAGCTGCAATTAGTTATAAACTGGTGCAAACTAACGGTAACCAACTAGAGCAAATAGCGCAAACGGTAACCAACTTATTGAATAATATTACAGAACCATTTAGAATGGCGTTTGGAGGATTTTATGATGGCAAGCCACTCACTTATCAACCATTGCTGCCACACCGCCCGACGAGGAAAAGTTTCATGACGGTCTTTCGACGAGGGAAAGTTGCATAGGCGGCATAACACCGAAGGAAATTCGCGTGTTTTGAGTATCAATGTGTCTTAACAAAAAACACATTAGGCTGGTAGTGGCATAACAGCTCACTTATGTCGTCTAGATTGCGAATGAGGCCTCCCATATTCTAATGCATTATTTGGGTCAACATGCTAGCAACATTAAAGGTGTTCTGTAAATGTGAGTAACAGAAAAATATGCTTAGGGGTCCTGATTTTCCCTTTTTTTTTCTTGCGGTGAAGAGAACCGCACCCGTGTTTCGGGCATCAAAGGCACCGGGGTAGTTTTGCGTTGCCTCCTGGGAGCAACTAAACCCCAGCGCGTGCGGCCTGGTAATTCGAATTTTAGGCCTCGCCTGTGGAGACGAAGCCTTGAGACCTGAAGCCCCTGGAGTTGCGGGGCTGCGTTCTCAAGTTGGCGGAGTAGATTTAACTACTGCCGCCATGGGGCCAGGCGCCACGGACGGCAGCTCTCTCGGCGTGGGCCAGGCAAGTGGCGGAGGCCCGTGCGACGCAGTTCCGGATGCGCCACATCCACGTATGCCATCCCATGGAATGCTGATCATCTCATCCGAGCCCCCCTAAAAGAGATACTTTCTCTTACATTCAATGAAATGATGTCTTCATCTTTTTTCCATAAATCACAATGTCATGAGTATGCTGGGTGGACACCACCACCGTTAACACAGTAAGTTGCGACTTCACAGCTGTCACGAATGTGGTCCCTTAAAGCACACCAGCAGGCTCAAGCGGACTCTCTTTTACAAATATGGGATGTGTGGCCGTACCTCTGGCACTTAATCCATCTACTAGGGTTGGACATATATGGCCGGACTCTTAGTTCCATGTGAACTGTTTCTATGCTTTCTGACAGCTCACTTGGCCCATATCTCCATATTATGTGCTTTATTGGCTTTTTACAGCGGCGCTGCTAAGCTTTGCGTTATGCCGTTAGTCGTCGACAGATAATAATCATCATCACAAACCGGCACGCGCTATTCCCGTCCCCTTTGTCATCTTCTGCCGCGCTCCCAGAAGACGTTCGCCCACTTCTGCGGCGTCGGGTGAAATAACTCCGATGGGCGAGATAACTAATACAGAGAGAAAGAAAGAGGGAAAAAGACAGAGAAAGAGAAAAAGAAAAATTCTCGGCGAGAAGGTTTCTTGGTGAGGCTTGATTTGAACGTGCGTACGCCGAACCGCGAGGCTGAACTAGACGGATAAGAATGGGGTGGAGCACATTCGGCAAGTATTCTCAAATCATGAATGCTAATTTACCACTATCCCTCAAAAGACAGGTAATATAGCAGCTGCAACATACCAGTACTTATCTACGGAGCAGAAACCTAGGGGCTTAAAAAGAGGGTTCAATTTAAATCAGGGGCGACGCAGATAGCAATTGAAAGGAAAATGATAGGTGTAACCTTACGGGACAAGAAGAGAGCAGAGTGGGTCAGGGAAGGAACGGGTGTTAAGGACATCTTAGTCGAAACCATGAAGAAGAAATGGACATGGGCAGGGCATGTAGCGCGCAGGCAAGATGACCGCTGGTAATTCAGAGTAACTGGCTGGATTCCAAGAGATTTCAAACGCCCATGGAAGAGACGGAAAGTTAGGTGGGTGATTGAGATTAAGAAGCTTGCGGGCATGGGCTGCAGCAAGCACAGGACCGGGTTGTTTGACGGAACATGGGAGAGGCCTTTACCCTGCAGGGGCGTAATCAGGCTGATGATTATAATGACCCACGATCCGAAGGCGAGTTTCGTAACCTCTCGGCTATCCAGGCATGTTAGTAGAGCATAACAAAGCCTTGTATAGAATAGTACAGCAAGGGGGTGGGAAAAGGAAGTGAGGGTGAGGAGGACAGGTGTGAAGGCGTTGAGAAGGGAACGAGTTAACCATATTATAGAAAGAAAGAAAACGACAAGATTAGAGAGAAAGAAAGGTAAGATAAACAGTAAGAAAAGAAAGATAGAAAGAACGACAAAGAAAAATAAATAGCCATTTATAGAGAGAAATAAATAAAAAAGAAGTAGAGACCGAAAGACATAGAAAAAACAGAGAGAAGAGAGAAAAAGAAATAAGGACATCAGGAAAGAAAGAGAAAAATAAAGACACAAAGGAGGCCGCCCAGCTCCGCTTTTCCTTCAGGCTTGGCACCACTAGTACGAAGCTGCCTTCATTTTTGTTCGTGTTGACGCTCGTTATTTTTATTACTTGCGTACTGTGGGCGTTTTCTTCCTTTTAGCCATGTAGATCGGAGTCAATGAGGTTCAAAAGATCTTCATCTGAAATGACACCTGGAATGGTATTTAGGGATCTATATGGGATAATTCTGACAGGAATGCTGCCAAATGACTTCAGGTTAGGAAGATTTTCCTACTGTTTACTGTCTCGCAGCTCAAAGAGCAGATCGCCGCTGGCCATTTTACATGCCTTGTATCCTGGTCTTGCTTCACAGAGCAGCTTTTTGCTACGAAAAACGGGGATATCATTCTTGGTTTTTCATCTGAAACTTCGCTATAGATCATACGTTATTTGGCGAACTTTTCCCCAGTCTTTGCAAAGCAATACAGTGTTGCTTCCGTCCGCACCACTTTCAGTGCTGCGCTCGGGTTTTAAAAAATGCCAGGCCTGCGCAGAACGCGCAGCACAGTCACAGCGAAGGCTGAAGGTGCAACCTTTCAGAGCCTCTAGTAAAGTGTCCTGGGGTGAACATGGCAATACAGCTGCAAGGTGTCCACTACGCCATACGTCACTACAATTTTGCGAAGTAGGGAGATACCCACTAGTCCATGTTATCATTCTAGAGAAGCGACGTGGCCGCTACGGTTCTTTAAGGCATTATGCGCACATATTTGATGCTCTGGCTGATGACGATAAAGAATTATGACTGAATACTTTTGAATGGGTTGGTCGCTTTAAATAACCGACTCGTTACGCACTTCGCATTGCGTCATGCCTAGTGTTATTTTACTGTTCTGCCACGCTATATTACACCTGTTAACCTGATTCCCGGCCGTACATGAAGCCTGCATTGGGTATTTTTGCGAAGGAGTTTAAAGGACCGGCATCGCTCTGTGGCTGAATATCCTACTGCCACGCAGAGATCTCAGGTTTAAATCCCGCTCGATCCTACACTTTTTTCCTCATCGTGTGCTGTCGGTGTTACGGGCGGCGGCGGACGGCTGCGCTCCTTAAATTGGTTGTGTTGATGTTATTGCAGCTTTCTCAGTAAAAGGTGCGCTCAACATAGCATGTGCATTTTGCATTGGCAGCGGCGCCGGTGACCCATCACCGCACCTAAGCCGCAAATGTTACACCAATTCCGCCATCGCCAGCTGTACACCGCCACTATAGCGTAATATTGTGAACAAAGAGTGCGATAACACATAAAAGTAGGCAAACGCCACGCAGGCCTGCGCGGAACATTCAGCACTGTCACACAGAAGGCTGTAAGAACGGCCTTTCGAAAGGCCGTTGTTACCTCTCTGGGGGCAGCTACAACAAGTACGAGTGCGGAATATGTGATTCAACTCAGCCTAGTCTCATTCGCTCTCGAGGTCATTCAGAATTCCGCAGCACGTTTCATCTTATCTAATTCATAGTTTTGCTATAAGTTCACCACCGCGAACTCTGGCGCTAGTGTCTTGCGAGCTGCAGCGCACGGCGCTTCAGCCAGCATGAGAATGATGGGTAGTACACGGATTTGCGTAAACTTCGTTCTTTCGGCTCATTTTGGCTCCGTGTGGCCTGCATCCACTGTGCCGAAAGACGAAGTTCAGCAAACGTTCAGCCGTTCGACTTCACCTCGCTGACCTTCTTAGGCTCACTAATTCAAATCTGGTCATGAAATTCACAACGATCCATTCTTTCACCCGAAACAAACGCCAAAACACAACAATAAGCAAAGCGACAAGCGCGTTCGAGGCCGCAAGCACGAATATTAGTCAAATTCGTGTACTACCGATCATCCCATGGTGGCTGAACAGTCGCAGCGCCAGAGTTCCTTCTAGTTAACATTGGGAAACTCTATGATCGAATTCACGTCGTTCCAGTGTCACGTCCACGAAGAAAGGTACCACTACGCCATAAATCATCGTAACTTTTGTGAAGTAGGAAAGCTCCGCTACGCGACTAGTCGTCATTGTACTTGTCACTACTCGTCAAACGACCCACTTCTTACGCAATTCATATTGTCTGAAGACTGGTTGTTCTTTTACTGTTCTAGCTCGCTGCATTACGTAGGTAATCGTGATTCCTTGCCCGGCATGGCGCCTGCATAGGCGCCATGTCGGGCAAGGAATCACGCCAGTACTGGACTGCCATTGAGAGGACCCGGGTTCCAATCCCATGTGATGATAAATATTGTTTTCTCATTTTGCGCAATAGCGGATACGGACACTGGTGGCGGTGGCGGCGGCTGCGGACAACTACGACACAAAATTGGCTGTTGTAATCTCATAACAGCTTTCGCTGTAAAAGAGGAATAGAGAAGACGGGTACGAGTCAAAGTTAGACAGAAGAATATCGCAGAGTAGGATAGGAAAAGGCAACTGCCAATTTCTTCCCGGCGGATCAATCCAGAAGTGCCGTCTACGTAAAGTCGGGGCCAAAGGGGTGTGTTTCCTCTGCTGGGTGCCTAATAAGGAGCCAATCACCCAGCGTTACGTCAAACCCCAGGAGGCCCATCTCCCCAGATACGCCTAAGCCAAGCAAGGCGACGCGTGGTAGGGGGTCAAAATCCCCCCGTTAGCTCGGGTCCGTGGTGTCGCTATACACACAAAACGCCTACCGAAACAGGCGCCTGCCACTGTAAAAACATGGCTTATCCATCTGTCGTAGAAGCCGGCATAACACGAAAGTCAAACGTGTCTTCGCAGAGGTAGTTGGGCGTTTATATGCATTGATATATGAGAGCTTGCGCAATGTCTATTGGTGTTTGGCAGCTATAGCACCGTCAAACACAAAGAAGGATGCACAAAACGAAGGCACATGTTTGAGCAGCGCGCTCCTTTCGCAAACGTGGCCGCTGTAGCGAGCGAAGTGACCTTCGGGAGCTGTGCGACTTAACGCAACCTTTGCGATGAACGCACAAGACATACAAGCCACCCCCATCACGAGACAAGCGCGCGCGCACGGGCGACCACACCCTGTACGGCAAAGTATAGGGAACCCAAGCTCAAGTTTGCGGCGCGACGACGGCGCCGCGCTGGCCGCGCTGGCCGCGCTACGGCTCTGTCGGAAAGCTCTGGATTGCATGCGCGGCCAATTCAGCCCCTTTCACAGTAGCGGTAGCGCACGTGCGCACGCGTTCTTCTGGCGGTGCGGGTAACGGGGGGGGGGGGGGGCGTCAGCTCGGCACGTTGAACCGAGGGGCTTGCTGAGCGAAGCTGCGCATTTCCGCGATGGCAGAAGCGACCCTGCGGAAGCGCAAGCGAGGTCCGAATTATTCCGGTTTAGTGGCCTGCCACAACAGTGCAGACAACAGCAAGGCACACGATCCACGTGTGAAACTGTATCGGTTCCCGGGCGTGTCGCACGAGAAATAAAGGCGGTAAGCGTGGATAGCTGACAGCGCTGTCTCGCCTTCTATTTTGGCTGTCTGAGTTCATCGCTTTCGTTCGTTCCGACTACCTGAATCGGTAAGTAACGCGGCGCATGCACGCAGCGACTACAGTAATGATTACTCACTGTCTTCTCGCATTGTGAAAGTCCAGTTATGGTTGTAGGTGAAGCAACTTTGTGGTTTGATTCCCCGTGTTCGTGAGACCTAGCGGTTGCTTGAATTCAACTGAACTCGGCATATTGTCAGAAGTTAGGCGCCTGCAATTCGCGCGTCGGGAAAGCTGCTTTATCACGCCGGAACGGACGTCTGTGCATTTTCAGCAAGCTTTGACATCGTTCTGCATGTTTGCTTTGTTTTTGTCACTTTATTAGAGTGATATATATTTAAGCCGCTAAATATAACTGGCACCTAATACATGCTTTGCAATTGCAACCTTGAAGTAACCACTTTTTGACTGTGTGCGATTTTCTAACCGCGTTCGCGCAGCAGGTTTTATACGCCTGTCAAGTCGATATCATAAAAAGAGACTGCAAGCATGACGCGAGAGCCGAAAAAACGAGGCGAACAATTAGTTCATCTTTCTTACAGTGGTTAAAGCTCGGCTAGCTGCCCCGCGTCTTAATTGGCGGGTGATTCTCCAGCGCCACGGAGGACTTCACTCCAACCTTCTCAGGAAACAGTGCCATGGCCGTATAATTTTTTTTCCGCACGCCGCAAACGTTTGGTCACGAAAGTACACGGCTGCTGCTGTAAGCATGCCATATCGAAACAACAATCATATGGTTCGTAGTCCACACCGCAGTACATCGATAGCCTGTACGGCTTCATTGCGGAGTGCATGTGGACCATTATGCATCTTCGACATGGCAGAATGAGACTTACCTCGAGGTATACGTCCTATAGGGAACCCAAGCTCAAGTCTGCGGCGCGACGACAGCGCCGCGCCAGCCGCGCCGCGGCTCTGTCGGAAAGCTCTGGAACGTGGCGCGGCCGACTCAGCCCCTTTCACGGTAGCGGTAGCGCACGTGCGCACGCGTTCTTCTCTCGGTGCGGGTAACTGGGAGGCCGTCAGCTGGGTACGTTGAACCGAGAGGCTTGCTGTGCGAAGCTGCGCATTTCCACGATGGCAGAAGCGACCCCGCGGAAGCGCAAGCGTGGTCAGAAGTATTGCGGTTTAGTGGCCAGCCACAACAGTGCAGACAAGGCACACGATTCACTTGTTAAACTGTATCGGCTCCCGGGCGTGTCGCACGAGAAATAAAGGCGGCAAGCGTGGATAGCTGACAGCGCTGTCTCACCTTCTATTTTGGCTGTCTGAGTTCATCGCTTTCGTTCGTTCCGACTACCTGAATCGGTAAGTAACGGGGCGCATGCACGCAGCGACTACAGTAATGATTACTCGCTGTCTTCTCGCATTGTTAAAGTCCAGTTACGGTTGTAGGTGAAGCAACTTTGTGTTTTGATTCCCCGTGCTCGTGAGACCTACCCGTCGTTGTTGAACGTTCACATTCGCGTTATACCGATAGCGTTGCGCGGTTGGTTGAATTCAACTGAACTCCGCACATTGTCAGAAGTTCGGCGCCTGCATTTCACGCGTCGGGAAGGCTGCTTTATCACCCCGGAACGGACGTCTGTGCATTTTCAGCAAGCTTTGACATCGTTCTGCAGGTTTGCTTTGTTTTTGTCACTTTATTGGGGTGATATATATTTCAGCCGCTAAATATAACTGGCACTTAATACATGCTTTGCAATTGCAACCTTGAAGTAACCACCTTCTGACTTTGTGCGACTTTCTAGCCGCGTCCACGCAACAGGTTTTATACGCCTGTCAAGTCGATATCATAAAAAGAGACTGCAAGCATGACGCGAGAGCCGAAAAAACGAGGCGAGCAGTTCATCTTGCTTCACAGTGGTTGAAGCTCAGCTAGCTGCCTCGCGTCTTAATCGGCGGGTGATTCTCCAGCGGCACGGAGGACTTGACTCAAACCTTCTCAGGAAGCAGTGCCATGGCCGTATAATCTTTTTTTCGCACGCCGCAAACGTTTGTTCACGAAAGTACACGGCTGCTACTGTAAGCATGCCATATCAAAACAACAATCATATGATTCGTAGTCCACGCCTAGAACATCGATGGCGTGTACGGCTTCATTTCGGAGTGCATGTGGTCCATTATTCATCTTTAACATGACAGAATGAGACTTACCTCGAGATATACGTCCTACACGTTGTAATCGCGACTTGGGAAATGCATTTCGCTTTGAGTCGGGCGTGGCTGTCGTCGATCGTCTGCTCTTCACCGTTAACGTGATAGCCTTTCTCATTTTATCAAGTTCGCTTTTCGGAAGCGCCAGTCAAGCTTGAAGATCCTTTTGAAGCTGCACTGCAAGCGGTACATTGTGAGGCGCCGCAAGTGCACCGCGAGTGCTCTGCACGTGCACAGAAGCGAGCGGCAACGCGGTGGAGAGAAGGGAAAACGCGGGCTGCTTACACTCCAGTTTCTATTTTTTCTGCTAGAGATGGAAGGAAGTGGGCATAGGTGACGACTGTGTACAGCTTTTGAAGGAAATATACCGAGAAAATACAGTATGTATAGAATGGGAAGGAATACGTAGCAAGGACAGCGTTGAAATTAGCAAGGGGCTGAGACAGGGATGTCCTTTGTCCCCGCTGTTATTCATGCTGTACATGGCGAGGATGGAAAAAGCGCTAGAAGGTAGCAACATTGGATTTAATTTGTCACACAAACAGGTCGGAGCGATGGTTGAGCAGAAGCTTCCAGGTCTATTTTATGCTGATGATATTGTCTTATTTGCGGACAGTCAAGATGATATACAGCGACTGGCAGATATATGCGGAAGGGAGCGTGAGGCTCTAGGACTAGGATTTAGTGCAACAAAATGTGGATTGATGGTATTCAATGATCACGGAGACCATACGGTCTTAATACAGGGCCAAAAAATACCGAGGGTAAGCGAGTACAAGTACCTCGGAGTATGGGTAAATGAGGGGGATAGATATATGGAGGTACAAGAGAAAGCATCGGTAGCAAAGGGAAAGAGGAATGCTGCAATTATAAAGCACAGAGCTTTATGGGGATACAATAGGTACGAGGTGCTTCGAGGGCTGTGGAAGGGTGTGATGGTTCCGGGGCTTAAATTTGGGAACTCAGTGGTGTGCATGAAGTCAGAGGTGCAATCAGGAATGGATGTAAATCAAAGGACAGTGGGCCGCCTCGCGTTGGGCGCTCACGGGAAGACGAAAAATGAGGTGGTAAAGGGTGATATGGGATGGACAGGCTTTGAAGTGAGGGAAGCGCAGAGCAAAATGAGATTCGAAAAGAGGCTGAGGAAAATGAAGAAGATTAGATGGGCAGATAAGGTTTTCAGGTATTTGTATAGAAAAAGCGTTGACACGCAGTGGAGAAAAAGAACTAGGAGGCTCACCAGTTAATATACGGCTGGAAGTGCGGGCGATATGGCAACACGGAGAATTAAGCGGAAGGTCAGAGAGGCGGAGAGGAATTATTGGATGACAGCGATAGATAAGAAGCCGGCTCTGAGAAACTACCGAAAAGGAAAAAAAAACGAAATAAGGAGGGAAAGGTTTTATGATAATTCAAGGGGAAGCGCTTTACTGTTTGAAGCAAGGTCGGGCTGCCTTAGAACGCGTAGTTATAAAGCGAGATTCAGTAACGAAGAAGAACAATGTGCATGCTGCGGGGGAACTAAGGAAACGATGGAACATGTACTGATTGAATGTGGCGATATTCAGCCAGGTATACGTGTGGGCACGAGTCTACATGAAGCCTTGGGTTTTAGGGACAACAATGGAAAGCTGAACACGTCCGCGATAGAAATAAGTAAGAGACGGTTAGAGTATTGGTGGCAGAAAAGTCGAGATAAAGTACAAAAATAAATAATTGGGGAAAAAAAAGGTCATTCTGCCTTAAGAGGCAGAGAGATGGACCGTGATTTTTTTTTTGTATAATAACATAGAGTTAATCAATGTAGCTAAGGCATTAGGACAACATGAAACAAGGAAGGTTTTTTTTTCTTTCTGTTTTTTTCTCCTTCGAGCCTGGTGGCAGACATGTCACCGCCCCGTTGGGGACGCTCATAGCATCCATCCAGCATCCAGCAGCGCCTCTAAGCGTTGCTTGCGAAGCCTATTGCTAGCGTAGAGGCGGCGCGCTCGCGTCGCAACGAGCAGGGCGACGACCTTTAAAACGCGTCCTTCGCTCCATCTCGCTGGTGATAACGATAACACGCTGAAATTCCACCGAGCTCTGAGTATCGCCAGCGCTAAATGGTGTATATAAACATCTAGCCGTTATTGTGCGGAAGAACGTACGCTCTGTGGCCACAAGTGGTCCATAACATTAAGTAGAAACCATTTTAAACGTGTGCGGCACGTCGCATACTATTCTTGAAGCCATAACACTAAGCTTCAAGCTTAGTGGGGATGTATTTGCTTTTGTTTGAGTGTTACAGGCTGCATTAAAGAAAGAAAAAAATGTACGCTCTGTGACCAAGTCGATTAACGCCGCGCGCTGCGGAGCGAGGGGTCGTGGGTTCAATTTTGTAGCGTTAGCTACACTTGCCTAGCCGTAGCCGATTTCGCGTGGAGGGCCATGAGCCGTGCTGCTGCTGCGCGAGGATCGGTGATGTCACACAGCTGGGTCACCGGAGCTGGCATCTCACGCGCTCTCCGACACCGCCGCGCGCGGCTCGCCGCTGCTGGTCGGCGCCGCATTCGAGAGGAGTGACGTCGTAGCCATAGACACAGAGGCGCCGGCGCGCGCGTAGCTATTCGCCTTCGCTGTGCAGTCGCCGTCTGACACTGCGCTGGGGCCGCTTGATAGCGCATTTGACTGGCGTTTGCAGGTGGGTAACGCCATGGAGAAGGAAAACGCAAATGCTGCTCGACGGCGCAGAAAAGCCGAGAAGCTTAACTCATCGGATCCGGAAGTAGTTGCCTGGCAATTAGCGGTTCAGCGTACGAAGAATGAACAGAGGAAGGCTAATAATCCTAGACAATCTGGAAAGCTAAGAATAATCAGCTGAACCTTTCCTAACGCTACGTATATCCTGGCATAGCCGAGCTAAGCCACTGCAAATTTTTTTCTTCTCGTTGTTTTCTGTGTCATCTATTACTGTACTTTCTACAACGTCATGTCCGGGACGGAAATACGTCAGTGAAGTCTTGGTGGACCTCGGCATAAACCACTTTCGTGTTATAAAGAGAAAAAGCTCAAGAAAACATATCTCAACTATAGGAATTCATTCAACTACACTTCTTAATTTTTCGCCAAATTGGATATGCACATTCGCATTCCCATTTTATAGTCTTCGTTGAGTTATCTGAGTTCTCCAAATACTCATGACCGGTTGCCATCTTTTATAGGAATGCCCTTTAGGAAAGAACTTGCAATCAGGATTCACATTCAAAATACCTTCAGAAAGCATAACTTTCAGGAAGCAGAGAGAGACCGAATATTAGATCAAAATACTTACTTCCGCTCGCAGACGATACTTGAGGTGCACTCTTTTCATATCGGCTTTCCGTCTATGCGAATTTTGTGCAGTGAATAATCATAACAGTAAGTGGTTTCATTGATAGAAACCATTGTTTGAAAGAATGTTTCATTGGTAGCATGCCACATTCATTGTTGCAAAGAATGCTTTCATTGATTTTTTCATCTCAATTGAACAAAACTTACAGCTGCCACAATTGTGGCGGTTTGGGCGTGTTGTCCAATCAATTCTAAGCGCACAAACAGACGACGACAAAGAACACGTATGACACACAGGCGCTGTGTGTCATACGTGTTCGTTGTCCTCCTCTCTTTGTGCGCTTAGGATTTATTGGTTACAGCTGCCGTCGTGATGGCGCCATGGTTACGGTCTCTGCTGCTGCATCGAAGGACGAGAGTTCGATCCCAACCGCGGCGGTCGCATTTCGATTGAGGCTAAATGTTGAGGCCCACGTAGTGTACACTATCAGTGCAGGTTAAAGAACCCCAGATGTGCGAAATCACCCGAAACTATCCACTAGCTTCGTAAGAATAAAGTGGTTTGGCACGTCATACGACAGAATCAATAATAACACTTACCGAGGTAGTCCCCTTCTGTGGTTCCATCATTTTCTGCATAGAAAAAGGAAAATTATTTTCATAGCACCCGATTGCGTTGAATGTTACAATAATCAGTAGGCGTTTCAGAATCCTAGTAAACACAACAAACCATGTTTAAAAAATGCACCTTTCAAACATTTCTCCACAAGAAATTATAGAAGCAAGGCTGTATTTTCTGATGTGAGTCTTAAAATATGTGCGGCATTTTCATTCGCATTAGCCATCCGCATATCTGTCTACGGCGATCGAGAGCACATGAGATCCTTGATGACTATCGAAAGCGTAAAAAGTGTTTGTATTATTCGAGGCAATACTATCACAAAATTGACACCTCATCTTCCTAAAGGCATCAGTCTCCAGGTAAATTCCACATATCGACAGATATTCCGCGACACATATTTATTGCAGTGCCCTGCAATAAATATGCAGAACAATAAGTATTACCTTAAGTGTAAAATACTGCATTGCGCCGACCATACATTCACAAGATCGTATTTTTAGATCACTTAGATCACGCTTTATTAAGCATAGAAACCAAAGTCGCGGTGGTCGCTCCTGTAGTAATGGTCACAAAGCGTAACCCCATGGAGTTAGTCAGCTGCTCAGAGTGCAAGTGTTATGTTTAACATTTTTTATTTGTAAAGGGTGCACTCTTCACGCGGCGAAATGTTTATCTCCGAAGAAGTAATTTATTGATTAATAAGGCGGTGACCGTTTATTATTTATTACAATCGGCAGCGGCATCTCTGAAAGCTGCTCGTTTATTCTGGCCATCTGGTCCGCACCAAAATATTGGATGTGGCAATTCCACAGAGTCAAATTGCACACTAATCATTGGCTTCAGTATTCAGTATGTTCAGTTGACATCAAACGTTGCCAAAGCAGGATATGAGCGTAAAAGCTCTACTACTACACGCTAAAAAGTGAGTTAAAGAGCTTCGCTACCGCTGCAGGTCTCATTCCACTCTCTCTATAGACGAGAAAGAGTGAAAGGGATGTTCACGCCTCCTGGCGAAAAAAAAAGAGTAAAGTGCCTGTTCCACTCCTGCGTACCGCGAGAGAGTTAAGAGGTTCTTTTACTCTTTTACCATGTGAGAGTTTGTTTCAGAGTTTGTTTTAGTCTTCTAGCTCTCCGAATTTGAGCAGCTGTAAATAAAAGTTTGTCCAGTGTTATATATCCGGCTGTCGCTCAATCGATGAAGTGACGGCGAAATATTCCTCGACAAATTTTCACGACGAAAACCGCTTACATACTCAGGGAATCTGCGATCTGTAGTGCACGGGATTATATTCACACGCACGCACACTCACAGCCAGGCACTATATATAAACTGACTAGAGACGGCGCGCCGCAGCTTAGTGAATAAAGCCCTTTGTACAGGAAGCCAGACAGAAAAATTAAAAGGAATAGACGCGACTTTCTTCAAGTGGTCGCTAAACGGGAGGCCTGTACATGCGTCCCCGAGAGAGAAATATATGTGTACAGACGGGTCCACTGTTACAGGGAACACTTGCGTTTCGGGTATCTCCGGATCTCGCTCTCCTGAAAAAAGCATAGCGGCTTAGACCTGCATAACACTACTGGTGTTTGACAGTTCCGAACCATTATGTTGGAATACTAACGTGCACAATCTTTCCGTATCCACTAGCCGTTTTAGGGAGCCAACAAAATGAAAGTTGCTCATTCGAGTGTTCCCTTTTACAGTGGACCGTACTGTACATGCGCCCCGAGAAACATGCACATGCTCCCCGTGAGAGACACCTTACGACGCATGCGCGGGAGAAAAAAGAAAAAAAAATGCCCCCACCTCCCCGAAGGGAATCATGAGGAAATGCGAATGCATTTCTTGCGCCGAGAATACACGGCGTAGTAACTTTAATGGCGTAAAGCTGGACACATCGACGCGCTCAAGTGTCTCCCTTTTGGGCGCCTCTTTCAACGAACGCTTCCTACGTGCGTTCGTAATCACCTTAGGGATGTTGCCACCGCCTTCAATGCAGCACCAACGCGTTTAGAACGCGCTCTTTTCAGGCTGTGCCAAGGCAGCACAAAAGCTACAAACGCGTTTCAAACGCACTGCATTGAGGCGGTGGCGCAGAGAGGAGAGAGAGCGAACGGCGAGAGAAGGAGCGGCGAAGCACTGCACCTACCCTCTCCTACACTCCCTCCCCACACGCGGGAGCTCCGCCGAGCTCCCACGATGCGAGCGCCCTCGCACGCCAGAGCGCGCTCCTCCTCTCCACTCACTCTCCGCTACTCTGCCCGCAATATCTGCTCCGGTTGTTAGGAGCGAGGATAAGCGCGCGCGCCCGCAGCTGTTGCTATGGGAGAGGGAGTGAGAGCGGAGAGGCGCGCGGACAACGCCGGATGCCTTAGATAGCCCGACTAAGAAATGCATTCGCATTTAAAACACCGGGACAGCAGACGCGTGCGTGCCGAAGTCCAACCGTCGCCCGTGGCGCTCTTCGCCATTTTGCGTCGTTGCCCGGTCATGTAAGTTTTTAGGGGCGAAGCTCCTTAAGGCGGCACCCGTTCGTCCCTCGTCGTGCTCGTAGTAGTGAGTAACAAGTCTTACCCTTTGACCTCCAAGGTGGTGCCGGTGGGAGATTTCTCCTGTGCGTTGTTGAACAATAAAAAATTCGCAGCGTGCGCGTTAACTAAAAGCCGAATTCTTCTGTCTCTGTAGAAGTGTAAGTGTTAGCTAAAAGCCGACTTCTTCTGTCTCTCATTCCCATTAGCAGCCATTGTTTACCTCCAAGGTAGTGCCTGGTGAGATTTCTCCTGTGCGTGATTAAACAATAAAAATTTTGTTCAAAACGCCGTTGATTGATGAAATAAACCAACGAAAGACGCCAGATGTTTTGTAAAAACAAAACGAAAGAACGCCAGATGTTTCTAAAGCAAAACGAAAAAGACGCCAGCTGCTTAACGAAAGACGCAAGGTGTTTTCTAAAGCAATGGTTTTCTAAACAATGAAAATTCACAGCGTACATGTAAAATTAAAGTGAGCTGCAAGTCGTCATAACTCATCGAACCTTTAGTATAAACGCGCCCGATCTCACGTCGGTGATGATGTACTGGGCAGAATTCACGGAAGATTCACGGTTTACCGATGAACCTCCGCAGCTTCGCCCGCTCATCATCATTCACTCCGTGGATATGCTGTGATTTTTTTAATTGCTCAGCTGTGTCAGCAGTGTGTGCCTGTGTGTGCACGACTGATTTCTCGATGCTAGATGTGAGCGGAATGCAGTGAGGGCAGTGCAAGATACCGTACTGTGAGCGCGTTGCTATCGCGATGCTCTGGAGACTCAAGCGAGCTTGCAGCTGCGGGGCTGCGTGTTTGGCCAACGCCTCGGCACAGTCTGGAATACGAACGGTAAGTGATGCTTCTGTTTCCACTGCTTCGCGTCCCATCGTCGCTCCGGTGTGTAGTACTGCACAGTGTAGCGCGTGCCAAATATGTACAATGAAGAGCAGAAAAGAAAAAGCATTAGGCGCACATACGTGTCATGCCTGATGCACGTTTAAAAAAGCTTTTTTGAAGGCACAGGCTTCGCCCGGCCAGTCTGTCGAAGCGCGTGTACCAATCGATAAAGTAAGTTGCGCTATATAATTTCTTTGGTAGGCATAAAGCGTGAATGCGGTAGTGTGCTTTCAGAAAACATACACTTAAGCGAAAGGCCGCGGTTATCACGGCGTGATATGTGCATTACATTTGATTCAGTTGTCATACTTGTACGCCTCGGTGGTACAATGGCTATGGTGGTCGGCTGCCGACCCGAAAGTCCCGGCTTCGATCCCAGCCGCGGCGGTAGCATTTCGATGAAGGCAAAATGCAAAAAGCCCGCGATGGCTGTGCACGCTAAAGAACACCCAATGGGCGAAACATCCGGATCTCTCCATTACGGCGTGCCTTATGACCTTATGATCATATCGTTGTTTTGTAAGTAAAACCTCAGAAACTATTGTTATTATTATTTGTCATACTTGATTTGTCTGCATTTTCCTCAGTCTCAGGGTCGACTTGTGCGCATTATTGGCATGTGGCATCACCGTGCGCTCTCGTTTTCGAGATTTCCAGGGTTTACGGCGTCATACAGCAGTGAACTATCCTGGACGTCCTTGTTCTGCCGCCGTGCAGCTGTAGAGATTCATCGCGGCAGAGAATATCAGTGAGAATACTTTTCGATAACAGTTTTGCATTGCGCACTTTGTCCGTCTTTAAGACAAAAAAAAACAACATAACATGGCGGAGTAACGCCATTAGGTTGGATTGATTTACTAGAGCAAATAAATTATGCTGCAGGTATATGATGATACCCTTGTTATGTGATAGCCGTCTGCTAAGTGAATGCATGTAGGGGGAAGCACATTCACTTTATGGTATTTGCACTTAATTAGTGATATATATCAGCGCTTGAACTTTCCTTGATTTCATATGAATATTCTAAGCCATTAAAAGATGTGTGAGCTGTGCCAGATTATTTCAGTCATATGAGTGCAAGTCAGCTCAATGCAGTCCTGATGGCAGAGGGCTAATCATAAAGAAAATGTGATTCGCACAAGGCAGTACTGAAGTATTGTGCAGTTCTGAAGGAAGGCCAAGCAGCCATTAAATATTGTCGCAGTTTAAAAAACAAATGTTCAGCGAGAACAAGAACCTTTCGTCATTTGTTGTGCTTTACTTCTTTAAATCACATGTGCGCTTCCTACATTCATGCTTCTTGATGAACCTAAATATTGAGTATAGGCCTCGCGCGCTCAGTTGGTGGCGCCACCGCTCTACGAGTGCGCAGCGCCAATGCGGCCACTTCGCGCATTTTGTCCCTGTTCGCTTCCCGGCGCGTAGCTCGAAGTTGTGTGCGATCAACGTCGGTGCATGAATGTGGCAACGCAAAACGAGCCCCGCTTGCTGTTTTGCGGCTACGGACGAATAGCAAATATTCAGGAATACAGCGAACGCAATCGTTCGCTTTGGGGCGGTGACTTGTACGCTGCTAATCACGCTTATCAAGTGAGAAAAGAACTCCAGAGTTCCGTCGGTCCGTCGGAATTATTTCATCCCTGGCTACACCAGTGACTTGCATAGACAGCGAAATAAACCGTGAATCAAATATCTATTTTATAGGAGTTGACCTCAAAAAAAAAAAACAAAAGAAAAAACAGCGAGTAACATTGCACACTAGCTATTCTGCCTTCTTCTTTCCCTATGCGCATCAAAACATGACAGAAAATCCTGGACAAGCAAATGAGCCCCGTCTTTCTCTACAATATCTAGCTAGATATTACAAAAATAAACGCGTGCTGCGCCCTCCTTGCATATCTCGCACGAGAATGCTTAGCAGCATCTCAATTTTTCTTTTCTTTTTTTCAAGAATTCTGCATTAAGAGGAGTCGAGTTAGTCTTTGTGTAAGAGATTTATTTCTGTGGATGCAGAAAGCCTAATGGACTTCTTTATTTGATATCTTTTTAAGGAAGACTGGAAACTTCTGGCGAAGGAGCAAGAATTCTGCCCCGCCTGTTTGTCTACAAGGCGGTCTGTTCTACGAACAGTCCTGTGCCCTACAGTACACTATATTGGTGATTTTGTAGATCTCTCAGCATTTGTGATTATCAGCACTAGGGCTGCTGCATTGTGTTATGCACGATGCTGTGCCCAAACTTTCCAATAACAGTATGCGTGTGAAAAGTTTGCATGGCTTGAAGTGATGCTGAATGTTAACTCCTTTAATTTACTAAGCTTAATTCTTGACTGTTTTACAGCCTCTAGTTATTGCCTGTTGAGTTTTTCTTCAATCTCATGGCATATCCAATCCTTGGCTCTAATCGGCCAAAGCACCACAACGGAGGGCGCCTCGATGTCAGCGTTCCTTCGCACGAAGCAGAGCTGACATCTAGGCGCCTCATTTTGGGCGGTGTGGTTGGTCAGTAGTGTGAACCACGCAGACTGTTTGCGGCAGGAGAATTCCTATTGCTGTAGACGGCGTATAGCCCAGTATGAACGCGTCTATAGCGAGGCAGTCCCGCCTCAACTTATCACAAAATCAAAACAACTAAACAGCTGTGCTCACAAATTCGGATTCGGGAGTATCGTGATATTCCGTGAATTTTTGAGCAGTTTAAAATAATCATAGCCATTACTTCTGCTTGGTTATTTCTGTTAATTACAATGTTTTAGACCTTATTCGTTAATTTCATTCCGGTTTTAAGCATTGCTAGTCTTGTTTTAAACCTGTATTCATACTTGATTTTTTAGTGTGATCACGCTATATAATATTCATTAATGGACAACAAGCCGGGCCCCAAAAGCGCTACGCACTTAAAACGCCAGGTGATAAATAAAGTTCATTGACTGACTGATCCGCTTCGGAGAGGTGTCGCAGCTGCGCTCGATCGGAGCCTCGCCGATGCGGCACCCCGTGACTAGGTTAGGATGTGACGGCTGCGTCGCCAGCGCCTAAATCGCGGAAATGGAGATAAGTACTACTTGAATCCTTGAAAATCGGAATTGCCGAGATTCAAGCATGAATTGCTGACTTGAGCAATCAATGGTTTGGTGCAGGATAACGAAGTTTCTTGGGTTCTTGTAAAAATATGCAGTTTTAGAATAGGGTACGCAGAGCGTTACGTTAAAGTTTGGTTGCCACCGCGCATACGTCTTACGCTAACCACTTGGGTGGGCATGTATATTTCGAAAATAGCGTAGGCGCCCCGAAGCAACGCAAACGCTACGAACCCTATGATAAAATCTCTCAAGTGATACTCTCTTCATGCTGCTTCCGTGACATTTCTTAGGAGGACTATACTCCCGGACAGCTTTTCTTGCCAATGAAGGGAAGGCTACAGTGCCGAACTACGCGTGTGCTACCCCTGAAGAATATAGTCCCACAATTGCGTCCGTGTTTTCTGAGCGAGATTAAAAAAAACATTACTTTGTTTTCTACAGCGCGCTGTTTGGAAAGAGGGTCAGCGCGCACTAAGGAGATATTTATATTTGTTTTAGCTTATGAAGTTTCGTTTTGCGTTTTTGCTCGCGTGAAAACGTCGCACCTTTTACGTGCACCTCACAGTCAAAATGGTCTTTTCGTCTCCAGGCGAGCGCTCGACACCCTCCAGCTTTTCCGACGACTCGCCGAGGATGCTTGTGACGAATTTCACTAACAAATGGCTGTCTAAGCCTGTGACGGCCGCTCGAATAATCAAACTGCCATAACAGGAGATACAGAAAATTCAAAAACCAAAACAAAATTCGAAACGCGCGCCGAACCGGACTAGTTCGCGGAGCAACACATGTGCAGTAGCTCCGCACCCGTAGCCTTTCCTTCATTGCCAAGAAAAGTTGTCTGCGAGTACAGAAGTACCATCCTTGTGGCGAGAATAAAAATGACTACTTCGTGACTGTGCTCAAGATCGTAGTTGCTGAATAATGAAATTCAAGCATATAGTGTAGCAATTTTCGAAATCACTTCTCGCGTGATCACGAAGTTTGAGCACTCAATTAATGTTTCCGAGTCGCAGTTCGTCCAAATCCTAAGAAATGACAGAAGCAGCTCGTCGGATATTCGATTCGAAGCAGCCAAAAAGCCAAGACAATTTCTCCGCGGCCACCGGCCTAAAAAAAGAGCCAAATTGGCGCGAAGTGCCCAAACCTGGCAACCTTGTTTGGCAGGCCGCGAATTCTGAAGCAAAGACAAAGTAACCTGGTGAAAGACTGGAGTTAAGGGAAGCCACATTAACACATTTATCAGCAATCGCAGAAGCGTGCCAAGATCAAAGCTGTGGCAGCCACCAACTGTATGCATAGTCTTTTCAAAACCAAGCGAAACGTACGCTTTGCTCGTGATGACAAGGTTTACATGAGTTAAGCCTCAGGCAAATTTTTTGTTCGTGCTGTTAACGATCCTGCATTATATGCTCACGGAGATGTCTACATGTCACATATCCGATCCAGTAGCTTGAAAAGTGCAAAACATTGTGTGCTGTTTACCTTTGCCCACGCCCGTGTCTGGCCTCTGAAATTTCGCAATTATGTCGCCATCCACCAACGCCCGCCGACACCAAATGCCGACATATGGCGCGTCCCCGACAACCACCCGCTCTGCTACTACCGCGGACAGACCGGCTACCGCTGTTGTCAATACCGCGAGATGGTACTATGCTGCTTTGCTGTCCACGCGCCTCTTGCACAACTTGGTGAACGCCCAGGTCACATCGGCGACTATATTGCGGCATCTGAGTGGAAACATCGACGGCTTCGTGTTTATAATCGCTAGGACGCTGCGTGTATCCCAAGGGTCGATCCTGCACTGACCAATCTAGGGGCCGGTCCTTTAGCTGGTATTCTAACTAAAAGCAGCAACCGATGGAGGGGCGATTGCTGTTTGTCGAAATATCGAAAACCCTAAGCCGCTGACAACGGCGTTACAAGGTTAATACCGACGGCGTAACGAAGACACTTAGGCATCCAGAAGGAGGCGATAATTGGAATCTACGCCATACAACAAAAACGAACGACGCCAAGTGACGGCGACAAGCGAACGCCGCGACCAAATTGTAGCGCAAGGCGGGAAACCACGGACCTCGAAACGCTTCTTGCCGATCACGCAGTCACCGCTTTCGTGGACACCGCAGTCAAATACTTCGTCACCAGTGGGCCTTTCACCGCGATCGTGAAGAAAGTTCAGACTGCCTGGGAAGGTCCCAAAATATCCTTTTGAAATATTCATCAATCACTCGGAATTGACAGAAATACTTTAGAGCGATGACATGTTTTCAAAGTCATATATATATATATATATATATATATATATATATATATATATATATATATATATAAATCCACGTACACTTTGTATGGACAGCGTTAAAACGGGAGAATATATGTATTACAGCACCAACTTTGTAGTTTCCTGCCCCAAACGAGCGCCATGAAGGCACTCTGTGTTTGTATAAATGATGTAAAATGTCTTCAACACGTAAAATGTCTTCAACACAGGAATTTTAGTATATCGTCACGTGGTCACGACGTCGACGAAGGTAGCAGTCGGCGTGTCCGAAATGAAACTTTTTATTTGGCCGAACTTGTGGCCCGGGAAACGGAAGTCAAACTACAGGAATACACACTGTACACTGGTAGCGGCGAACTGAGCGTCGGCCCTCGATAAAACTGCTCATCGCTGGGACGCGTCGTCTTTTATACATCATGCATCGAAATTTCTAGCCTTATCACTGGTGGCTGCGCAAGCTCTGGAATAATCAGTTACACAAACAGCAAAAGAAGCGCGTGTGGCATTTCCCCCCTCTGAAAAAGCATCGTCCCGATGCCTAAAACAGAACATGGAAGGGGGAAAAACAACTGCATAGACAAATAACATACAATAACAAAGCAAAAAGAAGAGTCCACAGGTTTTTCTAACGCGTAACAGACGGCTTAAGGCGCACGACATGCACGACTTCGGGTCGTGCGCGGCGCCGCTGAGACTTCGTGATGCCGTCCCGGATGACCCCGTAATCTAGAGCGCCGAGACGTCGAAGAACCTTGTATCCTTGTATGGCCCGAAGTATCGCCGAAGAAGTTTTTCACTAAGTCCACGTCAGGGTATCGGCGTCCAGACCAAAACACGGTCGCCGGGCTGGTATTCCACGAATAGTCGTCGAAGATTGTAACGGCGGCTGTCGGTCGTCTGCTGAATTTCGATGCGTAGGCGCGCAAGTTGTCTCGCTTCTTCGGCGCGCTGAAAGTACACAGTAACGCCGAGGTTTTCTTCGTCGGTGACGTTGGGTAGCATGGCGTCGAGCGTCGTTGCCGGGTTCCTTCCCTATACCAACTTGTATGCGAATGTCAGGTATGGAAGGATGGCATGCCACGTTTTGTGTTCCATGTCAACGTACATACATGGCCAGCATGTCGGCGATGGTCTTATTTAGGCGCTCGGTGAGGCCATTGGTCTGTGGGTGGTAGGTGGTAGTCCGGCGGTGGTTGGTCTGGCTGTATCCCAAGATCGCCCGAGTTATGTCCGAAGTAAACACCGTACCTCTGTCAGTAATGAGGACCTCTGGGACGCCATAACACAGGACGATGATCTCAACGAAGAACATAGCAACCTCTGTGGCACTGCCTTTGGGCAGGGCCCTTGTCTCGGCGTTGCGGGGGAGGTAGTCGGTAGCTACGACGATTCATTTGTTTCTGGAAGCCAACGTCGGGAACGGCCCCAGTAAGTCCATCCCGATTTGCTGGAACGGTCGGCGAGGTGGCTCGATCGGCTGAAGAAGTCCGGCTGGCCGTGTCGGCGGTGTCTTCCGTCGCTGACAATCTCGGCAAGTTTTTACGTAGTGGGTGACGTCGGCTGTGAGGCGACGCCAGTAGTACGTTTGTATTCTCGCGAGCGTGCGGGAACCACCGAGATGTCCAGCCGTCGATTCGTCGTGTAAGGCTTCCAGAACATCTGGAGGCAATGCTGAAGGTACTACGAGGAGGTAGTTGGCCCGGGCTAGAGAGAAGTTCTTCTTTACGAGAACGCCATTCCGCAAGAAAAACGACTCCAGTCCTGGCTTGAACATCTTTGGAACAACGGTGGCCTTGCCCTCGAGGAATTTCAGAGGACTCTTGAGTTCCGGGTCGGCTCGCTGTTGTTCGGCGAAGTCATCACCATTTAAGGTTCCCAAGAAGTAGTCACCATCCTGGTCGTCGTGTGGCGGTGGGTCAATGGGGGCACCGGACAGGCAGTCGGCGTCAGAGTACTTTGGTCTGGACTTGTAAACGACGGTAATGTTAAATTCTTGAAGGCGCAGACTTCACTATGCGAGGCGACCTGAAGGGTCCTTCAAGTTAGCTAACCAACACAAGGCGTGGTGGTCGCTCACAACTTTGAAAGATCTGTCGTAAAGATAGGGGCGAAACTTTATTGTAGCCCAGATGATGGCAAGGCACTCCTTTTCTGTGGTGGAATAGTTGGCTTCCGTCGGAGATAGCGACCGGCTATCATAACTGACAACCCTTTCTATTCCGTCCGTCCTATTTACAAAGACGGCTCCGAGCCCTACGCTGCTTGCGTCGATGTGGATTTCCGTGTCCGCGTATTCGTCGAAGTGCGCAAGTATCGGTGGCGTCTGCAGGCGTCGTTTCAATTCTTGAAATGCTTCAACTTGTGCCGTGCCCCACATGAATTCGAAGTCGGTTTTCGTGAGGTACCTTCCCGGTTCGGCGATCCGTGAAAATCGTTTGATGAAACGCCTGTGATAGGCGCACAAGCCCAGAAATCGGCGTACTGCCTTCTTGTCGGTGGGCAGCGAGAAAGCAGCAATGGCAGCTGTTTTCCGTGGGTCGGGGTCAACTCCAGACTTGCTAATCACGTGGCGCAAGAACAAGAGCTTCTCGTACGCGAAGTGGCAATTTTCAGGCTTCAGGGTGAGTCGAGAAGTTTTGATTGCTTGAAGTACAGACTCAAGGCGCCGTAGGTGCTCTTCGAAGGTTGGAGCAAACACAACGACGTCCTCCAAGTACACGAGGCAAGTTTGCCACTTCAAGCATGCCAGTACTGTATCCATAACGCGTTTGAAAGTCGCAGGCGCCGAGCAAAGACCGAAGGGCATGACCTTGAACACGCAGAGGCCGTCTGGTGTTATAAAGGCAGTCTTCTCTCAGTCTCTCTCGTCGACTTCGATTTGCCAGTAGCCGGTCTTGAGGTCCATCGACGAAAAGTACTTCGCGCTGTGGAGTCGATCCACGGCGTCGTCTATTCGTGGGAGAGGATACACGTCCGTCTTTGTGATTTTGTTCAGGCGACGATAATCGACGCAGAAACGTAGGGTTCATTCCTTCTTGAGTAACACCACGGGTGATGGCCAGGGACTCTTGGACGGCTGGATGATGTCGTCGCCTAGCATTTCGTCGACTTGTTTCTTTACGGCCTCGCGTTCTCGCGTCGAAACTCTGCACTTTCCTCTCTAATGATTCGCTGTTTTGTGACTGGGGTCTGCCAAATTCTTGACGACGACGTAAAGCAGTCCTTGTATTGCAAGAGCAGCGTTTCGAGCTGTTCTTCCTTATGCTTCGGAAGGCTAGGATTGACGTCCGAAGCTGGTTGAGGAGCTTGGTTCGTCTGTTTGGGCTGGGAAGAATCGGCGAGGGCGAAAGCCTTGGTGGCTTCCACAATTTCTTCGATTTACGCGACCGTCGTGCCTTTGTTTACTCGTTGCAGAAATTTGTGAGCATCGCTGCTGCTTTCCCTTCGCGCAGCTCGGCTATTCCTGTTGCGACGCAAATCTTGC
The DNA here is from genome assembly GCF_013339695.2 of Rhipicephalus sanguineus. NCBI lineage: Eukaryota > Metazoa > Arthropoda > Arachnida > Ixodida > Ixodidae > Rhipicephalus > Rhipicephalus sanguineus. Next base: position 161,954,916 of record NC_051179.1, read on the forward strand.
GGTTGATGGTCTCCTTCAACGTGCTGGTCTCCTTCAACGACGCCTTCCAGGTTTGCTGATTTTTGAGTGCCGAGGGAAATGATGACGCTGGTGCGAGGGGGAAGGGTGACATGGTCTTCCAGCACATTCAAGGCGTGCTTTGCTGGAGGTGTGTGCGGTGGTAACGCTATTTCTGTGGCTAGTGTTATCGATTCGGATCTCAGGTTGATCACTGCACCATGTAAGCTTAAGATATCCATACCAAGGATGACATCTCTGGAGCAATGCTGTAGGACTACGAAGCTTGCGGGATAAATCCGGTTGTTAATAGATACCCTTGCTGTGCAGATTCCCGCCGGGGTCGCTAGGTGTCCTCCAGCAGTCCGAATTTCAAGGCCTTCCCAGGCGGTCTTGACTTCCTTCACTGATGGTCCACTGATGACAGAATAGTCGGTTCCGGTGTCGACAAAAGCTGTGATAAGAACGTCGAGGTCGCTAGTTCGTCGTCTTGCGTTGCAGTTAGGTCGTGGCGTCGGGTCACGGCTACGTCAGGTTGTTCCACTGCTTCCTCGTTGCGTCGTCAGGTCTTCTGGCCACGCGGTTTGGCCTTCAAGGCTCCGTCTAGATTGCGTCGTGTTAAGGTTTCGTCGTGGCGTCGTTGTCGGCCGCGGAGGAGGATCTTCTGTAGTTCATCGTACAGCAACCGCGCCTCCATCGGTTGCTGCCCTTAGTTTTCCGGATATGGGATAGGTGACCGGCCCCGGCTTGGGCCAGTGTATGGTCGGCGTCGGGGAGAGACTGGCAGCCTGGCGACGGCAATCGAGAAGGTCCGCGGGGTGTCCACTGCGCTCCTGTGAGGTAGTCGGTGATGTCGCGCGGTCGTTCACTCCGTTGTGGACGCGGCGCATCAATGGCGAACCCACGCAGTCCCATCTGTCGGTACTGGAAGCGGCGGTAGGTGTGGCCAGCTTCTCCGCAATGGTAGCAAAGTGGGTGGTGGCCGGGGACTCGCCAAACGTCGGTCTTCCGCGGGGTGTAGCGCTGGCCGACAGGTGGGCGGTAGGGCGTCTATGGTTTCGGCGGCGGCGGCGGTGTCTGGCGCCGGAACTGCGTCGATGCGGTTTCTTGACGTGGGCGCGGCGGGGGAGCGTAGCTCAGACTTCCGGCTGAGAGTTTGGCGATCAAGGGTGCCCATGGACTGCTGGATTTTTGCTCGAACGACGTCTGCGATCGAGTCCACTTGAGGCTGTGATGAGAGCAACAGCTTGCGCAGTTGCTCCCGCACGATCGCTCGGATTGTTTGGCGGAGGTTGTCGGAGCCCATGGCATGAATAGCGGGGCTGTCTTGAACCGATCGGTGATTATACTGGCGGGTGCGCATTTCCATAGTCTTCTGAATCGTCGTCGCTTCTGAGACAAATTCTTGGGCTGTGGAGGGCGGGCTCCGCATCAGCCCAGCGAAGAGCTCTTGCTTTACTCTTCGCATAAAGAAGCCGACTTTTTTGCCCTCGGGCACGGTAGGGTGAGCGTGGCGAAACAATTGGGTCATTTCCTCTGCGAGGATGGCCACGCTTTCTTTTGGGAGTTGTACCCGTGTCTCCAGCCAGGCTGGGGCCCTTTCCTTTCGGACGACGCTTGCGAACCTCTCCAGGAAAGCGCTGCGAAAGACGTCCCAGGTTCTAAGAGTGGACTCCTGATTCTCGAACCGGGTCCTTTGCTGCGTCTTAAAGATAAAAGTAGACGTGGCGCCGCTTGTCATCGGAGTCCCAGTTGTTGAATGTTGAGATCCTTTCGAACGTCTCGAGCCAGGTTTCGGGGTCATAGCTTGGCGATCCATGGAAGGTCGGCGGCTGTCTGGGCGGCTGCATCACGACAGCTGCAGGGGACACTACGAATGTCATCGTGCCCATTGTCTTCGTCGCCGTGGCTCTTAGCTGGTCCGGTAGGAGTCCAAATTGACGAGGTAGTCCTTTCAGTCTACGGCTTGCTTGACTGTCCCCGATGGTGTCGGTGTCTTCTTCATAACGGGGCTGGGTTCATGGATGGAGGGGGGTGTTCGGTACATGGACCGGGAAGCACTTCCACCAGATGTCACGTCATCGTGACGTGGACGAAGGTAGCAGTCGGCGTTTTCAAAATGAAACTTTTTATTTGGCAGAACTTGTGGCCCGGGAAACGGAAGTCAAACTACACGAATAGACGCTGTACACTGATAGCGGCGGACAGAGCGTCGACTGTTGATAAATCGCTGGGACGCGCCATCTTTTATACATCATGCATAGAACTTTCAAGCCTTATCACTGGTGGTTGCGCAAGCTCTGAAATAATCTTGACTATTCGCGTCCTGTGGGTAATCTTGACAAAATGATCTACTAGAATATGGAATGCTCCAGACATTCTGTCGCGGCCCGCGATGACAGCAATCACACGTGCAACGAACCAGTTACAAAAACATAGCAAAAGAAAAGAACCGCGCGTGGCGATATGCTATACACTTTTTACAGTGTAAACACAGTGCCGCATTCAATATTGCTCAATGGCGTTTTTTTTAATTGAGTATTCTCGAAATGGGACACTTTCACGATTTAGAAGGTAAAAAGAATCGAGAAACCTGTAGTAACAAGAACTTTGTTTGAGCTTACCTTCGCAACTGGTGATGTACCATTGTCGAGCTAGAATGGAAAAAAAAATTTCGTTTACTGCGCGCTTTCAAAAATGATTAGATTAGCCACTATTTCTGAAATATGAAGAATTCACCTTCATGCACCATTGCACCTACAGACATCTCGGTCATGTAGAGTTTCACAATTATAAGCAGAAGTAAAAACCCTATAATGCGCATTTCTTTCAACCACAGGGCTGCAGAAAAACTGAAAGTACTTAGAAAACACTGCACAGTAGCATCACTTGTTATAACCAAGAAATCGTCCCGGAGTGGTGGCGATCATATTATTAAGGACGCCGACATATTGTCACGTGGTCGTGACGTCGACGAAGACAGCAGTCGGCGTTTGCAGAATGAAACTGTTTATTTGGCCGAACTTGTGGCCGGGAAAATGAGAACCAGAACTACAGCAATACACGCTGTACAATGATAGCGGCGAACAGGGCGTCGTCCGTCGATCAACTGACAAGCAGTCAAGCGCGTCGGCTTTTATACAGGCGCTATCGAACTTTCCAGCGATATCGCTGGTGGCGGCGTTATCTCTCGACAAAGCTGGAGCATTCTCGTGCGGCGCGCAATCTTAACAGATTGTTCCAAAACAATCGCGAAGCTTCCTACACATCACGGCGAGGCCTGCGCAGCGCGTTGCCCACAGTCTTTGTGGGTGAAGCTTACACTCATAAAATATAAGACTCGCGGCAATGCCCCCCCCCCTGAAAAAGCATCGTCCCGATGCTTAAAAACAGAACATGAGTACATGCAATACTAAAGAAAACTAATAAAGAAAGCAAACATTAGAGTCCTCAGGTGCGCTAACGAGCATAGTACGGCTTACGGCGCACCACATGCACGACGTCCGGTCGAGCTCGGCGCCTCTGGGAGTTGGTGATGCCGTCGGGGACAACCTCGTAGTCGAGTACGCCGAGACGTCGAAGTACCCTGTACGGTCCGAAGTATCGTCGAAGAAGCTTCTCGCTCAGTCCGCGTCGTCGTATTGGCGTCCAGACCCAGACACGGTCGCCGGGCTGGTACTCGACGAAGCGTCGTCGAAGATTGTAGCGATGGCTGTCGGTGTGCTGCTGGGTCTTGATGCGCAGGCGGGCCAGCTGTCGAGCTTCTTCGGCACGTTGTAAGTAAGCGGCGGCGTCGACATTTTCTTCGTCGGTGACGTTGGGTAACATGGCGTCGAGCGTCGTCGCCGGGCTCCTTCCGTACACCAACTTGTACGGCGTCATCTGCGTCGTTTCTTGGACGGCCGTGTTGTAAGCGAAGGCCACATACGGAAGGACGGCGTCCCACGTCTTGTGCTCAACGTCGACGTACATGGCGAGCATGTCGGCGATGGTCTTATTTAGACCCTCGGTGAGGCCATTGGTCTGCGGGTGGCAGGCGGTGGTGCGGCGGTGGCTCGTCTCGCTGTACTTCAAGATCGCCTGAGTTAGGTCCGCAGTAAAGGCGGTACCTCTGTCTGTGATGAGGACCTCTGGGGCGCCATGACGCAAGACGATGTTCTGCACGAAGAACTTGGCTACCTCGGCGGCACTCCCTTTGGGCAAGGCCTTTGTCTCGGCGTAGCGGGTGAGGTAGTCAGTCGCTACGACGATCCACTTGTTGCCGGAAGTCGACGTCGGGAACGGCCCCAGTAGGTCCATCCCGATTTGCTGGAACGGCCGGTGAGGTGGATCGATTGGCTGCAGAAGTCCCGCTGGCCTAGTCGGCGGTGTCTTCCGTCGCTGGCAATCTGGGCAAGTCTTAACGTAGTGGGGGACGTCGGCAGCAAGGCGTGGCCAGTAGTATTTTTCCTGTACTCTGGCGAGCGTTCGGGAAACACCGAGGTGTCCAGCCGTCGGGTCGTCGTGTAGGGCCTGGAGGACTTCTGGCCGCAATGATGAGGGCACGACGAGAAGGTAGTCGGTTCGAAGTGGCGAGAAGTTCTTCTTCAGGAGAACGCCGTTCCGTAAGAAAAACGACGGCAGTCCTCGCTTGAATACCTTCGGAACCACGGCGGTCTTGCGCTCGAGGTACTCAATAAGGCCCCCCAGTTCCGCGTCGGCCCGTTGCCTTTCGGCGAAGTCGTCGGCACTTATAGTTCCGAGGAAGCAGTCATCGTCGTCGTCTTGAGGCGGCGCGTCGACGGGGGCACGAGACAGGCAGTCGGCGTCAGAGTGTTTTCGTCCAGACTTGTACACGACGGTAATATCGAATTCTTGAAGCCTTAGACTCCATCGTGCGAGACGACGTGAAGGGTCCTTCAAGTTAGCTAGCCAACATAAGGCGTGATGGTCACTGACAACTTTGAAGGGCCTGCCATAGAGGTAGGGGCGAAACTTTGACGTAGCCCAGATAATGGCAAGGCATTCTTTTTCTGTTGTGGAATAGTTTGCTTCTGCCTTGGATAGTGACCGGCTAGCATAACTGATAACCCTTTCAAGCACGTCAGTCTTTTGCACAAGGACGGCACCGAGTCCTACGCTGCTTGCGTCGGTGTGTATTTCCGTATCGGCGCAATCGTCGAAATGCGCAAGTATGGGTGGCGTCTGCAGGCGTCGTTTAAGTTCTTGAAAGGCTTGCACTTGCGCCGTTTCCCACCTGAATTCCACGTTATTCTTCGTGAGAAGCGTCAGTGGTTCGGCGATCCGTGAAAAGTTTTTGACGAAGCGTCGGTAATAGGCACATAAGCCGAGAAATCGGCGCACGGCCTTCTTGTCGGTGGGTGGCGCAAAGTCGGCGATGGCAGCTGTTTTCCGCGGGTCTGGGCGCACTCCAGACTTGCTGATCACATAGGCCTGACTGGCTGCCCAGGCGGCGCTGCGAAAACGGTGCTAAAAAGCGCCCCCTACGATAAGTTCTTTGGTTTCGAGTAGTCAGACTGGCGGCCGCATGCAGCACTAAGCTCAGATGCGCAATGGAGCCGCCGCTGTCGGTTGTGCTGCACTTTGGATCTCGGCCAATTTCTGGCGTGGCTGAGTTCTTCAGGCCAAGCAATCTGCGTAAACGCAAGAAGCTCGTCAACGTCAAGTATGTTTACGACGTGCAGGAGATTGAATGAACCATTTCGGCGCGCTGCAACTCGCAAGTGCAGCGAATCTCATACGACGTTGAAATCGAGTTAAGTTTTACGAGGCATGCTCGCGCGATTAACGACAGTGCGTAAACGAAAAGATTGCTGTTAAGAAAGCCGAAATGATTTGCATTACACGACGAAACGGAATCAAGAAAGGTGCAGTGACGAAGGCTAGCCGTCGGCGGCCCGAATGAGCGCATTCGCGCCGTGTGCCTTTTTCTGCCGCATTCAGTCGCAAACACACTTTTTCCCCATGCACGGTCGTAATTTTCAACATTTGCTTCTAGGGAATTCGTCAAATTCTGTCAGCGTGCGGTGGCGGTCGAGAAGCGACGGCGCGCAATGTTTACAGCCGGCCTCTGGAAGCAGCCGGCTGTAAGCTGCCGGAAAAATCGTAGGCACATACGCAGGGTGACTCATGGCATCGTTTTTCTCGTTTCCCACGAAATGCCGGCTGCATATCCTCGTGATCGCCGTCGGCAGCCACGGCGTGCCGTCTGGACTGCACACAGGGAATATATACATATATAAACGCGTGCACGCGCGTACGAAAAGTAATCAGCACGTTACGTTGCAAACCACGTTTTGCTCGCGTACTCACTTCACGCGTCGGACGGCACGTATCCAGCGGTTCCGTCGCTCCACTTCGTACGGCTTTCAGGGGAACCAGTAAAACCGCACATTAGGATCCTTACCCCCATGTTCGAGGCAATTAACCACGCAACAACGGCGGCGACCGCGCTTCGGGACCGCGCGCTGCTCAGAGCCGTCGCCCGGACGACCTGCTTTCGGCACGGTTTGTTGAAGCAGGGATCGCTCGTCAAACATGTCAGACTCTGCAGGCATAGCGGACAAGCTCCTGCGTACGTTTTAAGCACTTTTTGAGCCTGAAAACTGGGCGCAAAATAAAGTAAAACGCTCAAAGCAACTGAGAACTGCGTAACTCGCTGGTCGGCGTCCATTTTTGACTACCCAAGCAACTTCGGCGCACGCCACCAGGCTCCGCCACAGTACTCAAAACTCCAGCGCGTCAGCCCTATGACTGAGAAACAAGAGCTCGTCATACGCGAATCTGCACTTTTCTGGCTTCAGGGTCAGTCCAGAGGCCTTAATTGCTTGAAGTACTGCCTCAAGCCGCCGGAGATGCTCGTCGAAGGTCGAGGAAAACACGACGACGTCGTCCAAATACACAAGGCACGTCTGCCACTTCAATCCGGCCGGTACGGTGTCCATGACACGCTGGAACGTCGCAGGTGCCGAGCAAAGACCGAAAGGCATGACCTTGAACTCAAAGAGGCCGTCGGGTGTTATAAAGGCGGTATTTTCTCGGTCTCTCTCGTCGACTTCGATTTGCCAGTAGCCGGTCTTGAGGTCCATCGACGAAAAGTGCGTCGCATTGTGAAGTCGATCCAGGGTGTCGTCTATTCGTGGGAGAGGGTACACGTCCTTCTTCGTGATTTTGTTCAGGCGCCGGTAATCAACGCAGAAGCGCAGTGTCCCGTCCTTCTTCTTCACTAACACCACGGGTGACGCCCACGGACTCTTGGACGGCTGGATGATGTTGTCGCATAGCATCTCGTCGACGTGTTTCTTTATCGCGTCGCGCTCTCGAGTAGAAACTCTGTATGGGCTCTGACGGAGTGGTCGAGAATTTTCTTCTGTTATAATGCGGTGCTTCGCAAGGGGCGTTTGTCGGACCCGCGATGACGACGAGAAACAGTCCTTGTATTGCAAGAGCAGGGTTTTGAGCTGGTCTTGTTTGGCCTTCGGAAGGCTCGGGTTGACGTCAAAATCCGGTTCGGGACCTCTATTCGTCGAAACAGGTTCGGCAGCATCGAAGAGGGCGAAAGCATCGCTGGCGGCTACACATTCGTCGATGTAGGCAACCGTCGTACCAAAGTTGAGGTGCCTATATTCGTGGCTGAAGTTTGTCAGCACTACTTTTGCTTTACCGTCACGCAGCTCGGCTATACCTCGTGCGACGCAAATTTGACGGTTCAGGAGTAGGTGCTGATCGCCCTCGATGACGCCTTCAAGGTTCGCAGGTTTTTCGGTGCCGACGGAAATAATGACGCTGGAGCGCGGCGGCATGGTCACCTGCTCTTCTATCACATTCAATGCATGGTTGCTTGGCATCGCGTGGAGCGGGAGCGCTTTGTCTGAGTTCAGTGTTATCGACTCAGACCTCAGGTCGATGACGGCGCCGTGGTCACTTAGGAAGTCCATTCCCAGTATCACATCCCTGGAGCAGTTTTGTAGAATTACAAAGCTCGCAGGATAAGTCCGGTTATTGATGGTGACTCGTGCCGTGCAGACACCAATCGGCGTTATCAGATGGCCTCCAGCGGTCCGGATCTCGGGGCATTCCCAAGCAGTCCTAACTTTCTTCAACTGTGCTGCGAACGGCCCACTGATGACGGAATAGTCGGCTCCAGTATCGACGAGAGCGGTGACGTTGTGGCCGTCGATCAGAACGTCGAGGTCGCTAGTCCGCCGTCTTGCGTTGCGGTTACGTCGCGGCGTCGGGTCACGGCTGCGTCGGTTTGCACCGCTGCTTCCGCGTTGCGTCGTCAGGTCTGCTACCGGTCGCAAAGTTTCGTCTTCAGGACGTCGTTCGGCGTGCGGCGGGGGCTCGGAACTTCGTCGCGGCGTCGTCGTCGACGGCGGAGGATCTTCAGCATTTCGTCGTTCAGCAACCGCACCTCCATCGGTTGCTGCCCTTAGTTTTCCGGATACGGGCTAGGCGACCGGCCCCGGTTTGGGCCAGTGTACGGCCGGCGGTGCGGTGACATGTAGCGGCCGGGCGACGGCGAGCGGGAAGGTCGTCGTTCTTGCCACTGTGTTCCGGTTAGGTAGTCGTTGATGTCGCGCGGCCGTTCGCCTGGCTGCGGGCGCGGCGCGTTGATAGCGAATCCGCGTAGTCCCATCTGTCGGTACTGGCAGCGGCGGTACGTGTGGCCGGCCTCTCCGCAGTGGTAGCAGAGCGGGCGGTTGTCGGGGGCACGCCAGACATCGGTCTTCCTCGGGGTGTTGCGCTGGCCAACAGGTGGTCGGTAGGGCGTCGGTGGCGGCGGCGGCGTCTGGCGACGGTACTGCGGCGGTGTGGCGTCTTGGCGGGGGCATGGAGGAGGAGCATGACGGCGGGCTGCAGCAGCATAGCTAATAGCTTGCGGCTGCGGCTATGCTAGCTGTGGCGCGCCGAGTGAATGCTGGATCTCCTGGTGCACGACGTCGGCGATGGACTCTACTTGAGGTTGCGACGGAGGTAGAATTTTTCGCAACTCCTTTTGCACGATTGCTCGAATCGTCTCACGCAGGTCGGCGGGTCCTAAGGCTTGAACGTCGGCGTAGCTTGTAGCCGAGAAGCTGCCGTTGTATTGCCGCGTTCGCATCTCAAGCGTTTTCTCGATCGTGGAAGCCTCCGATGCAAATTCAGCGACCGTCTTCGGCGGGTTCCTTATCAATTCAGCGAAGAGTTCCTGTTTGACACCCCGCATGAGGAGCCTCACTTTCTTCTCTTCGGGCATACTTGGGTCGGCGTGTCGAAACAGGCAATTCATCTCTTCCGTGTAGATGGCAATATTTTCTTTGGGCAGCTGCACACGGGTCTCCAGCGTAGCCGCGGCCCGTTCCTTGCGGACCACGCTCGTGAACGTGCTTAGGAACGTCGTCCGAAAGAGATGCCATGTTTGTAGGGCGGATTCTCGGTTCTCGAACCACGTCCTCGCGGCGTCTTCTAGGTAGAAGTATACGTGGCGCAGCTTGTCCTCGCAGTTCCAGTTATTAAATGTTGAGACCCTTTCAAAGGTCTCGAGCCAAGTCTCGGGGTCTTCACATGGCGAACCACGGAACGTCGGCGGCTCCCTGGGTGGCTGCATCACGATCGCCGTAGGGGGCATTGCGTCAGTCATCGTCTCGGCGGTCGATGTGACGGTCTTCGGCTGCCTGGCGTTTTCGGGAAGGAGCCCGTACTCTGGTTGTAGTCCCTTGTGCCGGCGGCTGGTTCGAGGATTCGGGTTGTCCTTAGAGTCCTCTTCTTCGCGGCTTGGGCTTGGGTCAGCGCTCCGCGGTGGTGTCCGGATCATGAAGCAGCACCTCCACCAGATGTCACGTGGTCGTGACGTCGACGAAGACAGCAGTCGGCGTTTGCAGAATGAAAATGTTTATGTGGCCGAACTTGTGGGCGGGAAAATGAGAACTAGAACTACAGCAATACACGCTGTACAATGATAGCGGCGAACAGGGCGTCGTCCGTCGATCAACTGACAAGCAGTCAAGCGCGTCGGCTTTTATGCAGGCGCTATCGAACTTTCCAGCGATATCGCTGGTGGCGGCGTTATCTCTCGACAAAGCTGGAGCATTCTCGTGCGGCGCGCAATCTTAACAGATTGTTCCAAAACAATCGCGAAGCTTCCTAAACATCACGGCGAGGCCTGCGCAGCGCGTTGCCCACAGTCTCTGTGGGTGAAGCTTACACTCATGAAATATAAGACTCGCGGCAATATCGAGAAAGACCTTGCAAACAAAATCCTTTACGAATTCGGCCCCAGTACCACATTGTACTCTACATTACTTATTTTACGCCAAATTCGTGCATATATTTTTGCCAGCATTCAAGTTTCTCCCAATGTATTGATATATTCGCATGAAGAAAATATTTCTGAGAAAGTACGAAATGTTGTAGTCTCGTCAGCATAGCTCTCCTTGTTTATTGTATTAAGTCTTTCGTATACTGAACTTTCTTCACATCTGTAAAGCGAGGTATGAACGATTGCTTCGCATAACCGGCTTGGAGCGTCAGCTATAGCCACCATGTTCATAAGTGTCGTAACTAGAAGTAGGATTCAAAACGGGATTACGCTATATTGTTGAAGGCAATGTTGTCCTTCCCTATAGTCAGGCTTCCATTCTTCTAGAGCGCCACTATTCATTTATGTGCATGTTCCTGAATGACTACATAAAATTATAATCTAAAGTGAACGTTGGTTGCGGCAAATTTGCAGTGCCATCTGATACTGCCGGGCCCTGATGCCGTGTGCCACGTACATTCTCACCTATGTATTTTACGGGCGAAATCCAAGGGCGCGGCTGGACTTCTTTATTGGGGGCAGGTGAGCTTAACGGGGCGATAGGTTTCCCACAATCTTAAGTCAACAGCCACGTCCTGTGTGCGTATGTCTCACCAAATCGGTGCCACTATTGCTTGGCCCCAATTCCACAAGTGCTACACTAGCTTCGCAAGAAATCATTAAGGCCTTCAGCGATCTCTTCAAAGCAGGCACAGGAGCTCCACGGTTGATTGATCAGACACGTCCTACACTCCCATTAGTACAGCTGAAAAGGGTCGACAACTCTTACGGGCGACTGAGAATAGCGTGTTTGCACTAGGAGCGAAGTGGAGTTACATCTATGCGTTTGCCCTAACTACAGCAAGAAACATTTCGCAGACACTGATGTTAGTTGCTACGACGACGAGTATAGAATTATAATAGCGTTATATTTTGTTTCCAATATTTTTACACGCAGATTTTAAAGCTGATAAGTTTTTCGTTCCGCCGTTTCACGCGACCAGCAAATTAAACTGCGCCTCACGCGGCAAACGCAATAACTCGGCCATCGCGCGCTCTCTTCGTCCTCTTCTTCATCCAAGGACAGTTCGCCCTTGGCGACGCACTTTCCAGAAATTGGATAATTTTAGTAGATCTATTGTATTGCCTAGTAATTTAGCGGATAATGAGGCCTGTGGCCAGCACACCTGTTGAGGTTGACACGTTGGATGTGCAATGTAGGCGTTTCATCCAGGCCTGTGCCTTCTGGGGCAAACGAAAGAGATCATAACGGATAAACGGAAGATAGATGACCTTGATAATCAAAGTCATGCTAAATAGATCGTAAAATTATTACAATGCTAATTAGGACCTTTCTAATAATCTAGGTCGGCCTCAAGCTCCACTCTTAGTCCGACCTTGCACCACAAGTGCAAGCTGCCCACATTTCTTTTTAATTGGGGTATCAATTACAAGGACACTCTCTGAGGATTTTTGTCGTAGCCATTATGTCCCGAATGTGTATTCATATATATGTATATATAAATAAAAGCCACAAATAAAAATAAATCAGAAAAAAATTTCGAATTACTCGACTGGGGTTTCGGACCTGCGACCCCTCGGTCCGCAGCTCGCTGCCTTCGACAATTACGCCATGACTAATTCGCTCCCCTGGATACTAACGGTAGAATACAAACGCACGCGGCGTTGGGTGAAACGCACGGGAGGCCACACGTGGCGAAATTAAAGTTATGCGAGACGCGGGTCATGCTGCATCGTTGCGCAAGCTCCGTTTGCGTCGTATCGCTGGAGACCCACGCTAGTTTTCCATTTTGGGGTTGTAGCGCCACGCCACTCGCGGCCAGTCGGCCAAGCAATAAGAAGAGCGTCCTGTAACTAGTGGCGACGTGAGCTAGTGGGAACGCTTTGGCTCTTGTAGGCGTGTCTTGTAGACATAAATGCATAATGAGAAGAGTATGAAGTTGGGCATGTTGGTAATGTATAACTGATCACGTAGCGCGAAATTTTGACACTGGACAAGAGAGGGACGAAGACGAGCGCTTACTTCTCCCAGTCGCTTGGCTGGTCATTCGCTGGGAGGCTACCCGATTTTACTCCGGTTTTACAGCGAAAGCTGTTATGAGATCATTTCACCGGCCTTTTTTGGTGCCGTAGTTGTCCGCCGCCGCCGCCGCCGCCGGTGTCCGTAACCAGTATCGCTCGAAATAAGAAAAAAAAACTAAATAAGAAAAACATTCCAGGATGGAACAAGGTTCGAACCTGGGCCCTCTGCGTGGGAGCCCAGTATTCAACCTCTGAGCCATGCCGGTGCTTGAAGCTGCTTTGCAAAAAGGTCCCATACAGGCTTCATGTCGGGAAGGAACCACATTAGCATATGCAGTATAGCGTGGTAAAAGAGTAGAATAAGCACCAAGCGTCGCACAACGCGAATTCTGTAACCAGGCGTCACACAATGCGAATTGCGCAACGAGTAGGTTGTTGAATGCTTCCAACCCATTACAAAGAGCTCTGCCATAATTCTTCATCGTCATCACGCACATCATCAACAAAGTGCGCAAATGCCTTACATGCGTTTAGCAGGTACCACGGCTGTCTGTAAAATGACGAAAAATGGCACAGTGCCTACTGCCCTACTTCTCAAAAATTACAATGATTTATAGCGTAGTGGGTTCCTCGCAAGTGCACTTCTGTTGGTTGCCAAGGAAGCCCATAAGGCTCCCATGATCCATTTCCTCAGGGTCTCAATAAAGTCAATTCTCTCTCTCTCGCGCTCTACGTTTCTCCGGTTAAAGTGTGTTATAAAGCGTGGTGGGACAGTTAAATAATGACCGGGCGTCACACAATATGCATTACGTAACTAGTGGGTCGTTTAAAGCTTCCAACCCATTACAAAGGGCGCAACCATATTTATTCATCGTCATCAACCGCCGCATCAACAAACTGCACATAATCGCTTACATATGGTACCTCGCTTCTCCGCAGAACAACGAATAATGTCGTGCTGGGTGCTTCCCAACTTCCCAAAAATTACGCTTTGTGGCGTAGTGGTTACGTTGCTAATCTACCTGTATTAGTAGCCACAGGAGAGTTTATAACGCGCTCTAGAAAAGCCGCTCTTCCAGCTTTCGCTATGACTGTGCTGCGCTTTCCGCGCAGGCCTGGCGTTTTTGAAGCTGAGATAATGGCCGTCATCATGGCACTGCGAAAGCTCCCGACAGACCAGATCAGGGCGGTCATAATAACTGATTCGCTCCCCGTATGCACAGCTCTAACAGCTTCACATAGCTCTCGCGCCCTCAAGACATTTCGATCTTCAGTTCCGTTTCAGCTGAAGCACCTAACACTAGTGTGGGTCCCAGGTCACTGTGGCTTAAAATTAAATGAAATGGCGGATGCGTTAGCGCGCGCATCGCTAGATCTCCCAATAATCCAGGTTCTTCCAGTGGTAGAATATTTCACCGCAATCAGATACAGAAAATTGGCACTTCACACTGATAGGATGGAAACAATAACAACGTGGACGGAATACAAACATCTAAACTTCCCATGGAAATCTCATTGGAGCCAATCTAGAGAATCTGAAGTTACGATCACCAGATTTCGATGCCGTGTCCCCCCATTAAACCTATACTTACACAGAGCTGGTCTGACGATATCGCCCCTATGTAAATTCTGCGGAGAATTAGAAAATATTGCACATTTCCTTTTTCATGCCGCAGATACTCAATTATTAGATCACGACTGCTCATTACTCCGCTGTTAAAAATAGGCTTCAACTTAACTGAAGAAATTGTACTAAGCTTCGGAGCCTGAGGGTTGGGATACTACCATAGGGATGCCTTCAATGCCGTGTGTAATTTCATGCGAAACACTAAACGTGTACATTATTAATGTTGTCTTTAAAAAGCTTTTTTATAAAATGCGGTTAAAATATTGTGGGCACTAGTTATGTGCTTCTTCTTCATCTGTGCATTATCATCATCATCATCCGTTTGTCTCTGTCCTCATCATCACCGTGTGTCATTTTCATCATCATCATCGGGTGTGTGCGCGCTCGGCCATTCTCTTCCGAGGCCTTCAGTCGAATAAACGAAAGCTGCTTCCGACGTCCCCTTTCGGTGGTCTGAAGAATGCCAAACAGCTTTCGACCTGATAAAGGATGCCCTTACGTCCGAACCAGTTCTCTGTCATTTTGACGAAGCCGCACCGACTATCCTTCATACAGACGCTAGCGGCCGCAGTATAGGTGCCGTTCTTCTGCAACGCGACACCTCTTCACAAGAGAGAGTGGTTGCATATGCCAGTCGCGTACTCACCGCTACCGAAAATAACCGCACGATAACTGAGCAGGAGTGCTTGGCTGTGATTTGGTCGGTGCAGAAGTTCCGTCCCTATCTCCACGGCCGTCACTTCACAATTGTTACGGACCACCACGCCTTATGGTGGCTTTCCACTCTGAAGAACTTGTCCGGACGCTTGGGTCGGTGGATTCTACGCCTGCAGGAGTATGACTTTGACATAATTTACAAGTGTGGTAGAAAACATCAAGACGCCGACGTTCTTTCTCGCTGCCCGTTTCCTACTACCCAGATCAGCGTTGGCGAGACCTCGGCCGTGACTTCTCCCGCAGTTCCCACGCTCGCCTCAATAGGCCATCTCTTCCCGGACGACGAGCAAACATTTCGCTCCCGCCAGCTGTCCGACCCATACTGCAGGCGTATTATGGACCACCTTTCGGGATAATTGAAAATTTTGTTGAAGCGCACCAAAAAACAGACGGACAGAAGAGGCTGACAAGGACCGTCTGTCCGTCTGTGTTTTGGTGCGCTTCAACAAAATTTTCAATTATGAACGTAATCCAACTGGCCCAACTTACCATCTTGCTGCACCTTTCGGGAGCCTCCCATCCACCTAACGCGCGGCTTCATCGTCAACTCGTGCAATTTAAGCTGGAAAATGGCGTTCTTTACGACCACATTTACCATCCTGACGGTCAACGCTGGGTTCCTGTGCTACCACGCGCTCTTCGACTTGATGTGCTTCAAGCCTTCCACGATGATTTGACTGCTGGTCATCTTGGTTTTAAAAAAACTCTTGACCGCATTCGATGTCGTTTCTACTGGCCCGGCCTTTATACTAGCGTAGCGCGGTACGTCGGTTCCTGCTTCCCATGCCAGCGCCGTAAACTCCCGGCATCTGCACCTGCTGGACCTCTACAGCCAATTCCGTGCCCCACAATGCCATTCGAGGTTGTAGGTATCGACCTTTACGGGCCTCTTCCCGTCACGTCTACTGGCAAACGATGGATAGTGACCGCCGTAGACCACTGGACGCGCTACGCCGAGACAACCTCTGTGATTACTGGCTCAGCTGCGGAGGTTGCTGACTTCGTTCTTCACGGCATAATACTCCGTCAATATCTAATCTCATCAAAATTGTTCTGATCAGGTTAATACGGCTGTCTGGAATACGAGCTCAATAGCATAAGTTTTGAAGTCTTAATTTGATGTCTTATTTATTATTGCCATTTCTACTCTTACTTTTTTTTACCATTTTACATTCTTCGAATAAGATTTTAGGCTTCAACTACATATTCTTGGCCCATCCCCCAGAGTGGGTACGTGCCATAGAAGAGAAGGCAAAACAACAAACAACAACTTCCAACAAGGTTTATTTCGAGAAGCGTACACATACATACTCTCGAAATAGGAAAAACAAACAAATCATTCAAGAAGCCCACAACTGCCATGCGCGAAAATCTTACATTCTCAGGAAAGACAATTCTTTTTGACAAAGCCCGAGAGAGGGAGTGTTGATGCAGTTCAGCCCTAATCTACAAATCCTCTCTGCCTCAATAATTTCTCTTGTCGTTTTATTTCTGTATTTTTGCGTCTCTCATAATCATATCGTGGTTTGGGGACGTTAAACCCCAGATATTATACTATTATTTCTGTATTTTCCCACGGTAACGGTGTCGTGAAAAAGGGGTTGGCAGCCACACGTGCTGCAGTGCAATGCCAAGAAACCATCGCGACCCCCTGGCAGCGCTGACTGACGCTCCCACGTTTAGATATACATATATACCCTATAAAGTGGACAGGGGATGGCCGCCGCGGTAGCTCAGTTGGTAGAGCATCGGACGCGTTATTCGACGGTCGCAGGTTCGGTCCCTGCCCGCGGCAAGCTATCTTTTCGTCCACTTTTCTTTCTTCACATTTACCTCACATTTACTACTAAAACACATCCCCTATACTTTCCTTGGCATTATTGTCTGTTAGTGCTCATTAATATTGTGCATAACAAAGAAAGCGAGCCCTTAAAATTAACACTTCTTTCCTTCATTTATAGCGAGGGTCTCGTTCTGGCAGACTTGATGCTTTCAGGTAGTATGCGAGGGATTATTGGTCAGCTGCCAGCTCGTATTAAGTTCACGTGCTACGTGACGCCAACAGGCAGAAAAAGAGTATTTCACACTCGACGTCATGGCTACTGGCGGCGCTGACTGACGCTCCCACGTTTAAATGTACATATTTATTTATTTTTTATTTATTTGAACATACTGCTAGCCTCACATTTGAGGCTGTTGCAGGAAAGGGGGTAAAATACATAGTCAAAAAAGCAATTTAGGTGAGGCGCACACATATTTTCAATTAAACTGGACAGTACATATGCTCTCCGCCTTAATTGCACAACGCTACAAAATGAGAACAATAATAAACGGAATGTTACAAGGTAATACACATATGCAAAAGAACACCGTTCAAGTAGGGGCGCACATCAGTCGAATTGAAGTGTCGGTACATACGTTGCATTAATTTACAAATGCTACAAGAATGAGAAAAACAGCGATGAACAGCGTGTTACAAGCTTAGCGCACGAAAAAAGCATTAAAAAGAAACTATATATAAATTAGACATTTTATTGCACTAGAGACATGGCTCGGCAAATGCTGACGAAATCATGAACAGTATAAAATCAAGGCAAGAAAAAAAAGACATACTGTGAAGGGAAACAGATTGTCATTGCACAACGCAGCGAGCCTGCATGCCGATAGTAACTAAGAATCATTATTTGAAATCTTAGCAATAAAAGCTTCGAGTGTTGTGCACTCGACAGCATCGTTAGGCAAACTATTCCAATCTCGGATTGCTTGCGGAAAAAAAGAGTACCTGAAAATGTCGTTGTGAAATCTGTATTCAGCTAAGTGCTTGGTGTGTTTAGTTCGGGAACTGGTTGTATTTGAGGGAAGTAAATAGTTGCTCACATTGATCTTCATGCTGCCATTGAGAAGAAGGAAAATCAACTTAAGACGAAGTAGTCTGGCTCGATTTTGTATAGTGGGAAGTTCGGCTTGCTTTAATAGTTCTGTAGGGGAGTCTTTTCTTTGGACGCTCTCCAATTTTGCTATGTACTGCTTACGAAAGGGAAACCAACATATTATTGCATATTCAAGTATAGATCGAATGAGTGTCACGTATGCTAGGCGTTTAGTATCTACAGATGCGCACCTAAGCGAGCGTTTTAACGAGTACAGAACTGCCAGTGCTTTGTTAACAACATAACTTACCTGCTTGTCCCATTTAAGATCTGATGAAATTATGAGGCCTAGATATTTGTACTCTTTCACTTTCTTTAACATCTGTCCTTCTAAATAATATGGGAAGTTCATGGGCGTTTTTTTATTCGTTACTGTCATGCAAACCGTTTTTTTCTGCGTTAGTCACCATCTGCCACGTTTGACACCATTGTGTTATATGTTCAAGGGCTCTGTTTAGGATTATCTGATCTTCACGGCAGGTTATTTCCTTATAGATAATACAGTCATCTGCAAACATTCTTACCGTTGCGTTACAGTTGATGTGCAAATCATTGATAAAAAGAAGAAAAAGCATAGGAGCTAAAACGGCACCTTGTGGGACGCCAGATAGCACATCGCCGTAATCGGAAGAGTGGTCTTTGTAGCAGACATATTGACGCCGTCCACTAAGATAGCTTTTTATCCACTTGGTGATGCTGTTATCGCCGAGGTAGTGGGTAAGTTTCTGAAGTAATTTAGGATGGGAAACCCGATCGAATGCTTTGGATAGGTCTAAAAATATTATATCAGTTTGGCCACATTTGTCCATATACCCTATAATGTGGACGGGAAGATAGCCGCCGCGGTAGCTCAGGTGGTAGAGCATCGGACGCGTTATTCGAAGGTCGCAGGTTCGGTCCCAGCCCGGGGCAAGCTATCTTTTCGTCCACTTTTGTTTCTTCACATTTACCTCACATTTACTACTTAAAGACATCCCACCACCATTTGCACCATTTGCCCTCGGAAAGTATTTTTGGGAAAAAAAAATTTCTTGTCTGTTACAGTGATTTGAATTTTGCCGTAGTGGGTGAAACATAGGTTGCGAAAAAATACTCTAAAAAATACAATACTTTACGGAACGCCTTAAATATCTGCTGTTTACTTGAAAAGGAATGGCACTATCTTATTATCACCCACTGACGACCACTACTCTGTCTCACGATGTGCTTTGTGGTGAAGCAATGCTGCAACTCTGCGCCCATTTTGAATATTTTTTACAAATTCTACGAATATTACAGACAAAATAGCACTATACCACATGGCTGGATAGTTGCCAGTAAGCGTGTCAAAAAAGTATTGAAGTCGATGACCGAGTAGTTTCGAAGTCGAAAGGGCGCAAACATTGAAAAATGTGTGAAATGCTCCACGTTGAGGCACATGTAGAGTGGTGATGCAGTCCAAGTAAAAATGCACGCTTGGTCTCGTTGGGAAGAGTAAACAAAGGAAATTTCTTTTGTGAAAGTTTCATCGGAGTGTTTTTTGTTTTTGGCGAGCAACAAAAATTTATGTTGAGCGTTCGCGGCGTGCCTGGGCGCGGGCCCGTAAGTCCGCTTCACTGCGCCGCCACTGTTCCTTGGGGCAACGGAAGTATGCAGCACCCACAATACAATTGGAGAGGGTCGAGCGCAATGTCTGGGACGTTTGGCGTGGAATGACCCACTTCTTTCCTTTCCGCTTCTCCAAATAAACCTTATTGGAAGTAAGCGCTCGTCTGCCATTGTCTCGTCTCTTGCCATTGTCTCGTCGCTCGTCTCTTGTCCAGTGTCAAGATTTTGCGCTACGTGATCAGTTATGCATAATGAGATGGGTGCAGGAACAAAGAAGTAAAGAAGAAGGAAGAAGAACAAAGAAGTGTGTTTGCGCTGTAAATTTAGCCTCAGGAATATGTACCAGGTAGAGCCAAATGAAGTTTTATCTTGGTTACCAGAATCGACGTCCACAGGAAACGTGAGCCGTGGCTTCACGTGCCAGTGCCAAGCGCCGTCTTTGTTGCCTTCTCTCGAGGCCGCGCGCTCTGCGGTTTTGTTTGCCGCCCAAAGGAAGGCGCTGGAGAGTCCGAGAGTAGCTTGGGCTCTGCACATGCACCCTGGCGGCAAGCAAATTTCTTGGTTCCCCAATTCTAAAACTCGATAGTGTTTCACCTGAGTTGGGCTGCGCGTCTTCGACTTGTACTTTCGCATACAGGGCGTGGCCGACCGTACTCACTCGAATATTTCTTGAGTGGGAGTTTTCGTTGAAGCTACAGACCACACGAAGACACTTTGCTCGCTGCGGCGGCCGCGTTTGCGAAAAGCATGATCTGCCAGCTAGAAAAGCCAAAGTACGGGTTAGCTGAAGTAACAAATGGGACAGTTCGCGTTCTTCCTGTGTATACGAGTGCGTTCTTTTCGTGCGTCATTCTTTGTGTTTGAGCAGGGCACTGCAAGTGTGGAACTATGACAGTTGTTAGTTCGCACTTGCCTAGTATTTCCTTTCTCTAAGTCATTTGTGCTTGAGCAGCGCACAGCAACTATCTAGCTGCTTGGCCTGCTTCCTGTGACTTTCCAATTTCTTGCCATCGCATTCATTGCTTCGCTCTTAAGGCGGAACAGTGACTTTTTCTCCAAACCTGAATCATTTCTCCGTCCCTTATATACCGTTTACCGCACGGGTCTGACCATTCTATTCGGATATCAAGTAAATGGGCCCTCTCGGCTATTTATTGCTGTCGGCATCATGTCCAGTGTGTATATATATATATATATATATATATATATATATATATATATATATATATATATATATATATATATATATATATAAATAAAGTTAAAAATAATCAAGCACGTAGGAATAATTCCTTAATAAAACACGTTGCGGGGCTAGTTGGTGATACATTCTTATTGAAAAATTGTAGCGCTATATTGGACGAGGACAAGAAGAGAGGTAAATGACAGGACGGGCGCTAACTCCAAGGCACGCACGCGCAATCATGATTGCGCATGCGTGCCTTGTATTTATTGCTATAAAATGCTGTACGCTTGTTTCAATAAAAATAGTTGGAGTTAGCGCCCGTCTTGTCATGTACCTTTCTTCTTGTCCTCGTCTAACCGCACAGCATTTTATAGCAATAAATACAAGGCACGCATGCGCAATCATGATTGCGCATGCGTCCCTTGTATTTATTGCTATAAAATGCTGTGCGCTTGTTTCAATAAAAATAGTTGGAGTTAGCGCCCGTCTTGTCATGTACCTTTCGTCTTGTCCTCGTCTAATATCGCGCTACAATTTTTAAAAAGTAGGAATAATCGTTTTGTAAAGGACTGACGTAAACTGCGTGGCAAACAACGTGGCAGTTATGCGGGCTCCAGAGTCTGGAGCCCGCACAACTGACACACGTGTGCTCTTAGACTTTGTGCCATCGTCACCTACAAACCTCATTTTCAATGTGGGTACCAACTACTTCACCTCTTCTACCGGACGTGTAACCTTCAAAAACTACCGTGACCGCTTCACATCATAGCCAAGGAACGACCATGTGTCAGTCGCGTGTACACCAGCCTGGTCGTGCCAAGAGCTACGGCTCGTCATTTGGCCAGCGAGATACCGCAGAACTTCTGCCGGCGTTCCAGTACTCAGACAAAGGCCGGTCTCGCGGTCGAAACGTCAGTCCTTTACAGAAAGATTTTTGCCAACTTGCTTGTCCTATGATAGCACTTCATTATATATATATATATATATATATATATATATATATATATATATATATATATATATATATATATATATATATATATATATATATATATATATATATATATATATATGCGGCGCGCTATATATATATATATATATATGCCGCGCGCTGCGGAGCAATCCGCAGCGCGCGGCGGAGACGGGCGCTAACTCCAGGTGAGTAATTAATCCGCAGCACGTTTGTGCTGCGGATTAATTACTCAATTACTCACCTCAGAGGGCGTTTGTTCTGCTGCAGTGGATGGAAGATGCAAAGTAATGCATTACTATGCCAGATATGACGAGAAAAGTGTTTTTCTCGACACGTGGATAGAGTATAGTTAAGTAACATGTTTATTTTATGCACAAGCAAAGTGAGTGAGTCAGGTTATTCAGATTTTGTTTCAGAACTTACAGGCATGCTTTAGTCGCTGCGTTATTCCAACCAAAGACGGTATTTGCGCAATAGTTGAATGCTTCACGCGCTTATTTTTTTTTTCTTTCGCCAAATACACATCACCCGTTCGTCTTCCTTATTCTGGTTGCAAAGGAGAAGTTGTGAATTATGAGATGCAACGCCGGTGTCGGGAATCTGCATTGGGTGAGGTCCATGACGACACTGTTCTTAGTTATATAACCGAAACAGGCGGACTCATAGACCTTCCCTTGGTGGACTCACAAAACAAATGGGTGGTATAAATTGAAACAGTTACAAGGTTATGCTCCAACGTCCAGCCATCAATACTTAAAGGACACTTAAGCTAGGCCTTTAAGTGTGGAACCCGACAGCGTTATCAAGCCCCGTCCGCATCGCTTTCCCATTCGTCGGCCATGCTTCGCTTCTCGACAGACACGTGAGTCATGCCGCTAGGAAAGGAAAGCCTGTGCGATCTAGACATTTGCCGTTGTAAGCTCTTCTATGGTCCTTACGGCAAGCATACAGTTGAGAAGTGCCCACTACGCCGTAACTCAAAAATTTGCGAAGTAGGGATGCAATAAGCGTACCTACCTAGCTGCACACTATATTGATGATGTGGCTGATCATGATAATGATAATGCAATAATACTGAGTCCCTTCAACTCAGTCGACCACTTTAAGCCATATCTATACTTTAGGAGGGATTCTACTCTTACCTAGCAATATCAAATCTGTCGACGTGACTCCTCGCCCGATAACGCTGTTGTGTCGGGTCTGTTACCCAAGCAGTTTGAACCGCTGGTGCAGCTCTCTCGTAGCAGACTGATTCCAAGCGTGATTTCTATTGAGGCGAAAGCCCTATGTGCCTCACCAGAGAAAAAAAGCCCAGCGTGATTTGGAAATGGTACAAAAATACCGCGTGACCTCTCAAGCGCGACTCGAGACACGCCAGGTGTGCGGTCACTTCGTCTGTACTTCGTTCGCTTGACTAAAGCTAATAAAAAGCATGCTTTTTTCCCCCGAGCGTGGCTCGAAGCGCGCCAGGTGCGCGTGCACTTCATCGTTGGATCGTTCGCACGACTAAAATATTCTTTTTTACCGCGGCGTTCACGTGAATCGCTGTAATTACAGCCAAGAAATAAAGCCAAAAAATAAAACAAAATACGCTAAATATTTAATCATTGAGGTAAAGAATGTTACGTAAATATTGAACATTAATTGCTTGGCTCGTAAAAATTAGAGAGATACTTTGTGAAAGTGTATGAGCTAGAATGCGTAATAGCGTACATGAAACGATAAAAAATTGAATAAGGAAACGGAACAAGTGTTGTCTGTGGACGCCAAGCCCGTTTTTAAAAAGGTGATATGCGCTTCCATCTTCTAGTCATCTTCAGTAGATCAGAGACCTCGGTTCTCCTTTTTTTTCATCAATCGAGATGTTTCGCTGACGCGCCGACCACAGATATTATGCAGCAGGGGCTCTCCAACGTTGTCGCGTTGAAACGCAGCGATTTGTGAATTGCCAAAAGTTTTATTGTGAAGCATATGGTAAGTCATATATGTAAATCAACAAAAGCACAGGACTGAGGACCGATTACTCAGGTACACCCGAATGAACTGGAGACAGAGTAAAATAATGATCACGAGCAAAAACAAATTGTTCAGACTTCTTATTTAGGAAAGCATTTTAAAAGGTCGAAAGCATCGGGGTTTAAATTCACGTACGAAAGTCTGAACGTGATACGTTTTATAAGGGAATATATGAAAGTTAGCTTGGAATTGTAGGAACAAGACATTCACACAGGTGCTAATATCTAGGCTGGAGCTGCCAGAATATGTAGGCCTATAGACCCTAATCTATCTGCACAAAAATAAAACTTCACTTTCTCCCAACGAAAGCGCTTGTGCAAAACGCAACACCAGCATAACTGGCAAGGGAGACTGCGGTGAGTTGTTTGTTAGTGAAAGGAATGGAGGAAGTAGCTGGTCTATGAGCAACGATTCGGTATTCGGAATTTTCTCAGGAAAAAAAAAAGTTACTCATAAGGGATCTCGGTAAAAGTAATGTGATGTACATATACAACTAAGCCGACAGAAAATAAACAAGTGCCTTGTAATGTCCGTCTGTACATATTTTTACCAACTTTATGAAGCAGAAGATGAATAGCAAAGCGAACATGAGCTCCTTTATGTTTGCCGGGTGCTCAACGTTGCGCTTGACCCAGCTAGGTTAGCACTGCACTATTTATTGAACCATGCCTTCTTTGTTTTGTTAGCTGTAAAAATACAATTGGGAAGGAAACTCACCATATAGGACCGCCGCCAGTATGAGCCAACTTTTAAGAGCCATGGAGTTTAGGGTTATGTTGTCAGTTTACAAAGCAGTACAAAAATTGGTCCCTAGCTGTTATTCTATATATACTCTCAGAGGACAGTGTCCTTTTTTTATCCACGTACAGTACTCGCCGAGTAGAAGCCGACGTAGAAGCTGGTATCTACGTGCTCTTGTTTAGCAACCAGTGAGCGCTTGCAAAACCATATAGACGCATGAGACATACGCGCACTGTAAGCGCGTGAGTTAATCATGGTGAATACGCCTTGCCGACAAGCTGCTCATTCAGTGCTCCGCCGGTAGCTCCGCCCTCGCCACGGTGTAGGTTCTCGTTGGCTAACTCTGCTCACAAGTCACGACAAGCAATTTGCCCCTTATAAAGTTTTCCACAATAATTGGGCACTACACGCAACTCTGCAGCCAGTGTCTACGGGATCTGCAAGCGTGACGGTTCATCCATCAAGGCAATCATTGGTGGCACACAGCTTTGGCTCAACTTCCCGCTTCTCGATTAATATGGCTTTCTTACTTTCAGAACTGCTGAATTACGACAAAATATTTCGTTAGAAGCGCGCCAAGCTACAATGATTATGACCATGTAGACATGCTTATTCTCTTTACTCGTTTCTTCGAAAACATACGGTCCATCAGAAATTTAGTAAGACGATGCGGTACTGGCAACGTTGACTGCAGACGTACGTGCGAAATAATAGTTGGATTTTGAAAAAAAAACTCCAGGTTTTCTCACAATAATGAGTCATTAGTGTTTTCAGGTAACCTAAAGTAAAGAGGTGCGCCTTCCAAAGTGTCACTAAGGTATCAGTGAGTTTCTTTAGTGTAGCACAAGTAGCACCAAAACCAACTGATTGGTCCACGCGCTCGCCTCCTCGCGACAACGCCGACCTCGTTCTCGTCGCTGTGTCGGCAGGACAGCATGCGATATAGCGAACCACATCTGGTTCATTTCTGAAATTTATCGAACTTCAAGCATAGGGTTTAACCTCCATAAGCTGCACAACAGGCTACGGGGGATGCTGATGTCACTGTTCTACATTTCGAAGCAGAATCGCGAGTTGGGCTAGATGGTGGATGTTCATCGTAAAATATTTGACAGCGCAACGGGTTAAAGACGGACAGAAAGAAGAAAAGGACACCGCGCTGAGCTCAGAACTAAAGTTATTTTTGAAAAAGAACATATATACCGATCAATGCCGAGCACATGTGTTGCAACAGAACGTAAATGACGTCTTATCTAAAAGATACTTTTATCTAGAAGAATAATTGAAGGATGACTTATGCACTTGTTGTTGCATCTAATAAAAAAGGCTTTACACAGGGCCAAACGCGCTAGCACGTTCGGGTCTGTGTAAGGGGCTGGGTAAGACGTTGAAGCCTCTCCCCCTTACACTGCCTCGGCAATCATATGCTGGCGTCGAGGAACGGGATTCTGCAGACGCGCGATGAACCAACATGTTGTATCCTAGTCAGAACGGGCTGGCACGCGCTAGCGCGTTCGGGCCTGTGTAAGGGACTGGGTAAGACGCTGTGGCCTCTCCCCCTTACAATCTCTCAGCAATCACGTGTTGGCATCGGGGAACGATATTCTGCAGATGCGCGTTGATTCCGCGTGGCGTGCTCCAACAAGAGTTCGGGACGAGCAACAGCAACAACAACTACAGTGAATTCATGGTGTGCTCAACTTGCAAGGACGCGTTAACATCGGGCAAGGCGCCCGTGATGAACGGAACCTTAAGTCGGCCCATGCGCTTTTTCGCATCCCCACATGGTTCCCTTTAGTGGGATATGTTGTAATTTTTTTCTTCTGCTCCACAGCCGTTCACCTGTACGACACCCAGCGGCCTCGGCCTCTCCGCTCGTTGGCCTCAACCGTCGGCCTCAACTCGTTGGCGTCAACCGTCCTGACGATCGCCACGGCCACCACAGACTGCTCAGTACTCACGTTCTCAAGGGCCCGCTGTACCCACACAATTCTTCGGCTTCCGGCGGCGCCGCATCGCACGATCCCGCTGTGTCTTCTGCGCCTTCGTGCTCTCCGTGATGGCAGCCGCGGCACGCTCGTCCGGCGCTCCAGGTAAAGGCCCTTTCGCGGCAGCGTAATCGAGGCCCATGGCGTGCATGGACTGGATGGAGTGGGCGGTGAAGCAGTCGACGAGGTAGTTGTAGAGATGTGAAGGCGAGGTAATCGTTGAGGCACGGGAGAGCTCGACAGGAGCATGGGCAAGTGGTGGCGGAGCGTAGTGGTGCTCCCGAAAGGCAGACTCTGCAACTTGCCGAGCAAAGCGGGCAGTTACTCGAGGGAAGAAAAGGAGCGGCCAAGCAGGCGTGGCTGGTAGCGATGGTGGCAACGCCGCAGAACGTGGGAAACCTTCCCAATTTCAGGGGCGCGGTGGTTAGCGCGGCCAAATACGAGAAAATATCCGACCTTTGGTGGAAGCAAAAAAACTGGCATAATTGGAGCGTTGGAAACCTAATCCCCCTCAAAGTATTCCCCTTGGGACTCCACACACTTCTCCCAGCGGTGCTGCCATTGTTGGAAGCATTCTGAGAAGGCCTCTTTCGGAATGGAGTTTAGCTCAGCTGTCGTTGCAGCCATAATGTCCTCCCTTGTCTGAAATCGCTCCCCTTTCAATGTCTTCTTGAGTTTGGGAAACAGCCAGAAGTCGCAGGGGGCCATATCAGGAGAGTAAGGAGCCTGTTGAACTACAGGAGTCTGAGTTTTCGCCAAAATAGTCTGAACCAAGTGTAAGGAATTTGCAGGAGCATTGTCGTGATGGATGCGCCAGTTTCCTGTCGACCACAACTCAGGTCTCTTGCGCCGCACAGCATCACGTAGGCGACGGAGGACATCCCTGTAGTACTCTTTGGTGATTGTTGTACCCTGTGGTGCGTACTCGTGGTGTAGTCAAAGAAAGCACTCAGCATCACTTTGACGTTGCTGCGCAATTGGCGGGCCTTCTTTGGTCTTGGAGACGTGGAATGCTTCTACTGCGACGACTAGGATTTGGTTTCCGTGTCGTACCCATACACCCAAAACTCGTCACCAGTGATAATAGTGTTCATGAAGTTAGGGTGACTGCTCGTGAAATCGAGCATGTCCTGTGAGACTTCAACACGAAGTTGCTTTTGCTCCACCGTGAGCAGTCAGCACGAATTTCGCCGCAACTTTCTTCATGGCCAAATCTTCGGTCATAATGGAATGTGCAGAGAAAGTGCTGATGCCCACCTCTTCCGCAATTTCCCGGATAGTCACACGGTGGTCCCGCATCACCACAGCGTTCACTTCGGCATTGACCTGGTCATTTCTGCATGTTGATGGCAGACTGGAGAGTGGCTCGCTCTCCACCGATGTGCGGCCGTCTTTAAACCGTTTGTACCACTCCTTAATTTGTGTGCGGCTCATAGCGTCGTCACCGAAAGCCGCCTTGATCTTCCCAATGGTTTACACTTGGCTGTCGCCCAGTGTCTGGCAAAGTTTGATGCAGTAGCGCTGCTCCAGTCGCTCCGTCATTTTCCTCGCAATGAAAAACCGACGAGAGCATTGCGCACGACCTCACTCAAACGCTGCGTCCCAGCGACTGACGCTATTGGCAGGCGGGAAAAAATTCACGCATACGCACGAAGGTTCAAGGTCGGCTGATGCAAGCGCGCTTGTTTCAAATCCATCAGGTGCATGCAAAAAAAAGGTCGGATACTTTTCTAACAGACCTCGTAGCTCCTGCATTGCCCGGACATGTTCACTGAGGTCCTCGGCTGGATGTTGTGCTCGAGTGTCGAGCTCGGAGCGGAAACGGTAATCATAGTCCATAGGCAAGAACTTCGCTTGAAGCATTGCTACGAAGTTGCACCAGGACAGGAAGGGAGACTGGACGCGCTGCCACTGCCTGGTGGCACCTCGCAGGGCAACAGGCATGACCCGATTGAGCACGTCGAGGTTCGAGAAGCCGCAAACGGTCTTGAAAGTGGAAAGGTCATCGAATAAATCGATGACTGATTCCACGCGTCCTGGCCAGTTATGGTTGCAACTTCCAGCGGCGCCGTCAGGGCCGCGTGGCGGCAGTCACAAGGGCGGGAGAGTTGCCGCGACCTGTTCCAAACATAAATATATACAGTCGAACCCGGGTATATCTAACTCGCCAAAAAACGTTTATTAGTTCGATGGCATAATTAGATATAGGCCCGCTATAGGATTTGATGACACAAAGGCACATGCCAATAAGAAAAGCACTTTATTAATATGGTGGCTTACTTGCGTGCCTTACTTTGGAACAAAATAGTCTTGGATTTTCTGTTTCAACGACTTCGCTGCCTGGGTCAGCACGCACGCCTCCACGTTGTCCGAGTCGGAGCAGCTGAGGCCGCAACCTTCCATATTCACGCAATAGCGCCGGACCAACGCAAGTGCACTAATTCCTTCGGAGAATGTAGGCAACGGGCCATCGTCAATTTCCTTATTGCTGTCGCTTTGGCTCATGGTCGGCACAACGTATGCAACATAGTCCTCATCTTGTAGCTGCCATATGATGGCGACATCATCGTCTGCACTGACGAACTCGTTGAATGTCGATCCGTTGATAGCACCCGGGAACTCTGCCAGCTGGCTGCAAACTTTGGCGGAAACATCTGCGGTGTCAGCTACGGAGGCATGCGGAAGCCGGCATGCCTAAAGCAGTTGGAACCTCCTTGGAATCTTGTACGCGGCGGCGACGTCGAACTTCTTCTCACCGCGCTCGACTCGATTTATGACATCGAGTTTCGCAGCAAACAGCAAATTCTGCATCCTTGCACAAGCCATGACGACAGCGCACCAAGAAAGATCACAGAGCGCCAACAGGCAACACCACCAGCATGGACCACGCTGAATGAGGACCCGAGGAAAAGAGGCACCAGCAGGCATGCAAGCATAAACAAAGAAAAAATGGCGCTCACTTGTACCGCCTTCGCGCCTCGGAGAAAGCACGACGGCCTCTGATTGGCTGTAAGCGCAGCGAGCAGGCCAGGATCATTTTTTGAAGGAGGGTGTTCGCGTGTGCACAGCCGGGTCTAAACCACTTTTTCTAGGGTGGCGCCGGCAGTTTTCCCCGCCACCGCGAGGGAAAGCCAACTTGCTGGGGCACTTTTGAGGCATATGGAGTTTGATATATCGGTTGTCGTTGCTGTTTTCGTTCGATGTAACAGTAACTTTTGCTATATATTCTCAATGTAAATTTACCGGGCTTAGAAATTGTTCGATATACGGGATAATTTGATATAAACGGGTTCGATATAGTCGGGCTCGACTGTACCTCTGGGCCCTTCCGGGGATTCGGACTATCAGCGTTACCGGGGTGGAACGGTGGAGGAGGTGGACGCACGATTCACTAGACCAGAAATTTGAGCGCTCAACAGGCGCTCTGCACAGGGCCCGGATGAAATCTCAAATAAGCTCTTACGTAACTTGGACGGCAAATATATTGAGAATCTAACCGATCAAGAAAATCTGGGAAACGGGGCTCGCCCCCGAATCCGTTAAGGTTGCTTTGGTAGTGCTCATCCCAACGCCAGGCAAACCTTTAGCGCTGGCGAACATGCGACCAATCTTGCTTACGTCCTACGCAGACAAGGTGGCCGAACATGCGATTTACCATCGGGTATTAAGGTAAAGATAAAGGAGAGTTCTTTCCACACACTAGGGTAGCATTCAGACCTGTACTATCCACACGAGACGTCATGCTCCTTATGTAGAGACTGATTATTGACAACACCAGAGGCATAGTAGCTCCAGACCTGGCCAAAGCTCTTGATGAATTTCTCGCACAAGTTCGTACTTGAGGCGATTTCGGATATTCGTCTAGGACAACGTTTTCACCAATACGTTTTTTCCTCTCCCGGGATCGCAGGGCTACTATCAAGATCGGCCAAATCAAAGCCGCGGAATTTATCTTGGGAGAGAGAGAGGCACTGCACAGGGGGCAGTTACCTCTCCGCTACTCTTCATTATTGCCATGAAAGGCCTCTCAGAAGGACTCGCTACAGTGCGCGGAGTTAACCATGCTTTCTATGCGCGACGATACCACCGTGTGGTGCAAGGGGGGGGGACGTCCGACGAAAAGGTAGAGCAGGCGCTTCAACAGCAGTAGATATCACGCAGAACTTTCTAGTCGGTTCGGGCCTAAGCCTGTTATCGGCCAAGTCTGAGTTATTACAGTACAGACCCACCCGACAAGAGCTGAGGCACTTCACTCATATCGAGCAGATTCCCATAGCTTCATACACATGGGATGGGCATAAAAGTTCCAGGGTGGACTCCATCTGGGTCCTCAGATTCCCCCTGGAGTCCAATGGGGGCAATTCACGGACTATATCCCACATCGCCTGCAAGTCTGAGAACGTCCTTAGGCTCATACTCAGGGTCTCGAACCGCAGGGATGGGTTGAGCGAGAGCGATCTCCTTCGGCTCTGTCGTGCATTTCTCATCAGCCACATTGGTTAGGTCGCTTCTGCGGTGCACTGGTCTAAAAGAGAAGAGACCAAAATTGGTACACTAATGCACAAAAGCATAAAGCAAGTTCTAGGCTTGTCCGTTCATAGCAGCACCGAGAAGCTCCTACAATTGCGCATGCATAACTCCCTCTTGGAGGTGATCGAGGCCTAACAGATGGCTCAGCTCGTGCGACTATCGTCATTGCGGGCTGGTGGGTGCATTCTGGAGTGCATAAGCTGCGGTCTTACGGAGACTAAACACCGTAAAAGTGGCTCTACCACCCTTAATGAGGGGCGCGTTTGCGGTAGCTCAACTTCCAAGAAATGTCCACCCACAATACACCGTAGGGTGGCTCATAGCTGGGGCCAGTTCTTTATTAAAATCCGTTGCAAACAGACCAGAGTCTCGCGACCTTTGTCGATGCAGCCCAGTACTGGCGTTTTGATCACTTCACAGTGGTCTCGGTCGATCATCGTTGCACACTCCTATGCTCTGCCTCGGTTAGAAAGGTTTCGGCGACGGTGGCTGAGCAAATCGCCATCGCCATAGCAATGAAGGACACACCACGTACAAGTCTTTACAGACTTGCGTTCCGCAGCCACGGCTTTCGCCTCGGGCTTGATCTCGCGAAAAGCAGCGGCGATCCTCAGCTGCGAAGGGGCTGCCGGTTTCACACCATAACATGGTTCCCGGCCCACATGAGGGCCAACGTACGTACCGAAGTCCCCAAGGCCATTGAACATTTCCATGACCGTGCGCTAGGTATCGATGACCGCGGCGGTCCGGTGGATTCGCAGGCGGGCATGCCGAGAGACACAGGGACTCGCTACTCAGTTTCCCAGGGGCCATTATTGAATATTTGCTTTTCGTTGAGAAGATAAAGAAGAAGAAGAAGCTGTCACAAACTGTAGTCGCGTGCTTTGCAGACCCACAAAACAGACAGTCTTTATCCTTGGCTTTCAAGGAAGACAGCAAGACCGCTGCTGTTGGTAGAGTGGCGTTCAAGTTCCTTTTCTCTTCGGGTGGACGGGCGCCTTTCTTTCCTTTCAATTCATGAGCTTCACTTCTTTCGCGGCTTTCAACTTCCACGCGAAGATACTTCAGGAGTTCTTGCAACTCCTTCTCGGCTGTGGCTGTCGATGATGAGTCATGCTCTTGTTGTCCCGAGCTTGCATTATCTGTCGTAGACAGTGGTGACCTTAGGTTGGCTTCTTTCCGGTAATAACCAACGACGATGTCTGTTGGCAATGCCTTCAACAAAATATCCGTCATCATAGTTGCATAACTGGAAGGACTGACGTTTTCTCCTTTCAGACCTCTGATGTGACACGGCACATAATCCAACAGCTTTCGAAGGTTGTAGACGTCTTCCGAAGAATAAACTGCTGGTAGAGCGCGCAATCGGCGTAGATGGTCCTGTACGATACGCCGGTTATCTCCGAAACGACTCTTCAGAATCTCGATGGCATCGTCGAAGCAGTCGGCCTTCGCTTGCAGACCAGAAATTGCGGCGGCTGCGTCCCCTTTCAGTAGAGTCTTTAGATATTGAAACTTTTCTCCTTTTGTCAGGTTTTCGTTTTCCTCCACAGAGGTCTTAAACTGCTCCCAAAAGGAAGGCCAGTGGCAGAGCTGTCCGTCATATGTCTGCAGCTGGAGTGTGGGAAGCTTGATTGCCTTGCGCGGTGTGCGATCCTCGGGCGTCTGGGATGGCCTTGCAGGTAGAGACTGGGTTGTCGTAGAACAAGGGTTTTGACGCACTTGCCACTCCCGAGCCTTCAGCTGTCCCAGCATTTCTAGTGCAGCGTCTTGATATGTCAACACAGCTTCAAACTCTGTAGCGAACTCGTCCTCTGGAATAAGCTCTTCCAGCTCGGCGTTAACCTTATTGAAATCTGCGTTGTTGCCTTGTAGCCGTTCAATCAAAGATGTAGCCGTTCAATCAAAGATGAAGCACTGTCAGCACTTTCCATCGCGGCTTTGGCTTCATTGATGAGAAGCGTATTCATCTGTCGTCGCGCCGCTCGCTTCTCTTTCAGCGCTCTGACGCGATTCATGTTGCTTCAACAATGCGTGACCATGCTCACCTCAATCGACTGGTCAGTTTGCTGTCACGGCGAAAAGCAGCGGCATATGTCCCTTCAGGATTTCCGTTCTGGCTTTCTTCTAAGGTTGTCGCTGTCGTCCCGACGTGCTGTCTTCCGTTCAAAAGTTCCCGATGAGCACTGGTAGCATGTATTGCCCCGGCGAGTACTCCGGATGGGTTTCGGGACCACTTTGTGAAATAACTGGTCACGGCACTTGAAGAAACAAGACTATATTTACATTATTTACACATAGCAGTTCGAACAGTCCATGGCGGATGCTTTCCTCTTTATCTTCTTTCTTGAGAGCTCACGCGTTCTTCTCGACAGCTTCTTCTTCTTCTTCTTTATCTTCTCAACGAAAGGCAAATATTCAATATCCTCCGCCCACCGCGAAGCCGCGCACTTTGAATTCATTACAGCGAAGACAGTTCCATCGGGTAGAGAAGCTCGACAGGTCGTCGTATTACAGAGCCTGTCGGAAGTTTAACCGAACAGCTTCTTATAGTTTGGTCACGTCCACGATGTACATCTTGGATTCTCCCCATCTTCCATAGCTGCCGTGGGATGCTTTCTTCATAAAGAACGATGACGCCAGCTTTGAGATAGTTAGAACCCTGCACATTGGCATAGTGCGCAGAGCGCAAGTTAAGCAGGGACTCTTTCCTCCATCTTTTCCAAAAATGTTCCAGCAATCGCTCACGATGGAGCCACTTCCTCGTGACCGTCGATCTTGCTCCTGAAGTGTCGGCCTTTTCGTTCGGATAGGGAAGGCTTGTTAAGCCTTTACCGCTTAAGAAATGAGCCGGCGTTAGTATTTCACTATCCTCGGCTGATGTTGACAGGTAAGTGAGGGGGCGGGAGTTAATTACCGCCTCTACCTCATACAACACTGTGGTTCACTCTTCAGGCGAAAGCTTCGCTTTGCCTAGAATCTTCCGAAGGCTGGTCTTGACAGTTCTTATCAACCTCTCCCAGAAGCCGCCCCACCACGCTCCCCTTTCTACAATAAACTTCCACTCAATTCTTCTTTGAGAGCAGTAGACTTGTAGCTCTCCACCGAACAATACTCCGGCCAAAGAGGAGGTTTCCTTTGACGCTTTCTTGAAAGTCTGTGCGTTATCTGTATAGATCACATCAGGCAATCCTCGACGTGCTATAAATCGGCGAAACGTGAGTAGAAAGCTTTCTGATGACATGTCGGTGGCTAATTCAAGATGTACTGCTCTCGTGACGGCACAAGTAAACAGTACAATGTAGGTCCTGGTGTAACTGCCTTTCACATAGAGTGGTCCAGCAAAATCTATTCCAACCGCTCGAAAGGGATCTGATCGGCGTACTCGTTCTCTTGGTAATGGTGCAACTGGTGCGCTGCTTGGCTTTAAGCGCGTCTTGACACAAGCGTTGCAAGCTCTGATAATCTTCTTCACAGTTTGTCTGCCGCGTGGTACCCAAAAATTTTCTCGAAGTTCGGCAAGGGTATCTTGTAGGCCTCCGTGGAGTGTTCGCTTATGGCAATTTCTTATTATAAGTTGTGTAAGCTGATGAAGTCGAGGCAGCAAAATAGGATGCTTGACTTCTGCTTCCTGTGAGAATTGCAGTCATCCTCTTACACGCAACCGGCGTTTCCTGTCAAGAAAAGGATGAAGCATTGCTATATCAGACTTGTTATGCAGCTGTTGTTCCTTTCCAACTTGACAGATTTCTTCCGCATAATCATTCTCTTGAACCACCTTGACCCAGTAATTTTTTTATTTACTCATACTGTTGGCCTGTCGGCCGTTACAGGGTGGGTGAATAGCAGCACTTTTGCATGTTGTACATAAAAAAATAGAACTAAAAAAACACTTGAGAAGAGAAAAAATACATAAGAAACCACACTACATCAGAAAAAAAAAACACAAGCGTACATATAAGAAACCATACTACATAAGAAACCATGCATAAAATACTACAGAAGAAACCATATGCGTACATAAGCCAAATAGTTCGTATATACGATCAAACAACACCAATTATACAACACCATAAACACAATTATACAACAACATAAATACACAGTTAACGAGCGATGTAAGAAAATATAACCGACCATTGCCGTACAAAAACACACAGCCGTTCATAAGCGAAATAATCTGCACATACACCGATCAAACAATATAAAGCTAACAGCACAATACTAAAAAATGAACTCACACAAACACAAAATAAAAATCATGCGTAAATGCGTGCGTCTTTATTGGCCTGCTAGGTTATTTTCAAAATGATCTGCACTGATACTTTCTCGCGTTATTAGTGGCAACTGATTCCATTCTTTAATGGTTCTTGGGAAGAAGGAAAACGCGTAACTGTTAATATGTATCTGAGGTATTTAGAAAGTACCATCTTTGCTTTTTCGTAATGCTCTACCTTGTCGTGCTATCAAGTACTGACTGCTATTGATGTTAAATTTGTTTTTAGTGAGAAGGTAAAAAAACTTTAATCTTGCTATGCGCCTGCGTTCAGCAAGCGTGGGCAAGTTTAGCAAACTGAGCATTTCGGTGACGGAATCTTTACGAGAGTATCGCGCTAGAATAAACCTTGCTGCTCGACGTTGAACTCTTTCCAGTCTCTGAATTAACCCTGACTGATGAGGGTCCCAGATTATACTGGCATACTCTAGCGTGGGCCGAACGTAGGTCAGATAAGCTGTTAGTTTTACTGACTGTGAAGCTAAACGCAGTTTCCTTCGCAAGAGCCAGAGCTTCTTTTCCGCAGTTTCGCATATTTTGCCAACATGGTAATCTTCTGCGTCGCAGATTTCTTCGGCTATGAGGTGCGCTTGGTCTCTGATACTTGAATCTTTGCAACTTTTTATGAAACGAAATACCCAGGCAGTTATTCGTAATACTTTCATCAAGCATGAGTGATGTTGAAGATCCAAAATAGGCATATATGTTCTCACATGTAGAACTTGCACAACGACTTTAGCTTCATTTAAGTCTACATAATCACTAGGTAAGTCTTCAAGACTGTTCTTGGGCCATCTATCCTCCATTTCTGTTAACCATGGTGGTCCTGTCCACCACAATGTGTTTGTCTTGAGAAGTTGCAATGGCACTCCACGTGTGAGGTAATCCGCAGGGTTATCCGTACCGGGGCAATGTCGCCATTGGCCGTTCACAGAACATGCTTGAATTTCAGTCACTCTATTTTCGACAAACGCTTTCCATTTCTTTGCGGATCCCTTTATCCAGTGTAGTGCGACCTTGGAATCTGTCCAAAAGAATGTTTCCAACCTGCAGTTATTAAGAACATCCTTGAGAAAGTTCCCTAGCCTTGCTCCAAGCAAAGTTCCAAGTAATCCCAGTCTTGGCAAAGTCACTTTCTGCAGAGGCGCCACTCGCGACTTCGCCATAATGAGGTGACTATGAGCGACATTCTCTTGATCAAGGAATTTCAAATACGCACAAGTTCCATACGCCTTCTGACTAGCATCACAAAATATGAGAAGTTGCATAGAGGGACTTGTTAGCCCAGTCTTCATTCATCGCGCGATAGTCATAGAAGGAAGGCACTGCAGATTCGAGCACCATTTCTTCCACTGTACAGCAATATCCGAAGGCAAATCTTTGTCCCAATCTGCTTTTCTTTGCCACAGCTCCTGAAACAATATCTTGGCCTGAATGCTGAAAGGTGCAACCATTCCCAGTGGATCGAATATTCTTGACACTTCTTGCAGCACATATCTCTTACAAGGTCTTTGCCCTTTCTCCAAGAACCTTAACGCTGATTTTGCCGCTACTGTCATCTGGTCTGTCATAGGATCCCACAAGAGCCCCAATATCTTGACAACCCCTGCGCTTGCACCATCTCCTTCAGCTGTACTAATGAGATCTCTCAGCAGTTTGGAATTTGATGACCATTTCCTCAAACGCATTCCTGCTCGCTCCATAATGGCGTTTGCGTCTCGGTATATTCTTTCTGCTGAATCCTCATGTTCGGCTCCGATAAGAAGGTCATCAACATAGAAGGATGCTGCAAGCCTCTTGGCCGTTTCTTCGGTTGGACCTTTCACTGCCTTCATGTGATGTTGTAGTGTGGCGTTGAGCAGAAATGGACTTGATACGGTACCGAAAGGAACCCTTGTCATGCGTCATTCCTCTACGTCAGGCTTAGCATTACTCTCACAGGGTATTTCCTTAAACCATAGGAATCTCAGTGCGTCTCGGTCTTCCATTTTTACGCTAATCTGCAGAAAGGCTTTCTCTATGTCGGCTGTCAGAGCAACACGGTTGAAGCGAAAGTGTATGAGAAGAGTAACCAAGTCGGCTAGTAGCTTTGGTCCCTTCTCGAGATGCTCATTAAGGGATGAGGAAGCAGGATTGTGAGAGGATGCGTCAAAAACTACTCTTACCCGAGTTGTCGTGGACTCGGTTCGCACAGCTGCAATGTAAACCCGACCTGCTTGCTCCACAACTTGATGAGGTACTCTCTCGACATGCCCCGTCTTCATATAGTTCCTGATGGTGGCATCATATTCCACAGCAAACTCCGGATTGTTCTTCATTCTTTTCCCCAGATATTTCAGCCGCTTCATTGCTTGTATTCGGTTATCATCTAGTTGTCCACAACTTTCTTTCCACGGAAGCGCGACTTGGTAGCGACCATTGAAGAAAGTAACCTCCTGTTCAAATCTTTCCAGCACCCTATTCTTTTCTTAGGTCGGAGTGTTCTCGGCTGGCATAATCCCGATGCTCTCCAAGTCCCAGAACCTCCGTAGAATCTCGTCAGTAGAGTCAGCAGACGTACTTAGTCGCAAGACGCATACGTTGAGAGCTGATTCCAAAGAGGTGTCAAATGAAAGTGGCCCTTGCAACATCCATCCAAAGGCAGAACCCATCGCCACCAAGCTTTTCTGTCCATGGTATCGCTTCGTCTCTCCCGACATGAATTGCCCAAGCTGATCAGCACCGATTAACAGGCTGATTCCTGGAACTGCAGCCATGCCAGGTATCACCAACTTGACAGCAAGGAGATGGCCTTCGATTTCGATGTCTCTGACAAAGTCATGGTCGACTGGTACTTGCACAACATCCTTGCAGACGAATGGTACTTCAATGGCGGTTAACAGGTACTCCTTGGTGTCATACTGACTGTGAAGTTTTAGTTCGACGACACGATGTTGTCTTGGAACGGAACTTGTCTGTCCAAATATATTTAGCTGTAGATTGACCGATCCAAGTTCTTTCAATCGAAGCGTCTTGGATACATCTTCACGAATAAATGTACGCTGGCTTCCGCTGTCCAAAATGCCACGAATATAGGCCTTTTTTGTTTTCCCCATGACCCATGCCCTAAATGTTTGCAATGGGACATCATAGTCCACGTACGAATGAGAGTTGGTATGCAGACTGCTTGCAGTTACGGAGCCTTCGTTTTCTTTCTTCTTAGGTCTCCACTTGGGATCGCACACTGAAGAAACGTGTCTACCTCCACATGTTCCGCACTTGACCTTTCTGTAGCAGTCCTTGGCTAGATGCCCCCTTACGGTGCATCGATAACATCGCTTCTCGGCAGCCAATTTCTTCAATTTTTCTTCATGGGTAATACTGCTTCTTCTTCTTCTTTAGCCATAATTCATTATCATATCTCCCGGAGGGCGTTTCCCCTTCCTCATCCTAAACATACTCGAGCACAAACATCGACCTTCAGGAAGCTCCAAACGGGGTCTTTCCCTTCAAGGGGCAGGTTCAGCCATTTCTCGCCCAACATCGCACCGCGTTGTCTGGACTGTGCGAAGGCATATTGGTCATTACGTCATATGCTCTGGCAATGTTCTGCGTTACTTGACGCAGAATGCGACAAAGAGAACTGGGAGGAAGCCCTCAACAGCGGTGACCTCTCGTACAATTTTGGGCGGTCCAGAGGGTCGGCGAGAGGGCGGAGGGCCACGGTCTTCCGGTCCTTACGTGGGAGCGGCCCGCAACTGCTACGGATTCCCACTAAAAGGCGGCGTCACGGCGCAGTTACTCAGCATCTGAATAGAGTTGTCTGTCTGTCTGTCAGTCTGTCTGACAACGCCATCTCGAGAAGTTGCGGTCGCTCACCACCGGTTCGCCTCGGTGTCCATGGCCCCAGGGGCGGGGTCCTTGATGGGCGCCAGTGGTGGTGTTCTGCGCGGTGGGTGGTCCGGAACCCCTTTGAGACGGGGCCGAGGCACAAAAGGACGCGTGTTTACTCGTCCAAGCCTCGGCCGTTGAGCGCGAACTGCGAGCGTGCCCGTGTCCATCGGTCTCGTCATTCTACCATCGGCACACTCGCAGCCGCCGCTCCCATACAGTATGTCCGAATTGAGTGACCTCAGTCAGGAGATTCATTATGTCGTATACCAGAGGACTATACGCGATTCCTTGCTTCATGTAATTGATTTTATTAGTTGAAGTGGCGGCTTAGGGTTGAATGATACCCACATGACGTAGCGCCAATGCTGTCGCTGAGAACGTCTGTGTGACAGATATATCAGAACAAAACATGCACTACATATAGGCAAAGTACGATAAAGTAAAATGCTCAAGACCCATTATATACACTGTAAAACATTTTGCACCTAGTTTACGTAAAAGCCAAAGGTAAAAAGTTACCGATAACATTCCCGTTGCCGTAATAGAGCTCTTTTTTAAGCGGAGTCTCCTTAGGAGTCTTGCACGCAATGACTCCTAGAAACGTGTGACGTAATGGCTACTTAGGAAGGTTGAAATGGCTCTTTTGAAATGTTGTACGTAATGACTCCTTAGGAATGTTGGATGTAATGGCTCCTTAGCAGTGCTGGCAGTATCGAAGATGCATATATCTTAGATACTATTTTAGATACTATTTCGGTAATGGTATCTGTATCGCAATACGTCTCGCAAAACGAGTATCTGTATTTCCGATACATTCAATAATGTATCGTGTATTATAAGATGCAAGATACTGCTATAGAAACACCACCGTGCGTAACAATCAACGTCGACCTGAATTCGGCTTCTCAAGCTGATATTGCTGCCACTAAGCCACGTGAATAAAACTAACGACAGTGACATTCTTTTATATTTCCGCCAGAGTGATCCAGTGATCCCAGGCAATGAGGAGTATGCATCCCTATTGGAGGAGTACAGTCACGTGATGGCGCTCGAGCCATCTCAGCAAAAACAAGCCCACGAACGTCTACGCACAGCCTACCTTTTGTTTTCTCGATGTTTTCTATCTTTTTAGTTGTGTTTGTGCCATGACACTTGTTCGTAGCCACGGTACTGTGCTGCATACTCCAATGCGTGCGGCGTCTTTCGCAAAAAATCTGATGCCGCTGTACTGTCGCTATCGAAGTTTGTCTTGAGTGGTGCTTCGTTGCAAAGTGTCAAGAATGCAAGAATGAGGCTGCTTTGCGCTCGCGGCTTTCACACATCAGCGATTTGAAAGATCTTGTAGATCTAATCTTTACTTAAACATGATGAGATTGGCTTAAATGCAAGTGAGATTCGGACAACCGTCGCACTATCGGTGCCGATGCTCGATGCAATAGAACAAGCATTTACGTAACAGAAAATATTTTGACGTACTGTATTTTTGTTCTTCCTGCTGAGCAGAGTTGGAAAGGGTTCAGAAAACCGTGCTACAAGTTAGCCATCTGATCAAAAGAGTGACTAGCAAAAGTCACGGACTCAAAGAAGAAGATTGCACGAAAATTATACAAGCGCTGATCACAAGCGTTATCACGTACGGGACCCCATACGTAGACATGAAGAACAGTCAACGGATTAAAATAAACACTCTAATCAGAAAAGCCCACAAGATTGCCATGGGCCTGTCGCCCTCCACATCCACGGAAAAGCTGCTTAAAATGGGAGTGCACAACACATGGGAAGAGCTCGTGGAAGCGCACAATGTCAACCAGCTGGAGAGACTGAAGCTGACGAATACGGGTAGAGCCCTACTTCAAGATCTAGGTTATCAAGTCGAAGATGGCATGCACGTTCCTCAGCGTATCCCGCACGAGATCAGAAACAACCTACACATAAGCAATATACCAAGAAACATGCACCCTGAGTACGACAAGGGAAGAAGACACGCTAGGATACAACTGCTAAAGGAAACACTAAAACGCACCAACAGCAATGAAGAAGACGTGAGGTACACGGACGCAGCGGCTTACATTACAAATGACCGTTTTGCAATCAGCGTGGTCGACGAAAACGGTCAAGAACTGACAGCAACATCCATACGTGCCAAGGATGCAAGCACAGCGGAAGAGTTGGGCATAGCCCTAGCCATCGCTACATGCAAGAAGACGCGGGCTACCGTGATCACGGATTCGCAAGAAGCGTGCAGAAGGTACATGAACGGAAGGATCGGAAAGGCAGCACTCCATGTATTAAAGAGCACGAAGGTGGAAGAAACCACCATCCTCTGGACACCGGGACACGAGTCTCTCGCGGGGAACCAGGCGGCGCACGCTGCGGCTCGAGATCATGCACGCCGAGCCATCTCCGACACGCAGAGAACACGTACCGATGGCTGTCACAACGAGGATGAACGCATACCGAAGAAGTATTCAGACATTTTGGCGCATTACAGGAAGCAGAGGAAGCGGTACCCGCCGGCACACAAGAGTCTGAGTAGAGAGCAAGCGGTAACCTGGAGAAGACTCCAGGCCGGAACTTACCCGCACGGAACATTGATGCACGCAATGTATCCAGGGACTTACAGGCGGGACTGCAAGTTTTGCCCACCGGACACGCGCAACACCCTGCGCCACATGGTGCTGGACTGCTCGAACAATCCAGACGTACCACCGTCATCACCCCCAAGCGGAAACGCAGAGGAAGGAGCAGACACAGAGAAAGAACTAGAAGACCAGTGGGAGGCTCTGCTGGTGACGCAAGACCCTGACAACCAGCTACGATTGGTGAACAGGGCTCGGGCGGCGGCAGCGAGCCATGGCTACCTGGACTGAGGAGGCCACCCACCTTAGGGCTCAAGTACCAAGAGCCTGGTCAAAAATAAAGTTCATTTCTCTCTCTCCTGCTGAAATATTTAAAAAGTTATTTTAATGAGAATTTGAATGTTGGCACAAGTGCTCTCTTTGCTGTTGTAGTAAGAGGGTGTTATTAGCAAGCGAAAACGAAACTGAAGAAGATGACGGAGTGCGCGCGAGGGAGGCCAACGTGAAGCGCGTCAGCTTCAGAACGGCGACGGGCAGAGCGTGCGTGGCCAGCGAGCAAGACGCAGCGCGTTCGATCCGCAAGCTGGGGCCATCAGACCAGCCGGGACGAGTCTGGCGTTTCCTATGGCGAACGGGTGTCCCAGACCAGGCCTTGCGGCGTCTCCTGCGATGGACGTGTGAGCGCGCCAGGCCAAGCTACGCATCGTGTGCCAGATGGTGTGTCCGAGACCAGCCAGCTACCAAGTCGGGCCATGGTGCTGAGGCTGCTGGGGTCCGGCACTACCGACTTCTGAGGGTGTGGTCCTGGTGCGACGTATTCCGGTCCGGCCCTACCGAATGCCGAGTGGATTCGGTGCTACTCCGGGTGCATCGAGGTCCGGTCCGGGCCTTAGCGAGCAGCTCGGGATCTGGTTCTGCCACGTCGACGGCTCATCGTGCCTCTCCTGCTGCGAGCGTGCGTCGGCTGCGCTGTCGTCGGCGCCGTGAGTGACGTCTACGGAACCATAGACTCCGTACGAGGCAGGACGCGCGGATACTCGCGTAGGCGTATAGGACTGTAAGGATTGAGGCTTAGAGGGAAAGTAATTGTGTATATTAGTGTCCACCAAGTGTATGCGTCTGTATTTGGCTTTTGATGAGTGTTGTGTATATATCTTTTCTTGTCCCTGATTCTGTCTTTGTTTGAGGGCTCACAAACCCACTACACTGTC
Source organism: Rhipicephalus sanguineus (assembly GCF_013339695.2). Classification (NCBI taxonomy): domain Eukaryota; kingdom Metazoa; phylum Arthropoda; class Arachnida; order Ixodida; family Ixodidae; genus Rhipicephalus; species Rhipicephalus sanguineus. The sequence continues at coordinate 161,997,469 of NC_051179.1, forward strand.
CTATGTTTGCTTCATAGTCCTCTGTGTAGTTTTTGCCCGTCTGTTTATTGTATTATGGATTTCGTAACCTGCTCCTCAAATACGTTCTCTGCTTTATTCTTATTTTTTACCTGCCTGCGTCATTGCTTCTGTTTACATATCTACATTCCATGAATTTACTTTGATGTCATGGCGATGTTAAGGACAAAGGTAAAATACTCTGAGCGTGCGTAGAGTATACAGTAAGAAAAATTCTGCTTGCCTGCCTGCGTCATTGCTTCTGTTTACATATCTACGTTCCATGACTTTACTTTGATGTCATGGCGATCTTAAGGACAAAGGTAAAATACTCTGAGCGTCCGTAGAGTATACAGTAAGAAAACTTCTGCTTACGATTTAGCAAAATGGCGAAATTGAGTTTGCATTGCAATGTTGGATATTATAAGACATACTCTTAAAAGTGTTAGGAATGGCATTTGAGAAACATAATACCAAGTACCGTATTTACTCGAATCTAGGCCGGCCCCGATTCGAAGCCGACCCCCGAAATTTGCAGGGCCAGAAATAAAAAAGTACTTAATCATTGTTCTCGAATCTAAGCCGACCCCAATACTTTCGCACATCGTCTTTTCGAAAAAAACATCGGCTTCTCATTCACGTCTCCATCAGCCGTTTTATGCTATTTTTCATTGGCACTGAGTTTTCTCTTGTCTGACCTTAACGTGTGAGTTGACGGTACCTCATGCGCTATTGTCATAGCTGTTAGGGGTGCCGCCTGTATTGTGTTTATACAGGGTGTTTCACATAACTGGCACCAAATATTTACAAGAGTGTGGTTAACCTCAACTGAATAAAACTAACGACATGGTTTGCCGTCATCTGGCTGTCGTTAGGGTATTTTTATACCTCGCTGAATTTGTTATTGAACTAAGATGAATCACAAAGCATTTATGATATTCACTTTCGGACGAAGTGCGTTTCTTTATGTTGTAGGGGGCATTCCGGAACGACCGATCCAATTTTTTTCTGGAAATGTACATGCTGCTTCGTGATTTTTCCCGGCGTTTAATCAAAGCCCAAGAAATATGACCACGTTAGTGCCCTCGGGCCCTACCGTACTGCAGGGCTTCCAAATATGCTGCTAGCGAAACAATCGGCGCATGGACCGTGGCGAAATGAGCGGCCGCTGATAGGCATCGGTTTTATAGTGCGTCAACACTTCTGACGGCCGCACACGGCAACGAAACGCCACCGTTCCTGAGAAGCGATAGGCTGACGGTCTACGTGCCGGTTGTTTCAGCACGTTTAAGAGCGCTGCAGTATGGTAGCACATGAGCGCAGTAACGTGTTCTTATTTCTTATTTCGTGGGATCTCTTTAAGAGCCCGAAAATATTCAAGTCGCAGCACGTACGCCCCCAAAAAAGTTGGACTGGCCGTTTTTAAAGCGCGCTACGACGTGACGAAGCGCACTTGGCCCTAAATGAGTAATAAAAATGTCGCATAATTGACCTTATTTTATCGACCAATTAAGCTCAATGTAAAAACATGGAACGCGTTTACACGAAGTGAATGATGACGAGTGGGCGAAGCTAGGTCCTAAGGTGCATAATGTCTACGTTGTTGTCGCCGACTAGTATAAAATGTTTGTGCTTGTAGCAGTTTTATATTGCTCTGTCACAATTATGATTGATGTTAGGTGATTGTTCAACCTTTTTTTTGTGTCTCACATATGTTACCCGAGTGTTGCCCCATATAATGTAAATTGAGTCACATAAAGTGACAAAGAGTCCTAAGGTCCACAATCTCAGTCCTAAGGTCCATAATGTGTACGTTAAAGTCTCCGACTAGTACGAAGGGTTTGGGCTTGTAGGTGTTTCATATAATTTTGTCAAAATTATGATTGTTGTTCGTCTATTGTAAACCTTTTTTTTTTATTCACATACACACGTATGTTTCGACTATAGCAACGGTTTTCTAACCACCATGACAGCGGACATTGACCGTCGACGATAAAGCTAGGTCCTAAGATTCATAATGTCTACGTCGAAATCGCCGACTAGTATACATGGTTTTTGCTTCTAGGTGTTTCATATTGTTCCGTCACAATTATTATTCATAGTAGTCTATTGTTAAACCTTTTTAGGGGATTTTACACGGTGCTGTGCCGTGAGCACGGACACCACACAACGGACAAGCCTAGACCCGAAGGTAAGTCGCCCCTAAAAATAGTATTACGAGCGCCACGTGACAGTAAACTATATACCGTTGGTTTCATTCAGTAGCACTGAACCGCTTTTTTTAAGTGCGGAGTACCTTAGGGGCCCGGCCTGTCGTATGCTGTGGTATGCTGTCAACGTATGCGGTCGTAGCTTGGCGTAAATCAGGCAAAACCAGGAATAGCATAGCCGTCTGTTGCATACTGAGCGCGCGCTCGCGCCAAAGGGCAGTCTTCTTCCTCTTGTTCTTCGAGCGCCTTGATAATTATAAGTGCGGAGCACTTTAGGGCCCGGGCTGTCGTATGCTGTCGTCGCTTGGCGTAACGCAGGCAAAACCACGTATTAAAACAGAAAAACAGACGAAGCAAGCGAGAAATAGAAAGAGAGAGAAAGAAAGGAAAAAAAATAGGAAGAAATACAGAGAGAGGAAGAAAGAGAACGATATGCTAAAGATACAGGAAGAAATAAGCAGGAAATAAAGAGACAAAAAAGACAGAAAAAAAACGAAAAGAGAAAAAGAAATAAATAGAGGAGAAACGAAGAGAAAAGTGAAGAGAAACACAGAAGGCTGCCCAGCTGCGCACTTCCTTCAGGCGTGGCACCCCTAGTGCAAAGCTACTTTAATTTTTTCATATTTGGTTCTATTTACGTGAAACGCTCCCTATAGTAATTCACTTTGATTGTTTAATACGAAATTGCCTTGATATTTGACTTAGATATATTCGTTTTCCTATTTTAGATCCCTGTAGATTTTTCTTATTGTTACAAATCAGCAGTTAAGGAGAGCTATACGTAGCAATAGTGTGGATCGCAGTAATATGCTGCGACGCTTTGTGCAACTACAATACGTCTGAGACGATTCTGGGCGACACAAGTTCTCTCGGAGAAGAATTGGCAAACGAAAAGAAAATGATCGTTAGTGAATGTGCCGCTGACGAATGCTTTACGCCAGTAGATAAGTAGAATATGAAAAAGCGCTAACTATGTAGTTGATTGTCTTCACGTGATGCGTCACAAACAATATCGCTACCAACGCTGTTGCTACTCTATCACCTGCAGGTTCATGCAGCATTACGAAAACGGTAAGACGCTTGAGCACAAGGTAAGAATGTACAGTGGTCATCGCGCGGAGGCTTGTTAATGACGTGCTTGCAAGGAGACGACAATCTTCTAGCTGGTGAAGCAGCGACACCTGGCAATTACAAGAGTACCAAGAAGAAACAGCGCAGCGGTTCAAGAGATGTCATGTGAAACAGCCAAACAAATCCCAATGAGTCATTTCGGAATGCAACTAATATACCTTAGACAAGAAAGACAGAAACATTGTGATACAAACAGATATTTCGTTAAAATTAAACAAAGTTGGTCGCAGTTAAGAAATTTTCGAGTAAACACTTTTGAACATAGGCGTTTGCTGCTTCATTATATACATCTATAAAAGCAAATTTGCACATGTATCGAGGTATCTTAAGATGCAATTGGCAAGTGTCGTGTCGGATACAATAAGTCCGTAAGTATCTTTTATCTGTATCTCAAATACTTCTTGCGCGAATATGTTGTATCGTATCGCGACACAATTTCAAAGTATCCCTGCCCAGCCCTACTCCTTAGGAATGTTCTTCGTAATGGCTTCTTAAAAATGTTGTACCTACTGTCTCTTTAGAAATTTACTTCGTAAAACCAACACAGAACACTTCAGTGCAAACTGAAGTGTTGTGACACCACAAACAATGTGGTTTGACTTTATGAAGTGAAGGGCCTGACAAAATCTCGGCTGGTCGGGATGAAACATTGATGAAAAGATTGTTTGACGCCAATCACAAGCAGTCTGGCAATTCCAAGAACTGCTGTTCATTTCTACACTGGTGTTCGATACTGCTGTTTCTACACTGCATTTCTATACTGCTGTTCATTTCTAGCAAATAAAATGGTAGGCCTAATATAATGTCACTTGTAGCCTGACACTTGTTTCAACAGGGCCTGTGTTTCAACAGGGCACTGTGCTTGCTAGAAAGTGTGAGACAGTAGATAGCTGTGGCTGAAAGCCCGCATAAGTATTACTTGCCAAATAAGCAGTGAAGTTTCAGTTGGGTTTATTCTGCCAAACTCTACGAATATACTGTTCGTGCCGTGGCTCTTGTTAAGAGAGAAGAAACAGAAAAGATCAGGACACTTGAGCCAAAAGAAAGAAGGCAGTCTGTGCCAAAATGAATTTTGATCTATCTTGCAATAACAAATGAGCCACACAGCAGCATGCTTTAAAGTAGGATGCATCCACAGCACACCCAAGCTTATAAAAGGAGGAAGGGTATGTGTCCCAAAAAGCCCTGCACGAGTGAACAAACGTAGTGTTCACGGGAAAAAAATCTAAATGACTTCTGTGCAGATGACATTAAATAGATATTGAGGGGAGGCATTACCTTCAGCTCAAATTGCGGAAGTATCATTTTGAAATCCCACATATGTAACTGTTCGAGCAAAGGGTGATCTTGGAAGCAAGAAAACAGCGTAAAAGTGAAAATCGAATTTTACCTACTAGCTGTCGGCAACGTACAATGCCTGTGAAAGGATTCCAGCAGATACTTGCTGAGACAGGGGGTCGGCTTTTATCAAAAATGCCAAATTAAAAGGGCTAAAGAGGAGAACAAAAACATGTTTGTGACCTTAAGCCTTATTGCGCAAAACGAGGCACATGCAACATGAAATAACCAAATCAAAACGGACACAAACCGCCATTGCAAAGGTGCACATGTGGAAGAAAGGTTCGGTCCCCCCCCCCCCCACATCCCGTCAAGTAGTTTCAGGTGGATGGTCTTGCGAATCCTCCTTGCCTGTGGTGTTTTCATAAGTTGACTGAAATGCAGAATGAATGAGTGTCGTAGGTAGCATCACCAGCTCAATGCATTCGCTCGAGGCAGGTAGGTCGATGCTGCCCAACTTGCTCTCACAGCACACTGTGTCAGACATTATTAAACATAACACTTTCTATTCGGAGTTAATAAGTCGCGCACGTCCCCGCTCGTTGGGATCCAGAAACTCAACGCCTGATGAGGAAATCAAAGTCGCAGTGGCTTCTGTTTCTCTCAATGGGGACGTGCTTTGCTCTCCTCTGATTTATTTCATGCATTGTCGCACTATCCAGCAAAGCTATCTACACAACCCCTCAGGAGCATTTTGCATTCTGTGACACCGAAGTTCACGTGCTGTCTAGGTTTCGAGGCGACAGTTTCCTTTAGGATAACCGCCAACTGGGCAGGTTGGTTTTGTTTGATAATGTAATAAGCGCAACTTGCACCAAGGCTCAGATAGGGCACAGGACGGATACACCAAGAAGAGAAGAAGATTTTTTTTTTACAAGAACCACTTCAGCAAGGTAACGAAATAAGCAAACGTAAAAATGCTCACTCGTCAATGTCTGATTTCTAAATCAGTCATTGACATGACGTTATTAATGTCATCTCAGTGGCATTATCACTACGCACAGAGTTGTAAGTTCAGTGAACACACACGAATCAAGAAATGGAGAAAACATGAGGAACGTTTCCAGTCGAAGGCCTCCGTACACAGTGCTTCCATTTTATCGAATGACGCCGATATCGACTTTCTTGATGATTTTAAGTTTCATGAGTGTTCAGCATTAAAAATGTTCTTCATGTCTTCTCCATTTCTTCATGCCCCTGCGTGTTCATTGAACTTTGTACATTTTGTAAAGCCTTTAGCCATGCGATTTAGAAATCAGTTATTGACAAGTGTGCATTCTTTGGTTTGTTATATTATTACCTTGCTCAAGTGGGTCTTGAAAGAAAAAGGAAGAAGTCATGTTGTTCTTCTATTCATGGTGTATCTTGTTTAATGGACCACGTACGGCCATTCTTGTTTGACAACTCATGTGTCATTTGTCAACTTTCTGCACATATATAGGGCTGCATTGCTACCAAATATATCCAGTTGTTAGCGCTTGTGTGTGGTGTGTGTTCCTCATCCAAAGTCTAAGTCGCGCTGCGCCTTCCAATTGTTATGAATGAGGGTACATGAGTGTGTATCCGGTGCTCTTTGATAGCTGAATAATGCCAGTTCACTGCATGAGAAAGCACATGCGCTGAAAGTGTTGGCTACTGTGGGCCAAAATAAACAGGCATGGCCAGGAGGCCAATGCATGCCACACCACCGCCTCCTGCCGGTACAACTGCCTCTATCTTGCATTCGTAGGGCTCTTATCTTCCCTTTCACAAATGACCCCTATGTATCAGCAATAGACGGGGCGGCACTGGTGCCCCTTTTTTAGAGAAAGAGATATGAGAAAGGATGGAAGCGTAAAAGAATAAAGAATAGGGAGTGTAATTTCGGCAACATAATTCTGCAAATATTATTCGTGTACCTGAAAATTGTTCTGACTTGTCATAAAGGTTGCCTTGTTCTGCTTAAAAAGAAGTGTTTCAACATTCTTTCAATGAAAAAGTTTATCATGAATCTCCTCTGACTCAGTATTTAAGCTTTTTTAAACTCATACACTCAGCGCATTCTTATTGAATATCAGGCCCTGCACACGCAACCTAAATATAGCAGGAATTACAAGCTCATAATGAAATAACACCAGCATGAAAGTTCACTTACATCTTCATTGATTCAACGCACTCACTGTATCAGTTTCACTATACTGCTATCTAGCTGTCCTTGGCTTCCGTCCGTTTCCGCATTTGCTGCCTATCATCGGGTTCATATTGAAGATCTCCCCGGAAGGTACAAAAATGTGCCAGCTGGATATTGTCTCTGTGTCCTTGTGGTTGCAAAATAAAATTATGAAGTCGCTATGACATTTGTTCAAAACATCCTAAGGTTGTTTTAATTGTAAGAAACTTCTCAGTCCTCCTAAGCTATGATTTATACAGAGAAACTTATCATGTGGTTTCAATGCCTTTTTGTTTGAACCGTTAGAATAGGTAAATAAAGTTAAAATAACCAGTATAAATATTACATCAATTAAGTCGCCGTGCAGTTTAAAACGCAACAGGTCACTTGCGGGTAGCAGTAGCAGTAGTAATAGACTTTAGCGCCCATGTTGTGCACCTTCTTTTCTCTGTCCTCGTTCCTCAATGCGCTGCTTAAATAATCATGAATAGACTTTTATTCAGCCCAATTCGTAGGCCGAGCATTTGGACCGCCTGCGCGACCAGTCGACGCTGGTACCTTTCACCTAGGTTCACATCTCTGCAACTTTCCCAACATTTACCCCCCGCAGCAGTCGGAAGTCATGAACATGCACAGCGTGGTAATATTTATAAGTGAAAATACAAAGTTAGCATCAAATGTAATTTCAGGTGATTTCTGGTAAACGCGGTCGTGAAAGTTATTTCATCTTTATTAATAGCCTCACACTTTTCATACTGCTATTCAGTGAATAGTCCTGGCTATCGGGGTACTGAACACGTTTCTTTTCCAGCCATTGAATCTATCTTCTCATGACGTAGTCTTAGATGAACATAATGTTTCTATTTCCCTTGTCTTTTTCCGAACAATTACATGTTCAAATAACGTGCAACATAGTCTGTGCGTCCATGCCTCTACACACAGACGTATAGAACGTTCACTTATGTGCAAACGTCTAACTGCCACTTAGGCATATGACAGACTGCACTTTACTTTTGTGGTACCTGTGAAGCACTTCTGAAACCAGATGATCTATTAAAATGTGACTGAAAAACAAAAAGGAAAGCACTGAATGAATTCCCCACTAAAACAAAAAAAATGCAGTGCAACGCTAGCCATAGCTATGAACTATGAATGCTGCCATTACAAGGTAGCATTCAGGCTTCTCGAGATAATGTTTTCGCGTTATGCTAATGCAGCCAATGGTACTTAATGAATGCAAGCCCTTCTTTCCCTCATATCGTAAAACTCCTACAAAGCGATTTGTCACATCTGAAGCAATACTTATGCGCTTCCTTCGAAACAAAATAGACACCTGAGAACAGAGAAAACTAAAGCTGGTCTCTTTGGCATTTTTCTTTGGTACCTCTTTATTTTGCATATGCACAATAAGATTACACGGTACATAATGCCCTTGACAATAGGATCTGATGATAATGAGTATTTTCATTTTACTAAATTTTACCACTAATGTGAAATACCTTAATTTATGTAGATCAGAACTACAACTAAATTTATGCGTTAATGGACCGCCCTAAAAGCAACGGGCTCTCCAGAAAATTAGGCTTCACAAAAAAAAGCACATGTTTCACCCCTTTCCTGTAGAATACAGTTAGTTTCAAACAGAACCAATGCAGCGATATGGTTGGCTGATCAAGAAAATTGATTTGAACAGTACAGATGTTATCAACACCGCAATTTTAAGATGTGGCAACTACTCAAGTTTGCGATCGTGCATTACAAAAAAGAAAAATCAGCTAAAGCTCAGAAGCCCTTTTATTTCAGACATTGTGCTTCACAGAATCAGGGAGGTTGCGTTATGTGCAGCTCAGTAGAAAATTTTTGAAGAACCTTAAAGAGAGTGGAACTACACACTGAAAAGTAGTTGAACGGTTTGCAAGGAAAAATACATGTTCACGTATTTTATTATTTCTGAGCATCCTACATTCGCTGAGGAAGGTGTGAAAAACATATGATAGAAAAGCAAGTAAAAAGGCATTTCAATGAGCCACAGACACACAAGAAATCGCATAATCTACTGCGACAGTTTTAATGCCCATCTTTGAGTGCCTGTCCCGCATGAAAGTGCAGCCGGCTGCAGACAATAGTAGGACATAGGTTCAGGCATGCTTTCGCCCACTTCTCTCCACTGGTGCAGCTATTGATTTCATATATTATCAGAACAAAAATTAAAATTTACTTTTTGTCACCATTCTGGAAAACAATATTTCGCTCTATATATTAGTCTTCATTCCAAGCGCTTCACATCTCGCCTCTACGTGACCTATATTTCGAATTTCTTGTCGAGAGCTTTCCGTAATGCATGCAGGGGGAAAAACGTGACTTTATTCTTAAAGAGGTGCGGAGTCAGGTAATATTCAAGGGGAGGTGCAAGCATAATTGAATGAGCACGACGAACTTGACTACAGTGGCCACAACACGAGTCCTGCGAGGATGCATGCATGATTGCAATATCACTGCCATGGGGGTGATTTTATCAGCAACATTACTGATTTACCAGATTATCAGAAAAAAAGCTGTTGTCATTGAAAGATGACAACAGAGCGGCACGATCGGTTCTCGTGAGCACTGGAGCAACTTGTAAGCGGCACAAGGCTTGCGACGTCCAAAAAGTGTGAGATTTCTATTGTAGAGGCTGTAACAAAGCGCAAAAGCCTCGGTTCTTTATTTGAGCTCAATTGTATAAAAGGTGAGCATCCTTCAGAAGACATTTTTTTTTCTGGGTGAACGTCAGATCACGCTGGTCGAGCCGGCCACATTCTCAGTGACTTGAACAGCAGGCTGAAGCGTGCTCATCTGCATGAGTATTTGCAAGGGCTGTGAAGGTGCAAACGAAGCTGCAGGCAAGGCCCAACAGGGTTGTGTCTTTGAACAATATGCTAAGCACTTGCTGTTACATAGTGTTTCCTGTCTTGGAGCTCCTCACAATATAGGTTTAATAAGTGTTCTCAATTGGCTGAGTAGAATAGCTCACACAGACAGGGACTGAGTAAGCAACACGGCACCAGCGCGAACTATAACAAATGTCTATTTGAAACAGCAAAGAATGACTTTTGTACCGAAATCGGTGAGCGGAGTGCAAATGCCCCACAGGAATTGCTGCAAGCCATCTGAAATCGGCACAAAGCAATGCAAGTGCATCTTCGATCAAACTAATAGAAGGCATGCGTACACACCCTGCACCTAACCGCTCAATCATATCGGCTTCAATGATCTGACGGACTACCTATTTCCATTTTTGACAATCACATCAGCTTCATCAACTTCATGCTCACATCCACACGAGCCACGGTGCATAGCTAGGAAACCGTCTTTGCGTTTTCTTTCGCTGCACTCTCAAATGATCATTAAAGGATTTAGTGGAATGGTCAGTGCAGAACTTTGCACAAATCAGCGAGATCGGATAGACAACATAATCAGCACACCTAACGAACTTCGACCTACGTTTCTTTCAGCATGTCGCGAACGGCTACTTCCCAAGCACACTAGTTTCGCGAAGGCTGAGAAGCTTTTGAGGGGCACTAAGCACAACAGATACGTCAATGCTACCGGTAATGTTCTTGAGATAATGTGCAATCTTGTGCATGTAAGGCACTACAACATTACGTCTCCTGTCAGTGCGCTCGACGGCGCGGGCAGAGAATTTGTGAAGTATACATTCCGCGACAGCTACCTGTAGATTACTTGGATTACAAGCTTCCAGCAATCGAGTTGCCCGATTCTGAAGCGCCCGAACAATTTATTGGGGACACGTTTTCAACACAGAATTACGCAAGGTCATGTTAATCATGCTAACAATGCTCCTTTTCGCCAGCTTGGAATGCGACAAAAACCATTTGAAGCAAGGCTTGTTCGCTCGAGGTTCGTAACACCAGCAGATGTTGTGACTGCTAGAATCAAAGATTATCCCCAGAAATTGTAATTTTTCCTCGAGGAGAAGGTCAAATGTTAATTGTAGAGGTGTTTCATGCTCAGCTAGTGTGATAAGAATGCTACAAGCACTCCTTGTTGCAGAAAGGTCAATTCATACGCCAGGCCCGTAGCCAGGGGGGCCCTTGGGGCCCGGCCCCCGCCCCCACCCGAAATTTTGCTGAAGTATGTGTTCTTACCGAAAATAAATAAAAAAGATAACTGTTTTTCTTAAAAAGTCAAGGTGTTCTGCAAGTGCCCCCCCCCCCCCCAAAAACAAATTCCTGTCTACGGGCCTGTCATATGCAGACCTCGTCCTGCGCACTAAAAGGATCGCATCAATTCAATGAGCACTTGATTTTCTGCGCTTCTTTCGTCCTTTCATAGCTAGTCACGACGGATTTGATTGCTTCAGGTAGCATGCGAGAGTACAAAGGGCACTAGCATGTGCTGTTGGAATTGCACAGAGATGTGCTCAATTGTGTGGTTGGGAAAACGAGCACTGTCATAGCTCAATTGATGGAGCGTGAGATGCACTATCCAAAAGTTGCAGGTCCAGTCCCCGGCAACAGAGTTTCTTTTGCTGACTCTCATTCATTTCCATTAATATCATATATACAACACTACAGTAAAAGGCTGCGATAATCTCACCTATGCCATCCTTGCCTTCATTGTCTGTTCGCCTTATAAGGTTCTGCCTAACAAAAAAAACAAGCCCTTCATCAATTCCCTTTTTTCGTCGGTTCAATTTCATCGTGCTTGGCACGCCACAAAATCAATAACCGCACTGTCCAAAATTCCTTGGTCTGAAAACATGTAGATATGAAATTATATTCTGCAAGTAATAACTGCATAAACTAAAACAGCACTGTCCCCACTTTTACTGAATGATACATCTTGATTGTGAATACTGCAAATAAGATTCCACTTTTGGCTTCATGCTTCTTTAACAAAGCACAAAGGAAAGCAACAACTACGGTATCACACAATCAAGTAATTTTCTCGAGACACCATCACAGCGTAAACCATTTATGATAAGAAGCTTTTGCAAGGGTGCTCATGTTAAAGAGAGAGGGCGTGCAAACACCTACACAAGAGTGTCGTCAAGACACCACAAACGCCAACTAACTGCAGAGGTCCACAACGGCGGAAAAGAAAGATGGGATGAAAAATTTGCGCATGCCCATTCAATATGCGAACCTATCAATCCGGCATACGTGGTGGTCTATGTGAGAGATGACTATTCGGACATTTGATTTCTTCTTTATGCAAGTTGGTTGATGGCTGGCTCACGCATGCGCTACCACTATTATTCATATGCCAGGCCTCAACCATTATTGACGTTTCTTCATTGCTCTGTCCGTACAAAATTGCGCATTCATCGATTTTTGTCGTGCACTTACATTGTCGTGCATCGACAAAGTAAAGATAGAATAATTGGTGACCCTCTGGTTACCGATCTTTTTTGAGGTATCTTTAACATTGATACCTACCAACTAGCTGAACTCTGTCATTTTAAACAATGAAACTACTTCCCAATAAAAGAATTGGTATTAGAGAGAACATGCTTGGATCATGAAATAATAATATCTGGGCTTTACCTTCCCAAAACCACGATATGATTATGAGAGACGCCGTAGTGTAGGGCTCCGGAAATTTCGACCACCTGGGGTCTTTAACGTGCACCTAAATCTAAGCACACGGGCCTCAGACATCTTCGCCTCCATCGAAAATGCAGCCGCCGCGGCCGGGATTTGATCCCGCGACCTTCGGGTCAGCAGTCGAGCGCCATAACCACTAGACCACCGTGGCGGGTCTTGGATCATGAAATAAATATATGTCTTGGCAGGACAAATATTTGACCCATTTTTTCCTAGGCAAATACAGCAATAGGTGACCCTAAGAATAAAAACCCATCATGTACAGCTGCGATTCGAACGCGGGCCTTTTGAGTGGGAAGCGGGCATTCTACCCCTGCACTACGATGGTGGGGCCGCGCGCAACCCTTAAACGACGACAAATTGCACACTACCGATCGTAGTGCCACTAGCGGATAGACCCTGTTTGCGCTCCACTTTCTGTACATTGGTGCTATGTGCGTGCAGAGCTCTCCCTTGTTCTAGTACACCTAGTTTGGTATATTTAAACTCGCCAAAATACGGGAGCTGGTTTGGTATATCTTACAGTTCGATTTAAAGCTTTTGAAAAATTTACCGTATTTTCGTTGCGAATTTCGGTGTGTAAATGTTTCTAACTTTCACGGCACCGATTCGCAGTATTGCAAGGAAGCCGTGACAAATAGGTTGGTTGACCACAGGGCTGGGCAGTATCGCGATACAAGAATATCGCGATACTATCTTAAAGATACTTTTGAGTATCTGTATTTCTGTATCGAGATACATATGCAAAATGTATTTGTATCTCGGTAGTGAAATACATTTACCATGTATCGAATATATCGCGATAGAGTGCAGGACGCGGGTATCTCGTTACTTTTTTTTCCGGAAATGAGCTGCTTCCAGAGGGAGGAAGACTTTTTGTCCTAATCCAAGCAAAGGCGCGCTACCGGTCGGCGACAAAATGAGGGCGGCGATGTATTCTCCACACGCCCGGAATGGCCCATGTCGTAAGAGCGCCTGACGCCGCTGACTGCAGGATCGCGGAAGGAGTATTGTCATCCTTTGCCGACGAAAGTAACTTTCTCAAGCCAAGTATCGCACCCCTATGTTTTTTTCGGGCGCAAAGCCATTTCGCGAGTTTGCGTCTTGTTTTGAGGCCGAATCGACGCGGTCTAAATGACAGCCTACTGAGACGCTGCTGAACCTTGTGTCTAACAGACCTTGCGTCTAGAATAAGTGTATGCCTCTTCATAATGCACAAGCGTTCGCTAGTGATTGCAGCGATATTTTTCACTTCCAATATTCAGTGCATAGAACACTAATCACAATATTATCCTGCATCTAATAAATATGTTAGCGGAACATCAGCGTCTTCGAAATAAAAAGAAAGTATTCCAGTATTCGTATTCTTGTATCTGTATCACTGTAACTGTATTCCGGGATACTTGTTTCGTCTTTTTGCAAAGGTATCTCCGAAATATCCCGTTACGTCCAATACAAATGTATCTCAGTATCTGTATTTTAGGCTTCCAGCCCATGTATTTCGATATCGGTATTCCGGAATACTTTTCTGGGTATCTCTGCCCAGCCCTGGTTGACCACATAGTTTCCTAGAATACTTACTAGAGGGAACTCTGGCGCTGGTGTCTATGGGAGCTGCAACGCATGACGCTTCAGCCAGCATGGGAATGATGGGTAGTACACAAATTTGTCTAAACTTCGTTCTTTCGGCTCCGTTTGGCTCCGCGTCGGCTGCATCCGCTTTGTCGCAAAACGAAGTTCAGCAAAAATCAGCGGCTCCACTTCACAACTTTAACTTTTTTAGGCTCACCAAATCAAACCTGGTCACGAAGTTCACAACGGTCTATTCTTTTATCCGAAACGAACGCCAAAACAGAGCAATAAACAAAGCCACAAGTACGTTTGAAGCCGCAAGCACGAAGACTAGGCAAATTTGTGTACTACCCATCATTCCCATGGTAGCTGAACGATCGCAGCGCCAGAGTCCCCTCTAGTTAATTTTAGGAAACTCTATGGTTGACCCAATATCTCACAGCTGCCTCTCCCCCACCCCCGCTTTCGCAGTTGCCCTCTCCTAATCATTTGTTTGGTTGAAGGAGAGGGTACGAAACATATAAACACAAGCGCTAAGGAAATCAATTTCTGGCTTGAAGAAGACAAGTTCCCTTCTCGAAATGACATCAGCTCGAGTACCCACCCCCTGTTTCCGGTTTATTTCATCGCAAGCTTCCATCTTCCACTTCTGCCGTTATTTCGATTTCCACTGACGGGAGGTGACGAAACATGGTGAGAGGCCACTGCTTTCCTTAGTGCACATAGCTTTAATTGGAGACAGACAGCACCAGTACATACACCACCACTTTCCACGAAGGAAGCATGCACCATGCATTAGGTTTAAAAGGGGAGCCACGACACATGACATTGAAGATTTTGCCGCCTATGCACCATGGTACATAACGCGTTTCATCATTAAGTGCGACACTAACGACTGCACTTACAACAACAGCAACGTCACTGTGGAGGTGCTGAAGGCTCTGGTAAATGGGTAAATGATTTGCAGAACAGAGCAGACGCTAAGCTCACACATAGAAAAATTCTGCCTGGGATCGCAAACAAACACCGATCACTTAATGCAGAGTGAAGCACACTCCTAGCTGATGCACAATGATCACGTGAGGTTAAGGTGGTAGGCCACCTTAAAACGTCGAATTTTTTTTCACGAGGTCGATTTTTAGTTCTTTTATTTTTTGTGCACGCCCAAACATTAAAAAATCTCTTGCAACAAAAATTATCCTCCTATCATCGTTAGTTTCAAGTTACAGCAAGTTTTCCATACCCCATGCACGTATACCCAAGCCGAAACCACATTGTGTTTTTTTTCGAAAGTAAGTGTTGTTTCATCTATATTATTGATATTCAAAATACTTTATAAATTTTATTCAGACTGTTCTATAAGAGGATGTCAGTAAATATACCTTTGTGTTTATAAATGTTTATAAATCTCTAAAAACGGGCACAGGGGAAATGCGCATCTTTTGCAAGCTCTGAAATATTCGCTTGCGTTTTTCTCAAAATAAGAATTTCCTTCAAGTCATGTGACGCCAACATACATAACATTTTTCTCAGTGTGTACTGCGAACTGAAATTGTGTATAAAAGTTTACAACGTATATATCTGCAATGAACTAGAATAAAAGAAATTGATGGGATGTTTTTACATTCACAGCTAATTTCGCAAACAGGTTCAGTCTAATTTGGCTCTTTTTCCCGGTCTTTTTTTTGTTTTTCTTAACATTGCTTCCTTGATATTTGCTGAATAATATTCATACATGTCATTGCACAGCTCCAACTTATCGTTATGCAAATGCGAAAACTTTGCTGCATTAAGCCACCCATTGGTAAATTATCACGGCTGGCGTGACTACCACTTTTAAGGCAATTTTTGACAAAGACCACCTCCCAAAAAAATCTGGCGGATCCCACGCACTGTAGGAATCGATGTAATGCGAAGCAGCCAGCAAAGAGCAGCATACATCGCCTTGTTTGTCTTTGAGCCAAATGAAATCATTCATGCCATGGCATCTAGTTCACCATATGTCGCAAGTTTGCCATGCACGCATGCATGCACAATCTGGTATACACCACGCTTATGAAACGTATATTCTGATATATACAATGCATGGCCTGTCATTTATGTTCAACATGCACTCGTGTCATGCCATACACTTGTTTGGTATATATCCAGTTAATAAAACGGCCGGAAGCGCACCATGACTGTCATGTAAATCATACCTACATGGCATGCATATAACATGATTCGCATGTTAGGACCTGTCATTTATGTTCGTCATACAGTCACATCGCGCAATGCGAATTTTGGTGTACATCAAGCGAGCAAAAAGGCCAGGAGTGCACCAGGCGCGTGGCATGTAAATCGTGGCATACATGACATGGATATCAAGGTTTTCTTGTTACCACCTGTTATTTATGTTCTTTACACAGTCACATCGCGCAATACCAATTTTGGTGTATATCAACCTAGCCAAACGGCCACGAGTGCGCCATGAGCGTGGCATGTAAAATCATGACATGCATGCCATTGTTTTCACGTTACCAACTGTTATTCATGTTCTTCATACAGTCACATTGTACAGTACCAATTTTGGTGTATATGAATCTAGCGAAACGGCCACGAGCGTATCATGAGCGTGGCGTGTAAATCATGTGCTATATGACTTGCATGTCATGATTTTCATGTTACCACTATCATTTACGTCCGTCATGCAGTCGCATCGCGCAATACCAATTTTGGTTTATATCAAGTTAGCGAAACGGCCTTGAATGCACCGTGAGCATGGCATGTAAATCATGACACACATGACATGCATATCATGGCTTTCATCTTACCACCTGTTATTTATGTTATTCATACGGTCACATCGCGCAATACCAATTTTGTTGTATATCAATCTAGCAAAACGGCCGCGAGGGCGCCATGAGCGTGGCGTGTAAATCATGTCGTACATGACATGCATTTCATGATTTTCATTTACCACGTGTCAGTTATGTTCGTCATACAGAAATGTCTCGTCATACCGGTTTTCTTATATATCCACTCATTTAAACGGCCGCGAGCGTCCCCGGAATATGTCGTGTAAGCATGCTGCACATGACATGCGTGTCATGATTTGCATATTAGTACCTCTCATTATGTCCGTCATGAACTCTTGTCACGCCATACCAATTTTGGTATATATGAAATTCACGGAACGGCCGCAAGAGCCCCAACGCCGTGGGATGTAAATCATGCTGTTCATGACATGCTTGTCATGATTTTCATGTTATCACCTGTTATTTATGTTCGTAATACGTTCATGTTATGCCATACCAATTTTGATATACATCTGATTAACGAAACTGCCAGGAGAGCACAAAATCATAGGTGGCTAGATAGACAGATACGCTCAAAATCGCAGAAAAGCATTTCTTAGCGACCCGACTATTACGGTTTTTTATCGCAAGCTTCCATATTCCTCTTCCTGACACTTTTTCGATTAAAACTCATGAAGAACTCAGCGGAAAATAGACTGCTGACCCGAAGGTCACGGGATCAAATCAGAACCGTGGCGGCCGCACTTTTGATGCAGGCGAAAATGCTTGAGGCCCGTGTGCTCAGATTTAGGTGCACGCTAAGGAACCCCAGGTGGTGGAGATTTCCGCAGCATTCCTCTGAGGCGTCCCTCATAATTACAACGTGGGATTGGGACGTTGAAGCCCAACAATTATTTTACGGAAAATAGACCTATTTTTGCTGACAATTCGCAAGCTTCTCCCGCTGTCTTGTTCTAATTATCTTTTCTGCTCTCCGTTGACTTTTTACCGGCTTTGCAATTTATCAACCGGCTCAGTTCAACGACTTATTATAAAGCAGTTTTCCGCAGTCGCATGCAGCTGACCTAACGTGAAGGTATTGTTCAGCCCTGTTTTTATTCTTAGAACGTATCTCCGGTCTGACGCATGGCTCTTCATAAGAAGTGAGGCCGGTTTTCTTCCGAGAACTAAAAAAAGGGGAACACTAAGCAGTCTCTGCCAGGAAGTGGAGGATAGGGGGCATCTACCTCCGCATACTGAACACGTCCGCGTTGTTGGCACATCGCGGTATGAGAGAGCAACAAAACGGCCTTACATGTCCCTCCTAAAGAGTATCCTTGGTTCTGAAGCTGCACAGCTATAATATATATTAGCCAAGAGCAGCCGGGGCGCAATAGAGCGTAGGTAGGGGCTATTTTAAGGAATGAACATGTAGAGTTGTGCACAATATTGGCGCAAGCCCAATTCGAACGAATATGCACAGCTACAAGTCATTTTCTCGAGTTGGAGATGATAAGATGAAACTTTGATACATTCATGACGGTATGAGGGTTAATCAGCTCATAAATGTGAACGAGACAAGCTTCAGCGCTTTAAAGCACAATGCGTTTATGTGGTCGCCGGATTGGCCTTTCAAGAGGACACTCAAGAAGCTGGCAAACGCTAGAAACTTGGAACAAAAAGCACGCCATGTCGATGCAGCTCAATGTACATCCAGACAAGAACTGATTTCATACCTTTGTTAAAAATTATTTCTAACCTCTGTGTCGAATGCCGAACCAATTCTCTCGATAGTTTACCTCCACACTCACCTGTTTGTATTATACGAAATGGTTCTCTCCCATTTTGTGAATTCCACTGCATGTTTTTTTCCGGACATGTCGAAAGCTGACTCAATGTCTTCAGCTATTTCAGCTTGTCGAAACCCGCCTGCACTGACAATGCAGATGCTGCTTTCTAGCATAGCAGTTCTCTCTTGCCTGAGTACTCTCCGATTTTTTTTTTATACCAGACAGCCTACTCCTTTTGTGAGCTGATCTGGCGGTGTTCTGCGGTTATCTGACAGACAAGCAGTGATTTAATAATAATTAAAGGAAAGCGCTTCAAGGGCGCGACAAAGCGAGAATACAACTCGGGCGGTCAAGGCGGTGATGCGGGCTAGTTGGTTTGAATCACTAGTAATCATATTTGTAGCGCAAAAAAAAAAACCAGACGTAGACACAAGTAAGGAACACATACACAGGACGGGCGCTAGACATCAACTGATTTGTTACTACAGACAACATAAAAAGCCAAAAAGCCGTAGGACATGAGCGCATGCGCACCTTCACACTCCGAAGTGCTTCCTTATACCTGCATCACCACATGTTACCACCTTACCTACTTGTGTTACCTTACATGTTACACCTTACCTTACATGTTACCACTTTAATATGATTACTAGCGACAACACGGGCGCTAACTTTCAGCAAGTGGAATTTCTTGACATTTCTTTTTCTCTTGAGAGTGAGGGATGGGGTGCTTACTCAGTCAATTCCCAAGGCTGCTGTTTTTTTTTTAGTGTACTGAAGCAAATTTCCTGGGAATCTACAAAGAAGGTATGCGTAAATTTGAAGGATTCATGCAGGTTTATTGAAATATTGAGAATAGCTTCCTAATAGCGACGGACATATCTCAGTTTTTCAGGTACGGAAATTAATCTGCTCGTTTCGGTTTTAAAAATAAAAAGATTTCCTTGTTTATTGGGTCACTTGCAAAAGTCATAAAAGTTCGCCGCCTTCTAAGTTATTTTCTACCAAAGACGTCGTTACCAGGCTGCTTTGGTGAAAAGCCTGGGAAGCGGGTGACCATATAATATGTGCATTTTGGTCTTCTTTAATGTTTTTAACAGTGGAGCTGTTTAAACCGGCCTTATTCTGTCTAACGCGAACATGAAATTCCGCATCACCATGACGTCACCGCACGTTGCCTAGCAACCGGTTGCACAGCAGTAATCCTGTTTCGCTAGCGCATACACCGCTACGCCACCAGCCCCCCTGCCTGAACACTACGCGCAACCGATCGGTCCCGCCAGACGTGACGTCACGGCTAACCGAACATGCCCTCCTTTATTCTGTGTAACGCCGGAGCACGACGCCAGACGCAGACATAGGGACACCTAAGAAGGTTCGCACTGCCGATGAGGCACCTTCTTACCGGGGATCGCGGTGCGTTGCCAAGGCAGACTGCTGGGCTTATCTTGAGCTCGGCTGCAGCGCAGCACTAGACAAGGTCAAAAAGAAGGATACGAGTGACACAGCGCCGTGTTGTTCGTATCCTTCTTTTTGTGCTCGTCTAGTCTTGCGCTGTAACCGAGTTCAAGATAAATCCCAACAAGCTGGCCCAAATTGTCACCTTGCTGCTGGACTCGGCTCGTTTAATATAGTCCACGACGTACTAGAACCGACATGATGATAGGCGGCTGTGCTGGATTCGACTGGAACTTGTAGTCACTTGGCATTACTTCGTATAACTTAGTATCACTTCACATCACTTCGTGTCACTGTTGGCGATAACGCGTCGGTGGTGCTTGCGCTTGCAGGAGTTCGACATCACGAATATGTACAGGTCTGAGCGCAAACACGAAGATGCCGACGCGCTTTCTGGAGCACCTGTGGGGCATCCTGATATGGATTCAGAGGATGCCGATGATTTTGTCGCAGCAGTCAATGTTGTGACTTGATGCGAAGACAGCGAGCAGATCATGAGTTTCGCCCTGTTATGCATTCCTTAGAGGCCCGAACTCCCACGTTCCTCGACACATTGCTCACGTGCAGTCATTCGTTTGTCTGAGAAGGGGCGTCCTTTACAAGAAAAGCGCGCGAGGTAGCGACAAATCCTTACTCTTCGTTGTACCAGCCGACATGCGTGGTGACGTCCTCCTTGCCTGCCACGACGAGCCAGCATCAGGACACTTGGGCTACTCGCGGATTCTCGTCAGAGTGCGCCAGCAGTACTATTGGCCACGACTATCGGCTAGCGTACACCGCTACGCGCAAGGCTGCCGCGCGTACAAGCGTCGCAAGACGCCATCTGCGAAACCGCGGGTATTCTCCACCCGATTTCACCACCGCAGACACCATTCGACCTTGTGGGAATGGACCTTCTATAACCCTTCCCTTTGTCCTCCACCGTAAACAAAAGGATTATAGTGGCAACCGATTACTTAACTGTTTATTCCGAGACAAAGACGCTAACCCACGGCTCGTCGTCTGAAGTCGCAAAGTCCCCTCTAATAATAAATTTACCGTGCGCCATTCTATTAGCGAAATTACCTTCCTAGGCAAAACTGTATCTATTGAAACAGGCGAATTAGAGACGACGCTTTACAATAAAGCAACAGACAGTCGACAATACCTAGATTACATTAGTCATCGCCCCCGAAACCAGGAATATTTGTCAGAGAACGAGGCGATTCACCAGCTTTTCCCTCTGTTTTATTCTTATTATCTTGTGTGCTTTCCGCTGATTCTTTATCGGCTTTACAATTTATTAACCAGCTCAGTTTAACTCCTTAATATAAAACAGTTTTCCGCAGTCGCATGCAGCTGGCCTAACCTGAAAATGTCGTTCAGCGTTGTTTTTATCCTTACACGTATCTGCGGGCTGACACATGGCTCTTCATCAGAAGTGACGTCGGCTTTCTTCTGAGAACTTAAAACAAAAAGAAAGCTAGGCACTGTCTTCCAGGAAGTGGAGGATAGCGGGCATTTACCTCCGCATACTGAACACGTACGGGTTGTTGGCACATCACGGAATGAGAGAGCAACAAAGCGGTCTTCCATGCTCCTCCTAAAGAGTATACTGGGCTCTGAAGCTGCACAACTATGGTATACATTAGGCGAAAGCCGCTGCGCAATAGAGCATAGGTTCGGCGCTTTTGAGGAATAAACATATAGAGCTGTGCACAATATTGGCGCATTCCCAAGTCGAGCGAGTATGCACAGCTACAAGTAATTTTATCGAATGGCAGATCAAACGAAGAAATTTTCATACATTCTTGATGGAATGAGTGTAAATCAGCTCATAAATGCAAACGAGAAAAGCTTCAGCTGTTGAAAGAACAATCCGTTTTGGTGGTCGCGCGATCCAACTTTCAAGAGGCCACTCATGAGGCCACTCAAGAATCCAGACAAGAACTGATGTCATACATTTCTGGAAAATTATTTGTAACCTCTGTATCGACTGCCGAACCGCTTCTCTGATAAATCTACCTCCACAGCGACCTCTCTGTAATATACGAAATGGCTGCCTCCTAATTTCTGAATTCTACGGGACGTTGCTTCGAGGACTACGTCGAAAGCTGACTCAATGTCTTCAGCTATTTCAGCTTGTCGAAACCCGCCTTAGCGCTTTCCTTAGCGCTTGTGTGTATATGCTTTCTACCCTCTCCTCCAATCAAAACGAAGGAGGAAGAGAGAGTGCCATGGCGAAATGGGTTAATAAGAAAAAAAGGGTATTCCGTGGAAAAAAAACGAAATGAAAAAAGGGACGGGGGAGGTAGGTGTAGACGTTTCGCTTGAGAGGAAGCACCATTTAACACTGCTACTTTACCAACTCCTAGAAAAGGGCCGAACTCATTGGTTTTCTTTGTTTATATACCAAGCCGGATATATTCAAGAGCCCACTTAGAAACGTTAATACCGGCTGGTTAGAGTCTATTGAATCCGTCTCTTGGATACCTGACACTTGACTGAAGTATGTAAAGATTCAGATCGTCGAAATTGTGACCTGCTACATTAAGAGGCTGTGCCACTGCTTTCGGTAATTTCTTCGCCGTGTCTGCATGAAGCCCATTTAATGTGACACTAACACGCTGTCCCATTTCGCCAATGTACCGTTTGTGACAATATGGCCATTCGATCATGTACATAACGTTTGAACTATTGGAAGTAAAACTAGATTTTATATAATGGACGTAATCATTTCCGGTGGTTTTAACTATACCGCCATCTTGAAGGAGTTTGCATCTCTTACATCTTCGACGAGAACAAAGTGTTGTGTGGGGAGTAGAATGAGCGTTTACTTTTGCGTGCACTAACATGTCCATAAACTTCCTAATTCGGCGATGCACGACGCAAGCTTCTATCTTCCACTTCCTGCCGTTTTTTCGATTAAAACTCAAGATGTACTCTGCGGAATATAGACTTTGCTGAACTGAAGTTCACGGAATCAAATCACGACCGCGGTGGCCGTAAATTTGATGCAGGCGAAAATGCACGAGGTCCGTGTGCTCAGACTTAGCTGCAAGCTTCCCCAGGTGGTGGAAATTTCCCGAGCATTCCACTGAGGCGTCCCTCACAATCACACTGTCGGATTAGCACGTTGAACCCCGACAATTATTATTCATGAAAATAGTCGTGTTTTTGTTGACGTCATTCGCCAGCTTCTTCCTTCGTCTTGTTCTCATCGTCTTTCGTGCTTTCTGCTGGATTTTTCTTAGTTTCACAATTTATGAAATAGCTCAGTTCAACTCCTCATTATGAATCAGTTTACCGCAGTCGCATGCAGTTGGCCTATCCTGAGGTTATTGTTCAGCGTTGTTTTTAGCCGTCGAGGGTATCTGCGGGCCGATGCACGGCTCTTCATTAGAAGTGATGCCGGATTTCTTCTCAGAACTCAAAAGAATTCGAATGCGAGGCAGTCCCCACCAGGAAGCGGGCATTTGCCTCCGCGGGGGTTTGCGTGCGATAGCGGTCATTTACCTCCGCTTACTGAACACGTGCGGGTTCCTTGCACATCGAGGGATTAGAGAGCAAGAACGCAGCCGTACGTGCCCCTGTTGAAGAGTATGCTCCGCTCTGAAGTTGCACAGCTATAATATACAATAGCAAAAAGCCGCTGTGGAATAGAGCGTAGGCTGGAGGATATCAGAAAAATTCGGCAGATCCTACGTACTGCGGGAATCGATGTTACGCGAAGCATGCGCAGGATGGTGACTGCGGCGTAATTTTTCACATTGAGCGAAACGTTACGGAATGACCCGAGAAAAATGTGGAAGTGGTATACGCACACTGATATGTTGAGGAGTCGCATATGTATTATATAACCAGCTGTTTACAGTTGCGTAACGATGCGGCACTGCTAGTCAGTGATAGTTACGTTGTGACGCACACAGATGCAATCCGAGAGCTCTGCGCGTGCGCGGAAGCGGGGGCGGCAGTGTTGTAGCCGTGGATGCCCCAACTTGCGATAAGAACTGTGTCGCCGCTCGACGTTGCTTTGGAAGCCTATACTTGTCTATTATGACGGAGAGCGCACGCACGTTTCACGAACCCGTGTGAATGTGTGAAAGGGGTGCTGGACAGTTCTTGAACAAGGTCATCACCGTGATCAGTGAGCCCCAGCAGCTGGGCCGGACTTGTTAATCGGGTCCGTTGGTTATCGCGGCTAGGAGGGGTCTAAGTGCAGTGAAGTGCGTGGTATAATACAATTCGTGTAAATCCTGGATGCATCTTACGATGAAATGATCTATGATGCCTCCTGTCCTGGATGTCGCAGCGAGGTCTTTTGATGCCCTGTCCACATGCAAGCCGTTTTTCACGCAGTATAAGGACCAGGCGTTGTTGGGTCATGATAAATCAATGTTGAAGCTACTGGTAATGATGAGAGGCCTGGTTCTCTCAGCAGATATTATAGCAAGCATTGATCCCGGTTTTTGCGTAATGCACGCGGTCTACGTTGCGGACCACGTGGACGAGTGGATGGTAGTTGAGTGACTTCCAGGGGTGTTCTGTCTTCAGCTTCCTCGCGTTCCGTGCGTCCGCTGCGGTGGTGTAGCGGTTGCTGTGCGCGGCTGCTGACCCGAAGGTTGCGGGTTCGATCCCAGCCGTTGCGGTCGAATTTCGATGGAGACAAAATGCTAGATGCCCGTGTACTGTGCGATCTCGGTACACGTTAAAGAAAACCAGATGGTCAAAATTTCAGGAGCTCTTCGCTACGGCGTCTCCCATAAGCATATCGTAGTTTTGGGACATAAACTCCGACAATTATTATTATCACTTTCCTTGCGTGCCAATGCGTGTGTCTTCGTGGTTACTTTGTTGGTTGAGACTCTGCATCACCTGTGGCACATAGCCGCGTAACATGAACTCTGGTATGCGGGTATGTGCCACACGTGACTGAGAGAAAGGGTTTCATGACGTACGCCACAGGTATGTTGCGTTATTCATGTCATGACCAGTGAATCGTGTTCGTCGTACACTGATCCCGGCTATGCCAGTTGTGATATATTACAAGTTATGGAGACGACCAGCAGAGCAGCCAGACGTAGGCGGATAGATAGATAGATAGATAGATAGATAGATAGATAGATAGATAGATAGATAGATAGATAGATAGATAGATAGATAGATAGATAGATAGATAGATAGATAGATAGAAACGGCCAAAGTGCCTGAGGTTCGCTAAGAAATGTTTCGCATTTAATGACCATATGGAGCTGTGCACAATATTGGCGCGAGGCCAATTCGAGCGAGTATGCACTGCTAGAAGTAATTTTATCAACTGGGAGAGGAAAGCATGAAATCTTGATACATTCCTGAAGGGATGAGCATAAATGAGCTCATAAATGTAAACGAGACAAGCTTCAGCTCTTTAAAGCAAAATGCGTTTCGGCGGTCGCGGGATCCGCCTTTCAAGAGGCCGTTCAAGAAACTGGCGAATGCTAGAAGGTTGGAACGATGAGCAGGCCATATCGATGCCACTAATTGTAAATCCAGATAATAACTGATTTCATACCTTTGTTGAAAATTATTTGCAACCTCTGCGTCGAGCGCAAAACAGATTCTTTGATAGTTTACCTCCACAGTGACCCATTTATAATATACGAAATGGTTCACTCCCAATTTCTGAATTCCACCGGACGTTTATTCGCTGGCAACGTCGACAGCTGACTCAATGTTTCAGCTATTTCAGCTTGTCGAAACCTGCCTGCTCTGACAACGCAAGTGCTGCTCTCTCGTAAAAATTCGCAGTTCTCTCTAGCCTGAGTAGTCGCCATTTTTTTTCTATACCAGACAGCCTACTCCCTTGGCGAGCTGATCTGGTGATGTCCTGTAGTTATCTCGCTGCCCAGCAGTGATTTAAGAATAATAACAATAAAGCGCTTCAAGGACGCGACACAGCAGGAACACAACACGGGCGCTAACTTTCAACAAGTGACATTTCTGGACGTTTATTTTTTTTGTTAAAAGCAAGGGATGGGGTGCGTACTAGACATGTACGGCGGACCCAAAATCTCCGGCGGCGGCGCGCCGGTGTTTCCACTTCCGGCGGCGGCGCGTGAAAGACGCGGGGTTCATCGGACCGGCGGCGGCGCGGCGCGGGGGAGGGGGGGGGGGCGAAGCAGTGAATGCGGTAAGTACACGCCGTAATGTTACATGAACGAGGGCTAGCAGGTAACTCTTTTTGCTCCCACCTCACTTAGCTCTACATAACGCTAGTGTATGGCAATACGGCCGCTCCCGGGAAAAAAAGCGGTTTTCGGTCAGTTTGTCGTATCAGTGGTCCGAGCGCGAAGCAGTGAGATCACAGCGCTCACAGGCATACGATCCGTTCGCTGGGGGACGTCTGCCGAAATAGCGAGCGTGCCAGCGCTCTCGACCGCGACCTTATAGTCAAAGTTCGCAGTTGTTACTCGAGTTCCGCAGTCCCTCTCCCCAGACACCCCTTCCTCGTCCTTCGCCCAGCAACTGACGGGCGGGGCGTTTCCTTCTGCTTGAGGAGCAATCGACGACAGGCCTCGCACGCGGGTTCATGATATTCCGTGCGACGGAGATGGCCAGCTTGTTTCACCTCTGCTTTAGCGATGTTCCTTGCCAACGCTCGCGAGATTTTACTCGCGGGTAGAACAGACAATGCCGGAGCGATGTCATGGATTTAGAGTTTATACGGAGCATGACGGCGACCGTGAAAACCTCAACTGAGTGTCCGTACAATTGGTAACGCAATAAGAAATACACAAAATACCGTAGAATCGGGCTCGTCTTTTTCCTGGAAAGCTGCATCGTCTATTCTGTAAAGAGTGCGTCCGTTGGAAGAATCATATAATCCGGCGCCTTTTCCATTGGTTTCGTTCTCGCCTTCAATACCCTTCTTACAGGGGACATCTCCTCGCCACTTATTTCTGTATAAAGCACGCGTACAATGCCAGCACTAAATAAGCGTTGAATCTATCATGATTTCGCGCTTGTCGCCTAAAGTCTGTTATCTCTGCATGCGCGGTCGCAAACGCACAAAATGGAGCGAAATCAGGTATTCGCGCACGATTGTCGTGCGAGAGAAGTAAGAGCGGGTGGGCGTCTGCATAGCAAAGCAATATGGGAGACAATTTACAACTGTTATATCTCGTATGTGGACCAGTCGAGAGTACGTACCCTGATGATGTCACGTGAATCACTGTTCTGCCATCACGAAGTGCAACAAAGACAAGAAACGCCAAGGGAGAATAACGCGCTCGTTTTATAAATGCGAAGCATTCCTTACCGAACCTCTCGCAATTTGAGCGTTTCTATCTATCTATCTATCTATCTATCTATCTATCTATCTATCTATCTATCTATCTATCTATCTATCTATCTATCTATCTATCTATCTATCTATCTATCTATCTATCTATCTATCTATCTATCCGCCTACGTGTGGGTGCTCTCATGATTGCCTTCTTAACTACGTGTAGACCAAAATTGGCATGGGAAGGTTAGAGGATTTGATGAATATGACTCTCGAGTCATGACATGAATAAAGTGAAAATCCTGTCGCGCACGTGTGGCACATACCCGTTTACCACAGGCCGCGGTGTACGGGTATGTGCCACAGGTGATTGATAGTTGAACATCTACCCAGGAACGGCGAGAACAGACATTGGTAATTTAAATGTGAGAGCGTTAAGAAAAACCGACATCAGCCGCGTTGACCCGACGAATGGAAAGATTGAAAATTATGATCCCAGCAGGAATCAGTAGCCCAGTCCGGGATGTCAATCAGGTGGTTGAAGAACCACGTCTTCGCCTCGCTCATAGGAGACGTGAGTTAGCTTGTAGGTGTCGTGCCACCGATCAGCAGAACTGCCCCGCTCTAAATTGTCCAACCAGTTCTCCACATATTCGCCACGCAGACCAGTGAAGAGATGAGGCTCGCGCTGGGGGCTGTTTACGACGTAAAAGGCGTGGCTTGCTGCGTCAGAGTGGGGACGGTAGCAGCACCGACCTGCTAGTGCTGTGACATATTCCCGGACAGCTGACAGAAACGCCGACCTGAGCGAAGCTCCAGGAGGTAGAGCGGACGAGTAGAGGACGGGAGATCCAGAAGCAACCTCCACCACTATGAGGTCTTGGTCGGGCAGACGTTTATTTGGCCTGAAGACCCGGCAGCAAAGAGGCACGGTGAACGCACACTAATGATGACGATACACAACGAAGACGAGGATGCATAACCAAATGCATTATGATGACCATAATACACAGATGAAGATGTGCATAATAAATGTCCACTATACTTACTACAATATTGTCACGTGGTCGTGACGTCGATGAAGACAGCAGCCGTCGTGTTAAAGATGGAACTACTTATTTGGCCGAACTTTTTGCCGGGAAACTGAAAGTTACTTTGCAGCAATACCCACGGTATGCACTGATAGCGGTGGACAGAGCGTCGACCATCGAAAAACTGACAAGCAGTCAAGCGCGTCGGCTTTAATACAGGCGCTATCGAACTTTCCAGCGATATTGCTGTTGGCGGCGTTATCTCTCGACAAAGCTAGAACATTCTCGTGCGGCGCGCAATCTTAACGGATTGTTCCAAAATAATCGCGAAGCTTCCTACACATCACGGCGAGGCCTGCGCAGCGCGTTGCCCACAGTCTTTGTGCGTGAAGCTTCAACTCATGAAATATAAGACTCGCGGCAATATGAAATAAATAATGGGACGAGGACACTCATAAACGGGCTGGGCCGCTGGCTAGAGATACACCGGCCATATGATTGAGTCCTTTGATTGAGGTGTGCAGGAAACTTACTGGAAGGCAATGCATTTGTGTGAATCATGTTATCTGCTGGTACTAGCAGTAAGTGTGCATATTCAATTGAAAACGTAATTGGAAGAAGTACACCATGTATAGATAAATTATCATTGACAGACGTGTGCGTTAAATCAATTAGGTTTATTGAGCTTGCGCATGCTCTGCTTGTTGCCGTAATTGTATGGGAAAAATGGGTGTCATATATTGGTCCTGCCAAGACATATATTTGTTTGATGAACCAAGCATGTTCTCTGTAATATCAATTCTTTTAATAGTGAAGTAGCACTATTGCTTATAGTGACTAAGAGCTGAGCTTGTTCGTAGGTATTCATGTTAAAGGGGTGGTGCCATCAAATTTCGAGGCTATAACAAGCCTGTTGTGGGTTTCCTTTGTATGCAAGGACATTCCA
Source organism: Rhipicephalus sanguineus (assembly GCF_013339695.2). NCBI lineage: Eukaryota > Metazoa > Arthropoda > Arachnida > Ixodida > Ixodidae > Rhipicephalus > Rhipicephalus sanguineus. Next base: position 162,026,720 of record NC_051179.1, read on the forward strand.
CACGAAGGGTCGGACACAGCAAACGTTTAGAATATATTTTAATTCACTTCCAAAGTGTACCTAAATGCTCATTCTCCCGATCGAAACCCATCGCTAGCGCGCCAACACGGACGTAGATCTGTAGGATGGGCAACGAAAGTTGTAGTGACGTCACACCAAATCTGCTGTAGTAACGTGAGTGACCTCCGGACCTCCGCCACTTCCGCAACGTACGTACCGGCTGTAGTGAACTAGAATACATTCTAGTTCACTATAGTACCGGCAAAGCATCGGTTGCTACATCACTCGCCGAGTTTCGATCGCTTCCTGGTCATGTGCGTCACAGCCTTGTGTGGTCACGTGACCACGCCTCCTACACTTCTACGTCACTGCCCAACCTCGGCGCCCAGAAACCGAAACCGAAAGTTGTCCAAATAAAAAGGCGATATTAAATTATTTAGCGACAATACATGAATTTTGGTGCGTGCATCATGCTTCCTGGAGCTATAGGAAACGCTTACAGCAAAGAACGCGCAAGCCACAAATTTGGTGGCACCACCCCTTTAAAGAGATCACTCGAGAGATCGCTAACGAAAGGCTCACAATATAATCTATTTTTACATTGTCCAGAGTGTAAGTGCACGCCGAAATTCGATGAATGCGCGATTTTCTACCGGTACAGCAATGAAGAAACGCGTTTATTGGTTTAGGCCCGGTATATCGCTTTCCTGCCCACTCCAATGAGCACCTCTAGCTATGTAATTCCAACAGAACATGCTAGTGCCTCTTGTAACCATGTTGGCATCGTGTAGAGCTCTTTACGAGCTGCCAGCTTGCCAATGAACCCTCGCATGCTACCTGAAGCCATCACGTCTGCCGTGACGAGACCCTAGCTATGAAAAGACAAAATAAGCGTAGCAAATGAGTGGCTCGTTGAATTGATCAGACACTTGTAGTGCACAGGGCGAGGTCTGCGTATGAAATGATTTTTGTGCAACATGGTTAGTTTTTTTAGGAGTTTGAAACTGGAAGGGCAGCGTAGGTAACAGAAAACGTAACACAGTGCTCAATCTTTCACGTATTCTATGGTGTTTGTACAGTTTTACTAAATCTTAAATTATATTGAAATGTTCATATTCCTGATGTAATACAATAACGGTGGCTTCTTACTATTCTTTGTACACATAGACCTCACATTGATGTTATGTAATATTGTGATGGGAGTGCTGAGGGAGTTGTCTGTGAAAATTGCTTTTTTGGGAAGCTGCATTTTTTATCCTTTTTTAGTACGCAAGTGCTGGAAAGCTTAACTTGTGATGCATAATTACAACTGTCTGCAAGAATCCATTACTCTCCTTCTAATACATCCTGCGCTCATTCTTGGAGGACAATTTCGGTATATCAACATATACCTGTGTTAAGCCATCATGTTTGGTATGTGCTACTTGTGTACTGTAAGGCCTGTATCGTGCTCAAGTTGATGTAATATATTGTCACGTGGTCGTGACGTCGATGAAGACAGCAGTCGGCGTTTGCAGGATGAAACTGTTTATTTGGCCGAACTTGTGGCCTGAAAATGAGAACTAGAACTACAGCAATACAAGCTGTACAAATATAGCGGCGAACAGGGCGTCATCCGTCGATCAACTGACAAGCGGTCAAGCGCGTCGGCTTTTATACAGGCGCTATGGAACTTTCCAGCAATATCGCTGGTGGCGGCGTTATCTCTCGACAAAGCTGGAACATTCGCGTGCGGCACGCAATCTTAACAAAGCGATCTACTAAAATCGTGAAGCTTCTCGAACACTGCTTCACGGCCAGCGTCGAGCGTTGATAACCGTCCTTGCTGGTCAAACTCGAACACATCAAAATAAAAGAAGAAGCGAGCGTGGCATTGCCCCCCTCTGAAAAAGCATCGTCCCGATGCTTGCAACAGAACATGCAAAGGAAAAAACAAGTGCATACACAAATAAATTACAATAAAAAAGGAAAAAGTAGAGTTCTCAGGTTCGCTAACGCGCAAAAAACGGCTTAAGGCGCACGACATGGACGACTTCAGGTCGTGCGCGGCGTCGCTGGGAGTTCGTAATGCCGTCCGGGACGACCTCGTAGTCAAGAGCGCCGTGACGTCGAAGCACCTTGTATGGGCCGAAGTATCGCCGAAGAAGTTTTTCACTGAGCCCACGTCGGCGTATCGGCGTCCAGACCCACACACGGTCACCGGGTTGGTACTCCATGTGGCGTCGTCGAAGATTATAGTGACGGCTGTCGACCCTCTGCTGGTTCTTGATGCGCAGGCGGGCGAGCTGTCGAGCTTCTTCGGCGCGTTGCAAATAGGCGGCAACGTCGAGATCGTCTTCGTCGGTGGCGGTTGGTAGTATTGCGTCGAGCGTCGTTGCCGGGCTCCTTCCGTAGACCAGCTTGTACGGCGTCATTTGCGTCGTTTCTTGCATGGCCGTGTTGTATGCGAAGGTCACATACGGAAGGATGGCATCCCACGTCTTGTGTTCGACGTCGACATACATGGCCAGCATGTCGGCGATGGTTTTGTTTAGCCGCTCGGTGAGGCCATTGGTCTGTGGGTGGTACGCTGTGGTCCGGCGGTGGCTTGTTTGGCTGTATCTCAGTATTGCCTGAGTTAGGTCAGCAGTAAACGCCGTACCTCTGTCGGTGATGAGGACCTCTGGGGCGCCATGACGCAGGAGGATGTTCTCAACGAAGAACTTTGCTACCTCGGCGGCACTGCCTCTGGGTAGGGCCCTTGTCTCGGCGTAGCGGGTGAGGTAGTCGGTAGCTACGACGATCCATTTGTTTCCGGTATTGGACGTCGGGAACGGCCCCAGTAAGTCCATCCCAATTTGCTGGAACGGCCGTTGAGGTGGCCCGATAGGCTGCAGAAGTCCGGCTGGCCTAGTCGGCGGTGTCTTGCGTCGCTGACAGTCCCGGCAGGTCTTGACGTAGCGAGTTACGTCGGCGACAAGGCGCGGCCTGGTGGAGGTGCTGGGTAAGAGCTTGCGTAGTTCTTCCCGCACGATCGCTCGGATCGTTTCGCGCAGGTCGTCGGAGCCGACAGCATGAACAACTGGGTTTGTCTTGAATCGATCGGCGATTATACTGCCGGTTGCGCATTTCCAACGTCTTCTCAATCGTCGTCGCCTCTGAGACGAACTCTTGGACTGTCGACGGTGGGTTCCGCATTAGTCCAGCGAAAAGCTCTTGCTTTACCCCTCGCATGAGCAAGCGGACTTTCTTGTCCTCGGGCATGGCTGGGTCGGCGTGTCGGAACAGTCTGCTCATCTCTTCCGCGTACAGCACCACGTTCTCGTTTGGAAGCTGCACACGGGTTTCCAGCAGAGCTTCGGCCCTCTCCTTGCGGACGACACTCGTGAATGTGGCAAGGAATCTTGTGCGAAAAATGTCCCACGTCGTGAGGCTTCGCTCTTGGTTCTCGAACCAAGTTCGGGCAGAGTCCTCCAAGGCGAAGTAGACGTGTCTTAACTTGTGTTCATCGGTCCATTCGTTAAAAATGGCGACGCGGTCGTACTTCTCCAGCCAACTTTCCGGGTCTTCAGCAGATGATCCGTGAAAGGTCGGTGGTTCCTTTGGGCGCTGTAGCAGCACGGGTGCAAGCGGCATGGTTGCTGTCATTGTCGCTGTTGTGTTGGTCATGGTCGGGGTCTTCCTGGTCTTGTCGGGTAAAGGCTGGTATTCTGGAGGTAGTCCTTGTGTCCTGCGGCTTGCTCGCTGTTCGGGGTAGGCGTCGATGTCTTCGTTGCGGCCCGGACTGGGTTCACGGTCTGACGGGGGCGACCGGAACATGAGCGAAGCAGCACCTCCACCAGATGTCACGTGGTCGTGACGTCGATGAAGACAGCAGTCGGCGTTTGCAGGATGAAACTGTTTATTTGGCCGAACTTGTGGCCTGAAAATGAGAACTAGAACTACAGCAATACACGCTGTACAAATATAGCGGCGAACAGGGCGTCATCCGTCGATCAACTGACAAGCGGTCAAGCGCGTCGGCTTTTATACAGGCGCTATGGAACTTTCCAGCAATATCGCTGGTGGCGGCGTTATCTCTCGACAAAGCTGGAACATTCGCGTGCGGCACGCAATCTTAACAAAGCGATCTACTAAAATCGTGAAGCTTCTCGAACACTGCTTCACGGCCAGCGTCGAGCGTTGATAACCGTCCTTGCTGGTCAAACTCGAACACATCAAAATAAAAGAAGAAGCGAGCGTGGCAATATTGTCGATTCTGTTATATATGTACCAAGCGTAGACGACTGATCAAGGGACTGAAGGAGTGGACAGCTTGCTGTGAACAATCGGGGCATTGATCCTTAGGTCTGGACAAGTCCATGTTAAGTGGTAGGTATTTGTTCCCGTCACTAACATCGACAGTTTAAACATTTTCGACCGATCGAGAAATGAAGCCGAGAAGAGTAGCTTGGGCTTGTTGGTATATGATGTGAGTAACGCTGCCCACACTTAGACAGGGATGGAGTAAGCAACATGGCACATGCACTAGCTATCAAGAAATGTTTATTTCAAACAGCAGATAGAGACTTACGTACAGAATCGTGTGAGGTGTGTTGATGAGTATTGGGGACGGGCGGCGACAAGAGGGAGCAGGGAAGAGAAGGAAGATGAAGTTGGGCGCGAACTTTAGAATATAAGAATATAGGTTCTTGTTCTAGGGCTCGGGTCTTTACTACGCGACAATGGTTCTGTTGCCGAAATCCCCCGGTCATCACCCTTCGACAACTTTTAGCTTCAATAGCACCAGTGGAGCGGCTGCGGAAGAACCGTGGCGTCGTCAGGGCCAGCGTCAGTTGAAAAATTACGCTCCTGACAAACAAGTGCAGGTCTCCGTTCCCTATTGCACTCAAATGGACTCTCACGTTGCCTGCCTGATTAAGAAGAGCGCCGAGCTCGTCAGTCTCAACAAGGAAATCTTCGACGGTACTGACGATAATTACGACGGCGCTTACGAGGAAGAGCTCAAGGCCGCGGAGGAACACGACCGAAAGGAGTCCTAACGCTGTGTCTCGAGCGTGGTCTTCGAAAGCATGCCAAGAAAGCAACGACAACTTCAAGGCCAGAGGCTACTGAACGCCGATACCGGTGGTGCCAGCACCACAGCGCACAACGAGGTTAGTGACTCTTCACCTCGAGTATCGTGGATAACACACGCTCAAGAAACCGTGCCTGACATTGCTCAGTAGTTCATGCGGAAACTACAGATCCCTACATTTGCCGGCGCGCTTCGTGATCGGCAGTCGGTCTGGGACCACTGTAGTGCCACGATACATCTGAACGAAGAACTTTTGCAGATTGAAAAGTTGAAGTATATGCTGTCATACTTCAGTAGGGCAGCCAAGAGAGCCGTGGAAGGCATTCGAGTAACGGAAGATAATCATAACACAGCGATGAAGGCGTTGACGGAGTGGTTTGGCCGCTGCGACTTCCTCATCAACGAGTACGTTGACCACCTCCTCGCCTTGGCACCAGTCATGTCTTCGGCAGATGTTGAGAAACTTCGACTGCTCTACGACAAGGTCCAGTTTCGAGTCTCCCCATTGACTGGTTTGGGCGTCTCACCTGAGCAGTACAATGTTTTCCTCAACCGGGTTCTAACGAAGTGCCTGTCTGGCGACCTCGCGATACTCTACCGCCAGAAGTCGAACTAAGCGCCGCAGGATACGTGTATCGCGACCCCTGAGGAGAGAGCTGGACAGGCTGCTGAAATGCTGTTTTCTGTGCATCCAGGTTGAGATAAAAGAAGGACAGACAGGGTGCGCGACGTCCGCTTCCTCGTTGATAACTGAAAAAACGTCATGCCACCGCCAGCACCAGTGGGACAACATCAGCCAACGGCATCCGCACTGGCCTCCGAGTCTGCTGCAATTACGGAAGAAGCTTGCCCCTTATGCAACAGTTGTCACTCCATCACGGAATGCAACGTCCAGCTCTCAGCGGATTAAAAAAAAGGGCTCGGTTGCGCAGTGTTCGATGCTGCAACCGTTTCAGCTTGTTTTAGCCACAAACGAGCCACATGACTCGTTTTGGCCGATGTGCGCGCAGCATCATTTGTAGTAAGTGCCATCGTCGACATGTTAGTTGTTCCCGCGAGCTGGATCAACCTGTACAAACCCGACAACAGTTGATCAGGACGAGTTATTCTAAAAATCAAAGAGCTTCCAGCACATACTACTGGCGGAAAATCCTTCGTATGCCAAAGCTATTGAAATTTACCGGGCCAAATAGCAAGGAGAGAATTGTTTTAGCAAAATCCAGGTCGTCTCGGCGAGCACAGTAGATGAGAGCAGTGTGCATTCTCTGAAGAGTCGAATCACTCTCGGTACTTGTAAAACCTGTGGTGTCGCAGCACACGAAAAAGCAAGGCGTCCTGATCAAGGCAAGCGCTGTAACAAGTGTGGCGGCCGAAACCACTTCGCCCGCATGTATCGTAAACCACGAGCAGCAGTCAATTACGGATAATAAAGCTGGTCGAGACTGCAGATGAACAGGAACATTCCAGCTACGCAAGCAGAGAATGGCCAGAAACGGAGCACCAACTGTCGCAAGCCCAGCGCCTTTACTGACGCTACCGCGACGAGCTGCACGTCGACGGTGGTCTGCTACTCCAGAGCAACGAAGTCGTCATTCCTGGAGCCAACCGACCGAAGGTGCTCCGCTTGCTGCACTCTGCCCACGGAGGGGAAGAAGAAATGAAGATGGGAGCCAGACAGGTATGGTTTTGGCCCGGAATGAACGCGGACATTTCCAATAATAATATCATCTGGGGTTTAAGGATTTAACGTCCCAAAAACCACGATATGATTAAGAGGGACGCCGTAGTGGAGGGCTCCGGAAATTTAGACCACCTGGGGTTCATTAAGGTGCACCTAAATCTATGTACACGGGCGCTCCCTTGGCAACCAATAGAAGTGCGCTTGCGAGGAACCCACTGCACTATAAATCATCATATTTTTGTGAAGTAGGGAAGCAGGCACTATGCAATTTTTCGTCATTCTGCGGAGAACCATGATACCCGCAAAACTCTTGTAAGGAATTATGTGCACTTTGAAGTTTGAAGCTTATTTACAGTTTTGGCAATACATGTGACATGAATTGTCATGGTGCCGGAACAAAAGGCCTGTTTATACACGCCTGACTAGGCTCCTGGCATCACGCGTACAGCAGACAACAGCGGACAACTGCATAGAAAAAAATAATAAGATACACACCGCAATATACACAGATATATGTGCATGTACAGAATTGTCACAATTACAAATGAGCAAGTTCAATACAGCATTATAAAGAGCAATAATCCGAATAAGTACAAACACAAATGAAGATGTATAGACATACAGTTTACAGTAAGTGGAGCTAGATATTTTTATAGCGCAGCAACAAATAGATTCAGAAAATAAGAAAATTATGTTATGCAGCACTCGAACAAAACAAGTTAATTTCTGAGAAAGTACCGTTTTGATTTTTTTCTAAATGCTGACAGGGTTGGACAATGTCCCATAATATCAAATAACTCATGTTCATCATTGAGAGGATTAGGAATTTGCCATTGTAACAGTTGGTTTCCGTAGTTGGTTCGTGTTTTTGGTTTAACAAGGTTCCTAGATCTTAAAGTATAATTGGTTGTGGCATTGGTGTACGTCGAAAAGAAGTTCTCGCGGTTACTTTTAAATTCTAAAAATGCTTTTTCGGATAGTTTTTTTATATATATTCGCGATATGCAAAATACGATCCTGCTGAAAGTGCTCAGAAGTGTGTTCACACATCGAGAGGTTATGGATAACACGAATACACTTTTTCTGCATTCTTAACAGGGTTTCCATATTGGTATTAGAAGTCACACCCCAGACAAGCAGGCAGTAGTGGAGTCTGGAGTGAACGGATGAAAAGTACAATTGACGCTTAAGGTTTGAAGGTAATAATGTGCGATATTTACTCAACATGCCAATTAGTTGTGCTATATTCCGTTTAATGTAGTTAACATGATGCGTCCATCGCAATTTCTCGTGAAAAAGTACCCCCAAGAACTTGTATTCGGAAACTCTTTCCAGTGGCTGCGAGTGAAATAATAAATGAGATCCAAGATCAGCTGGTTTGTTGACTGGAGTGAAAACCATATACTTCGTTTTCTTAACATTTAAGCTGAGTTGATTAGCCGAGAGCCATATTGAAAGAGATTCTAGCCAATTATTGATTAAAGGAATAAGAGTAGAGATGTTATCAGAGGAGAAGAAAACGTTTGTGTCATCGGCATATAATACAATATCTGGTGTTTCCGGTACTGCTATGATATCATTAATATAAAGGAGAAAAAGGGTGGGGCCTAAAATGGAACCTTGTGGGACGCCATACCTAATATCTGCAACGTCTGATTTAACACCGTTCATTTCCACAAACTGGGTACGGTGTGATAAGTAGTTGCGCAATAATTCCAATACTATACCTCTGATTCCATAAGAAGGTAACTTAGAGAAAAGAATGTCGTGCTTAATTGAATCAAATGCTTTATTAAAGTCTAAAAGGATGCCTATCGTATATTGTTGATTTTCTATATTGGCAATAATTTTATCACGTATTTCAAGTAAGGCGGATTCAGTGGATTTGCCACTCTGAAAACCATACTGATGTGTTGATATGAGATTATGCTTCTGTAGATGCCCAGATAATCTAGAATTTAAGGCCTTTTCAATAATTTTTGAGAATAGCGGGAGTATCGATATTGGCCTGTAATTACTGTAGTTACTGAGTTACTGAGTCTGAGTTACTGAGTTACAGTTACTAAGTTACTGAATTACTGTAATTACTGAGTATCGATATTGGACTGTAATTACTGTAGTATCGATATTGGCCTGTTGATACTATGCCTGATGACGATGAAGAGTTATGGCAGATCCCTTTTAATGGGTTGTAAGCATTCATCAACCTACTCGTTGCGGATTTCGCATTGCGTGACGCCTAGTTACAGAATCCACGTTGTGTGATGCCCGGTTGTTATTTTACTGTTCAACTACGCCATGCTACATATGTTAATGTGGTTCCTTCCCGACATGAAGCCTCTCGAGGATCTTTTTGCAAAGTAGTTTGAAGCACCGGCATAGTTCTGAGGTAGAATCTTGGGCTACCACGCAGAGGACCCTGGTTCGAACGCCGTTCCATTCTGGATATTTTTCCTTATTTCTTATTTTTTATTTCGCGCGATAGCGGTTACGGACACTGGCGGTGGCGGCGGACAACTACGGCGCCAAAAAAAAGAAAAAGCCAGGCTTGCGCGGAAAGCGCAGCACAGTCACAGCGAAAGCTGGAAGGGCGGCATTTCTAGAGCCGTTGCCGTTGCGATTTCGTAACAGCTTTCGCTGTAAAATGCGACCGGATGCCGACCCTACGACTCGCTCCCCGCGCGATCTTCTCAGCCTGGCCCTGCGACGGCGCTGCCACAATAGGACGCCATTCGCAGGAGTAACTGCATCCGTCGAGCCCCACAATGGTATGCCCTACCTGAAAGACGACAGTGATAGCGCTTTGGCAAAATGATTAGTTCAATTCTAACATTGTTTCTTTTTTTCTTGCTGTTCCTTGCTTATGTTACAATTTCTCTTGAAAAAGAAAAAAAAGGAAAATGTAACTACAGGCTTCGTCATATCACGTGTCCTAGGCAGGTACCTACTGCGCATGGATGGCTGGATGTAAGAACGTTATTATGGTCCAATAGGTCGCACTAATCTTCTAGCCCGAGGAGGGCCGCTCCAAACATTGAGACCGAGAAACCAAGCTTTTCGACCGCTTGGCGGGCCCGTTGGACTGCCCATGACTGTCTCTCTAATGTCGCATTTTGTATGTGCCCGTTATAAGCAATCCCATATAGAACAATAAACGCCTCTTAAGACAATGCTCACGCATGTTCACAACAGGCTTTACAGACGTTTGTGGTAGTGCATTAAACGCTCACTGCAGCACAAGCCGATGTGGCGGGTTGTGCACATCAGTAACAATTTCCTTTAGAAAAATTTATGCCAAACTCGCGTTCCGATGGTCCTGCTGAGGTGGTTGTTACAGATGCTGACTAACGAATGCAAGCGCGCATAGCTACGCCACCTGAGGAGTGTTCAGACCTGTGGTTGTTCTGCCGCGAAACGGCTGGAATGGCCGTTTTTTTGTTTTTATATTTCTCTATGGAATGCGTGTGTAGCCCAGTGGTAAAGATACTCGCCTTCGCAGCATGAGGACGTGGGTTCAAATCCCAGCAACGCGAAAAAAAGACCTTTCTTGTTTTGTTCATTTATTTCTTTACATTGGCTGTCGTCGAAAATCCCGGAAGACATTATCGATCTGATCGGCCGCTTGTGGCGCTGAGAGCAGTGCATTAGCTCGGCCGCAAGTCCCTACGAGAGTGTCCACTGTTTACGTAAGTATATTTCTCCAGTGGGGCCCCGCAAGAAAATTAGCCTCGCTGGATTCCAGCGCCATAAAACTAGCGTTTACGTCAGACAAAGCTCATTTACTGGTTGATGTACTTACTTACATAAGAAAAGGAAAATGCACTATCGGCACGACAACGTACCTTGAGTTGTGCACGTTATTCGTAGCAATGCTTTCTTTGCAGCTACTTTTGAAGGCCACGCAGTTCCCGCCACATATTTCCTTAAGGACCTAAATGACCGCTATGATAAACAACAACCTGCCTACAAGCGTAAAACACAGTAATTTCTTCAAAACTCGCTATGTCACCTCGTAGGTATTTTCTGAACTACAGCAAAAATCTTACCGACCGGGCCTGTACATTTCGACGCCATTAGTAGCCGCATTATAGGGAGGCAGGGGACGCACGCAATCCTAATAAACAACTGCGTGCGCCATGACTGCGTTCACGTCAAAAGCTAGCGTGATGAACGTCAGTGGCCAGTCCGATCAACAGCAAGCAAAATGCGCTACTTTGGGCGTAACGCTGTTCTTTTGTCCAGATATCTAACAGGCTCACAATTCGTCATGCCTGGCTATACCAAAACTTACCGGTTGCTATGAATCGTCAGTATTGCTAATCTGCTCGCTTTCTGTCGCCGAATAATCTATCGGTCGTTGATCGCAAGCGATCTCGAAGGCAGAAAGGCAGTGACGAAGGTCAGATAAAAGAAGTTGGTTTATAAGTAAATGATATAATAGATAAAATTCAACAATGGCTACGCCAAACAGATCATAAATATGATACCGCCGCTACTCTACCATCTCACGAAACTAGCGCCAAGACTGGCGTAACCGTAGGGTACGGAGCATCGCTGATCTGTATACGTTTATTTCTCTCAAGAGAGACTTGCCGTGCAGGCCCGTAGGCAGGAAAATTTTTTTTTGGGAGGGGGGGGGGTGCACTTGATGAAAACCTTGACTACTTGAGAAGAACACCTATTTTCATTATTTATTTTGGTAAAAACACGTAGTTTACCAAAATTTCGGGAGGTGGCGGGCCCCTAGCCTACCCCCCCCCCCCCCGGCTACGGGCCTGCTGCCATGCATTCTGCAGGTCAGTGTATAATAAGTAGACTGATGATAAGGGTTGGGGTGCCGTTAACCAGTCAACAATTCATAAAACCGATTACAGGTGTCTTGATACGCTAGAACGCATAGGGCTGGTTTACCCTTTTTTGCATTTCCACGCAGTCATTTATGACTACGTCTAAAATGGTGTATTTCACACATATGCGTCATCTCTTAGCCAGCAAAAGGGTTACCGAAGTAAAAAAAATTACCGCCATATCCACGAAGTGAATGATGTTAGAGGAGCTTGCTCGGAGATGATCGGGTAACCCGCGAATGCTCCGTACACATTCCCCTACCATCATATATAGAAGTGACAACGTTGTTATATATGCATTACATCCACAATGTTTATTATTTGCGGTTGGATGCACTATACACATTTTGATGAAGTATATATACATTTGGATGAACTATAAAGATTATATATACACAAAAGATGTTGTTTTACCAAGTTCAAACACATTCCTCTACCATCATATATAAATGTGACAACGCTGTTATTTATGCATTACATACACAATGTTTATTAATTTAAGGTTGGATGCACTATATACATTTTGATGAGGTATATATACATTTCGATTAACTATAAACATTATATATACACAAGAGATGTTGTTTTACCAAGTTCAAGAAGGGCGTACTTCGATGAGTTCGGGGACTGGTTTCCCTTTAAAGATGATTGCTTTATGATCAGTAAAGTATGTTGCCAAGGGATCATCGATGATGGGACGTAATGGAAAGTTCTAGAAGGCAACATCGATACAGGTGCCCCTGATGGTGGTGGGGCGTTGCAGTCATACGATACGCATCGGAGAGCGCAACGTGACATCATGTGTTGGCTGGTTATTGGCAAGGCGAGATCTTCCCGAGCTGCTGCTGCGTTGCGAGCCCGTCGCGCTGCTGCTGTTCATGCTGCGGAGCGGCAACGAAGAACGTTCACTTAGTGAGCTCCCGGCGAAGAGAAAGGAAGCAAGCCAAACGAGAGGTGCGGCCCTCGAGCAGTCACCTAACTAGCGCTTGCACCGCCCTTATAAAAATGCAGATTGAGTTTTAATTGACCTGGAACCGAGCATGTATTGAGTCACTTGCAGGTCAATTCAACCGCATTGCCTACTGGGTCAGCTCGGTACAGATTTAATTGACTAAAGGTAAGAAAGCGCCAATTTACTCACACTCTATACGCATTAAATTGACTTTAAAAAAACTAAGTCTCAATTGACCCACACTGTATACGCGCTAAATTGACTTTCAATAAACTAAGTGTCAATTGACCCGCACTGTATATGCATTTAATTGACTTTCAAAAAACTAAGTGCCAATTGACTCACACTCTATACGCATTTAATTGACTTTAAAAAAACTAAGTGCCAATTGACTCACAATCTTTACGCATTTAACTTACTTTAAAAAATCTAAGCGCCAATTTACTCACACTCTATACGCATTAAATTGTCTTTCAAAAAACTAAGTGCCAATTGGCTCGAACTCAACGTATGCATTATTGACCGGCTACTGAGCCCTCTCAATATAGCATGCAGTGCTACCTCAAGTCTTTTATGTTTTATGCTTCTCTAGCTTGCGATATGACATTTCACTTTTTTTTTGCATAACAGAAGTGTAATGCCCTAATGTACATGGAATTAGTTTTCTTGTTTATATATAATAATGTTCTATATAGCCAAAAAAACGCCAGGCCTGCGCGGAAAGCGCAGCACAGTCACAGCGAAAGCTGGAAGAGCGGCATTTCTAGAGCCCGTTATAAACTCTCCGGTGGCTACTAATACAGGCACATTAGCAACGTACCCACTACGCCACAAAGCGTAATTTTTGGGAAGTTGGGAAGCACCCAGCACGACATTATTCGTTGTTCTGCGGAGAAGCGAGGTACCATACGTAAGCGATTGTGTGCAGTTTGTTGATGCGGCGGTTGATGACGATGAATAATCATGGTTGCGCCCTTTGTAATGGGTTGGAAGCTTTAAACGACCCACTAGTTACGTAATGCATATTGTGTGACGCCCGGTCGTTATTTAACTGTCCCACCACGCTTTCTAACATACCTTAACCGGAGAAACGTAGAGCGAGAGAGAGAGAGAATTGACTTTATTGAGACCCTGAGGAAATGGATCATCGGAGCCTTATGGGCTTCCTTGGCAACCAACAGAAGTGCACTTGCGAGGAACCCACTACGCTATAAATCATTGTAATTTTTGAGAAGTAGGGCAGTAGGCACTGTGCCATTTTTCGTCATTCTACAGACAGCCGTGGTACCTGCTAAACGCATGTAAGGCATTATGCGCACTTTGTTGATGCTGTGCATGATGACGATGAAGAATTATGGCAGAGCTCTTTGTAATGGGTTGGAAGCATTCAACAACCTACTCGTTGCACAATTCGCATTTTGTGACGCCTGGTTACAGAATTCGCGTTGTGCGACGCTTGGTGCTTATTCTACTCTTTTACCATGCTATATTGCATATGATAATGTGGTTCCTTCCCGACATGATGCCTGTATAGGACCTTTTTGCAAAGCAGTTTCAAGCACCGGCATGGCTCAGAGGTTGAATACTGGGCTCCCACGCAGAGGGCCCAGGTTCGAACCTCGTTCCATCCTGGAATTTTTCTTATTTAGTTTTTTTTTTCTTATTTCGAGCGATACTGGTTACGGACACCGGCGGCGGCGGTGGCAGCGGCGGCGGCGGCGGCGGCGGCGGCGGACAACTACGGCACCAAAAACGGCCGGTGAAATGATCTCATAACAGCTTTCGCTGTAAAAAGCACCATGAAGTACGCATGTGCAGGGCATCTCCTTAGGTATAGGGCCAAGTTTCACCGCAGGGCCTCCCTCCCGGCCGCCCCCCTTTCTTTTTCGTTGTTGAGTACTAAAAAAAAGCAACGGAAAAACAAAAATTAAGCGAGCTAGGTTCTTTGATCGAAGGTCGCAAGATCGATGCTGCTGCAGCAGCATCGACCCCGCGGCTGTCGACGGGGTAAATGGGAAGTTGACAGTTCTTTGAATGCAAGATCAAAGGTTTTTCTCACCATGAATTGTCAAAAAACATGCGTAGCCATATGACCCGCTTTGACGGATCGTGTCGCGGTCAAGTGCGACACTTGCATTTGCTTCAATGATGCGCTAAAATTTTGCCTTCCGAGATTAGCAAAAATACCGTTGATTCAATGTTTATCGGAATGAGCATTCAATGCTTTGACAAGCAGTGTCTTTATTGTTATTATTTTATTACTATTTATTCATGAGAAGTACGATAAAAATGCGGATCGAACACGTCGTGGTAGCCGGCTCACGCGAAAAGACTGCGGATTCGACGAACGCGTCCTTCAATGGTCGTGCATTTTTGCTGCTCGCCCCCGTGGGGGGAAAAGGCGCGCCCTATTGTTCCGAAACTCGCCTGTCTGGTAAGTCGCGGGCGGTATTCTTTGCACGTGGCGGGGACCATGAGGGGTGAAGAATTCGGAGAACACACGTCGCAAACTTTCACTGCACAGGTGCAAGGAGGCCCGTCTACTGTTGCGATCAAGAAAATAACGCGGGTGAAGATCAATCTGTATTTTATAGGGTGCTAATATTGCGCCATGAATACTTGAAATTTAGTTCAAAAATAAGCTTCGCAGAATTTATTGGGAGTTACACCAGTCTAAATTTCTGAAGGTCACTTTAGCTCTTGTGTATCCCTCCGCGCCGCACTTTCTTCTTCAGAATTGCTCACCGGCGTCACGAATGCGGTTCGTGTTCGTCACTTGCGATCTCTCTTGCTCTGATTTCGTGGACAGCGAGTACCGCGATTTACACAGGCTATCAGCGAAAGTGTGAAGAAGTTTGTTTCGGCGGAACGGTTGGTCATCTGACCCAGCATCGCAACATTCCTGCGGCAAAATGGACACCTCAGCCTACGTGCAAGACACCATCGCAGCGTCCTTTCTGCAAAGCTGCAGAGACACACCGTCACCTTGATGTGCGATCAACATTTTCTGTTTTTGCTGGATCTCCAAACCACGTGCCTCTGTTGATTATCTTTGAAGGTAAGTTTATCATTTTCACTACCTTCGTACGTTCTGTTCGAAAGTTATGAAAACTGAAAAAAAGTATTGTGCGTTAGATGTTTTATCAGTATGCTACTACGTAACTATTGTGGTTTACATTATTAAACCGTCCTCTTCTACCTATTTTTATGACAAGATTTTCTCTCTTTTTTTTGTATTCCTTACAGGCAGGCTTCGCCCTGGTTATTCGGAAACAGGCGCAACGCAAACTAAATGATGGCATTCGTCTCTATTGGAGTTTTCGTAAAAATAAATATATATGTTAACAGATCTGTGTTTTCCATTTTGGCTTGAACACTTTGCAGAACACCGAAGGTCAGCTGCAGCTTACACAATGAATAAATCACAACATCGGCATCACTGTACATGTGCGTGTATGGTGCCGTTCATGTGGGCCCGTGTACTAATTTGCGACTTCTCTCCCAGTTTTTACCTTGTTCGTAGGATTGAACCATTGAAACATCAGGGCACGCCAGGAAGAACTCTCGCTAGGGCAAAGCATTGAAGGCGGCATGCAGAATTTCTTTCATGTTCGGCGCAGTAAATTCGAATGATCAGTCTTATAGCTAGGAAATGCCTAAAAAATACACTGATAGCATTTAATGTATATAATTGGGTACCACTTCTAAAACACATTTACGTGGCTAGTTTTCAAAAAATGTCACAAATAGCCTACGTTCCTAAACGCGGAGGAACTCAGCCACCATTTTTTACAATTGCGTAACGCGCTTGCATACCAGATGGTTTTTGCTGAACACAATAAGGGTTGAATATACACTCTCCTAAGCTGTTTCAATTGAAACTGAGTACACACAGTCAATAGCTGGTCAATAGCTCCTTTTGACTCGCACAAAAGACGCTAAATTGACAAGCAAAATATGATTTTCAATAGAAACACGGTGGCCAATATCCTTGTGTGACTCAATAGAAAAAGTCAATTGGCGCTCAATTGAAACACAATACATCCTATAGAGAAAAGTCAATTTAGCCTTAATTAAACCTCTATAAGCACAATAGCGCCTTTTGACTAGCACAAAAGACGCTAAATTGACACGCAAAATATGATTTTCAATAGAAACACGGTGGCCAATATCCTTGTGTAAATCAATAGAAAAAGTCAATTGGCGCTCAATTTAAACACAATACATCCTATAGAGAAAAGTCAATTTAGCCTTAATTAAACCTCTATAAGCATTTTTGTAAGGGCGAGCGTGGTGTGTGCCGCCTTGAGCGGCGGCGCCATCTAGTGAGCATTCTTGAAATCACCGGAGAGAGCGCAGCTGCGCCGAGCGTGGTGTGTGCCGCCGGCGGTCACGCAACGCGTGGACAAGGCGCGAGCATAGGAAGCTTGGCGAGCAGGCTCTTAAAAAAAGCATGTAGAGACACGGTTATTGCCATTTATGGGGCCGGAGCTGTATACATGAAACAGTAAAACTCATAAAGAAGCCGGCGGAAAATAGATTTTGCTGACCGGAAGGACGCGGGATCGAATCACGGCCGTGTCTGCCGCACTTTGAATTTTAGGCGAAAATGCTTGAGGCCCATGTACTTAGGTTTAGGTGCACGCTTAAGAACTTCAGGTGGTCGAAATTTTCGGAGCCGTCCGCCAAAGCGTCCTTCAAATCACATCGTGGCTTTGGGGCGTTAAACCCAAAGAAATATTATTATTGAAAATAGACGTCTTTTTGTTGACGTAGTTTACCAGCTTCTCCCGTCGTCTTGTTGTCATTGTCTTTTATGCTTTCCGCTCAATTTTTTTAGTTTGACAATTTATCAACTAGCTCAGTTCAGCGCCTCATTATGAATCAGTTTTGCGGCGTCGCATGCAGCTGCACTAACCGTAAGGTATTGTTCAGCGTTGTTTTTATCCGTACCACGCATCTGCGGGCTGACGCATGACTGATCATCAGAAGTGAAGCCCGTTTTCTTCTGAGAACTCAAAAGAATTGAAATGCCAGGCAGTCTCTACCAAGAAGTGGAGGATAGCGGGCATCTACCTTCGCATACCGAACACGTCCGGGTTCTTGGCACATCGACGGATTAGAAAGAAACAAAGCGGCCTTACATGCCCCTCTTGAAGAGTATGCTGCGCTCTGAAGCTGCACAGCTATAATATACAATATCCAAAATCCGCTGCGCCATAGAGCCTAGGTTGGACGATTTTAAGGAATAAACATATAGAGCTGTGCACAATATTGGTCCAAGTACAATTCGAGCGAGTATGCACACTTACGAGTAATTTCATAATGTAGGAGAGGAAACGATGACATTGTTGGGATGAGTACAAATAGGCTCACAAATGTACAGGAGGCATGCTTCAGCTCTGCAAAGCACAATGCGTTTCGGTGGTCGCGGGATCCGCCTTCGGGAGGCCACTCAAGAAACTGCCTATTGCTAGAAAGTTGGAACGATGAGCAGGCCATATCGATGCCACTCAATGCAGATCCAGACAGGAATTGATTTCATACTTTTGTCGAAAATTATTTGTAACATCTGTGTCGAGTGTCAAACAGCTTCTCTGATCGTTTACCTCCAGAGTCACATCTTTGAAATATACGATATGGTTCGCTCCCAATTTCTGAATTCCACCTGACGTTTCCTCGCGCACAACGTCGAAAGCTGACTCAATATCTTCAGCTGTTTCAGCTTTTCGAAAGCCTCCTATACCGACTACACAAGTGCTGATTTCTCGCATGAACACGCAGGTTTCTCTTATCTGTCTTGCCTGACTGCGGTTATCTTACAGGCCAGCAGTGATTCAAGAATAATAACAATAAAGCACGTGAAGGACGGAGAAACAGCAAGAACCCAACACGGGCGCTAACTTTCAACATGTGACATTTCCTTTTTTTGTTTTGCGAGGAATAGGGTGCTTACTCAGTTAGTACCCAAAGCTGCTATTTATTCGTATACCTATTTTTTTTGCAATATACTCAGAAATTCTCAGAAAAGGATGCCTGCTGATTTATCGAAATATCGAAAAAAGCTTCCTAAATAGCGATGGCCATATACCAGTTTTTCAGGTACGGAAAGTGTCCCTGTTTCAGTGAAATTAAAAAAAAATATCTCCTTGTTTAATGAGCCATTTGCAAAAGTCGTAAGTGTGGGCTTCAACCATAGGGACCTCGTTACCAGGCTACAGTGGTGGCAAGCCTGGAGAGCAGGTGAGTATATATTGTCTGCATATTTGCTCTCCTTGATTGTTTTTAACCGCAGAGCTGTTGAAGCCGGCCTTAATCTGCCCACCGCTAATAAAAAACTCTGTGTCACGATGACCTCGCCGCACGTTGCCGAGCAACCGGTTGCACAGCTGTGCGCCTGCTTCGCTAGCCCATACACCGCTCCGCCACCAGCCCGCCTGCCTGAACATTGCGTGAAACTAGAGTTACTGTACATGCTACCTTTAGGTAGCATAGTTGCGCGTTGGTCTTGCTAGCAGCCACAGCTCTGCGGCACACTCCGTTTTTTCAGGCGACATGCCTACCGGGTCACCGATCGACATGTCTGGCGTGCATGACCAGGTTTTAGAGACATGTGCACGTAGCGCCATCTGTCGTTGGTGACAGCGCCGGTCTGCCGTAAATGAAAGGGAAATAGGCGAAAAAAATCATAGCTCTTGAAAATACCTAGTTATCAAACACGACTCCCGGTTCTATACCGCAGATACTTATTTGAACATTCTGGTAAAACTACACTGTCGCAGTACAAACCGCGTGGCTTCCCAGAGTGCTAAATATGTAGCAATGGGGCCCCACGTGTTTCCATTGGGCGGAGGTCAATTGTCGTGGGAAGCCACACGCTTTGTAGAGCGATACTGAAATTTTACCAAAATGTTTCAGTGGGTCTCTGCTGCATATAACCCGGAGTCGTTTTTGATAACTTGTTTTTTTTTTTCAAGAGATATGTTTTTCAACTAATATTTATACAGTTATGACAGGATGCCGTTGATGTCGCCGATAGATGGCGCTACGTGCAAATGTCCCCTAGAGTCACTGGAAAATCAGAGTACCGCAAAGGTAGGCTGCACGCTGGCAACATTGGGTGGCGGCGGCCATGTCCCTTCCAGACCGTCCGGCGCGTTGCTAGCGTGTGTTGAGAAGTGACCGATCTTTTAGCCTCAGTGCCGTGTTACGCTCGGCAGAACGCCATTATGTGTGTGTGTTTCTTCAAGAGGATATTAGAAGTGATTTCGAGTCATCGACAGGTATGGATCGACTGCGCGGTTAGCGGTGTAACTGATGAAACGTACGGCGAATGTTGCCATGTGCTCGCGAACTCTCTTCATGGCTTCATCGGTCTCTTTTCGTGTCACGCCCGGGCGTGTTCGCTACACTCTAATCACGGTAACGTTTAGGACAGCATAAAAAGACATGTGACCTACAATTTATAAGTTACATGGCTGTTACAGCAATTTTATCTTTGTGTTTTCTTCATTTCCCTCTCTCATAAAGGTTACATCGACAGTAGCGTGCCAAGTTAAAAGCTAAAGCACCGCTATGAGCATTGTAACCTTTAGATTGTAACTTATATAAGCGCAATGACTCATCCGTCAGGGGACCTACACTATGGAGTGGAAGTTTATTGATCAATGTGTCACATCGCGATCTGTCTTGTTCAAGGCTGGCTTTATCAATTGAACAGCGGATGACGTACACACAGAACGGGTCTTGACAGCAGAAAAGCAAATCACAGAAGCAGCGATTTTACATTGCGGCATACTGAGGCAAGCGATGGTGGGGTATGAACTAAAACTGAAGTTCAATAAGGTGAGCCCGCTTCCAAAACCCATAATTTATGAAGTGACATAATCTGCACAGACATCGGCAGAAGCACAAGAACGAAAAACTATCGTATGTTGGTCAAATGTTTGTGCTAAACAACTTATTAAGTAGCTCTTATATCTATTTTGCTTTTAAGCCGCAGAAGTAATTAATTTGCCTCCGGGAAGCTTCGCATATGGCGACAAGATAAAGTACTGTGAGCACACGACAACCGACCAAATTATACTGACGATGCGATCGAAGAACCATCCCGTGGCGCGAGAAAAATATTTTTCCGAGACTCGCAATAAAATTTATTCGAATTTTGCTGTCGTGTTGTCTAGTTTGTTTCTTTTTTTTTCGCGTTATAATTAACGGATCGTAAAGTGCAGCAAACGTCACGGGACAGCATAGCACCAAACACGCTTAACCGTCATCAATTCGCCAACACGGGAGAAAAAGATGCCGCTGAGTTCACAAAACAGCGTGGGTCGGCCGCTCCAGTAGAGAGGCCGCGTAGAGAGATGTATGAGCTCGCGGTGAGTAACAAATGTGACGTCCTCGAGGCGCCGCTTCAACTTTATCGAACCAGGGACGGCGTCATCTCTCCTAGGTTTTGCACAGCTTGAGGTGTATGCCGGGAAGAGCATTCGAATGATTCGAATGCGAGGCGGTTGGTGCGGTTGTTGAAGTCGCGTTTGTGCAGTGCTGCTCTTTGTTTCATCGATTTATCCAGGTTTTACACTCCGCGCTTTGTTGACGTGCGTGGTCTAATCGTGTTGTGTACGTGAGTGGCGTGTAACTAGTGATACAGCACGCAAGGGCAGTCATTAACGTGCGCGATCCGCCGCAAATTAGCCACGAAGCATTGCAACGGGCACGTTCAGTGGGCTGCGCGGCCGTTGCGACGAGGTGCATTGCTGATTCTTCGCTTGAGACTGGCAACTGTCGAGCGGGTTGCATCCGTTGTTACGTTGCCCGAAGACAGTAGTAAATGTGATTTGCAGGTAAGCAATATTCTCTCTTCAGTACGTTATTTGCTTGTGTATATGTACTTATGTCGCGTGTTTACCTGAATTCATGCTCATGCTTACGCTACTGTGCGAGATGGGTCGTGTCATACTTTTATGTTTTAAATAAATCGTGTCATACTTTTATGTAATGCATTGTTATTGGCAGTATTTGCTCTGCGTTTGACATTACAAGATGAGTGTTTGGGCGTATATTATCAAACATCCGACTAAGATCATTCGTTATCATACACGTTTATGTGAGAAGAGATGAAGGACAGAAGTTTAACCCTTCTTGCTGTCGCCGTCTTGGTACCTTCAACACCTCGATGAAGGCTGCAATCACGGTGTGAAATACTGTAGGCGGCATAAACAAAGTGCCCCAGATCAGCTTTGCCCAGACGAGCTCTGCGTGCGCAGTAACTCGCTCCTGTCAATGGCAGTCTGGGCTGTTTGTCATGTCCTTGTCACCGGTACATATTTCGTGGCGTCTATACGCAACCTTTCGCCATGCTTCAAACTCGGCTGCGGTAGTTTTAGGTGGACGAGTGAGGGTTTAAGGCGGTAATGCGGGCTAGTTGGTTGTGATCACTGGTGTTCATTTCGGTAGCGCAAAGAAAATTAGACACATTAAAAAAAAAAGCCCTCGTAGAGTGATGTAAACGGGTTTTTGTGTGTTTCCTTGCAGTAAAGTCAGTTGATCTCTAGCGTCCGTCCTGTCTACGTGTCCTCTCTTGTCTTTATAAATTTTTTTGCGCTACCGAAATGAATAAAGCTTTAAGTACACGAAAGACAATGAAATGGCGTTAAGAGTGCGTTTTAAGTGTAGTTTTAAGTGTCTTAAAGGAAATCACAGCATCCTTCCGTGTGTAGCTGAATGTAGCAAACCCGAGGCACTGAGCCGACCGAAGTAAACATTTAATACACACACACACAAAAGGACGTTTATGACGTGAAAAAATAAATTGCTAAATCCAGTGCTTTGGCTGAGCACGTTTCAGGGGACACGCAATCGACTGGGGGAATGCACGTGCTCGCGCTAGAAAAAAATGACTGTCACGACGTCTTTATCTCGAGTCGCTCTTGATACCGACTACTCCATGTGTGTGAGTGCGTACGTGTGTGTGTGTGTGCACCCGTGCGCGTGTGTGTGTGTGTACTCGCGCGTGCGTGTGTGCTCGTGCGCGCGTGTGTGTATGCGCTCGCGCGTGCGTGTGTGTGTGTGTGTGTGTGCTCGCGCGCGCGTGTGTGTTTGTGTGTGCTCGCGTATGTGTGTTCGCGCTCGCGCGTGCGTGTGTGCTCGTGCGCGTGTGTTTGCTCGCGTGTGTGCTCGTGCGCGCGTGTGCGTGTGGTCGCGCGTGCGCGTGTGTGTGCGCGCGCGCGTGTGTGCTCGTGCGCGTGTGTACTCGCGTGTGTGTGTGTGCGCGCGCGTGTTTGCTCGCGTGTGTGTGTGTGCTCGCGCGTGCGTGTGTGCTCGAGTGTGTG
The DNA here is from genome assembly GCF_013339695.2 of Rhipicephalus sanguineus. Taxonomy (NCBI): domain Eukaryota; kingdom Metazoa; phylum Arthropoda; class Arachnida; order Ixodida; family Ixodidae; genus Rhipicephalus; species Rhipicephalus sanguineus. The sequence continues at coordinate 162,049,590 of NC_051179.1, forward strand.
TGTGCGTGTGCGCGTGTGTGTGTGTGTGTGTGTGTGTGTGTGTGCTTTTTGCTTTAGTCGGCTCAGTGCCTCGGGTTTTCAACGTCACCACGTATCAACCCAACTAGACGGGCTTCCGTCAGACTTCAAACTTCTGCGTCTTGACCTAACTTGGAACCTTACCACAAATATATGCTGAAGTCATCTTCATTCCATAGTTGCACTCATACAGATCACAATGTACGGCATTCAAAATTCAGATAATTCATGCTCATACGCTGCTGTAAGAGTTGGGTCGAGTCAGAAAAATAAATTGTCATGCTTTTACGCATTGTTGCCGGCAGTATTTGCTCTGCGTCGTTCGATTACGTCTAACTGCTTCGCTATCAAAACGGGGCAGCTGAGAATATGTTACGCGATAAGCGATACGCTGTGGCTTAACGATTTTTCAGATAGCACGAATGCCAGCAATCGTGCGACGTAGGAGTTCAAAGGGGGACATGGTCAGTGCGGTTGATATGTCTTTCGATGTCCTTAGTTCCTTGGCGATAAAAATTTGTTCTCTGGCACTGAGATAACTTTTTTGTGTTCTCGTTCTGTTCTAGGGTGCAAGCAACGTGTCATTGTGGTTAGAAAGAATGAATCAGTACACATGTGATTTAACTGTCAAAGCCGGAATGTTTAAAGGTACGTAGACAACACAAATGATTTTTTTCCCGCCATATTAAATGTGTTGCGTTGGAAATGTTTACAGCATACATCCCGCCCAAAACATGCTGGGATGATCTCCTATCAGGCAGCTTGGAAACTTCCAGACGCCGATATGCCTTACGTTCGGTGCAGCCGAGGTTATGAACTGTCAAGTGGAATATGCCCCTTGAGGAAAGCAATTAGGTACGAGCATATTGAAGCTCCACGTGAAATGCCAAGTATGGTCACTGAAAAATGTAAATTGCAATGTTTCTGTTTCTAATCACCTGCTGTCGTGTTTCTGCTGCTAAACTGTTACTTACATTATTGTATTGCTGACTCTTGTGCTAAACAGAAGTAAATTGCATTTGGGATTAACGTGCGTTTTCAAATAAGATTTTTGTTTTCCGATAAACGTATTGCACAGGATAGTAGATTTGAGGAACGCGTATGTATTGGTCAAGTAACACCCTTTTTTTTGGGGGGGGGGGGTTGGAGTATGTGTCGCACATTACGTGCTATCGGCAGTTGTGTGCAAAGTGGCAGTAACCGTTGGAATAGTGCAAAATAACGGTCCTCTCCATTTAGGATCGACTGTCCAGCGAGGAGATTGCGGAATCAGCAACTGACATATTGACTGATGAAACATGATGGTGCGTGCAGCAAGAGAGGGTTTGACTGCAGATCCTGACCACCTGCTCCTGTAAATTTGTACCAACCACAGGCGAAAACAAGAAGAAACGCTTTGAATACCTGCGGTCTTCTATCAGCGAGACAAGTCCCTGAAGCTATAAATCATTAAACTTTGATGTATTCTGCTTTGGAGGTATAAAGCAATGAAATATGAATTCTTTTCGAATGGGGCTTGTTTTTTTTTTTTCTTCAGAAAATTTCTTGTGAGCACGCACAACCCGAGCAACAAAAGTAAAGGACTGACAATCACCCTCTTTTTGGCTGCCCTCTGGGTTTCAGCTGTCCTGCAGTACCAGCATTTATGGTATGCCGCACACACTAGTGTCTTAAGGAGAAGCACGATGCTGATCACGTATTATTTGCAGGGGGCTCCACTCAGTGTAACAGCTCTACCCGTGGCCCAGACACCCAGATGTCGCCTAACAAAGGGTATGTGCCTCTTTTTTCTTTCGATCTTCTTTCTGCGACACATTTCGGACCACTCGCTACACGCATGATCGGCCCAGCCAAGTGTCGTCTAGCAAGAGAAGCGTGGCTCTTCCTTTAGTGCTTCTTTCTGTGCACGCCTAACCTTTTGTACTTCTTTCTGCGGCTTTATTATGCAGCGTACAATTATGTACACAGACTAATGAGAACTTTCACGGCGGTGTCATATGGCCTGCCCTGTACTGAATACACACGCTGGAGCTTTGGAATAATTCTGGTACATGTCTGCATAGATCACGACAGTTGCGGTGTCCGTGGCAAGAGATGTACGCTTCCCTAATCGCAAGAAAAAACACAAAACAATTTCCTTTGGAGTTGGCTTAGAGCTTGCATGCATCGTAACGTCACACCTTCGCCCACAAGCATCGCGTCGTTCAAATGCGGTCTGCCACTAAAACGATAATTAAGAAGAGCAGGTGATCGACAGATATTCTTAATCATGAGTTGTGCCATGTGTATCAGACAAGTATCCTCTCTTGATCTAATTACGTAGATGCTTAAGCATTACAATTTGCATCTCTCGAGAAAACCGCGTTCTGGCTCTTGATATGCGCTCTTGGTATTATTGTATGTTTTGCGTAGGCACACATTTGCATTTACTGCGTGTTTTTCTGATAATATCATTCAGCATTCGTATATAATATGCACAAACGTACCAGCCAGCTACTTATTACGCGATGATTTCAGACATTTCTTTGGGTTTTGCGAGAAGTACGTAAAACTGACTTAACGTGGCGTATGGCGAGTGGTCTGTATATCAATTTTGAATATACTCTACGCCGTGAGGAGCAGTGTTAATTCTCCGCGCACTTCTTTACCGCCTTCAGCAGCTTCCCTGCTTTGTCAACTTCCCATTTTGTCAGTATCCACGATTCCAATGCTGATCCCATATTTGAAGGTGAAAAAAATGGCAAATAGCCCTATAACAAATAGACGGCTGGTATTTATTATCGGATAAGACACAGTTTGATAAGCGAGAATCACAGAGTCAATGAAAGTGCACGAGCAGCAGAAAAATAATTGAAGTGTTATAATCACGCCAGCCTATGCTTAAACTGCAAGAAGTTGGACCAAGAGAGGATGGCCTGACACGTATACCATGATACTGTTATAAAATCTCTGGTCTTCACTGATATTGACGGGTCGACCACATTTTAATAATAATCGCGGTTCATCATTGCTGCAGTGCATGCTAACTCCAAGTCGCCTCGAATATGCGAATGTTTTGTTAGCTGCCTCTTCTAATGAGCGAAGGCGACGCGTTTGGCCTCGGTCACCGCAATTGTCACGTTCTATAAGCAGTCATGCACTTGATTTATTACAATGCGCCATCGCCTGTGTTCCGAGAAGCACCTTCCATGTGACACCTTCCGCAAAGGTTCGCATTTCTTAGCGTACGTATATGGACGGTGTATTAAAACCGCACAAGGAAGCGCGGAAAAAACACGAGGCATGCGCAGCACGAAGTGCGAAAGAGTGGAAGGTAGTGCTTCCGTTGCTGTGGCACAACTGGCTGATCCGTGTGATGAGCGTAACCTCCTGGAATGCGTCAAAGAAAGAAGAGCGTAGGAAAGAAGAGGCGCAGAGCGGTGGCCGTATAAAATCTCCTGCAAGCCGTTTTGTGTAAACACTATACCGTGTACTGTACAACGTAACCTCTATTTTTACGTGATGTGGCCGTATAAAATCTCCTGCGCGCCGTTTTGTGTACACAGTATACCGTGTACTGTACAACGTAACCTCTATTTTTACGTCATGTGGCCGTATAAAATCTCCTGCAAGCCGTTTTGTGTAAACAGTATGCCGTGTACTGTACAACGTAACCTCTATTTTTACGTGAGAATGCTCGATACTGTGAACGGGTACTAAAGGTTACTAGATGACTTCTATTTTATAAGTACACAAATTTGTGAAAATGTGCACCTTTAGTAAACGTTACCGTGCTTAGAGTGTAGGTCCGGGGCTGTAAACATAGTTGCACTAGCGCTGTGACATCGTGCGAGATGCCATTTACTTCTACCTTTGGTGAATCTTGATTCTTTGCGCTAGCTTTGCAGTCGGTGTTCAGGTTCACTGCACTCGAGAACGTTATCGAACAACATCGAGAACATTCAATATTGCGTCCTTCGACTGATCGCTGACGCATAGCTTGCTTGCGCACCGTGCTTGCTGTTCAACTGGTTGATATGTGTAATAGAAGTTGTGTGTGTACGGTAATTGGAAGTTGTGCGCGACGTCTTGATTCGGATCGCCAGCAGCCGAACGCACGGGCGAATCGGCGTGCGGTAGGTAAGGTGCATCTTATCTTGCGATACGTAGAAGGCCATAAAAAATGATTGACATCACTACTTATTTTATTTCCTATTTCTTGTCTCAATATTCTCAACGTTGCAATGAATTTGCAAATATTTTGCTCTGTTCCGACAAACAGTTCTTTTTTTGGCGTTGCCAGCGCGTAAACAGCTGGGGTTCGGTTTCTGCACTGCTGCACTTTTTTTTTTTATAATGCGCTCTTATGAAAACTTCCTCGGCACGGTGCTTTATGTTCTTTTGATCAGAAATAGCGCATCCCGGAATTTTTAAAGCGCATGCTATTGCAGCACAGTATGTATATAGACCTAGGGCTCGCATAAAATTGACTCCCTGAATGCGTGGGATCTGCTTTTTTTTTTTTTTGCTGTGACCATTTCTCACCAACTATACAGTATTTTAAGGGTCCGCTCGCGCAATGCAGCATTAGCAGCATTTTTTTACAACAAATTTAAAAATACGCTTGATAACGTTGCCTTATACCAAGTTTATCAACATCAACAGAGTTTCACGCTTCTGTTTTGTGCAATGCTAAATGACCATGCCACAATTGCCTTCAAGGTATACCAGTAAACAGTTATTATTTTAATAAATCTTCGAATTCGCTCTCGTGCGTGACACGCTTATAACTCGGATAGCATGCCTAATCTGTTCAACAGATCGAGATATAAACAGCCGAGCAAATAGAAAGATATGTAGTTTTCAATATTGCTGACCATAGCGAACCGAAAAGGTGAAGTATCCTGTCGCATAAGATTTTTTCCAGCAATCTTAGTGTAGTTCACTGTAGGAAGGAGTGTTATTCGAGGGGGCGAATTGGTTCAGGCCAACTATGTAGCCACGTAGAACGGCGCTCTTTGACATTAATTTTTCCCACACGGCAAACGAGATTCCCTGAGTAGCTCATCAGTAACGTTCGATTGATGGAGAGCTACTCTCTTCTGGCATCTGTATGCAGTGGCATAGCCAGAGGGTAACACACCGGGCCCGTGCCCCCCCCCCCCCCCCCCCCGCCGAAAAAAATGTCTGCTTACGCCCCTGTCTGCATGACGCGTTTAAAAAAGCGACGAAGTTCTTCTGGGGACCGTGGTACTGCTAAATGTCCGGCCACGCTCTGCATTTAACGCGCCTGCACCCAAAGCGCTTGGAAGGGATATGGCGGCGAAAGGTCACGTGATGCGAGTAAGCCAATCGCGTCGGCGGCGGCGCGCGGAAAACAGATGCGATACTCTGAAATTTTTCAAGTGACTCTAATGTCCCCAATTCCTGGGAATGTCGAAGACTGGTGATTAGCTTTACTGTAAATGAATAGTGTCAATCCAGTTCGCTGCAGCGGCGGCATCGAGAAATGCAAAAATTGGCCCGAGCGTCAGCATCTCGGCAACGCATGGTTGCTAGCGGCGTTCGGAAGACAGATGCGCAAATATGCTACCTAAAGGTAGCATATACAGTAACTCTACGTGAAACCGCTCGGTCGCGCCAGACGTGATGTAACGGCTAACCGCGCATGCCCTGCTTCATTCTATATAAAACAGGCGCGCGGCGCCAGATGCAGCCATGGGGAGACCGAAGAAGGTTCGCACTGCCGATGAGGCAGCCGCTTACGGGGAATCGCGGCACACTGCCAAGCGAGTATGCTGGACCCGACTCGCTTAATGTAGTCCACGACGTAGTACGATCGAAATCGCGAGAGGTGACTGTGCTGGACTCTACTGGCACTTGGCATCACTTCGTATGAACGTTGGAGGCAACGCGTTACAAGTAACCGCGTTACCAGTAACGCGTTACTGTTTTCAGTAACTTAGTAACGTACTCGTTACCATTTCAGAATTGTAAGGGGTTACCTACTTAGTTAACGTTTTTCGGTAACGTGAGGCGCCACGTTAATCGTTACTTTTTATTGCAATCACTCCAGGAGTTTTAGACAAATATCTTTCGTCTCCTAGGCGGCACTTTCCCAGAGCTCGCCCCGACTTTCTTGTGTCGCAGCGGCGGACTGCTGCTGGCCGGCCAGGCGTTGACAATAGGAGCATACGTGAAGCTTCTATTTACCGTAGGCGCGCACGTATTTATTAAGAACCAATGCAAGCATTGGGCAGATTTGAAATGCAGCTCTTAGATTTTACAAGAAGTTGTATTTATTAGACAGTTGTACAAGCAGTACTATACCGCTGTTCATCAACATTGTTTTCAAACTGAAGTTTCCTCTTTCCTACCTGCTACGGCAAGTATACGTTTATAGGTACTGGACTGCGGAGCAAACGAGGCTGGCCTTAAACACGCTCGCATCAACGCTCGTAATTTTTGAAATTATACAGGCTAAAGGGGCAAAAATTGTATAGGTGTCAAAATATTTTTTTCCCGTAACTAAGCCGTCTTGTTAGTAGGCGCACACCGTCCAAATTACCGGCAATTTGTTAAGAGTTGTATCATGCTTTCTTTGCAAAGAGCGTTGGCGATGACATCTCAATCTGTGTTTAATGCCGCATTGAGACAGATGGCGTTAGCATAACACCGTTTTTGTGTAGCTTGTTCCAAAGATTTTTACGCGTGGTTTTTACGTGTGCGTCAGGTCGCGCAGTTATCCCTTTTGTTTTATATCCATCATAGGCAGCTTCATAGGCGACTATATTATCCCTGAGGGCCAACGCATTTATGTAAAGTATTCTCATTAAACCAGAATTTCACGTAAAATTGTTGTTTGCGCTTATGTAGCGAAGAAGCACTGATTTAAATTTGTGCACAGGTTACGTGCATAACTGTTTTCCGGTAACGATAACGGTAAAGCTTATTCTTTCTTTGTAGGCAACGTAGGGCGGTAACGCGTTCTTTTTTTTGTTAGCGAAACGAGTAACTTATTTAGTTACTTTTTTTTAGGCAACGGCCACAACACTGCTTCGTATGGCCAGGATCAGCTAGGAACCGATTAGCTTCGCTGTGCCTTTGGCCTTGCGATATTAGTGCAAACCCGGCTTGCATTAATGGACAGATACTACTGGCCCCGTCTCTCCGCCGATGTTGCACGCTACGTGAAGAGTTGCCAGGAATATCAGCGCCGGAGAATACCACCAACAAGACCAGCTGGATTCCTACAGCCAATTCAATCACCGCTGAGGCTATTCCAGCAGATCGGTATGGAACCTGCTTGGCCCCTTCCCCATGTCAACATCAGGTAACAAGTGGATCATAGTGGCGACTGATTACCTCGCACGGTACGCCGAAGCGAAGGCCTTACCAAGCGGCACAGCAGCGCAAGTCGCCAAATTTCTTGTGGAATTCATTTTTTGCGACACGGCGCCCCTGAGGTACTCGTTAAATGCAGAGGAACAGCGTTTACAGCGGAGCTGACTCAGGCCATCCTTGTTTACAGTCATACAAATCACCGGAGAACAACTGCGTTTTATCCGCAAACAAATGGCCTCGCGGAACGCCTGGACAAGACCATTGCCGACACGCTCGCAATTTACGTGTACCCACAGCACAAGACCTGGGATTGAATTCTACTACCAAAATGACGCCCTTCAAGCTTGTCCGCGGGAGGGACGCCATCACTACTCTAGACGCCCTGCTGCCATGCACCGCCACGCACCGAGGAGCTAGACGTCGCCGCCTACCTCCAGCGCGCAGAGGAACCCCAACTTGCGGGGCTACGCATAAAGGACCAGCAGCGCTCTGACGCCCGACGCTACAACCTGCGAAGACGCTATCATACAAACCAAGTGAGAGAGTATGGGTTTGGACGCACATTCGCAACCGCGGATTTGGTTAAAAATTACACATCATCTCCCCCTACGGGCAACCATGGTGCGATGCGAAAGCATCGCGCGCGGTGCGCATCGAGTTTCCGTTTCTCTTATGTGGCTTATGAGACGGTGGTTGTGAAGGCGTTTGAATTACCGCTTGCCGACGCTGACGTTTACGTTCGGCTTCCCGAGCCTTCCTCTGCTTCGCGGCGGTGGCGCTGCCGCTGCAACTAGCGCCGATGTTGACGTTGTTCATGGTGTTTCGCGCACCGTTGCACAGAGAGAGAGTGACGGAAGCATAGCGAACGCGCGGTTTCGCAGCCTCGCACCTTCAAGATTCTCTTGCCGGCGTTGCCTTTTACGTTCAGCTTCGCAAGCGTCCATAGCGCCGTTTCGAAGGAGAGTGCAACGCTTGCCGGCGTTGCCGTTTACGTTCACCTTCGCGAGCGTCCATAGCACCGTTGCGAAGTAGAGTGCAACGAGAGCGAGCGCGCGCCGCATTATATACGAGCGCAGAGCTGTGGCGGAGAGGGAGAAACGGGAGAGGAGAAACGAAGCAGAGGCAGCCCTCACGCAGCCTCCTCCAAGCGAACTCCTCGCGCTCACGCTAGGAGAGGGGGGAGAGTTGGCGCATCTGCAGTATGAATACGGACGCCGCAGAACGGACACTGCCCCGAGCATTAGATGCTTTCTCATGTAAAAACTCTTGCAGTGTTATTTCGGCCCATACAAGGTCATCCGTTCAGTTCCTGAACTGGACTACGAAGTGGTCCCTTATAGTATCAGTACATAACAGCGACGCCGCGCATGACCAGAAGTGGTGCACGTTGTCCGTCTAAAGCCGTACAATGCGCGCTAAAGGACGCTCCCTGTCTGCATTTCTAGTTACTCTTTTTTGTGCGATCCCTGCTTATTTGCGTGTTCACCTCTGTAGATAGTCTTTTTAGCGTCCGGTCAATGCTATTAGGGGCGAAGCTCCTTCGGGTGTGTGTCTGTCCCTCCTCTGTAGTATGTAGTATAGAGGTGTGCGCCGCCGTGCCGCGCCGGCGCCGCCGCCTGTTTTTGGTCACGCCGGTCGCGCCGCCGCCAAAGTCCCAAGATAGCAATAATTGCGGCGCGCCGCCGTTAGTCCTCTCTTTTAATTCGAATGGGAAATCTGGAACCAAAATGCAGCACTTCACCGGAGCAGCTCTTCTCGATATGTCCATGTAATGAACTGTCCATTTCAGCGGGAGCTCGGCGAGAAGCGCGCCCCCTGTTTCCGGTTCTTGTTCTGCAGCGCCATCATGACATTACGAAGCTTTCAAACACTCTCGAAACAAATGTTACGGACGGAAGGCGCTTCAGTGCAACGAATGCAGCCCTCAGAGATCCGATTTTCGCTGCACATGTCTTCGGATCGTGTAAGCCGTCGATTTAGGTTTAATGCGGCCGCTCCTCTAACGCACCTGTAAGGTCGGTACGCATCCCCTGCATCGTTCTCAAACATCTGGAACACATTCATATGCAAATTCAGACTTCAAAAGTTCCTGTTTCTGTGGATTTCGTCCACTCCCTTCTTACGCTAGGAATGTGCTGGCGGGTTCGGTGCGGCGACGCGGTCAAGAGCGAGGTGACATCACGGCTCACCGCTTTTTCGAGTCGCTGAATGCGCTCTGCCGAAACGGACTGTGGACATCTCCTTTGGATGAACGCATCGAGAATAACTCCTCAGAAGTTGTAGTATCTTTTTCTTCTCCAGAAATATCACGAGTATTGCGTACGCTTAACGCTGCCGCGTCCTCCAGCCTTAAAGGGCGACGACCCAACTCGCTGGATAGCACATTCTTGGAGTCTTGGACCTAGTACACTGTGCATATATATATATATATATATATATGCACAGTGTGTATTAAGCAAAATGTGTATTACCGCACCGATATATATATATATATATATATATATATATATATATATATATATACATATATATATATATATATATATATATATATATATATATATATATATATATATCGGTGCGGTAATACACATTTTGCTTTCGTTCTTACTCGAGTAAATCGATAAATAAATATAGCAGAGAATGGCAAACTTAGAATATAGCTGAGCTAGTTGGTAGGTATTCATGTTAAGAAGACATGACATGGAAACCGGACATATGAGAAAGGTCGAGAGAGAGAACAAATATCTCTCACGTAGACCACTACTCGCACTTGAGTGATAGGTATGGCCTCTTATATGGGAATGTGCAGATAAATATTTGTGTGACATTCGGATCGGTCGCTGTGTGATTTTTCAGTTGTTGGCGGCGTTTCTGGTGTCTTGACTACTTTCCTGTGTCCGTGTTTGGACGCCCTGTTTTTATAAAGGGCCCCCAACAGCCTCTGAAATGACAACAAAAAACAAAAACAACGAACGCGTTATTCTCTCTTGGCGTTTCTTTTCTTTTGGTGCACTTTGTGATGCCAGAACAGTGATTCACGTGAAATCATCAGGGTCACATCAACATACTCTCGACTGGTCCATATACGAGAAATAACAGCTGTGAATTTTCTCCTATACTGCTTTGCTATGCAGCCGCCCATCCGCTCTTGCTTTTCTCGCGCGAATATTGTGCGCGATTAGCTGATTTCACTCCAATTGTGCGTTTGCGACCGCGCATGCAGAGATAACGGACTGTAGCCGACGACCGCGAAACCATGATAGTGTTCAACGCTTATTGCTGACATTGTACACGTGCTTTATGAAGAAATAAGTGGCGAGGAGATGTCTTCTGTAAGAAGGGTATTGAAGGCGAGAACAAACCCAATTTAAAAGGCGCCGGATTATATGATTGTTAGAACGGATGCACTCTTTCCAGCGGAGACGATGCAGCTTTCCAGGAAAAAGGCGAGCCCGCTTTGACGGCTTTTTGTATATTTTTTATTGCGTTAGCAATTGTATGCACAATCAGGACAGGTTTTCACCGTCGCCGTCATGTTCCGTATAGACTCTAAATCGATAACATTACTCCGCGCATTGTATGTCCTACCAGCGAGTTAAAGCTCGCTAGCTTTGGCAAGAAACATGGCTAAAGCAGAGATGAAACAAGGTGGCATCTCCGTCACACGGAATAACATCAACCCGCGTGCGAGGCCTGCCGTAGATTGCTCCTCAAGCAGAAGGAAAGGGCCCGCCCGTCATTTCCTGGGCGAAGGAGCAGGAAGGGTTGTCTGGGCAGGGGGACTCGAGCAGCAACTGTGAACTTTGACTATAAGGGAGCGGTCGAGAGCGCTGGCACGCGCGCTATTTCCGCAGACATCTCCCAGCGAACGGCTCGTATACCTTCTACGCGCTGTGAGCGCTGTGATCTCACTGCTTTGCGCTCGGACCACTGATGCGACAAACTGACCGAAAATCGCTTCTCTCCCGGGAGCGGCCGTATTGCCATTCGCCAGCGTTTTGTAGAGTTGAGATCGGAACAAAAAGAGTTAGCTGCTAGCCCTTGTTCATGTAACATTATGGCGTGTACTTATCGCACTCACTGCTTCACCCTCCCCCCCGCGCCGCGCCGGCCCGATGAACCCCGCGCCGTTTATGCGCCGCCGCCGGAGGTGGAAACTCCGGCGCGCCGCCGCCGGTGATTTTGGGTCCGGCGCACATGTCTAATGTAGTAGTTGTAGTAGGTAGCCACCTCTAGTTCTTGGAGTGTTCACTAGATGGCGCTGTCGTAGCCACCTGTAGTTCTCCGAAAGATCCCTAGATGGCGCGGAGGCGCTCGCTGCGTTGCAGATGCGTGCTCTAGTCCCCCCCCCCCCACCCTCTTTCGCCTCGCGAGGCCGACGCAGGCAGCGTCTGCTAGCGAGTTTCTTGACTGAAAAAACCGACAGCTCGCGCTGTACAACCGTTCACTGACCACCCCATATATATGGGTAATGGATTTTGACCTCCAAGGTAGTGCCTGTTTGAGATTTCTCCTGTGCGTGATTAAATAATAAAAATTCACAGCGTACATGTAAAACAAAGTGAGCTGCAAGTCGCCATGACTCTCATCGACCCTCTAGTATAAACGCGCCCGATCTCACGTCGTTGATGATGTACTGGGCAGAATTCACGGAAGATTCACATATGGCGCGTGTCATTGGTGGAAGGCAATCGTTCGATTTAGTGCGGCGACGTACGCTAGGGGGACCGTTGTAATGAAGAGACCACGTAAACCAACAGTACAAAAAATCACAGCATATCCATGGAGTGAATGATGATGAGTGGGCGAAGCTGCGGAGGTTCATCGGTAAACCGTGAATCTTCCGTGAATTCTGCCCAGTACATCATCACCGACGTGAGATCGGGCGCGTTTATACTAAAGGTTCGATGAGTTATGACGACTTGCAGCTCACTTTAATTTTACATGTACGCTGTGAATTTTCATTGTTTAGAAAACCATTGCTTTAGAAAACATCTGGCGTCTTTCGTTAAGCAGCTGGCGTCTTTTCGTTTTGCTTTAGAAACATCTGGCGTTCTTTCATTTTGCTTTTACAAAACATCTGGCGTCTTTCGTTGGTTTATTTCATCAATCAACGGCGTTTTGAACAAAATTTTTATTGTTTAATCACGCGCAGGAGAAATCTCACCAGGCACTACTTTGGAGGTAAACAATGGCTGCTAATAGGAATGAGAGACAAAAGAAGTCGGCTTTTAGCTGACACTTACACTTCTACTTCTACTAACGTTTCCTACTGGAACATGCCAATGGCTGCTAATGGGAAATGAGAGACAGAAGAATTTGGCTTTTAGTTAACGCGCACACTACGAATTTCTTATTGTTCAACAACGCACAGGAAATATCTCCCACCGGCACCACCTTGGAGGTCAAGATCTGGTACTAGCGTTACGACTGGTTACGCACTACGACTACTGCGACTACGAAGGACGAACGGGTGCCGCCTTAAGGAGCTTCGCCCCTAAAAAAGTTTCATGTTTAATATACGCACGGCGTTTCTCACGTGTTTACTTGATCATATACTGGGCGAATTGCTCGGAGTATTCACGGTTTACCGACAATTTCCTCCGGAGCTTCACCCCACTCATCATCATTCACCCCGTGGATATGCTGTGGATTTCTTTAGATGCGAAGCACCTTTTGATCTGAGCTGTCTCCGTCGTCGGTGGTGGCGTCAGCGCTCCACTGCGCATGCGCCTACTCTCTCTCCCACTCTCCTCCTTTACGCAGGTGTTCGGTCGCCTTTTCTCCTCTCCGCCCCCGCGCTGCAGCCGCGGTGCAGCTTCTCCTCCCACGTGATGCAGCCGCGCCGCAGCCAAATAAAGCCTGTAACCCACTCTCTCCTCTCGCTCCTCCATTTCATGTATATATAAGCGTGTGCGCTAGGTCGGCTTCCGTCATATTCTCGCTTCGCTCCCGTTCACATTAGTTGTAACGCCAACGTCGGAGCCACTCGTTCACTCGGCGCTAACGGAAAGCAACCCACAAACACAACGTAATGATAACACAAACACTAAATACAATCATCACACTAACGGAAACGCCGAGTGAACGTAGTGGAAACTTGGTGCGCGCCCCCAATGCTGCTTTGTATCTTCTTATGGTTGCCTTGAGTGGGATAATTTTGAGGACGGGAAAGTAATGCCGTGAAGCATTTTACTGTTTGTTTTGTGCATGACGGCAACCGCCGACCCGCAGCTTTACCGTCTAAGTTCGTGCTAAGAGGCGTGTCGCGATTTATCTGGAGTGATCGCGGCCACGCGCATTGCCTTCGAGATAGTTCCAGACCGTTGCCGAAAGTAGGGGCTGTTTCAGGAGCGTATCTCGCATGTTCCATGCCGCCTTTAAATTGAGCGCTGGTGACAGCAGCGGGCATTCCTGTTCGTTAACGATATCTGCGCACGTTGTTTGCTGCCACCGGAGAAGAGTTGTACAGCTTCTTTTAGTGGGCGCAAGTCAGCCTAATAAACGGATTCTCTTCTTTTCTTTTACAAGCCTTTCGGCCTCCTGTCTTCCGAACTACCGTCACTGCTACGCGACAATATAATTGAGGGACGCTGTAGTGGATAATAATTAACATTAATTGTTTGAGTTTAACGTCTTAAAACCAGGATTTGATTATGAGAGACACCGTATTGGAGGGCTTCGGAAAGTTTGACCATCTGGTGTTCTCTAACGTGCACTTAATTCTAAGTACACGGGCCTCAATCATTTTCGCCTCCATCAAAAATGCGGCCGGGCGCGGTAACGGGGGCTCCGGAAATTTCTGCCACCTCGTGTTCTTTAATGCGCACCTCAACGTAAGTAAACGGGCCTCAAACATTTTCGCCTCCATCGAAAATTTTGCCACCGCGTCCGGGATTCGATCCCGCGACATGTTGGGTCAGCATACGAGCGTCACAACCACTGGACCACACAGTGAAGAAGGTGGGAGCGGCAAGGGTGCAGGGGCGTAGGGAGAATTTTTTTCGGGGGGGGGGGGGGCACCTCGTTGAGTTGAAGTGGGGTCTGGGCAGGCAGATGTGGTCAAGTGTCATTTTGGACTCTGTATGCCATAGCAAAAAAATTTCGGGGGAGGGGGGCACGGGCTTGGTGTGCCCCCTCCTGTATACGCCACTGCAAGGGGGGGGGATAAAAATAATGTCAGCTAACGTTACCATTTGAAAGAAGGCCTTCGCCATATATATTATATGGATAATTTCTGAAGGGGATCTGTTGTCAAGGTTTGAGAAACATATCGACACTGATCTATAGACAATTTTACGTAAGAAAACTGGCGGTTCCCATCTAGGGCTGTTGAAGACGAATGTCTCTTTTTTTATTTTTGTATATCGCGATGTGAATTAGCAAGGTCGCGCAACGTCGAATGCACAAACCAAACCGTTTCCATGTGCATACGTCTACCGTATCAGTGTTTGTTTAGTTCTTAAATACACAAACAACCAAAGCTAAGAGCCCAATACGGGGACACCAAAACGCATCAGTAAAATAGTCTATTTAATAAACGAAACCTAGATGATGCCAATACTGAAGGATAGAGCTTTATATCGCGGTTAGGATTAAACGTATGGTGACCGCATGCGGTTTTTCACGAAAAAAATGCTTAGACCAGTCTCGCCTGTCTAGCTTATGAACATATGTATTGAAAATTAAAGGAAATATGGGACGAGGACAGTCATGTGCTTGCTGGGCCGCTGGCTAGACATACGCGGACCTCATGCTTCAGACTTTTGATTTAGTGGTGCGGGAATCTTACTGGAAGGCAACGTATTTGTGTGAATCATGTGCTGGTACTAACAGTAAGTGTGCATATATGTACAACTGGAAACGTAATTGGAGTTAGTACAGCATGTACAGATAAATTATCATTGACGGACGTGTGTGCCAGTTCAGTTACGTCATTAAGCTTGCGCATGCTGTCCTTGTTGCTGTATTTCATGGGTGTCAAACGTTAGTCTTGCCAATACATATATTTGTTTGACGACCCAAACATTTTCTCTCTAATACTAATTCTTTTAATGGTAAAGTAGCAGCATTGCTTAGAATGAGAGCTAACAGAGCTGGTTCGCAGGTATTCATGTTGCCCTGCCACGGTTGTCTAATGGTTATGGCGCTCGACTGCTGACCCGAAGGTCACGGGATCGAATCCCTGCCGCGGCGGCTGCATTTTCGGTGGAGGCGAAAATGTTTGAGGCCAGTGTACTTACATTTCTTCCTTTAAATGACGTTTAGTCCTTGAAGAAACTGTGACAGCGCCTTGAATTTCCTCCCTTGAAACTTGCATGAATCTGCCTTGCGTGTAGGACGCCAGGCAAGCTTTGTATAAGTGAAAGCGCAAGATCTATTTCATTCGTCCAGACTTAACAGCAAGCAACAAATTCGTGTATAGAACACGGAATCTCGTAGCATACACAACCATGGAAAACGAAATCGCTGACTGCAAAAGCCTGACGTTACGGGTAATTTTCGCAGCACAGTTTATTAGACATACACCTAAATAAATGAACTTCACAAACAGACAAGGGTATAACAAACGAGATCGGTTATTTTGATATCAGTGAGCAGTTTGATTGCGTGTACAACGCGCAAAGCCAATAGCACGTGATTTCTCATGCTCTCATTTAACGCTTGCTTTTATCGAGGCTATTTCGTCCAGGTGCATTTTTTGTCATCCCTGAGACCAATATTTCTAACTCACTGCCTAAAGAATACAAAGTGACATGTTGTAAAACAAACGCATTCAAAATGCCTTCGGAGCAGGCAGCCGCGGAGAGAAGCGAGCGCGGTTGCCGGCCAACAGCGACAGCAGCGTCACACCGCGAGAGGAGAAGGAAAGGGGACAGTTATCGCGCGTGGCTCGGGCGGAGCTTCTAAACTAAAGCTAATCTATTAACGTCGCGTTAGACAGCGCCCCCTAATGACGGTTCTCACGCGTTACGTGTAAAGTCCCTGAAAAAGATAGAGTAGCGCCAACTGCCTCCCTCCGCCGCTGCCTTCTCTCTTAGAAGCTGCAGCAGCGCCTCTAGGGTGTCCACCAGGAAACTATGGATTTTTCCCGCTGTAATGAAAACCTCTTTCTGCTGTTGTACCTGTTTTAGATGCGTAGCAGCTCTTTGACTAGCCTGTGTAACGCTGTCCGTCCGTCCGCACAAGCGCGAGGCAACGCGCTTCCCCCGGCGCAGGTTTTGGAATGGTGCCAAGTAGGTCACTCCGCAGCTGAGCGTTGACGTCACGCACCCCTCGCACGCTTCCCTCGCAGGTGCGCGCGTACGTCACTCTCTCCCTCACCCGCCGGAGCACCGCAGCTGCCGGCTCCAACGCCCGATCGCCTCCCGTGTCCGCGTTTCAAACAAACGTTTACACCAGTAAACGCTACACCGAGTTTCGCTTCAAACGAATCTTCCAGCGCTCACCGCAGCACCCGCGTTAGCGCCGTTCAACCCGTGACGCCACCCGTGCGCAACGCTGCTGCTTCGCATCCCATCAGCGTTCGCCTCGCGGAGATGGGCCAATTTTTTTGCTACCGCTGCAACAACAGATCGGCAGAGTGAAGCATGCAGAACCACCGTGCGAACAGACTCAAGCGCGGTCGACCACACACACTATGCGCCGATTATGTAATGAGCCCTCGGACGCAGACAAACAAGATGGCGCTTGCACGGCCTCCTTCATAGTCGGTCGCATCTCGCTTGAAAACTGGAGATAACTTAACGCTGCCGAGATTGCAGTGGCACTTTCATGAGTAGCGAGCCCTTTATTCATTTATTACGTACTGTACATTTTCACACTGTCGGACACCACGAATATACACCACTTGCTTCTGTATACATTAAATTGTCATATTTATCGTTATTTTTAACGCGTTCTTAATTTTGCGGATTTTTCGATTGCGCCGCATAGAACCGCAGTGCCCCCGGGCGCTCCAGTGGAAGAATTGCTCAAGGCCCTCCTTCCGGCCAAGTGTCATGCATCGCGAGCTTCGCGTCTCAACCAACTTCATTTGCAATTTAGAAAGCGCCAGAGAGAGGAGATACCTGTACACTGATACGAATGGCGCTAGTTTAGATATTTTTCGGGGACTATAACCCTGTGAATCGAAGTGATGCAAAGCATGCGGCGTGTACGATCCTCAAGTAAAGATATTTTTGTCATGACATGCCATTCGTGTCGCTCATGCACTCATGTCGCGCTATGCAATTTTTTGCACATATTAGGAAAAACATTTCTGCACATCTAAAGAAAAAAGAAATGAAAACAGCAACGCGCTTTGGGCGAGCAAACCGAGCACACGGTAGCAACCAACGCTCTTAACGTTGGACAGCAGCGGTAGCACCGCCAAAAAAGCAACAACATGGCGACACACGTTGACGCTGGTTCCTTGCGCCTCAAAATTATGAAGTCACCGTCGTGATCTGTGTGGCTCGTAAGTTCTAAACCAACGCTTGTGTTTGCGTTATATTTGCGTCCTGACACGTCAACAGCAATGTATCCGTGTTTAGTTTACACTGTTTCGCAGAATCATTTTCAAATTCTCGGGCTCAAGACTTAGCAGGCGTGGCTCAACAAGCAGCTAATGCCAATAATAAGGACGAAACGTACCTGATACTTGGTCCTCAGCGTGACATGACACAAAGCGATAGCTGTTTCCATCATTTATTCATTGTTGTCAGGAGAGTGGGCAAGTAGCGATCTCCAGTCCGGAGCGAAGCGGGCGATCGCGTGTGCATAGGAGCTGCCATGTTGGTTCGTCATCACAATTATCAGCTGTTACTGACACAATAAATAAATGATTACGACATGCATGCCAGTCTTGATTAGCGTATGATGTATTGCTGTGACGTAGCAAGCGCCAAACAAACGCACTTTTCTTAACCTTCTCCAGTTAAAATGCAACTAGAAATAGAACTATGTTTTACTGAGCAAGCATTTGGTTTGTTTACGGGTCATTCCATGCCAACTGTCCCAGTTTGGGCGCTCGACAAAAATCGATTTCTCTGAAAAAATCTGAGAAAATTACAGACATGTAGACATTAGTTCTACAGTATTTTCCCAAAATATTTTGAGCGGCAAATATTTTTCGGGCACGTGAGCGCCATTTGAACTTCTCGATATGGTGAAAAACCAGGTACGAAAAAAAATTCGCATAAATGGACCATTTCACGCATTCATTCGAAACTCGCTTTTTTGTGTTTTTAGAGCATTGCGTTTTTGTTATAGACAGTTGATTAGAGCAGCTTTATATTTTTCACTCCTTGGCGCGTAGGTAAAATTGAGTAAGTTTCTGCGTTTTCGGGAATTTTTTTGCAAAATAAGATTGTAGACCAAATACATCAATTATTTTTATAGAACTCTCCATAAAACGCACTATCTCCTAAAATTCTTGTTTTGCCTGTGTGCGGCGCACAGGTTCTAAAATACAATCCTGAACTTGGAAAAAACGCTACATTGGCCTATGTTCAGACGTCTGTGGCACCCTAAGGTGGTCCAAGAAAAAATAAGCAGAAAAGCGCATACGATTGAGAATCATAACACCTTTGTCCATAAAAAGTTTAATCGAAGTAGTTTTTGTTTTAGCCAAGAAAAATTTTTTTGAAGTTTAGTCCCATCATTGCATTATTTTGCTATGGGGGCAGTGCAAACCGACTGAATTTAGGGTGCCTGAATGGTTTCCCTCGCCCGCCCGCTCCGTATAGGGTGGGGACATTCCTTGAGGGGGTGCTCGCCGCCTCGACCGGTTTTTCCCGGCTGTCGCCGCCATTGCAGATCTCACTTCGCAAGGCGACGGGAGCGAGCAACGAGCTGTGGCCGCTTCCTTTTTCAGTAAATCAGTGACTGGCTGCTGCGTGCCCATGTGCACGAACAATTCCAGAAATGGTTGGAAGCTCTACCATTGTCCGACAGAGCCCAAAAGAAAGCTGCAATAGATCGTGAAGATTAAGCGAGACAAGTGGCAACCTACGAAGTCGTCGTGTGTATGCAGTGTGAGTGTCACGACATATGTCCTTTCTCCCCTCGAAAAATTTGATACGTATTTTTACACGTATGTATACGTGTCTGTGGGTCACTTTCTCGGTGCTGAAAAGGCAGCACTTCTAAGTTCTTTTTACAGCGAAAGCTGTTATGAGATCGTTTCACCGGCCGTTTTTGGCGCCGTAGTTGTCCGCCGCCACCGCCGGTGTCCGTAACCAATATCGCTCGAAATAAGAAAAAAAAAACGAAATAAGAAAAAGTATCCAGGATGGAACGGGGTTCGAACCTGGGCCCTCTGCGTGGGAGACCAGTGTTGTACCTCAGAGCCATGCCGGTGCTTGCAGCTGCTTTGCAAGAACAAGCTATACAGGCTTCATGTCCAGAAGGAACCACATTAACATATGTAATTTAGTGTAGTAGAAGAGTGAAATAACAACCACGCCCAACACAACGCGAATTCTGTAACTAGGCGTCACACAATGCGAATTGCGCAACGAGTGGGCTGTTAGATGCTTCCAACCCATTACAAGGGGCTCTGAAATAATTCTTCATCATCATCAGGCACAACACCATCAAAGTGAACCAACAGAGGCATTAGCCTTACATGTTTTTAGCGGGTACCACGGCTCTCCGTTGAATGACAAAAAATGGCATAGTGGCTGTTTCCCTATGTCACAGAAATTATGATGAGGTATAACGTAGTGGGTTCCTTGCAAGTGCACTTGCATTGGTTGTCAAGGAAGCCCATAAGCCCATCATCCATTTCCTCAGGGTCTCGATAAAGTTCTTCTCTTCTCTCTCTGTCTCTCTTTCTCACGTCAACGTATGTTATATTGCATGGTGGGAGAGTGAAATAGCGACCGGGCGTCACATAATGCGAATTACGAAACTGGTGAGCCGTTGAAAGCTTCCAACCCGTTACAAGGGCTGAGCCACAATTCTTCATCGTCATCAGTCGTCACGTAAACAAAGTGCACATACTGCCTTACATATGTGTAACCTCGCTTCTGCGCACAATGATGAATATGGCGTTGTAGGTGCTTCCCAACTTCACAAATATTGTGATTTGTAGCGTAGTGGATACCTTGCTAGTGTACTTGTATGATAGCCCCAAGAGAGTTTACAACGGGCTCTAGAAATGCCGCTCTTCCAGCTTTCGCTCTGACTGTGTTGCGCTTTTCGCGCAGGCCTCCGTGTTTTTTTTTTTTTTTTTTTTTTTTTGCGATCTCTAGACGAGCTGCGATGGAGAACAGGTGTTTGTAGGCCGCAGTATTTGAGGCTGTTGGCAATTTTTAGTCACTATAAACGAAATTGGCTGCTTGTTTGTAAACTGCGTATTCTTCCAAAAAAGGTTTTTTTGTTTTCGTTTATTGAAATTCGCAAAATTCATGGAAAGCTGTGTGGTACACTGTGCTTCTCACGTTATTTTTTTAATGCCAATCTAAGCACGAAAATTCATGGTTCACAGCAAACGTACAGGCTCACTTTAAACCAAGGAACTTCGAGCAGCACCGCGCTGACCGGTGGAAAAAGCTGAAGCCGCACGCTGTGCCAACGGTGTTCCCTTTCAGGGATGAGTTACTGTTTCATTGTGCAACCCAACAGGCAGCAACAGTACAAGGCTAGACTAAAATAGTTTCGAAGATTAAGATAAGACGTGGAGTTTCTCGTTTGTGGAGATTAGGAAAACTCAGGCTACTTGCAACCTATGATACTCCTAGAAGCCTGTCCAGGCCCCTAATTAGAGCTGACTGCCAACTGTAATACCTGCAGCTTGTGACGCTCCTTTTTTGTATTGCAGATTTGCCTCGCCAAAGAAAAGCGCCAAAGTATAGGGCAGGACCTGCTGTGTTGCCGGAAGCATGCCAAGAAACGCGCGATGACGATTCTACGGCCATTAATTGTACAAGGCTCGCAAGCGAACAGGTGGATACAGATTCACTGGCAGATACCGTTGATGCGTGGCGACCACTGAGCTGCAGTCCGCAGACGCCCGATTGAGGAGATGTACCACAAATTATGGAAGATCAACAAGTTTTGACCTCTGCCGATGCACCTGGCGGGGCATGCGAAAACAGCTAGGCAGCTAAATAAGCAGCTCTCCGGTATGGGCAGGAAATACACTCAACTTCATCAGGTCAATAAGAAAACCACCTCCACCATTCAAGCACTAAAAAAGCAGGTAAAAAATTTGGAAAGCTAAATGGAATTATTCGGACAGCGTTTGAAATTTCTCAATGATGACCAGCTGCAGGCTCTTGGGCGCCAGAGTAATAAGGGAAGCACTTGGTCCGCAGAAACGATCAAGCAGGCGCTTCAAATTAAGTTTTCGTGCGGAAAAACTGGTGACCGACCGATGTGGACGACTTTCTTTATAGTTTGCATCGTCAGCTTTTTCTTTCAGGTCACTTTAGCGTTTAATAAAGTATTTTGAGTTCATAGAGATTTCTCTTATTCGTGATAAAATATTGCCGCAAGTCTTATATTTCATGAGTTGAAGCTTCACCCACAAAGACTGTGGGCAACGCGCTGCGCAGGCCTCGCCGTGATGTGTAGGAAGCTTCGCGATTGTTTTGGAACAATCCGTTAAGATTGCGCGCCGCACGAGAATGTTCCAGCTTTGTCGAGAGATAACGCCGCCAACAGCGATATCGCTGGAAACTTCGATAGCACCTGTATAAAAGCCGACGCACTTCGCCGCTTGTCAGTTGATCGACGGACGACGCCCTGTTCGCCGCTATCATTGTACAGCGTGTATTGCTGTAGTTCTAGTTCTCATTTTCCCGGCCACAAGTTCGGCCAAATAAACAGTTTCATTCTGCAAACGCCGACTGCTTTCTTCGTCGACGTCACGACCACGTGACATCTGGTGGAGGTGCTGCTCGTTCATGTTCCGGACGCCCCCGACAAGCCTTGAACCCAGCCCACGTCGCGAAGAAGACACCGACACCATCAGCGGCAGTCGAGCCAGCCGCAGACTGGAAGGACTACCCCCACAATACGGACCCCTACCGGACAAGACCAGGATCACAACGAAGAAAACAGCCACAATGACAACCGCTGTGGCGCCTACAACGGTCGTCATGCATCAACCGAGGGAGCCGCCGACATTCCGCGGATCACCATGCGAGGATCCAGAAAGCTGGCTGGAGGCATACGACCGAGTCTCCACGTTCAACAACTGGGACTGCGACGAGAAGCTACGCCATGTCTACTTCGCCCTTCAAGATGGCGCAAGGACCTGGTTCGAGAATCGAGAGTTCACGCTAACATCATGGGACCTCTTCCGCACCGGATTTCTCAACACCTTCACGAGCGTCATCCGGAAAGACAGGGCTGAAACCCTTCTCGAGACCCGTGTACAGCTCCCCAATGAAAACGTCGGACTGTACACCGAAGAAATGACTCGACTATTCCGCCATGCCGATCCAGCCATGTCCGAAGAAAAGAAAGTTCGCTTCCTGATGCGGGGAGTGAAGGAAGAACTCTTCGCCGGACTTGTGCGCAACCCGCCGAAGACGGTCTCGGAATTCCTTTCAGAGGCCACCACAATCGAAAAGGCACTAGAAATCCGCACTAGGCAGTACAACCGCAGCATTCCTACGACGACCTACAGGGAGGTTCAGGCGCTGCAGTCTGATGACCTGCGTGACACCATCAGAGCGATTGTGCGGGAAGAGCTGCGCAAACTGTTACCTTCGCCGCAGCATCAAGTGCATTCAATCGCCGACGTTGTCCGCGAGGAAGTCCGGCAATCGCTTGGAATTCCCGAAGCACCGCAGGCTCAGCCGGAAGCAATGAGCTATGCTGCTGCAGCCCGACGTAACGCCCCACCCCCTCGCCCACGTCAAGACGCCGCGTCGCCGCAGCAGTTCCGCCGCCAGGCACCGCCGCCACCACCACCGACGCCATACCGCCCACCGACAGGACAACGCTGCGCCCCCCGAAAGACCGACGTTTGGCGCGCCCCTGACAACCGCCCGCTCTGCTGCCACTGCGGGGAGGCCGGCCACACGTACCGCCGATGCCAGTATCGACAGATGGGGCTACGCGGATTCGCCGTTAACGCGCCGCGCCCGCAGCCAGGCGAACGGCCTCGCGACATCGACTACTACCTCACCGGAACACAGTGGGAAGAACGACGAGCTTCCCACTCGCCGTCGCCCGGCCGCTACATGTCACCGCACCGCCGGCAGTACACTGGCCCAAACCGGGGCCGGTCGCCTATCCCGTATCCGGGAAACTAAGGGCAGCAACCGATGAAGGTGCGGTTGCTGTACGACGAAATGCCGAAGATCCTCCGCGGCCGCCGACGACGACAACGCGACGAGACCTTCAGAACACGACGCAAACCGGACGGAGCCCTCACAACGAAATTTCGCGGCCCGAAGAAAACCTGACGACGCAACGTCGAAACAGCGGGACCAATCGACGAAGCCGTGATCCGACGCCACGACCTAACCGCAACGCAAGGCGACGTACTAGCGACCTCGATGTTCTTATCGACGGCCACAGCGTCACAGCTCTCGTCGACACCGGAGCCGACTATTCCGTCGTCAGTGGGCCATTCGCCACCAAGCTGAAGAAAGTAAAGACCGCTTGGAGTGGACCCGAAATCCGGACAACTGGAGGCCACCTCATAACACCGATTGGTGTCTGCACGGCGAGAGTCACCATCAATAACCACACTTATCCTGCGAGCTTTGTAATCCTACAAAACTGCTCCAGGGATGTGATACACGGAATGGACTTCCTAAGTGACCACGGCGCCGTTATCGACCTGAGGTCTGAGTCGATAACACTAACCTCAGACAAAGCGCTCCCACCCCACGCGACGCCAGGGAACCATGCATTGATGGTGATAGAAGAGCAGGTGACCGTTCCGCCGCGCTCCAGTGTCATTATTTCCGTCAGCACCGAAAAACCTACGAACCTTGAAGGCGTAGTCGACGGCGATCAGCAACTACTCCTGAACCGTCAAATTTGCGTCGCAAGAGGTATCGCCGAGCGGCATGACGGTAAAGCAAAGGTACTGCTGACAAACTTCAGCCACGAATATAGGCACCTCAACATGGGTACGACGGTTGCCTACATCGACGAATGTGTAGCCGCCAGCGATGCTTTCGCCCTCTTCGATGCTGCCGAACCTGCTTCGACGAATAGAGGTCCCGAACCGGATTTTGACGTCAACCCGAGCCTTCCGAAGGTCAAGCAAGACCAGCTCAAAACCCTGCTCCTGCAATACAAGCACTGTTTCTCGTCGTCCTCGCGGGTCCGACAAACGCCCCTTGCTAAGCACCGCATTATAACAGAAGAAAATTCTCGACCACTCCGACAGAGCCCCTACAGAGTTTCGACGCGAGAACGTGAGGCCATAAAGAAACAAGTCGACGAAATGCTACGCGACGATATCATCCAGCCTTCAAAGAGTCCGTGGGCGTCACCCGTGGTATTAGTGAAGAAGAAGGACGGGACACTGCGCTTCTGCGTTGATTATCGGCGCCTGAATAAAATCACGAAGAAGGACGTGTACCCCCTCCCACGGATAGACGACACCCTGGATCGACTTCACAACGCAACGTACTTTTCGTCGATGGACCTCAAGACCGGCTATTGGCAGATCGAAGTAGATGAAAGAAACCGAGAAAAGACCGCTTTTATAACACCCGACGGCCTCTTTGAGTTCAAGGTCATGCCTTTCGGTCTTTGCGCGGCACCTGCGACGTTCCAGCGCGTCATGGACACCGTACTGGCTGGATTGAAGTGGCAGACGTGCCTTGTGTATTTGGACGACGTCGTCGTGTTTTCCTCGACCTTCGACGAGCATCTCCGGCGGCTTGAGGCAGTACTTCAAGCAATCAAGACCTCTGGACTGACCCTGAAGCCAGAAAAGTGCCGATTCGCATACGACGAGCTCCTGTTTCTCGGTCATGTGATCAGCAAGTCTGGAGTGCGCCCAGACCCGCGGAAAACAGCGGCCATCGCCGACTTCGCGCCTCCCACCGACAAGAAGGCCGTCCGCCGATTTCTCGGCTTATGCGCCTATTACAGACGCTTCGTCAAAAGCTTTTCACGCATCGCCGAACCACTGACGCTTCTCACGAAGACTAACCTGGAATTCAGGTGGGAACCGGAGCAAGTGCAAGCATTTGAGGAACTTAAACAACGCCTGCAGACGCCACCCATACTTGCGCATTTCGACGATTGCGCCGATACTGAAATACACACCGACGCAAGCAGCGTAGGACTCGGTGCCGTCCTTGTGCAAAAGACGGACGGGCTTGAAAGGGTTATCAGTTATGCTAGCCGGTCATTATCCAAGGCAGAAGCCAACTATTCCACAACAGAAAGGGAATGCCTCCCCATCATCTGGGCTACGTCAAAGTTTCGCCCCTACCTCTATGGCAGGCCCTTCAAAGTTGTCAGTGACCATCACGCCTTATGTTGGCTAGCTAACTTGAAGGACCCTTCAGGTCGTCTCGCACGATGGAGTCTGAGGCTTCAAGAATTCGACATTACCGTCGTGTACAAGTCCGGACGAAAACACTCTGACGCCGACTGCCTCTCTCGTGCCCCCGTCGACGCGCCGCCGCAAGACGACGACGATGACTGCTTCCTCGGAACTATAAGTGCCGACGACTTCGCCGAAAGGCAACGAGCCGACGCGGAACTGGGGGGCCTTATGGAGTACCTGCAGTGCAAGACCGCCGTTGTTCCGAAGGTATTCAAGCGAGGACTGTCGTCGTTTTTCTTACGGAACGGCGTTCTCCTGAAAAAGAACTTCTCGCCACTTCGAACGGACTATCTTCTTGTCGTGCCCTCATCAATGCGACCAGAAGTCCTCCAGGCCCTACACGAGGACCCGACGGCTGGACACCTCGGTGTTTCCCGCACGCTCGCCAGAATACAGGAAAAGTACTACTGGCCACGCCTTGCTGCCGACGTCGCCCACTACGTCAAGACTTGCCGAGATTGCCAGCGACGGAAGACACCGCCGACTAGGCCAGCGGGACTTCTGCAGCCAATCGAACCACCTCACCGGCCGTTCCAGCAAATCGGGATGGACCTACTGGGGCCGTTCCCGACGTCGACTTCCGGCAACAAGTGGATCGTCGTAGCAACTGACTACCTCACCCGCTACGCCGAGACAAAGGCATTGCCCAAAGGCAGTGCCGCGGAGGTAGCCAAGTTCTTCGTGGAGAACATCGTCTTGCGTCATGGCGCCCCAGAGGTCCTCATCACAGACAGAGGTACCGCCTTTACAGCGGACCTAACTCAGGCGATCTTAAAATACAGCGAGACGAGCCACCGCCGCACCACCGCCTACCACCCGCAGACCAATGGCCTCACCGAGCGTCTAAATGAGACCATCGCCGACATGCTCGCCATGTACGTCGACGTTGAGCACAAGACGTGGGACGCCGTCCTTCCGTACGTGACCTTCGCTTACAACACGGCCGTCCAAGAAACGACGCAGATGACGCCGTACAAGTTGGTCTACGGAAGGAGCCCGGCGACGACGCTCGACGCCATGCTACCCAACGTCACCGACGAAGAAAATGTCGACGACGCCGCTTACTTACAACGTGCCGAAGAAGCTCGACAGCTGGCCCGCCTGCGCATCAAGACCCAGCAGCACACCGACAGCCGTCGCTACAATCTTCGACGACGCTTCGTCTAGTACCAGCCCGGCGACCGTGTCTGGGTCTGGACGCCAATACGACGACGCGGACTAAGCGAGAAGCTTCTTCGACGATACTTCGGACCGTACAGGGTACTTCGACGTCTCGGCGCACAAGACTACGAGATTGTCCCCGACGGCATCACGAACTCTCAGAGGCGCCGAGCTCGACCCGAGGTCGTGCATGTGGTGCGCCTTAAACTGTACTATGCTCGTTAACGCACCTGAGGTCTCTAATGTTTGCTTTCTTTATTAGTTTTCTTTAGTATTGCATGTATTCATGTTCTGTTTTTAAGCATCGGGACGATGCTTTTTCAGAGGGGGGCATTGCCGCAAGTCTTATATTTCATGAGTTGAAGCTTCACCCACAAAGACTGTGGGCAACGCGCTGCGCAGGCCTCGCCGTGATGTGTAGGAAGCTTCGCGATTGTTTTGGAACAATCCGTTAAGATTGCGCGCCGCACGAGAATGTTCCAGCTTTGTCGAGATATAACGCCGCCAACAGCGATATCGCTGGAAAGTTCGATAGCACCTGTATAAAAGCCGACGCACTTCGCCGCTTGTCAGTTGATCGACGGACGACGCCCTGTTCGCCGCTATCATTGTACAGCGTGTATTGCTGTAGTTCTAGTTCTCATTTTCCCGGCCACAAGTTCGGCCAAATAAACAGTTTCATTCTGCAAACGCCGACTGCTTTCTTCGTCGACGTCACGACCACGTGACAATATCACATGCGCAGTAAAAGCAGCATTGTGATCTTTGAGCTGACTAATATTCTGATCTTTGAAAGATGGTTATTCCAAGTGAATATTGTTGTCGAAGCGATTCCGACACAGCGCCATGGAGGCGGGAATACGACAGGGATACCTCTGGACAGATTAGATCGCGCACTTATATATATATAAACGGTGTTGAAAAACGCAGCAGATCTATGGCAGCAACAACATCGTTATTACTCTATTTCATGTCGTATTCTCCAATAGATCAGTAAGAATCTTTTCTCTCAATATGGCCGCAAAAAAAACAACAATAACAACGAGAGATTCAGTCATGTGAACGCTGTTTCACGACATCCATCAGCTATAAAAGAAAAAAGAGCAATGTAACAAACTTGAATCTTCCTCCCTCAGATTTGTCAGAGCTACGAGGGCACGCATCATAGGTGCCGAAAGAAAGCAAGTTGAGGTAGCTTCCAAGCGCACAATGAGAACACTTCCGAGCGGCTGGCGCGCTGCACGGCCACAGAGGAGTGCGGTAAGCTTCGGTAACAGGAAATAGCATGCAAATACTGAATTAATGTAGATTTATCCTTCAAACAGTTTCCGAGCACAGATGCGCGTATTCAGACTGGTATCTATTGCACGAAATGCTCTTGGTTGCACAAAACTCTTGCTATACGCGCGCGCCAGTAGTGCGCTCAGTTGGGGGTGAGATATGTAATGGCGGACGCAGTAGCAGACGATGCGGTTGTCCCCACCCTGTACGGAGTGGGCGGGCGAGGGAAAACCATTCAGGCACCCTAACTGAATTTACTGCATAAAAAAAAGAGGTAAGGTATTTGTAGCACATAGTTTTCAGCTCCTATTGTTAGTACTTTATAATGTATGTTACATATCAAGGAGATGATAAACAGAGGTAAAAAGATAATAATATTGGCTTAGATGCCGGAATTCGCCAATAATGAATTGCGTTACTTATTTTACGCACATCGGAGGCGGCGGCGGTGGCGCCGGACAGCTACGCCACAGAAATAGGCTGTGGTTATCTCATAACAGCTGTAAAACAATGCATGTTACCAGACAGACAAATTCTACTTTAACCAAAACCTGCTGCCTGCAACCATCCAAATAAGGATGTGAAAAAATTGCTTGGCATGTCCCGTCCGTAGTGTCAGGGACGACGGACGGAATGCGTGAATAGGCGGCGCGTTGTCACATCATGTGCCGTTCGTTGCGGAATACTGTGATGAACTCCGTTTGGATCCGCTATAAATGACCACACTCACGCCTCCTTTCTCCGGTTTACATGAACTTTGAGACTTAACTTATTTTGACGCCAATTGATTCTCAGAGCCGCATGCAATAAGTGACGCGATTCATTATTGGGGAATTTCGGCATGTAAGCCAATGGTGTTGTTATATTTTTACCTCTGTTTATCATCTCCTTGATATGTAATATACATTATAAAGTACTAACAAAAGGAGCTGAAAACAATGTGCTGCGAATACACTACCTCTTTTTTTATGCAGTAAATTCAGTCGGTTTTCACTGCCCCCATAGCAAAATAATGCAATGGTGGGACTAAACTTCAAAAAAAGTTTTCTTGGCTAAAACAAAAACTACTTCGATTAAACATTTTGTGGACAAAGGTGTTATGATTCTCAATCGTATGCGCTTTTCTGCTTATTTTTTCTTGGACCACCTTAGGGTGCTACAGACGTCTGAACATAGGCCAATGTAGCGTTTTTTCCAAGTTCAGGATTTTATTTTAGAACCTGTGCGCCGCACAGAGGCAAAACAAGAATTTTCGGAGATAATACGTTTTATGGAGAGTTCTATAAAAATAATTGACGTATTTGGTCTGCAATCATATTCTGTGAAAAAATTCTTCAAAACGCAGCAATTTACTCATATTTACCTACGCGCCAAGGTGTGAAAAATATATAGCTACTCTAAGCAACTGTCCTATAATGAAAGCGCAATGCTCTAAAAACACCAAAAAGCAAGTTTCGAATGAATGCGTGAAACGGTCCATTTATAGCGAATTTTTCTTTCGTACCTGGTTTCCAACCATATTGGGAAGTTCAAATGGCGCTCACATGCCCGAAAAATTTTTGCCCCTCAAAACATTTTTGGAAAATACTGTTGAACTAATGTCTATATGTGTGTAATTTTCTCAGATTTTTTTCAGAGAAATTGATTTTTGTCGAGCGCCCCGACTGGGACAGTTGGCGTGGAATGACCCTTACACCTCGTAGCTTCCACCCTGCAGCAACCACCTTGTGAGATGGGTGGGCACGTCAGCTGGCCTTTGGTCAACACGGCCTCAAATCCGTTCATGTTCTTTGTACAGATTTTCCTTCTTGGCCTGACGGCGAGTGCCAGCGCAGATCAAGGCACAACATGCTTCACCATCGACGCTTCGACTTTTCAAGCCCATCATGCGCATGCGGAAATCTACGCCGAGGAAATATGGGCGGCAACACGTGGGACCTCGTCAAAGTCACCAGCACGGAGCTTAAATAGCCTGTCCCCGCCGCGGTACTTCAGTGGGCACGTCAGCTGGCCTTTGGTCAACACGGTCTCAAATCCGTTCATGTTCTTTGTACAGGTTAGTAAAACCACTTCAACATTTAAATCTAGCAATCCTTACTTGTTCCAGCTGACGTGCCCCGAGTGTATGCGTATTCTGTGTACCGTTGCTTGCAACTTCGTTTCCTCGTTGCTCATGCTCTGTGGCGATGTCGAGCTTAATCCGGGCCCGTCATCTGAGCAGATACTGAGCGAACTACTAAAAGGGCAGAAAGAGATAAAAACTAGGCTGGACGAAATCGAGTCCCGATTCAAAAAGTTTGAGGATTCGGCTTCGGCTATTGCTGATGTATGCTCCATTGCTCGAAACTTGGAAAAAAAGGTCGTTAGCTTAGAGCTCAAACTTGCTGATTTAGAAGACCGCAGCCGGCGTAATAACCTTCTTGTGTTCGGCGTCACAGAAAAACCAAACGAGACACATGCAGATCTTGAGGAATCTGTCCTAAAAAACGTCTTCTCGGAAACATTGGGCGTTCACGCCGACTCAGTAGAACGCATTAACAGGATCGGACGGAAGCGAACTGACAAAGTGCGGCCGGTGATCGTAAAATTTTACGATCATCGCGAGAAAGTAAATATCCTAAAGAACAGTTTCAAGCTAAAAAACAAAGGTATATCTGTCTCTGAAGACTTTTCCGTAACCACACGAAATAAGAGACGACAACTGTGGAAAAGTGCAACCGTTAACAAACAGAGTGGCCAAAAAGTCAAGCTCATATATGATAAACTTAAGATAGACAACGATATATTTGAATGGGATGAAGAGCGCAACGTGCGGGTACCGCTTCACCAACAGGATAAGCGTAGTTCATGAAATACGCCCGCGGACAATAAGCCATTCGTATGTATCCAGCTAAATGCACGTAGCATCGTAAATAAAGTGGCCGAACTGGAAGGCATCCTGCTTACACACAAACCACACATCGTATGCCTGACAGAAACATAGTTGCACACAGATATTAGGAGCGACGAAATAGTACCGCCCGGTTATAGAATGATCCGCAGAGACAGAAATTCTCGGGGTGGTGGTGTGGCAATTATTTTCCGTGAGTCACTGCATGTAACTAGGCTTCCTGACATTCCTGGTACTGAAAGCATAATGATTAAGCTTCACCTAACTGAGTTTTCGCTAATCATCGGAGCGTTTTATCGTCCGCCAAACAGCGACAGAACGTTTTTTGATACGTTGAACGAGTTCTTATGTTCTAGTGCTATTCCATCTTGTAACACTTTACTTGCTGGGGATTTCAATGTGCCTGCTATAAAGTGGGACAGCGAAATTCCCGAACCCCTGAGTACTACAGCGGAACCGTTTCTCGATCTAATCTTCTCCCACAATTTGACACAAGTAGTGATGGAACCTACTCGCATTCAAAATGACACGAAATCAATTTTAGATCTTTTCCTTGTAAGTAGAAGTCTGCTTTGCCACAAGCCCACCACGCATATCTATGACGGCATTTCTGATCATAGGATGATATTGTTAAACCTTACATGTGGTTCTTCTGCTCAGAAAAACAAAGATATGCACGTAGTTCCAAATTTCGGACGTGCCAATGATGTAGCGATAATAGACTTGTTGGACCACTCCTTCTCTGATTTCGTTGCGTTAAGTGACTCAACCGTTTGTGCCGTCGACGCATTATGGCGTTTTTTCAAGGGCGTTGTGCTGAAGTGTGTGAACGATTTTGTGCCAAAGATGACGAAACGAACACGAAATACTAGTCCTTGGATAAATAAAGAAATAATTCAGTTACAACGTAAAGCAAAAAGGTTAAGAAAGCGGACCAGGTTGTCCCCCTCGACTGCAAACAAAAACAAGCTTTCGTTGATACGTGCAGAGGTAAAGGACTGCATTAAGAAAAAAGTCACAGTTTCGCCGCAAGGGCGAAGCAATGAATGCGATAGCAAGAAAAGCGGCCCGCGATGGACGCGCTGCGACTACCGTGCGTCCATCACTACCCGGCAGCTACTAGACAGCTTTAATTTCACGTACGTAGGGACTCCTCATACGCAAACGTGAAAAGTACACATACGTTACGTGCACGACATCTGAAACGCTTTTAGCTGCACGCACGCGACGCGCGGTGAGAGCTACCACGTAGCTCGATCTGCTGAGAATCATGAACACTGCGGTAGTTTGTTCGAGCGCCCGCGCGAGCAGACAGCGGAAGGGCAAGGTTCTCGCTGCGCAAATATAAGAAGCGAGAGAGCTGGCCGACACCTTTAAGTGCGCCCGCGCTCCTAGCGCCATCTCGCTGGTAATGAAGAAACGCTTATAAGCGCCTCCGTCTCGGAGGTCTGCAAACGGTAAAGGGTGTGTATATAACGCTCGCCGTTAGCTGCCAGAGGGATGTACGCTTTGTGGAGTAGTGCTTAGCGCACCGCGCTGCGAATTCAGAGGTCGCTGGTTCGATTCCGCGCTTCGGAAGCATTTTTCTGGTTTATTTTTCTTTGGGATATTGATGTATATATACATACTTATACATATACGCAGCATGACGGCGGTGACGGCGACGGCAAAAATCAGCCGAGACTGTCCATATAATTGCTATCGCAATAAAACAAGGACTACTATTTCAGCGTGACAATGCGGAACTTCCTGCTCACGGCACCGGAAAAATTCTATCGGCACTTGGCTACTAAAAAAGAAACAACATACAAATTATGTATAAATGGCGAGACTATCACGTCACAATCAGAAATCGCATCAGCCTTTAATCAATTTTTTTCTTCTGTATTTACAAATGATGACTGCAGAACGCCTCACTTCATCGCACTATCCCAAAGTCAGCCCGTTGATAACGTTGTCGTATCCGAGCAGGGCGTTTTCTCGCTTTTGCTCAATATTGACACCAAAAAATGCTCAGGTACTGACGGCATACCCAATGCCTTCCTCGTCAGGTATGCCGAATGGTGCAGTAAATACCTGTGCATCATATTCAACCTATCCCTATCTAAAGCGGAGGTTCCTTTTGATTGGAAATGCAGCAAAATTGTACCGATTCCTAAAGCAGAAGATTCTTCATCAGTTTCGTCTTACAGGCCAATATCATTGCTGTGTGCATTTTCCAAGGTTCTTGAACATATTATTTTCAAACATCTTTCTACGTTTTTCGAACATAACAATATCATTGATAACAGGCAACATGGATTCAGAAAAGGATTTTCAACCGTGACTGCACTCGTGGAGCTAATTCACGATTTCTCAGCAGTTATTGATGAACAAAGCCAAATCGATGTTATCTTTCTCGACTTTGAAAAAGCGTTTGATCGCGTCTCACACCCTAAACTCCTTTCAAAGCTAAAACCTTTGTTAAATAATGATTCGCTCCTTGCATGGATCGAAGCTTATCTTTGTGGTCGAACCCAGCGTGTCAGAATTGATGATGTGTGCTCAGAACAAGTACTTGTTAAGTCGGGCATTCCACAAGGGTCCGTGCTGGGGCCCTTGTTCTTCTTAATATTTATTAATGATATAGTTAAGAACGTACCCGTTAAAATTAAGCTCTACGCTGATGACTGCATAATCTATCACCACATTCAGAGTCCTAGTGACCAGGCTCTACTGAGCAGCGCTTTAGCACAAGTTGCAGTGTGGTGCACGGATTGGCAAATGAAAATAAACGTAAAAAAATCAGTTGCGATGACCGTGACACGAAAACGACTACCATTAAGTTTTTCATATAGCATAGGCGGCAACACTCTCGCTGTTGTAAACAGATATAAATACCTCGGGGTTGCAATAATGTCGGATCTGAGATGGAATGAACATATATCGGAAGTTGTGAGGAGGGCAATGCGGAAACTTGGTTATTTACAAAGAAATTTGCGGCAATGCACACATGAGGTTAAATTAATCGCATATAAAACTTTGGTCCGCCCTGTGTTAGAATATGCATCGATAGTTTGGGACCCATACACTCAAGGCAACATAAACAAGATAGAATCTGTCCAAAAGAAAGCGGCTAGGTTTGTATATCGTTCTTATAGTTGGCGCACTTCTGCGAGTGCCTTGGTAAAGAAAGCAGGTCTAGAATGTCTACAAAAGAGGCGCCAACGTGACCGATTAAAATTTATGCACCTGCTATTCCATGATAAACTTGGTATACCTAAACACACGTACATAGAACCAGTGTCCAAGCGAGCCACCCAGTCCCACCATAATAAAAAAATAAAAGAATATTCTTGCCGCACAGAAACATTTGCAAACTCTTTTTTTCCGAGGACAATTCGAGAGTGGAACCGCCTTCCAGCCGGCGTTGTGGAATGTCCGACCACTGATTCTTTTGTACAAATTCTTCAGTTGTAATCGCTTTCACGATCATTCACGACCATTATAGTTTCGAACGCTGTCTATATGCCTTACACTAATTTTTATTTAGACCGCATTATAACCCCTTTTGTTTAACCCCTTTTAGTTGACGTGATATGGCTGTCGCGTCTCCGCTTTCTTTTTTTTTCTTTTTTTTCATCCTTACGTGAAAAGAAATACTGTCATATCTATTTGCAATCAGTTTTCGCCTACCAGTGCTTGAAAAGTTGCGTATACGGTTTTGTATCTTAATCTTCTGGAGCGCTGTTTCTTTTCTTGTTCTTGTGACACGACTGTTGTATCTTGATTTGTTCACTTCGTTTAGTGCTTGTTACTCCCACTCCTGCTTACAGCCTCAGTTAGAGGATAGCAGTACTCTATAAATAAATAAATAAATAAATAAATAAATAATAGACGCCCACGGGCACGGCAGTACAGTACGTACTGTTCAGCCTTATTGTTATCAGCAATAGTAGGCAACTGAAATACCGACCATGTACGCAAGACAACTCATGAAATGGGTCACTTATTTTACGTACTGCTTTCAGTCGCGGTTTGCTTTCAAGCTACTGCTCTTGTTGAAGACTTGCAGGTCGTCGGCGTCACCGTCAATGTGGCCATCGCGATGAGAGACCCACTTGCGCTGGTGGTACCACTTGCACACAACTTCGTTCTCAGTGATTGTATGCGGGCCAATGAACAAAATTCTTTCTGGTCGATGAGTACAGATCACCTCAAAAACACGCGCTTATGCTCGCTAACAAGCTTCCACGTGCACCCGTTGCAACCGAGCGACGCGATCGTTGTTTACTTGGGCAGGAAAACTTGAAATCGACACCAGGAAACCAAAAAACTCGGCATCGCAAACTTTCACGGGATAATCTTCGTTATTTTCAATACAACCAATCTTGTCGTCAGGTATAGCTCTTTGAAAGACGTGATCGGAGAAAATCACTGAGCAGGCACCGCCGGCACTATATTTTATAAAGGAACCTAATGAGAACCAACTGCGAGAAAATATATTTACACATAATGATATACCATTTTCGTATTTAATAATGCCTTACATCTACGAACTATATACGAAATATAAACGTATTATTCCAATATACTGCAGGAACGAACGCGTGAAACGGTGGTCCAACGTCCAACGTCACTAGGGAGGTCAGAAGGAAGTGGTGGCCAATTGCTCTAAGATGGGAGATAAGTACGAGCCGTTGCTGCAGCTTCCCTCAAAGTCGTCCAGGTCAATGTCGTACACCATGACGGGCGCAATGCCCATTCCATCATCGTAGGATCGTCTCATACGAGTGCTCACTGCGTGACGAGGAAGCAGTGTAGCAACCTGAAAAAATTATAAGACGCAATACACTGAGCGATAACAAAGACTCTCTAAGTTTTATTACGTTAGCAACTCTATGGACACTCGTGACACACTTTTGCCAACCCCGAAGGTTCCCTTTGTATACAGGTAAGTACATAAATATAAAGAAATTTTTCTCAGAATAATTGTCAGCGGCGCGCAGCGCGAAATCAAAACGCCGACCCTTCGCTCCGCAACGAGGCGCATTAGACAATACAGCCACGGACACGGATGTGCTCTTCTGTGAAAACGGCGAGCCATTTAAAAGCATTCATTAGGGTTGGCAATGCACGAGTCTCTGAGCTATTACAGTCGCAGAGGCTCGTTCACAAACTGCCCGCAAGGTGGCGCAAAGGGCACGGCCTTAGACAAACGACTCCGCCTCGGGTTCCTTTCTCTATGGCGCGGCTCGCGGGCCCTATCTTGAAAGTCATCTGCGAATCGACGAGCTCTCATGCACAAGCCAGCAGCGTTCCGATTGCGACTCGGTGTCATTGAAGAGCGCGGGAGCCCTGCTGTAAGTTCACGTAAACACGCCAACAGCCTTCCGTGGCACTGTATATGGAACATTTGCAACCTATAGCCACCATTTTCAGGTACCCGTGCGATGGCGTGCTCTGTGTATTACGTCGTGTGCATCTTATGTTTTACGAGCTAGATGACCCACCGACGGGAGACGCTTGTCATAAAAATTTGGCAGATACCACGCATTGTGAGAATCGATGTAATGCGAAGCAGCCAGCAAAGAGCTGCATACATCGCCTTGTTTGTCTTTGAGCCAAATGAAATCATTCATGCCATGGCATCTAGTCCACCATATATCGCATGTTTGCCATGCACGCATGCATGCACAATCTAGTATACACCATGTCAATGAAACGGATATTCTGGTATATACAATGCATGACCTGTCGTTTATGTTCATCAGGCGTTCGTGTCATGCCATACCAATTTTGGTATATATCCAGTTAACAAAATGGCCGGAAGCGCACCATGACAGTGGCATGTAAATCATACCGTACATGACATGCATAACATGATTCGCATGTTAAGACCTCTCATTTGTGTTCGTCATACAGTCACATCGCGCAATACCAATTTTGGTATATATCAAACGAGCGAAATGGCCGCGAGTGCACCATGAGTATGGAATGTAAATCATGCCATAGGTGACATGCATATCATGGTTTTTCATGTTACCACCTGTCACTAATGTTCATCATACAGTCACATCGCGCAATACCAGTTTTGGTGTATATCAAGCTAGCGAAACGGCCGCGAATGCACCATGAGCGTGGCATGTAAATCATGACACACATGACATGCATGTCATGGTTTTCATGTTACCACCTGTTATTCATGCCCTTCATAGTCACAACGCTATATACCAATTTTGGTGCATATCAATATAGCGAAACGGCCACGAGTGCGCCATGAGCATGGCATGGAAATCATGTCGTACATGTCATGCATGCCATAATTTTCATGTTAACGCCTATCATTTACGTTCGTGATACAGTCGCTTCGCGCAATACCAATTTTGGTGTATATCAAGCTAGCGAAACGGCCGCGAATGCACCATGAGCGCGGTATGTAAATCATGACAGACATGACATCATGTCACGGTTTTCATGTTACCACCTGTTATTCATGTTCGTCATACAGTCGAGGCGCGCAATACCACTTTTGGTATATATCGAGCTAGGAAAACGGCCGCGAATGTATCATGACTGTGGCTTGCAATTCATGTCGCACATGACCTGCATGTCATCATTTCCATGTTGCCACCTCTCATTTACGTTTGTCATGCAGTCGCGTCACGCAATACCAATTTTGGTGTATATCAAGCAAGCAAAACGGCCACGAGTGCGCCATGAGCATGGCATGTAAATCATGTCGTACATGTCATGCATGTCACGATTTTCATGTTACCACGTCTCATTTACGTCCGTCATACAGTCGCTGCGCGATATACCAATTTTGGTGTACATCAAGCTAGCGAACCGGCCGCGAATGCATCATGAGCGCGGCATGTAAATCACGACATACATGACATGCATGTCATGGTCTTCATCTTACCAACTGTTATTCATATTCTTCATACAGTTACTTCGCGCAATAACAATTTCGGTGTATATCAATCTATTGAAACGGCCGCTAGCGCACCATGAGCGTGGCATGTAAAGCAGGTCGTACATGACTTGCATGTCATGATTTTCATGTTACCAGCTCTCACTCACGTTCGTCATACGGACATGTCACGCAATACCAATTTTTGTGTATATCATGCAAGCGAAACGGCCGCGAATGCACCATGAGCGTGGCATGTAAATCATGACATACATGTTCCGGATGTCATGGTTTTCATGCTACCACCTGTTATGCATGTTCTTCATGCAGTCACATCGCACAATACCAATTTTGATGTATATCAATCTAGCGAAACGAACGCGAGTGCGCCATGAGCGTGGCATGTAAATCATGTCGTACATGACATGCTTGTCATGATTTTCATGTTACCACGTGGCAGATATGTTCGTCATACAGAAATGTCTCGTCGTACCAGTTTTCGTATGTATCCCTTCATTTAAACGGCCGCGAGCGCCCACAGACCATGTCATGTAAATCATGCTGCACATGACATGCGCGTCATGATTTGCATGTTAGGACCCGTCATTATGTTCGTCATGAATTCTTGTCACGCCGTACTAATTTTGGTGTAGATGAAATTAACGGAACGGCCGCAAGAGCCTAAGGCCGTGGAATGTAAATCATGCTGTTCATGACATGCGTGTCATGATTTTCATGATATGACCTGTCATTTATGTTCGTAATAAGGCCATGTTATGACACAACAATTTTGGTGTACATCCGATTAACGAAACGGCCAGGAGAGCACGAAGTCGTAGGCGGCTAGATAGATAGATAGATACGCTCAAAGTCGCAGAAGTTCGCTAAGAAATGCTTCGCATTTAAAAAAAGCCGGCAGATCCCACGCATTGTGGGAATCGATGTAATGCGAAGCAGCCAGCAAAGAGCTGCATACATCTTCTTGTATGTCATTGAGGAAAATGAGTGTCATGGTTTTTATGTTAACTCCTATTATTTATGTTCGTCACACAGTAACGGCGCGCAATACCAACTTTGGGGTCGATCAAGCTAGAGGAACGGCCGCCAGCGCCCCATGAGCGTGGCACGCAAGTCATGCTATACATGACGTACGTGTCATGACTTTCATGTTACCTCGTGTTATTATGTTCGTCACATTGTCACGTCGCGCAATACCAATTTCGGGGTACATCAAGCTAGCGAAACGGCCGCCAGCGCCCCATGAGCGTGGCACGTAAGTCATGCTGTACGTGACATGCGTGTCACGATTTTCATGTTAACTCGTGTTTTTATGTTCGCCACACAGTCACGTCGCGCAATACCAATTTCGGGGTACATCAAGCTAGCGAAACGGCCGCCAGCGCCCCATGAGCGTGGCACGTAACTCATGCTGTACGTGACATGCGTGTCACGATTTTCATGTTAACTCGTGTTTTTATGTTCGCCACACAGTCACGTCGCGCAATACCAATTTCGGGGTAGAGCAAGCTAGCGAAGCCGCCGCCAGCGCCCCAAGAGTGTGGCACGTAAGTCATGCTGTACATTACATGCGTGCCATGATTTTCATGTTAACTCGTGTTATTCATGTTCGTTACACAGTGACGTCACAAGACACCAATTTTGGTGTATATAAATCTAGCGAAACTGCCGTCAGCACCCCATGAGCGTGGCACGTAAGTCATGCTGTACGTGACATGCGTGTCATGATTTTCATGTTAACTCGTGTTTTTATGTTCGCCACACAGTCACGTCGCGCAATAACGATTTCGGGGTAGATCAAGCTAGCGAAGCCGCCGCCAGCGCCCCATGAGCGTGGCAGGTAAGTCATGTTGTGCATGTCATGCGAGTTATGATTGTCATGTTAACTCGTGTTTTTATGTTCCTCACACAGTCACGTCACAAGATACCAATTTTGGTGTATATAAATCTAGCGAAACCGCCGACAGCGCCCCATGAGCGTGGCATGTAAGTCATGCTGTACACGACATGCATGTCATGATTTTCATGTTAACTCGTGTTATTTGTGTTCGTTACACAGTCACGTCGCAAGATACCAATTTTGGTGTATATAAATCTAGCGAAACCGCCGCCAGCGCCCCATGAGCGTGGCACGTAAGTCATGCTGTACATGACATGCGTGTCATGATTGTCATGTTAACTCGTGTTTTAGGGGCGAAGCTCCTTATAGCGGCACCCGTTCGTCCCTCGTAGCGTAGTATGTAACCAGTCTTACGCTTTGACCTGCAAGGTGGTGCCGGTGGGAGATTTTTCCTGTGCGTTGTTGAACAATAAAAAATTCGCAGCGTTAGCTAAAAGCCGACTTCTTCTGTCTCTCATTCCCATTAGCAGCCATTCTTTACCTCCAAGGTAGTGCCTGGTGAGATTTCTCCTGTGCGTGATTAAACAATAAAAATTTTGTTCAAAACGCCGTTGATTGATGAAATAAACCAACAAAAGACGCCAGATGTTTTGTAAAAGCAAAACGAAAGAACGCCAGATGTTTCTAAAGCAAAACGAAAAGACGCCAGCTGCTTAACGAAAAGACGCCAGATGTTTTCTAAGCAATGGTTTTCTAAACAATGAAAATTCACAGCGTACATGTAAAATTAAAGTGCGCTGCAAGTCGTCATAACTCATCGAAACTTTAGTATAAACGCACCCGACCTCACGTCGGTGATGATGTACTGGGCAGAATTCACAGAAGATTCAGGGTTTACCGATGAACCTCCGCAGCTTCGTCCACTCATCATCATTCACTCCGTGGATATGCTGTGATTTTTATGTTCGTTACACAGTCACGTCGCAAGATACCAATTTTGGTGTATATAAATCTAGCGAAACCGCCGCCAGCGCCCCATGAGCGTGGCACTAAGTCATGCTGTACATGACATGCGTGTCATGATTGTCATGGTAACCCGTGTTTTTATGTTCGCCACACAGTCACGTCGCGCAATACCAATTTCGTGGTAGATCAAGCTAGCGAAACGGCCGCCAGCGCTCCATGAGCGTGGCACGTATGTCATTCTGTACATGACATCCGTGTCATGATTTTCATGTTAACTTGTGTTATTTGTGTTCGTTACACAGTCACGTCGCAAGATACCAATTTTGATGTATATAAATCTAGCGAGACCGCCGCAAGCGCCCCATGAGCGTGGCACGTAAGTCATGCTGTACATGGCATGCGTGTCATGATTGTCATGTTAACTCGTGTTTTTATGTTCGTCACAGTCACGTCGCGCAATACCAGTTTCGGAGTAGGTCAAGCTAGCGAAGCCGCCGCCAGCGCTCCATGAGCGTGGCATGTAAGTCATGCTGTACATGACATGCGTGTCATGATTTTCATGTTAACTCGTGTTATTTATGTTTCTTACACAGTCACGTCACAAGATACCAATTTATTATATATAAATCTAGCGAAACCGCCGCCAGCGCCCCATGAGCGTGGCACGTAAGTCATGCTGTACATGACATGCGTGTCATGATTTTCATGTTAACTCGTGTTATTTATGTTCGTTACACAGTGACGTCACAAGACACCAATTTTGGTGTATATAAATCTAGCGAAACTGCCGTCAGCGCCCCATGAGCATGGCACGTAAGTCATGCTGTACGTGACATGCGTGTCATGATTTTCATGTTAACTCGTGTTTTTATGTTCGTCACACAGTCACGTCACAAGATACCAATTTTGGTGTATATAAATCTAGCGAAACCGCCGACAGCGCCCCATGAGCGTGGCATGTAAGTCATGCTGTACACGACATGCGTGTCATGATTTTCATGTTAACTCGTGTTATTTGTGTTCGTTACACAGTCACGTCGCAAGATACCAATTTTGGTGTATATACATCTAGCGAAACCGCCGCCAGCGCCCCAGGAGCGTGGCACGTAAGTCATGCTGTACATGACATGCGTGTCATGATTGTCATGTTAACTCGTGTTTTAGGGGCGAAGCTCCTTATAGCGGCACCCGTTCTCTTCTGTCTCTCATTCCCATTAGCAGCCATTCTTTACCTCCAAGGTAGTGCCTGGTGAGATTTCTCCTGTGCGTGATTAAACAATAAAAACTTTGTTCAAAACGCCGTTGATTGATGAAATAAACCAACAAAAGACGCCAGATGTTTTGTAAAAGCAAAACGAAAGAACGCCAGGTGTTTCTAAAGCAAAACGAAAAGACGCCAGCTGCTTAACGAAAAGACGCCAGATGTTTTCTAAGCAATGGTTTTCTAAACAATGAAAATTCACAGCGTACATGTAAAATTAAAGTGCGCTGCAAGTCGTCATATCTCATCGAACCTTTAGTATAAACGCACCCGATCTCACGTCGGTGGTGATGTACTGGGCAGAATTCACAGAAGATTCACGGTTTACCGATGAACCTCCGCAGCTTCGCCCACTCATCATCATTCACTCCGTGGATATGCTGTGATTTTTATGTTCGTTACACAGTCACGTCGCAAGATACCAATTTTGGTGTATATAAATCTAGCGAAACCGCCGCCAGCGCCCCATGAGCGTGGCACTAAGTCATGCTGTACATGACATGCGTGTCATGATTGTCATGTTAACCCGTGTTTTTATGTTCGCCACACAGTCACGTCGCAAGATACCAATTTTGATGTATATAAATCTAGCGAGACCGCCGCAAGCGCCCCATGAGCGTGGCACGTAAGTCATGCTGTACATGGCATGCGTGTCATGATTGTCATGTTAACTCGTGTTTTTATGTTCGTCACAGTCACGTCGCGCAATACCAGTTTCGGAGTAGGTCAAGCTAGCGAAACCGCCGCCAGCGCCCCATGAGCGTGGCATGTAAGTCATGCTGTACGTGACATGCGTGTCATGATTTTCATGTTAACTCGTGCTATTTATGTTCCTTACACAGTCACGTCACAAGATACCAATTTTGGTGTATATAAATCTAGCGAAACCGCCGCCAGCGCCCCATGAGCGTGGCACGTAAGTCATGCTGTACATGACATGCGTGTCATGATTTTCATGTTAACTCGTGTTATTTATGTTTGTTACACAGTGACGTCACAAGACACCAATTTTGGTGTATATAAATCTAGCGAAACTGCCGTCAGCGCCCCATGAGCATGGCACGTAAGTCATGCTGTACGTGACATCCGTGTCATGATTTTCATGTTAACTCGTGTTTTTATGTTCGCCACACAGTCACGTCACAAGATACCAATTTTGGTGTATATAAATCTAGCGAAACTGCCGTCAGCGCCCCATGAGCATGGCACGTAAGTCATGCTGTACGTGACATGCGTGTCATGATTTTCATGTTAACTCGTGTTTTTATGTTCGTCACACATTCACGTCGCGCAATACCAATTTCGTGGTAGATCAAGCTAGCGAAATGGCCGCCAGCGCTCCATGAGCGTGGCACGGAAGTCATGCTGTACATGACATGCGTGTCATGATATTCATGTTAACTCGAGTTTTTATGTTCGTCACACAGTCACGTCGCGCAATACCAATTTCGGGGTAGATCAAGCTAGCGAAGCCGCCGCCAGCGCCCCATGAGCGTGGCACGTAAGTCATGCTGTGCATGTCATGCGAGTCATGATTGTCATGTTAAGTCGTGTTTTTATGTTCGTCACACAGTCACGTCACAAGATGCCAGTTTCGGTGTATATAAATCTAACGAAACCGCCGCCAGCGCCCCATGAGCGTGGCACGTAAGTCATGCTGTACATGACATGTGAGTCATGATTGTCATGTTAACTCGTGTTTTTATGTTCGTCACACAGTCACGTCACAAGATACGAATTTTGGTGTATAATTCTAGCGAAACCGCCGCCAGCGCCCCATGAGCGTGG
Source organism: Rhipicephalus sanguineus (assembly GCF_013339695.2). NCBI lineage: Eukaryota > Metazoa > Arthropoda > Arachnida > Ixodida > Ixodidae > Rhipicephalus > Rhipicephalus sanguineus. The sequence goes on from NC_051179.1 coordinate 162,093,554, forward strand.
CACGTAAGTCATGCTGTACATGACATGCGTGTCGTGATTTTCATGTTAACTCGTGTTATTTATGTTCCTCACACGGTGACGTCGCAAGATACCAATTTTGGTGTATATCAAACTAGCGAAACGGCCGCCAGCGCACCATGAGCGTAGCATGTAAATCATGCTGTACATGACATGCGTGTCATGATTTTCATGTTATGACTTGTCATTTATGTTCGTCATACAGTCATGTTACGCCATACCAATTTTAGTGCACATTCGATGAACCAAGCGACGAGGAGAGCACTAAGTCGTAGGCGGCTAGATAGATAGATAGATAGATAGATAGATAGATAGATAGATAGATAGATAGATAGATAGATAGATAGATAGATAGATAGATAGATAGATAGATAGATAGATAGATAGATAGATAGATAGATACGCTCAAAGTCGCAGAAGTTCGCTAAGAAACGCTTCGCATTCAAAACTCCATTCCACACACGGCTTGTGATCATCAAGTGTTTCCGCTTGGGTGCTGGCGACGCCGCAATACACCTCCTTACTTAGCAAGCTCGTGTTTACTACACTTCACATTGGTCCTGTGAGCATAGCGCTAGATCGTATGAGATTCTAATTTGTCGCTATCACATATATTCCTTCTCCCATGCGGCGCAACAGGAATTTTCAATTAATAATGAATGGTTGCATTTTGCATGCAAAATGCATGCAAACACGAACACATTGAAATCCCTGACGTCACACTGGCATGAACGTGCAAACATTTCGGCGCACATGAAAACAATGATACTTTCGCCTTCATGAGGCAAGCCGTATTGGGGGATTGCGGATGAATTTATGACACCTGGGCTCTTTCTGGGGCACCGAAGTACAGACGTACGGGTGTTCTTGAATTTCGACCTCGTTGAAATGCGGTTGCCCTGACCGGCAATCGAGCCGGTGTCCTCGAGCTTACAAGCGCTACACCTCACCTGCTAAGCTCCAATGGCGGATGCCTGTCAAGTCCTTTGGCACAAATTGTTAATGTGCTGTTTGAGTACTTAATGTATTGGTAAGAACAACACTGACAAGCCAATAGCGCCCTTAAAAGGACAAGAAAAGGAATACTCATTGTTCCCGTATTAGTACATTGCTCTTTTACAGTACCAAAAGAACAACTCTTGCTACGAAAAACGCTCTGTAAGCGAGAAAACACGGGAGAATATTATCAATGTGGCGACTACACCTTCGAGTTCCCGCAGCTCTTTGCTGTGACGTCATTGGTATTCACGGTGTCTACTGAGATCTACATTTCTCTTACTATGTGAAAATGAAGTACATTGTCGTCAGAAGGGGCCACATTGAACGTGCCAAGCTACAGCGAATTTCCTTGAGCTGATGTGGCGAGAACACGAACACATTGAAATCCCTGACGTCACGCTGGCATGAACGTGCAAACATTTCGGCGCATATGAAAAAAATGATACTTTCGCCTTCATTTCCTATTTTATTAGTAAACCTGTTGTGGCGTAATTAGAGACAATTGAATTCGCAAAGAATAATTTATGACTATAATCTAATTCATTGTTCAACTTTAGAGGAGCTTCCATAAATATCAACAATAGGTTTTCGTAGCACGAGCACCGAGTAAAATTCTTGTTTATCCTCTGAGCAGTTCTGGTCGAACTGTTACTGTCGATTTCCCCAATATTCACGAAGAGTATTTCACAAAGTACAAATCAGTCGTTCTAGTCCAAGTTAAGGACTATATTTGCTCCATATGATAATCGAGCATACATTGAATAAAGGTAAATTATCTGTCACGATAATTAATGAAAATTACCGGTTCAGTTCATCGAAATTTGTGAGTAGATGGTATCATTGCGACACCTGGTGGAGTGGACCTGAACCACGCACCTCTTGCCATGGCCGGGCCAGGCCGCACGCGCGCTCGCTTCTTACGGCCTTCGCATCGAGTGTAGTAGATGCCTCTCGCCGCTGCTTTGAGGGGGGTGCTGCGACCCTGACCCTCCTAGGGTGCTCTAGACCCTCCTCCGCCGATCCGCGCACGCGCGCAACGCTGACACATGAGTTCGGGCGCGCTTCTTCACTCACCGCGCGTTGAAAAACAAGTTGCCTAATCCTTGAAGGCGCACAAATTCTTTAGTTTGACTTCTTATCTGCACAATGTGCATCGAGCTTAAGCTTATCGAAAAACGTATAAATGCAAGGGCCGGGAGTACAGCTCTCCGCCATCAAACGTGTAGACATTCTGAGGTCTAGAAATAAATATTAATTGCTCGTAAACACTCGCAATCGTTGAGCACTTTTAAGTGAAATCTTTGCCGGACTTCACAAATGTCTTGTTCACAACCTAAAATGCTTCCTGGTCGGCCTGTGTGCGTAGGTGGAAGGCTTGTCGTGTGCGTCAGTCAGTTGGTTTGTGTGATTGAGGAGGATAATTCTTAGGAATTTTTCGGCTATGAGATCTGCGGATCGTCGGGAGTGGCTGTCGTCAACGCCTTCAGGGCTGCTTAAGATGGGAGCGCGTTGCAAGTAGGGCTGGACTGCTGTTTCCAAAACTTCTAGCACATTCCTGCGTGGCAGCTTTTCAGAGACCATATCGAAATAGACCGCTATATTGTCCAAAAGAGCTAGAAACTCAGGCCTCGGGTAGTGTAGTTCGCTCCTGCCTTGTGCTCGCAGTAGCTTGTACAGCTGATGCTGCCTGTTGTTGGTCGTCAGCAGCGCAGCGCATGTCACATCCGAGGTCTGTAATAAGCTTGGCGATGTAACCGACGAGCTATGCCAAGCCGGAGAAGGTGACAGATGGAGACGGACAAGCCTTGTACTCCAACAAAGACCTCAGGTCTTTATCAAATATCTTCGATAACATCGCGGCCTCTTCCTCAACTTCCACATCTGATTATTTGATTTCCTTCGGTCTTCCGATGTTCAACTTAACGATGTGGTCCAGAGCATCGGTGACGGCTCTAGCATCCTGCATGTCATTCCCGCCGCACATTGACCGCACCCTTCCGAAGACTGCTTCGATGGGGTCGCTGTTCAATTTCTTTGTCAGGACATAACTGACGTTTTGCTCCCGAAGGAATTCTGTTGTTTTCACCGTCGACCTTGTTGTAAAAAGCAAGGCTTCGTACGTCTCGTCCGTGAAGCCAGCACTCACTGATCCAATGGAACTCTTGTGTATTTTTTCCACATATGAGATAAACTCATCCTCCGGCCACAGTAGGCGATTGTCATCGCTCCTAAATATGGGTAGCTTTGTGGCCGCTTCCATTGAACGAAGTGTCATGGATGTCAAACCATTTCTTCATGGACTTCATGAAGAAAACGGTGAAACTTGCTTCCTCGAAATCTCTGGCATCACCTGTGGAATTTTGCTGAAGGTGCTCTACGGCTGCAGACATTTGAGGGGCGAAAAGTTGAACTGCTCGCAGCACATTGATTTTTTCCAAATTGGAAGGGTAGACATGCTTCCTCGTCAAATTTCGGGCCATCCGACTTCGTGGAATCATTAGTGTGCGTGTGTATATGTGTGCGTGCGTATTTGTGTGAACGTGCGCATTTGTGTGCTCGGACCTGTGGCCGGGAAAACGAGAGCAAAAAGCGCAGGAAGGACGAGACACACGGAGAAGCGCGAGCGACCAGGAGAGTCTGCGAAGTGCGGGCGATTTGAGCGGTTGTGCGTTTGAGCGGTGCGATTTGAGCGAATATGCGTATGCGACATTGTGTTATAAGTTTTGCGTTGTAAACAAGTTGTTGATAATTAAATGTAAACTTCTTTTTCATTTTTAACTGTGTGTCGTACGTTGCGTTTCCTATTGCGTCTTATTTTACGGCCCAGCCATCCTGACGCTAACAAAAGGAACGCAAAAGAGCTTGGGGTCCCCGGAATTAATGTTTACAGGTGGTGTTAACACCTTGACAATGCACACCACCACTCTCAGGGCGTGCCGTCCGAAGGGGTTATTCGGCAGCAAGAGTATAGCTCTTCTGTTTTTTTTACTTTCTTTCTCCCTATGAGCAGTTATTTTCAACCATTCGAGATACAACTCACGCACGAGTTTCAAAGAGCTGTCAAGCTGCAGACCGCAGCTTTTAGCCCTGAAAATCACTCCAAATGTATTTGGAAAACTAAAGAAATAGAAAATAGCTAGCAAAGGGAAGGCGTGCTCGTCATTTCTGTAAGCGACCTCTCTTAATTGCGGCTTGGTTGTCCAAAGAGACCAGGGGCCAAAGGTATTTGGTGCTCTCTGCTTGCAGAACGGGCGCAGCGTTGTTTATCTCTCTTCCTGATCGATGCCAGTGCTTTATGCCTCCTGCATTATGCCTCGTTAGCAGATTCTTCCGCAGTTTTACTGAGTTTCAGCTTGTATTATCCACATGCTCGAGCACATGCATACCTACGTTATGCGGCGAGTCGTCTGATAACATTAGTTTTTTTAAAAGAGACGATCCTCCCTCTACCCCCGACTTCTTGAATAATCCCCCTCCCCCTCTCTGTCCAGAACCCCTATTCCGCGGTTTTACATCGAGCAACGCTCTTGTGCCGTGTGCGCGGCGCAGGAGATGCAAGGTCAGGGTCGCAGCGCCCCTACCGCCGACGGCCGGTGAAACATACTGAGAAACTCTCTCATTGCTTTCGCGACGGGTGAGAAGGCCGTAAGGAAAAGCGCGCGTGCGGTCTAGCCCGGCCGTGCTCTTGCTAAATGGCCCCTATGATCCACTTCAGGAGCGCGCGAAACAGAAAGCTGCCCAAAGGAACACACCGGAACACACGAATGCCGGCGTTCGAATGCCGCTACCGGGCACCCAAGTCAAATATTAGCGTCGCCTCCAGAGTAATGCATTTTTCAGAGAGCGCAAAGGCGGAAGCTGAAGTAAAATAAGACGACAAGACGAGGCGCTAAATTAACTACTGAAGGGTTGTTATTTGTTGGAAATCAAAAATACACAAAAACGAACACAGACGCTTTCCTCCTGTGAACCATTGTGTGAAAAAACGATGTCCAAGAAGAGTGACTTCGCAATCCATTAGACTGATTAATGAAGCTGACGTCTAAGAATCATGTTTTTTGTTCATATGGATTAACATCAGTTTATTTTTTCATAATTTTACTTACAACCACAAGTACGACAGTAGGAAGACAGATACGATGAGGGTAACCATTTATGTTGTCATTTTGCTCATCCAACCTTTCATTGAGGCATGCTATAGCGTGGTCGATATATTAATAATGTAATTGGTTGCAGTAATTGTCGTTGTTCTGCTACAAGCTCAAACGTAGAATAGCACTTTTACTCTATTTCACATGATAACCTAATGTTGTGTGTAAAACACTCCATCATATTCCGCTGGGCAGCGAAGGATTTCACTTTTCCCAAGAACATCAGTGCTTCTTCAGCAGAAATTATAAGGCACTTGGTTGCAAAATAAATCCAGTTGTAAGTCAGCGCCCGTTTGTGTTGTGTGTTCTTGTCCATTGTCTCAGTTGCGCTGTGCCTTCCCATTACTCCATCACCGACTTAAATTGTTAAAGTTGTTTTGAAAACAATTGTGGTGTCACTGCGAAAGCGTTCTTGAGACTTTTGTTTTTACCCTAAAGACATGTTTCTTACCTCAGAAGGTACCCTGAACAGTGAATACCACTTGTACGAACGTCAGTTGAACTAACTAGTCGGTTATACGAACGTTTCTAAATCCCCCGCCTAAGTGCCGTAGGACCCAATGCCAGCGCATTTCAGTTTTACGAAATTAGTGCAGAGCGCATTTCAGTTCTACGAATATATTTTGCGGCATCATCCAATGCCACTCACGTCATATTGATCGGAAGTTGCCTGAATGACTGGGTACAGACAGCGCTTTGCGTTTTGAGGACTATGTCGCCTGTGGCTCTCGCATTGAGACATGCGTCACTCTGTCCGCAGAAGAGATTGTAGCGAGTGACCTAGCACAGGAAGAGGAAGGGGATGAGGAAGAATTAACCCTTGTAGAGAAAGCACCAAGAATTTCTGCTGAAGAAGCACTGATGTTCTTGGGAAAAGTGAAATCCTTCGCTGCCCAGCGGAATATTTTGCTGGAGAAGGTTTATGATAGCTTGGACACAGTAACTCAATTCATGACCACTGCACTCCTAAGTGCACAAGTGCAGCGAAGGATTACTGCGTTCTTTAAAACATGGTAAAAAGCAGAAATTCACATTCAAATGGGCAGCACCGCAAATAAAATGGTTCAAATTTAATTTCAACAGCCAATGTTTTCTTCAGCTCCCGACCAGTTCCAACGTAGCTATTTCAGTTCAGCGAAGTTTTTCCTGGGGTCCCCTGCAGTTCATTCAGGTGAGGCTTAACTGTATACCCATACGTACGGTATATACATTGGTTCTAGAGTGGCGTCTCTTTTGAGTAATGTATTCCTGTCGGCTGTGGATGACAATGTACGAAGTGAGGTGCAAGGCTTTCTGATTGCAATTTCTCGCTACTTTAAAGATTTTTGTCATTTAGCTACCTAATCACAGCTCTTTTCTTATGACGAAACCTTGAATGTTTTGAAAAAATAATCTTTAGGTCTAACATTCAAATCTGAGTTGCCGAAGAATGGCTGAATTGCCCCTCCACGGTGGTCGAGTGGTTATGGCGCTCGACTGCTGACCCGAAGGTCGTGGGATCGAATGTAGGCCGCGGCGGCTGCATTTTCGATGGAGGCAAAAATGTTTGAGGCGCGTGTACTTAGATTTGGGCGCACGTTAAAGAACCCCAGGCGGTCGAAATTTCCGGAGCCCTCCACTACGGCGTCTCTCATAATCATATTGTGGTTTTGGGACGTTAAACCCCAGATATTATTATTATTATTATTAAGAATGGCTGAATTCAGCGTTTAGGTAAAGATACCTATTTTGCACTTCAGCATGGTTGCTAGTGCTGTCTCACGAGATCAACAAAAATTACTGCTGAGGTATACTGCTCAGTCCACCGTAATATTGTGAATAACGGTAGTGTCGTATAGAGGGGCGTTCATTAAAGATTTCCCCTGACTGACTAATTTATTGCAGGATGCCGAAACTGCGCCTGTGTAATGACATAAGTCACTGTAGGTCACGTGCCAATTTGCAACTCTAAACTAGTAACGGTCTTTCTTTTAGAGGTGCTGAAGTGGTGTGAGGTGAGATAATGGATGCAGTGGAATACAGAGCAGCCGTCATGTTACCGTACTTGAAAGGCCGCACTCCAAGGGAGACGTTCGATGAGATAAAAGAGGTTTATGGGGAGGATTCCCTATCATATGATGCAGTGAATAACTGGCATCGCCAATTCAAAAACGGTCTGATTTCCGTGGAAGCGGCTCCGATTGCAGGGCGACCCCACTACGCTGTCGATGAACACGCCATCCAGCAAGTGGAGGCCGCCATTTTGGAAAATAGCCGCGTTAGCGTTCGAGACCTAGCCCAACATGTCAAGATTAGTGTGATGTCCATGTAAAAAATCATTCAGGACCATCTTCATATGCGTAAGGTATCCGATCGCTGGGTTCGCCGGCTGCTCAAACCTTTTCAAAAGCAGGAACGAGTCGAATGCTCCCAGGCTCTTTTGACCATGTGCCATGGAAACCAGCAGGACTTTTTCAACAGACTGATTACACAGTATGAATGCTGGGTCCATCACTATGATCCGGAAACTAAAGTCCAGTCGATGCAATTGAAGCACTTGGACTCACCGCCTCCAAAGAAGGCAGGCACCCAGACCTCGGCGGGCAAGGTCATGCTCACAGTCTTTTGGGACCAGCACGGAGTAGTCTTGATGGATTTCCTAGCAAAGGGTGCCACGATTACTGGATTCCGCATACCGCATTCCCCTTATTCACCCGACCTCGCACCGTCGGACTTCCACCTCGTTCCAACATTGAAGTCATATTTGAAGAGCAAGCATTTTCCAGATGATGAGACTCTGATTTCTGAAGTTACAACATAGATTTTGCAGCAACCTGTCGACTTCTACAAGCGAGGTGTTTACAGTTGCATAAAAAGATGGGGGAAGTGTGTGTCCCTGGGTGGCATCTATGTAGAGAAGTGCTAATAAATCTGCAAAGTTTCGTTGCTCTCCGTCCACAGGAAGTGGGTCAGGGGAAATCTTTATTGAACGCCCCTCGTACGTCCTGAACTGTCCTGATGAAATGGTGCCACTGGAAAATGACGCAGAGCTTCCAGGAATAAGTATCTCGCTTAAAACATAATGACTTCCCAGTTCCTACTTCATGTGGTTCTTACAGACAGCGAAAAATCTACGAAGCTCTTAGCATCTCGAATCTAAGCACGCTCAAGCACTAAGCAAAGGAATCTACCAACTGTACTATATGTGCACTGCCTTTCCTTTCGCCTTGAGAAGATTACTAGGGATGTTGATGTAAACTGTTGTTTATTTCTGCTGTGCTAAGGGAACTACCGTAACTGCTTTGTTATTTATGATTTCTGAGTTTTTTGCAGCATTCCACTGTGTCCTGGAAAGAAGTATACTGGCAAGACTAGCGCACACCTTAATCAAAGGTTGCATCAGCAGAATAGCAGTTTAAAGGCTACCCCCTCATACCACCTGTCTTCTCATTGTCGTACTTATGATTGTAAGCCACTTTTCAGAAAAAAAAACAATGCCATTTCAGGCACCCGGAAAAAACGCACAAGCACTCATCGGGGCATTCCGAATTAACAAAACTCATGCTTCTTGCATCTCATTTCCACCCGTCAGCCTAATGAATTGTGAAATCACCATTATTGAACATATTGTCACTCAACCACCTAAACCACCTCCGATCACTTTTAACATTTCAAGTAAACGCACGCATCGAGTTCACAATGCTGCCACGATCAAAAGTGCCAAACGCGGCTGCGCTACGAGCCGCGGGCGCTCCGCAAGAAACAATCCCTTCTCCTCTCCGGGCCTTTCGGCAATCCTCAGCCCCTCAGCGTTCACCGTGATGTAAACATTGTCATCTGCTCAAGTCATACACCAAAGGAACCTGTTTGTCTGCACATGCTCGCCTCTCTTCCTCCTCGCACGGTGAGTAGGAGCACTCGGTCAGGAGGAGGGTCGAGCCGACGAACGCAGCTTCGCGAAGGAAAGAGCGAAGCGAGCGAGGGCGTCTTCTGTATGACCAAACGCGCGTCACTCACCGTTTCGAAAAATTCTCACGGCCGCGTGTTCGTTGTAGACTCGTGCACTACCGCAATGCCACAAATAAATTTCGACATCTGGGTGGATAAGGGACCCTTTAATGGCGATATTGAATGCGCGCGCATATGTTTGTGTTTGCTTTTGTATTCCTTGCAGTGTGCAAAAAGCCCTTCAAATGTTAGTTAAGCGCCTTGTCATGTGGTCTTCTTTGTCTTGTACTTTCACCTTTTGCGCTGCCTTAAAAGTGAACCTTTACCTCTCTTTCAATAATTTTTTTATTAGTCAATTACACATTCAGAATGCTTTGGTCGCTTAGGTGCCGCTTTTTATTGGCCGGAACACTTGATTCTTTGTGCGACAGTAGGCATGTCTTTAACATGCTTACAAGTAATAGTATTTTTTTTCTGAAATAAATGACCTAGTTACTTGGCGTCCATTCTCATATGTCCACCAAGTAACCGACAAATGGAGTGGATAAAACTAAATCATCATTTCGCTACCGTCAGTCTCTCAACGCGAGCGCACGTATCACTCCTCCTGAGCGCATTATATGAACAAAACCATGCCATATTTTAAAAAGAGCGCGTTTACTCGACATGCTAGTTCAGCGCAGAAAACATAAATAGAATGTACCGCGAGAAGCGGAGCATTGGAATTCAAGCACTAGCATAGGAGATAAGCTATTTACTTATTTAAAGAACCTGCCTCGCGAGCAAGCCTAAATTACCGCATCAGTTATATATCTCATGTTGCCGTCGCAGTGGCAGTGAACGTACGGCATCCGCGGTGTTCGAGTCGGCAGGAGATTACCTAATGCTTCCAGCGCTTTTTCGTTTACACTAGCATTGTTACTCGAACATGTACGCGTATTCAACTAAATAGGCTTTACATAGGGTTAACACGGGATTAGTAATTATCGTCAGTAAAGCCCGGCTCGATATATATTGATCCTCCGGTGCACAAGAAGATCAAAATTGTGCAGACTCATAGGAAAAGCCGATCCGAAGAAGCGCCGACCACGACAACTTGGGGAAGTTGAATGTCGTGATTACATTCGCAATTATGCACAGAAAGGTTGAAATCAGTGCTATGCGAGCACTACTTTAATATAGACCAAATAGAAGCATTCGCATGTACTTGGAGCGTGTAGATAGTTTCCAATGTTGATTTAGGGTATCTAAGAAATATCCGACAGGCTATTAATGTTGTTCACAGTGCCCAGCAAGGAGCGCTTGCAGGCGCCACTGCGAAATGACGCCGCCATATCTACTTGAGTTCTAGGTCGCACGCGATTGTTGCGCTTGTCGCCGCTCCCTACGAAACCTGGATCCCACTCATGAGGGGGATTGGCCACGCCTGTAGTTAATAAGAGAAATGAATGAAAGAGAATCAAACGAAATAATGCCAAACACTATGCAACATCACAAGCAAAAAAAAAAAGGAAACATGAAAGCTGACGTAATTGAAGCATATACAGCTATTCTTATCTATGCAGAAATGAAAGAAAGATTGAAAAAAAAAAAGAATATCCGAAAGAAAAACTTAAGACAGGTTTCGTGAAACTTGTTTCAAATTTCTTGTCCACACATTTCAAGCTTGCGAAACGCGGAGTCGTGCTATCATGCATATACATACTCAGTCTTGGAAGAAAGCTGCTTGCATATGTTGCACAATGGTTTTGTAGCGCAGTTAGAACGCTTAAGAGCGAGTGCATACACTTCCTACTTAATTGTTTCAGTATGTGATCGGCTCTTGCGTACGAAAAATTAATGAAAGAGACGCATGTAGTTCTTCAAGACACAACAAATAAAACAAAAAGTGGTTGTGATCCCTCATGTTCATAAAATGGCGCACGGACTAAAAAAATGTGTGAAACTGGCTTGGTGTACGCGTTGTCTTCGCCGCAGCCATTAAATTTAGCTGTATTTATCCACTGGCACGTGGGACGGCACAGGTAATGTCAAAAGGAAGGAGATTCCGGCTAATACATCTAGCACGGCTAGAGGAATGCAGCTGAGGAGTTCTATAAGGAGCTCTGTATGCACGTATGCACATCGGCCATGTGTGAACGCCGAGGCGTTCTTTAAAAAGTTCCCCCTTTTAACACTTATCGTCCACTTGCCACTCCTGTCATAGCCAACCCTCTTCGAAAAGACAGCTGTCTTGTTCCGGCATTGATTGCTTCAACCTATGCGCGATGTTTCTGAAGCGCATCACATTTATGCGAATGCAGATCTATGTATAAACCGCCCATCCATGTCGCTACATGGCAATGCATTTCACTATATTGATAAAATTAGACCAGTGCCTTGATTACACGCTTCGCATGCTGCTCTTGTTGGCATGATAACCTTTTTGACATGTGCACTTTGTGTATAAGTGTAATCTTTGCCCATGTAATGAAATAAGTTAATGAGCTCTCGTCTTCTTTGGTTCCTCCTCGCCCTTGGTCCTGGGCTCACAGTTCTTTGAACACTTCAAGCAGTGGTCTTTGCTTTGAATTTGTTCTTGCTGAATTAACGACGCTGTGAACAGCGGGAAATTGTCGCGTGTATGCTACATCGCATGTTGTCATGTGTTGTGTGCTGAGTCGGGCGTAATCAAGATGGGACATTTCACGAGTGTCGTAGGTATATGAAACGCGCACTCTGCACGTTCATTTCATTCGTCATGTTTAATATTTATCCACACCTAGCTTCCTGTAAATCATCTGTAAGAAAGCAGTGGCGTAGGCAGAAGTTTTTTTCGGGGCGGGGTGCACTTCCTTGATCCGACATTGGGTCCGGGCAGATAAGTGAGGTCAAGTGTCATTTTTTCCTCTGTATCGCATGGCGAAAAAATTTCTTTGGGGGTGGGGGCACGGGCCCGGAGTGCCCCCCCCCCGCCTGGCTACGCCACTGAAAAAAAAGCAAGCGTGTAAAGTCAGCCACAAATCCCAATAAAACTACGGAGGAATTGATGGTACCTGTAAGCGAAGACGGTACTTTCTTCACTAAATAAACTGGCTACGACGACTAGTGAATGCGATTAGACGAAGGGAAACATCACTCGCTCTGGTAAGCATTCTTTAGAGAGATCGCTATATATGTCCGCGCTATTGTCAATTTCAGATTTCAGTGTTATTAGATGACTCTTGAAAGCAAAAATGCCTAATCATACTCACGCGGAATCGGCCATCGTTGTCGGTTTGCCAGCTGAAAAAGCACTCAGGGTAGAAGCGATAAGATTGAGAAGGTTGCTTGCACACGCTGGCCAGGTGCGCCTTACCCGGCTGCCGTGTGTAATTATCCCAGCTCGACGGTCCGGATGACCGTACCCATAGCTGCGCGGATGTCGTCGTGAACGTATCAGGACCAACCTTTCAAGCAAAAAGAGCAAATGTGTCAAAATCTTATTTCATTTTTCGAGCTACCTCATAGGAATTTAGACCGGCCATCCTATTATTTGGCGACGAAAGTCGTCGCAAGTACAACCTAACACGTGAGTACGTCAGTGACGCTAGCGCAGCGCCTACCTACATCAGATAAACATAAATCAAGGAACAAAAATGATGTACTCATTGTGGCATTTGAACTCTGAATCGAAGCTCAACGGGCTAAACACTGGTGCAGGCGTGAATCTGGTGAAATAGAGCAGTTATTCACACTCTTGAAGCGTTCTGCGCAGCATTAATGGTTTAGGAATTTCCTTCGTTTACAGAAAACTGATTGCATGTCGCCGAGTCGCCGTTCACTCTAATGCGGGATGGGATAAGTAACGTTCCATCTTCTACAACGATTGGATTGCGTGCTCCCCCTTTACCTATCTCCTTTGCGTGGTGTTGTATATATATGTGATCACGTGCAATAAACACTGAGTGAGTTGTTAGTAAGCGCTGTGTCCCGTAATGCTCTTCCGCCGTACGTGTTATTCTTTGCTCTATTGCCTAAAACATCTACTACCACTGAGCCCGTCCGTATGTCCTTTCGGACTCCATCTACAATAGCAATTTCTACACCTTTACGGCGATATTATTCGTAACATGGTCTGATTTTTTTCCGCTTGTGACAAAACCAATAATAGCCCTTTTATTTTCACCCTTCAGCGGAAGCAAACGATTCGTTGGTATACAGGTTCATAAGCACATTTTGCAAAGGCTGCTAAATTTGTATTTCCTCAACAATACGGATGCCAAAATGCATCGAGTAAGGTAACACCAATAATATAAGCAATGTACCACCGCTTTATATGCGCCGTTGTCATCCCACATTAGCTGTTTCATTTTGATGGCATGTAGTATGTCTTTTTGAGCATGTTAGATTTTATGTGTAGTTCGATCCAGGGCGCGAAATCACCTTTTGACGGCATGTGACACTAATCTTGAGACGCTCGCATCAAAAGACCTAAAATTATTAGAATAAGTTTAATGTTTTGGGGAACGTGGAAAAGGCGTACTGCCTACCGGTCCCAAGCTCTGCCCTTTCTTTAGCTTCGCAAGACTGCCGATCCCACATTCCTTTCTAAAAAAAATGGCGTGTAAATTTAATCTTTCCAACGCGAGAATGCAAACATGAAGTTATAGCCGTGCAACTAGGCCTCGAATGGCATGTATTAAAACTGATATTGTGCACGATATTTTTTTAGAAAACATTGGCCTCTTTTTGTACTTTGATATTTAAAGTAACCCGCATTAGAATGACACCCTGAGACAATGAAAAGCAAATAATGGGTGCTCCTTTTGGCTTTGATGTGAAGGAGCCTACAAACGTGAAAATATGAAATACATTTCCTGCAAGTTCACAAACAGACTTTGCATATATACGTTTCAGAAAGAAGGGTAAAGCCAAGCTACAATAGAGTTTAGCGTATATACATAATTTCGTCTAATAAAAAAAAATCCATGTAGAATGCTGCTTGAAGAGCGGCCAAAGATTGCAACTTCGTAGAGGGTTTAGTTGGCGAATACTGAGATGTACTGTTAAGAAGCTTCGCGGCTCCTCGGATTATTTCAGGGCGGTAATTAACACGACGATAAAAGACCACTACCTGGAATGCTCACTCACAGAAATGCTGTATCCGAACTTGTGCCTCAAAGTTACGTTCATCGGTTCGACAATCTTGTTGAACACTCTGGTCGCCGACGCACGATCCCCGTTGCAAGCGACAATGCCGGGCATGACCAGCGTGTGAGTCTTGACAATCACAAAGCGCGCGATATTCACGGTGTTTTTGAGGTCGTAGAAATGGAAGCGGCTCTCGTCTGGCGGCACGCTGACCATCACGGATATGTTTTCTCGGTGCAACTTCTGAAGCACTTGCGAGAAGCTCGAAACGGAAGTAGGCAGGCTACAGGCGTCTCCCGGGTAGTCCCAGTCTATGTGCACGCCCTGTACGAAGCAAGGACGCAATTATTATATATTGGTCACAGAATGGCGTCAACGCAATCACTGAACGCAGAAAGTGAGCTCCAGTTACCTCGCGCGTTGCAAACGTCCTCTACACTACATGTCACGAGGCCTGAGCAGCTACACATGTCAGATAAGCGATTCCACCTGACAGATACCGCTGAGGGAATTTTTTATTAATGCTGTCTTTTTTGTTTGTGGAGTTGAGCCTCCCATACCATACCACTGTAAAGTAGTATATGGATATACAATATGTTATTACAGTGTGTTGTTTTCTGTCATGGCGTTTTACTGCATATATGTGCACGTTTACACCGTTAGCAGTCGGGAAAATAATTTCGGCGGCGGAGGGGTGGTCGTGGAGTGTTAAAGATTCTCCAAAGTTACGCTGCTCCAGACCTTTCATGCATTTCAAACCTTTTGCGGATCTGAAATATACCTATGTGATTGTAATGCTACTGACTATCATGATTTTTATTAGTGAACATAATGAACGACGGACAACTAAAATGCAACGTATACAAAGTTGGCCAACTAACTGACCCATTTTTTCGCACCTAGCTGTTAGCATTCATGCAGTACCACTTAGCATCCATCTTTCAATACCTGTTAAGAATATTTTCATAAATACTTTCCGAATAGCATTCATGATTGGGTGGTTGGTAAAGAATCGGGCTTCTTGGTGGAGCAAAGCTTAGTTGTAAACAAAAAAACATGGCTGATCCCTCTGCCATAGGAATCGGTATAACACGAAAGTGAAACGTGCCTTCACAGACGTAGTTGAGCGTTTATTGTGCATTCTTTCGCCCCAAGCGCGAAGGAATGAATGCTACAGCATCTAATTGTAATGTTACGCCAAGCCGCTCGAAACTTGCAATGCGCCGCTCAATCAGAACGGACGCGCGGAACGAACATACACAGGATGAGCAGGAACTGTCACAGTTGTAACTTATTTCTGTGTGAGCAGCGCGCTCCTTTCGCAAAAGCGGCCGCTGTAGTGAGCGAGCTGACCTTCGTGCTCTGAACGGAAACTTGCAGGCAGAGCGGAATACGTACAAACCACCGAGATCGCGAGATAAGCGCCCGCACGAGCGACCACGCCCTGTCGAGGCGCGCGCTAATACGCGTGGGGGGACGACTTTTAAAGCGCGCTCTTCGAGCCCTTCGCGCCATCTGGCTAGTGTGAACGAAAACACGCTGTACCGCCGATCTCCGAGTACCGCCACCGGCAAATGGTGTACATAAATAGCTCGCCGTTAGCACCGCAGGGAACATGCCGTCTGTGGCGGAGTCGTTTCGCGCTGCGCGCTGGCGATCGAGAGGTCTTAAGTTCGACTCCAGGTGACGGAATTTTTTCTTTGCCATATGTTAATCTTTATATTTTACAACGTCATATCCGTGACGGAAATGCGTCAGTGGAGCCGTGGTGGACCCCGGCATAAAACACTTTCGTGTTAAAAAAGATCGAGGCCGCTTGAGCTTCAAGAGTAGAACACGACAGCGTAATTGGGCCGTGTGCGCATCGCCTTCTGAACTGCTAGCCTAGCTTCGATTCTCGGTGGATGCGCAACCGCGCCACGAGAAAACTAACGTCTGTGCGCGTAACATCGGCCACTTTATACTATCTTCGAATGCCTACTGTAAGAACAGTTGCAAAGGGCCCCCTACGCCATCATTTTTCAAGTTGTTTTGCCTGTGGTTTATGACATTTGGCAATACTCATTAAGGCTAGAGCCTCAGATGCCTCATTAAACGCGAAAACTGACCGTCGGCGTCCCGCGGCGCCGGTGCCAACACGAGTGATGCAAAAAAGGTTCATCACCTGATGATGTCACCACATCATGTCATCACGCCGTCACAGATCGCCAAAATTGGTGAGGTCACTATGAGAATCTATGACGTCATCACATCACATCGTCGCTTGATCAAGCGTGGGCCGGTCACTGAGGCGGTGCAAAACAAAGTGAGGTACAAAAAACTTGCGATGCCTCCGGTGCTGGAGGCAGTGCAAAACCGCGTTAGGTGCAGAAAGCTTGCGGAAGGGGAGCGGAACAGCATCAATACATCGACAGAGAAGAGCAAAAAAAGACGGCTTTCGCCTTCGAGTCGTCTTAGGCAAATGCAATAGGTACCCTGTGAGAAAACTAGTAATGTCGCTTGTTCTGCTGGACTAAAAATTAGTCCAGTGCGGAACAAGCAAGATTACCCGTTTTCTCGCGTTAAGTGCACCGGTTGAAGAAATTATGACAGTGCTGACAGAGGTCGAAGCTGTAATCAACTCTAGGCCTCTAACCTTTGTCGAGACAGACGACAAAGCTTAGAGGCACTTTGACTCCAGCCGATCTACTGCTTGGACGTCGACTAACTGCTATGCCATATGACACGGTCGAAGTTCACGCCAACTCGACACGATCGGATATCATTCGCCGACATGCCTACAGAAGGCTTCTAACCGAGAATTTTCGGAAGCGATGGCGGAATTTAATATTTGCGACAACTCTGATCTACACATTTCGCAGCCAATCAACGAGCCACAGACTTAAAGGAAGGTGACATCGTTATCGTGCATTCCGAGACGTCACGTAGACAACTATGAAAACTTGCGAGAATCCTTTAAGTTTTTAGGAGTTTGGATGGGCATGTCCGTTCGTGCAAGTATAAATAGCAAGGAGGTCTCATCGTGACAAGGCCCATAGAAAAGTATACCGGCTGGAACTCCGTCATTATTTTAATTCCGCGGCCGGGGATGTTGTTTCCATCGCGAGCGCCAGCGGGCCGACAGAAGAGGAAAAAGAAGTACCAGTGAGAGAAAAAAACGGGGGCATCGGACTACTAGCAGTGTATGAATGGCCTCACTCAGTGTCAAATAAAGCCCTTTTAAGAGCTTGCTCGCCAAGCTTCTTATGCTTGCGCCTTGTCCATCGCGCCGTATCCGCTAGTTCTCTTTGCTCTCGCTAGAGGTGCACCTGTGCTCCCTCCGGTGATTAAAGCGCGCTCACGATATAGCACGCCGTCGCTCAGGCGGCGCCGCACACTTTGCTGCACACTCGGCAGGTGCTCTCGTTAGACAGGTGACCGCTAAAGGGCCGCGCCCATATACAGCGCTTGCTCTCGGCGCGCTTCCTTCACCGGGAGCTCACTCAGTGCACTTCGCTACCGTTACTCAGCCTGAACACCCAACAAGCCAAGGCAGCGACGCCGCCTTTGACGTACACATCAAGCGCCGGCTCGTTAACAACCCTTCCTACAGGAAAGGTCTCGTGAAGAAACGCCACGTACACGTCTGGCTCAAACATCTAGGATATTCGCCGCTGCCTAAATACCTCAAAATCAAGATCGACTGGAGCTGCCTCATTGCAGAAAAAGAGGACGACGATGGAAAGGTCAACGATGACGAGATCGAGGCGGCGCCTGAGGTTACTGACCTGGAAGATCCTTTGCAGGCTGCCATCGCACTCAACGTCATGAGTCATACGATGTTGATTGACAATGCGGTCATTGTGATCAAGAAGGAGGACAAACTTATATCACAATAAAGAAATTTGTACGGAGAATTCACGGGTTACCCGATCATCTCCGAGCAAGCTCCTCTTACATCATTCACTTCGAGGATATGGCGTGATTTCTTTTTTAATCACCTCGACGGTATCTAGATCTTCAACGGCTTCTCCACGCCATATCCCCCACGCCGGTCATTGCCCCGGAAGGAGACAATCATAAACACGCATGTGGTAATCAGCAATAGCTGACGCTTTTTTCCATTCACAAGTTATGCAGCGTTTGGTTACTACAAAGGCATAAAGGCATATCACTGCGATACATGTCAATTCAATAGCTTTTGCTCAAATTATGTTGACTAATATTTCGACACAGTACCCTTGGGATAGATACCTTTCTCTGGAAGCCTTATTCCAAGTACAAAGGGCTACATGAATTGCCTGACAGCTGAGGAAATGGTTTCTGGACATTAAAAGCTGCGTTTCATGATATGCGCAAGGAGGTTACAGTGTAAATATTTCGCTTTTAATGACTTCATGAGACATTGATTCGTGTGAATAATTATCGCAATAAGTATTGCTACACTTGACAGAAATTTTCTGATTTTTTCTGAAGTATGTGTTAGTAAAAAAACACGTTAGTAAGAAAAAAAAAACGTCTTCCAGTTCCTACAGCTGTGAAATCACGGCTATAGCTATGACCGCCACAGCACTTCTGTTGTTAGTGTTTCGTCGGCACTTATGCTCGACATCGAGTACTGTTGCCTCGAAGGTGTGCTAGTTCAAGAAATTGCGTACCTCTGTGGCTGTGTTAATCTTGGCTTTAATGCTCCTCACAAAATATTCTTGCCTCGCTGAACTTTCCGTGACCAAGGACAAATTTCTGCTGTCCTCTCGTCGTCCGCCGATCGTCAGATAAAATTCCATGTCGACGTTATTGCGCATGAGCTTCTTCGTTCGCTTGGCTTCTCTAAAGCTGGTCAGGTAGTGCCTGCCGCTTGTCGGTCTCCACACTATGTCATTATGCTGCGCATCGACAGCAAATCCGGACAGGACCAGCGACGAGCAAAAGGGAACCGGAAGAAGCGAGGGAAGGTACGGCACCTCGGATCTCCAGTACCTGCGCAGATGACACACCAATGACCGAACAGCATTGCAACTGTCTGTTTCCTTATGTACGTGCTCTTTTCTCATCATCGCAAATTTGCAGTCGCCTTTCTTTTTGGTCTGTTGGAATTTTTATGGTCTCTTTCGGCAAAAATTACTCAGCTAAAAACCGTATTATTGTATATCTTTTTTTGCGATTCCTACACGCAGAGTCTGGTTCTATGTGAGAGTGCTTTCTACCCTGCGTATGTGAATGAACTTTGACCAATATCGAGATGAATTAGAAACTCGTGAAATCAACAAAGTGCACGCATTCAAATTACTCAGCTGTCGTGGCGAATGAAGCGAACGTTTTGCTCATCAGAATAAACTTCAGTTGAGAGTGCGCGCTTGTGTTACTCCTTTACTCGGTGTTTCCGTCCTATTTCGTGCGGAGACTATGTATACTAATCTGTGCGAGCACAAGGTAGTTGTCCCAGAACATGTCTTGGATATCGTGGTTCGTGGTCGCTGATAACCACGCACGCTGGGTTATGCCGGAGGACCAGGTATTGCAGCGATAGCACTTAAAAATGGGTGGCAATAGCTGAAGGTACGGGATACGTCCCACAATAGCGCGTGAGGTAACCAACACTTCCACGGCCGACACGTTCTCGTAGGTCGTGGAGGTCTACGCCTATTTGCTGCAAATGCTTTGTAGGGGCGACACAGGCTGCAGGAGACAAGTTGGTGCAGTATGTGGTAGCTTGTGACGCTGGTACTGCATGCAAGTGGCCACATACATCTCAGCATATTGAAAGGGTTTGAAGCGCAAGCACGGGAGTGCTGAAGGAAAGGCGACCTTTCCGTTCCTCGCTTTTGTGCCTTTCCTTCAGCACTACCTTGCTCGCGCTGTAAAGCCTTTCAATATGCACTTTAACCACCTAGCCCAAATAGCCGTTCTTCGACATCTCCGCAGACTGTCGTATTCCCGACATTCTGCAAGTTGCAATGAGTACATATGCCTTCGTGCACGGCACACACAATCGCTGCTCTAAGGTTCACCACCACTAAAAGGAAGCATGTGCCAATGCTGGAATTATTATTAGACAATAGTGCGCCACTCACACAGAAATTATGTGTCATAGTAGAGTAGGGCACGGCAGTGAAGAGCTCCACTAATTGATTGTCATGCCTGTGTTAGGCTTTGTATCTGTCGATATCAGAACATTTGGTGCTAATGAAGCCACGAGGTCATCGAAGTCGTGGATGAGATAATCGCCAATGCTAAGTGACATACTCGAGATGCACTCTGCGTGCATATACGTGCGGATCGCTGTGCAGCCTAAGGCAGCCCACATACCACAAGGCTTGCATTCGGCAGCTGAGCTACACCTCCTCTACTATTCAAAAGCGCTAAACGCTGCATAAAGGCCGCTGTTGACAGGCCTTTCCACAGCGTCACCTGCGCAGCACATAGGCCCAAATCTCGAATTGGCTAATTCACGGGGCGTAATTCCGACTGCTGTGAGCTAGTTTCTAGTCGTGGGGCTT
This sequence comes from Rhipicephalus sanguineus, assembly GCF_013339695.2. Lineage (NCBI taxonomy): Eukaryota > Metazoa > Arthropoda > Arachnida > Ixodida > Ixodidae > Rhipicephalus > Rhipicephalus sanguineus. The sequence continues at coordinate 162,114,240 of NC_051179.1, forward strand.
TAATCGTAGTTTTGAAGGTTCCCAAAGTTGTAAACCACACACACACACACACACACACACACACACACACACACACACACGCACACACACACACACACATATATATATATATATATATATATATATATATATATATATATATATATATATATATTAGAGAGAGAGAGAGAGTTTGTGAGGCGTTTATTTAAGAACTAGCACAGGCGAAGCGATCACCACTCCGAAACGGAGCACGCGCGAGCACCAACGTCAACAGTCCTCCTCTTCAACTTTTACTGGCGCTCCTGTCCGCGCCATATCCATGCGACAAATCCCTCCCCCGCAGAAAAGGAGCCATCCTGGCGATCTAAGGAAGAGGTACGACTGGCGGGTCATAGTGCGGCCTCAGTTGGTCGACGGGAACAGTCTCGCGGCCGCGACAGCAGCGGTCTGTGCATGATTGAACGGGCTCAACAATATAGTCGAAAAGGGATGCTTGACGTTCGACGTGGTAGGGCCTTCGTACTTTGGCAGTATAGTTTTGCCGCAAGGCCAGGAGCAGAGGAGGGAACGCGAAGCCACACCAACATTTCAGGCGAATATGTCTGAGGACGCAGGTTTTCGCCATGACGGTCCCTCTGGCGTGTTTGGCCTTGTGCGGTAAAGGAACGTGTGAGTTGCCTGCATTCCTGAGCATAGGTGGTGACTTGAGACAGAGTTGTGGATTGTGAAGCGTCCGGGCAACACAGAAGAATAGTGTGCCTAGATGAGGAAGGATCGCGGCCGTAAAGAAGGAAGAAGGGAGAGAATCCTGTTGTAGACAGAGTGGCACTATTGTAAGCGTACGTAACAAAGGGTACTAGAATGCGGTCCCAGTTAGTGTGGTCAGCGGAGACGTACGTGGACAGAATGTCGCCCAGTGTGCGGTTGAAGCGCTCAGTCATTCCGTTGGTTTGTGAAAGGTACGCGCTGGTTGTCTCATGCTCAACGCTGCATTCACGGAGGAGGGTTACTATGGCTTCGGAGAGGAACGTACGTCCGCGGTCGCTGAGTAGCTCGCGCCGTGGCGAAGAACGAATTTGCCAAGTATGAATAAGCCGACTTGTCGTGATGTCGCCTCTGGCAGCGCGGCAGTTTGAGCATAGCGTGTCAGGTTATCAATAGCGACAATCACCCTGCGGTTCCCGTCAGGTGTGTACGGAAGGGGGCCATACAAATTAATTCCGATTCAATGAAAAGGCCGCCAGAGACAAGGCAACGGCTGGTGCGGTCCAGCGACTATATGCGGTGGGCTCTTCCGTCGTTGACGCTTGGAGAATGAACGTGCGCATTCGCGGACAATGCGGTGCATTCCATGCCAGTAGTACCGCAGCCGGAGGCGTGCATGCGGTTTTATTACACCGGCGTGGCGGAGATGGACTCCTTTCTTTGACGCCACCGCTCATGTGTGCTCCTCTAAACAAATATTTCAGCAACGGCCAGTTTCGCCCACGTATACACGACCACATGATACCGGAAACAGGTACAGGACGCAGGTTGCACATTCGACAGAAGGCGAGCTGTTTGACACTTGGAGCAGCATTGCACCACATGCAGCTGTTCACCCTTTTTCTTTGACGAAACTGCGTTATCTAGGCATCGTGATAAAACCACGGGCGAATTAATCGAAGCCTTCCATATTAAGAGATGCGGGGATCAATCTGTCAGCCACCCGTCTATTGCCCAGAGAAAGTGTACTCCTATTTGATCAACACGTTGCGCTAACTTTTTTACAGCGAAAGCTGTTATGAGATCACAAGGGCCCTTCGTGCGCCGTGGTTGTCCGCCGCCGCCGCCGCCGGTGTTCGTAACCACTATCGCGCGAAATAAGAAAAAAAATTGCCAGGATAGAACGACGTTCGAACTTGGGCCCTCTCCGTGGACGCCCAGTATTCTACCTCAGAGGCACGCCGGTGCGGCAAACTGCTTTGCAAAAAGAACCTATACAGGTTTCATGTCGGGAAGTAACCACATTAACATATGTAATGTAGTGTGGTAGAGGAGTGAAATAACCACGTATCACAGAACGCGAAATCTGTAACCAGGCGTCACACAATGCGAACTGCGCAACGAGTGGGTTGTTGAATGCTTCCAAGCAATTACAAAGAGCTCTGGCATAATTCTTCATCGTCATCAGCCACGCCATCAACAAAGTGCACATAATGCCTCACATGTGTTTAGCAGGTACCACGGTTCTCCGTAGTATGAAGAAAAATTGCATAGCGGCTGCTTCCCTACTTCACAAAAATTATGATGATTTATAGCGTAGTTGGTTCCTCGCAAGTGCACTTCTATTGGTTGCCAAAGAAGCCCATAAGGCTCCCAAGATCCTCAGGGTCTCAATAAATCTAATTCCCTCTTTATGTCTCTCTCTTTCTCACGTTAACATATGTTATAAAGCGTGGTTAGAGATTCAAATAACGACCGGGCGTCACAAAATGCGAATTACGTAACTAGTGGGTCGTTTAAAGCTAACAAAGGGCTCAGTTATAATTCTTCGTCGTCACCAACCGTCGCATCAACAAAGTGCATATAATGCTTCACAGATTATACGTCGCTTCTCCGCAGAATGACGAAGTATGTCCTGGTGGGTGCTTCCCAACTTCACAAAAATTATTTGTCGCATAGTGGGTACGTTGCTGGTGTACTTGTATTAGTAACCACAACAGAGTTTATAACGGGCTCTAGAAATGCCGCTTGCAGCTCTCGCTGTGACTGTGCTGGCGTTTCTTTTTTTCATTCTGACCCCAACCCCCTCCCCTATTTATTTTATTTTCGCCCTTTTTTCCTTGTGACACATGAGCCCTCACAAATCAAATGTGGAAAGTCATTCTGTTTCTTAGCTGTGAGAAACCTTACCACGTGCTTAATGTGTAAACTATATATGTGTTGCCTGTTCAATAAACTTCCAGTTGGGAGTGTGCGCCTGTGTTGTCGTTCTCTTCTTTTGTCCGTGTTTTCTACTGCCCTCTCCCCCTTTTTCTTCCATTTAAGACGTCATAAAAGGTTGTATGCGATGCGCGCTTGCCGTATGAAGAGAGGCACCAGAAAGAGGAAGCGTAACTTTCTTTAACTTGCGGCACATTGCTTCACTAAATACAGACATAGCAGCTGCAGTATCCACTAATGCTTGCTCGGCAACACCTTCAATGAACACAGTTACTTCGTCAGCAGGTTGAGAAAGAGGCATTGTAGAGATTTCAACAGCGGCGCAGTTCCTGCCGCCGGAACTTGCGATGGTCACTTTTCCGTTTGGACCGGTGGGGGACGACGAACCATTGGCGAAAGTGAACGTCGGTGCGGGGAGGGCGATCGACGTCGGTTGAAGGTGCTGCGGTTTGACGAAGTGTCTGAAGTAGAGTGGGAGGGCATCGGCTGTGGTGGCTCTGTACGGACGTAGCGGTAGCTTTCGTCAACAGTACCTGGACGGGGGACACGGCGGCAGCGGAAACGCTCGACATGGCCGGGTAGACGACAGTAGTAGCAGATTGGCCTGTTGTCCGGTGTGCGCCACGGATCATTGGCAGAGGTTGGAGGACGGCGATAAAGGGGAAAGTGTGGGCCTGGCGACACGCGCGTTGCGTAGAAGGCGTCTGTGACGCGTCGCAGCGTGACATGTGGCAGCGTCTGTGACTGCGTTCTCGCGACGTAAGTCTAGGTCAGGGGCGCGGATACAGGAGGTCGCTGGTGCGTGGGCGGAAGTGCTTCGGATACTTTCTTTTCTATGGTTTGTCGCAGCGACGAGGTGAGCCGATGAATATTGCTTGTGAGAAAGGCTCAAGAGAAAACTGTCGCACAACTTCCTCTCGGATGAACTGCTGGATTTGTTGCGTTAATAACGCGGGGTCCGGAGATATGGCGCCAACGATTAATGCTGATGCGCTTGTCGTGTCAAAACTAGGACGGCGCGTGGAAATTCACTGCTTTCTCAACTCGTCGTAGCTCTGGCAGTGCTGAATGGCGTCTGCGAGTGTTTGAGGGTTTTCCGCCACAAGCATGTGGAACGCATCGTGCTCGATGTCGTTCATTATTTGCTTGACTTTATCGGCTTCGCACATGGCAGGATAGAAGCGGCGGCAGAGGCCTGCGACGTCCTCAATATACTCAGTGAAACATTTGCCAGCGAGTTTGGCGTCATCACGCAAGTGATGTTATGCGAGGAGCTTGTTCACTGTCTTGCTCACAAGTTTTTGGAAGAGGTCCAGTTGGTAATCTCAGCCTCGTGGTTGTTAAACAATAGTTCCGCGACTCCTCTCACGTAGAAGTGGACGCGGCCAAGTTTGTCGTTATTGTCCCACTTGTTGTTGACACTCACTCGTTCGTACGAAGACAGCCAGTCTTAGACGTCCTGCACAGCAGTACCGCTGAATATGACTCAGTCTCGCTCCCATGGAACACCGGGACAGCGGACAGCTGGCGGTGTGGTAGCATTCTGCTGTGCAACGTGGTTAGGCATTGTTGATGGTGAAGGCAGAGTCCAGTTACGAAGTTCCAGGATGTAAAAGAAAACCAGCACCTCCACCACTTGATGGTACACGTTTAGCGTTGAGTCCGTGAGGGTTTATTAGAGAAATAGCACAGGCGAAGCGATCAGCTGTCCGAAACGGAGCAAGCGCGAGCAGCAACAACCGTCCTCGTCTTCATCTTGCACTGGCGCGCCTGTCTGCGCAGCATTTTCGCTGCGCGCGATTGCGATAGTCACGTGGTTCTTTTTGTATTTCGCGGGCTTTCTTTGCAGCTTGGAAAAAATGGTACACGTGAGACTTTCTTTATAGCAAATAATGCAATTGGGGTTTCTGAAGACGCTCTCGAACTTTGCAAGCAGCATTTCTTGCCTAATGTCAATATTTAGCAATTTAGTTAAATAATCCTAATGAACAAACTAGTTAATTACAAAACAAAAAATTGTCTGTAGTGCGCAAGGTGGCTGTCAGCGATTTGCAACTGATTTCACTCGCTGGACTTTAATATTGAATTTTTTAACCCGTGGCTAAAGATAGCTGGGACAGCCTGTATATATATATATATATATATATATATATATATATATATATATATATATATATATATATAAAGGAAAGAAGTGTCATTAATACACAATATTAATGAGAACTAACAGACAATAATGCCAAGGAAAGTATAGGGGATGTTTTCAGTAGTAAATGTAAGGTAAATATGAAGACAGAAAAGTGGACGAAAAGATAGCTTGCCGCGGGCAGGGACCGAACCTGCGACCTTCGAATAACGCGTCCGATGCTCTACCAACTGAGCTACCGCGGCGGCCATCCCCCCTCCACTTTATAGGGCATATATGTACATTTTAAACGTGGGAGCGTCAGTCAGCGCCGCCAGTAGCCATGACGGCGAGTGTGGAACACTCTTTTTCTGCCTGTTGGCGTCACGTAGCACGTGAACTTATTACGAGCTGGCAGCTGACCAATAATCCCTCGCATACCACCTGAAAGCATCAAGTCTGCCAGAACGAGGCCCTCGTTCTGGCAGACTTGATATATATATATATATATATATATATATATATATATATATATATATATATATATATATATATATATATACATACATTGCCAGGCGCGCCTCCTGTTCCGTTTCTCATGCCGCAGGACACGTTGCACGTGTAATCACTGCCTTGCGCGCCCCGTGCCGGAATGTCGAACATTCCCGATTTTTTTGGGTTGTTCTGATAACCTTGAGCGTGCAACGCGACAGTAACGCTTATTTTGGAACTAACGCGGCCGCCAACAATAAGCCTAGAATATTCGTTGCCACGTGTATAAATGCCTATGCGCATTAGCGTTGATCAGATTATTCGACGCCCGACGACTGTCTGCGCCGATATCCTTGCACTTAGAATGTCGTGCTTTTTTCGGGCACAAGTTCGTCCAAATAAAGGGTTTCACCTTGAACACGCCGACTACTGTCTTGGTCAACGTCACGACAACGTGACAATATATGTACACAGTCAAATCTCGTTAATTCGACCCTCGTTAATTCTGAAAACCGGATAATTCGCATGTGTTCCCTGGTCCCGGCCAACATATGCATTGTTAAATGGCATCAAACTCTCGTTAATTTGGTCACACTTGGCCACCAGCGGGTTAGCTGGGATGATCCTCGCAGCGCGCCGAGCACGAACCGCCGCAAATGTCCGACGCAAGAAAACGGCGTTCGCAGACAGCCAAAGCGAAGCGGCGCTGTCCGCATCGCTATCTTCATCAGTTAGTGACCACGGTTTTGTCCACATGCGCATGCGGCACTCAGTAGCTCAGTTTTAGCTTCATGCAATGCGCGCACAATGTCACTATACTCAAACATGGCGAACGCTGTTGAAGATGAAGAGCTCTGTGCCGCAGTCGGCACGCTGGAATAAAACTGGTTTCCTACATCGTGATGGGCGAACTGTCAGTTGCCGGCAAGTTCACCTGCGAAAGAACTATCGTCACGTGCGCATGGAGGTGGTGGCGGTGCGTAATAAGGTAAAGGTGCTGAGCATGTTTCGGGCTAATTAAACACGGGAGTATGGCGCCTTGGTGGCATGGAGGACGACAATTGCGGCTTTTACACTGCTCTTACGTAAAAGAAGTACAGGACTTACGTATCCATCATGAAAATAAAAGTGTATTGATACAACAGACTTTTCTTTATTGTTCTTCTGGTACTTTGGATAATTCGGCATTCGGTTATTTCGAACATTTTTCCCAGTACCGCAGTGATTCCACTCCTGCGCCAACTGCGCCAAAGTGCGCCAAATTGTATTTACTGCGCCATCCTGATAATATCGACGAAATTTGCGCCAAACTGCGCCAAAGTCTCGGGTTTGGGGGCGTCTATCACCGGCAATCGCACCGCCGGCGCGTCAGAACATGTGCAGCTCGTTCTTGGGGCTGCCAATAAAGTCGCAATCATGGACGAAGAATTATTCCGCTGAATAAATAGCGCTCGCGCGTGCGTTCCGAGTAAGCCACGATGCCATGCACGGTGCCGACGCAGCTTCTGTTCTGCAAGTCGGCTCGACAGCAAAACGCGCTCTCCGCAGAGGCTGGTGACGTCTACGCCTATCGGTAGCGAGAAAGTGCGACGGCGATTCATCGGCGGACGTCGTCTGTTTAGCTCGTTTCAAGCGTCGCACTGCACGGACGGAAAGCAATGTTCAGTAATAACTACATGAGTGCCGCTAAAATGTCTGTCACTTCTGTTTCCGGTCATCGCAGAATGAAATCTGGTATCGCTCGCAGTAGATATATGGGACAATATCGAATTTTCCTTGCTTCGCGTTTATGGAAGAGCACGCGAACGGTGGAAACGCGCTGACACTTTTCCTCAGATATACTTTATCCATGGATCTTCATCCAGAACAGCTTTTAACGCGATAGCGTTAAAAAGCTCGTATCGCATAAATTCCGCCGTCGGCGTCGGGGCCGTTGGTTGTGAGCGAAAAATCATCATCTTGTCCGTGAGCGAAAAATGGAAAAAGCTGCAAATAAAATAAATAATAAAAATGTCGGGTCCGAGTGAGAATCGAACCCAGGCCGTCTGCGTGGCAAGCAGGTGTTCTACCACACAGCCACGCCTCTGCTTTGAGGTGCACTGAAACTAACTTTCATGCTTCCCAAAAATACGCGTCCTGTATACAGGTGTCACAGTACGAGATGTAATATCGCAGTAATATTGCATGGTACAAGCGTACATTGCCATCGGGCGTCACACCATGTCAATATCATAACGACTCATAGCATGTGCGTTGCTGGGTTGTATAAGTTTGTATAACTTCTTTGTTCCGATGCAAAGCATGTGCATTGCTGGTTTAAGCTGTTTTGTGGTTTACTTTGCTTTTGCCGTTTTGTTGTCACAGTGAACATGGGGATGTGGGGCTTTGTCAAGCTGTTTTTATACAGCTTTTTTCCCCTGTCCCTGCCACTTACTGTACAACTGTACGTGGTAAATAAACTCAACTCAACTCAACTCAACTTCGTGGTTTAAAGAGAGCCACCCATTACAAAAGGCACACACATTACTGCGCGTATTCCCTTAGGACCACGTAGTGGGTGCATCGCAACTTCGAAAAGTTTCTCGCGCATAATTGCTCCTGGTTTAAAGCATGCTACCCATTACATAAGGCACACACCTTAGTGCGCGCATTCTCTTAAACACTCGTAGTGTTCGAACTGCGCACTAGGAACATAATATCGCTACCGCGTTCAACTCTTAAAGGCGAAGCTTAGGCGTCCCCCAATTTTTTCGTAATTCCTTCCGCCAGCACGTCCGAGTTTGTAATCACTCTGCGGTAAATACCCCCTAAAAGGCCCTGCCCTTTCGAGCTCATGTGCTAGGGTTCCAATTCGAATTTTTTGCTAGCTTTTTTAAAAATGTCATCTCATTAGTAAAATCATATCTACTGGTCGGAGCAGCCGCAAATGCGCAGCTGTCAGTAGCGGGCCCGTCGCTGACGGCCCACAGGGAAGCGGCTACGCCATGTTACACGTCCGCCCCTCGCTTTCGGGGGTCAATAGCCAACGGTTAAAAAAACTCAGTTTCGCTTAAAGGCCAACTCCGGCGATTTTTTGGCCATGTCAAAGTAATGGTGCTTTTATGTTCCTGAGACGCTCCTGTTACGGGCCAGATAGCAGAAACACTCGGCAAATTGGAGAATAATTTTAAATAAGCAAAAAAGCGCAACACCGATACCGAAACCCAACCGAGTGTACTGTCTACGTATGACGTAGACCTTGTTACGAACGAACCGGAAGTCGTGCAAGGCATGCCGGTGACGCCGGCGCGGAGTATGAAAACTGTGACAGCCGGGACTACGAGCGAAGCGCCGGCCAAACCAACGCTGTCTGTCGCCTTGTGCACAGCAGACGTTCGCTGTAGCGGCCGAAGCGCCAAAGTTAGCGGTGCCCTCGGCTTCGTCACTTCCGCCGCCTTACCAATACTGACGTCACAGTCGCAATGTTGCCAATAATTGTGGGAAGCCAGGAGGGCGTTTGCGGACAATCTTTAAAATTCATTTGCAAAAAATCTGCGCATGTCTCAAGCCTGTAATTTGGCATAAATGACGGAAACGTGCAAAGGAACGTACCCAGCGAATTTCATTGAGATCCATCGACCTCGAAAAATCACCGGAGTTGGCCTTTAAGAGCGAAGCAATGAATGCGATACCAAAAAATTGTATTGTGAAACGAAGTAAGACTAGCAGTTAACTCTTTTGGATCCGATCTCGCGTAACTCAACAAAACGCTGGTTTAAAGGAATATGGCCCCTCCAGGCACCGAAGCGTTTTCTTGCTCTGAGTTCTCTAAACGCGAAGTAAGCGTTGAGAGCGCAGCAAGTTTACGAGTCGTCTCCTGATGCCTTGAGATAGCGCGCGCGCAAGCGACTGCGCCCTTCAAAAGATGCGGTCCCCCCCCCCTTTCCGCTCCCCTGGCGTCCCTTCATTTTCCTTACGAAAGCGGGCGGGGCGTTTTCTCTCTGTTTGTTGAGCAATCGACGGCAGGCCCGCACGCGGGAATATGTTATCTCATGCGCTGTCCGTGCGGCGGAGACAGACGGCCGGCTAGTTTAATCTCCGCTTCAGGCGCGTTCGTCGCCAGCGCTCGCGAGCTTTTACCCGCGGCTAGAATGCGCGTGGTGATGTTATTAATTTGGACTTTATACGGAAAATTACGGCAACGGCGACGGCAAAAATCCGCCGAGAGTGTCCATATAATTGCTATTGTAAGGGTCAATGTACGGGGCAGATTTTGCACCCCCCCCTTTAGGTGATTAAGGAGGGGGCGGCCGCCCCCCACTGCCCCCCCCCCTGTGCGCACGCCTATGCTCCTGAGATGATTTTTTGCATGAGATTTGCAATGAATCGAAATATTTCTAGCCTTCATAAGAGCCCCATAATAATACTCAGGTGCTTGAATGTTAATGCAATATGCTTCTGTATTGCACTCCAGGATGTAAAATTCGCTGCTCCAAAGTGCTCCCAGATACAAAATTATCTGCTCCAAAGTGCTCCAAGATGAAAATTTTGCTGCTCCAAAGTGCTCCAAAACGTAAATTTTGCTGCTCCGAAAATTGCTCCAAATCAGAAGTCCCCGGTAGCATCACTGCAGTACCGTGAAATCCGAATGAACGAGCTTTTACATTAGATATGCTCGATACACCAAGCATGTGTCCGCTGTTTCCTTTGCAAGTATAACATTGTTCTATTTGATTAATGACTTGATATGAGCTAAGTTCTCAAATGCACATGTAGTGAGCAAGGAAAATAAAAAATAACCTTCAGACACAATATATATACAGGGCGTCCAAAAATCACGCAACACGATTTAAAGAAAGAGGAACGTCGTTACGCGAAGCACACCTAGTGCATAAGGTTCCCAGTATGCTGCAGTGGCCACTGCTAAATTTTTCGTTATTGAGGTTTGGTTAATTAGTCCTAATTATATTTGTAACTCGACAAATACTCGCGTAATCATTAAAATGTCAATGAGGCATATCTAAGCATGCTCAAATGACATCTAAGTGCGGTAGTTTCAGCAACGTACTAATTATATGCTCATTTTTTTGCGGCTGATAAGGCACGCGAAATATAAAAAAGGACATGTTACTCCGCTCCCACCAGCAAAAGGTGGGAGCTTATAGTCTTCACTTGCTACCTCGCAGTGATTCTGTTTGAGAACGCTGCTTGCTGATGCGCGCTGCAGTCTAGTCGCTTGTCAGTTTCCAGATAAGTAGTAGTCGGTCTATCGCCTTCAACCTTTTGCTCTGTTTATCTCTTACTTTCTAACTCTTGCCCTCTGTCTATTTCTATCTCCATAGTTTTATCTTTTTCTTTCTTCTCTTTCTTTCTCTCCATTTCTCTCTCTCTCTCTCTCTGCCTGCCTGTCTGTACTCGTTGTCCCATCCTCACATCTCTCCTCCTCGCCCTCACTTCTCTTTCCCACCACCTTGCTGCACTATACCGTACAAGGCTCTGCGCTGCTCTGTCAGCGTGCCTGGATAGCCTACTGGTTAGGACGCTTGCCTTCGGGTTGTGGTTGCGCCAGTTGGAATCTGGCTTGCGCAATAAATGTTCTTTTGCCAAGAACTTCTCTGATTCTCATTTTTTTCTATTTCTTTTTCTCTCTCTCTGTACTTGTTCTCTGGCCCCATGAAGTTACTGCATCCCTCGCCGAACAAATTGCGCACGTCTTCTGGTAGCGAAGCAAAAGAGGAAGATCACGAAGACGGTGCGTGCTGGTTCATCATGATGATAATGTTGTATCTACGACACACGGTCAACGTCGACTTTAACAGCTCTGCTGCAATATACCAAGGTTATACCTGCGAAGGAAACAGCGGACGGATGCATGGCTTCCCGAACAAACGGGGGACCTTTCCCTTTCCGCAGTTAAAAATTATCACTTGGCGAGCTGTGTTACGCCTCATGGCGAATCACTACCAGGCATGGAGAGGGTTTACGTTACGAGTAAACACTGTGAAATGGTGTTAAATGCTGGATGTTGAAGACAAACTTAGAATAATTGCGAATCCCACATATGTTTATAGACACTACACACATTCGAAAGGAGAAAGCGTGATATTCACTGCATGTCCAGGTGGCACAATAGGTGGCGATTCGCGATGAGCTTTCTCTTCATGCGGAACGCCGGCACCGTTGGCAATGGCTGTTGTGGCAAGGTGCGCGGGTCAGTCTCTACCTGACGCCTGCAAAACTCACTTTGACTCATTCCGGTGGGCAGCTGGAAGTATTCTATTGGTTCTACCGACACTGGCCACGACTCCTGCGAGAAAGAATTCAAAGACGGTTGCGTCAAGAGACGGATTTCTTTTCGTACATACTGTGAAAGCGTACACTTCTACAATATTGCCGCAAGTCTTATATTTCATGAGTTGAAGCTTCACCCACAAAGACTGTGGGCAACGCGCTGCGCAGGCCTCGCCGTGATGTGTAGGAAGCTTCGCGATTGTTTTGGAACAATCCGTTAAGATTGCGCGCCGCACGAGAATGTTCCAGCTTTGTCGAGAGATAACGCCGCCAACAGCGATATCGCTGGAAAGTTCGATAGCACCTGTATAAAAGCCGACGCACTTCGCCGCTTGTCAGTTGATCGACGGACGACGCCCTGTTCGCCGCTATCATTGTACAGCGTGTATTGCTGTAGTTCTAGTTCTCATTTTCCCGGCCACAAGTTCGGCCAAATAAACAGTTTCATTCTGCAAACGCCGACTGCTTTCTTCGTCGACGTCACGACCACGTGACAATATATTTGCAGTATCTTATAAGCATCGCCTATTACGTCGGTCGGCTTCGTGTCACAAAGTGAACCTGTGTTCCGTAGCGAAAATAGACCCACGCCGTGAGCACGTCATAGTGTGCGAAGGTAATTTGCCAGACCATTTCACTTTGCTTGGCATAGCCACTGCTGATAAACAGCCGCTTCCACTAAATGTGGCTGTCGTGTGCATGCTGCACACAGTACGCGAAACGCCAGCTTAATACTGAAGCTGCCTTCAATATGAGGTCTATACTATGAGGCAGGGGCGTAGCAAAGGGGGGCTTTGGGGGTTCAACACCCCCACCACGAAAATTTTCAATTTGGTTGCGTATATATGCACGCACGGATACAAACGCACGCACGAACATACATAAAGCATGGTGGAAAACCCCCGAAAAAACTTCTGGCTACGCCCCTGCTATGAGGTCTTCAGTATGAGACTGGCTTCAATATTCTCAGGAACTATCAGGAATAGAGCCTCCACATCGGAGCAGCTGCTGCCATCAAACACAGATGAACATCTCGTTCAGGCATAGGAGATGTCATTGCTCCGCGAAGAAGTTATTTAATCACTATGGCTGTACAGGCATTCATTTCGGTTTATATTCTTTACCCCTGTTATCTGCACCGCAATGATCTTGACATTAAAATAAACAAATAGGTAACCGCGATTTCGCTTGGTTCACGTGAGTCTAGCAATGAGGCACAAATATGACGTCCTATAGGTGTCAACAAAAAGTGCGTAACGTGAGTTCTCTGGCACTTTAATTTTTCTAATTCGAGCATAATTTATGACTTTGGCACGTGGCACACTTAGTCTTGTTTCTTGGTCAACCGTATCGTTCTTATCGCTTAAGAACTCTTATCTTCATTATTTTTCTATATATTCATTTTCAAATGCACGCCACTCTTGTAAACGCAGTTCATATGAAATGGTGTGTTTCTACCTTTATGATCGCACTCAGTGCTGGGCAGTATCGAAGATACATATATCTTAGATACTATCTTAGATACTCTTTGGGTATCTTGTATCTGTATTGCGATACGTCTCACAAGACGTGCATCAGTATCTTTATTTCCGATACATTGAAAAATGTATCGTGTATCTTAATATACAAGATACTGCGATCGCACACCACCGGGCGAAACAATAAACGTTGGCTGAACTCCGCTTCTGAAGCTGGTACTGCTGCCACTGTCATCAAAATAAAGCTAAAGCAGTGACATATTATTTTACCTGTGCGCCAGAGTTTTTACGCCAGATTTTTTACGCCAGAGTTTTACGCCAGAGTTTTTCAGCGAGGATAGGCGAAGAGCTCTGAGCGTCACTATTGGTGGAACAGAGTCACGTGGTGGCGCTCGCATCGTCTCGACAGACAAGCACGCAAACGTCTATGCCTAGCCAACATTTTCTTTCCTCGCTTTTTTCTTTTCTCTTTAGTTGTGTCAGTGCCATGACGCTTGGCACTTAGCCCTTCCTGTGCCGCGTACTCCAATGCGCGCGGCGTCTTTCGCACACATCCTGATGCCGCTGTAGTGCAGTTGTCAAAGTTTCTCTTGCGTGGTGCTTCGTTGCGAAGTCTAAATGATGCAAGAATGGGCGGTTGCTTTGCATGTCGTGGCTTTCACACATCGGCGATTTGAATGATTTCGCGGATGTAAGTTTGGCTTACATGCAAATAACATTCTAACAGCTATAGCACCGCGCACCTGTACCGATGCTGGATCTAACAGAACAGGCATCCACCTAACCGAAGCTATCATGGCGTACGTCTCTTCCTTTATTCAAAGAGTTAGTAAAATCACAATTGAAATCATAAGCCCGAAATCGTAATCATGTATTTAAAATCATAAGCTCAAGTTCTTTCTTAGCTGTCCTTCTTTTCCATCCCATACATTATCTATGTCTCTATGTCGTTTCTTTTCTCGGTCTGCTTACTGCAATATGTCTTTAAAGTGCTGTCAAGATAAGGTCTTTGCATTATTCTTACCTTTGAACTGTCTGCGCCATTCGTGCTACTGTTTACATACTTATATTCCACTTGAATTTACTGTCATGTAAAGGCGATGTTAAGAACAAATATATAATTATCCGAACATGCCTAGAGTATACAGTAACCAATTCTGTTACTGCAAAGTAAATCAGCGAAATTGACTTTTCATTATGATAACCATCTTTAAGTTGTTAGCAAAGGGATTCGAGAAACCAGATGCTGCGTTTTTCTCATGAGCGTCCCGAGGAGCCGTTTTACGCTATTTTCCATAGGCACTGAATTTTTTATGGTCTTACCTTAAATGCATAATTGTCATAGCTATTAGGGGTCACTCGCCGCGGTGATCTAGTGGGGTGCTTCATTGCTGTCCCTAAGGTCGCTGCGGCCGCATTCCGATGGAGGGAGAATGCTCGAAGCCCGTGCGCTTATATTGACATTTTAGAACCTCAGGTGGCATAATTTCCGGAGCCCTCCATTACAGCATCTCTCATATTCATGTCGTAGATTTGCGGCGCAAAACGTAACAATTATTAATCATATTATTAAAGACGATAGTCTTTCCTGGGATACTTAAACGGAGAAATTTTGGTCTGTCTTTCTGTTTGTCGGCACGTCACCCGATTCAGCCACTCGGCCAAAGTTGAACCACTTGCCCAAGGGCAGCCATTTTGAACTGGTATGGCTGTTCATACTTGTGAACGTTGTCGATCAAAAAGTAAATATCACGCATATCTGAGGCGCAACATCACTAGGTAAGTATTAGGTGGTGTGTTCCTTTAATAGAAAATGTATAAATACGTAATTCTAAAGACCCTAGTTTCTTAAGCTGCGCTGAAAATGCGACTGCGCTGAAACTTGCCTTCCTCCGTGCCCTCTGCACGAGCTCATTGTTGTGTTTCGGTTTCGGTTCTGTATTGCACTGTACGAATGCCATGGGGCGCCGCTCTGGCATTCCTGTTTTACACAGGCGACGTGTAAAGAAAAGAGTGTGTGGAGAGTACTCGTTGAGTGCGGACGTTTCTTCTGCTTCACCGCTTCGCGCCAAACCGCGTGTTCGGGCTGGCTGGCGTCCCCGCCGGTCGCGTTGGTCACCGCCGGTCTTCGCCTGCTGCTGCGCCGGGACTACCAGCCCGCAGCAGAGCACTCATTTCCCGACGTATTGCCAGATGGCGTCCATATCTCACGCAGCGCCTCTTCTATCGTCTTTAGACGACTTTTGCAGCGAAGCATGCACATACGCGGCCAATTTTTAGCTCTTAAATATATCACTAGTTCTTGGGGTGGCCGTCTGTATTGTGTTTCTGTACTTATTCGCTGTGATTGATACGGATCCGCATTCCTATTTTACTTATATATATTTGTTTTCTTTTTTTTAAGCTTCCCTAAATTCTTTTATATATTGTTACTAATCACCAGGTAATCGGAGCTATAAGTGCCAATAGTGTGAATAGCGGCGGCGTCTTGCGGCGCTTTGTACACAAAGCGTCTTGCGGCGCTTTGTGTTTTTCGTGGGCTCCGGAATGACAGCGTCAGATAAGTGTTTTCTTGCATGATTCGAGATTGTTTTTTTAGTTAAGGCACTAGATTGCAGCTTAATAGAGCTTACAACTTTGTATTGTTGGTACAAAGTGGTGTGACAGTCGCTTCGGGTGTTTTTTTTTTTAATATTTGTTTGTTCGGCCACCACGTGGCTGAAAGGTGCACAGGTGCTTTGAAGTGTAACATACTTGCGGAGTTTTGTGATATCATTTGGCTTTAAGTGTATCTAATCCGCCGTGTGAACGATCTATAGCCATGGTCAAAAAGACCGTAAAGTGTTCAGGATGCGGAATGGGGCGGAAAATAGAGGTTTGTGAGGATGAGACGACAGAGAGAGCTGACGCCAAGTGTAAGCAATGCGAGTTAGAGGCGAAAATGGAAATAATGATGGCCGCCCAGAATGAGCTCATGGTGAGGATCTCCGAGCTGGAGAAAGCGGTAGCGACAGAGCGGGAAAAACGATGGCTATGGCGGAAAGGCTTAAGTCAGCCGAGGAGGGATTAGCAAAGGTAGCCATGTAAGCAAAGGTAGCCATGGTGAACAAGGAAGCAAGCGACAGCGGGAACAATGGGGCATCGACCCCCACAGTGGTAGGCGCGAAGGGGGAAACAGGTTTGGAAAAGACAGGTGCAAGGGTCACAGGACCCACCTTCCGCGAAGTAGTCTTGGGAACGGGAGGGGACAAAAAAACAGCAGTAGCACGCGCTAGTAACCGGGGCAGTGGCCAGGTGTGGGACAGTCCAGCAGAAAAGTCGGATCACGTGATAATCGCCGGGGACTCGAATTTAGCTACATGCGCAGAAGCAGTCAAGGAAAGGGTGAGAGGCGAGAAACGAGTTTTAATAGGGAAGTTCCCGGGACATAGGAAGGGATCAGTGATGAGAGAAGCTTGCGCAAAACTCGCAACTAAGTCTAATGGACGTAACCTCGTGATAATCACGGGAGGTCTAAACGACGTCTTGAGTAACGAATCAGCCGAACTAGCGACCACATTAGCGAAAGGGGTCGATGACATGCGCGCCATTTCCCCTCAGGTGCAGATAGTGGTATGCACAATACCGGAGGTACCGGTGCGTGACGGCAACCTGCAAAGAGCGGTTGTCGACGCAAACAAAGAGATATGGCAGATGAGTAGAGAGAAAGGCATCGAGGTAGTGGAAATAAACAGAGAGGTGCACAGGTGGGGTGGTTTTCGAAGAGACGCAATACACTTCGATAGGAGGCTTGGCCATGAGGTGGGTTGGCGTCTTGCAGTACGCGCAGTAGCTTTTTGGGGGGGCACGCGGGCCCTTCGGTGCCCAGGGTAGCTTGTAATGAGGAAAACAACCAGGGGGACTCTTTGACAGGTAGTATAGAGAAAAAACGGAGAAAAGGTAAAAGAAGGGAGAAGGCACGTGTTGCAATTAGTTACATTAACATGCAGGGTGGCAGAAAAAAGGCAAAATGGTTAGAGATTGAGGGACAGTTAAACAAGGAACAGATAGGTGTTTATGCGGTTACAGAAACACACCTTAGAGACTTGGAAGAGCCACCACATATTGAAAATTATGTTTGGGAAGGATGTAACAGGATCATATCAGAAAGGAGAGGTGGGGGTTGGAATGCTAATTCATAGCAGAACAAAATGGGAGAGAGTGAAACAAACGTGTTCAGAGCACATATGTGTTTCGGGCACAGTAGGTGGAAAGAAAACGTGGCTAGGTGTAGCTTACTTGTGGACAGGGTGTAACTGCAGAGAAAAGAATCGGGAGATAGTGAAATGCATAAGCACCGATATTAAAGAATTTGGTCATGATGCCGAAATAATCCTTCTAGGGGACATGAACGCTCACACTCATGACCTTGACGGATATTCAGACACCAATGGCAAGTTATTGCTAGATCTCTGCGAGCAACATAGTCTTGAGATAGTTAACGTGCAGCCTACGTGTGAGGGGCAGATCACGTGGGAAGTCGGAAACAGACAACCAAGCATTGATTACTGTCTCATGAGAGAAGGAATATATGACAAACTTAGAGAGATGAGAATAGACGAAGTAGGCATTAACAGCTTGGGTAGTGATCATAAACGCATAATATTACAAATGAGATATAAAACTGAAAATAAGAACATAAAATCAAAGTTTGGAAGCTCGTATCTAAATGACAAACAAATACCAAATATAGTCGCAAGAGTCGAGGAAAAAGTAGACGAACTACCAGGCAAAGACTGAAAGTATAGTGAGCTGCTACATGTAATCACGAAAGAAATGGAAATAGAGAAGAAAACTATTTGTTGGAAAGGAAAGAAAAAGCCAAAAAGTTGGTGGAACAAAGAAATCCGGAAACGACCGAGATGCGACGTCAGGCATCACGGGAGCACAGACAGGCAAAAAAGGAGAAGCGGCCACAGGACGAAGTCAACCAAATATGGGAAATATATTTAGCGCAAAAATCCATTGTGCAGAAAGTAGTCGAGGCAAAAATTAAAGGTGAAAGTGAACGCTGGTTGACAGAGATTCGCGAAAAGAAGGCCGCGCCTAGGATATTTTGGAGCCACCTCAAAGCGCTGGGTAGGAAGTCTGTCACAATGCAACAACATATGGTAGATGAAGGAGGAAATAAATTGGAAGGATATGAAGCGCTAGGTTACATCCGAAAGATAACAGCCGATTCGTTTAAAAAGGTCCCCCAGGGGATTCCCCCGGTGAGTAAAAGTACACAAAGGAGTGCAACCGACGAAGATGTAGTACTAGAGAATTTCAATTGGAAGAAGGCCGAAGGAAAAATTCCTAAGCGCACTACTGCGGGCTTAGATGGGGTTCCCGTCAGCCTCATTAACGAACTCGGACACAACACTAAAGAAGCACTGCTGAAAGCCGTAGAAAAGTGCTTACAGGAGAGGGAAATACCAGACAGTTGGCGAAAAAGTAGAATGAACTTAATCTATAAAGGCAAGGGAGAAAAGGATAACATTCGCTCGTATAGACCGCTAACAATTACATCGGTGCTATACAGGTTGGCGATGCAGGCAGTAAAATTAAAAATAGAAGCGTGGGTAGAACAAAATGATATTTTGGGAGAACTTCAGAATGGATTTCGAATCGACAGGCGGTTAGACGATAATCTGTTTGTCCTTACCCAGTGTATAGAAATATCTAAAATAGAAAACAGGCCCTTATACGTAGCTTATCTAGATATCACCGGGGCATATGACAACGTTAATCAGGAAATTTTGTGGGATATATTGAAGGAAGTGGGCATAGGTGACGACTGTGTACAGCTTTTGAGGGAAATATACCGAGAAAATACAGTTTGTATAGAATGGGAAGGAATAAGTAGCAAGGACAGCGTTGAAATTAGCAAGGGGCTGAGACAGGGATGCCCTTTGTCCCCGCTGTTATTCATGCTGTACATGGCGAGGATGGAAAAAGCGCTAGAAGGTAGCAACATTGGATTTATTTGTCACACAAACAGGTCGGAGCGATGGTTGAGCAGAAGCTTCCAGGTCTATTTTATGCTGATGATATTGTCGTATTTGCGGACAGTCAAGATGATATACAGCGACTGGCAGATATATGCGGAAGGGAGTGTGAGGCTCTAGGACTAGGATTTAGTGCAACAAAATGTGGATTGATGGTATTCAATGATCACCGAGACCATACGGTCTTAATACAGGGCCAAAAAATACCGAGGGTAAGCGAGTACAAGTACCTCGGAGTATGGGTAAATGAGGGGGATAGATATATGGAGGTACAATAGAAAGCATCGGTAGCAAAGGGAAAGAGGAATGCTGCAATTATGAAGCACAGAGCTTTATGGGGCTACAATAGGTACGAGGTGCTTCGAGGGCTGTGGAAGGGTGTGATGGTTCCGGGGCTTACATTTGGGAACTCAGTGGTGTGCATGAAGTCAGAGGTGCAATCAGGAATGGATGTAAATCAAAGGACGGTGGGCCGCCTCGCGTTGGGCGCTCACGGGAAGACGACAAATGAGGCGGTAAAGGGTGATATGGGATGGACAGGCTTTGAAGTGACGGAAGCGCAGTGCAAAATGAGATTCGAAGAGAGGCTGATGAAAATGAAGAAGAGTAGATGGGCAGAGAAGGTTTTCAGGTATTTGTATAGAAAAAGCGTTGACACGCAGTGGAGAAAAAGAACTAGGAGGCTCACCAGAAAATATACGGCTAGCAGTGCGGGCGATATGGCAACAAGGAGCATTAAGCGGAACGTCAGCGAGGCGGAGAGGACTTATTGGATGACAGCGATGGAAAAGAAGCCGGCTCTGAGTAACTACCGAAAAGGAAAAAAAAACGAAATAAGGAGGGAAAGGTTTTATGATAATTGAAGGGGAAGCGCTTTACTGTTTGAAGCAAGGTCGGGCTGCCTTAGAACGCGTAGTTATAAAGCGAGATTCAGTAACGAAGAAGAACAATGTACATGCTGCGGGGGAACTAAGGAAACGATGGAACATGTACTGATTGAATGTGGCGATATTCACCCAGGTATACGTGTGGGCACGAGTCTACATGAAGCCTTGGGTTTTAGGGACAACAATGGAAAGCTGAACATGCCCGTGATAGAAATAAGTAAGAGACGGTTAGAGTATTGGTGGCAGAAAAGTAGAGATAAAGTACAAAAATAAATAATTGGGGGAAAAAAAAGGTCATTCTGCCTTAAGAGGCAGAGAGATGGACCGTGAATTTATATTTTTTGGTATAATAACATAGATTTAATCAATGTATATAAGGCATTAGGACAACATGAAACAAGGAAGTTTTTTTACTTTCTTTTGTTTTCTCCATCGAGCCTGGTGGCAGACATGTCACCGCCCCGTTATAAAGGGGACGCTCATAGCATCCATCCATCCATCCATACAACTGTTCAATACGTCTGAAAGGTTTCTGGGCTGCACATGTTCTTGGTGCCGTGCACCTGTCGGTGATCCGCTACGGTGAAAACCGTAATACGTTTACGGTCAAGGTAGAACTCCACTATTTGCACCATCGTACAGAGGCTTCTTATTGACGTTCTTGTAAGTATATGGCAAGCCGCTAGCTGGGCGGCAAGCAGAGCAGCGACTTCAATCAATTACAAAAGCGACTAGCAAAAACCGCTATCAGCGATGTGTATAAATAGCTATTATGTTAAGTAGCTAAAGAAACGCCATAAGTTGTTTCGGAATGAAACTGACATAGTTTGAGATAAAAGTGCAAAACTTATGACATAACAACAGACATTTCATTCAAATGAAACAAAATTGCTCGCAGTTAATAAATTTTCCAGCGAAAATTGTGTATAGGCCTTTAGTGCTAAATTATACGGATATATATATAGTGTGGCGAAGCAATTGGTACTGTTTAACGATTGCGCTCTCCAGCGGCTCCTAGTGGGTCGTCCTCTTCTAAACGCCGCTCGCGCTCGGAGCCCGTGCTTTTGCCTTGACTGTCGCCATAGCTCATTGTCGCCGAGTGCTGTCCAATAAACAGCTTAACAATATATATATATATATATATATATATATATATATATATGCGAGTCATCGTGCGAGTCATGCGAGTCATGGGTCGCACCGAAAAGTGACGACGCCACTTTCTGGGATGTCCCTCCGTACCGCCAGCTCCCAGAGTATTAGGCCTACAGCAGTATGCACTTCTCGCGTCGTCATTCAGGACGTTCTGTACGACGTCGAGTTCATCATAATTGCTGCATGCTCCCACTACGTCATCCTGGGATGGGATTTTCTTTCCCGCCACGACGCCATAATTCACTGCGCACCAGCCGCCCTCGAACTCTCACCGTTCTCACATTTGACGCCGGCAGACAGTCCATCGGCATTCACCAAGATCCTCGTCAAAGACGATACCAAAGTTCCCCCAAACTCGTCGACGGCCGTGCCAGTTTACTGCGCCGGTCTCTGCTACACCATTGCACTCCTTTCGCCATCTGACCGCGTTTGCACTAGGAAAGGGTTGCTGGTACCTTTCGCGACCGTGCAAGTCACTCAGGGTAGCACCGCTATTATTTTTGTTACGAACCCATCCCCGCACATTGTTACGTTGGTGCGAGGGGAATGTCTCGGCAGAGTGGAGCCCCTCGAAGACACACAAGTTCTGGACGCACCCGATGACTCGCACTGCACCAGTTCCCGCACCATCAGTGCTGTTTCCACGTCTGATTCATCACCCGCGGATGTATTTGGTCCCGCCATTGCTGACAACCTTACGTCGGTCCAGCGTTCCCAGCTTCTGTGCCTGTTGGAAGAATTTCGTTCTTCTTTCGATGTCGGGCAAACTTCTCTCGGCCGCACGTCCGCTGTTACGCATCGCATCGACACTGGCGCCCAACCACCACTGCGGCAACGTCCATATCGCGTGTCTCCCACAGAACGTTGGGTAATTAATGAGCAAGTCGATGATATGCTTCGACGCGACGTTATTCGACCCTCGGACAGCCCATGGGCGTCTCCTGTTGTTCTGGTTGCCAAGAAGGACGGTTCTGTGAGGTTCTGTGTGGACTACCGAAGGCTCAACAAGATCACTCGGAAGGATGTTTATCCGCTGCCGCGAATCGACGACGCAATTGACAGCCTCCAAGGAGCAGAATACTTTTCATCTCTCGATTTGCGCTCGGGGTACTGGCAAGTACCAATGGCTGATGATGCTCGACCGAAGACTGCCTTTGTCACGCCCGACGGCTTGTACGAGTTCAACGTCATGCCGTTTGGCCTGTGCAATGCGCCCGCGACCTTCGAGCGCATGAGGGACACCGTTCTGCGCAACTTGAAATGGCACACGCGCTTGTGTTACCTGGACGACGTCGTCGTTTTCGCTCCGGACTTCTCCACGCATCTTCAACGTCTGCGGCATGTTCTGACGCGTTTGAGCAACGCCGGCCTCCAACTGAATCTGAAGAAGTCCCGATTTGCAGCACGGCAGCTGACAATCCTAGGCTACGTCGTGTCCAAGGACGGAATCCTTCCCGATCGGGCCAAGCTTCGGGCCGTGGCCGAATTTCCCAAACCTACGTCCGTCAAAGAACTGCGCAGTTTCGTCGGACTGTGCTCATATTTTCGACGTTTCATACGCAACTTTGCCACCATCATATCACCGCTGACGAAGCTCCTTGGGAGTAACGGGTCCCTGCATTCGTGGTCATCCGAATGCGACGACGCGTTCGCCAAGCTCCGTCGTTTATTGACGTCTCCTCCCATACTACGTCACTACGACCCTACGGCCCCAACGGAGGTACACACGGACGCGAGCGGTGTAGGCCTCGGCGCTGTTCTTGCGCAGCGCAAACCAGGGTTACCCGAATATGTCGTAGCATACGCAAGTCGTACGCTTACTAGAGCCGAGACCAATTACACCGTCACGGAAAAAGAGTGCCTGGCGATCATCTGGGCTCTTACAAAATTTCGACCTTATTTGTATGGTCGCCCATTTGATGTCGTCACCGATCATCATGCACTATGCTGGCTGTCATCATTGAAGGATCCCTCGGGCCGTCTCGCCCGCTGGGCACTTCGCCTGCAAGACTACCACATCCGCGTGCTGTACCGCAACGGACGCCCGCATGCTGACGCCGACGCCCTCTCGCGCTCCCCCTTGCCTGACGACAATGCCTCCTGCTCAGTATCTCACAGTAGTGCTGTTTCTTCTATCGATGTTCACACCATCGCTACCGAGCAGCGCAAGGATAAATGGATAGCCTCGCTGATCGACTTGCTCACTGATCCGTCGGCAACACCAACCACTCGCGCATTGCGTCGTCAAGACCACCATTTCGCCGTTCGTGACGACCTACTGCACCGACGCAATTACAACGCCGACGGCCGCCAGTGGCTACTTGTAATACCCCGAAGTATGCGTGCTGAAATATGCGAGTCCTTCCACTCTGATCCGCAATGCGCGCACTCTGGGGTATCCAAAACTTACCAGCGCATTCGACAATGATACTTCTGGCGAGGGATGTACCGCTACGTGCAGAAATTCGTCCGCTCCTGCCTCGATTGCCAACGCCGAAAACCTTCAACGCACGTGTCACAAATCGGTCTACAACCATTACCTTGCCCTAACCGTCCGTTTGGGCGCGTGGGCATCGATTTGTATGGACCACTTCCTCTGACGTCGGCTGGTAACCGTTGGGCCATCGTCGCTGTCGACCATCTAACGCGATACGCCGAAACCGCAGCCCTCCCAGAGGCTACAGCGCGCGATGTTGCCTCCTTCCTGCTACACCGATTCATGCTGCCTCACGGTCCACCCCAGGAGCTTCTCAGCGATCGAGGCCGCGTCTTCTTGTCGGAGGTCGTCGAAGCCATTCTCAAAGAGTGCCATGCTGTTCACCGCAAAACTACTGCTTACCACCCGCAGACGAATGGCCTAACCGAACGCTTTAACCGCACGCTCGGCGACATGCTCTCAATGTACGTCGCCGCCGATCACACAAATTGGGATGCCATTCTGCCCTTCGTCACCTATGCTTATAATACCGCCCCTCAAAGCACTACTGGATTTTCACCCTTCTTCCTGTTGTACGGAAGGCACCCGTCGCACACTATTGACACTATACTACCCTACAAGCCGGATTCATCTGATTGTGCGCCAATTTCTGACACAGCCAGGCTTGCTGAAGAGTGTCGCGAGCTTGCAAAGTCCTTTACAACGCACGAACAACAGCGGCAGAAGAGCCTTCGCGGTGGCATCACCACTTCTGAGTCCACGTTCCTTCCCGGAGCGCTCGTATGGCTCTCGGTCCCTACCACTGCAACTGGTCTCTCGTGAAAACTACTGCCAAAATACGAAGGCCCCTACCGGGTCGTCGAGCGAACATCTCCGGTGAACTACCTGATCGAACCCATTGAACCAGCTTCGGACATGCGCCGTCGAGGGCGCGACATAGTCAACATGGAGCGCCTCAAGGCCTACTATGACCCACTCATAGTGACGAGCTGTTAGGTCGCCGGACGGCTCCCCTTTTCGTATTGGCGAAGCAATTGTGGCGAAGCAATTGGTACTGTTTAACCCTTTCAGCCCTGGATTTTTTATTTTGTTCGGGGACATTTTTTGTGTTTGTTTTCCTAATAGTTATGACCTCAGAAGACCACAAACGAAAAATTGAGCCATTGGTGCAATTATTAATGGATTTACAGACATGACATCAAATTAGGTCATCAGGGCTCAGCGGTTGTGAAATGAGAAAAATGGCATATTTTTTCCCGCTATTCACTAGAGTACACATAATGTGAACCACGTCTCATTTTTCAATGCGATACTCATTGAAACAGCTTCGGTACGTCGACCCGAAAATTGCGCTTAGCCGCCTCAGCTGAACCGCCACGGCGTCACCCATGACTTCGGTCAAGCTTTTTCTTCTTTCTGGGTCCCAGCTCCGCAAGCATGTCACCATTTTGGTGTCAAACGCAGTGGGGATCATTGAAGAAGTATTCCCCCTACGATGGCCAGTTTTGGTTTCATTTCCGAAGTGCTAGGGGAAATGCTGTGTCATGGTGTCAATTGACACCGCCAGGGCCGAAAGGGTTAACGGTTGCGCTCTCCAGCGGCTCCTAGTGGGTCGTCCTCTTCTAAACGCCGCTCGCGCTCGGAGCCCGTGCTTTTGCCTTGACTGTCGCCATAGCTCATTGTCGCCGAGTGCTGTCCAATAAACAGCTTAACAATAGCAACAAATTTACGAATGTATCGAAGTATCTTAAGATACAATTGGAATGTATCGTATCGGATACAATCGATGTTGTAGTATCTTGTATGTGTATCTCAAATACTTCTTGCCTGAATATCTTGTATCGTATCGCGATACAATTTAAAAGTATCTTTGCCCAGCCCTGATTCACACTATTTCATAAAACTTCGGAGAGAATTGAAACATGAGCTAAAGGACTTCGCTATGTATCACCCTCAGAAGAATACAGCGTGTTTAGGAGGGTAGTTTAGGTGGACGCAGTTAAATAACTTCACAAACTTTATGATCACCACTTTATTTAGGGCGAACATTCTGATTATACACGTAAAGCTTGCAGCAGGCGGTTGGTACAATGCGCAGTGTCTGTAAAATTCTTCGGGAATACAAAGGGCGCTTTTCTTATGAACTTCAAAATGAATGATTAGACAATTGTAAACTTCAGATGTGTCATCCAGGGTTACCAACCTACTCAGCACCAAGATTTAAAAAAATCTCATGGGGTCCCTTATGCATTCGCCTCAGTCGAGTCGAAGGGGAAAGCCACCGTCTTCTTTGTCCTCTAAGTGAATGTTCTGAACCTCCCGCACCCCCTCCGAAAGCTTTAGCAGCTAGCGTGGTTTTGCAATGCCTCCAGGACCCGATGCATTCTAAAGTTTCTGAGCCTCACCTTGTTTTGCGCTGCCTTCAAGATCGGTCCACCTTTCACCAAGCAGTGATGCCATGTGATGACGTCACCATGCGACGTTACTTTATGCGACGCCATGATGACGTTATGATGACGTCAGGAAAGCTGCGATCTATGTGTCATGATGATGTAACATGGTGACATCATCACGTGATGATTTTTAGCATCACTCGCGTTGTCGCCGTGGACGTGGGACGCCGGTCAATTTCCACGTCTGTTTAGACATTAAGGCTTTCGTCTTAATAGGGAGCAACTGTGTTACGTGAAAGAAGCGTACAGACAATGTCCGTGGGAGCGTGGCCGAGCTATACTGTTTTAGGTAATGCGAGTTGATTTTTTTTTACAATGCTGTACTCATATTATATTGAAAACGTCACTGAGGCATTTCCCGCAGGGGTCTCAAACATGCGGCCGACGAAACTTTCACTTGCGGTCCGCGGCACCCGCAGGCAGCAAGTTTTGTCAGGGGGGGGGGGGGGCACCTCGTTCATCTGAAGTGGGGGCCGGGCAGGCAGATGTGGTCGAGTGTCATTTTGCGCTACGTATGTCATGGCAAACAAAAAGAACTTCGAGAGGGGGGGGGGCACGGGACCGGCGTACCACCCCCTGGCCACGCCCCTGCCCATACGTGACCGTCTTCGTCCAACATTTTGTTATTTTCTTATTAAGCAAGTTTTTAGATGCGAAGCATCTTATAGTGGAGTTCAAACCGGTGGTGGTGGTGGTGTGCGGCATGACCACCCTCATTGCGCATGCGCATTCCCTCTCCACTTCCCCTCTCCCCTCGCCCTCTCCAATCTTCCTTTGAAACGCAGGCCAGACATGCCGAAATTCTCTCCTGCGCAACGCCGCGATGAGCGCCAGCGCATGCGCGTCGCCTCCCCCTCTCTCTCCTCTCCTACATTACCGCCCTCTCGCACGCCTGTCGACCGCGTTCCCCGCTCGCCCTGTGAGAATTAACGGCCAGGCTAGAGGGAAGACAAGACGCGCGTAGCGTTCCTCTTCGCGTTCCACGACGCGAGGTCGGTAGCATGCCCAACGAACGCCAACGGAACGCCATCGTGCAAGTGCTCCGGCTTCGCATCGCCTCATGGTGCCCTTTGGCGGGAAATTTTTGAGGTACACAGGAATGACTGGTCTAAAGCATTGTTTTCGTGAGGCACACCCTGTGATCACCACGTGTTGATACGTATCCGTGACACAGCAGCTCTGTATTTCAGAATGGGCGTCCAGATTTTAGTCATTTTTGAGACTGGTGTCGACATGTTGCAATCCTGGCGCCGAATCTCCTTCCTTCAGGAACGACCCGTATATAAGATATCGGAAAGGCTTTCGTGCAAACGGCAACGGTTGCTGTCAATTTGTACAAACCCTCTCCCCTCTCCCCCAAGATGTAGGTGGAGGACTAATAATATCTGGGGTTTTGCGTACCAAAACCACGATATGATTATGAGAGACGCTGTAGTAGAGGGCTCCGGAAATTTCGATCATCTGGTGTTCTTTAATGTGCACTGACATCGCACAGTACACGGGCCTCTAGCGTTTCGCCTCTATCGAAATGCGACCGCTGCGGCCGGGATCGAACTTGCGACCTGCGTGTCAGCAGCCGAGCACCATAACCACTGTTCCACTGCAGCGCACCAGCGGATAGATTTATTAGCACGCAATTGGCACGTTGTTGACAACAGGCTATTTAGGAGTCTCTTAAAGATACCTAGAGATGCCTCATTGGTCACCTCATAATTAGAAGAGTGTTCGTCGAGTTACCAATCCAACTGATGATATCTCATTATTAAGTACATTACTTGCGGGCAATTCATTTTACTCCGGAAAATATATACTATGTTTTCCTTGCGTACTGCAGCCTCTCTTTTCCAAAACCTTGGTCCTGCCCATACAAAAATGTATTTAGACAGCCTATAGACTGTATGCACCCATTTTAGGCAATCTTTAGGCTGTCTAAATCCATTATTGTAAGGGTGGGTAGCTGAGACAACCTGTAAGTATGGTGCAGCATGATTTAAGCTGCGGCCAGTGTTTTATTTAAAATGAGATGCTGTGCAGTAATGTTAAATTTTACCTAAGTATGCTGCTAAGAACATATCATATATACCTATAATTTCAAATTTTCGCTATATCGCATTGATTTCTGCGCTAAATAGTCAGTCATTCTTAACATGTTGCAATCAACTCGAAGTTTACAAATAATTTTTTTCGTAGCTTCATTTATCTTTCCGTGAAGAAATATCTATATACACTGAGCTGGCATTTTTCCATGCACTTTTTCGTCTACTAGGTCCACTACAATGCGTATATCACCTACAGAGATATAGCGTTCGAGTCGTCTTCAAGACTACATCGGAAGAATGCAAAGTACGCCATGACTACTGTGATAGGAAATTACCGTGTTTGAAGTGCGCAGCCAAGCGCACGTGTACATAATGGCGCGACAAAGAAGAGGAGGACGATAAGCGTCTCTAGTGCGAGTCAGTCAGCCTTAGCGTTAGCCTGAGCTGCCTGGGCGCGACCCGCGTTCCCGACCAAATGTGCGGAAACCGAAGACTTCTGACCTGGGTCCTGTGCGCAACGGGCGTCGGCGTGTTCCGGTGCGGGCGAGCCGTGTCCTGGGCCGCTATTGTGCTGGGCGACGTTCCAGACCATCCGGCGTTGGGCCTTCGTCCCGACGCACGCCTGGACCTTCGGTGACAGCATCGCCGCGCGAACTACGTGCCGTGAGTGAGTGAGTGTGCCGTCGCTCCTCCGATAGACGCTATCCACCAGACATAGACTGACGTGTGTGTTATGTGTATATGCTTGCGCAACGTGCTCGTCAGTGCCGTCCCGCGTCCACAATTAAAGGCTCTATGTTTCCGTGAGAACTTCTTTGTGTGCATGAGGCCCGAACCCAATAACAACATCACAATTTTCAATCGCATTGCGCAATGCTCCATCATATCTTTTTTCCTTCCTCCATGCCGGGTTGCAGCGTCGTCCATGCGCATAGCAGCGCGACACTTCCCTTGCTACAGGCAACAACGACGATCATGGGTTCGTATCCAGGAAACGATGAAATGTGGCAATGTGATGTGGAAGTCACCTCCGTTATCTCGATATAAGATCAGATTCCCCCGCACAAAACGGCTGATCGCCGGCAAGTTCACGAGCTAGAGAGCATCGATGATTGGAAAACGGCGCATACAAATACGCGTGTGATCGGCTCAACATCGAGGGCCACATTTCTTTGCGCTTGCGGGCTCCGGGTATTTCGCGGTCACACCTCCAACACCAACGACACTTATGGGGCAATACCGGCTTCGCTTGAGAATGCTACTTCATTACTCTTGCGGCGATCGTCGCCGTGAGTTTAAGAGCTATGGCTACTTTGGCGTTTGCATGGCGGACAACATAGCCTTCGAGATAGCAGATTCGCTGGTCGATGCAAGGATTTCGGAGCTCAAGGCTCTAAAATCCCCGTGAAATTCTTGCGGAACGTTTAATAGTAGGAGTACAAGTGTGACCCAGCCGATTACCGCAGAAGGCAGGCGAAAAAGAAAACGCAATTACGAACGAAGACTTGAGATTCGTATCCAGGCTTGCTGGCGAGCGCGCCCTCTCGACAAACATGGCCACGATGGGAAGGTGTGACTCTGCGTGTTTGGAAAAAAAAAATAACAGTGGCTTAGCTCGGCTAGGCCAGGTTATACGTAGCGTGATCTAAGGTTCAGCTGACTATTCTTAGCTTTCCTGGTTGTCTAGAATTAGCTTGTTTATCATGCATACTGCTGCTTCAAAGACATACACATAGCGTACGCATTATGTGACAGATTAATACTTTTTGCTCAACGCTATTTCTTTATTGCCACAAAGACGTCTCGGTGGTCAGTGTAGTAACACGCTGCCGTCTCTATGGCCCCATCGCCAGGCGCAGCGTCAGAATTGGCTACTCCGCAACGAAGGCGTACAGCTGGGTACGCGCCGGCGCCAGTGCGTGACGTCACTATGACGTCACTCCGCTGGAATGCGCAGACCCGCGAGACGCGCGCGGCGGCTCCGTCGCTCCAGCTGTGCGCCGTGTGACGTCACTGCCCCTCGCGCTTTCGCAGCATGGCTCTCAAGAAGCCACGCGAAACTGCTCAGCCTCGGCCAGTGTAGCTAATGCTACAAAACGTCTATTGCTGAACATCATCATGCGTTTCATCTACGCTGCATAGGAGCGTGGTGCAGCTTTAGGAACGGACAGTTCTGTGCCGCTCAGGGGCGTAGCCAGAATTTTTTTTCGGGGGGGGGGGGTGTTCAACCATACTCTATGTATGTTCGTGCGTACGTTTGTATGTACGCGTGTATATTTATGCCAGCAAAACTGAAAAATTTCGGGGGGGGGTTTGAACCTCCCCCCCCCCCCCTGGCTACGCCCCTGTTGCCGCTGTCAAATGAAGGCACTCCAGTTCCGTCTAAATGTTCAGGCTGGATGGCACTATGAAAAAAACACGCTACAACTATAACTACCCCCGCCTCCTAGCAAGGGCACTGTTGAATAAAGGCAAGTTAAAAATATTGGTTTAACGCCATCAAGCCACTGACAAAGTGATCAGAAAAATCGAAAATTATAGAAAAACATTTCTTTCCCTTTATTCGCTCTCAACCCTTTCTTACCCGTGATGACGAAAAAAACGATTAAAATATTACTTAAAAACGTCGGTTTCGCCGCAAGGGCGAAGGAATGAATGCTATAGCAAGAAATTGCAATGTCACACGAAGAACAAGAAGCAGCTCGATGCTCGCAGCGCGCCGCTGAAGCACAAAAAAGGACGCCCGAGATGAACGCACAGGCATGCACAGGGCAAGCGTGAACTAACAACTCTCGCAGTTGCTACGTCTTTGTGCTCGCGCGGGCCACGACGCTGTATGGCCCGCATCTCGCCTTATTTTTATTGCGATAGCAATTTTATGGACAGTCTCGGCTGATTTTTGCCGTCGCCGTCGCCGCCGTCATGCACCGTATATGTATAAGTATGTATATCTCCACATCCCCTCTCCTTTTCCCCTCTCCCATTTCCCCCTCTCCACTTTTTCTCTCTCTTCCCCCTCTCCACTTTCCCTCTCCCCTCCCCCTGTCCACTCTTCCTCTGAAACGCGGGCTAGACATGCCGAAATTCCCTCCTGCGCAACGCCGCGATGAGCACCAGCGCATGCGCGTCCCCTCCCCCTCTCTCTCCTCTCCTACGCTACCCCCCTCTCGCACGCCTGTCGACCGCGTTTCCCGCTCGCCCTGTGAGAATTAACGGCCAGCCTAGAGGGAAGACAAGACGTGCGTAGCGTTCCTCTTTGCGTTTCACGACGAGAGTTCGGTAGCATGCCCAACGAACAACAACGGAACGCGATCGTGCAAGTGCTCCGGCTTCGCATCGCCTCATGGTCCTCTTTAGCAGGAAATGGTGTAATTTTTTTGTTTCGCCACGTGTGGCGCCCCGTGCGCTTGCGCCAACGAAGCTTGCGTTTGACCCAGTTCTCAAGCTCTGCTGATCCTCCGAACATAAGAGCAGCCTACCCAACGCAGCTTGGTGACTCAGTGTCTTGGGTCCCCGATTTTCAAACTCTCTAATGGAGAATCAGATGCTCTTAGATATGTTTTTCTTTTCAACTGCACCGCGTGGAGTGACCCCCTGCGTTTCCTGCCAAACGGGGGCGTCTCATGCAAGGTGTGCCTGGTGTGCCCAGTGTACTTTGTTTTTCTTTTCTTCCACAGCATGAGTGGGTACAGAAAAGGGCCATTTCGTCATGCGCGTCTCATGGGCAGTTTTCACATTGAAAGAAAAATTGGAGCGTTGCGTCTGCAAGTGTCGACCACTGATCTCCACTAGGGGGAGCTGGATGGCGCATCGAGCTAGGGAGCTAACGGCCGTTCATATAGGCTCCCTACATCGAGCATGCGGGAGTGTAGCCACCGGAAGCCGCCGTTTTTGTCCCGGAAGAGAGCTTTTCACTTCTTTTTTTAAAGAAATACCTGCCTGTAGCGCAGTCAACTGTACAAATTGACCGGGAAAGTTGTCAGGGAAGACATTTCACGCGTAAGTACCTCAAAGATGCATTACTTTTTACTAGGGCGGTGCGAATAGCAAAATTTTGGGTGCGAAGCGAATTCGAATATCTAAGTGTAAGTGCGAATCGAATCGAATATTTTTCGAATATTTCTAGAATATATTTCAAATACTTCGAAGCGAAATCGCAGAAATAAAAGTTAGAAAGGATTCCTAACGATATTCTTATGAGATAGCAACATGAAAGTGTTTCTTTTCGCTAGGTTGATGAAGTGCTGGTGGGGTGGTGTTTCACAGTTGTCTTATCAAGAATGATGCAATGTAGAGGCCGAATTGTATTTATGTACATGATTTGGTGCAACCAAAGTGTTGCCGACAACACTTTACACGTGATAGGCAAAGATGCCATTTCTTCAGCCTCTCCTCTTTCAACTTCTGTGGAAGCCCAACTGATGTGGCGGGCAAGGGTGTGCTCCCTTCAAGTCTGGAGTTCCAAATCTGCCTCGCAGACGTCGATATATCAGAACATCTGAAATTTTGGATGCTAAAAAGCTTCGGCTTCTGACTTTTCGGACTTCGTGCCCAAATTTCAGGTCCAAAACAGCATTAATTGAGCCCACACCTCTGCCACATCTTTCATCTCCATGTTGAAACCAGTGTTCTGTTGAGTTAATAGATTTGCGACCGTAGCGGAGCTTGAAAGGCAGCTTTGTCGCATTATTGGGGTGTAATGAGGTGAAGCATATAAAAAATCTAGGGACCACTTTCAATTAGACGTTGACTGTATCGTGGCTAAGTTCGACCGTAATGGAGCTTGAAAGGCAGCTTTGCCGCAAATCGTGAGTGTGATGAGGTGAAGCATAATAAAAATCTGAGGGGGTCACTTTCAATCGGACGTTGACTGTATTTGTTTTGGGGGAGTTCGACTAGTTCGAATAGTAAAATTCCAGTGCGAATCGAATCGAATAGCAAACACTATTCGAAAAATATGCGAAATTTCGAATATTCGTACACCCCTACTTTTTACGCGTTTTGTACGTTGCAGCACTCCGCCGTATTCGGACGGTGTCGGCACGGCGTCTGTCATCTTTTGTGTAGCGTTGGTCGGCGTCTAAAGTGAGGCGTAATCGCAGAGTTTGAAAAAAAAACATAAAAAAGAAAAACGATCATAACAACAGCTGCCACCCGAGAATATTTGAATTGCGCGACTGAGACGGACAGAAGACGCCAGCTTCCGGGACAAACAGGGGACCTTCCGGTGGCTTAACAAGTGCCCGCCTCGCAGAGCGGGGATGGGCCATCCAGCATTTTTAATGGAGGTCAGAGGTGTCGACAGTGGAGAATCAGACGCTCTGAGATATTTTTGTTTCCTTTGAACTGTGGCGCGTGGAGTGACCCCTTGCGTCTCCTACCATATATATATATATATATACATATATATATATATATATATATATATATATATATATATATATATATATATATATATATATATATATATATGTGTGTGTGTGTGTGTGTGTGTGTTTATCTTTCTTGATGTCCCTTTCTGTTTTTTCCTTTGTTCCTCTCTATTTCTCTCGTTTTCTATACTATGCGTTACTCTCTTCCCTCCTCCTTGCTTCCCTTTCCCACCCGTGTGTTATATTATACACGACTATGTTATCCTCTGATGGCGTGCCTGGATAGCCGAGTGGTTACGATGCTCGCCTTTGGACAGTGGTTTTGTGGTTTCGATGACCGCCCCGTCAAAAAATTTTTCGCCAATAATTTCTCTGTTTCTTCTGCTTCTCTATTTATCTGTCTCCGTACTCGTTCTTTCGCTCATAGAATTTACTGCATCTCACGCCGCACAAATCGGCGCACGTGTTCTTTGCGTTAAGTAGTGGGTGAAGAGGACGAATATAGCGCGTGGCGGTTCATTTTCTGTCGACGCGAAACGTCGTAACAAAGAGCTTAACAGTTCCCCTGCAAGAAACATCGTCGAGATCTAAGAACATTCCCTGTCATGTTTCCGAGCAAAGTCCTAAGGAACTGCCTCTGGCGCAGCGCGTTCACGAGAATCATATGTTTGTTCAACGTCCTGGCATGCTTTTATGCATTTCCTAAGCTAGGAGTGATTGAACATATATTGATGCTTACCGTTGTTGTCACGGGTGGATTGCTGCGACACGAGCCACCTGCACAGCGCGGACCCCTGTGCTGGGTGACATATGGTAGCAGCCAGATGGTGAGTGGTACCAGCAGCGTCATAGACGCGACTGTGGCGAGAGACCACAGATACGGCCAAACAGTCCACCCCGCAGGCTCTACAGTGGCCGGTTGGGCTTCCTACGTGCAAACGTCTGCTATATAATATGATCCGTCATGTCGAGTGATAGCTATCACTCACAAATTCTATTGATAATTTTCGCCTGTGACAGTTTATCGATGGATAGAATGTGTCATGTTAACGCAGTGAGCCAGACGTGCATGCTGAATCCGCAATTTCCGGAATTGTGTCACCTTTTGTATACCACAAGGCGTTTTCTAAATGGACGCGTTGTAGAAGCCCAGCGTATCTTCAACTAGTGGCGCAAGGCTAATGGCACAGCGCAGCTGATCGGTTTCTCGCTGGTCCTGGCCATACGAATTTACGCGAAGTTATACGAAGTGATGTGGAGTGGTGCAAAGTTATACGAAGTAATGCCAAGTTCCAATCGAGTCCCGCACAGTCGCTTTTCTCCATTTCGGTCGTACTACGTTGTGAACTACTTCAAAAGAGTCGAGTCCAGCAGTCTCCTGGCAGCGCGCCGCGATTCAAGCGGCTTCCTCAACGCCAGTACGGACCTTCTTCACACTCCCCATGTCTGCGTCTACAGAACGAACGAAGCAGCGCATGCGCAGTTGGTCGAGACGTCGCGTCTCGCGCGAGTAAGCGGTTGCGCGCAGTGTCCTGGCAGGCGGACTGGTGACGGAGCAGTGTATGGGCTAGCAAAGCAGGCGTACAGCTGTGCAACCGGTTGCTAGGTAACGTGCGGTGACGCCATCGCAGCGCGAGTTTTTTTTAATTTGTTTGCGTTGCACGGATTACAGCCGGCTTAAACAGCTCTGCTGTTATAACATTATCTGCTGGTCGAAATGTTTCGCACATGCATGAATACGTTGAGTGCCTCCATTGCAGTACTCTGAGTACTTCCTTTTAGAGCGCAGCTCTTAGGGCACCCATGCAGGCATTGAGCGCCGTCCCGTGTTGTCCCTCGCCGTATTCGGCTGTCTCACGCGACTCAAGCCACGCGGCGCTCTTCTTTTACCGTGACCGGCTAGATTAAAAATAACTAGCCAATCAAGAACCCGTCGGCTGCAGCCGGTAATCGAGCCTGCAGTCCAGCCGGCCATGCAATAATGAGCCAGGGGCAGCCGGGGTGCTCTGATTGCTGCGGCACCGCAACAGAAAGGTAATATGGGTAAAAATAAAGAAGTTTTACAAAAAAGACGAAATTAAGGAATGGAAAATAAAATAAAGCGTTGCATGCAACTCCAGTTCGTGCTAATGAAGCAGAAAAGAAAAATGAAATGTAAAAATAATGACAAAAGCGACAAAAAGAATACAACACGTACAAAGATTGGAAGAACTATATTATATAGCAGAAAATAAAAATAAGTTAGTCTGTAACTGTAAGTACAACAAATTCACACATCGCACAGTCGTTCAAAGCAACAAGCCATCTCAAGGCAACAGCCATCTTCTTCTTCTTTCACTTTATTCAGTCGATTGCATTGTTCCTCGTCCACCGCACCCGCTTAAGCTTTCTGCGTCCCACGTGGTACTTTACTTCCTGCGGGATTGGCCCACCCTTGACGAAACGGCTGTGTCATGCAATTACATCATCACGTGCCGTCCTGTTATGTGACGTCATAATGCCTTCATAATAGCGCCACCGATTTTAGCGGTATGTGATGTCACGCCTGACCTCATAGGTGACGTCATCGGCACGTCATCGTGACTTCATCTGCGATTATGTGACTCTTTGGAAAGCTCGTCTGCATGCCGACGGCGAATTTTCGGGTTTTCTGAGGCATCTAAGGCTTTCGCCTTAAAGCACGCTTAGAGCTTACAGCTGCGCTCAGATTTTGCATTTTGGAGTATCGCAATTGCCATTTGGGCCACAAGTCCCCCAAACAACTGCTACTTGATGACCAAGTTGCCGTGGCCCAACACAGGCTTCGTCACAATTCGCGGTCGAGACGCTTATCTTAATCTACCGATTTACAGCGACAGCAGTCTTAGAAGATTAGTAGGCTGTCAGAACCATCATCATCATCATCATCACCCTGACTACGCCAAATGCAGGGCAAAGGCCTCTCGCACGTTCCGCCAATCAACCCGGTCCTGTGCTTGCTGCTGCCACGTTATACCCGCAAACTTCTTAGTCTCATCTGCTCACCTAACTTTGTGGCTCCCCCCCCCCCGCGCGTTTGCCTTCTCTTGGAGTCCAGTCAGCTACTCTTAATGACCATCGGTTACCTTGCCTACGTGCTACGTGCCCTGCCCATGTCCATTTCTTCTTGATTTCGTCTAAGGTGCCCTTAACACCCGTTTGTTTCCTGGCCCACTCTGCTCTCTTCTTGTCCATTAAGGTTACACCTATCATTTTCCTTTTCATCGCTGGCTGCGTTGTCCTCAGTTTAAGATGAACCCTCTTACAAGCCTCCAGGTTTCTGCTCCGTAGGTGAGTACTCGTAAGATACCTGTTATATTGGCCTCGAGGCCCAGCACTGGAAACGGCGGCGCCACCGTCGGCGTGACGTGCTTGGCAGCATCACGTGGTCTCAGCAGCCGCGTCGGCTGCTTGTGGAGCACTGCCGCGTGCTTTGAAAATCAGTTTCAAGTCCCACATGCGCTGCGGGCTGTTCAAATACGGAAGTTTTGTCTCATTTTCTACTCAATAGAAACCATTGTAATAGAGTGGCTGCCTCCGAAAGCGACGAACATGGGGCTCTAGCGCTCGGTGCCGCAGTGCCGTGCTTAAGCAATGGAGCCTAGTGTCAGCCTGCACCGGTAACTGCGGGACAAGAAACTGCGTGAACCATGGGTTGTAAAGATACGAGTCTTGTGTGCAACCAGTACTTCCGCGACGAAGATTTTCGTTATGGCGTCGGGCCTGCGATGTTCGGTGAGTAGCAGACAGTGCGCACTGAGACGATGGCTCGCGCGCGCTTCCCGCCGGCAAATAATGCTTATCTGGCACAAGATGGAAAAGGCGCTACCTTTTACCACGTACGATGCCATCATAGAACCCTCCCGTGTGACCTCGTGATCGTCGGCCCCGTGCTCAGCATTCACAAAATCGGCTGCAGATGCGCAAATCATTTTTTAGATACGTTGAATTAAAAATATTCACAGGGTGATTTATGCATTCGCCAAAGATGACTAGAAGGCGAAAGCCATCTTCTTCTTCTTGTCAGTCGATGTATTGATTCTCCCGCGTCCCCCTCCAAAAGGGTTCTGCACCTAACGCGGTTTTGCACGGTCTCCGTGACCGATCACGGAGGCAATGCAAAGCGACCATGACATGCGAATACGTCATCATATGACGTCATGTTATGTGACATCATAACCACGCTACATATTTTGGCGATTTGTGACGTCATGATGACGTCATATGGTGACACCATCTAGTGACGGTTATTTTTTGCATCACTCGTGTTGACGCCGACGGGCAATCTTCCTATTTGATGAGGCATCTAGGGCTTTCGCCTTCAAAAGCTACGTAAGTTTTGCATTGCTTCAAAAGCTACATAAGTGTTGCACCTCTGTGATCGGCCCACCGATCACGCAGGCAATGCAAAGGGACCATGCCGAATACGTCATCATGTGACATCACGTTATATCACGTCATGTTGATGTCCTAATGAAGTTACAAATTTAGGAGATCTGTGATGTCGTATAGTGACGTCATCACGCGACGATTATTTTTTGCTCTCTCGTCTTGTCACTCGTCTTGACGCCGCCGACGGTCAATCTTCTCGTTTGAAGAGGCATCTAAGGCTTTCGTCTTCATAAGCTACGCGACGTTTGCTGGTGGACTAGCGAGAGTCAAATGCTGCGGCTATGTGCTGCATTTAGGTTGGCAATAACATTTTTTCAGTCGAGCTTGCGTTCCCCTGAGGCAAACGCAATGTGCTGAAAAGCCCAAATTTATTTGTCCCACTCTCAAACTCACGTTGGGTCTCTCCAACCCCATGTATTTTAAATGCGAAGCATTTCTTAGCGAACCTGAGACACTTTGGCTGTTTCTATCTATCTATCTATCTATCTATCTATCTATCTATCTATCTATCTATCTATCTATCTATCTATCTATTTATCTATCTATCTATCTATCTATCTATCTATCTATCTAGCCGCCTACGTCTGGGGGCTCTCCTGGTCCTCTCCATAACTTGTAATATACCAAAATTGGCATAGCAGGGGATCAGTGTATGACGAACACGATCCACTGGTCATGACATGAAAAACGCAAAATACCTGTCGCGTACGTCATTAAACCCCTTCTTTCAGTCCCGTGTGGCACATACCCGCATACCAGAGTTCATGTTGTGCGGGTATGTGCCACAGGTGATAGAGTTTCAACCAATACAGTAACCGCGAACACAAAAAATGACACGCAAGGAAAGTGATAATAACAACAATAGTGAGGGTTTCATATCCCAAAACCATGATATGCTTATGAGAGACTCCGTAGCGAAGGGCTCCGGAAATTTTGACCATCTGGTATTCTTAAACGTGTAACGAGATCGAACAGGGCACGGGCATCTAGCATTTCGCCTCCATCGAAATTCGACCGCCGCCGCCGCGGTCGAACCCGCGACCTTCGGGTCAGCAGCCGAGCACCGTAACCACTACACCACCGCCGCGGACGCAAGGAAAGTGAGGAAGCTGAAGACAGAACACCACTGGAAGACGCTCAACTACCATCCACTCGTCCGCGTAATCCGTAACCTGGACCACATGGATTACAACACGACTGGGGTCAATGCTGCCCTACAATAAATATGCCGAGAGAACCCGGCCTCTCATCATTACCGGTGACTTCAACATTGATTTATGAACATCCAACAACGCCTGCTCCTTATACTGCGTGAAATATAGCTTGGATGTGGACATGGCATCAAAAGAACTCGTTGCCACGTCCAGGACAGGAGGCATCTTAGATCATTTCATCGTAAGAGGCATCGAGGATTTCCCCCAGCTGTACTGCACTTCGCACTTCACTACACTTAGACCCCTCATCACCGCGATGACGAACGGATCCTATTAACAAGTCCAGTCCAGCTGCTGGTGTTCACTGATCACGGTGATGATAACCTTGTTCAAGAACTGTCAAGAACCCCTTCGATACATACACACGGGTTCATGAAACGTGCGTGCGTTCTCCGTGATAACGGACAAGTATAAGCATAACTGCAACACAACTGTAACAACCGCAACTGTGACTCTAACGTATGTGCAGAGCGCCTGCGCCTGCCACTCGGCTGTGTATATATATAGGAAAACTTTCCTGAATGAAGCTTAGTTGCGAGTATCGCCTGTCCTGTGCGTCTGTGTTCCTTCTTTGTCTTGTTCGGATTCACGCTATCCAGTGTTGAAAAATATGAGCCCTACATAGCTTACCGCGTATGGTGCTGGTATGGTGCTGTTGGCATCGTTATGCAACTGTAAACAACTGTTTACATAATGCATATGCGACTCCTCAACATATGAGTATGCAACTGTAAACAACTAGTTATATAATTCATATGCGACTCTTCAACAAATTAGTTTTCGTATACCACTTCCACATTTCTCTAGCTTGATTCCGTAACGTTTCGTTAAATGTGAAAAATTACGCCATAGACACCATCCAAAGCATGCTTCGCATAACATCGATTCCCATGGTACGTGAGATCAGCCGAATTTTTCTTGGAGCCTCATTTGTTTACGTGGTAAAGATGCCAGCCTGTTGGCGTTAGACACGACACTGCTGCCAAAATTGCTGGGCTACTCGCCAAATAATTACTATCCTGTTTTTTGGCTGCTGGTTGCTGCAATAACTTCTAATTTATTCATCGCTATTTCAAATTCATGTGGGTCCTACAGTTCACAGCCGACGTTTGCGGAAGTCCGGCAAACGTTACTGTATTTTCTTTCTTTTCCTTGGCGTTGCATGCTACTACATGCTCGGTCTCGTAGACTGTTTCTCCTTCCACCAGCAATCTCGAACTGGTGAAGCTTTGGTCTATGAATTTGTTGATGAAAGAGAGCGGCAATTACACTGAAATGCAAAGGGATCGATAATTAAGGAGCATTGAAAAAAGGCGTCGCATTTGGTCACGTTTCGTGTGAGCACCAAACGAAACGAATGCACTGAATAAAGAAAAAGAAGCAGCGGCATTTGCCCGCGGAGAAGAACGAACAATAAGCAGTGCGAGGCAACTTGTCAAATGACATTAAAACGTACACGAATTTAGACCGAACAAAAAAACACTGAAACGTCGGGACGGCACATCAAAAAGTTGCCATGTGCACCGACGCCGTAGCTGTAACAAAACTGTTTTTGAATTGCTCTGATAGCGTCCGCGCAACAGTAGTTGTTTGTGTACTCACAAATTCTCATATTTTGCGGTCTAAAGTTCACAGCGCGGCGCCAAAACGCGCTCGTAGCAAAAGCGAAACCATCAGTACGAACATACATGCAGACGCTCATACATGCAGAGGCACCGTCAGTCGTCGCGAACCCGTGCGATCGCTGGCTTGAGGCTTCTTTCTGTTATGTTCCGTTTGGTTATACAGGCTGTCAACTCTAACGAGATATTTCACATAGTTTGCACTCAACGAGTGACTACCTCTCACGCAAGAGGCCGGTTCAGGGGTCTCCCACGCGGTGACCGCGTGAAGCGTGTGTGCGGCTTTCTGCAAAGCGACAGCGACTGTAGACTATCTTGTGTTTCAATTCGTCGAAAATGATTATTTTGATAGTAAAGAACACATCTCCTTTCGAAGGTACTTACAGAAATGCCCAGGAGGGCTTCCGCGAGGTGTTTTTATAGAGCGCCCACAGCAAAACCTATGGGGAGCGCGGCGGCGGTATCCTACCTAGCACGCAATCGAGGCGCGTCCGATAGAGGGCGACTCTGTAACTCCTCGCGGCCAATACCTGCCTCTTGAGGGATAGTGGTAAACTATCATTTATGATTTGAGAGTGCTTGCCGAATGTTCTCCATCCTACCCTTATTCTGCTGTTACTTCAGTCTCAGGGTTCGGCTCCGCAGTCACCTCCTGTCCTAAGTAGCCATCATCATCAGTTGTTCATCATCAATCGTCATCATCATCAATTATTGGGATTTTGTCGCTTTCTTTATGAAGGACAACAGTGGCTGTGGAGCCGCTGTAGATTTCTTCCAGTATACTTATATATGGCTCGTTGACGCCCTGATCAAATGCTTTCTCGTAATCATTGAAGGCTATATATTATAGGCGTTGATTATATTCCGCGCATTTCTCTATCACCTGATGGATAGCGTGCATGTGGTCTATTGTCGAGTAGCCTGTACAAAATCCTGCTTGGTCCTTTGATTGCTTGAATTCTAATGTGGTAATTCTATTAGTTACTATCGTTGTAAGCAGCTTGTAGACAACGGACAGTAAGCTGATCGGCCTGTAATTTTTCAAGCCCTCGACGTCCCCTTTCTTATACATTAAGATGACATAAGATTCCTCTAAGGTTCTGGTACCCTCGCCGTTAAGAGACATTTCGTATACGGGGTGGCCGGATTTTTTAACACAATTAGTCCACCTTCTTTCAACAGATCTGATGTTACCTGATCCTCACCAGCGGATTTGCCTCTTTGCATTCCATTTGGGCTTTCTTTACCTCCCATGTCGTGACAGGTGGGATGTCCGCTTCCTCTGGCCTACTACTACTTCTGACATTATCGTCCTAGTTGTCCCGGCTACTGTACATATCTCCGTAAATCTCCTAGGCTACTTTAACTATCCTATCGATATTGTTAGTGACTTTGCCTTCCTTGTCCTTTAGTACACACATCTGGTTTTATTGCGATAGCAATTATATGGACAGTCTCGGCTGGAAAATGTCCGCCCCTGTCGCCGTCATGCACCGTATATGTATAAGTATGTATATATATATATAAAATCCCGAAAGAAAAATAATTCAGAAAAATGCTTCCGAAACGCGGAATCGAACCAGGGACCTCTTGCTCCGCAGCGAGTGGCGCTAGCCACTACGCCACGGAACGCAGGTCCCCCGCATAGCTAACGGCGAGCGTTATATACACACCCTTTGCCGCTGGACGGACTCAGAGATGGCCGACGCTCATAAGCGTTTCTTCATTACCAGCGAGATGGCGCTATGAGCGCGACGAGCGCATTTAAAAGTCGTCGGCTCGCTCGCTCGCTTCTTCTTATATTTGCGCAAGGAGAACCTTGGCCTTCCGCTGTCTGCTCGCGCGGTTTTCTCGTGGTGAGGGCAAGAGGTATGTTTCAAGCTTTAACCGTGATGTCCGCGATCATGTTACGGAGCGCCGCTAAACGACGTCGCTAAACGAACAAACAGAAGATGAGCGCGAACTATCAAGTGTCACAGCTCGACACTTGAAGCACGCTAGTTTCCTTCGCTGCTACGGCCGCCTTTGCAACAGGAGCGCTGTTCAGACTGAGAGTATCCATTGGCGAGCCTCACTTCGTATAGCATTAGTTTCTTGCTATCGCATTCATTGCTTCGCCCTTGCGGCGAAACTGTGATTTTTTTGTGTTTGTGCCCAGTTTTCTCTTCACCGCTTTGAGGCTGCGCCCAATGTTTAGAGTATGTTCAATTCTCTCCATGACATATCTCCTTATGTCGGCTACTTTACGCCTATTGACTAACTTTAAAGCTCTGTCAGTTCTATTTTGTCTGTTGCTTTCCAGGCTATCATGGTTTGATGTTTCTTAATGAGGTTTTTCGTCTCCTGGGAGAGCTTGCCAGTGTACTGGTTAATGATTGTATACCTCTGACTTCCACATCGCACTCAGAAAACGTTGTCATGAATGTTAATGGGCTATCATGTTGTCATGCGTTGTCATGTTGTGAATGGGCTGTCAGAATACGTTGACGTAGAAATTCTACACACTCTCTAATAAACATGTGCTGCTGGGGCGTCTTAGTTGCGTAAATGTCAAGTCAGGTGTCCATGTTGTCAACGCCCTGAAGATGGTGGCGTGCCATTATATAATGCTTTCCTACATAGTAATCGAAGTGCCCGACTAAAATATTGTGGTGTAGAAGCTTCATGTACAGCCGATATATTCCAAATTCAACATTTTGTTAGTAGCGAGTGTTTACATGCACCGGAAACCTCAACCATCAAATACTGCGGGAGGGTGGTAAGGCGATTAAAAAAGTGGCAGCTTCACCTTAAAGAGGAAGCAATGAAGCTAACTCGTTTTGCACCCCATATGGCGTAAGTCAACAAAACGCTGACACTAGGGATATCAGCAGCTGTGAGACACGTACTGATATCCCTGTCAGGATAGTGCGCGCGTGACCACGCCCGGCCGAATACAGTACGCATGTCCTGTCGGAGCCACGCAGCCCCCTGCTGGGGCCCCCGACCGGCCTTTCGCGCGACGAAAGACGGCCACCACGCTTCCTCTCTCCTTCGGCCGTGATCGTCGGCTGCTCTCGCACGCTTTTTTACTCGCACATCAAGCGTACGACGCGCAGAGCGACGTAATCGGAACTTCAAACTCTACACGAAACTTTACTTTACGGCGACGCTGACGGCAAAACTGCGTCTGAGCTGCCTATATAATTGACAAAAATTACCGGAGCACCTACGCTCTTCTTGAATCCATGTTATGCGATATAGTCACCAAGGAGCTGGCCATGGCGCGTAGCTTCACTTTCACGCAAGTGTTACCAACCGGAACGACGTCATTGTGTCAATTGACACGCATGAGCAGCATTACACGGACTCACGAAGCTCTTCGACTAAACTAGGATGTCGAAAGGGTAGCTTTGTTCTGATGTAACAAGAGCACTCATGTCTTATCGCGGACAATAATGTCATCAAGCAGAGATGCACGTCTCAGCACGCTGACATGCAGAGTAAGGGGACGGTTTGTTGGCTCTTTTCCTGCGGGG
Organism: Rhipicephalus sanguineus; assembly: GCF_013339695.2. Classification (NCBI taxonomy): domain Eukaryota; kingdom Metazoa; phylum Arthropoda; class Arachnida; order Ixodida; family Ixodidae; genus Rhipicephalus; species Rhipicephalus sanguineus. The sequence goes on from NC_051179.1 coordinate 162,158,648, forward strand.
TCGAGCAACACTGGACGATGATCGGCAATTCATAGCAGTGCATGTATAATATTGATTGCACAGGTTAAAAGGAAATAGACAAGACGAAACAACTATAGCCATCCGCAGCCAGTCCTAACCAACACTAGGCAACGTTCGCGAACCGTTAAAGTAGTATTAGCTCGTGATGACAATATTGGTCAAGTTGGCGATATCGTCACAGTTAGCCGAGGTTATCAAGTACTAGCCAACAGTTAGCCGGCACTAGCAAGCGACAGAGAGCAGTCCTTAAAGCTAGTCACTCAATAACCAACGAATATTGGTTATTTACTGACTAACTACACTGGATGAATCTTGGCTCGTCTGGACTACCCCGTGGTAGGCAAGGCCAGCCAAGATTAGTCAGGCCTAGACGACGCTACGAGCCAACATTATTTAATGCTATCCACCAAAGCGAACCTTAGCAAGCAGTAGACGCCACGAGCGGACAATTAGCCAAAATTATACCGACTGCTTGTACATAACAGGGCCAAATTAATCCCCACAAGACAAAAGTTAACCGTCGCTAGGCGGCATCAACAAGCATTAGCTAAGGCTAAGTACCACCAGCAAGCTCTCAGCCAAAACTGCGTTGCGCTTGTCTGCAGTTAGCCAACAGTAGGGCCCATTACACGTTTCAAGCCAAAAGATAATCAAGCTCTGTTTGTTTTATGCGGGTGTACATGGTAGATTACATGGCAAGATTCCTATGTAAATTTCTTATCGCAAGCATAATGAGATATCCCACCTAATGAAACAAGTATAATTGCATGTATGCAATTACGCCATTCATGTCATGCCGGCGATTGGTGCTGGCAGCATAGCCAGCAAACTTGCAATGTTAGTATCACCACTTCGTTATTTTCGTACCATGTCAGCGCTTTATCATCCAAAGCGAACTAATACAAATGGTCAAGTCTCCTTGCCTCGTCCAAGCTGTCATTGTTCGCGATCCGCGCGAACTGTTCCAGCCAATCCTCTACATCTTCGTACCGATCGCGGCGGAAGTGCTTAGGCATGAGCGGTGGACACATCATGAGCTCGGATGGTGTCAGCGCGCTAGTCATCGCTGTGGAGTTCACGATATACGCTGCTTGTGTTGGCGGAGCAGTGAAGAGGGGTCCAGATTGAGGCGGGGCTCCTGTGATGTGGCGGTTTGTGCGCTGGTGTACGCGACACTTCGTCAGGTAGCATTCGCTGTGGGTCAGGACTCCGCTCTCTTGCGCCCGGAGGACTTACAATCACAGCCCGCACCTCCACTGCTCTGACATGCGGGGTACACTACCCATTTCATTACCAGTCATTCACGTTCGCTGCAGAGTCATCTGATGCCATGCAAATTTTGCTGTACACTATTCAAGCTAGAGAAACGTCAACGAGAACAGCAGGACGTACCTGTCGGCCGGTTAGATAGATAGATAGATAGAGAGATAGATAGATAGATAGATAGATAGATAGATAGATAGATAGATAGATAGATAGATAGATAGATAGATAGATAGATAGATAGATAGATAGATAGATAGATAGACAGACAGACAGACAGACAGATAGATAGATAGATAGATAGATAGATAGATAGATAGATAGATAGATAGATAGATAGATAGATAGATAGATAGATAGACAGACAGACAGACAGACAGACAGACAGACAGATAGATAGATAGATAGATAGATAGATAGATAGATAGATAGATAGATAGATAGATAGATAGATAGATAGATAGATAGATAGATAGATAGATAGATAGATAGATAGATTATGATCCAAGTGCCCTTTGTTCACAAAGGATTGCTTCGCGCTGAACACGTTATAACGCGCACATTACAACGATTATTATTGGAAGGTTGAGTAGACACTTTGAATACTGCGTACGTTCCGCGCGCAACGTCGTTAGGCACCACGTCTTCGCAGTATAATACGCGCTAGTACCGCGTAAATTACATCTGTAATGACATTGCGTGGGCAAGAACACGTCTCGTATGGAGGGCGTGCGCAGTTATGCCGAGGCGCCATATGCGAAACACGGCTTTCTTACGTAGGCAACGCCTTTACGGATGGAACGTACGCAGTCCTAATACTTGCCGCAATGCCACGAGCACCGCGTGATGCTAAAAATAGATCACACCTCAAAGCTATCAAAGCTTGCTGCTATGTCATGGCCCCCTGGTGATAGCGCTGGCACGTGCAGCTCCTGGTAGGAAGGTTCCGGCTTGACTGATCTCGATAGCGCCAGGCGGTCCTCCAACTTTTCTACCGGGCTTCTGACCTGCAAACGCAAAGGGCACGTATTCGTTCTCCATATAACCGACTCTAGGCGACGCCAATAACCACAACTTCCAAATAAACGCTGGAGGCATTTCTTTTTTTTTAAGGGATTAAACGCGCACATTGTTATATTGAAGCAAATATGACACGAAATTTACCACACGAGCTTTATTGTTTAAGCTGTACCATATATTCACAAGGTACACTACACAACCTTTAAGGCGCCACTGTTCATTTCGTTTGCTTTGAAAGAAGTAAGGTGACTAGTTTGTGATGCATTTCATATAGGACAGCGTTCCCGGCTACATGAAAAAATTCGTGAACCACCTTGGTTTGTTGGTTAGGAAGAGAAAGCTTGGCTAATAGGGATGCTACCCGTTGAAGTGCTGCCAAGACGCAGGAATGCTTTTCAAGACAGAGATTACGTCAAATTACAGAAGATTTATAAAGCAGGAGTCTGACGTGGGACCTCTACTTTGTCAATATATCATCTAAAATTCTCATTGTCAGGATACGTTGCGCTGCAGCAGAAACATATATCGCAGTTGTTTGTAACATCTGGTAGAGCAAAGCGGACAAATTTAGTACATAAGATGGCATCTCTGAGAAAATCTTTGTGATGTGATCGAGTCCTCCACGGGAGGTTTATACAGTTACAGTGAAAAATTGGGGCTTCTACGCACTAGTACACCGAAGGAGCGGAGCTGATGGCGTTGTCCTCCAACTTTCTCTCATCCTCGCCCTCATTTTCCTTTCCCACCCCTTGGTATATTATATCACACAATCCTATGGGATGATTTACCATCTCGCCTCCTTTCCTTCCTCCTCACAAACACTTTGCTTTCACATCCCTTGCTATACTATACTATATAGACGTCAGACTCTGCCCAGGCGGCGCTGCGAAAAACACCGCCACCAGCGCCCTCATCACAGCCCTGGCGCTAACTGGTTAGTACAAGGAGAGCCGTCCGCAAGCGAATGTGCATAGGCCACAATATGACCCTCCCTCTTTCGTTGCTGTCGAGGCGCGGTTTTTTGAAATTCAATGACTTGAAAACCTTCTTCCGCCAATCCACGCTTCAGAAACGTAGGAAGCTCATTAAAGTGAACTGCGAGTACAATGCAAAAGAAGCTTTAGTTATTCCGGCGCGCTGCGACTCGCAAGTACAAGCGAGCATCGTACGACAAACGGAATATTGTTATTCAGCCTTTTACGTCCGTGGTAACTCACAACGCAGCAGTAGCGTTGATTGCGGCGTTTCTTCGTAGCATGCGCAGCGGGCTCGTCTGCTGTTGTTTTCGCCGACGTTCTGGCGAGTGATCCAGCAAGCGCTTCATGACGGTTCGGTGGAGCGTCGGACTAGCTGAGCGAAATTCACAGCTCTCGTTCTGTGTGTTAAATGCGCAAACATGCGTGATATTAGGCTCAATCGTTGTTTCGCACTCGCTTGTTGCATCTGGTCTCACAGCAAACTGTGCGAGAAAGTCGGTCTTTGTACTACCCAATACTTCTCCGACAGATGGCGCCACGCGTCTTGGAAACTCCACAGTCTCACGTCTATATATGCTAGGGTAAGCAAGACCAAGCATTTTATAGAATTCATAACTTATTGATCAGTTATTCATTAGCCATCGATTCGTTCATGCCTCTTTTAGTGTCGGTCATACCTCATTTAGGGGTAGGCTAAGCTCACCTAACCATTTTCTGGAATGTATTGGTTATTTATCGACTATCGATTAGCTATTGACAATATATCGGTCATGCATTTGGGTCATGCTGAAGACATCCAAACATTTTCCAGAATTTAGTGGTTACTGATCGATTACAGATTGGCTATCTTAGCAGCGTGGCTCTAGCCGTCTATTTGGGCCTTGTTAAGCACATGCAAGCATTTACAAGAGTTTATCGGTTATTGCACGGTTATGACCACGGCAACCCTGTATTGAAGAGCGAGTCACGACGCGTATTGCAAGCCGGAACTTGCTCTGGCAGTCCGATGACACACACTGCAGTTCACGCACGCCCGCCATGGTCGAAAGATGTCGTCCGACTACTGCCAATCACACTCGCCGCAGAGTTCGCGTATATAGAGTATTATGCAGTAACCTAGAAAGAAAACTGGCGCTGCGATGCTGTTATATGCATGTGAGTGATGGATATGTCGGATTCGGATTGGCATCACTGATGAACCCAGACACCACCGAGACGGTTCTGGCTTCAACGCATTCTTTGCATCAAAATAGTTAATTTCGTACCGAAGCAGCCCGTAGTAAGTTAGTTCTTTCTTAGCATTACACAGAAATACATATCTAATTTGAAGCCTTCTACTTCGATGAACGTAGAAATTAGCGAGCTGCCGCTAACTTTGGAAGGCACGCAAGGTGAGCTTTCCGTCAGAGAAAGTTTTTCGTCAGTTTCTTTCTTTCGCGGCTTGGTTATGCTATATTCGTGAGATAACTTTCGTTACAGAATACAGTTCATCACCTTGAAGGAATGGGGCTCCTACGAAAGTCGCATAGACAGTGCGCATGAACACATACATCCGTCGACATACTAACGTCGAGCTAATCACAAACACCGTTTACCGCTGGTGGTACGCAGATCTCAGATGTGCTTCAGCGTGGCAGAGGCGTGTTCCGCATTACCCGCGAGATGGTCTAAGGAGCCAAAGGGCGCGCTTCAAAAGGCATCGTCCCGCTCGACATTCCGCAGAGTGGAGCTGCGCCCTCCAAAACCGTACTTTGGCCTACAGGGTGTGGTCGCCCGTGCTCGCGCGCTTATCTCTTGAATGGGGTTCAACAGATGGCTTTCTACTTCTGGTTTCATCGTAAAGTTCGCGTTGAACCCATATACCGCACGAAAGTCGCTCAGCTTGCTGCATCGGCCGTGTTTGCTAAACGAATGAGCTGCTAGCGTTTCTTCCTATGACATTGAATTTTCTGCTACCGCACTCACTGCTAACACTTGCGGCGAAACTAAGTGCTATTTTTTTCACTCGCGCTCTAGACGGGCGCGCGGCGCGGTCGCACTATCTCTGGAAAAGCGACGCGAAACACGCGCGAAGATGGTGCGGCGCGGGTTACGAGCCGTCTCTGAAAGATGGCGTGACCACGACGCACGGATGGTGTGTTTTTGTCAACATCTCGAAGACCTTTTTACAGCGATGGCTCTACTGCTCCGGATAAAATCCCAGAAGACACCTCCACGGATGAATCTGAACCTCAAGCTCAGCCAAGGTTAACACTGGCGAAAGACTGCAGCGAAATAACACCGCAAGAAGTGCTGGCTGCATCTAGTTCACCGAGCGTTGATGCGTAGAGCGCCGAATGGAATGCACCGAGAAGCGTCTGTGTGTTGTCGTTTAGTGCAACACGTTAGCTCCTTTGTCCGGTATTGTAGTCCAAGCGTATACACTTCTCGTCGTCCTTGCCTAAATCAAAACCACAGATGGCGCAAGGTTCTCGCCGATGAATTCGCCACAGCGTTTCTCCGACACATGAGCCCGTTGATAACACGCTTTGATCTACGCGCATCTCGTGCCACTGCAACGCCTGCCAAAGACGATGTCTACCAGCCGCTTCACCAGAACCAGGCGTGGAGGAAGGCGCAGTGGGTCCCGTCAACCCGTGAGGCTCATGAGCTCGTCCAGCTTTATGTAAATGCGTTACACCACGGTAATTTTTTTCCAGGGGTTAAGGTGTTTATTGGACGGCACTGAGCGGCAATACGCAGTGGCGGCAGTCAAGGCAAAAGCACGGACTCCGAGCGAGAGCGACGTTTAGAAGAGGACGACCCACTATAAGCCTCTGGAGAGCGTAACCAATTAAACCGTACCAAGGCTTCGCCACAATCACTCGGGGTACGAAAAGGGAGCCGTCCGGCGATCTAACAGCTCGTGACTAGGAGTGGGTTATAGTTAAAGCCCCTGAAACTTCGTAAAGTAGCGACGCTTTCCTCCTCCGCTCGCGTTCCTCCTCGTTCTCCTCTCCTTCGCACTCTGTTTTCGAGCATGGCGCCACATAACCTCGCTCCTGCGGAGCAGACGACGCTCCGCAAAGAGAGCGCACGCTTGCCAGGCGCAAGGTTCGCTTTAAGCATTCGCCGTCTAGCTCTTGGTATCGTTTTTTTAATTGTATGTTGTAAGGGGATATTAGGACACGTTTGTAAAGGACATGTGTGATGTTGAACGTTAATGTCCCGCTCTACATAAGCCTTCTGAAACCTATATATTGTACACGTCGTACTGGCGAGGCGAATACGCCGCGCATACCAATGACGCACTCGGGCTGCCAGTACGCACTAGAGGTAGCCGTTCCGAAGTATCGGTTCGCGGCCGTGCAAGTCACTCAGGGCAGCACGTCAATTTTCGTTATCAACCCATCTCCGTACAGTGTTACGTTGGTGCGAGGAGAACGTCTTGGCAGCGTGGAACCCCTCGAAGACGCACAAGTTATGGACGAACCAGATGGCACGCACTGCCCCAGTTCCGGCACGCTCAGTTCTGTTACCACGTCTGGTTCATCGCCCGCTGATGTATTTGCTTCTTCCATTGCTGACAACCTTACGCCGGTCCAGCGTTCCCAGCTTCTGGACCTCTTGGAAGAATTTCGCGCTTCTTTCGATATTGCTCAAACTTCTCTCGGCCGCACGTCCACCGTTACGCATCGCATCGACACTGGCGCCCAGCCACCACTGCGGCAACGTCCATATCGCATATCGCCCACATAACGCCGCGTAATCAACGAGGAAGTGGACGACATGCTTCGACGCGATGTTATTCGACCATCTAACAGCCCCTGGGCGTCTCCTGTCGTACTTGTTCCGAAGAAGGACGGTTCTGTGCAGTTCTGTGTGGACTACCGACGACTAAACAAGATCACTCGTAAGGACGCGTATCCACTGCCGCGAATAGACGACGCGATTGACAGCCTGCAAGGAGCCGAATTCTTTTCATCTCTCTATTTGCGCTCAGGGTACTGGCAAGTACCTATGGCTGATGACGCTCGACCGAAGACCGCCTTTGTCACGCCCGACGGCTTGTACGAATTCAACGTCATGCCGTTTTAGCTGTGTAATGCGTCCGCCACCTTTGAGCGCATAATGAATACCGTTCTGCGCAACCTGAAATAACACACGTGCTTGTGCTACCTCGACGACGTCGTCGTTTTCGCTCCAGAGTTCTCCACGCATCTTCAACGCCTCCCGCATGTGTTGACGCGTTTGAGCGACGCTGGTCTGCAACTGAATCTAAAGAAGTGCCGATTTGCAGCACGGCAGGTGACAATACTCGGCTACGTCGTGTCCAAGGACGGAATTCTCCCCGATCCAGCCAAACTTCGGGCCGTGACCGAGTTCCCGAAACCTACGTCCGTCAAAGAACTGCGCAGTTTCGTAGGACTGTGTTCCTATTTTCGGCGCTTCATTCGAAACTTCGCGACTATCATATCACCGCTGACAAAGCTCCTCGGAAGTAACGGGCCCCTCCATTCGTCGTCGTCGGAGTGCGACGACGCTTTCGCGAAGCTCCGTCGTTTGTTGACGTCGCCTCCCATACTACGCCACTACGACCCTACGGCCCCTACAGAGGTACACACAGACGCCAGCGGTGTTGGCCTTGGCGCTGTCCTTGCGCAGCGCAAACCAGGGTTCCCTGAATATGTCGTGGCATATGCAAGTCGTACGCTTACTAAAGCCGAGACCAATTACACCGTCACCAAAAAGGAATGCCTGGCGATCATATGGGCCCTTACAAAGTTCCGACCCTATTTATATGGCCGCCCATTTGATGTCATCACCGACCATCATGCACTATGCTGGTTGTCGTCATTGAAGGATCCCTCAGGCCGCCTCGCCCGCTGGGCACTTCACCTACAGGACTACGATATTCGCGTGCTGTACCGCAACGGACGCCAGCATGCTGACGCCGACGCCCTCTCGCGCTCCCCCTTGCCTGACGACGATGACCCCTGCTCGGTACCTAACAATGCTGTTTCTTCCATCGACGTTCACACCATCGCTACCGAGCAACGCATGGATAAATGGATCGCCTCGCTGATAGACTTGCTCTCTGATCCGTCGGCAACACCAAGCACTCGCGCGTTGCGTCGTCAAGCCCACCATTTCACCATTCGTGACGACCTACTGCACCGACGCAATTACAACGCCGACGGCCGCCAGTGGCTATTTGTGATACCCCGCAGTCTGCGTTCTGAAATATGCGAGTCTTTCCACTCTGAACCACAATGCGCGCACTCTGGGGTATCCGAAACTTACCACCGCATTCGAAAACGATACTTCTCGCGAGGGATGTACCGCTACGTGCAGGAGTTCGCTCCTGCCTCGATTGCCAACGCCGAAAACCTTCAACGCACATGTCACCCGCCGGTCTACAACCATTACCTTGCCCGAACCGTCCATTCGGGCGAGTGGGCATCGACTTGTAATGATCACTTCCTCTGACATCGGCTGGTAACCGCTGGGCCATCGTCACTGTTGACCATCTAACGCGATACGCCGAAACCGCCGCTCTCGCAGCGGCTACAGCGCGCGATGTTGCCTCCTACCTGCTACACCGATGCATGCTGCGTCACGGTCCACCCCAGGAGCTTCTCAGCGATCGAGGCCGTGTCTTCTTGCCGGAAGTCGTCGAAGCCATTCTAAAAGAGTGCCGTGCTGTTCACCGCAAAACTACTGCTTACCACCCGCAGACGAATGGGCTCACCGAACGCTTTAACCACACGCTCGGCGACATGCTCTCAATGTACGTCGCCGCCGATCACACAAATTGGGATGCCATTCTGCCCTTTGTCACCTACGCCTATAATACCGCCCCTCAGAGCACTACTGGTTTTTCACCCTTCTTCCTATTGTACAGAAGGCACCCGTCGCACACCATCGACACGATACTCCCATACAAGCCGGATTCAACTGAGTGTGCGCCGATATCTGACACAGCCAGGGTTGCGGAAGAGTGTCGCGAGCTTGCCAAGACGTTTACAACGCAGGAACAAGAGCGCCAGAAGAGCATTCGCGGTGGAACCACCACTTCTGAGTCCACGTTCCTCCCTGGAGCGCTCGTATGGCTCTCGGTCCCTACCACTGCAACTGGCCTCTCTACAAAACTACTGCCGAAATACGAAGGCCCCTACCGGGTCGTCGAGCGCACATCCCCGGTCAACTATGTGATCGAACCCATCGAACCATCTTCGGACATGCGCCGTCGAGGGCGCGACATCGTCAACGTGGAGCGCCTCAAGGCCTACTATGACCCACTCATAGTGACGAGCTGTTAGGTCGCAGGACGGCTCCCTCTTCGTACCCGGGGTAATTGTAGCGAAGCCTTTATTGAGTAAAGGGTTGCGCTCTCTATAGCCTTCTAGTGGGTCGTCCCCTTTGGCTCTTCGCGCTCGCGCTCTGAGTCCGTGTTTTTGCCTTGACTGTCGCCATTGCATATCGTCGCCGACTGCCGTCCAATAAACGCCTCAACACACGCAGCGATTTCCGCGAACCTCGACGAGTACATATGGTGGGAGGACAGCAACTTACCTCGCATAGTCGCGTCGAAAACGTCGCCCGAAAGATATATCTTCCGATTCGGTGTAACCAAGCTTTCCTTCGCAATTCGTTGCGCTTCCTGGACGGTATCATGAACAGCTTTTAGCCTTCGCTTGATTTGTTTCGGCATCCTAAAGCGCAGCTGAAACCCATGGCAACCAACCGTGACGTCGGTCTTGTCTGCAAGGTATCTCAGAGCAAAACGCACGAGCAATGGAAAGTGCGTATCCATAAAACACATGCGCTGAGAACCAGCGAGCCCGCGCTTCGAGAGCAAAGGTGGCAGTCGCGAGCGACTGTAAATAAAGCCCCTTGATCTTGGGAAAGTACCGCCATTCATTGTACTCGCCGCCACGCGCGCGTCCTCCTCTCTTCTGTCTTGCCCCTTTCGCGGCCTCCCGTTCTCCGCCGCTTTTCCCGCGCCGACGATTGGTCTCCTTCGCCGTTTCCCTTAGAGACGCGTGGATCTTGTGTTTTGCTGGTATCTTGCTATTTCGTTCGCGCCATTTTACGCCGGGGCTCCGCGTAGCGAACGTTGCGCGCGCTTTGTTTTCTGTGCTTTGTGTGGGTGCTATGCCGTGCTGTTGCGCTTAGAACTGCAAAAGCGAGAGTGCGAACGGTTATGCACTTTTTACGATTCCCCAAGGTAAGCGTGATGGCTTGCGCAAGAAGCAGTGGCTGCAAAAAGTCGGCCGGAAAAACTTTGTTTCGACAAGGAACAGTGTTCTTTGCGAGGTAAGGCGCCTTTCATATCGCCCGTGTCAATTTCGAATGCTGCGTTTTAAATATTCTTCTGAATGCTCATAACCGTTCTTCTTTTTGTCGCCTATTTTCGCGTGGCAAAAAAATGAGGTTGTTCTCAATATGCTGAATAATATGCTGAGACTCCATCACTTCGCATGTCGGCAACTGTTATTCAGTCTGAAATGCACAACTACAGAAACTGTTTTCCGCTGCGACCAATGCAGCTTCTCGATCGCGCTTGTCGTAATTGTTAGGATCCGCTTAACGTGAATGTTTGATGAAAAAAAAACGATTGGACGAATGACCCTTACTGGAGATTATTTTCATATGAGGTTCTTGTTTTCTCTTTTTTTTTCGAGGGGGGGGTGTCCACACGAAAAATAATGACATAAATGCGACCCGGCGCAAGAAGAAAAGAAAACAAGCACTGCGCAATACAAAATCAATAACATCGTGACAGCGAAGGTGAGCGCAAGTGAGCTGTTATCTAGCAGGCTGCGGCCGAAATGGCTCGTCTTAGTCACGCCTGCATTACCGTGCTGTTTGTTAACCAATAAGAAACTAGATTATCTCTTGTACCGGCGTCACACGGGCACTTTTCAACGCGATCAGAGTCAATCCTGGTTGAATTTCTTGATCGCAATCAACAATCATCGCTACTATACGGTACAAACTAATCCGGATCGAGTTTGGCGCAAACGTAAATCAAATCGCAGTCTGGGAGCCAGATCGCGCTGGTCTCGATCCCGATTGCTATAAAGTCACCGTGTAGCAGCACCTTATCCGGATCGAGTCTAATCAGGGTCGGCCCCGATCACGATCGAAAGTGCCTGCGCGACAGCGGTATTGATTACAGAGTTGTCTGCTTTATGACCATTCACCTGATGGGTGCCTATGCTTATCGTAAAGGCACTGCAGTTATCCCTGTTAAGCTGTATACTTTGAATGGATCTTCGAAAACAGCGCTTGTTTGCGTCACGGGATATCACGTCTGCCAATGCTCACTGCATGTAGACTGTTATTTTAAAGTGCTTTTTGGGCTGTATCAGACTATAGAGCTCATAAAATTATTGCTCATAGAGCTCATAAATTAGACTGTGAATGCGCAGCCAATCTTCATTGCACGAACATCGGCATGGAATATGCTTTGCAAAAAGTGGCTCGGCTCAAAAGAAAACGTGCTACCTCTCCTCACTGTCACTTTCGAGAATATAAAGCCGCTGTTTGTAAAGAACAAGCTGATAGTGCGAGATGTCTTCCGTCCACCTTTTGTCGCAGTGAAACTTCTGTGTCATGTGCAAATCACTGTATATTTGTGCTCTGATATAATATTACCACTTTTCTATTTTCTTGACATTGTATTTTTCGAAACATTACTACTTCGTAACATAACATTTCACTAGCAATGATTCTGGTGCTGAATATGATACGGTACTCTTTTTAGTTACGTATCAACCAGCGAGTTGCGCGTGCATGAAAATAAAACATCCTGCTGATATTGCACTCGGATTATGGCTCTTATAATTTTTTTTCCTAATGAAAATCACAAATGCAACTCTGTTGCTACATATTGCAACGGCATTTTCGTGTGAACTATCATAATACGTTACTAGAGGCGTTTACTTATCCTCAAGGTACAGAATGTCTCCTCTCACAGGTAAACCGAGTGCTAGTTTCTTTGACACGGACCTCAAGATACTCTTCTGAAAAATCTTTCTACGGCGCTTCTGTTATTGCGGTAGATGCGTTACTGTTGGCGCCACTTGATCGTGCCGACAATGCGCAAGCGTCTTGGTCAGTTAGGAGACACCCGCTCAAACCTACTTTCACGTCAAGATAACACATGGATTGACAATGTATTATCCACGAAGTCATTACAGGATGCGACGCTTTAAGCCCCTGTGTTGCACATGAGCGCACAGGAAAGCGACAAAAAATCCAGACACAGGTGGACATCACGCAAGCTAAACTATCAGATGCAGATGTAAATCATGTTATGCGGCAGAAACATCGTCTGCATGATGGAACGCTCCATAAAACTCCTTTTAATTAGCAGGCCCCATTTACACGGCTTTCGGAAGAGACTAATTGTTTAATTAACGTTCATTTCAGTGTTCTCGATCTTGTTATCACCATTTTTCAAAGTTTTCTGCGCCACTGGGGCGCGCAAGTGGTTCCAAATCACGCGCCGCCATCGAATTCTGGGGCGAGTCCGCGGGAGCCCCGGCGTAAAATGGCGCCGTGCGTCGCGCGCGCCGGCGGCGGGCGAGGAGAATCGAGGAGAAAACGCGCGCGGAGGAAAGTACTTTTCTACATCAAGGGGCTTTAACTGTAGACAAACGAACGCTCCGAGCGGTCCCACGTGACGGGAGTTGGCCAATGCCGACGCGGCGTCAGCCTCGGAGAGGGCGTAGGAGGGAGAAAAGAGAGGAGGCACGCTTTTATGCACGTACGTCGCTACTTTACGAAGTTTCAGGGACTTTAGGTTATAGTAGGCCTTGAGGCGCTCCACATTGACTATGTCGCGCCATCGACGGCGCAGATTCGAAAAAGGCTCAATGGGCTCGATCAGGTAGTTGACCGGGGATGTTTGTTCCACGACACTATAGGAGCCTTCGTATTTCGGCAGTAGTTTTGTAGAGAGGCCAGTTGCAGTGGTAGGGACCGAGAGCCATATGAGCGCTCGCGGGAGAAACGTCGGCTCAGAAATGGTGGTGTCACCTCAAACGCTCTTCTGTCGCTCTTGGTCATGAGTCGTAAAGGTTTAGGCAAGCTCGCGACACTCTTCAGCAGTCTGGCTGTGGTAGAAATAGGCGCACACTCAGATGGATCCGCCTTGTATGGAGGTATCGTGTCGATGGTGTGCGACGGATGCCTTCCGTACAACACGAAGAATGGTGAAAAAGTAGTATTGCTCTGAGGGGCGCTATTGTATACGTAGGTGACGAAGGGCAGAATGGCATCCCACTTTGTGTGATCGGCGGCGACGTACATTCAGAGCACGTCGCCGAGCGTGCGGTTAAAACGCTCCCTTAGGGAATTCGTCTGTAGGTTGTAAGCAGTAGTTTTGCATTGCACTCTTTGAGAATGGCTTCGACGACTTCCGACAAGAAGACACGGCCTGGATCGATCAGAAGCTCCTGGGGTGGAGCGTGACGCAGTATGAATCGTAGCAGGAAGGAGGCAACATCGCGCGCTGTACCTGCTGGGAGGGCAGCGGTTGCAGCGTATCGAGTGATATGGTCAACAGCGACGATGACCCAGCGGTTACCAGCCGACGTAATTGGAAGTGGCCCATACAAATCGATGCCCATGCGCCCAAATGGACGGTTAGAGCAAGGTAATGGTTGTAGACGTGCTGGCGACACGTGCGTTGTAGGTTTTCGGCGTTGGCAATTGAGGCACGCCAGTTTGGGATACCTCTGAGTGCGCGCATTGGGGATCAGAGTGGAATGAGTCGCATATTTCAGAACCCAGACTGCAGGGTATCACTAGTAACCACTGGCGGCGGTCGGCGTTGTAATTCCGTCGGTGCAGTAGATCGTCACGAATGGTTAAATGGTGGGCTTGACGACGCAACGCGCGAGTAGATGATGTTGCTGACAGATAAGTGAGCAAATTGACCAGGGAGGCGATCCATTTATCCTTGCGCTCTTCGGTAGCGATGGCGTGAACGTCGATGGAAGAAACGGCAATGAAAGATACTGAGCAGGGAGCGTTGTCGTCAAGCAAGGGGCAGCGCGAAAGGGCGTGGGCGTCAGCATGCTGGCATCCGTTACGGTACAGCACGCGGATGTCATAGTCTTGGAGGCGAAGTGCCTAGCGGGCGAGATGGCCTGAGGGATCCTTCAATGACGGCAACCTGCGTAGTGCAGGATGGTCGGTGGCGATATCAAAGGGCCGACCATACAAATAAGGTCGAAACTTTGCAAGAGCCCCTATGATTGCCAGGCACTCTTTTTCCGCGACGGTGTAATTGGTCTCGGCTCTAGTAAGCGTATTACTTGCATATTGGACGGCATATTCGGGGAACCCTGGTTTGCGCTGCGCAAGGACAGCGCCGAGGCCTACACCGCTGGCGTCTGTGTGTACCTCCGTAGGGGCCGTAGGTTCGAAGTGGCGTAGTATGGGAGGAGACCTCAACAAACGGCGGAGCCTTGCGAACGCGTCGTCGCACTCGGACGACCACGAATTTAGGGGTCCGTTACTTCCAAGCAGCTTCGTCAGCGGCGATATGATGGTGGCGAAGTTTCGTATGAATCGTCGAAAGTACGAACACAGTCCTACGAAACTGCGCAGTTCTTTCACGGACGTAGGTTTGGGAAATTCGTCCCCGGCCCGAAGCTTCGTCGGATCGGGAAGGATTCCGTCCTTGGACACGACGTAGCCGAGGATTGTCAGCTGCCGTGCCACAAATCGGCACTTCTTCAGATTGAGTTGGAGGCCGGCGTTGCTCAAACGTGTCAAATACGTGCCGCAGATGTTTGAGATCCGCGGAGAAGCTCGGAGCGAAAACGACGACGTCGTCCAAGTAGCACAAGCACGTGTACCATTTCAAGTTGCGCAGTACGGTGTCCATCATGCGCTCGAAGGTCGCGGGCGCATTACACAGACCAAACGACATGACGTTGAACTCGTGCAAGCCGTCCTGCGTGACAAAGGCTGTCTTCGGTCGAGCGTTATCAGTCATGGTTTTTTGCCAGTGCCCCGAGCGCAAATCAAGATATGAAAAGAGTTCTGCTCCTTGTAGGTTGTCAATCGCGTCGTCGATTCGCGGCAATGGATAAACAACCTTGCGAGTGATCTTGTTGAACCGTCGGTACTCCACACAGAACCGCACAGAACCGTCCTTCTTCGCAACGAGAACAACAGGAGGCGCCCATGAGCTGTCCGAGAGCCGAATAACATCGCGTCGAAGCGTATCGTCGACTTCGCAATAATTACGCGACGTTTGGCGGGCGACACGCGATATGGACGTTGTTGCAGTGGTGGTTGGGCGCCAGTGTCGATGCGATTCATAACAGCGGAGATGCGCCCGAGCGAAGTTTGCCCGACATCGAAAGAAGAACGAAATTCTTCCAACAGGCACAGAAGCTGAGAACGCGGGACCGATGTGAGGTTGTCAGCAATGGAGGAACCAAACACATCAGCAGGTGACGAATCGGACGTGGAAACAGTACTGAGCGTATGGGAACTGGGACAGTGCGTGTCATCCGTTGCGTCCGTAACTTGTGCGTCTTCGAGTTGTTCCACTCTGCCGATACATTCCCCTCGCACCAACGTAACAATGTACGGAGATGGGTTGGTAACAAAAATAGCGGTGCTTCCGTGAGTAACTTATACGGTCGCGAAAGGTACCATGAAGACTTTCCAAGTGCAAACGCGGTCGGATGGCGAAATGAGTGCAATGGTGTCGGAGAGGCCAGCGCAGTCGACTGACACAGCCGTCGATGAGGTTGGAAGCACTTTGGTGTCGTCTTCAACGAGGATTTTGCTCGACACCGATGAACTATCTGCTGGGGTCAAATCTGAGAACGGGAAGAGTTCGATTTCGGCTGGTGCGCAATGAATTACGGCTTCGTGGCGGGAGAGACATTCCCATCCCAGGATGACGTCGTCGGAGCATGCAGCAATTATGATGAACTCGACGTCGTAGAGAACGTCCTGAATGACGACGCAAGCTGTGCATATTGCTGTAGGAGGAATACTCTGAGAGCTGGCTGTACGGAGGGACATCCCAGAAAGTGGCGTCGTCACTTTCCGTAGTAATCGGCTCATTTTTTTGTCCATAACGTATACGGCGACTCCGGTGTCAACAAGGGCATATGCGCGAACACCGTCCACAAACACGTCTGTCACGTTGGATGGGCTTCGTTGAGGGCTTTCGCAGTTCGATAGCGTCGGAGCCCTTGCCTCATGGGCTGCGACGATTAGTTTTCTTGGTCGCGTGCGACCGGACGTGCCCGCATCGGCGACAGTGAATGACATCGTGGAGACGGAGAGAGCCGAGTAGATGGAGCTTGGCGTGACGTCGGTGACAGCGGCGTAGGTGGGTCGTAAAATGGGCCGTTCGACTGGCTGGTGGCGGGCAACGCGACTCGAGGCTGCTGCAGGTGATTGCTGTAACTCGCCACATGGCCGGTGTAACCGGATGCGAAGCATAAGGGGCGGTTGTCATTTGTGCGCCATCGGTTCGCTAGAGCAGGGCCCGCCCATGGCGCAGGACGTGACTGACGGAGTGGCAACCTATATGACGGCATGGTGGGCTGTAGTCGTGGCCTATGCATGACGTCGGCGTAGGTGGCCGGCACACCCGCTTCGAAGGACTGAGGTCTAGCGGTGGCGTCGGCGTAACTGTGTGGGGCAGCCGGAGGGATTACTGGGGACCGCCTTGCGACTACTTGGGCCAACTCAGCAGTGCAGGAGCCGGATGGTGCTGGTTGTACTCAGGCATGACCTCCGTTATTTCCTGCTCAATCACTCGACGGAGGGGAGGGAGAAGAGTGGTTGACGGCTGTGGAACGTACTAAGGGTGAGCAAAGTAAAGCAGAGACAACTGGCGCTCGATTTTCTCGTGCACGATTGACTTCACCTCTGCGAGCAACGCGGGGTGGTCGGATATGGTCGACAAGCCAGCGAGCTCGACGTCGTGGGATGGAGAGCGACGTGTCATCGACCGCTGCCGGCGCAGCTCCTCATAGCTTTGGCAGAGCGTTATAACATCTGCCACTGTGCTGGGGTTCTTGGCGAGGAGCATCGTGAAGGCATCGTCGTCGATGCCTTTCATAATGTGCCTGATCTTGACAGATGTAGACATGGTGGCGTCGGATTTCTTACATAA
This sequence comes from Rhipicephalus sanguineus, assembly GCF_013339695.2. Lineage (NCBI taxonomy): Eukaryota > Metazoa > Arthropoda > Arachnida > Ixodida > Ixodidae > Rhipicephalus > Rhipicephalus sanguineus. Next base: position 162,176,078 of record NC_051179.1, read on the forward strand.
ATCGAGGATGTCTTCTATGTAGCTGGTGAAGGATTCACTGGCCTGCTGAGCTCGTTCGCTTAAACGCTGATCGGCCTGCAGCTTACGAACGGCAGGGTGGCCAAACACGTTGATAATGGCGGTCTTGAAGTCGGACCACGTCGCAAAATCTGAGGCGTGGCTGTTGTACCACAGGCCTGCCACACCCGCGATGTAGAAATCCAAGTAGGTCACTTTTCCTGCGTCGTCCCATTTATTGGGGACACTCACGCGTTCATAAATCGCGAACCAGTCCTCCACGTCGGTACCATCTGCTCCAGTGAAGATAGGGGGGTCGTGAATACGAGGGAAAGCGGGACATGAGGTCGGTGCAAGCGGAAGCGTCTGCTGGGCGGCGTGTTCAGGCATGGTAGTTGGCAGGGTACGGGATTGAAGTGCCAGGGGTATCGAATGGGGTCCGAACTTGTGAAGGCACAGCACTATCCACCAATTTTTAAGGTGTTTATTGGACGGCACTCGGCGGCAATACGCAGTGGCGATAGTCAACGCAAAATCACGGACTCCGAGCGCGAGCGGAGTTCAGAAGAGGACGACGCATTAGAAGCCTCTGGAGAGCGCAACCCATTAAACAGTACCAATGCTTCGCCAGAGACAGCAGTTATAGAGATCTTTGCTGTAAAATGCGAATCGTAAATCACAAAAGTGTCCAATAGACAGTTCGTTTTCTGCCCTTTTGTACTTGAATACAAGAATGACACAAATTGGAACCAGTATGCGCAGGATAGGGATATCAGATCACCGGAAGAGACCTCCGCGCGGAGGACGGTATAGAACGGGCCGATAATGACGTTGATCACAAATGTTGTCTAGATGGTGAAGTGCTGCAAAGAACCGACATTTGAAAAGAACACCATTCTTAGAGCCGCTACATCAAGACAAGAGACGTGTGACTTTCATCTTCGCCATCGCCACAGTTTTCGCACCACTCAGTAGCAGACTTCGCAAACGTCATGTTAATCACTACGCGTGTGCGAATGTCAAATGGTCAGCTTCGAAGCCAATTTCTATAATAATAAATGGGTGCGAATCGAACATTTCTGAACGAAAACTGCCATTCGGCCTAGTTTTGCGCGAGTAAGTGAAGGACGAAAATTTCTTTTTCGCCAACCAGACACGAAAAAAGTAAGTTTCTTGTACAGGAAATGCTATGCAGGTTCATGCATCGTGCAGCTTTAGTGCTTTAGAGTACAGCATTTGCATTTTAATGCTGTAATCAAGAGGCATGTTCCTCCAGACAACGTAAACAGCCGCTCACTGGACACGGTGGGGCTGAGCTGAATATCTTGTCATCATCCTCTAAGTACGCTTTTTCAAATGGGGAGTTGCGATGGCAACTCAACTGATTAGATGACTGAAGGTGCTTCATCATAAAATAACCTGAGGGCCGCTAGGTGGCGCCGCTTTGCCTGGCTGGCTGCATACCGTGCTCTGTTCTCACGTGTTCCTGGCCCGGTACAGGGCCCCACCCGGCTCTGGACAAGCTCACTATTCCTTCTAGTAGGCATCCACGACACGTGGGCATCATGCGAGTCCCGATCCGACCCCAGGCTGGCCCCCCAGGCCCCTTCAGAAATCCGAAGCGGCGCGGTGCCGCACTAACCCTAACGCGCCGCGCCTGCACCTCCGTAATGGAGCGTCTCGCCGAGCCTTCGGTACCACCGACAACAAATGATGCCCCACCGGTAAGCCCAGCCTCCTGTTGTGCCACTGCCGCTGCCGTACGCACGCTGTCATTGTCTGGCGACGTCAGCAGACCCACGCCGACAACCGTCGATCAACCGGCAGCGTTCCACAACAGTGCGCACGCTCTAGCAACGTGCAACGCTGGAAGCGTCCTTGAGACTCCCAGCTTAACCACGCTACCTCCGGATCCCATGAGCGTCAATACTGCGTCGGCGTCGCAATGGGCCGCGCATGATGCTGTTCCCGCCGGATCTGCACCTGGAATGCTCAATGAAAATTCTCTGTGTGCCGACAAGTCCGTTTTTAGAGCGGTGTTCCACTCGTCCCCACAGTTTTGCCCTCCACTATTGCGGCTGACGACTCTTCGACAGAAATGGACTTCACGGCATCCCAAGGAAACGAAGATAATACCTCATACCCTGAAGGCAGCTGGAACACCGTGAGGGCCAAGCGGAAACCTGCTTCGACCGGCCGACCACGCACGGAGCTCATCACCGTCGGTATCCAACTTTCACCCGGGACACTCACGCCCAAACCACCTCTGTACGACTTCCTTGTTTCCATCATCGCCGCCGCAAATCTCTCGCCCAAGACCAGCGCGGAAGTCACCGTTCAGGCCAAACCAGCTCAGAGCCTTCTGTTCCTGAAAACACACTCCCCTCTCACAGCCCACCTCCTCCTCTCTCTTACGAATATTGAACTTAACGGTAAGCCGATCACCATCAAGACATATGCACCCAATTCTCCCATCTCATGCCTCGGCGTCATACACAACGTTTGTGGTCATTTCACATCAGCTCAGCTCTTGCATGACCTCGAATCTTTCACTAATGACATACTCGCTGCACGTATGATGGGCTCCACTGAATCCGTTCTCATAACATTTGCTGGAACCGTCATCCCACGCTTTGTATATTTTAAACGCGTCTCTTTCCGATGTCGCCCACATAAACCTAAGCCCCCTACTTGTACCCGGTGCCTTGCTCTATGGCACCGTGCTCACCAATGCCCTCAGCAAAGCGTTGCGGCCAAGTGCCGCCGCTGTGCAGCGTTCCTGCCCGCAGATCCTGCTGCTCACGTTTGTGCCCAACCCTGGTGCATCCATTGCCAAGTCAATATTCATTCATCTCTCGACTCCATCTGCCATTTCCTCCTTGCTAAGCAGCGGGAGTGTGCCATAGCCGCTTTTCTCCGTCGCACAGGCTTGCGCCGAACCACCCTGCCATGCCCGTCCTCCTCTTCGACGCATGAATCCGTTCACCACCCGCAACACCCACCCGGGATCCTACGCCGCTAAAGTGAAAGGCGCGTCACCGCTGTACCCTCCTTCCTCGAACAACACACCCTCACCATCCATGGGTAACGAGAGCCGTTCCTTCGATCTCCGGCTCGCAATGCTGGAACGCAACCAGCGCGTCTCAGATGAGTTACAGCAGAAAATCCACGCTTTGACGCAGACCCTAGAAACCACTACCTCTTCTCTTACCTCCGAACTCGCAGAGTTGAATAAGCAACTCGCCACGCTCACCGCCCCGACCTCCGACTTCCATGTAGCCAAACTGGCTGACATGGTCGAAACCACCAGCACCGCACACCACACTCGCTCGGTTCAACTGGAAACCCCGATATTCCTGATTCTCTCAACCCTGGAAACCCAATCCAAGCAAATGGAATCCTTCACTTCTAAGCTCAACACCCTGCAAGACTCATTCCCCCCGGCAAAAAAGAAGGAACGCGGTCGCACAAGCGCCTCCGCCACTGCAATGACTTAGATGGCGCGTGGAAAGGACCTCGCGATTTTGCAGTGGAACTGCCGCAACTTTGGCCAGAATAGGACCCCTCTTCTCCAATATATCCTCACCCGCCCTTTACTACTCCATTTTCTTCTTCTCCAGGAGACTCGGACTACCCTCCCGGGCTACCGCGCCTACCATGCTACGACGGGCACGCCACTTGCGTCCATTTATGTACGCACCGACGTTCCCGTCGAACCACTTGACATCCCCTCCACTCTCCTTAAATATTTAGTTGGTGTGGTCTATTACCAACCCTCTTCTCGTATCTCTCTCACCCTTATGTCTTTTTACAATCCCCTGGTCACATCTTCTTTGTTCAATGCCCTTGGCAAATTCCTCCACTCTCTTCCTTTGACTACCCATATCCTCCTTGGGGGTGACTTCAATGCTCCTCAGAGGCTCTGGGGTTACCCCCAGACACTCAAACCAGTCCGCCTTCTGCACTGTCTTGCCCAGGAACGTCACCTCAGCCTTCTTAACACTCCTGACACCCCTGCTCGAGCGGGCACTGCCTCACAACGCTTCACTACACCCGACCTCACCTTCTCTCGGGGTTCGTTTCCTTTTCATTGGCAGGTGTCAGCCGAAAACCCTTTCAGTGATCACTTTCTCATACACATCACCACTTCCCTTTCCCACACGACTCGGACACATCAAGTTGTTCACACTGACTGGGAGGCATTCCGCACTAATCTCCTTTCTGACTCATATGAAAGTTACGACGACTGGACATCGCAGATCTCCACAGCACTGGCATCCAGCAGCCGTCGCGCTCGCTTTCGACACCCCATTCCTGACCCTGATCCTCACTTTCTCCGTTTATGGCGTCGTCATAAACGTTTGCAACGCTCTTTCCGCTCACAGCCGCATGAAGTCCAACTCTCCTCCCGCATTGATGCTCTGCGTGCTGAAATCATGGCTTACGGCGCATCCCTCGAGCACTCTCGTTGGAACGCGCTGTGTGACGGCCTCGACTCCGCATTGCACTTGCGATCCACATGGTCTCTTTTTAGATCTCTATTAGGTACTTATCCTACCCTTGCTCCCACCCTAGCTAAAGCGCTTACTCACGGGACGCCGTCTGATGTCTTTGACAATTGAACTCTCTGTACCTCCCGCCTCCCTTAACACCTACCTGCCCAGATTACTGTGGCGATACTAACCCAGACCTAGATCGCCCATTCACCCTCAGGGAGTTTGAAGCTGCCCTGGCAACTCATTCTAATCGCTCGGCACCCGGCGAGAATGAGATAACATATACTACACTCCGCAATCTTCCCGACAACGCTAAAGAATTCCCCTTAAAAACATTCAACGAAGCATGGGACAGCGGCTGTCTTCCGAGCTCTTGGACATCCTCTCTCATTTGCATGATTCCGAAGCCGGGCAAATCTCCATCCCTCTCTAACCTTCGCCCTATCTCTTTGACGTCGTGCGTAGGCAAGACCTTTGGGCGAATGGCCCTGACTCGCCTGTCTCATTTTATTGAGTCGAGAGAGTTCTTCCCCCAATCTTTTATCGGCTTCCGACGTCGCGTCTGTGCGCAGGACATGTTCCTCGTCCTCCAGCACACATTTCTCTCAGCTTCTCGCACTCAGATTCATGCTCTTGTAACCGTTGATGTCCGTAAGGCATTCGATGGTAACAGTATGGAGAGCTGGGCGAGTTGGTTTGAGGACATTCTTGGAAACACTTCGGCGCGCACACAAAAGACGAAAACGAAAGGCGAGAAGACAAACGCGCGCGTGGTGTTTGCCATGACCGCATATTGGCTCAGCTCTCCTCCCTTTCATGTGGTTCCCGCGTGTATTCTTACATCCGGCCCTTCCTTTCTAATCGAGTAGCTCGCTTTAGAATCGATACTCATCTGTCCAACCCGCACTCCCTCACCCGCGGCACTCCTCAAGGTGCCGTACTATCTCCTACCCTATTCAATACGGCTATGGCCCCCCTTGCCTCCCAATTATCCGAAATTCCTGACCTCAATCATATTTTTTATGCCGACGACATCACTCTCTGGTGTACGTCTGGATCTCCCGGAGAAGTGCAGGATACGTTACAGCGTGGCCTAGATCTTATCGCTTCCTTTCTTTCCACTGCTGGCCTGTCTCCTGCTCCAGAGAAATCTGAGCTGCTTTTGCTCAATCGCTCCGCTTACCAGCGCTCCCACAATGACCTCATCTCCCTGCATCTTTCTGGCTCTCCCATTCCTACCGTTACACAATGCAAAGTTCTTGGCTTCCTTTTGCATGCGGCCAAAAACGCGCAGGCCCTCCATCACGCTGTCAGGACCTGCCACTCGGTAACTCACCTCCTGCGACGTGTTATCACTCGGCAGTCGGGTCTTCACGAGGCTCATGCGTGCCGTGTTTCCCATGCGCTCGCCCTCAACATGTTCCTGTACTTTATACCTTACGTTCAATTTACCCAAACCCAACTTAACACCCTCGAAAGAGCTCTGTTAGGCCTCTACAAGGCAGCTCTCAACCTCCCTATCACTACCTCTACCACTAAGGTCTTTGCCACTGGCCTCTTCCATCCACTACGTTCTCTTCTTTCGCTCCACCACGACTCTCAGATTGCGCGTCATCCTCTTACCCGTCAGGGTCAATGACTATTGGCCCAAGTGGGTATCCCTCACATTCCAGTTCCCGTTGCCACTTTGCCTCCTTCCGCGTGCACCCCTGCTCCCAACATTCGTATCCTTCCTCTCCCGTCCAACATGTCCCCCATTCTGCACGCCGGCCGTCGTCACGCGGCAGCGCAGCATCATTCCCCTCCTTTTTCTACACGGGGAGTCGCCTATACGGATGCCTCGCTCGTGGCTCCTGGGGGTTCATGCAGCTACGCTATCTACCATCCACATCTTTCGACACCTGAAACCCACACCAGCGGGCCATACCTGCACGCGCCCGATGTATTTTCGCTCGAGGTCCTTTCCATTGTTCATGCCTTAGTCATTTTCTTCCCTCCCTTCACTCCCCGAGTACACGATATACTCTGACTCTTACGCCGCCATTCGTAACATACAAAACCGCACATTACCCCCATCCCTTCAACAGGAGGTTGAGCGAGCTGTCTGTGCACTGCAACCTTCCCCTGTCTTCCTACGCTGGGTTCCTGGGCACTCGGGGATTGATGGCAATAAGCTGGCTCACCGGCTCGCCCGTGATATATTGCACCGGGCACCGTTCATTCCCTGGCCCACACCTTCGGAAGACAGTGGGAGCTCCGTCAAGAACGATGGGAACATCTCCCTGCGCCGTACTATCAAGGTGGTATACCTACAGCTCCGACTCGACAAGCGTCTTTACCCTCCTCCACATTTATCGCTCACTCTGCGAGAGGTTCGAATTCTACGGCACATCCAAATGAATTGCCTGATCACCCTCTCTCACCTTTTTCTTTATAAATATAGATCGGACTTCTGCTGTCCCAATTGCCCATCAACATATGCAGACCTGTCAGACTGCCTTTTCTACTGCCCAACTGCTCAGCAATTCAGCCCTTATCCTCCCCCTTCCCTTACCATCACCACCTGGTTCGACTGGATCGGTGCCGAAGGGGAAGAAGAACAGCGTCTACTGATCGTGCAGGCGGTCGAATTGCTCGGCCTATGAATTTGGCTGAATAAAAGTCTATTACTACTACTACTACTACTAAAATAACCTAGAATATTGCAGAGTTACCTTATATCCAGACATTTTTACTTAATTTGGCAACGGTTCCCTATTTGGGCCGGTTATTTTGCTCCGCATAGTTCCATTGCAGCAACGCGTTCCGCCTCGTACGCAATACTATGCTTTGACCTCTACACAACTGAAACAAGTTTGTCAACATGTGCAGCAAATTTTACGAAATTAGCACAGGTATGCAATTTTTTGCGTTGATTTCAATACTTGGTATAATGTTCCAATACTTCGAATAGTAAATGTGCCTTGCGAATGAATCGAATACCGAGCTATTCATTCGAATCTTCGAAGTTACGAATATTCGCACACCTCTGGTCACAACGTTATTTGCGAGCCGAGCTGTTCTGAAATGCCCGAATCAGGTAATGGGGCCCTTTAATGAAAGAAGCGCATCTGTGGTCTACAGGTAGACCATTCGCATTGTATAGCTTCCGTTCTCTAGCACGGTAATGCGAGCGTACACGCGAAGTAGCAGGGACGGTTGCGCGAGTTGGTGTAAAGTCGAATTTGAAAAAAACGCCAAAAAACCACAACACAGTGAAACGAAGGGCACAGGTCGCGGCGTCCTGTCTTCGTTTCTCTGTGTTGTCCTTTTTGTTTCCAGCTTTCTTCAAATATGAATACACTCGAAACGTTAGTCGGGCACATAAGCGGCGGCCTATTTTCCTTCTGCACTTCGCCGAGGCGTCTTCGTGATATTAAAGAAAAGCCCAACTTAATTGCTATCGAACGAGCTTGCCTCTCACATAACACCTAGCTCTACCTGTATTGTAGAATATTGCTCTCGAAAACGTGTGCTAACATCCTTTTACCTCTATCCACCTACCCGTTACAAATATAGATTAGTCTAATTTTTCGAGTACGTTTTTATTAGGGAAATAGAGACACACGAGTATATCGTGTTACCTTTTATCGCAATGAGAGAGAGAGAGAGAGAAATGTTTTAATGAAAAGCCGGAGATGTTTGCCTGGCTATTCGCCTGACTGCTACTCCAGGTGCTCCAGGGTGATGATGCTCCAGGTGCTCCAGAGTACCGCTGTACGACTCGCTTGCGTTTTTCGGATGGGTCAAACAAATTATCCGTTTAACTATATTACGATGCTCTGGAACGGCGTCGCAGAAACCAGGCAAAAGTTCACCCCGTCTGTTACTGAGCGTTATGTGCGCGAAATAGGTTGTATACGCGTCACAATAAATTTAAAGGGCTTCTATTCATCCGAGAGCTGCACAGTCAACTGCTGTTTGTAGTCCGACATTGCACTACTAATTTAATCTTTCTTGGGCTGGTAGGTAGCCGCCACAATTCTTGCGGAACTCCAGCTCAGCAACACTTTGGAGCTACATCACAAATTGAAGACAGCTCTTGAACAGCGAAGCGTCGATAGGGTGGCTGGCCCTGCGCTCACGTTAGTGGTACCACTTTGTGAAGCGCGAAAACACGACGGTGGAGCGCGAATGAGCCGCAGGCGGAGCCGGCGACTGGCGCTGTCGTCACAGAAGGCGCTAGGTGCGCCGAATAAATTGCGTGATTACACTGCGGTTAGGAACAGACAGTACGCGGGTTGCACGGCGCAGGCAGCAGAGATTACAGGTACTGCTGTTAAACATAAACGTGGAGTATTCCGTGACCACAATTTCGACGTGTTATGCATAACGGTGCACAAGCAAATCACCAAGGAACCTCTGGGCTCCCGCCATCCGGCTCACCGCGCCGCGTCGTATTGCGCTCTGTTGACAACCTCGATGGAACGCTGTCAGACAAATAGCGAGTATGCGATGTGCATATTCACGCCAAGGCGTTTTGACGACAACGCCTATCGAATACAATGTTCGGAAAGATGAATTCACTAGGTCTAGTCATGTGGAGGGTACTGCGCGTAATATTTTCTCAACCTACCGCCATACCATTTAAAGTCACCAGCGCAAAAAAAAGAAAAAAAGTAGAAAAAAATTGTCAAAGAGAGTCGTTTGAAAAACGAATGAATCAAGCTGTGATTCTGAAACCTGCGCAGGAAACATACACTTGACTTCGAGCATCACTACGCTCAGTTTCTACGATCTCAGTAATTACGAATGGCCTACACGTTCGCGTAGGGTCGTGAACTGCGACGACAGCGGCAGTTCTTTTGTCGCCTTTTATGCGGTCAGTCTGACCAGAGCTTCAGCATGAAATATTGTGGCTACTAGGAGCATATTTAAATGAAGATAAATTTTGCGCTCCTCGCAACGGGATTGCTAAAGATTATTTCGTCAATCAAACAAGTACTGCGTTTCGTCGTCCGCTACGCAGCGCCTGTAATGCCACCTGTACAGGAAGTCAGTTAGGCGGCGATTTCAGAGCACCGTGGAGGCAAAGATTTTGCCACCTGAATCCCGCTGTATAAACGTTCCGTGAAGCTAGGCCTGATGGTTGCAACCTGGCAACGTTAGACTCCACAGACCTCTTCTGAGAAAGCAGCACAGTCTTGTGCCCTCCCTCGATGCCGGGTGGAAAATGCGAATCAGGCCCAGCAAAACGAGGCTTAAAGAGCCAGTAGTTTATGCCAGGCTCCATGGACGCCGCTTTTGCAGATTACTTTGCCACTGGGACAAAGGGCTCGCGGAGGCATGGTCGCTTACCTAACTTATTTACACAGATCCTGTTTACACCTTCTTCACTAAAGCTGTGACAATGCAAAGGGCGTGCACTGACTCGACCAGTTATCTATTGTGACGTCCTCTTGAAAGTAAAAAGAAAAATTCGGCAGACCCCACGTACCGTGGAAGTCGATAATATGCAAAGCATGCTGCGGGAAGGTGACTGTGGCATAATTTTTTTTACTGAGCGAAACATTACGAAATGATGCTAAATATTTGTATAAATTTTATACGCACGCATATATGCTGATGAGCCGCATATGTGTTATACACCAGTTGTCTAAAGTTAGGTAACGCTGCCAACGGCAACGTGGGTATTACCAACACCAGAAGCGGTAAGCTGATATATAGTGCTTATACTTGTCCGTTATCTTGGAGAAAGCACGCACGTTTCACGAACCCGTGTGCATGTGTGAAAGGGGTTCCTAACAGTTCTTGAACAAGGTCATCATCACCGTGATCAGTGAGCATTGGACGCTGGTCATGACTTGTTATCGGATCCGGTCGCGATCGCGGTGGCGAGGGGCCCATGTCTGGTGAAGTATGAGTAATCGTATGAGAAATCGTGGATGCCTCGGATATTTCGTCGACAAATTGCCTTTATACAGAGCCAGTGACATGTCGGAATCTGAAGTCACCCAACGCGTTGGTGTGGTTTAGGCCGTTGAGGCTGGTAGGCCTGGATAGTGCTACGTAGACCAACATCAGTGGATGGCGCTTGTCGTATTCGTAGGCTACCTGGGCGTATGTGACCTACGTAGCCTAGTCTACAAAGCGGCTGTCAATCAATCTGGCATCATCCTCGGTCAGCATGAGGCCATCGCCCAGCCTCGTAAGAAATGAGGAGGACTCTGCGTCGTTCTGGCGGACTAAGTGCACTTTACACTGCCATGATGTGAATATCATACGTAACTTTCGTTAATGTATTCCTCCGGGGTCGAGCAATGCTTCAATATACCTTGCTGAATCCTAGGAATACAAATGTAATGCTTATTAGACTGCTCTAAAAGCGGAGACAACGCTGGAATCACGGACGTTCATCTGATATAAGGCCTGTATTGTAGGACTACCATATGTAGTGTTTATTGCTTTCTTGTAAAATTGGATACCCAGCACCAGAACCACAACTGACGTTGCACCAACAAAAACAGCCTACATAGGCTGTTTTTCCAAACCACTTTGTAGAGCTGGCGTGGCTTTGTGGTAGAATACCTGATTGCCACGCAGAATGCTTGGGTTCGATTCCTGCTTGGATCCTGATTTTTCTTCTTTCCATTCGTCCGGTCAACGCTGCCGATGTCGGTTTTTCTTAACGCTCTCGCATTTAAATTACTAATGTCTGTTCTCGCCGTTCCTGGGCAGATATAAACTGTCAATCAATCACCTGTGGCGCATACCCGTACACCGCGGCCGGTGGTAAACGGGTATATGCCACACGTGTCTGGAGGAAAGTGTTTGACGACGCACGCGACAGGATTTCCACGTTATTCATGTCACGACCCCACAGTCATAATCGTCAAGTCCTCTTACCCTCCCATGCTAATTTTGGTCTCCACCAAGTTAGGGAGGCAATCTTGAGAGCACCCAAACGTAGGCGGCTAGATAGATAGATAGATAGATAGATAGATAGATAGATAAAAACGCTCAAAGTGCCAGAGGTTCGCTAAGAAATGCTTCGCATTTAAAAATAGAGTACCAATGCGAGACGAAAGCTACGAGCACAAAAGGCGCATAATGAGGGTCAATAGAATGGAATGTGTAGTGAACAATACAGCCAAGTTAGAAAAGGTGATGACATCTCGCTCTCCGCACTAAAGCTACGGCCAGCTCAGTACATAGCACCTTCTGCTGTGAGCACCACACGTGTGATTATTCAAGGTGAACTCTACGTCATCGAGTTTTTCGGGCTAGCGTCATTCTCTCACGACGTTATTCTCGGCTGGAACTTGCTTTCGCGTCATCGTGCCCTCATAGACTGCTTCCGTGCAGAAGTCGCCCTTACGCCGCGGCAGACTGCTCATTCGGTGGATCCCCTTCCCGATGCTTACGAACTTGTCGTTGCTGCGGACACAGATATAGCCCCGAAAACGTCCACCCTGGTAGCCCTGACCTGCAAGGCCGCTCCAGACAGAACTGTTCTCTTCGTCCCGTCCGAGGTATTTCTCCGTTGCCGCGGCTTGCGATTGCCGTTTGCCGTCCTCACCGTTGAATCTGGTGCTACAATTATGCTGGCTGCGAAATCATTGACACCCTCAGTTACATTACTTCGCGGGGAATGTTTGGGCAACGTACAAGACATTGACCTACTGCGCTCTCTGGAGTTTGCTGCAAACCAACCCGACCTCTAGCTGAATGCCATGACACCACCTATTGCCACTCCTTCCGCTCCAGACTTTTTCCACCCCTCTGTTACCGCTGATCTATCGCCGACACATCGACGTGAACTCTTAGCCGTTCTTTGAGAGTTCCGCTCTTCCTTTGATTGTGCCCAACCATCTTAGGGTCGTACAACTGAGCACCATGCACCACACTGACACCGGTTGCAATGCTTCCTTACGCCAACGACCATATCGAGTTTCCGCGGATGAGTCGACGATATCCTCAGGCGCGGTGTTATCCAGCCATCCAAAAGCCCCTGGTCGTTCCCTGTTGTGCTTGTGCGCAAAACGGATGGATCAATCGGATTCTGTGTCGACTACCGCCGCCTGAATAAAATAACTCGGAAGGATGTATACCAGTTTCCACGAATCGACGGTGCCCTCGACTTCTTGCAAGGAGCAGAATATTTCTCGACTTTCGATTTAAGCTCGGGTTAAGGGCAAGTTCCAATGGCCGAACCTGACCGATCGAAGAGTGTATTCGTCATTCCTGACGGGCTGTACGAGTTTAACGTCATGCCGTTGGGACTCGTAACGCCCCAGCTACCTTCGAACGGCTGATGGAGAACATCCTACGCGGCTACAAGTGGAATACCTGCCTTTGCTAGCTTGACGACATCGTCGTTTTTCTCGCGATTTCCGGCTCACCTTACTCGCCCTCGTGCAATTCTCACGTGTCGCACCTCTGCTAGCCTTCAACTTAACATTAAGAAGTGCCATTTTGCTGCGCGCCAGATCTCTGTACTGGGCCACGTCGTCTGCAAGGAAAGCGTTCTTCCGGACCCCGTGAAACTCCGCGCCGTGGCCGAATATCCGAAGCCCAATTCCATGAAGATGCTTCGAAGTTTTTTGGGCTGCAGTCTAATGACAGCCTCTGTCACAAACGAGCGCGTTATAAAGCGCGCGCGCGGCCGCTTTCAAACAGCAGCAAGGTAGAATGGCGCGAGCCGCTCGCCCAAGAAGCGCGTACGACGAAAAAACAAGTATCAAAAAACGCCGACGCTCCGCATCTTCCTCACCCACTCGAGCCAGACGCCGACAACCCGTTCAAACGCTCGGCAAAGCCTGTAAACATCTGGAAGAGAATCATGACGCATCACCGAGCGACGCCGCCGCGATTCGAACCTACGAGAAAGCTCTCGCCCTTTCCCTAGCGTTGGCTGTACTACACGCCGGAGAACGCTCTCGACGCTTCTAGAACCCTGGGGAGAGGAGATAAAAGCGTGCGACGACGATCAGTCAGGAGTGAAGCAAGTCAGTGAGTGAGTGAGGCAGTCGGCCCGGAGATGGTGAAGTTATGCTGAGTGTGGCTCCTTCAGCCAGAGAAGACGTGTTTATGATGGTGTGTGGCCAGTCGATCGTCGATCTGGAAGAGTCGGATGGCGACGCCGTGTGAGCCGTGAGAAGTTACGACGACGGTTGAGCAACGACAGACACCGCTGGAGTTGACGTATTTCCTGAAGAGAAGCATTCAAGTACCGTCCAAGAATTGTGGACTGGATACGCCATTGTATATTCAGGACTTTAACTGTCGTTGAGTAGTTGTAATGCATGCGATTGCATTTGTAGCGTGTGATCTGTTTGTTTAGTTCCCGTTGTGTTAACACCGTCTGAGTTATATTGAGAAGCCGTAACTGGTACCATCCGAGTGTGCATGTGTTTGCGATATTTCTATTGCCTTAAATGAGAATATATTTTGTTTTCGTTTGAGTTATCGAAGCTCGGCTCTGACTCGGTCTTTGGACCACAACCGGCGTTCGCTGGCGCACCAAAAGGACCAATTCTCAATTGTCCGCGCTTTCGTGGTGCGTTTTCGGAGGGCCGAGACGCCAGCCCATGGAATCCGCCCGGCGATTGGCAACCCGATTAACGGGACAAGTGACAGCCTCCAACGTCCCGTCTGCTTGGTCACAAGAGTGTGACGAGTCTTTTATGACGCTACGGCGCTTAATAATACCAACGCCAGCGGTGCAGTGCTGGCTCAACGAAAACCAGGATATGAAGACTACATCGTTGCTTACGCGAGTCGAACCCTCAAGAAAGCCGAGTGTAATTATTCCGTCACGGAGAAAGAGTGCTTCGCTATTATCTGGGCTTTGACCAAGTTTCGCCCGTACCTTTATGACCGCCCTCTCGAAGTAGTGACGGACCACCATGCTCTGTGTTGGGTGTCGTCGCTGAAAGATCCGTCGGGACGCCTCGGTCGTTGGGCGCTTCGCCTACAGAAATACGACATTCGTATTTGAAGAAAATCAGCGCAGAGTAGAACGAAGACAAAGAAGAGATGAAACGCACACAGCGCTGTGTGTGTTTCATCTCTTCTTTCTCTTCGTTTTTCTGTGCGCTGATTTTCTTCAAATATGAATACGCAACAACTCGCCCAACTAGCTATCTTGTTGCGACATTCGTGTTGAATACCGATCCGGCCGCAAACACACGGACGCTGATGCACTATCCCGCTCGCCGCTACCGGCTGACACAGCTTCGTCGTCAGCTTCTTCAGCTGTCTTCACGCCAATTGACTTCGCAGGCATGCCGTCGGAGCAACGCAAGGATGCGTAGATTTCCCATCTCCTCGACTTTCTGACTGACCCATTAGCTCATCCAGCCTCAAGAACTATCCGTCGTAAAGCCAACGCATTTGACTATTCGAGACCACCTCCTCTACCGGCGGAATTACGCGTCTGACGGTCTGAGCTTCCTCCTAGTGATACCACGCCACATGCGCAGGGAAATCTGTACTGCTTTCCACAACGACCCGCAAAGTGCTCACGCCGGCGCTCTCAAGACCTACAACCACCTGCGTCAGTGATAATACTGGCGCGGCAGGTATACATTTGTGTGCAAGTACGTACATGCTTGTACTGCTTGTCAGCGCCGTAAAGCTCAACCTGACTGCCCAGCCGGTACACTTCAGCCTCTGCCTTGTCCGGCGCTTCCATTTGATCGCCTCGGTATCGACTTATACGGACCGCTTCCCTCGACTTCTTCTAGAAATAGGTGGATAATTGTCGGTGTAGACCACCTCACACGTTACGCGGAAACTGCAGCTCTGCCCACAGCAACCGCAAGAGAAATTGCGTTTTTCATCTTACGCAACTTTGTCCTTCGCCATGGTGTTCCCTGAAATTTTGAGCGACAGAGGGCGTGTTTTCCTGTCTGACGCTGTTCAAGCCTTCCTCACTCAGTGCAACATCATTCATCGCATGACGACCGCATATCACCCGCAAACGAATGGCCTCACTGAATGATTTAATCGCACTCTCGGCGATATGCTGACAATGTAGACCGCATCAGACCAGACCATTTGGGACACCATCCTTGCGTTTGTCACGTACGCGTACAACACCGCTACGCATGCGACCACAGGTTTTTCGCCTTTCTTTCTCTTTTACGGGCGCGATCCACCAAGCGCGCTTGATACTATGCTTCCCTACACGCCTGACTCATCTGAATACGCTGCAATTTCTGATGTTGCCAGGTGCCCCGAAGATTGCTGACAATTCGGCCGGTCGCTGACAACCGAGGACCAAGGCCATCAGAAGCAAAGGCAGGATACCGACCGACCTCTCCCTACTTTCACGACAGCTGCCCTGGTTTGGCTTTGGATCCCACCGAGCACTCCTGGCCTTTCGTCGAAAAAACTGGCCCGATATCGCGGGTCCTACCGCATTCTCACTCGTTCGTCCCAAGTGAATTATAAGGTTGAGCCTTTGACAGTGTCCCAAGACTTACGTCGTCGTGGTAGGGAAATCGTCCACGTGAGTCGCCTCAAGCTCTATTATGACCCCGCCATAGTGACTACGCCTTAGGTTGCCAGGATGGCTACGCTATTCACCGGGGCCAAATGTAGTGAACAATACAGACGACGAAGCAGCCAAGACAGCAAGCCACAGCGTTAGTGGTAGCCACCCGAACCGAGCTTGCACTGGCTCGGATTTTGGCCCCTCTACGTTCCTCGTCGTTCATTCACGTTTGTGCGTGAATAAACCACGTGACAAATGCAACAAAGCAACATATGTAAGGAAATCGAATCGCGAACACATACGTGTGCGTGAAGACGTCTTTCCGCTGCTCTTGCAAAACTTTCTCCTTACATTTTTTTACCGAATCTCTAATTAAACCTGTGTGTGCGTTATTGGTGGCGATTTCCATAAGTGGATATATCTTCACAATGCATGACAGTGCAATAGATCCTCTTTTTTTACCTACAGTCCAGTGCTAAGCATTTTGCGATTATGCCGGAGACAATCAGTTTAACTGCATTTGAAGCATGGTAACAGAAGTATCACGAATGCCATTTTGTGAGTGAATGCTTTAGAAGATTATCAGTCTTTTTCTTATCTATCGCAGGCACAAAACTTGTTTCAGTCCAATGTTGTGAGCCAGAGCTATGAACTGGAGATGCAACGTGGTGCGCTACATTTTTTAGACGCTCTCGTATATCAGCCTGCCAAACGCATGCGAATAAAAAAAATAAGGAAAACACAAAGATATAACATAATGGAACGATAACATACACTCTTTATTAAGCCTTAATTCTTTATCCTATACTATGTGAATACGGCTAACTAAAAGCGACGCAGCGCAGATGGCTCTCTTACCTTGATGTTGGTCTTTGCTCGGGTGTGTGGTGAACCAGGAATCTGTAGCAAATAAACATTGCTAATCAGAAGGTTTCATGACCTGCGGAATTGATAAATATCGCAGTCAGTCACGGTCACCTTGTCGCCGGGGCTTGTCATGTTGCGGAAGATCTTAGGGCTTGTTGCCCTTCATTCACCTAAGTCGCTCATGCCAGTCCAGGGCTGTGGCGATGGCAGTGTCTGCAGCAATGCAATCAGGGTTAAGCAGCAAGGTGTATTGCTTGTGATGCGTGCAAGTGCTAATATCTCACCGTGGTTTTTACCTTGTTCGCGTGGCTTATGGGCTTCAGCCTGTACGACGGGCTCGTTAAATATTCTTGTGATATCTCGCTCATCGTGCCTTTTCCACTCTTTTGGCCAGTCTTCAGGAACGATAATAAAAAGTGGCTTCTGTGTTGATGATGATGATGATGATGTGCCTCTACACATGGCTCATACCCACACTGGGGGATTGGCTAAGAATTGTAGATATGAAGATTTAAAACTACTAAGTTAACACAAAAGACAAGCAAACATAAAAAAGAACTAGTGCAATAATTATTTCTACATTCAGCGTCTCCCGTCTTCTTCTTCTTTTCGAATGTGTGCCGCTTACAAGCGCGTGTCTTGAGACAGTGGAGCGCTGAATGACTGGTATTCTCGTGGATTTCGACTGGTCATAAAAAATATACCCTGCACGCTGCGGAATTCCGGAAATGGTCCGCGTTTAATATATTGTCCGCAGTTGTGCTTACTGACCCCGCACGGATAAAACCGTGCGGGGTCAGTTATTTTCACCGCAAAGATAGTTCTTTTCATCACGCCCAGGATCGTTAATTACTCAATCAAAACAGGACTCAAAAGGTTTAACTTTATTTAGTATTTGCTTATATTTTTCCTGCTATATCACGGGCCGTTGCGCTTGTTGGACACTCGGTAGTTTTGCCTGCCAAAGAGATGTAAGACGACCAGGTAAATACGTTGATGCTATAACGCCAGTTTGTGAAGCAGAATGATTCAAGTGGTCCTGAATCACTCCCCGCGCATAGCGATACAAACATATATAAAAGACAGCTTTTCACTAGTGGTAACAAACCAGAAGGAAGTGTGGAGGTTTGTTTGTTTGTAGCCTACCAATTTTGGCACATAACCACTCTTGGGGATTGGCCAAGAAGAATTATTGTAGCCTATGGATGATAATTACATTAATGTTTACCTCCGTATCACTAAAGTACAAAAAAAATTACGAAGATAAGGAACAAGTGTGGAGGTGGGTCGCCTTCTTCGTTTCTCTTCATTTTTCTTTTCTTTCTTCCTCTCTTGTTTCTTTTTGTCTCATCTCTCTATTTCTTCTATGTATTATTGCGATAGCAATTATATGGACAGTCGCGACTGGTTTTGTCCGTCCCCGTCGCCGCCGCCGTCACGCACCGTATATGTATAAGTGTATATATATGTATATATATATATATATATATATATATATATATATATATATATATATATATATATATATATATATATATATATATATAAAAGCCCCAAGAGAAAATCAATTCAGAAAAAATTGGCCGCGTATCTGCGTGCTTCGCTGCAAATGTCGTGTAAAGACGATAGAAGAGGCGCTGTGTTAGATATGGACGCCATCTGGCAATACGTCGGGAAACATGAGTGCTGTGTTGCGTGCTGGTAGTCCCGGCACAGCAGCAGGCGAAGACCGGCGGTGACCAACGCGACCGGCAGGGACGCCAGCCAGCCCGAAAACGCGGTTTGGCGCGAAGCGCTGAAGCAGAGAAACGTCCGCACTCAACGAGTGCTCTCCACACACTCCTTTATTTACACGTCGCCTGGGTAAAACAGGAACGCCAGAGCGGCGCCCACAACCGGCAGCCTGAAGGCCGCCCACAACGCTGCTTTTTCATTTTTTAAATATCTTTTTTCACCTTCTTGGCCTTCTCAAAACTAAAGTTTTTCAACACCAACCCATGGCATTCGTACAGTGCAATACAGAACCGAAACCGAAACACAACAATGAGCTCGTGCGAAGGGCACGGAGGAAGGGAAATTTCAGCGCAGTCGCATTTTCAGCTTTGTTGAAACAGCGCTCACTAGACGACGACGAAGTAAAAGAAGGCACAGGATAGGCAGCGCCTGTCCTGTGCCTTCTTTTACTTCGTCGTCGTCTAGTGAGCGCTGTTTCAACAAAGATGAACGCATACCAACTCGCTCAAGCTTCCATTCTTATGCATTTTCAGCGCAGCTTAAGAAACTAGGGTCCTTAAAATTACGTATGTATGCATTTTCTACTAAAGGAACACGCCACCTAATACTTACCTAGTGATATTGCACCTCAGATATGCATGATATTTACTTTTTGATCGACAACGTTCACAAGTATGAACAGCTGTACCAGTTCAAGACGGCTGGCCCTTGGGCAAGTGGTTCAACTTTGGCCAAGTGGCTGAATCGAGGGACGTGCCGACAAACAGAAAGACAGACAGAAGGACAGACCAAAATTTCTGCGTTTAAGTTCCCCAAGAAAGACTATCGTCTTTAAAATGCTTCCGAAGCGCGGAATCGAACCAGGGAGCTCTCGCTCGGCAGCGCGTGGCGCTAGCCACTACGCCACAAAACGCAGATCCTCCACGTAGCTAACGGCAAGCGTTATATACACACCCTTTACCGCTGGCCGGACTCAGAGACGGCAGGCGCTTATAAGCGTTTCTTCATTACCAGCGAGATGGCGCGAGGAGTGCGCTGGGCAGTGGGCTTTAAAGGTCGCCGCTCCGCTCCTGCGAACGCCGTTCCTCTTTGGCCTACAGGGTGTGGTCGCCTTCGTGCGCTTATCTCAAGGAAAGAAGGGGGGCGGGCGCGGGATAGAGCGGGCGGTTGTATGTTTTGTGCTTTCCCGCGATGTCCGCGCCGAAGTGCAGAGCGTATGAAGGTCACTTCGCTCGCTGCAGCGGCCGCGTTGGCGAATGGAGCGTGCTGTTCAAACAAAAATAAGTAGCAACTACGACGTTTAGTTCGCGCTTGTCCTGTGTATACCTGTTCGTCCGTTTCGTGCGTCCTGCTTTATGTTTCAGCAGTGCGCTTCAAGTATCGACCTGTGAAGCATCATAGTTCGCGCTCGTCCTGTGTGCGTTCTTTTCGTGCGTCCTTTGGGCTCGAGCGACGCGCTGGCAATTTCGAGCTGCTTTCCGTTCTTCGCGTTACATTCCACTTTGTTGCTATCGCATTCATTGCTTCGCCGTTGCGGCGAAACTGTGACTTTTTTGCGTATGTCTTTGCTTATATTTCTATCTTTCTCACTTTATGTATTACTTTTTCTTTCTCACTCTTTCTATCTTTTTTCCTCTTGCTTTATATCTCTTTCTCTCTCTCTCTCTATTTCGCACTTCCTCTTTCTCTCTGTCCCTTCATTTCGTTCTCTTTCTTTAATACTCTTTCTTTATTCCCTTTTTCTCTCTATTTCTCTCCCCTTCATTTCTAAGCCATCCTATGGTCTCTCCCCTAATCCTTTCCCTCCTCCTCACCCTCACTTCCTTTTCGCACCCCCTTGCTATACTATAGAGCACAAGTCTATGCTATGCTCTGCTCGCGTACCTGGATAGCCGAGAGGTTACGACGTTCGCCTTCGCATCACCGGTACGCGGGTTCGAATCTCGCCTCGCCAAGAATTTCGCTCTTTTTTCTTTCTTTCTACCTCTTTTCACTAATTCTGTGCTCGTTCTCTCGCCGATCTGATTTATTCTATCAGAGGCCGGACAAATCCGCTTACGTTTTCTAGGACCAAAGCAGAAGATCAAGAAGAGGACGAAGAGAACGCGCGCCGGTTCATCATGATGATAGTTTTCCGTTCGCTCTGTACCGTCCGCCCCCTGTGGTGAGCTAATAGGAATAAAATGATTGTGACTTTGCTAAGTGGCACTCGCATTATTTACTCGCCTATTTAGGTTCCAACGGCAAGACGAGATGACCGCGGCCTACTTCGAGGCAAAAGGAGTTCGGGTCCCGACAGTGGCCGAGGGACTATGGGCGGCGCTTGTGGTTCGACAGACGGTCTCGCCGGCACAGGTTCAAGGACAGCGCGAGGCCGAGGTTTTCGGCGAAAGCAATGATGAAGATGCCAGAGGTCAGACCAAGGAGGCCTTGGTCGTGGAGGCCGCAGAGAACGAGAACGCCTCGGACCTTTTGGCCGTCCCTACTGCAGAATGCGGGCTGGCGCTAGGTGACGACGAAGAAACACATCCGCCCCCATCCCCTTCGGTGGCGTTTGTTTCCCTGGGATGCGTCAGTGGAAAGCCAAGTGACCGGAACGACTGTGATCAAGATTCTGCGCCGCGGGAACGCAAGAGGCTGCAGCTCGGTACCCGTGGAAACGAATGAGGAGGGCGCTGCTGTGCCGAAGGCCGCCAAGCTTGCACCTAATGCCCCGTCGTCCATTTCCGGCGGAGCGCGACCCGTTGACACGGCTGCCCGAGAGCGGGAGATTGAAGCACGTCCGGCTCGGCAGCATGAGGAAGAAGAGTGCCTACGAATCCGAAACCGGGAGCCCTTTCAGGACAGTCGCAAGGGCGACCGGGTGCGGCGCTGCAGTTTCGTCTCGGGTTCACGAAGACAACGGCGTTCCTCGGAGCCTGGCAGTGATCCCTACTATGGAGGACGGCAACCGCTCTCGCAGTTGTGTAGCTACGACAGCCGTCACCGTTCGAAAAGTAGCCGGCATGGCTCCCAGGCGGGCCTTGATACAGCTGTACGTGACGACCCGGGAGGCTCTTCAATACAATCAGCAGCTGACCGCATCCGACGACGTAGCATCGGCACTGCAGTTGACGAACACGGCCGCCGAGTCCTACCCGAAGCGAACGACCCTTGAACACCTGCCACGAACGCTTTCATCACGGGGGGGGGGGGGGGCAATGTGTGGGAATCTCGCCCATCGCGAGGCTGGCGTGACACGTGCTGCGCACCAGTGCTGCGCGTGGCCCTCTCACTGGCTATAAAAGCGGCAGCCGTGGCGCGGGCGCGGCCCGAACAGTCGGTGACGGAATGCTGTGTGCGCCGGAGGGGTGTGCCCCAACAAGGCCAAGGTGAGTGCGTGTGTCCACGTTATTGTACCGTGTAGCTTTCGCAAGTTTTGTTAGTGTTATTAAACGTTTATTTTTTAGTTCAACCAGCCAGCATCATTTCCTTGACAGCACGACGGCGCGAACCCTTCAGCTGTTACCACTGCCGTTCCTTCGTTAACGTAACGAGTTACCGTTACAGTTCCACCGGTTCTTAACGGAACGGTGGCGTTCTCCCGTTCCTCACAAAAACAACTAGTTCCTGGAACGTTGTTCCTTAATACGCCGTTCCGTACAACACTGGTGAGAAGTAGGTGTAGTGCCGATTATCGGCGCGCGATACCTAGCTCACAACCACACTGCTGTGCTAGCACACGTCGTTGCAGAATTGCAGCGCCGGCACGAACGCTGGTGATAACTTGCTTAAATTACGAGTATAGTGGGCTGGCAGATTAGAGGGCTACATGTTTACTAAACCGGAATGCGAAGCCACCGATGCACTACAGACGTTCGCTTTCCGCTCGCATATACAAGTGACAGCAATGCTCGCCGCGCACAAGCGGCCGTGGAAACGCAGGTGTGATGTTTAGGAGCGCTGGGAGTGTTTCAATGCGTGTGAACATAATCGCGTGCATTTACAATCTCGGATTCTTCGCGCATGTCAGTGGCTTTTTTTGCGACAAGCTGACAAAGCATATTTCATCGTCACTTCATCGATTACCCAGATCGCTACGCAAACTCTTGCCCGGGCTGTGGGAGTTCCCCAACGGCATTCCATGTCACGGTGGAGTGCGCTGTAAACTTATTAAGGCGAAAGCCTTTATTGTCCTATACTCGCGGTGTCCGTCCGACCGCCGCCGTCCGTCCGTGCCCTGGAACGGTGCCAGCTGTGGCCTGTCCCCCTCGCTGAGCTCTCAGCAATCACATCATGGCACAGCGGCATCCGTCGGCGGAGTCGAATGGCCACAAGCTCTCGCCGAAGACTTTTGAACTTACGAAGTGTCCTTCAATTTTCCCTCCTCTCCCACTCATCCTGTGTGCCTTCTGCACCAAAGAGCTGTGGGGCAATGCCCTCTGCGATGGGCATTCCGAGGTCCGCCAGGCCTTAATTCAACGGGCCCGTGTCGCCTGGACTCCGGACTAGGGTGTCTTCCCGCAGGCTTCTTTTATATAGTTTATAATTTTTCAAAAATAAAACGTTTTCTCTCTCTCGATTGAGTGACAGTCCAAGATGCAAGACTGGGCGGAGTTATCTTTACAGCTCCTACAATTCGGAGAGGTCGACGAGTAAAACAAGCGCTGAAAGAAGCTCTGACATGGTGAAGGAGTACACAGGCTCTGAACTCTCTCGTGCTATGCAGGAACACAGGCGCTTTACTCTTTTCGGCCAGGAGGCGTAAACAGGCCCTTTCACTCATCCTCGTCTGTAGACAGAGTAGAGTGAGATCTTCAGGAGTAACGAAGCTCTTCATCTCTTGCTGCAGGAGTTCCAGTTTTTAGAAGTATTGCCGTGGAATCCACCTCCATCTCCCTCTTTCCACTGATGCAATTTTCTTATTTTAATCGGCGTGACCAAAATATGCGCATTTTAAATCCGTTATTGACGGCTCAGTATGTTGCCTGTGGTCTGGAAAGTCATCTCTCTCGATCTCTCTCGATGAGGAACTGGCAGTAAAGTGAACGTTTTTTCCCGAGCCGCCATGCGAATCGTACTGCGGCGCACGCCTGCCATGCGGCTACCGCTTTAGACAACGCGCGCTTAAAAGGCGTCTTCACCCAAGGAAAAATGTTCATTGTCGATCGCGCTGCGCAAGGTTTTCGGTATGTCAACCCTAACGGTAAGCATAAATGCCCGTTTAGCACGCGTCTGGCGCGCAGTGCTGCCGCTGCCACTCACGTGCATTGAATCGATGCTCGCGCGTCTTGACTGCAAAATCGGCATGACGCGATAGCAAACCAGCGCGCATAGAAACTGAGTCATGCGGACATCACGCGGTGAGCCGCAGTTATACGAGGCTGTACTCACGTTTCTGTTATAAAACGTCGCTGAAGCGTCCACTATCGTCGACAATCGCCAAAACAGGCCAGACAAATTGCTCTCAGCCTGCAAAACTTCCAAACTCATTCCGACCTCCTTGCCCCTTTGTTACAAATTACGCTTACCAGCATGCTCAGCGCGGTGCCTACGTGCCCGAATATTGAGCAATAATAAGTCTGGACGGCAGCTGCCGCGCGGGTTCCTCGCTGCTCACCGACTACAGAAATGCGGATTTGGCTTGTGGCGAGTACGTTAAATCTCAACTGCAATGCGAAATTGTTTCTCTAAATTTATAAACGCCAACTTACGTTTCTTTTTTAAACAGCCGGAGTTGCTTTCCTATATTCTTTATGGTCCTTTTAAGGATAGACGCTGCTTGTTTGAGCATGAGAGCACACCAATTTATGGTGCTCGCAACATCACATTCCTTCTTCGCCACCTTGCAATTTGTTCACTGGAGTTTCCAACTGTTACAGCGGACCTTAACCCCACAGAAAACGTCTGGGGTCTCGTGAAACGCCAACTGACGCTGATGAATCTAGGGAGTGCTACAAAACAGACCCTCTGGACTGCAGTGCGGGAGGAGGCGAAAGGCTTCGTGCACACCCAGAACACTCTACAAATCCATGCCACGTGGTGCGGAGCAATTGATTGCCGCCGATGATAATCTGATCAGCCATCGAAACCACTGGCCAAACTTGCTCCCAAGTCCTGATTTTTCTTTATTTTCGCAAAAAAATCGCATTTATTATCCCTTCTCTCTCCTTGTTCCTTTTTCCAGATGATCGATATTCGTTTATTTAACGCATATCAATACCAGAAATTACTTCGGTCGAATTTCAAATGTTGGAGAAAGTCGCTATGATAGGAGCAACTGGAATGCACCGGTTTCTTGCACAAAGCTACAAGTAAATCCGTATGAATTAGCCTGAAAAAAAGGTTTTCAATTTAACTAAAACTTCGCCGTGATCTGGGGTCAAGAGCAAATTTTTTGCCATCTTGCACGCTTTTATATATTTTTTTAAATTCATGGGGATTTTCTGGCAGGTATGTGCAAAAAACCGGTGAATCCTAACTTTGATCTTTCATAGCGCATATGAATGGACGCATGATACCTCCACCGAGGTCCACAAGAAATTGCAGCATGCACGAGTTCCATGAAGGAAAGCTGCAGGCTAATCTTATCACATATGTCGGCTACAGGAGAGCAGACGGAGTGGAGTGGAGTGTCTTCCGCGCAGTGGAGTGTCTGGGAACAAAGCGTAGAGCGCGGCACGCACCGACCACTGCCGGTACAAGTTGCGTATTTTCGTCACGGTATCATCGCTCGGTGTTTCCGCGTCGATTGCACAAGGGGCGTCTTGCACTTTCTTAAGCGTTCCGGTGCGTCCGCACATGAAGGGAGCGAACGAGCAGGCTGACAGGTAAAAGACGATGCGCGTTCTCAGCTCGTGCTCTCCAGCATTGCAAGCAACCGCTTGTTAAGGCTGTCGTTAGGGAAGTGGACAAACGGAAGCATAGCATAAAAAAACAGTTGATGTTGATGCGGCCCAACGTTTCTGAATACCCTACTGAAACGTTCCGTAAGCCATTCCAATAATTCCATATGCTTCCATACGGAATCCATATGTTTTCCGCATATTTTCCGTATGTTTTCCATATATTTCCGTAAAATTCTTACGGATACATAAGGAATTATTGGAATGGCATACGGAACGTTTCAGTAGGGTAAGATGCCGCAGAACGCTGCCTGCGTTACAACTTCGACGAATAACGCAATAAGAGACATTGAACGACGCGTCCTCACCTAGATAATTGGATTGGAGAAGGCTGCTATCTAATCTAACTAATCGTGCAGAACAAGCATCTCTAATAGATTGCCCTGAGGCCTAAGAGGTACCATGCTAAATTTACCACGGTGCATTTATTCATATGTATACCGTTTAGAGCAGTGGATCTGAAATTAGGGTCAGCGGACCCCAGGGGGTTTCGGGAAGCCATTTTGGTGAGTCCGTGAAACCCATCCTGGAAAAAAGCGAAGTTTTTGGAGGGGGGAATTATGACCCATAACAGCGGGCCCTTCGAATTTTTGCTATGTTTCACCACTAAGCACAATGGCGTTGCGGCGGAGCTGACTTATGTTTCCCCTTGTCCATGAGATGGCTGTGAACCATGTGTTGCAGTTTTCCACGACATATGCACGCCAACGTACATTTTCTAGCATATTTGAAGAGCAAACATAGCTAGAAAGAGGTTGAACGTGGCGGCAGACCCACAACTAAGTTTATTGAGAAGCTGTTGAGATCGAATAGGTGCTGCCCTTTAGTTTGACCATTCTTTGTCAGGGAGAAATAAAAGGCACCTATTTCACGCTGCAAGTTGTTTTAATTTATGACACCATTTTCTCCAACCTAAAGAGTTCCTTATCACTTCCACCGGTGCACAATGGGTCCCGCAACATCCATAACTTAGAACCACTGGTGTAGAGAATATTCGCATATATCTGTAATGAATATTTCATCATGTCGCTGCCTGTTGTTCACTGGGCGGTGGGGCTAGTCAAGCTGCCGTTATGTATCTTCTATCCTGCTACCCTCGTCAATCACCTCCACTAATGTACTTATGTGGTAAAAGAAATTCAAATTCAAAAGCCCACCGCCCCTCTGCTGTCTGCACTCAGCACTGTCGTCCAGGAAGGGTCGTCCCTCTGTGTCCTGGAACACCGTGGCTATTACAAACTATGGAGCACGGCCACAAATCAGCCTATATACGTCGTATGTAGGGAAACTGGAATGAGGTGCACTTGTCACAAAGAATTGCCGATACAGCGTAGAAGCACTGAATTATGATTGACGTGGGGCACATCAATGAGTACCGTGCGCAAAGAGCTATCCTTGGAGTGCCGGAAACAGAGACTGGTCGCCCTCTCTGCGTCACCAGCTACTCTCCCGTATGCTGGAGGGTACTTATCTGGCCAATATGAAAACGAGACTTTGCAGTTGCCGAGCTAAGCGTTGCGTTTGTCCTCATTGTTCACTTAATGTTATTTGCCACAGCCATTCTCGGGAAGAATGTGAAACGGTGAAGACTGCGAGACTGTGAAGTCCACAAAAATTCTCTATGTTTCAGATGAGGCATCTCCTACGGCAGTCACTGAACGCAGACCGCTCGCCACTCCTTACCAAACATCTGGAAATGCCTTCGGTTGAATAAACGCAGAGGTTTAGACACTTTCGGAACAATCACAACTTGCTGCACTTCTACAGTATTTCCGCACATTTGTCGACTTCATAAATGCATTCTAATGTCATCCATCAACAGTCGAACGTCATATGGACTCTGACTCTCACTCAAAGCTGCCCCAATTGTTCTATCATGTCCTCAATGCTGCGACAATCGTTTTATTGGCTGCGTAACACCTCGTCCCTGCAGAACCGGTCGACGACGTGTTCCGTCCACGTGTGATTAAGTGTGCACAGAACTCATCATATTCTATAGCCACGCACTGCGCATGCTGAAGTTAAAAGCCTCTGCTTGGCCACACTCACTAGCCTCCTGTAAAACCAGATACGCTCATTAGGGAAACAAAAGAAACTTTAGATTATTCTAAGAAGGCAACGTTTTGCGTTGTCTGTCAGGTTCCAATGGGAAAGTGAAACACTTCTGTTGTCGAAATAGCCGCTTTTGTATCTGAACTCCTTGTGTTCTTGTGCTCTTTTCAATGCTGAGATGATATGCAGTCGCGCTCAATATGACTTGCAACATGGTAGTGCGTGGCCTCACTAGCTCAAAAGTTGCGCATAGTTTCAACTTGCCATCATTTCCACAACTAAATGACATTCTTACTTGTCACATTCCTGAGGTGTGGAAACAGTATTTAGTGGTGGAAATAAGGGCTAGTGGAAGCTATGGTTGGCCTTTGCGCTCGTGAGGCCACGCGCTCCCATGTTGCAAGTCATATTGAGCGCGACTGTACATTTCAATCCACATGCAATATTACCTCGATTCTTTCGCGTGTTCAACATTACTTATTTTCATCACGATGTGGATCCCTAATTAGTAAAACAAAAAGGGTACTCAAAAGTTGCGACAATTTTATTTATCATTTGTGTACGTATATGATGGACCGCTGCTCTTGTTAGGCCCTCGGTAGCTTTGCCTGTAAAAGAGATGCAAGAAAGGTAAATCCGTTGATGCTATAACGCCATTTTTTGAAGCAGAATGATTAAAAGGGTCCAGAGCCAACCATCGTGCACGGCGAACAAACACATACAGCAGAAAGCAGATACAGCAGGTGCTGTGAGCAGCTCGGCCAAATCTTGCAGTCGTGCTCGGCAGGAAGAGTTTAAAAGCAGCGTGCGAAGTTGTCACTTTCTAAAGCGCCCTCTCGTCATACACAGGCCGCTCTTCACTCACTTCGGAACTGCCGGTGCCAGGCCTGTTTCGTCATACAGCAGACTCTTGTGGGTGCACGATAAACGCATACCAACATGAATGGTGCACATGGATAAAGAGTGGCGTTTGGATCGGTGGCGATCCAAACGCCACGTCACGTGCCGGCGCCGCGTCCTATAACGTGGTTATATTCCGCAGTAGTACGAGTAGCCCGTAATCTCACCGGCAGAGAACGATCACGTCTCATGACGCGCACGGACATATCTTCTCTCCCCCGTGTCGTCCCTCCCTGCGTAGATTTCAGCACGCTCGTCGGAAGGAAAGGAGAGAAAAAGCACTAAGAGCATGCGACAAATTCTTGCGACTCCACTTGCACTTGTCAAATTCAAGAAATTTCTTGCGGCAATAGATTCTCAGGGCAATAAACAGGGATACTCAGGATATTCGATTATTACTTCAAATAGTTTTACAGGAACCCTTTAGCACACATCTGTTTCTAGCATGAAGCAATAAAAAAAACGCATAGTAGTTTCTCGGTGAGAGAACTTCGCGGTTGAAGGGTAATCTGTTGTACAGTTATTTCGTTCTACATTTAAGCAGGTTACTCTTTACTGCTTGTCTGTACGCATATATTGAATGCGAAGCATTTCTTAGCGAACCAAAAGCACTTCGAGCGTTTCTATCTATCTATCTATCTATCTATCTATCTATCTATCTATCTATCTATCTATCTATCTATCTATCTATCTATCTATCCACCTACACCTGGGCGCTCTCGTGGTGGTCTTTTTAAATTGGTATATATCAAAATTGGCATAGCAGGACAAAAGTATGTGACGAACACCATTCAGAGGTCATGAAAAGAAAACTTGAACCTTCTGTCGCGTACTTCATAAAACTACTTCCACCAGTAACGCGTGGTACTTACCTCCTTGGGACGTCCTTAATATGTAGGTATGCGCCATAGGTGATTCACAGCCTATACCTGGGACTGCGCGAATATATTTTGGAAACCTTAACTCGACAGCTTTAAAGAGCTCGTCTCACAAAAAATGCTGTGCCTACGTCGGCGGACTTAGTCAATGAGCGAAGAATCCCCGCGGAAGAATAGAAAATTCAGTATTAGAGCGGGAATCGAACCCGAGCCTTCTGCATGGCAGTCAAGTGTTCTACCACAAAGCTATGCCAGTGCTTCAAACTGCTTTCGAGAAGGACCCCAGAGAAGAGGCTTGTCTGGGCCACTCCATTTGGTTGCAGTGCTGGCTGTCCGCTTTTATAACAAAGCGATAAGCATTGCATATGTACCCATGTGACCCAGCAAGGTAAGCGTTGCTCGAATATGCGGAGAAACGCTACTAACGCTAATTCCAATAAGCAATTCATCGCAACGCAGCGTGCACTTAAGTGAAGTCTTTGCTGTAACGTGAGTGACATTGTTATGTCAGACGATGAGCCA
Organism: Rhipicephalus sanguineus; assembly: GCF_013339695.2. Classification (NCBI taxonomy): domain Eukaryota; kingdom Metazoa; phylum Arthropoda; class Arachnida; order Ixodida; family Ixodidae; genus Rhipicephalus; species Rhipicephalus sanguineus. Next base: position 162,205,887 of record NC_051179.1, read on the forward strand.
CCCTCTGCGCGCCAGTGTAGTCGACGTGTCTGGCATGCCCACGGTATCCGCAAAACTACTCAAAGACGTCGACCCACCTCGTAACGCTTAGCTCAAAGCAAAAAATACCGCATAAGCTGCTACTCGCTGACTGCTTCGCATGAAATCGATTCCCAATGCGTGGGATCTGCCGATTTTTTTCAGATAATATTTGTCTTGTTTTCTTTTTTAATCAGAAATTTCGTTAGCTGTTTGGTTTCGGCTCTTTATTGTGCACTTAAGTTTTGTTTTTACTTCGCAATTCCTTTTCTCTAAATACCACTATTCTTAGATTCGATAGCATTATATAACCATATAATTCTTGGTAAATACCCGAACGAGGGTGCGAACGACGTTAATAATGGTAACAACATGGAGAAAAATCTGAAAAAAATTGTAGCGCAGGAAACACACACACAAAAGACAGGAGACGACATGCAATGCTCGGAAGTCGTATGCTCTTTTTTGTATATATGTTGCCAGCGCTACAAATAGTTTCTGATGTACAACGAACAGGTCCAAATCGCCACAATTCAGGCGAAAAAATTTCTCGGTGCTTCTGCATGCATACACTCGTGCATGCATAATAGACTTACACGAACGTGTAGTGCGATCACAGGATCCTCCCACGAGTTGTCCACGGTAATATTGACCTTGCCATCTGGTCTCACAACAAACGACCTTCCAGTGCAGCGGTTTGATGTCATAACACCAGATATGACGTCGCAGTATCTTCCCGGTGGCAAAGAAGTCTGAAGAACTGCTTCCAACCGGCGGTCCTCGTTGTTCATGGCGACGAACGTCGCGTTTCCACGACCGAATGCGATTGCATGATACCCGTTGTCCCACCACTTCGTGACAGGAGACAACCCCGCCACATTGTGCAGCTCGACGAGGTTGTAGATCTGTCGCCACCTAGACGAAAAACGAAATTGCAAGTAACTGCAGTACGTATACGCACTCATAATTGAAAATTTTGTTGAAGCGCACTAAAAAACAGACGGACAGAAGAGACTGACAAGGACAGCGCTTGCTCTCACAACTGAAGTTTTATTAATCAGAAAAAGGTATTTAAAGCGGTTACATGGCTCATCGCGCATGTGCAACAGAACAGGGTGCAACAGGATACGCACTACATATCTATCGTAATCCATCGTGTGGAGTATGTACACTGGTGCAGCTGGCGCTCTAAAATCGACTGCTACTGCTTACTCAGAGTAAGCAATAACACGATAGTGTCCAAAATTCGCATGCCTACTTGTTTTTCTGTTCATTGGCGTGGCCTGCGCTGAGGCATTGCGCCAGAATGTATGGGGGCTTTCGCGACTGTTTCAGAATGATCTCAGGTGGCACGCACGGCACGAGTAACTGAGCTTATTCTCGACCATACGCGAGTATTATAATCGTGTGCCACCTAAGAAAAAATGTAGGCTGCGCCCACAAAACTTCCACAGGCCTATTATTCAATTGGGCAAGACAGTTTAACTAGCTCGTTTCCGTACGAAGCTTAAGTATGTGTTCTTTTTTAAAGTACATACATACTACGAATATACTGAACTGAAGTTTCGTTCTTTCTGCCTAAAATTTCAGCCTGATACCAGTGGTACGAACATGTTTCTGGATGACAACGTCATCTACCTAAATCACCCTATCAGTGCTTCGCCTCACGAGATTAAGCAAGCGCATTTGCATGGTACATCTATGCAAACTTTCAGTTGGATATACAGCCATAGCTGTGGGCCGAATTTGTATTTATTTATTAGGTTGCAGCCGAATATAGCGAATGTTCGAATGAACGTTGCCGCATGTAAAAATGCTGACGCCTGCAACCTGGTGTTTAGATTATCGGCGACCTACGATCGTGTTCGCCGCCTTCTTTGTATTATGGGTGTCGCTCACTTGTACAGTGATTGTTGCTAGGTTTTCTGGGCACATGTTCCCCCGATAAAGAGTATAGTCTTCACCAGCTATATTCCCGTTTTATTTCCCGTCACAACCATGTGCCAATAGCAAACATTTTTTGTACCGCACTATATTACGTTTCATACATCAGGTTCAAGGCAGTGGAAGCTATGCGATAAGTTTGGTCAGCGCAACATATAAGTCCGCGCTTCTGTTCGGTCACCTAATGAAACGTATACTCCGGTATATAAAATGCATTACCTCTCATTTATGTTCGTCATCCACTCATGTCATGCCATACCAATTTTGGCATATATCCAGTTAACAAAACTGCCGGAAGCGCAGCAAGGCAGCGTCATATAAATCACGAAGTACATGGCATGCATGTAATTGTTTTGACCTTACCACCTGTCATTTATATTGGTCCATACCGTCACGTCAAACATTACCAAATTTGGTACATGCCAAGCTAGAGAAACGGCCGCAAGCGCACCATGGGTGTGGCAGGTAAGTCATGCCGTACATGACATGCATGTCATGATTTTCATCTTACCACCTATTTTTATGTTTGTCATACAGAAATGTCCCGTCATGGCAATTTTGGTATATATCCATTTACTTAAACGGCCACGAATGCTCCGAGACCATGTCGTGTAAATCATGCTGCACATAACATGCGTGTTATGATTTGCGCGTTAGGACCTGTTATTCATGTTCGTCATACACTCTTGTCATGTCATACCAAATTTGGTATATATCAAGTACACGAAACGGCCGCAAGAGCACCAAGACTATGACATATAAATCATGTCGTTCATGACATTGGTGTCACGATTTTCATGTTATGACCGGGCATTTACGTTCGTCACACAGTCACGTTATGGCATACCGATTTCGGCATACATTCCATGAACGAAACGGCCAGGAGAGCACAAGGTCGTAGGCGGATAGATAGATAGATAGATAGATAGATAGATAGATAGATAGATAGATAGATAGATAGATAGATAGATAGATAGATAGATAGATAGATAGATAGATAGATAGATAGATAGATAGATAGATACGCTCAAAGTCGCAGAAGTTCGCTAATAAATGCTTCGCATCCAAACGTCTCCCAAGCCCCATAGTGTTGCGCCTGAAGTATGAAACGGAGTACAGGTAAAATAATCTTTGTTGCTTCGACTGCAAGACTACATTAAATTTCATGCTATTCATAACTGCAAGCACATCGCTTTGATCCTTAGTAGTAGTACTATTTGACAAATTTGCTTGTTTCGTTTGCCTGTGCAGACCCAGAGCATGGGACGGGAACCTCGTCCAGGGCACCAGTTTCTGCAATCCAGCTGACCGGGACGAAGAGTCTTCGCCGCTCGTCCAGGACTGTCCTATAAAGTACGCCTCAACCCCGCTTATTTGTCGATCTGTCCTACCGTTCTACCCGGTGACCTGAGAATACACGCTACTTCGATATCAGTTGGTGCAAGTGCTGGTGTGCTAAAATACATATCGATTAGAATGCGGCTCATACGCAAAGCCTTGGGAATTTAGCTTTATATCTGATCTCTACGACTCGACACATTACTTGTGCACTCAAATTTTCGCGACACTCAAAGATGCTGCATCGTCTAGTAATCTTTCCTGCACAAAGGATGTGCTGAGAGCTATAGAAATGTTCACGCATGGACATACGAACGCATTTGCCGGTTTGCCTTGTGGCTTCTTATGTCCCTCAATGTGCCACCTTTGTGTGTCCTGGCGCAACTTAAGCCCGAAATCGAGCCAGCACGAGGCATCAATGAATGTAACAGGTCAAGACGCCGGTTGCTTTCTCTCCTGCTTCGTAAATGGTATGCGTGCCATCATTTTTGTCGTCTTAGCGTGCGTTTGTCTATATATAGACAGGATGTTCATGTAACAAGAACGAAATATTTTTTGAAAAAAGGTCGCTAACCGCAACGGTAATAAACGAACCGCTTGTGGTTCGCATCATGCAGCGCTCATTAGGAATTTTTTATATTACCTTCAACTATTTATTTCATTTTATCAATATGCAATTTTTTATTTGATGGAGCCTGCGTTAGACCTGCGCTGGGCCTCTGCCGTGGAGCATGTAGTATATCATAGGTATATATGTAGTATATCGTAGGTATTTATGCGAGCATTACCTGGGAAATCCAGGATTCGAAGGAAACCCGTCTGATCGAGAATATTCATGGTGGGAACTAGCAAACTCCGACCAATCGGTAAAGCAAAAAAAATTGACGTTTTGGCCCCACTACGGGGGCCTTGTTCACAGAGAATGAAAATATTTTGGGGGAGTTGGTTAATGGGTTTGATGTGACGTTATCATCGAGTTTTTATCGGGGGCAGAGTGATATCGGGGCAGCATTACCTGTGCTCACATATCCGTCCATCTCCACAGGTGTTGTCTCTGTGTCGAACAACACGTCGGATGTTCCACGAGGCATCGGACGGCGGTCCGATCCAGGCATTCTGGTCAACACCGTCGCGGAAGTTACGGGACCAGCGGTAGCTGCTCATAACGCGAGGCAGTCCATACGGCCACGCTAGGAGGAAAGCGACGGCCATCTTATACAGCCGAGGTTCGAAGAACGTGAGCACGTCCGCGCCGCCGGCTCCGTGGCCCCGCTGGTTGTCGTGGTTGTCCACAAAAGTCAGCGCGTCTCCACCCGGAAGGAAGCCCCAGTCCTCGCCGAAGTTTCGAAGGTACTTGAGCAGCTGATTTGGTCGTTTCCTCAGCACGGCTCCTTGACATAAGCGAAAACGTAAAAGTACAGTCAAGATTATGCCAGTCGTGTGTGATATCGTTCATTTAGCAAACTAGGTAGCAGCACCACCGCCACTCTCTAAAAGTTTCATTAAACATACCTATCTATCCATGGTCTGAGCTTTTACTAATCACTTGGAAATGATAGCGCATGGTTGATTTTATCGTCACAGTCAAAGATAAAACCTAGCCGTTCATTTAATACAGGCAGATGAGCGACCAGAATAATTTTTAAAGGCCAGTCGTCAGTGACAATAAAAGAATAAGTGAGCCCACCTCGTCTGAAAATTGCCTGTTTTTTTCAGTTCCATGCGGAGTCTACAAGAAAACTGTTTTTCTTTCCGTCAACGTAAGGCGATCGCCGCTATAAAGAAATAAACTGCATAAAATCGAATAAATTTTCTTGTCTGTATTGCGGGCTTAAACCCAAGCCCGGACGTTCCTAAGGCTAGTGTCTTAACCATTGGGTTATATGCCTTTTTTTTCTCGAACATTCGTGCTATTTATTAGAATTCACATGAGAGTGCAGATTCAAGAAAAGCACGAATAGTATGACACAGATTTAGAATCACATAGCGACAATGAGCGCACAAGCATTAGTAAAAAAATAATTGGACAGCAAATCTGAAATGCAGCATTCCAGGGAGAATTCTTTATACACACCCATGCGTGCAGAATGGGAACATATGTGAATCATACGAATATGTCGTACCTGCGGCACACACGCATACACACAAATGTAATAGCAGAACGCTTGCTATGAAGGCTTTCTTGAATTATTTCTTAATGGCTGAATAAATGTCCTCCGTAGGCAACGTGTAATGTCGACATCGAGCGTTGCACACGTCCTATGTTCGGAATTTGCGAAAATTTAATGACAACCACGCTTTCAATAATTTCGTGCTCGGCCTGTCAATGGAAAGTTCCAGGCGCCGACGAACGCTATACAAAGATGACAGACGCCATGCCTATGTAGCTCTAAGAGAAATGCCGCGACTTCACAGAATCCCTACACTAAACTGTGTCTAAACGTCACTTAGAGAGCTCCCGAATGGCGCACGCATTTCTGTTATGAGATCAGAGCGCAGCACTGTTCATGAACGTGTCGAAAAGTCACATCAAGAACTTCACCTGTCTTTGTTCATAACCATGATCACGTGGTGTGCTTCAGGTGTAAGTGCGGTGACTTCCACTTGAGTGGCTCTCTCTGCAAGCGTTTCTGGTGCTGACGGCGCTGATATGGCACATTAATACGCGTAAGCACAACAATACGCTTTATCGTTTTTGCGTATTTCAATAACCGGCGTTAAGCGCTAAGCACACTTACAACGCTATCGATTCGGAAATTGATAACGTTGTGAACGTTCCGTTTCAGTGTATATGTGCGCGTTTTTACAATAAACCAGCAGTTGGCAGTTAGCGCTAGTCCTGTTTGCATTCTTGTCTTTGTCTACTCCGTGCTGATTTTAACTATGGATACGTACCAACGCATTCACTCGCTTTTAAGATTGGGAAAAGGCGTGCCTGGATGTATCACAAATTTCGCGAATGTTGAGTCATTTCCTATATTGCATGTGCGACGTCAACAGCGACGGCCTTCTAGGACGCATGGAAAGATCAGCGATTGCTCTGTATAACGTTGCAGGCGTGTGCAAACATCCGACGCTCTTGACGCGCTAATCCGACAACGACGATAGACGATTGCACTCAGCTTTATCGCCCTTCTTAGAGAGCAGCACTTTTTCTACACGCGCATGATCTGCCGTTAAAGGGATTGACTCATAGTTTTGGCGTTCAATTTTTATTGACGGACGAAAGACTCGGGCAGTATAGTAGAGCCTAAGAAGTCAACACGGCCCCTTATGGCTCGGCCTAACACGAGCCGAAGGCGAGAGCCACCTTATTCTTTTTCTTGGACAATCGCATTGAACCCCCATCCCCCCTCCTCGTCCTCGAAAGCTTTCTGCACCAAATATGGTTTCGCGGTGCCTCAGGGATCGGAGGCACTGAAAGCTTTCTCATGTGGTTTTGCAGTGCCTCCGTGATCGGCCCGCTTTCGGCCAAGCGGCGATGTCATGCGATGACTTGATCAGGTGACGCCACGTTCCGTAATGTCACGATGATACGAAGACATAAAAGCACGTAGTCATACCACAGTTACATTGTACAGTACCCACGGATCAGGGGCGTAGCCACGTTAGGGCACACCCGGGTCCGTGCCCCCCCCCCTCCCCCAAAATTTTTTTTTGCCATAGCATACAGAGCAGAAAATGACACTCGACCACATCTGCCTGCTCGTCCCCACTACAGATCAAGGAGGTGCCCCCCCCCGAAAAAAATTTCTGCCTACGCCCCTGCCACGGATGGAACCGCGACATTTTAGGGTTAAGCAATGTACGTATTTTCGTTTCCACCGTATTCAGTTCATATCGTATCGGCGTAATTTTTACTCGTACAATTACATCAGAGCCAATGTTTCCTTTAGCGGCCAGATTCGTTGCGATAAAATGCGGTTATATCTAGAGATTGCGAATACCAATCGTTTTGACAGCGAGTGTCAATCCGTGAGTACTGTACGTGTCATCAGTGCCAATTTATTTCTTCCAGAACCATTGTCCACCGGTTCTCTAAAACGCTTGGCGAAGCTGATCCTCCTTAGCTTTCCCTTTATTGCGAGACGTAACACCCGATGCTTTAACCTAACCGCTTCATTTTAAATAATGAAGATTCCAAAATATAATGCAGTCGAACAAAAGTAGCATGCATCTTTTATTAGCCTGCCCTTGTGTATTTTTGCTATAATCGAAGTATACACGAACTTAAAGGGGCCCTCAAACACTTTTGAAAGCAACCATCGAATGGCTTCATTAAACTAGTTTATTTTCTCATGAATCGACTGCCGCAATTTTTTTAAGAAACCGTCGAGTACGAGCGGAGTTACAGGGATTTGTTGCACGCTGTAATGGCTTTCTCTCTTCTCTCGTCCTGTTCAGCGCGCTGGAAGCTAATCAGGGAGGGATGGCACGGGGGGGGGGGGGGGAGAAGATGTGTCATGTGCAAATCATGGCCTTGAGCACTTTTTTTTTATTCGAACGCGCGACTTCTTGTGTGAACGCGAGCCCTCGCTCGGGCAAGTGGCGACCTCCCGCGGCAATCGTTGTAGCTATGCAGCTCGCGATGCTCAAATCAGCCAATGGCCGTTAATTTGAGTATATGGCGCGGTCATTTGGGTATATAGCATCATTTGTAAAAAAAAAAGAGGGAACGATTTCTAGCTCCCTTTGAGAAATATTTGTAAATTCAAAGCCGCGTGCTGTGCTGTAACTAGGGCTCCGTGTTTTCGGTGTTTATATTTCTTGATAATCGGCGGATGTTTGTCACAGCTTATATTTTTGGCGGAAATTCGGCGTTTATAGGAGTTTATTTCTCGTAAATGCCGAATTTTTGGAAATTCGGAGTTTCGCATTAGTCTGAAAACCCCAGAGTTTTAGATCAAATGAAAACACATGAAGCACATTTTATTTTTTCTAGAAGGTGAAATACTTGAACACAAAACACCTGTACTTGTGCGTACAACAACCTTAGCTTAAAGCTTATTGTAAAACACGCAAGTATACTTTGCGAGGTTGCTGTCAGCGATCGAAGCGCGCTTCTTTCGATTGATGACTCCAAGCTTTGAAAATGTCCTTTTAACGTTAGCGCTAGAAACAGGCAACGCCAAAAGACGCAGCGCGCAGCGAGAAAGCACTGGTCACTGGACTGTGTGACGTCTCCAAAACGACAGGGGTTTAACAACGTCACATATTTCATAGCACTGATAGTTCGCAAAAACGCTCAGGAACTGGCTCTTGTCGTCAGTTTCAATAGGCGCATAGGTTGGGAACGCGCAGGGCAGGTCGTGCTTCACATTTGGATTCAGAATTTGAACACAGTACCATAACTATTCTTTGCTGTATTGGAGTTGATCGCACAGGCTCCTCTCAGATGTCTGTCTCCACTCTTCGGCGACAGCAGCGTAGTATCGTGGATGTCTGCGACAGTCGTTAAGACGTCATTCTCATCAAGGAGGTCGAACAGACTTGTGACATCTGATGCGAATACCTCGAATAGATCACGCCACTGACTGATGAGTGCGGGCAAACGAACCCCGAGTATGGGATAAACTTGGTGTGCCAGGGTACTCTCTGCCTCAAGTTCCTTAATGACTGAGAGCACGGCACACGAATTGGTCTTCAGAAACCTCATTTTAACGAGCAAGTAGTGTACAGCTTCAGGCGATGAAATAAGACTCTTGAGCTTCTCAAACTTTGTTCCCTTGGTTTTGTCGCTTCCCAAGAAATACAAAATGGCGCGCCATTAGTCCAAAATATTTTCTAGAGCTTATAAACAGAGAACCACCTCGAAGGACACATGGTTTTCAGTGACTTCAAGGACATTCCCATGGCCAAGCACACAAAACCAAACTTACGTCGCAGCCCCCACGCCTACTTCAACAAGGCAGGCAAGTGCACAACAAAATCTTGAACTACTACGTTAAATGAGCTCGTCCTGATTCCATCCTCCAGAGCAATGTTGAGTAGGTGGCACGAATCTTTGAAGTGAAGCGCCTAGAATTTGGGGTTGGAGAGTTGCAAGTCCTTGTGAAGCTTCTGCATGTAGGAAGCTGAGTCGGAGCACAGTACAGCTACGTCGCCTAATACAGCTACGCGCGGTAAACTTTCAATCGGTCAAACCACAAGATATATCAATGAGCGCTTAGAACTTGCCCTTTCGTTAAAGAACGGAACCAGTACAATAAAAAGTTGGGCGAGTTGGTGTTGGTCCAGGTCATATTGGCCCTTGAAATCGGAGTTTATCGGATAAATCCGAATTGTCAAAATTTCTACCTGCGAGTGTTTATCGGATTTTTTTTGGATAAAACCGAAAACACGGAGCACTAGCTATAACGTCCGATTCGCGTGTTCTCAGGAGCCTCGACTACCGATCTGTGGAGTTTTCTGACGCTGCTGAAGAAGTGTTACAGGGCCCCTTGAAGCATACTCTCATAGAGAGTAGGTTAGGTGTACAAAAATGTTAGCCAAGCGACAAGGATCGCATGTTATTCGCGGTTAGTCAATCAGAGCTGCAAAAGAGCCCATAAATGAAATAGATCAACATACGAACATCCATAAAAGAACTTGTAGTTTACGCCACTGAATCGGTCAGGACAATAAGTATCTAGGTAATTTTTTTTTCCAAATCGCAGCAGTCAGTGACGATGGTGAAACTACGTATACATGCACTCACCTCAGTCCTGCAGTACACGAGCATTCCCCTTTTAAAACAATGCCAAAGCGCGATTCAAAACAGGATTTCAATACTAATGAAATAACATTTCTATTTTATTCCAGTTTTCGCAAGACAAACAAATGTGGCAGCTGTTTATACTGTGCTGCTCGGAGCAACTGGACTACGCGGCTGTCACATTAATAAACGGTGGACAGGGTACATACATAAATTTTATAGATTTGGCCAAGCTGCAGTAAAACACGTCGCATCATAGAGAAAAGATACACTAGACAGCCGCAGCCTTTGGAAAAATTGAAAACAAAAATCACCGATGATTAGGATGCTGCCTAATGTGAATTCACAGCACAGCTGTTTAGGTGTTTTGATTTTGCAATAAGTTGAAGCAAATGCTTCTGCTTCTGCGGCGCACAAATCTGGACTCTGGCGACGGTGGCCCTGAGCCTCCGCTCGGGCAGCTCGTTTATCAGCAGCGGCAGGCGACGCACTTCCATCATCTGCGTCGCTATTTTTTTTCAGAAAGAACTAGTTGATACTACTCTGTATATAGGCACACGGTTTACATTGAGAAGGAAACGCCGTGAGTAGCGTGCATGGCGCGGACAATTTCGTGCAACCCATTTCACATCAACCGCCGCAGACGGTGCGTGGCGCGACTGCCTCGCTAACCGGGAGTCCGCGGAAGGCAGCGCGTGGGCGCGTTCCACAACAGCGGACGCAGGACGGCGCGCACTGCTGTGGCGCCGCGGGTCGTCGCCGCGAAACCTGTCGTCGCGCAGCTCGCCTTCTCTCCTCCTCGCACTCTCCTCGGTACCGGTCTTTCATCCTCCGCTGCGCGCGCTCTGCGTTCGCTCTCTTTCGTCCTGGTTCGCTCTATCGGTTACGCCGACGCCGCTCAACGCAGGAACGGCCGCCTAAGAGCTGTACTCAAAAAGAACTACTCAGGAAGCACACGTAACGAACAATTATGGGAAATGTTGATGTATTCATTAGTTCAACCAAAGAATTCCTGGGCACCTAAGTGATTCACATGTTAACGTTAAATGCTTGCATAATTTTAGCGCACATGCGCAAGTATACTCCGCTGTGCTACTCGATTCGTTGAGAATTAGGCCCTCTACTTGATATTGCCACGCCCACTTCTTGTCTTGTTTTGATGTATTCGGGTTTGACCGGCAGGGACGGTTATCAACGCTCGACGCTGTCCGCGAAGTAGTGTTCTAGAAGCGTCGCGATTGTAGTAGATCGGTTTGTTAAGATTGCGCCCCGCACGCGAATGTTCCAGTTTTGTCTAGAGATAACGCCGCCACCAGCGATATTGCAGGAAAGTTCGATAGCGCCTGTATAAAAAGCCGACGCGCTTGATCGCTTGTCAGTTGATCGACGGACGACGCCCTGTTCGCCACTATCTTTGTACAGCGTGTATTGCTGTAGTACTAGTTCTCATTTTCCGGCCACATGTTCGGCCAAATAAACAGTTTCAACTTGCAAACGCCGACTGCTGTCTTCGTCGACGTCACGACCACGTGACATCTGGTGGAGGTGCTGCTCCTTCCATGATCCGGACGCCCCCGCGAAGCGCTGACCCAAGCCGCGAGGAGGACGACGGCAAAGGAAACCCGGATCGTAGAACAAGCCGCAGGCAGAAGGGAGTGCAGCCAGAGTACGGGCTCCTTCCCGAAAACACCAGGCAGCCCCAGGTCCCAACACCGACCGCAGCGACGATGACCGACCCCGTGCAGCCTGCGCCGATACTTCTCCGGCAGCCAAAGGAGCCGCCAACTTTCCGCGGGTCGTCATTCGAAGACCCGGAAACCTGGCTCGAGACCTTCGAAAGGGTCTCAGCGTTCAACAACTGGGACTCCGAGGACAAGCTGCGCCACGTCTACTTTTACCTGGAAGATGCAGCAAGGACCTGGTTCGAGAATCGGGAGTCCACTCTTCGAACCTGGGACGCCTTTCGCAGCGTTTCCTGGAGACGTTCACAAGCGTCGTCCGAAAGGAAAGGGCCGCAGCCTTGCTGGAGACACGGGTCCAACTTCCAAATGAAAGCGTGGCCATCTTTGCAGAGGAAATGACCCGGCTATTTCGCCACGCTGACCCTGCCATGCCCGAGGACAAGAAAGTCCGCTTCCTCATGCGAGGAGTAAAGGAACAGCTCTTCGCTGGACTTATGAGGAATCCGCCGAATACCGTCGAAGAATTTGTCTCCGAAGCAACAACAATCGAGAAAACGCTTGAGATGCGAACACGGCAATACAACCGCAGCTTCTTGACCACAAGCTACGCCGACGTTCAAGCTCTAGGATCGGCCGACCTGCGTGAGACGATTCGAGCAATCGTGCAAGAGGAGCTGCGAAAAATTCTACCTTCGTCGCAACCTCAAGTGGATTCCATCGCCGACGTCGTGCGCCAGGAGATCCAGCATTCACTCGGTGCTCCTCAGCTAGCAGAGCCGCAGCCGCAAGCTATGATCTATGCTGCTGCAGCCCGCCGTCATGCTCCTCCTCCACGCCCACGCCAAGACGACACACCGCCGCAGTACCGTCGCCAGACGCTGCCAGCGACGCCCTACCGTCCACCTGTCGGCCAGACGCCGCCGCCGCCACCGACGCCCTACCGCCCACCTGTCGGCCAGCGCTACACCCCGAGGAAGACCGATGTCTGGCGTGCCCCTGACAACCGCCCGCTCGGCTGCCACTGCGGGGAGGCCGGCCACACGTACCGCCGCTGCCAGTACCGTCAGATGGGGCTACGCGGATTCCCCGTCAACGCCCCGCGCCCGCAGCCAGGCGAACGGCCTCGCGACATCGACGACTACCTCACAGGCTCACAGTGGCAAGAACGACGACCTTCCCGCTCACCGTCGCCCGGCCGCTACATGTCACCGCACCGCCGGCAGTACACTGGCCCGAACCGGGGCCGGTCGCCTAGCCCGTATCCGGAAAACTAAGGGCAGCAACCGATGGGGGTGCGGTTGCTGAACGACGAAATGCTGAAGATCCTCCGCCGTCGACGACGACACCGCGACGAAGTTCCGAGCCCCCGCCGCACGCCGAACGACGTCGACGTCCCGAAGACGAAACTTTGCGACCGGAAGCAGACCTGACGACACAACGCGGAAGCAGCGGTGCAAACCGACGTAGCCGTGACCCGACGTCGCGACGTAACCGCAACGCAAGACGGCGGACTAGCGACCTCGACGTTCTGATCGACGGCCACAACGTCACCGCTCTCGTCGATACTGGAGCCGACTATTCCGTCATCAGTGGGCCGTTCGCAGCAAAGTTGAAGAAAGTTAGGACTGCTTGGGAAGGCCCCGAGATCCGTACCGCTGGAGGCCATCTAATAACGCCGATTGGTGTCTGCACGACGAGAGTCACTATCAACAACCGGACTTATCCTGCGAGATTTGTAATCCTACAAAACTGCTCCAGGGATGTGATACTTGGAATGAACTTCCTAAGTGACCACGGCGCCGTCATCGACTTAAGAACCAAGTCGATAACCCTATCGTCGGAGAAAGCGACACCACCAGATACGAACCCATGTCAACATGCCCTGAACGTGCTCGAGGATCAAGTCAGCATTCCTCCTAGATCTAGCATCATAATTCCCGTCGGCACCGAAACGGCTGAATGCATCGAAGGTGTCATCGAGAGCGATCAGGGTTTGCTGCTAGACCGTGGCATTTGCGTCGCAAGAGGCATTGCTCGGTTGCATGAAGGAAAAGGAAGCGTGATGCTAACGAACTTCAGCCAGGAATACAGACACCTGAGCAGGGGCACGACGATTGCATGCATCGAAGAAATCTTGGCCGTAAGCGATGTGTTTGCCTTTTCAGATTCTGACGAAGCTACGACGACGATCCCTGAGCCACCCTTCGACGTAAACCCAAGTCTTCCCGCTCGCCAACAGCAACAGCTTCGACGCCTTCTGCAGGGATACAGGGACTTTCTCGTCGTCGTCGCGGGTCCGACAAACGCCCCTTGCTAAGCACCGCATCATAACAGAAGAAAATGCTCGACCACTCCGTCAGAGTCCCTACCGGGTTTCGACGCGGGAACGGGAGGTCGTTAAGAAACAAGTCGATGAAATGCTACGCGACGACATCATCCAGCCCTCCAACAGCCCGTGGGCGTCTCCCGTGGTGTTAGTGAAGAAGAAGGATGGCACCCTACGTTTCTGCGTCGTCGCCTGAACAAAATCACAAAGAAGGACGTATACCCTCTCCCACGGATAGACGACACCCTGGATCGACTCCACAACGCGAATTACTTTTCGTCGATGGACCTCAAGACCGGCTACTGGCAAATTGAAGTCGACGAGTGAGACCGAGAAAAGAGCGCCTTTATAACGCCGGACGGCCTGTTCGAGTTCAAGGACATGCCCTTCGGTCTTTGCTCGGCACCTGCGACTTTCCAACGAGTCATGGATACTGTATTAGCTGGCTTGAAGTGGCAGACTTGCCTTGTTTACTTGGACGACGTCGTTGTGTATTCCTCGAACTTCGACGAACACCTCCAGCGACTTCAATCCGTACTTCAAGCAATCAAGAACTCCGGGCTCACCCTGAAGCCAGAAAAGTGCCGCTTCGCGTACGAGGAGCTCTTGTTTCTGGGTCACGTGATCAGCAAGACTGGAGTGCTCCCAGACCCGCAGAAAACAGCTGCCATCGCCGCTTTCCCGCCACCCACCGACAAGAAGGCCGTGCGCCGATTTCTCGGCTTGTGCGCCTATTACAGACGCTTTGTCAAAGACTTTTCACGGATCGCCGAGCCACTAACGCAGCTCACGAAGACCGACGTCGAATTCAGGTGGCAAACAGCGCAAGTCGAAGCATTTCATGAACTGAAAGTACGCCTGCAGGCACCTCCGATACTTGCCCATTTCGACGAATACGCCGATACGGAGATTCACACCGATGCAAGCAGCATAGGACTCGGCGCCGTCCTTGTGCAACGGGCGGGCGGACTGGAAAGGGTTATCAGTTATGCTAGCCGGTCGCTGTCTAAAGCAGAGGTCAACTATTCCACAACAGAAAAGGAGTGCCTCGCCATCATCTGGGCTACGTCAAAGTTTCGCCCCTATCTCTACGGCAGGCCCTTCAAAGTTGTGAGCGACCATCACGCCTTATGTTGGCTAGCTAACTTGAAGGACCCTTCAGGTCGCCTCGCACGGTGGAGCCTGAGACTTCAAGAATTTGACATTACTGTCGTGTACAAGTCCGGAAGGAAACACTCCGACGCCGACTGCTTGTCTCGTGCCCCCGTCGACCCACCAACGCCCGACGACCAGGATGATGACAGCTTCTTGGGAGCCATAAGTACCGAAGACTTCGCCGAACGACAGCGAGCCGACCCTGAACTGAAAGGTCTAGTGGAATACCTGGAGGGCAGGACCATCGTTGTCCCAAAAGTATTCAGGCGAGGATTGGCATCATTTTCCTTGAAAAACAACGTCCTCGTCAAGAAGAACTTCTCTCCGGCCCGAGCCAGCTACCTTATCGTTGTACCTTCGGGACTGCGACCAGAAATTTTGCATGCCCTGCACGACGACCCGACGGCTGGACACCTCGGACTTTCCCGAACGCTCGCACGAGTACACGAAAAGTACTACTGGCCGCGCCTTGCCGCCGACGTCACTCGCTACGTAAGGACGTGCCGAGACTGTCAGCGACGGAAGACACCGCCCACAAGACCAGCAGGCTTCCTTCAGCCGATCGAGCCTCCTCGGCGACCATTCCAGCAGATCGGGATGGACCTCCTGGGGCCGTTCCCAACGTCGACTTGCGGAAATAATTGGATCGTCGTGGCTACCGACTACCTCACCCGCTACGCCGAAACAAAAGCCCTGCCCAAAGGCAGTGCCGCTGAGGGAGCCAAGTTCTTCGTTGAGAGCATCGTCCTTCGACACGGCGCCCCAGAGGTTCTCATCACCGACAGAGGTACGGCGTTCACGGCTGACCTAACTCAGGCGATCTTGGAATACAGCCACACAAGCCATCGCCGCACCACCGCGTACCACCCACAGACCAACGGCCTCACCGAGCGTCTAAATAAGACCATCGCCGACATGCTGGCCATGTACGTCGACGTCGAACACAAGACGTGGGACGCCATCCTTCCGTACGTGACCTTCGCGTACAACACGGCCGTACAGGAAACGACGCAGATGACGCCATACAAGTTGGTCTACGGACGGAGCCCGGCAACGACGCTCGACGCCATGCTACCAAACGTGACCGACGAGGAAAACATCGACGTGACCACCTACCTACAGCGCGCCGAAGAAGCACGACAGCTCGCCCGCCTACGGATAAAGAACCAGCAGACGACTGACAGCCGCCGCTACAACCTTCGACGACGCCACATGGAATACCAACCCGGTGACCGTGTATGGGTATGGACGCCAATACGCCGACGAGGACTTAGTGAGAAGCTTCTTCGACGATACTTCGGACCGTACAGGGTACTTCGACGCCTCGGCGCACTCGACTATGAGGTTGCCCCTGACGGCATTACGAACTCTCAGCGGCGCCGTGCGCGACCTGAAGTCGTCCATGTCGTGCGCCTTAAGCCGTTTTTTGCGCGTTAGCGAGCCTGGACACTCTATTTTTTTCCTTCGTTATTGTAATTTATTTGTGTATGCACTTGTTTTGTTTTGTTTTTGTTTTTTTTCCTCTCTTCTATGTTCTTTCATAAGCATCGGGACGATGCTTTTTCAGAGGGGGGCAATGCCACGCCCACTTCTTGTCTTGTTTTGATGTATTCGGGTTTGACCGGCAGGGACGGTTATCAACGCTTGACGCTGTCCGCGAAGTAGTGTTCTAGAAGCGTCGCGATTGTAGTAGATCGGTTTCTTAAGAGTGCGCCCCGCACGCGAATGTTCCAGTTTTGTCTAGAGATAACGCCGCCACCAGCGATATTGCTGGAAAGTTCGATAGCGCCTGTATAAAAGCCGACGCGCTTGATCGCTTGTCAGTTGATCGACGGACGACGCCCTGTTCGCCGCTATCTTTGTACAGCGTGTATTGCTGTAGTACTAGTTCTCATTTTCCGGCCACAAGTTCGGCCAAATAAACAGTTTCAACTTGCAAACGCCGACTGCTGTCTTCGTCGACGTCACGACCACGTGACAATATTTCAACGCGCACGCAGCTCTTTTTACCAGCGAAGCTGTTAAGGCTAGCCGCTTTTTGTGCGGCCAACGGCTATGTGCCCGGCGGCCTATCCGAAAACTATCATCATCCTAAACGGGTATGTACCACAGAGATTGGGTAAATCCCACTACTCACCACTCGCCCACTGAACACGAAGAAAACTATCGTCACAAAATGGGTGTGCGGAAAGAAGCCAAGCCAAAAAGTGAATTCGACAAGCTACTGGCCCACTCTACCGACAGCCTAGCTACAATTGAGTTCTGCATAGCTACAACTATTATAAGCAGCCCGTAGATCTATGATAGGTGCGAGCGCTGGGTTTCAGCGCGAGGTTCTGTATCTGGAGCTTGGACATCAGTGTCGTGTCTGGGACGGTGTGTGGTTTCACTCGAGCTTCTATGCGCTGAGAGTCGACATAGAAACAACCAAGCATCACATAGCCAAAGTCCAGCAACGATCTATAAGCAACCTAGAAACGACCTGCATCACCTAGCTAAGGCCTAGAAACAAGATTGACGCAACCAGATTAGTCTTCAGATTTCGTCCAGTTGTGCTGCTTCAAGCCTTGCGCGGATTAGTTGCGAGCTTCGCCATTTTTTTACTCATTTGTAGGATTCAACATTCGATATAGCGCATTTGTAGGATACGACACCGGAATAAGGCTTTCTTTATTTTTGAATGTTTTGAAAGTAGAGAGTAGACAAGGAAAGTTGGAGTATGCACGTACCTAGCTTAGCGCCGTAAAGGAACTCTGTCACTCTGCCCATTTGGTTGTAGTCCCAGCGGGTGATCGGCTCGCCTTGGCCCATGTCGATCACCTCCTGGTAGATGAATGGCCTGGTTCCCGCAGCGAAGAAATCTGTGCTGAGGTCATTAAGCTTTTCGTAGATGACTTTCAGGTCGGCCGGCCACATGTGTTTGGCGGCATCGATGCGAAATCCGGCTACGCCGAAACTGATGAGTCGATTCAGGAACTCAGAAATCTTGGCTTGAACGTGCTCTCTACCATGGTTCAGGTCACGAAGTCCGACCAATTCGCAGTTGCGCACCTGTAAGAATGGTCATAACCAGCGGGAGCACAATAAGTGCACTATTTACTGTGCTGCCATACTTACATATTTAAGTACTGCCGGCACTTACTTTTTCCTTCTAAATAATTACAGGCAGTTGGGGTTTTCTAATACAAGTGTGCAAATGTACGGACAAACGAAGCGGAACAACCCTATACCATTTTGCTATCTTTTCATTTGTCAAACAAGTAAATAACGATAAAGGTCAAGGTTACCATAGCGGGGCGTGTGTAGATGAGAACTAACAGGTGGTGCTGGTCGCCATTGCCGATTTTGAGTAAATTTACTTCAGATGCATGTTTTGGACCAAGAACAATGATCTTGGAAGTTACTTTCGGGAAAAAAACCTGTGGTTAAAATCCGAATATACAATATTCGCCTGCTGAGAACGCATTTGCTCTAATTTCTCCATTTATGAATTTTGAGCGCACTTAGGGGAAAAAAGGTACGTTTATTGTTGACGATATCTTTCTCTACAAATAAGCAATGTAATTCTGCTTTGTAAGAACATTATTTCATTTTGCTCCGGAAGAAATGTCGGCCGAAAATCACAAAATGGTAAAAGGCCTAAAATACCTCTAATTGAGGAATTTATTCCTGTAGACAAAATTAACTGAGGGTAATAAAACTCGGTGAATGTTGACTTTGATGGTTGACCTTGGTTTTGAGATATTTTCTGAGACTTCGCAATGCACCATCATACATTTAAATTATTCGTGAAATATATATGGTGTACGAAAACATCAAAGACGGTAAACATCTTTTCAAAAGAAGTGAATTTTTCATTTTAAAGCCTCTCTCGTGAAAGTCAAGGAGGTAGTCAACCATTCCTCATAAAATATTGCATTATTGAAGTTCGTAAGAAGTTTTGATGCGTCTCATGTGACGAACTCAGCCTTGCGGCAGCGGCAGCGCTGTTGTACTACAAGTCCGATGCAGCTTGCTAAAATATTTCTGCCCAACAGTTAAAAAGAAGCTAGTAATTTCATATTCCTTTATTGTCAGCCTTCTCTCAATCTTTTCCACTTTTACTTCATGTTTTCACTTCAAATATCATGCATCATGCACTCCTCGTCCTGACGTGAACTGCTGCCGAGGCTGCGCGACTTTGAAAAGCGCATAAGTTTTGCCCGCTTTTAAATTCATGACACGTATTCATTATTGTAAACTAATTTTAGGCCCTATACAGCACGGTTTCATATTTTCGTCACCTTGAGTAGTTCTTTATAACCGCGTTGACCAGCAATCCTGTGCTTGTCGCTCTTTGGCCAGAGTTGCCCTTGCGCAAGAAAAAACCTACCATCATCATGACCGCCGTCTAATAAGGAACAAATTGGCAGCTAGATTGCATGGTACGGCAAGGTTCGTCTTACAATCCACCTAAAAAAACTTGAATAGCCGATCCAGTGCACCACGCATGTGTTTCTTCCTCTGTTTTGAAGCGTGTAGTGGCAAGGTACTGCGAAAAACACGCGCCTTTGTTGAATATCTGCAGATACACAAGAATATTTTTTTATCCCCGGAACTTTAATACAAGATATTACTTGAACACTGTTCTGTTAAGGCTACGGCTGCTAGAAACCAATGTTTCGTCACGAAAAGCAAAATAGCACCTCGACTTGTTCGACGAGTCTCAACATCTATTGGAGCGTTCTATTAATGTCACAGCCTAGGTTCGTGTGCCAACTGCTACCCAGAAAGAGGGGCTTATGACTCTAAAGCCATCATACCTTAGGAAGGAATCTAGAAATGCTGACTGCAATTTAACCGGAAGAGTTTTCGTTGCATGATTTCAAGCTCGTTGATGATTGAGTGCTTCCACATCTTTACAGTAACACATTCCTGGTTTCATTCACCCTCTGAATGTCGTTTCCACGCGCAAGCGGAGCTCGCCCCCGATAGAAGTGGCAACCCCACACGTCATTAGAGAGCAGTATACCCAAGCGCTCCCGCTGCCTCGAGCGACCACCGCAAGGGAGCGTCTACTCATGCTTGTTCCTTATATAGCAAGGCGAAGCTTGCCACGCCATGTATCCTGGCTGCGAAATTGTTAATATTTTAACAGTTTCTTTGTGACTAAGTCAGACACAACTATGTTGAAAAACCTGCATCCGATCTGTAGCACAAGAGCAGTGGCACGGCCGCTAGGCTGAGTTGGTCATATGTTACGCATTATAACTTTTTAAAAATTAAATAATGCAACATTTTCTCTTACGTAGGATGATAGGCAACGTCTTTAACTTTGATGAGAGAGATATTAAAGAAAAATAAAAGTGAATATTTTAAAGATATTTTTAAAACTTGAGCATTACTCTTAAATCACACATGTTTTCTCACAACTTTAAAAGTACAAAGTCGCGCAACGTTGTAACCATCGCAAATTACGCATATTGGCCTCGAGGAGTTACGGAGTCGCCCTCTATCGGACGCGCCTCGATTGCGTGCTAGGAAGGATGCCGCCGGCGCGCGCCCCATAGATTTTGCTGTTGGCGCTCTACAAAATCACCTCGCGGAAGCCCTCCGGGACATTTCTGTAGGTACTCTCGAAAAGAAATATGTTCTTTCCTGTCAAAAGAATAATTTTCGACGAACTCAAAGCTCAAGATAGTCTACAGTCGATGTCTCTCTGCAGAAAACCGAGCACCCGCTTCACGCGGTCACCGCGTTGGAGACCCCCGAACCGGCTTCTTGCGTGAAAAATAGCCACTCGCTGAGTGCACAATATATATATATATATATATATATATATATATATATATATATATATATATATATATATATATAGTGATTGTTAAAGGAAGAATAAGACACTTATTTCTGCACAATATGTGAAATATCTCATTAGAGTAGACTGCCCGTATAACCAAACGGAGCATACCAGAAAGAGCCTCAAGCCAGCGATCGCACGAGTTCGCGACGACTGACGGTGCCTCTGCATGTATGAGCGTCTGCATGTATGCTCATACTGATGGTTTCGCTTTTGCGACGAGCGCGTTTTGGCACCGCGCTGTGAACTTTAGGCCGCAAAATATGAGAATTTGTGAGTACACAAACAACTACTGTTGTACGGACGCTATCAGAGTAGTTCAAAAACAATTTCGTTACAACTACGGCTTCGGTGCGCATGGCAACATTGTGTAGTGTCGTCCCGACGATTCAGTTTTTTTTTTGTCTTCTGTATAAATTCGTGTACTTTTCAATGTCATTTTACAAGCTGTCTCGCACTGCGTATTGATCGGCCATATCTCAGCGGGCAAATGCCGCTGCTTCTGCTTCTTTATCCAGTGCATTCGTTTCGTTTGGTGTTCACACAAAACGTGAGCAATCGCGACGCCTTTTTTTAATGCTCCTTATTTATCGTTCCATTTGCATTCCAGTGAACTTGCCGCTCTCTGTCATCAACAAATTCATAGACTAAAGCTCCACCACTTCGAGATTGCTGGTGGAAGGAGAAGTATAGTCTACGAGACAGAACATGTAGTAGCACGCAACGCCAAAGAAAAGGAAGAAAATACAGTAACGTTTGCCGGACTTGTTCTGCAAACGTCGGCTGTGAACTAGGACCCACGTGAACTTGAAATAGCGGTGAATAAAATATAAGTTACTGCAGCAGCCGCAAAACAAGATAGTAACTATTTGACGAGTAACCCAGCAATTTTGGCAGCAGTGTCGTGTTTAACGCCAACAGGGTGACATCTTTCCCACGAAAATAAATGAGGCTCCAAGAAAATACATGCGGTTGGAGAGGCCCAACGTCACATTGAGATTGACACAAATAAATGTGGGACATAGTGTTTGCGTCAGGGCAACGCAAGCTTGACTGAAAAAAATGTTATTGCCAACATAAATGCAGCACACAGCCGCAGCATTTGACTCTCTCGCTATGTACGTCCACAAGCAAACGTCGCGTAGCTTATGAAGGCGAAAGCCAGATGCCTCTTCAAACGGGAAGATTGACCGTCGCGGCGCCAAGACAAGTGACGCAAAAAGTAATCGTCACGTGATGAGGTCAACATATGACGTCATCATGACGTCGCAGACCTCATATATATGCAACTTCATTATGACATCACCATGACGCCACATAACGTGATGTCACATGATGACGTATTCACACGACATGGTCCCTTTGCATTGCCTCCGTGATCGGTGATGGCGTTATCATATGACGTCATCATGACGTCACAGATCGCCAAAATGTGTAGCGTCATTGACGTTACATAACGTGAGGTCACATGATGACGTATTCAACGTCATGGTCGCGTTGCATTGCCTCCGTGATCGGTCATGGAGGCCGTGCAAAACCGCGTTCGGTGCAGAACGCTATTGGAGGGGGCGCGGGAGAATCAATACATCGACTGACAAGAAGATCGCTTTCGCCTTCTAGTCATCTTTGGCGAATGCATAAGGGACCTTGTGAGTTTTTTTAATTCAACATTGATCTAAACAGTGACTTCGCATCTGCAGCTGATTTCGTGGACGCTGAGCACGGGGCCTACGATCAAGAGGCCTCATGGGAGGGTTCTGAGATGGTATCGCACGTGATAAAAGGTAGCGCATTTTCCATCCTGTGGCAAATAGGCATAATTTGCCGGCGGGAAGCGCGCGTGAGCCATCGTCTCAGTGCGCGCTGTCTGCTACTCGCCGAACATCGCAGGCCCGACGCAGTAACGAAAGTCTTCGTCGCGGAAGTGCTTGTTGCACACAAGACTCATAGCCGATGGCTACTTGCCGGTTCTTAGCTTTACAACCCATGCTTCACGCAGTTTCTTGTCCCGCGGTTACCGGTGCAGGCTGACACTGGGCTCCGTTGCGTAAGCCCGGCACTGCGGCACCGCGCGGTAGAGCCCCATGTTCATCGCCTTCGGAGGCAGCCACTCTATTAAAATAGTTTCCATTGAGCAGAAAATGCGAGAAAACTTCCGTATTTGAACAGACCGCAGCGCATGTGGTACTTGAAACTCGTTTTCAAAGCACGCGGCAGCGCTCCACAAGCAGCCGACGCGGCCGCTGAGACCACGTGATCCTGCCAAGCACGTCACGCCGACGGTGGCGCCGGCGTTTCCAGTGGTGGGCCTCGAGGCCAATAGCAGTTAATATGCACCAAGTTTTATTATTCTCAGTTTAACTTCTGTACAGCGATAAATTCCTGAATTACGTGTATTTTGGGCCGTTCGCTATGTCTGTGATTACTTTTTCCAATTTATTTCCACAGCTAAGTGAAACAAAATACTAATAACGTAGCATTTCATATGTTCTCTATTGAAAAATTATATTGTGAACAAGAAGTGCAAGATTTTCGCTAAATGCGCTGAGACTTCAGAGATTGCAAAATTAGCGGTACAGTGTTCCCAGCTGCCGACATCTGTATGTTTTCATAGCTGTACATTTCGAGTTGACAAAACTAACTCGCGAAGAATGGTTCTGTTTCAAAAACCTCTACCGAAAGTATATAGAATGGAAATCGGGAATGGCGTTTAGAACCACCTGTTCGTTCTTACATGGATATGCCCCACGTATGCTTCGCTTACAGTGCGCCCTTCAGAGATCACACATATTTTGACTGTTACGGTTGCTTGTTTATGACGCGCATAATACGTTTATCATAGAGAACAGGCCTACATTATAAAAATATTGCTGCGAATTTCGTGCGAAAGCGAATCATTGGAATATAGCCATCACATCTTTGCAGGAAGTCCTTGCCAAATTTCTAGGGGTGTGCAAACATTCGACCGTCTCGAATAACCAATCGAAGAGGGTTCAATTCGAGTCGATACTAGAGTAGAACTGCACAAATTCGAAATACCGAATATTTTTCGAACACTTTTCAAATAATCTGCACTGGCGGAAACAGCCCAAAGGAACAACACATCGGAACATCTAGTGAGCGCTTTCTTGTTTTATTACTGGATTGCCAAGATACATGCAGCCCACCGTTTTACGGGACTATCGATGCCGTCCTAATCGCAGATGAAGATGCTTCTAAAGCTAGCGTCGCCAAGCGAAACTGTCCTCAATCTACTACGCTCATCATGAGATGCGTAATATTCATTCATCAAACAGTGTTTGGATATTATGCTTTAGTTTTATTTAAAACGTGATGATAAAGTCTCGCCTTGAATTCTGAAGCAACCGCTCTATTTCAACGTAGATGTCACTGCTTCTACAAGCTTGCCTCAGTGTACATGTGTGGAATTTTTTTGCCGGATAAAGTCAATCGTAATGTTCCTTTTTTATTTATTAATTTATTTATTAATTTATATATTTATACATACTGTTATCTTTCAGTTCAACTATCATGGCATTGTGGGAAGAATGTTCGAGAATATGCGCATGCATTCAAATAAACAATCAAAGTAAAATAATTAAGTTCAATGTGAATATGCAGGCCTAAGGTTCAAAACGCTTATTTCAATAAATTCGTAGAGTAACATAATACATAATAACGTAATACACGTAATACATGTTACAGAATAACACAATAATTACATAACGCAAATAATACAATGTAACAACTAGTGATGGTTTAGGTGAGGCTGTTTTCACACAGTGTGTTATGTAAAACGACATCATTTGCAAGGCTATTCCAGTCTTTATTAGTTCTTGGGAAACATGAGTACTTTGTTTATGTATGTGACTATTTGTTCCAAACAAAATAATGTTGAATTATAGAACTGTTTCGAAAATGGTTGCTTTACTATTCGAAAACTCAATTTGCATCCGCATTCAATTCGTTTACATCACTTCAATTCTTATTCGATTACGTTCTAAAATTTAGTATTCGCGCCCCCCTACCAATTTCCAATGTTCCCATCCGTGTGAAATTTTAGAAGCATGCAGCAGTTGCCAATAACCGCCCTATATTATTTTATTAGAGACTGCTTAAACACCATATTTTTCTCACCTGTTGTGCGTCTCCGTAATTCTCGATGCCACCGGACTTGCTCCCACACTGATTTTTCTTGTGGAAGTCATCGGGACCATACGGTACGGCAGGATAGCTGTATTCATTGTAATTGAAGGTACTGCCTAATGTGCCGTTCTTTATTTGCAGAGGACCAGTCATGTGATTAATAACGACGTCCACGTACACTCTGTGGGGAAAAACACCAGAAACGTGATCCTTCGCTCGCTATTTTTATAAAATATTCAGAATTTGCACATTCCTAATCATTCGCGCATGCGCAAGCGTACCTGTGTGTCTGTTGGTTTTGCTCTAGTTGCTTTGTAGGTAAGTATTATTATATTAAACAAATCTCTCTATATTCCTAACTGGCAATAGTCTGCGAGGCCCGGTGGTTGGATACGAATCACAGCAAAGAATCGAAAAATCAATACCCGACTGGCTTCAACATCATTACGGTATGGAAACGTCCTAGGCGCTGCAAATGTAAAAAAAAAAAAAACAACAGAACTCGTGAAAAATATGGCGAAGCTTGTACGAATCCGCGCAAGGCTTGCAATGGCAAAACTCGACTATTCTGAAGTTTAATCTCGTTGCTTTTAGGCTGTTTTTACTCCTTTGCTAGGTGATGCAGGCTGTTTCTAGGTTGCTTCTAGGTCGCTGCTAGACTTTAGCTAGGTGATGCTAGGTTGTTTCTACGTTGATTCTCAGCGCAGGGAGGTTCGAGTTAAACCACACACAGTCACAGACACGACACGAATATCCAAGCTCAAGAGAGAGAAACTCGCGCTGAAATGATGCGTTCGCGCCTATCATAGGTCTACGGGCACGTCGACGTTGCCGTAGGCCTTCCATATCTTCGCGGTCTTCTTCTCCTCGCGTCGCAGGCATTTGCTGTTGTTGTTCTTTTCCTCTGGACATGGCTCATACCCAATGTAGTGGATTGGCCGAGTAATAGGCGAATTTATCGAATTTATTCTGTAGTTAATCATTCGTAGAAGCTATAGTTCTTGGGCTAATTGTTGCCTTCATTTTTAGTGGAATTGTGGTGAGTGGTGGGATTCACCGTTTTTCTGTGGCAGATTTGTTGGGGTAACAGTTGCCTACTTCATTTTTAGTTAACCACTGGTGAGTAGTGGTACCCAATTTCTGCGGCACGTACCCGTTCATGATGATGATAATTTTTCGGTTCGTCGGACAATGAACAATTTGCTAAACAGCGTCGCTGTTAAAAAAGAATTAGCGTAGCTTGCACTGCAGACGCAATACTTAACAGACAGCGCAGATGATGGGAAGTTTCGCATACTTTTTCTCGCTTTCTTCCTGTATTTTTTTCTTCTTCTTCGTTCGCTTTTTTAATGTTTATATCTATTTATTTAGTTCTCTCCCTCTCTCTGCATTTCTGTCGCTTCCTTCCGCTTTCTATCTTTCTTCCTCTTTCATCTCTTTCTTTTCCTCTCCCTATTTCTCGCTTGCTTCCTCCTTTCTATCTCTTTCTCTCTCTATCTCACACTCTATTTCTTTTTTCTCTTTCTTTGATTGTCTCTCATTTTCTCTTTGCTTTTCTTTGTGCATTTATTTCTCTCTACTTCTCTATCATTCGTCGTGGGCTATGCTTTACTCTTTCTCCTTGTTCTGTCCCTCCTCCTCACCATCACATCTCTCCTCCTCACGCTCACTTCCCTTTCCCACTACATTGCTACACGATATTATACAAGGCTGTGCTAAGCTCTGCTAGCGTGCCTGGATAGCCGAGTCGTTAGGACGATCGCATTCGGATCGAGTGTACGTGGGTTCGAGTCCCGCCTCGCGATATTTTTTGGCCAAGAATTCCTCTCTTTCCTTTTCTTTATATGTCTTTCTTTCTCCCTCTCTCTTTCTCTCTGTGCTCGTTGTATCCCCCATCGGGGTTATTACAGCCCACGCGTGTTCTGGGAGCGAAGCAGAGAGGGTGAAGATGAACAAGATGTGGAAAGCGCGTGCCCGTTGATGATGATGATCATTTCTGTTTCCGACAGACAATTTACGGCGAGCTTCAAGAGATTCGCTGTTTAGAAAACATTCTGCACACATTATTCATAATGATCTTCAGTGCGAAAGAACAACCGAGTTCTCCTGGGAAACAATTGGCATTATTGGAGAAATGTAGTGATTCCCTAGAGAGTGTATATTTCATTGTGTTTCGCGGATGACATCAGGACACCCAATCGCACTGTAATCAGCACCGAGTGCTCCGCCGTGTGCCGAGGGCTGCAAACACCGCTGGACGAGCTGGGTTGCGGCGCCTTTCTTGTACAGCTGAACCGACTCGCGTGCGGCCCTGTCAGAGGCGTATCAGCCAACCCAACGCTACAGACACATTACACCTATAAAGAGGACGACCTGATTTCCTCTACCGCCACACGGGCCCTATGGGCAGCGCTGCGTTGGTCCGTCAGCAAGTCACTGTGCAGCATTCGCTGCCGCCACTGTTCACCTTGAGAACCACCACGAGCAACGCCGAGCAGCGCCAGAGAATCTGGTCTAAATCGAGCCAACCCCCACACTTAATTCAATATACTGAAACCCCACAGTCCGAATTAATTTTATTAATGATGACCCGGTTACGGTGCGTCCGTGTCTGCAGAAGCCCTAATGTAACCGCATGTGGCCTGTTCAATCTAGAATGTGGCAACGTAAGTAACATCTTGTAGTGCATACACTTGTCGTGGGCTGACCTGCCCAGGACAAGTGTATGCAGCTACATGTGTGTAGGTGTACGTATAGCGTCACTGAAGTTGTTACTGATGCTTCCGGGGAGTGCAGAAAGTAGCCTGTGAAATCAAATCCTTGAGAGCAGAATGAGAGACGTTGAAGATAAAATAGCGAGAATTCAAAATACTAATAGTTGGCTTGCACTGAAGGTTGACGTATCTAAAATAGAAGCAGAAGATCAAACTTCATTATTAATGGCAGGTGTCGGCAACCTTCACAGGCGGAGGGACCTGTTGCACGATGCTGACACGGCGGGTGCTGGAGGGTAAACGCCTTCAAATTACATTTGATTTTTCAGTCCAATGTACTTTGACATATGACATTTTACGTTGACTACATTTGACTTTGCAGGCAAACAGAAGAAATTCGGCGAATGGACAATGATGTAAGAAGCTGGAATAGAAATCATGTTTTTTTTTTTAAGGACGCGTGCCAGAAGGTTGCAATTAACGATCATGGGTTACAAGGAAAAACCTCATTCGCGGTGAAAACTGCCATGTCGCCCTTCCGATAGGAAGTGACATAGGTAAAGGAGGGGTGGGGTGTCTGATGTCGTGCCGGGGGTCGCATAATACTGCCTGGAGAGCCGCAGGTTGCCGACCCTTGATTATGACATTCCGAAAGAAGAAATCGAGAAAAGCAGATGACCTTGAAATAACGGGATCCGGAAACTTATGAAAGGTATTAAAGGTGCCCTTGATGTCACTATCTCGGCACTACATGCGCAGTGAAACACAAAACAAAAACTTGGAGAACGCTTGAGCTTCGCCAAGAGGAGAACCCGATAGCGTTATCGGGCCCCTTTTGCATCGCCTTCGCATCGCCTGGCGTCGCTTCTCGGTGGACACCTTGCCGCAAGCAAAGGAATGACTGTGCCCTTAACATTGACCGTTTCAAACTATCCTAGAATGCCTACTGTAAGTACAGCTGCGAAAGGTCCACTACGCCATAATTATTCCTTTTGCGAATTGGCGAAGTGCCCATTACGTGTCCGTAAGGCAACGCGCACACCTTCGCCGATGCACAGTTGGTTGATGTGGTTGCTAATAATGAAGGTAAATTATGCCTGTGAGCTTTGTAATTTGTGGGCCTCTAAACCAACCACTCGTTGCGCATTTAAGATTTTTGACGCTTGGTTCAATTCTACGCTTCTGCCATGCAGTACGTGTTCTAAGGAGACGCACTACGTAACATTTGCATGGTCTTTTTTTCTGAGACAGTATAAATCACTGCGCGGCTCTGTTGAAAAACATCTTCCTGCTACATAGAAATCCTGGGTTTTATTCCCAGTCCAGCCGAATATTTTTATTAGTAATTTATTTCCCTCTGTTTCGAATTTTTGCTCACGGACAATGCCGATTTTGCGCTCACAACCAACGACACCGACGCCGATAGCGGAATTTCTGTGAAACGAGCTCTTTAACGCTATCACGTTGAAACACTACTTATCTTCAAGTTGCAAAGTTTCGAGCGCAAGGCAAACATAATAAAGAACGGCTCTAAGATAAGGATTCCAACGTATAATTCGGCGAACATGTTTCGCTCCGTGTGGACAACATCCGAATAAATCTTTAGGACAGCAGCTGAGATAAGGGCGAAAAGTTACACCTGTGCACTACAAGATTAAGTGCCATGTTTAAGTCTGAGACAAAAACAAAGGAGTCACTGTAGCCGTGGGCAGGAAACGAGCGTCCGAAGAGAAACGAAAATATGAGATACTGAACATCAAACGCCCTTCACTTGTTGATAGCAAATATTATTCAGAACTGTTGTGAATAAAAAGAGAGAACCTGAAGCATTCATTCTCGAACATCCAGCCGATATTCTAACAATAACCGCAACCTGGTTTTCCCTGGATATTTTAAGTAGCGATATCGTCCCTCCGGTGATACTGCCATGCTCAAGTACCAGTGCTCTCGCTGTGGTGGCGCAGAAATTTTGATGAAAGAAAATATTTACATCACACGTACGCCGGAAAGTTTTGATGTTGAAGCCGCTCGGTGTAAAATCATCACCAATAAATTCTTCCTCTATATACCTCCGTATTCTAGAACGTTCCTTCGCTCGGCGCTGCTCCTTTACTCGAGAATGTCGATAGCAGACCCAAATTTCGGCAGGAATGTTCTCTGCATATAAGCGATAACCGGCATCATTTCGTGAGAACCGCTTAATCATTTTCAATCGAGCGGTGGAGCTGTGCTCAGCTCAGTGAAGTGAAGGGTGAAATTCGAGTCGAGGCTTGTTTGAGAATACGGGAGTTATAGGCGCCATGCACCGGCCCCGAATGCTTCCCATGATATCTTACACGTCCTAGCAAAATATCTGGAAAATCATCTTACACACACTACAAAGACAATGCGTACGGAGGATTTCACCTTTGCGAGTGGAACGTTGGACACCTTTGACAACACTCCTTATATAAACCATGTAGATGCACTCTTTGATCTAAGTTTTATCTTTGGCATTATACAGCTCATACTGGAGCTAACACGATTCGCTCTAAAAAGCAGGAATTGCATGATTTCACGTTTCTGAGCGATAGTATCGCAGGCGACCATGTTCCATGGAAACTTGTCGGCAGCACAACGGTCCACAGAGAGACTAAATTTTCCTTGCTGTTGGGCGCACCTCGCATGTGCAAAAAGGGAGCACACAAATTTCCGACTTCAACTTTCAGCGCTCTTGATTATACGGATCACTCGTACTACATCGTTAGCTCGTTCTCGAATGATGATATAGTTTCATTAAGTAGATTACACCAACCTTTGCAACAATCATTCACCACTGCTTATCAAAGTATATTTCCACAAAGACGAAACCAGTACGCAACACAAACACTTGAAAACAGAACAATCAACGCCCCCTATACCTGCCTTGACTTCATTATCTGCTGGTTTTCGTTAAGGTTGTGTCAAACAGAAAAACGAGCGCTTAGAATTTACTTCTTTCCTGTCTCTAAAAATAGTTGCATAATCAGCATATTAACCACGTGTCTTCCTCTGTGCGCCTACTTCACGTATTACACGTAAACGGACAGCTGCGGAAAGTTGTTTCGCAGCAGAGTACGAGGTAACGTAACTCGGTTCTGTATTTCGTGAACACGATTTCTCAGGAAATTGTGTGCCTTACTGCGTGCCTTAGTATGAAAATTGTGTACCTCTTCTAGCGAAACAATTCCGGTAGTTTGACTTCAAATACCTGTAGAGTGTGCTAAAAATGCCTAACTTTTGAACTTAATAAATATTTAGTGGATAGGAAGCTTCTAACGTGACTTTCTAACATCTAAAGTTTTTTCCGGGTGGGGTAGCAAACCACAATCGGGTGGCATTCACAATGCCAATTATTAGCATCTGTGTCGCCTTCTGCGGCGCTATAGGTTCACTGACATTTCTCCTTGTGTAGTTGCCACAGT
Organism: Rhipicephalus sanguineus; assembly: GCF_013339695.2. Taxonomy (NCBI): domain Eukaryota; kingdom Metazoa; phylum Arthropoda; class Arachnida; order Ixodida; family Ixodidae; genus Rhipicephalus; species Rhipicephalus sanguineus. The sequence goes on from NC_051179.1 coordinate 162,237,186, forward strand.
GGGATCAAGCAGTTTTATAGAAGAGCAACGTCATCGACCCAGAACATTTCACCATAGCGTCTGAACTTTTCAACGTCTCAAACCTCACGCGCGGCTGCAATAAGAGCAACAGAGCTGTAGCAGTTGACTACTAACGCTCGCCACAGAGCGCTTCCGTCGCGTGTATTCGCATCTGCCTATGAGTGCCGAAAGTTTCACCATTACAAATCAACACGAAAACAATCGACTGAGCCGATCAAAGCTATGCACTATGAAGCTAGTTTCATTATTCACACAGCGTAGCGCAACACGACAGGGACTGAGAAGAAGAAGAAGACGCATACGTAGCGGTGTCTATGTGTCTTGTTCTTCTCAGTCCCTGTCGTGTTGCGATGCGCCGTTAGAATTATGAATCCTAACTAACCAGCCCTGCAACGTGTCCAAGGAAAACTACGGAGGTTATTTATTGCTGTGATATATGGTGCCGCAGCAATGACTGGCTTCATCGGCGCGTGCGATACTGACAATGTGTATCGGCCACAACAAACAAAATGAACGTTTGACAACGTGTACCAGAAGCGGAAAGTAATGAACAATGGCAAGCACTCACGTGAAAATAAAATTGAGCATATCAGAGACACAGAAGGAGCTGTTTAAACATGTCATTCATGTCTCAAGCGCGAAGAGCCTTTATGTATATCTTCATAAAATTTATGCGCAAGCCCAAGCAAAGCTACATTATGATGTACCGGCAGCGACGGCCCACTGGACACCGCAGTACCATGTAGCGTATAAAACCGCATGCTCCTTTTTTGACACTACTACAGGCTGTATCACTATAGTGGACGTGACGCACTCACTGTGGTATTGCACGGGCCAAGAGCAAGCGCGGACCTCAATGAGTACCTGCTTAATTTTCCGCATCTATCTTTCTTAGAAATGGATGAACAGATTACTATATGCTTTATGTACAGGCTGACTTCTATTCAGCTGCTACAACATGGGGACTAAAATTACGCGCTCTTATATCAAATAAAAAATAATGTTAATCACTGGGTAACAGATATTCGCGCAAACTCTCGTGTGCTCCTAACTATGATAACAATAAATAGATTTCTCCTGAATGAACGTTTTTTCTAATACCTGAGGCAGGTGAGCAGAAGTTTAGTATATCGGGTGTTGTTTGCTGGAACGTCTGTGTGCAGCTTGAGCATATATGTATATATTTAATCGAGCTGAAATTTTTCCGGAAACTGTCTTTAACACATCAGGTTCATGCGTTGTGGTAGCTTTCCTTCAGACTACAGCCTTATGGTTTAATGCGGGTTTTCTGAAAATAGCTGTCATTATGTCTAGAAAAGCAGCGTTAAATAAAAAAAATGGCCTCGTATCTGCATGCTTCGCTGCAAATGTCGTCGAAAGACGATAGTCTTCTGCCGGCCGTACTATATGAGCCCTCTTCTACGTTGAATCGCCGCATCTGGCTCACAGCGTCGCATTTGCAGCGCAGCTCAAAAAAAAAAAAGACACTAGCATTTTCAGCGCAGCCTAAGATACACTAGGGTCTTTAGAATTACGTATCTATGTTTTTTTTAGTCAAGGAACACACCACCTAATACTTACGTATTGATGTTGCGCCTCATATATGCGTAATATTTGCTTTTTGATCGACACTGTTCACAAGTATGAACCGCGCTACCAGTTCAAGATGGCTGGGCGCTCCGCAAGTGGTTCAACTTTGGCCGGGTGGCTGAATCGGGTGACAAACAAACAGAAAGACCGACATGCAGAGCAAAATTTTTGCGTTTATGTTCCCGAAGAAAGACTATCGTCTTTAACAACAAAAACACAGCAATGTTTAGGTGCGTACCCACCTGACGCCGGCCGTGTTGCAGCGGCGAACCATGTCACGGAATTGTGTCTCGTTGCCGCTCCGATTTCCGATTTTGTAACTGACAGGCTGGTACCGCTCGTACCACGGTCGCTTCACCGTATCTCCGAAGACAATGCCGTGCTCATTAACTGGTGACGTCTGTTTGAAATAGACACATGGGTAACAATATCAGTAAGATCGGCAGTAAAAAAGAAGAAACACTAATTATTTCGAACTTCATTATTAACTGTTTGTTTTAACATGACTTCCTGTGGAGATGTTGAGGTTTATATTACCTGGGCTACTTTATTTGTTTCTAGAACATCAACCCATAAAAAATAAAATCTTTTGGAGCTGTTATCCGGAATTCTTTAAAAATTTGGGTCCCCCGTTCATTCACTGCGCCTCACTTTTATTTAGCAATACAGTGACGGAGACCGTTGCATTATTGGAAATGCCTGAATACCTGTTTCCAAGTCGGCTTCTTTCATGGGTACTAGAACTGGAGCTGAGCATTTTTGGCTATCGGGTCTATAGCAATAGAAACTACATGGCGCTGCCGGACTTCACAGTCGTAACACGCGGGTTGAGGCAAGGGATATTGTGACTACTTCAATGCCGATGCACACGATCCGAGGATGCACATAAACGACGAAACCAGGGAAGTCAGAACATTTGAGCAAGAGTACAAATAGTTAGTGGCGGAAAAAAATTCCTCGCAGTGCTACATGTCAGAAAATGTGTGCAATTACGCAAGGTTTTCGTAAAACATCGTTAACAGGTTTGACCAATTACCGGCATCCGGGAGTCTAGTCTTTTACAAATTTACATCCCAGCCGTGGAGCACAAGTCCTGTACATTAAACCAGTCTTCGGGGTACCTACACTAAACTAGTCGTTCATGAAGAGTGAGTACGCGCGACTAGACAGGGACGTAGAAAGAAAACAGACATGGACAGCGCTCTGTCCTTGTCTGTTTTCTTTCTACGTCCCTGTCTAGGCGCGCTTACTCACTCTTCGTGGATGCAAACCAACTAGTCCGTCAACGTGTTTTAGCCGTTCAGTTTAGCATTTCTGACCCCCGCCCACTTGTGCGTATGCCGTGGTAATGGTCAGGCGACATACCGCTTACTATAACGCCACCGTCCTCGTTTATTTGTTGGAATGAAATTTTTGAGGATCGGTATGTGCATATTGCATTGAACATTCATATTATCTGCAATTCCTCTTTCGAAGCGTCCTCGATATGCCATTAGGAAGTTTTAGTACTGCATACGTAGCGTCAGTAATGGCGTTGCGTTCGTAACAATGCCGCGTTTCGCATCGTGCGCATGAGTGGAAGATCTGGGCAAGCGCTTAATGCGAAACGTGTAGCTCCCACGTGCCCAACGCCATTACGTGCGTAAGCATTACTGAAACTCGCAATTGTCACAAAATGTCCGAGCAGCTTTGATGAAGTTTCGAATTGAATGAGCAAAACTATCTTGCTCTGCCGGTAAATGTTTCTTTTATAGAGGCCATTCCCATCTAGCTGAGAACTATTTTGTGGGTTGTGTTATTTGTATAACTATCCTGATACTGAGCCTTTTTTTCAACCAACGTTACGGAAAACCTGCAGCAGCAATGATATAAGGAGAAGCAGGCGAACAACAATCAAGGCTGTGTATGAGAAGCACTGAGCTCTGCTCGACAATAATAAGTGTGAAAAGCCTTAGCGAGCGTCGGGTTATATGTATGTATGCGCCGACGAAGGCCTGTCAAGCGGCGCTGGAACGCAGGGTTGGTGAAATCGATTGTTGTTTTTGTGTGATTCTGTGCCTCTTTTTCACGTTAATGGTGGATACTGTTATCCTCTGCGTCAGTGATTTTAAGGCTGCTTTTTACAATACAATTTTTTCAATTAAAATGATATGATAGTCGGCCACCTCTTGTATTCGCACACGAACTCTACGTCGAGGCGGGAATACTCTGCCGCATCTAAAGTTACATCGAAATGAGTAACTGAAATTTGTTAATTAGCTTGCCTAATTATTGAGACGAGGACAGTTGTTTATATGGAAAACTATAGGACGTGATAATGTATCGCATACCCACTTTCTAGACATCCCCAAAACCACACGTAATTTGAGATATTAATCAACGAAATTCAAGCTACCTATCGAGGCGATATCAAAACTGATCGCTGCGGGCACGGAAGAAATGCTGCGGCTGTGTTACATCAGACCGAAACTTCAAGTGACAAACTTTGACAAAAGGCGCGTCGCTGCAAAATATGGTCAGCAAGAACGAAAAGTCGTCTGCAGTGCAGAAGGGGACCGCTTATTCATTTCATGTGATCTTTCGTGCTTATCTGATTATTTCGCGCTGTATCCAAGAAAACCGCAATGTCCTTTACTTTTCTTTTTCTTCCTGTACACCCTAAAACTAGTCGCTGTGGCAATTCTTCTCGTGGACATACGAACGAGTTATCTCCGCTTATTTAGAGAAACGGGCATCCCGCACACACTAAAGACAAAGTATAAGAGGCCCACTTCTGTGTTTGAGACGACTCCCCGTTTTGCTGGCAAGGTTCTGCTGCGAGGAGATTTTAGTTTAGCTCGTTAGTTTGCGGTATCTTAAATAATTATTGAACGCCACTGCCGGATATCGTGGACGGAGAGGTTGTGGCTTCGACTCCCGTTGACGGAACTTTTTTCCTGTGCCATCAGATCGTGTGCATTTCCTGACGTCATTTCCGTGAGGGAAATGATGCCATTTCTGTGGCAAGCAGGTGTTCTACCACGGGCCAATGCTTGACACTGCTTTGTGAAAAATTGCTACAAGAATTCCACGTACTAGGAGGAGTCTCCTTAACGCACGCAATACTGCGCGGCAGAATCGCAGAATCGCGCCAGGCGTCAAAACATGGGAATTGCGGAATGGGTGGATGTGTGAAATCTGCCCATGGATTACAAAGCGTGCAGCTGCGCAAGTGCGCGTGACACCTTACGGACGCGTAGTGCTACTTCAAAAATTTGCATAAGGAAAGGATTACGGCGCTGTGGGCATTCGGCAACTGTACTTGCAGTAGGGAGTCCAGGACAGTTTGGAACGGCCACTGTTACGCACACAAATGTTCCTTTCCTTCTGGCACAGTTAAAGGCGATGCGCACGGGGCCTAATTATGCTAATGCGTTGCACTCTTGAAGGCGCAGCTCAAGCTTCCTCCAAGTTTGTTTCTCTTTCCAAAGTGGCGCTTTCTTTAAAACGCGAGAAAAATAAGGACTGCGTGGACGTATCGATCATACATGAAACAAATCAGTCGATGGTTTCCGAAGGTGCTAGACACTTCTGCATCATATTTTAGGCCTTCAGCCAATTATTCAAACGTTGGGTAATTAAACAGAAATGATCATTTCGCTAGGCAGAAAATAAAAATAACAGCCTGAGTATAACTACAGGCTACTACGAATAGTGGCGGTCGGTTCAATTCGCTTCCGATGCTCCTTTTATTTTTTAAGTGTTAGCCTAGATTACGTGGGTCAACCTTTATATCAGCTTCAGGTGCGAGTTAAGGAGGGTTTCACGAGCATATTGAGAGTGTCATTAAATGCCTAGTTTTTTCTGAAGTCAGTCTTTATTTACTTATTTTATAAAAACAATCTAATCTCGGGCTCGAAACGCACGAGCAATTAGTATTTGGTTGTATACATTTAGAGCAATCGAAAATAAAGCTTGGCGCTTTGCTCCTGGAATACTGTGCGTCGATCGACGCGGCGTACTTTGAAGCACGGGCCTCTAGCATTTCGCAGCCATAAATGTGGCCAGTGTTCTATCCCGCAACATTTGGGTAAGAAGTCGATATATATATATATATATATATATATATATATATATATATATATATATATATATATATATATATATATATATATATATATATATATATATATGGCTTATGGTCAGAACCATAAGCTATTTAAAGGAAGAGGCGGCACAGAACACAGAGGAAGTCGCTAGCGCATGGTGTTAATAAGTTTGTGTGTGTGTGTGTGTGTGTGTGTGTGTGTGTGTGTGTGTGTGTGTGTGTGTGTGTGTGTGTGTGTTACAAGGTAAATATAAATATCATGCAAATTTATATGACTCGCCTGAACGCCGCCGTAGCCACGCGGTCCAAGGAATGTCTCGCATTCTTCGGCAATGTCGTCGAATCTCCACTCGAACAAGTGCACGATCACGCTTCGACCGGGAATCATATTTGGCTCCTTGTTGGTTCCATAGACAATGTGGCAGAAGATCAACACTGTAGCAGTTAGCCTCAGCAACATCTCAGACGTCCACATTATTGCGTTCGGGCGCCGCCGTACATCTGGCCTTGTACACATGGGAGAAGAAAACAGGTGATGGCTCGTTTAGCGTCGGCCTTCTATCCTCAGAGAAAACGTGCGATGTCTCCTTTATTTTTCTATTGGGCCCGTAAGTTATGCCTGCGGCCGTGTCTTGAAGAGCGCTCCTATCTGAGCGCGCTATATTGGCGAATGCTGACAGCGAAAGGTACGAGTTATTCTGCGTACAAATTCTGTCGCACCCACTGCACTTCGTCTCGTGAAGAGTTTCTGAAGTGTGTGGGGATGGCTTTTGCGTTTATCTCGGAGGGGCACGTATCTACACGTGAGTGCGCATCTTTTTTTTGTGTTTAGATAAAAAGCATTATCGATGTCGCGAAGTGGTTTGGCAATAATGCGCTCTCTCGCGCCACAAGATAAAAGTGGAAGAGCGTGAAAATTGATTGTCAGGAGTAGCAACGGTGCGCTACATGAAAAGGCTATTGAACACCACTTATTCGTTTCGAATAAACTTCCATCCCTGTACGTTAGTGCGCACTCTTCGAAGAAATCCTTCTTCTGCATGCACTACGCGAACTAGTATAGGCACTGTATCTACTAACTATAACCACACTGCTGCAAAACACACACACACGCAATGAAGTGGCGTGACACGTCGGGGGATTTATGGCCAGTCTTCTTCGACCGCCAAAATACCATGTGCATTCTAAGTGCCCGTATAATACGAAAATACTGTTAAAACTCGATCTAATGAAGAAACTTTATATTCCCGGCAGGTACTCGTAGGGTTCATTGTTGTAACCAACCCAAATAAGAAGTAACGTGGCCGCCAAACCCGGTTTAACGTAGTGTTTTCCTAAACAAATTAGTGAAAAGCGGGCACATCCTTTTAATTTAGGCATGGGCCGGTTTTTCTTCGAGCGTCCGCTCAAACGATGTCCTGGCTTCACGGTCTTGGCTTTACTTTGATAAGGCTGCACGCCGTGTCCATCCATGGGACTACGTACTCAGCAGTCGCTACACCAAACGGCGCTAGCGGTGGCGTGGTTGCTTTCGTTATTTCATTGTTTATGCGACAGATAGCACTGATCGTGCCCTGACAACTTTCTCGCTCGGTCTGCTCGCACCTTCGGCGCATTTGTTTACCCCCTCTTTGCATATCGGTAGCCTGTCTACGTGGCCTGCACTGTATCGATAGCCTGCCATAGCCTACGTGACCTGTTCGGCACGCCCCTCGGGCTGCCCTCGCGGGTTTTTCACATGCACAGGCGTGAATTGGCGGCTAGAACAATGCCATGGTAGTTTTTTGGTTTCGTTACGTTCTAATTTTAGCTATCCAGGCACCGAACATTTTTTGCTCGATTTTACGAACTTCCCATTTGAAGTAAATAATTGAAGGGGTGTCATCACTTCGTTAAATTGAGTTTCAACTGTATTATCAGGCGTCTCCTTAAACTGAGGACGTCACTACCGATAAGATTCTTTCTTCTTTCTTTCTTAAAATAACTGAATAAGGGTTAAGAGTTGTGAATTACGGTTGTTTAACGCGCTTTAGTTATAGCATGTGATATCTGAAGTATACGTAGATCCAAAACTGATTTTCAGAAATAAGCCACACCCCGAGGTTGTACTTCGCAACTGTTTGTGATTACAGAGTTTTAGTAGAGCGTGAAATTTCTGTGTTACGGCTAACGTTTGTGTAAGTTAAACAAGGATATATATCGTAAGCAGGACATTTCGTAAGGCAAATGCGGGTGCTGAGCCGCGCTTGCAAAGAGGTGAATAAGACAACGTTGAGTGTCACGCAGTTTATTACCGAAACAAGGTGACGCGAGGCGAAAATCATGTAGCACCATTTCCTGTGGATGAGGGAGTTGTGGAAGGCGGCAGCGCAAGATTATTGGTGCGAAGCGGGCGGTCACGCCTTCGATGGTTGCGCCATGTTTTCTAGGCTAACCAGACTTATTGGGTTGCCACCGCAAAAACAGCGGCCACTTCATGTGCCACGCGTTCAGAGTGCTTTCTGCGCATGCGTAGTTTGACCACAGTATAGTATAGCGCGCATGGCTGTACATGCCACTTCGCCTATACGGAAGTCGTCTATTGCCGATGCTGCGAATGTCTCGGTCACTGTGAGTGGACGCCGATATGGAGAGCTTGCCACTTTCACAGGGATGCTTAGTTCGCCAATCGGCGGAGGCGTTTTCCCACACCTTTGTGGACAATCGCAGACAGCGACCGTCGTTTTCGCAACGCTCCCCTGCACCTTCACAAGTATGGCTTGGTGGGCTAGTTGGTATTGCATCTTAAAGGCTACTGCGCACAAAGACGGGGACAACAGAAGAAAAACACAGGACGGAGCGCCTTCGTCCTGTGTTTTTCTTCTGTTGTCCCCGTCTTTGTGCGCTGTAGCCTTTAACCCTGCAACTTCATCATGCACGTTTTTCGTGGTTGCCTTTGCCTTCCTCCAACACACAAAAGAAAGGAACACATTGCCTTGCTCACAAGAGCGATGACAGCGACTAATGCACTTTTTGGTGCGTGTGATTTCAACGCAGATAAAATATATGTCTTTGTGGAGAGTAGTGTACCTGCGATTTCGTTGTACTTACGCGCACCTTAGATAGTGCTCGCAGCAAATGGGCTGTTACATCTTATTCTGCCGTCACAAAATAGTTCGAAATGCGCAAACACGTATTTTTAGAGCGATAGTTTTACTTATTTCAGTACTAACCCAGAAGATGTCTCATTCCGTGACTGACATTTCAGCTCAGCCAAGTCCAACGCCGGTGAAAGAGCATCAACGAAAAATTGGCCGCGTATCTGCGTGCTTCGCTGCAAATGTCGTGTAAAGACGATAGAAGAGGCGTTGTGTGAGATATGGACGCCATCTGGCAATACGTCGGGAAACATGAGTGCTGTGTTGCGTGCTGGTAGTCCCGGCGCAGCAGCAGGCGAAGACCGGCGGTGACCAACGCGACCGGCGGGGACGCCAGCCAGCCCGAAAACGCAGTTTGGCGCGAAGCGCTGAAGCAGAGAAACGTCCGCACTCAACGAGTACTCTCCACACACTCTTTTATTTACACGTCGCCTGGGTAAAACAGGAACGCCAGAGCGGCGCCCACAACCTTTTCATTTTTTAAATATTTTTTTCACCTTCTTGGCCTTCTCAAAACTAAAGTTTTTCAACACCAACCCATGGCATTCGTACAGTGCAATACAGAACCGAAACCGAAACACAACAATGAACTCGTGCGAAGGGCACGGAGGAAGGCAAATTTCAGCGCAGTCGCATTTTCAGCTTTGTTGAAACAGCGCTCACTAGACGACGACGAAGTAAAAGAAGGCACAGGACAGGCAGCGCCTGTCCTGTGCCTTTTTTTGCTTCGTCGTCGTCTAGTGAGCGCTGTTTCAACAAAGATGAACGCCTACCAGCTCGCTCAAGCTTTCATTCTTATGCATTTTCAGCGCAGCTTAAGAAACTAGGGTCCTTAAAATTACGTATGTATGCATTTTCTATTAAAGGAACACGCCACCTAATACTTACCTAGTGATGTTGCACCTCAGATATGCATGATATTTACTTTTTGATCGACAACGTTCACAAGTATGAACAGCTGTACCAGTTCAAGACGGTTGGCCCTTCGGCAAGTGGTTCAACTTTGGCCGAGTGGCTGAATCGAGGGACGTGCCGACAAACAGAAAGACAGACAGACAGATAGACAGAAAGACAGACCAAAATTTCTGCGTTTAAGTTCCCCAAGAAAGACTATCGTGTTTAAAACAGAGCGGCGCGCTCACGAAAACGAACAGTGGCTCAAGGGCAGTCTTTTCTGCCGCCACCCTGGCTGCATGCAAGTTCATGGAGGTACAGGAAAAAGCCTCGGCAGCAAAAGGAAAGAGGAATGCTGCAATAATGAAGCACAGAGAGTTGTGGGGATACAATAGGTACGAGGTGCTTCGAGGTTTGTTGAAAGGTGTAATGGTTCCGGGGCTTACTTTTGGGAACTCAGTGGTGTGCATGAGGGCAGAGGTGCAATGGGGAATGAATATAAATCAAATGACTGTGGGACGCCTCGGGTTGGCTGCTCACGGGAAGACGACAAATGAGGCTGTAAAAGGCGATGTGGGATGGGCAGGTATTGAGTCGAGGGAAGCTCAGAGCAAAATAAGGTTCGAAGAAAGGCTAAGAAATATGAAGGAGAGTAGATGGGCAGAGAAGGTGTTTCGTTATTTGTATAGGAAGAGTGTGGACACACAGTGGAGCAAAAGAACTAGGAGGCTCACTAGTAAATATACGGCTGGTAGTGTAAGCAATATGTCAACAAAGAGCGTTAAGCGAAATGTCAGAGAGGCGAAGAGGATTTACTGGATGGCAGCTATGGAGAAAAAACCGGCTTTGAGTAATTACCGAAAGGGCAAAAATGAAATAAGGAGGGAGGCATCTTACGACAATTCAAGGGGAAACGCTGTACTGTTTGAAGCGAGATCGGGTTGCCTTAGAACGCGTAGTTATAAAGCGAGATTCAGTAAAGAATAATAATAATGCACGTGCTGCGGGGAAGATCAGGAAACGGCGGAGCATGTTCTGATTTAATGTGGAGACATCCACCCAGGTGTACGTTTGGGCACGAGCCTACATGACGCCTTGGGTTTTAGAGACAATGGAAAGCTGAACACACGCGCGATTGAAATAAGTAAGAGACGGTTAGAGTATTGGTGGCAGAAAACTAGAGAGAAAGGACAAAAATAAATAGTGGAAATAAATAAGAACGGTCTGCCGTAAATTGCAAAGAAGTGGGCTGACAATTTACGTTTTTTTTTCCTGTAGTAAGATAGATTTAATTGAAGTAGAGACAGTAGGCCAACATTAAGAAAAAGAAGAGAAAAGGGACACACTTTTTTTAATGGAGCCTGGTGGCGCACTTGTCACCGCCCCTTTATAAAAACGACGCTCATAGCATCCATCCATCCATTCATTCCGCGTACGCGCCTAGATCGCTAACAGCGCCGAACAGCGTGTGGCAACGGTGGCTCCCTTGTCGCTGCGTGTGTCTAAACGTTTATTTTTTACTTATTTACATAGTTCCTGCAACGCCGTAGTGGCATTACTGCAGGGGGGTATACATAGGGAGTCAATATTGTTGGTAACATTTCTGCGATAAGAAACCAAACATAGTGAAAAATTGAATTATAACAACATATAACAATTAAAATCAAAAATATTTTAGTACAACATGGCACATGACAAACAGGTACAAAAAGAGAAATACCTATGTCACAATTTCACAAAGATGAGAAAAAAGCACTGTTGTCACTCAAGTTCACTATACCTTCGGGAAGTTCATTCCAGTCTCTAATTGTTTTTAAAAAGAAGGAGTTGGCAAAAGTAGTGGTTTTGAATGCGTATTCTCGTATTTTATGTCAGTGTTGGCATCTTGTGGAACGATATGTTGGTGCTAGTAGGTATTCCGACTTATTAATTCCTGTTAGGTTATAATATATGCTATGCAGAAGTTTTAATCGAAGTTTCCGTCTTCTAGATTTTAGAGTTTCCCAGCCTAATGTGGCCTTTATTTCTGACATACTAGCGAATGGGTCGTAGTTGTTGCTGACGAAACGGGCTGCCTGGTTTTGGACTTTTTCTATTGTTTTTGCAAGATACTTTTGGGCCGGGTCCCAGATAACACAAGCATATTCAAGTATAGACCTTACACGAAGGAAGTAAAGAGTTTATTTCACCTCTTTTGTTGCACAATGAAAGTTTCTACGAATAAAAAACAACATTCTACTAGCCTTTAAGATCATTTGGTCTATGTGTCTGTTCCAATGGAATGATTCTGTCAAGTAAATTCCTAAATATTTACACTCAGGCACTTTTTTGACTGCCTCGCCATTAATACTGTATGTGCACTGGATTTCTGAAATGTTCTTTGCAAAGCTGATGTGGTTGCACTTCGATATATTTAAGCACATATGCCACGTGGAGCACCAGTGTGTTACTGTGTTTAAGTCATCTTGCAATAATTCAGTGTCCGCGATTGAAGTAATGTTACGGTAGATGAGGCAATCGTCTGCGAATAATTTTATGCAAAACTTCTCGTCGTCCTCCAATAAACCAAGACATCCATAAAGCTAAAACTCTGCAAGCGAAAAGTCTCGTCCTTTCGAAAAGAAGGCAAAACTGAGCTACCGCTCAACAAGCTCGGTTTAACCGCTTTCTACCAGAATAACCTTTTAGGGAACAGGATCTGCTGTTACATAAGCATATTTCTTACAGTTTCGTGTGCAGTGTGGCAATAACGTCACTGCTGCATGAGTTGCGACGAGAACTCACCAGGGAAAGAGCGTAAATAAATCATATTTGCTATTCCTAAAACGTGTTAGAACTTTACAAATAATTTACAAATGTTAGAGCTTTACTAATGTTCTGGGCTGCACAGGATTTATTTATTTCAGACGTTCTGCTTTACATGCAAGCAGGTTGATTCTAAGGATTGGTTAATTTGCGCTTTGTTGTTGATTTCTAGGAAAAAGCAACAAATGGCACATATCTCCCTTTCTCCCTTTCTTTCTTTCTCCCTTTAAATGTGACGCTCACGTTGTCCACGCCAAGTTCAGTCTGAATGTCGGGGGACGTTGCGTCCAGGAAAACGCACTATTTCTCCTTTTTGCGATGAGCAAGTGTGTCTGCGCTGCGGGGCACGTCCTTCATGCATCTGTGTAACAGTACATAAGAACGAGGTCAACGTGCACCATCGAAGGACGACTGAAAACGCCGAATGACGAGTTGTCAATAAAGTCGTTTAAGTATGTAGAAGGATTGAATGGGAAAACAGCAGCGCTGACTACAACACACAAAATAAACAAAGAGCAAGCCGTTACTGCCATTTAGGGGCACTGTTCACAAGATTATGACAAGGCCCAGCAGTGTGATTCCGGGCGTCTTGCGTTTCTTTTTTCTTTTTGTCGTTTTGGTGTGCGTCCTTGTTACTTTCGGCTGTGATAAATCACATCGAAACAAGTTCTCGTTACACTCTTGGCTTCATTTGCTGTAGCAGGAGTTTACAGCTCGTTGTAGCGTCGTATAGCTTGAGTAGGATCAGCCAATTTGAATGCCGCTATTGAATCACTCAATAAATGAAGGATACAATGCACTACCACGGCCGCTCGATGAAAAACACACGGTGCGGCCTGTCGCGTCGCGGCGCAGGCAATGGGCGAGAGCGGGGAAGCGGAGTTGACCGTTGTCGCCGCATTTCGCTGGGAGGGCGCCAGTAGTAGGGGAGGGCTCCACGCGACGCGCGGACAGGAAGAAGCGCGCGTTCAGCGGGTAGGTCCAGGTAGTGGTTGTTTTTCTCCACATGAATCGCTCGCACTGAGTTTCACTCAAGACAGTTTGCGCATGTGTGATATTTTATACGTTAGGCAAAATGCCACGTAACTGTTGTGTGCCGTTGTGTTCCACGAATGCATCGAAGGACCCGCAAATGCGCTACCACGAGTTTCCCAGTAACACAGAGCCAGAGCAGCATGGCTGCGAAACATTTCCCGTGAAGGACCCGGCGGGAAGGGAACAGTATGGCAGCCTAATGACAGGTCCCCGGTGTGCGCCTTGCATTTTACGGAACAGAACTACAAGAAGACCGAGAAGTTGAGGATACTTTTGCCAACGGCTGTGCCGACAGTGTTCCCCGGTTATACAAGCTACATGAGCACGAGGAGCACGCCTGCTCTGAGGAAGAAGCGGCCACGCTTCGAAATAGAAGCCGATAATGCGCAGTCGCGTGCCGAGTGCTCGGGCAATGCTGCTTCAAAATAGCCATTTTGTCATTAGCCAAAACGGCTCGTCAAGTGACAGCACTGAAGCCACGACGCCCTACAACTTTGAACTAGGGAATGAAACGTGTGTGGAAATGGCATCACTTTCAGATGCATTATGTCAAACTACATTCGACCTTGTTAAACTGACAGAAGAAGCTAAAAAAATGCACTGCTTCCAAGCGACGATCGCTCGTATGAAAGGAGCACTGCAGGCCCTTCAAGAAAAAGTGAATGAGGCTTTGGAGCGCGCGCAGTTTTATGAAAATAACACGGACATTGCCTGTTTTATGAAGGTGCTCAGTGGTGCTGCACAAGGTGACAAGACAGCCGAGTTCGTTAGAAACCAAGTCCGCAGTTTCACGACGAAAAAGCCCCACTACAGTGACGTCATTTTAAGGGAATGTGTAATTTGGAGGGCATGCTTCAACAAAAGTTATGAGCATGCAAGGTCCAGAAATATCTTTCAGCTCCCTTGTCGCTCAACGCTCCAGAAATATGTAGGCCATTTAACAGGTGGAATCGGCGTCACTTCGTTGATAAAGGAGCGGCTGTGCATCGAATTCAAGGGTCTCACTGTAGAGCAAGACGCGTTCTGCTCCGTGATCGTTGACGAGATTGCCATACAGCAGAGGGTCATATACGACCGACAAGTCGACAAACTTTTTGTTTTCATTGACCGTGGTGAAAAAGAGAACCCAACAGCGGTACCCCAAGTGGCAAACCGATTACTATGTTTTGTAGTAAGAGGCTTGTCAACATTATATATTACTCCTGACGGATATTTTTTCACGAGATGTCTGAAAGGTGACCAGCTGTTCTCTATGACCATGGAAGTGCTGAAAGTGGACTTGCGGGGCGGACGACCACGCCATGGAAGTCTGCAAAGTTTTCATCAGAAAGCTCTTACGAACGCTTCTTGCCAACTGGGCAGGAAATGTTAATATGTCTGTTGAGCGTCTCGCACGCTTGGCGCAAAAACCTGTGGCCAGGGATTCCAATAACACAGTGATCCTTTATTCACGCACGTGCAATAAAGCAAATATGACTCCCCTGATGTTCACGATGCTTTTGTTTCTAAGATGTGAGCAACAGTCATTCCGGAAATAAAACCGCACCTGTCAATGAGCGACTCTCCTGTTGATAAAATAACTGTAGCGCAAACATACATTATCGAGGGTGAACAGCGCAACGGCAACAAAGTAGAGAAAACATGACGCTAAAAATCGCAACTCGCACGAGCAACTACTTCAGATAAGACTAACACTTGCTATATTTAGGTTGAAGCATCGCCGGCGCACATTCGGTAGGACGATTACCAATATAGTTAACGCTATAGCAAGTTTATTATAACCCTTTAAAAACTAACAAGCGCATAGCAGCTGCGCTGTCAAGCCGCGATCCGCCGCAATAATTTCGGCGCTCTCGCTTCCGGTCTCCCCAGAGGCTCCCACACTGGTGGCGCCGCGGCGGCAGCCAGGAGCACTAGGCGCGCCACGCAGTATCCGCTCCATGTGGCAGGCCGCACCGTGTGTTTTTCATCGAGCGGCCGTGGCACTACTGAAAGGATCATCTCACCATGGCTCAAACTCTCATTACACTCGCACGAGTGTCAGTGTCGTTCCTTCGGACCATATTTATTGGCAAACTCCGCAACTTTTGTTTCGAGATCATAACGCTTCGCAGTGTACAAGTAGTGCAAATCACAGGTAATTTTCCGTTACTAGATGTGTTTTATTTAGGTTTCAGTCCCACCTACATCGCTTTGAGTTTTCGCGTCAAACAGAGCGGCAATGACATGTTTTTTACAGCGAAAGCTGTTATGAGATCATTTCAACGGCCGTTTTTGGTGGCGTAGTTGTCCGCCGCCGCCGCCGCCGCCGCCGCCGGTGTCCGTAACCACTATCGCTCGAAATAAGAAAAAAAACGAAATGAGAAAAAATTTCCAGGATGGAACGGGGTTCGAACCTGGGTCCTCTGCGTGGGAGCCCAGTGTTGTACCTCAGAGCCATGCCGGTGCTTGGAACTGCCTTGCAAAACGACGCTATACAGGCCTCATGTCCAGAAGGAACCACATTAACATATGTAATTTAGTGTGGTAGAAGAGTGAAATAATAACCACGCACCACACAACGCGAATTCTGTAACCAGGCGTCACACAATGCGAATTGCGCAACGAGTGGGCTGTTGGATGCTTCCAACCCACTACAAGGGGCTCTGCAATAATTCTTCATCGTCATCAGGCACAACATCAACAAAGTGCGCATGATGCCTTACATGTTTTTAGCGGGTACCACGGCTCTCCGTTGAATCACGAAAAATAACATAGTGGCTGCTGCCCTACTTCACAGAAATTATGATTTATAGCATAGTGGGTTCCTCGCAAGTGCACTTGCATTGGTTGCCAAGGAAGCCCATGAGCCCATCATCCATTTCCTCAGGGTCTCAACAAAGTTCTTCCCCCCTATCTCTGTCTCTCTTTCTCACATCAATGTATGTTATATTGCATGGTGGGAGAGTTAAATAGCGACCGGGCGTCACACAATGCGAATTACGTAACTGGTGAGCCGTTTAAAGCTTCCAGCCCATTACAAAGAGCTGAGCCACAATTCTTCATCGTTATCAGTCGTCACGTAAGCATTTCCATTTCACAGAAATTATGATGATTTATAGCGTAGTGGGTTCCTCGCAGGTGCACTTGCATTGGTTGCCAAGGAAGCCCATAATCCCATCATCCATTTCCTCAGGGTCTCAATAAAGTTCTTCCCCCTTCTCTCTGTCTCTCTTTCTCACGTCAATGTATGTTATATTGCATGGTGGGAGAGTTAAATAGCAACCGGGCGTCACACAATGCGAATTACGTAACTGGTGAGCCGTTTAAACCTTCCAAGCCATTACAAAGGGCTGAGCCACAATTCTTCATCGCCATCAGTCGTCACGTAAACAAAGTGCACATAATGCCTTACATATGTGTAGCTGGAACCTCGCTTCTGCGCACAATGACGAATAATCGCGTTGTAGGTGCTTCCCAATTTCACAAATATAGTGATTTATGGCGTAGTGGGGACCTTGCTAGTGTACTTGTATTAGTAGCCCCAAGAGAGTTTAGAACGGGCTCTAGAAATGCCGCTCTTCCAGCTTTCGCTGTGACTGTGCTGCGCTTTCCGCGCAGGCCTGGCATTTTTTTTTTAGGGGCGAAGCTCCTTAAGGCGGCACCCGTTCGTCCCTCGTAGTCGTAGTCGTAGTAGTAGTGCGTAACAAGTCTTACGCTTTGACCTCCAAGGTGGTGCCGGTGGGAGATTTTTCCTGTGCGTTGTTGAACAATAAAAAATTCGCAGCGTGCGCGTTAACTAAAAGCCGAATTCTTCTGTCTCTCATTCCCCATTAGCAGCCATTGGCATGTTCCAGTAGGAAACGTTAGTAGAAGTAGAAGTGTAAGTGTTAGCTAAAAGCCGACTTCTTCTGTCTCTCATTCCCATTAGCAGCCATTGTTTACCTCCAAGGTAGTGCCTGGTGAGATTTCTCCTGTGCGTGATTAAACAATAAAAATTTTGTTCAAAAAGCCGTTGATTGATGAAATAAACCAACGAAAGACGCCAGATGTTTTGTAAAAGCAAAACGAAAGAACGCCAGATGTTTTTAAAGCAAAGCGAAAAGACGCCAGCTGCTTAACGAAAGAAGCCAGATGTTTTCTAAAGCAATGGTTTTCTAAACAATGAAAATTCACAGCGTACATGTAAAATTAAAGTGAGCTGCAAGTCGTCATAACTCATCGAACCTTTAGTATAAACGCGCCCGATCTCACCTTCGGTGATGATGTACTGGGCAGAATTCACGGAAGATTCACGGTTTACCGATGAACCTCCGCAGCTTCGCCCACTCATCATCACTCACTCCGTGGATATGCTGTGATTTTTTTTTTTTTTTTGCAGCTCACATAAGTTCACAGAAATATCTCGACTTCAATGTTGTTTACTGATACACTCCAAACATAAAAAGAAAAATCGCCATGTTTATCAAAAGAAGTTGGCTATGTATTTTACGCATTTTCATCTCTTCATGTTGTGTTTACTTAGAGGCATACAAAAGTGACACATGGGTTCCTATTCTCAGCTGATCGCCTTTGAAGACGCAATAGAAGCCGCATATATCGAACTCGAAAAAAAAAGAATGCATTTACTTTCATACATCGCATAATTCGATATGAAACTTTTAAAACCCGCCACGGTGGTCTAGTGGTTGTGGTGCTCGACTGCTGACCCGAAGGCCGCGGTATCGAATTCCGGCCGCGACGGCCACATTTCGGTGGAGGCGAAATGCCCGTGTGCTTAGGTTTTAGGTGCACGTTACACAACACTCTACTTAGTTTCATACATCATGTGCAACGCTGTGGAAGCTATGAAAGAAGTTCGGTCGAGAAAATGTGGAAGTGCGCGCGCCTCACGCTTGGCTTTCTTCGTTGTAAACGCTCGTGCTAGCCGAGCAAGAGCGTGCGCGTGAAGCGTCGCGGGGGGCTGTAAATCAAATACCAAAAAACAAAAACAAAGAGGCGCTAAACGATCCAGAACAGCGTATTGACAACCGTGCAACTAGGTTTGTTTGTTTCTAACGCTCAAAGTACCTTTATTTATTACAGCATAAAGAAACAAACCAGTCACGTTACGGTTGGTGAAATTGTTGAACTATTTCTTGGTGCGAACGCATCCACTGCAAGTAGTCTCCCTAGCATTCACAGGGTTGCACCTTATAGATGAAACAGTGTATAGATGGTCAATATTTCCGCAGCGCTCCACTGCATCATCCCTAATAGTAATATCATGGTTTTGGGGCGTAAAACCCCAGCGCTTATTATATTATGAAACTTTTAACTAACTTCCCGTATTTTCCATGCGAATTTCGGGGCGCATGTTCACTGCACAGCACAGCGTCACAATATTGCAAAGAAGGTGGATTCACGGCATTATGTGGTCAAGTAACGTACGTTGGGGACCCAGTTGGTACGACTTTTATGGTGTTTTGACTTCTTTCTTGCGACCGTCTTTGCACGCCCAGTCTTTCAACATGAACGACGACGAAAGGGGCAGCACGGGAATACTACAGCGCGGCCGCTCTGGAGGTGCCCACGGCCGCCGCCGGCGCGCCGCGCGCGTTTCCCCACTAGTGTGTTCGGGCTTTTACACATCGCCATTAATGTCAGTGTCCTTAACTGCAGAATCGAGTTCACCCATCCCCATTTGAATGCGATGCACGTGCTTGGAGATAAAGCTGTTTAAAAACGAACCTGCTCGTTGCATTTTAAGATGTTAATTTGTATGGCGTAGTTGTCCCCGTAGGGCCAAGCAATGATAGCGATAGCAATGCACTGGACCCGCATACATAGTTTATACGTAGGTACGTCCATATGTTTATCGGCCCTACTTGTTGCACGAAGCTTTCACGAACTAAGAAACGATCATGGCGTCATGCTCGCATAGTCAAACGTGAGCACATCACGCTTGAATAACACACACGCAGGCTAACAAAAATTTTGTACAGCGGACAGCAGGAAAATAAGTGAGAATGTGCATCCCACTGCTTCTGCTACTCTCATATATCGCTATCTTCGACATGAGATGCGAAGGGAGAACAGACGAAGTGACCGTTTATCACGGCTCAAATAGCTCTTGCTGCTACCAACACCGTTTACGACCCCTTTACGACCACCACGGCGACTCAGAGAGTAGGCGTAGGCTTTCCCTTACACCCTACCTTCAATTTTTTTATGCGTTCGCCTTGCCTCTCCGCTGCAGCGCACATCTCCGCCTGAACCACCTCCCCCTTTCTGTGCATTTAATTTAACCGCACCTCCATTTTGTGTGGCTCAGAGGCTGTTTTAATAAAACTCTTTGGGCTAGTTGGTTCATGCTGTGCAAAGGTATTAACGCAACGCAAGTCGAAGAGCACAAGATGTTATGGAAAGAGCGTCCTCTTTCCAGAACCTCTGCTTTTCTTCGCTTTGCGTTGCGTCATTAGATATCGCTCAGAGGCTATCCTCGACATTTTATCCCACAGTGTACCGCGCAATAGCGTCTTATGGTATTTTGACTGCATACGGAACACCGCAGCTTCATGAGGTCTCCCTGTCATTATTAACGCAGCAAGAACGAAATTTTAGGGCGACAGTCACATGAAAGCTCGGATCGATGCTGGCCCTGACGTTAGCACCTCACTCATGTTACATTTTATTTAGGAATAACCAACAGGCTAGCCAGCATTCAACAGCTTCACCGTGCCGCCACCAAAATGTCCGGATGTTCCATGCACTGGAGCATCTGCAATTCAAAACAAAAAGCTGCCGTATGTTTGCAACAATAGCCGACAAACAGTGACATTCACATTGTGATAAAATTCCATTTCATTTCGGTACTACATGCTTCTTTTATAACTCAAAAGAGCGGGAGCGTAAAGCTAAACATCACGTCTTATCATTTTTTTAATGGATGGAAATGGTTCCAAACGATCACACAAGCCCTGCAATGTGGGGACAATCAAAGCCAACATTAGTACACTGTGTGCATTAGACGTGACAGCGCTGTTGCTCTCATATAATCCTATTTTATGCGCTGTTTGTTCATGAAGAACAATAAGTGGTTTCGCTATTTGATTCGCCGTTGTGAGCTGTTGTTTATGTTTGCACACATTATATCAGAGCAGTTGCTAAAGTTGCAAGGAAACTCTATAGAACTAAGGCAGGGTAAGCATCCCTTCTGCAGAATTGGTTGAAGCCTGTAAGGGACTGCCCTGTCGTAGGTCGCGATTTGTTTTTAAATAGGCAAAACAATAGTCCTTGGTCATTCTTAGGTGGGTATGACTGCATATTGTGCCAAAGGGATGCACTATTGCAGAAGTCTGAATCATAGAAAGAAGCTCAACGCAAACGGGAAAAGCAAGCAACTTGGTAATGGCTGAGAGTTAAAATTCAGAAGCTATAACATGGCAGGGACAAGGAAGGGCACAGCACCAGTGCTTACTCACAACTGAAGGTTTATCGCATCGTAAGAAAATATATACCCAGCCCGCTCAACGCGTACCCACCGCGCATGGGCACCGTCATTTAATGCAACAACAGGAAGGAAACACACGAATTCAGCGGCAGGCGTTTAGCAACGGCTGTAGAACCACGGTAGAGGCCTTTTTGGAGCTGCTTACATGTAGGGTAGCCAATCGGACATGTATCTGGTTAACCTCTCTACCTTTTGTTTTCTTCCATCCTTAAGCGTCTACCTAAGAAACACCTTGGTAGGATTTAGAGGTAGTGTATTCATACAGAAATCAGCGGTGTGCAAAGAGGTCGAGGGTAGCCCCTGTACGGACAAGTGTTTTGTGAACAAGTCTGAGAGGGAATTGCCGATAAATTTGGAAGGCGTCGCCATAGACGTCTTTCGGAATGTCTACGATTTCTAGGTGTAGGTGAGCAGCGTACAAATCGAATCGTTTGCAGATGTTGTACTCCAGGCCTTTGCTGAAAAATGCGGCACTTTGAACTTTATATCTAAGATGCCTGTGGATAACACCTACACCTATTCGCCCTATTCATGCATTTGTCGTTACAGCACTTCTGCTGGATGTTGGACACCCCGGTCTAGCAAGCCGCTCGTGAGCTATCGTTCCATTCACTCAAGACTAGTAAAGAAAACCCCTCAGTTACGTCTAAATGTCGGCTGTCACCATAGGTCATGTCAACATTTCGCGCCGCGCAGCTTTAGAGGACAGGTAGATTCGCTGAAAAATGCAGCCTGACTCGGTGCTACAAGCCGGCTGCCTACGTCTTACGAGGCAGATTAAAGGTCTTGATATTCGCAGGTAGAGTCTGGACCAAAACCACAATAGGGCAGTTATAGCATGTGTACGTACATGCGCTGCCACTTCGGGTGAAGAAGACAGCTTAACGTTTTGGGCTGAAGGAGTTTTTTTGTTCTATAAATAAGCTAGGTAAGCTGTGTTAGATGGTGGGTAAAAAAAGAACTTAGTGCAATTTGCGCTGGAGGCGCAATGCTAAAGAGACATCAATGTTGATGGGCACCTAAGTAGTCCTGGCTGTTGCTGTTTTGCTCATTTTTGCTAATTTCCTCTTTTTTCGTCCTCTCTATGTATAACCTTGTCTCTCTTCTCTCTTTATTTTGCGTATGTATTTTTTTTCTCTATTTATTTCTGTTTCTTTCTTTCTTTCTCTCTCTCTCAATATATTTCGTTGTCTTTCTCGGTCTTTCTATCTTTATTGTTCTCTCTCTCTCTGTATTTCTAGCTTGCTCTTTCTTTCTCTCTCTTTTTCTCTTGCTTTCTATTTCTGCCTTTCGTTATCTCCATTTGTCTTTTTCTCTCTCTTTCTACGCTTGCATTACTCTCTCCCCTGCTCCTTTCCTTCCTCCTCACCCTCACATATGTCCTCAACCTCACTTCCCTTTCCCCCTATGTTGCTATATTATACTATGCAAGGCTATGCTATGATCTGCTAGCGTGCCTGGATAGCCAAGTGGTTGAGCTGGTCGCCTTCCGATCGTGGGTATGCGTGTTCGAGTCTCGCCTCGCGAAGAATTTTTTTCCCCTACAATTCCTGTCTGTCTCTACAGTTATTAAAGACGATAGTCTTTCTTGGGATACTTAAGCGGAGAAATTTTGGTCTGTCTTTTTGTTTGTTAGCACGTCACTCGATTCAGCCACTCGGCCAAAGTTGAACCACTTGCCCAAGGGCCAGCCATCTTGAACTGGTACGGCTGTTCATACTTGTGAACGTTGTCGATCAAAAAGTAAATATCACGCATATCTGAGGCGCAACATCACTAGGTAAGTATTAGGTGGTGTGTTCCTTTAATAGAAAATGCATACATACGTAATTCCAAAGACCCTACTTTCTTAAGCTGCGCTCAAAATGCGACTGCGCTGAAACTTGCCTTCCTCTGTGCCCTCTGCACGAGCTCATTGTTGTGTTTCGGTTTCGGTTCTGTATTGTACTGTACAAATGCTATGGGGCGCCGCTCTGGCATTCCTGTTTTACGCAGGCGACGTGTAAATAAAAGAGTGTGTGGAGAGTACTCGTTGAGTGCGGACGTTTCTTCTGCTTCAGCGCATCGCTCCAAACCGCGTGTTCGGGCTGGTTGGCGTCCCCACCAGTCGCGTTGGTCACCGCCGGTCTTCGCCTGCTGCTGCGCCGGGACTACCAGCCCGCAACACAGCACTCATGTTTCCCGACGTATTGCCAGATGGCGTCCATATCTTACGCAGCGCCTCCTCTATCGTCTTTGGACGACGTTTGCAGCGAAGCACGCAGATACGTGGCCAATTTTTTCTCTTTCTTTCTCTCTCCCTGTAATCGTCTCTCCCATCAGAGTTATTGCATCCCGCGCAGGAGAAATCGGCGCACGTGTTCACGGAGCAAGCAGAAAAGGAAAAAGACGACAGCGATGAAGAAGACGAAGGGAGCGCGTTCATGAATTTATGTCGGCTAAAAATATCTCAGCGAGTACCGGCGCCAGGCACGAACGGATACATATACCTTGCTTTTGTACATAAAAGTTGTACTGGAAGTTCACAATCGTTGACGCAAGGTACGTTTCCCTATTCCAGGCAGTTCGCAACTGTATTGAACGTTCTGGAGTGGTGGCCTTCCAGAACACGACTGGCGTCTCCGTGGGGGCTTTCTTGGAGCTGCTGGAAACATACCTTATCTCAACGATGGCGAGTTTCCTGTATAACTTTTATGTACGAGAACGAGGTATATGTTTCGGTTCGTGCGTGGCACCGGTGCTCGCTGAGATAGTTTTAGCCGACATAGATTGCTCGTTGTCTCGGGTGCTTGCCGACGAATGCATTGTTCGTGTCTATAGATATGTGGATGACTTTTTAATACTTGTAAATACTAAATCTGATGATTAACTTGAAGAGGTAGCGAAGCGCATTCCTGTGTCTTTTAAATCCACAGCAGAGAAATTGAGTTTTACCTTTGAATTGTCTGACAATGCTTCTTTGCAGTTCTTAGATTTAAGGTTGTTTTTCAATGACCGTAAACATCTATGCTGGCCATACTCGCCACGTTTGAATAAGGCCATTTTGCCATTTCATTCCTCTCACTCTAAGCTTGTGAAGAGGGGGCATTTCGGTGTCATTCTTGCGATCATCTTTTACGAAGCCATGTCACCGTTACGTCAAAGATAGTTTCTCTTACCAGGTTAATCGTCTCCGTAATGTATGTTTCCCGCATGCTTTACTCGAGGCTGTAGTTGAAACACTTTTGAAGGTCGCATGCCACCGTACCGCTGCCGCCGGCGAAAAAGAAGCAGGAAAGAGAGAAAAGTGAAAGTTTGAAGTGATGCCTTATGTCCACAAACTGTCGCATGGCATCAGAAGGGTGGCGGGAAGATTCGGGGTTGACGCGATTTTTTTTCAGCGCCTTGTAAGTTGTCGCTTTTGTGCGCTATTTCTGACAAAGGTAAAAAAAGAACGATGGATCTGACGTGAAACACAGACGAGTGCATGTACCATGCGGAACGGAAGTGGCGTATGAATTTCCCCTGACCCGTGGGATGGTCTATGTGGGGCAGACCGGGAGGTGTATTAATAGGCGCTTATTGGAGCATTCGCACTCATTAGGGAATGGCAGTGGGAAGCATCTGCTTGTTCATTGTAGCACATGTGCGAAGAAGTGCAAGCCCATTTTTAGTAGCACAAAGGTGTTAGGGTTAGCGAAGGGCCAGAGGGCAAGTGAAATCCTGGAAGCCTCGTGGATAATTAGACATGGCCTAGATGAATGCGTCAGCGATACATCCGTGTATCTCTCCAGGAAAGAGCTGGATGTTCTTACGTAGATAGGGGTCTTGGTGGGGGAATGTGCTTTTGTCACGCGCATTGTTCCACGAGGGAAGTTTATGTGATTTAAAAAATCACAGCATATCCACGGAGTGAATGATGATGAGTGGGCAAAGCTGCGGAGGTTCATCGGTAAACCGTGAATCTTCCGTGAATTCTGCCCAACCGACGTGAGATCGGGCGCGTTTATACTAAAGGTTTGATGAGTTATGACGACTTGCAGCTCACTTTAATTTTACATGTACGCTGTGAATTTTCATTGTTTAGAAAACCATTGCTTTAGAAAAATCTGGCGTCTTTCGTTAAGCAGCTGGCGTCTTTTCGTTTTGCTTTAGAAACATCTGGCGTTCTTTCGTTTTGCTTTTACAAAACATCTGGCGTCTTTCGTTGGTTTATTTGATCAATCAACGGCGTTTTGAACAGAATTTTTATTGTTTAATCAGGCACAGGAGAAATCTCACCAGGCACTACCTTGGCGGTAAACAATGGCTGTTAATGAGAATGAGAGACAGAAGAAGTCGGCTTTTAGCTAACACTTACACTTCTACTTCTATAAATGTTTCCTACTGGAACATGCCAATGGCTGCTAATGGGGAATGAGAGACAGAAGAATCCGGCTTTTATTTAACGCGCACGCTGCGAATTTTTTATTGTTCAACAACGCACAGGAAAAATCTCCCACCGGCACCACCTTGGAGGTCAAAGCGTAAGACTTGTTACGGACTACGACTACTACTACTGCTACTACTACGACGACGACGACTACGAGGGACGAACGGGTGCCGCCTTAAGGAGCTTCGCCCCTAAAAATCAGTTGTTAGTCTGCGTTCGTCCTGTCTGCTTCTACTCTGGTGTCTCTTCCTAAGCGCAGTTTAAGTTTTCGTAATATCTATTCGAACGGCCGCTCTGAACGGGTGATGTATGCGTTCGAGATAGAGCGAGAAAGCGCCCTTTGACCTTGGCGGCCGCGGCCCACTGCAGCCCGCCAGCTCAAGAGCAAGCAAGACGAGTCGCTACCGAAGTGAAATAGAAGAAAGCTTCGCGTTCACGACGCACGCGTGCGCGAAGAAAAAAAATACTAGGAAAGAAATACAAAAAACGCGAGCAGAGAGTCCTTGAAGATCCGAATTGCCCGCGGCGGCGTGGCGCCGAAGCGAAGCCGTTGTGATATTCACCATATCGTACCTTGGACTTGTGAACGCCACTTCTCAAATGCTCAGCTGTATCGGCCGTGTGTGCGCGACAACTATTCAAGAACAGTTAAAGTCCTGAGTAATAAACAGCGTATCCAGTCCGCAATTCTTGGACGGTACTTGAATGCTTCTCCTCCAGCAAACACTCACGCATATTCCAGCGTCGATCGCATAGTTCCCTCCGTCGTCGTAACTTGTCACGGCTGACACGGCGTCGTTATCCGATTCTTCCAGATCGACGATCGACTGACCGCACAACATCATAAACACGTCTTCTTTGGCTGGCGGAGCCACACTCATCATAACTTCACCATCTCCGGACCGACCGCCTCACTGACCCGTCGGAGCACGCTTTTATTCTTTCTCCCCCGGAGGAGGGCGCTGCGATCGCCGAGGCGAGCAGACGTGTTTGCATCGGCTCCGCCGTTGCTGACCAATTACGCAGTGCCAAGTACCTCGAACCAAAATTTTTTCCTCCACCAATGTGTCCGTGATGACGAGAGGCATCGACTGATACCAGCTGACCCCTGAGGTACGCTTTTTTTGTCAAATTTCGGGACTTCTTCTACCGCCGCCGTGCGAAGGACTGCTAGGCCTAGGCGTGCTCCGCGGGCGCTAGGCCTGGCACCGTCGCGCCGGTCGCCGTCTGCCGTACTGCTCGGTGGCGGCCGCTCGTCAGCTCTGAGATGGAGGCGTCCGCTCGGACAACAGTGATCGTGGACAACGAAATGCGCGTTCAAGTTCAAGGAGAAGAAATAACACCAGAGGAGTACCACAACGAGGCCGGATGGACGCTCGCGGGGGAGCGTATGTCGAGGCTGCGCCGGCGGGCCCCCGCCAGTGGCATGCCCGACGGATCCGGCGGGAGTCAAGCAAGCCCGAAATCGAAATTCAACAAAAACGTGAGAGCCTCGGTCATCAAGGCCGCACGCATGCCAGCCATGCCGCTGGAAGAGAGCAAGATAGTCGTCAGACCCAGAGGGGGACTGGACATCGTCAAGACCGGCACCACCACCGTCGCCACGGCCATACTCGCCGCGGCCAAGATCACGAGCGAGGAAAGCGCGGCGGACACCATCTGCCCCAACACGCAACAGAATATTATGGTCGTCAGTACACCGAACGAAAACAACGCAGCAAGGTACGCTACAATCCATGAAATCTCTATTCAAGGCAAACTCTACGAAGTCAGCGCATATCGCACGGCACCTCACGACACCGTAAAAGGCGTCATCAAAGGCATCCCCACCGACGCGAACGCCGAAGAGCTCGATAGAAATATTGTCAACGAGAGGAACCCACTAGCAGTGGGCGCAAAGAGGATCGGCAGCACGACCTCCGCGATCGTGGTGTTCCAGGGACCCAAGGTACCGAACTTCGTCCGATACGGAGTCACCCTGATACCTTGCCACCTCTACAGGAAACAGATCGACGTTTGCCACCAGTGCGGCCGAGTGGGACACCGTAAGGACGTGTGCCCGACACCCACAATCAAGACGTGCCTGGCCTGCGGGCTCGCGAACCCCAAGGAAGACCATAGCTGTACCCCAAAATGTAAGCTGTGCGGGGGCGAACACTCGACCGGAGACCGAACGTGCAAGGCAAAATACAAGATGCCTTACGTTGTGCGCAAGCGACAATGGGTACGGCGACAGGCCGAACTCCAGCTGCTGCCGGAAAGCGATTTCCCGCCACTCGACAAGCCGTCAGCTGTGCAAAAGTCAAGGACTCCATCGAAGAATCGCGCGCCAAAATCCAGAGACAGCAGCAAGAAAAGGTCACCATCACATGAACGAGTAGGCTGGGTCGACGCAGCGAAAGGGAACAATACAAGGAGCGCGCAGAAAATCACGGAAGCCGCGAAGAAAGACGATATGAACAAGGTGCGAGAAGCCAACGAGACCTTAAGGCAAGAAAACGCGGCGCTGCGAACAACTATTAACAACCTCTCGAGAGAGATTGCTGAGATCCGTAAGCTGCTGCTATGCAACAACGAGTCTCCACAGAGACCCACGCCAAGCTCAAGAGAGACAGAGGAAACAAGCACGAAGAACCAGGAGGCAGCCGTAGAGGAACCGGCACAGAAGAAGCGAGCCATCGAGGCCCCGCGCAAGCAAAAAGAAAACGACCGCAACGAGAACCTCGAAGCCAAATTCGAAGCGAGATTCACCAAACTCGAAGAGCTACTCACGGCGAACATCGCAGCAGTGACAGCAATGAAACAAACAGTGGATAACTACCAAGCTGAGAACATAAACAGATTCGCCTACATCGAAAGGACCCTACAGCCGATCGTGAGCCACCCGACGTTTGCGCCCATTTTCGCGCTACATCCACCCAACCAAGGAACCGCATACGCGCCAACGCAATTATGGCCGCCAACGCAGCAGCAGCAACAGGCGTAACTGTGTGGCAGTGGAACTGTCGCGGCTTCGGAAGGAAGAAGGCAGTCATCCAGCAGCACATTGCACGCGCCGCGCGCAAGCCGGACGTGATACTACTACAAGAGACACTCACCGACGCACCGTCACTCCCCGGCTACAGAGTGCACAAGGGCCCACCCGACGGCAGAGGCCTGTGCACCCTGGTCAGGAAGGGACTCACGTTCGTCGAACACGAGCTCCACAACACTATCAAGATCGAGCACACACTCACCGAAATCATCCCGGGCAAGAAGAGAAAAGGAAGCATATTTCTGCTGAACGTCTACAGCAACCCATCGAAGAGAAAAGAGAGATTCAAGACACTACTGCACAGAGCCAGCACCGCGGCGGGCCGCAACACGCTGATCGCGTGCGGTGACTTCAACGCGATGAACCCAGCCTGGGGCTACAACAAGTACACAGCAAAGGGCCGCGACCTGTACCAAGACGCCACGGAACTCGAGTTCACCCTCATCACGGACCCGACGCATCCGACGAGAATCGGTAACTCCGTGTCCCGCGACACCACTCCGGACCTCACGTTCGTCAAGAACGACGTCCGGGGCGCGATCACCTGGAGAAACACGGGGGCCGACCTCGGCAGTGACCACACCATCGTGGAAATCGGCATACCAGAACACAACGACACCAGCAACAGAACACACAGATGGATAGACTGGGATGCCTTCCGACACACCAGAAACCAGAGGGAAGACGGTGACGACGAGATCGAAGACATAGACTCGTGGACGGCCGAAATCACCAAGAACGTACGCGACGCGACGAAAGAAATTAAAACGGACGCGGAGATAGACAAAGTAGACAGCCGGCTAGCGCATCTCATCGAGGCCAAACAGTCGATACTCAATCGATGGAAGAAACAACGGCTCAACCGCAGACTCAGAAAGCAGGTGGCGGAGCTCAACCGAGCAATCGAAGATCACTGCCGCGTGCTATGCGCGCAACAGTGGAACGAGATCTGCAACGCAGCAGACGGGCAGATGCACAGCGGGAAGACGTGGAACCTGCTGCGGCATCTGCTCGACGAAACCAAGACCAAGTCACACCAAAGGGACAGACTCGCCAAGCTCATACATCGGGCGGTCTCGGTACACGGCGCCGATGAAGTCACCAGGCGTATCAACGACAAATATCTGCCAACTACACCCACCGAACAACACGCGCCGTACGGCGGCCAACCCAACGCGAACCTCGATCGCGATATTGACGTCGAGGAAGTCCGCGCGGCCCTGCACGGCCTCAACAGCCGGTCGGCGGCCGGCCCGGACCTCGTCACGAACAAGGCGCTGAAGAACCTCGACGACGGCTCCATTGAGAACCTAGCAAAGTACTTCAACAAGTGCTGGAAAGCGGGCGAGCTGCCGAAGCAGTGGAAGACAGCCAAGACCATTCTGATTCCCAAGCCGGGGAAGCCACCGGACACGGACAACCTCCGGCCCATCTCGCTCACGTCCTGCGTGGGCAAGGTGCTGGAGCACGTCCTGCTCAACAGGTGGCAAGATTACCTGGAACGAGAAGGGCTGTACCCGGCCACGGTAATCGGCTTCAGACAGCACCTGAGCACGCAGGACGCGATGCTGCAGCTCAAATACCAAATCATCGACGGCGATGGCAGCGCACGCGACAACAAGGCAATCCTGGGGCTCGACCTGCAGAGCGCCTTCGACAAGGTGAAACACTCGGCGATCCTGTCCCAAGTCTCAAATCTCAACATGGGTGAGAGATCCTACAACTACATTAAGGACTTCCTCACGGACAGGACCGCCGAGCTGCGAGCAGGCGACCTACAGACGCAAGAGAAGAAGCTCGGGAGCACTGGCACACCGCAGGGGTCGGTCATCTCGCCGATGCTGTTCAACCTGGTAATGATCGGAGTGGCAGAGAAGCTCGCGGATGTCGAACACGTCAGGCACACCATATACGCGGACGATATCACGCTGTGGGTGACCGGTGGCAGCGACGCCCACATTGAGTGCGCGCTGCAAACCGCCGTCGACGCGATAGAAGACCGGTTGGAGGGCACCGGACTGATATGTTCGCCGAGCAAATCGGAGCTCCTAATACTCCCACCTACCAACAACGTCAGAGGCAAGACCAAAAAACGCGAATACGAAAAGATCCGAATCATAACCAAATCCGGCAACGTTATCCCCGAGGTCGGTAAAATCAGGATCCTAGGCATGGTCATCGAGAAGCACGGAAGAAACGGCGACATCATCGCCCGTCTTACAGCGAAGGCGGCCAACGCGACGCGACTCCTCAAACGAGTCACGTCCCGGAAAGCAGGCATGAGAGAGGAGAGCCTAATCAGGCTCGTACAATCCTTTATCATCAGCCACGTCACTTACGTCGCAGCCTACCACAGATGGCTGCAACACGAACGCAACAAAATCAATGCCATCATCAGAAGAGCGTACAAAACGGCGTTGGGCCTGTTTGAGTCCACGAGCACGACCCGCCTCTTACAACTCGGGATACACAACACGCTCGAAGAAATAGCCGAAGCACAACGGAGCGCTCAACTGGAGCGGCTGTCCACGACCAATGCCGGGAGGAAAATACTGGATGACCTGGGAATAGGACACTCGAACGAAGCGGAGACGAAGCTCCCCGTCCCCAAAGAGGTCCGACGCCAAACCAGAACCGACCCCATACCCAAGAACATGAATCCCGACTACAACAAGGGAAGAAGAGCGGCGAGGGCCAAGGCTCTCATCGACCTACACGCCAACGACGAGCACGCGCGATATGTGGACGCGGCCGAATACCAACAGAACGCTTTCGCAGCGGTCGTCATCGAGGCGTCGACCGGCGCAACAAGGACGGCAGCGAGCGTGAAGAGCATTGGAGCGGAACAAGCGGAGGAGGTGGCCATCGCCCTGGCCATCATCGACCCAGACTGCCACACCGTGCTAAGTGACTCGAGACAGGCGGTGCGAAACTTCGCCAAAGGCCAAGTATGTAGAGAGGCCGAACGAGTATTGCGTGCGGCCAAACTGCAAGACAGAAAAGTAAGAATTAAGTGGTTCCCGGCGCACGCGGGTGACGCGTCGGAACGCAATGCCAATCACAACGAGACGGCACACGCAGCGGCGCGAGCGCTAACTAACCGCGCCCCGGCGACAGACCGTCAGACGTGGTTCGGAGCCAAGGACCGCATGACGGACTATAACGACATCACAAAAGCCTACCGCATGGCTCGCAGGACTTTCCCACTCCCGCACCCGCGGTTGAGTCGAGCGGAGGCGGTACTATTGAGACAGCTCCAGACCGGATCGCTACCGAGTCCGGGACTGATGCATCGCATGTACCCCGAGACATACCCGACCGACAAGTGCAAGGTCTGCCGGAGGGAGACGGCGGATCACACGCACATCTTGTGGGACTGCATCAAACACCCAGAGGAAGCGAGATCAAGAACGATCCCGTCGCGGCTCGAGGAAGCCGCGAAGAGCTACGACCTGGATCAACAGCTCTGGGCCGTCCAGCAGGTCCTCGGGGCGCTCGAAAGGCAGGGACCCAGCGAGCCGGCAACGGCGAGCGGAGACCCGCGCCGAGTAACGGCAACCCCGAAGACGACGTAGGCCCTCGTCGGGGCGCGCGAGCGCCCAACTGCAGGCACAAATAAAGTTTGTTCCAATCCAATCCAATCTTTCTCCCCCGGGTTGTAGAAGCGTCGGGAGGGTTCTTCGGCGTATAGCACAGCCAAGGCTAAGGAAAGTGGGAGATTTCTCTCGCCGGTTCTACTCGCGGTGACGTCACTCGGCGTCGCGTCATGCTTTCCCTCTAGAACGTTCCAGGCTTTGCCGGGCGTTTAATCTGGTTTTCTACATCTGGCTCGAGTGGGTGACGGGGAGCGCCCCGCCGGCATCTTTGAATACTTGTTTTTTTTTTTTTTGTCGCGCTTCTTGGACGAGCGGCTGGCGCCGTTCTGTCTCGCTGCCATTTTAAAGTGGCCGCGCGTGCGCTTTATTGACGCACTCGTTTGTGACTATTCGACTGTTTAGAAGTTTCTTTCTCAAATAGGAAAGGCGCCAAGGCGCATCAAACGTAGCAAACTTTTTTTATTTGGGCCGTGTTTGCCATTTTTTCACATTTTTTTTGTTTGAGGACGGCATAAAGAAGCATGGATGTAATTCACCTTGATGGGAACCGATGCGCACAAAAGACAGGGACACAAGAAGGAACATAGATGGACAGACGAAGCGCAAACTAACAACAGTTTATTGGCAGGAAATGTCACCTTATATATGCCAAAAAAACAACACTCATTTTGCAATACGAAGCAAAGACAATCTAACACACACGTGCAGTACCAGTGAGATATGCTATTTCTTTGGCTGATAAAGAGATAGGTGGCACGCTGATGCATTTGTCTTTGAGACATGAGATATCGTGAGCTTCAATGATTAGGCGTTTTGTTTCCCTTTTGCTCTTTGCAATTACAGTGCAACTTTTATAATCAGGTTTGCAACCAGATTTTTCGCGATGAATGGCCAGCCATCCCGCTGTTTTGTTTGTCACGTTGTACGCATGCTCGCAGAGGCGGTCGTTTGTGCAGCGACCTGTTTGACCAATATACACGCGGTTACATCTCAGCGGAATGCGATACACAACCCCTTCAGTGCAGTTTGCATATGCAGTTCAATGTAGTTGGCGCTTCGTCTGTCCATCTATGTTCCTCCTTGTGACCCTGTCTTTTCTACGCATCGGTTCCCATCAAGACGAATCACCAACAAGGCCAAGGCGAAACCCTCCTGAAGGATGTAATTCACAGTAATGCATTTTAAACCAGCAGAACAAAGTTTAGAAACAACGTTTCGTGTTCGCGTTAAATTCGGCCGTTTGTGTGTGTGTGTGTGTGTGTGTGTGTGTGTGTGTGTGTGTGTGTGTGTGTGTGTGTGTGTGTGTGTGTGTGTGTGTGTGTGTGTGTGTGTGTGTGAGTGAGTGAGTGAGTGAGTGAGAGAGAGACCGGGCGACTGAACATAATGACAAGCGAAACAGAGCACAATGAGGATGGGGCCGGATATTGCTATTGTGTTCAACTCTTAAACGCGAAGCTAAAGCGCCTCCCCCCCCCCCCCCCCAATTTTTTCTCCGATATTACATCTAGTACTGTGACACATGTATACAGGACGTGTATGTTTCTGAAGCATGAAAGTTACTTTAAGCGCAGTTCCAAGCGGAGGCGTGGCTGTGTGGTAGAGCACCCGCTTGTCACGCAGACGGCCTGGGTTCGATTCTCACTCGGACCCAATATTTTTATTATATATTGTATTTGCATCTTCATGAATTTTTCGGTCCCGGGCACGGAGAAAGAAAGACAGGAGGGGAAACTCCGAGCCGGAGCCAGCGCAAGCGTGCGCCGCAATAACGTCACCCTGGGAGAGGAGGTTGGCGTACGTGCGCGCAGCGCGCCTTGCGGTGACGCTAGGAACAACATGTTTTCCCCCGCGGTAAGAGAGTGCGCGCGCCCGCGGTCTCCGACGGCGCCCGGGTGTCTTGTCTCCTACGTCTGCCACTGGCCGACTGCACTACTCTACGGGACGCAGCCATCAAAGTTTTTCGCAAGCGTGTAAAATTTCGCCAGCAGGAAATAAGGCGCGTGTAGAGCATCTTAGTGGCAATATGTTTTATTATTTGTGTTTTAGATCAGATGCTTTTCAGGCCAAAACGAAAGAAACTGGGAAACTTCAAAAAGCAGACGATCTGCATTCGTAGTGCGGCGCGTGCCGGAAATCACGCATATGTTCGACATAAATCACGCAAGTTCTTCGATTTAACAAAACACAAGCATTTCTTCTATCTCATTAGCATGCACCATAAAATAATGTCGATAACTGCGACAGAGAACTATTGCGAGCAGAAAGAAAGCGTACATTTCCGGAGCACGTTCGGGCAGACGTGAACCGACGAAACAGCAGAGCAACGTCTGCCGCTCGCTTCGAGCAGTGAAAACCAATACTTCGTAAGTACGCCAGTTTCGATACTGCTACTCTACGATGTAAGTGTTAGCATTGTAACCATTTGCTAATAATCGACAATGAGGCGTAGATGGCTCGCCCCCAACTTTCAATAAGTTTACAAGTCCTGCGCCGAAAACGTTCGAACTTTGAATGCTCCATCTGGCCATGAGCGCATGCAAGAATGGCCGAGAGGGTGGAAGGAAGGATCGAGAACTGACAGCAAGCGACTTGGTCGACGAAAAGAACTTTCGCAGAAGAATGATGAGCAGGTGTAATACTACGCTAAGCTCGGTTGCTCAGGTATCCTCGACCAGCCAAAGTGGCTCCTTCGAAGTGGCACCTGGCATTTTTTAGGAGGTTTCACCTGACTTGTGCCGAACAAAGAAACCAAGAACCGGCCAGAAGATCCCTGAAATTACCGATAAAAGCAGCGCCAAACGAGCGAAGGTGGAGAGTGCACGTTACGACTCAGAAGTCGTCGGCAAACATCGTAACAACCTCCAAACTGATTCAAACTTGCAGGTAAGCTCCATCGAGAATGAAGTGTCGCTCGCAGCTTTTTATATTGCTTTCTTGAACCTCGACATTGAAGAACCGTTATCACGAAGTTTCAAAATAACACACTTGCCTGAAGAGCGTCAACACGTTAGAATTGCTTTTTCGTTTAAGTATGCAAGAAACTTCGTTACTCACGTTTTTTTTTCTTCATTAGCGTATATTTCGCGCCACTTTCACACACATGATATGTTTGCTAAAGCATGCGAAGGTGAAAAAATTAAACGAACCACTCTAATAATTGTGGACAGCTTCGTGAAGTTGTCGCGGTCGGTTTTCGCCCTGCCACAGCGCTCCAGCGAGCTTAGCGAAAAGTCGCCGTAACATTTTCCGTCTCGTGTAGCGTCGGGCGTCGTGTTTCAGTAGTTACCTAATGGAAGGGCGGCGCTCAAGCGCCGAGCAGCGGCGCGCAAGCAGACGACAAGAGCGGTCTCTACGCCTCCCGCGTCTGCCGCTCCGGCGCGGCAGTTCGGCCGCGGTTCTGCAGGTGGCGCTGTCACGACATTCGTCGTAAAGCCCCTATACTTCGTAAAAGTACCGCCATCTGCTCTCCCCTCTTCTGCACGTCTTTCGCGTGCGACGGCGGCGCCCCCTCGAACGCGCCAGGTGGACGCGTGAAGCTTTCAGGCCGGTTGCGCGCTGGCGCTGCCACTTTAGCCACAGCTTTTCTAGTCCAGCCGTGGCCGCGTGCCATGTCTCGGATACGGCTGTGTGTAATGATTCTCTTTAATTCTGCGTTCATTTTCTCAGTTCGTGTGGCTGTGCGCACCATCCAACTCCCTTATAGCGCGCCAGAAGAGCTGCTGCAAGCCATGTACAATTTGTAGGAAATTGCACGACGTTTACGGTTCTTTTCAGAGCGTAGCGTTTTCCTGTGTATCTGGCGCGGATATCGGTAACTGGGTTTACTTAAAAAAGGTTGACATAAAATTCTGTAAACACGACGCGCTATTTATTGCATCGGTAAGCAATATTTACATGGCAGCTGTGATGTCAAGCCACGCCGTTTGGGAAGGAATAGTTCCCGTGCGTACAAACTATTTCTGTCATATATAACTACAGCAATGCCTGTAATTCCCATGAAGGTGTTCAATCAAAACTTCATGACATTTCACATATGTTACTTCTCCTCGGCCTGCCCGCCGCGGTGATGTAGCGGTTTCGGCGCTCGCCTGCTGATCCGAAGGTCGCGTGTTCGGTCCCGGCCACGGCGGTCGCAATTCGAGAGAGGTCAAATGCTAGAGGCCGCGCGCACAGTGCGATGCCAGTGCACGTTAAAGAACACCAGACGGTCAAAATTGCCGGAGCCCTACACTACGGTGTGCCTCGTAATCATATCGCGGTTTTGGCTCGTAAAACCAGAGGCATTATTATTACCTCCTTTGCCTGCCCAATGACGTGTGCTCGCAGTACGCCGTTCTGGGACGTTTGGCCTGTGCGGAGCAGCTTGCACCCATTGTCGTATGCATGACGCTTGTATGTTAACTGAATATAAATGAAGTTGTTAAACCAATAAATGAAGATTTAAAACCAGTATGCTAAAGCCAACGACATTAACCCACCCATTCTATTGAAGTGTCGAATTTCAAACGGACATCTTCAGCGGCTGCAGGTCGATTAAAGATCCCACTCAACGAGCATACCTTTCTGAAACATGTTTTTATTGCCGTATTTTTTTTTGCAATGCGAGATATTTTGCAAAAGTACAGCACATGTGATATATGCCATTTCTAGCGTTTTGAAACTTAGGCGCTAAATGTGTGACGCGATAATTCATGATGACACGCAGGCTGATGAGCCGCGGTCCGCTCAACTAAAGCCCCGCTCATGTTCCGAATTTGCAGAAAGTTCTGACTGTCACCCAGAAGTGGTTCGCCAAATTAGACAGTATGATGGAGGAGCTGCACGTAAATGCACGGCTTCCGATAGATTCTGCGCGCTAGGTTTTTTTTTTTTTCTGCTATCGCACTTTCATTCCGACGCTCGCTCTGCCTTCGCCCTTCCGTCCGCAGATCCCAGTAAAAGGTTAGTAGAATGTGTGGAACACAACTAGGGTTGCAGTGCACGACACTCGTTCTTTCAGAGTTAATATGTGAGGTTTTACGCGCCAAAACCGCGATATGACTATGAGGCACGCCGTAGTTGAGGGCTCTGGAAATTTCGACCACCTGGTGTTCAAGACAGTCACTAGCTCGAGCAAGTGACTGTCTTGGTGCATGACAAATTACACAAAATTTCACGTGACATTAAGTAATACACCACATATGTCACACGCCAAAGCAAGACGCCTGTCAAGAGTTAAAACGCACGAGCACATACTTCACAAAGCCGCGCCGATCTCGGCTCGAAGTTTGCTCGACCTATTCTGAGGAGCCAGACTTTGCGACGACCTGCATTCTCTTTCCGCGAGGCATGGCAGAAAGCTTTTTTCCTTGGGTGTCACGGTTATGGCAGCCAAACGCACAGCAACCCGGCATCGCGACAAAACGAGCGAGACGCACACCTGCACTTCACACTTCGTGCGCTTCACATGGGGCGAACACACAGCACATGGCACGTTGGAGCGTTCAACATGGCGCGCGCTACCACGTGACTGCAGCCGCCCTATGAGAGGCGTGGAGAGGAGGAAGCGGCGTAGATCAAGAGAAAGCTGTACTTTTCCAAAGGTATAGGGGCTTTAATTCGTCGTAGAGTGCCTCGATGCGCGCGCATCAAGGCACCCTAATTCGTCGCCGCTCTCCGGCGTGACACTATCGCGGCGCGGAAAGCAGCCGAGTTTCGCCTCCTGTCTATTCTTTTTCCGTGGTCTCGGGCGAGATGATTTTTCGCTCACACCCAACGAAACCGACACCGACGCTGACAGCAGAATTTCTTCGGAACAACCTCTTTAACCCTTTCGGCCCTTGCGTCCTCTAAAAAGGACACGAGGAAAAATTGCTATAAATTGTGACATAAATTACTAAAAAATTCTAAAATGTGTCTGTGGTATCCTCAATACACCTGTGCAAACATAGGTAGTAGTTTTTGTATCATCATCTTCTTCGGAAGTCTGCAATGTCGAAAACAAGATGGCGGAAGGAGAAAAAGACGACAAACGCCGCAAGCAAATATTTGATGACATTTTACTGAATAACTATTTTCTCTGTAGCTATCGTAATTTTCTCTGTTGTTTCTAAAGTGCTTGACGGCATATTTACAAAAGGGGCCTTCCCTAACGTTTCCGCTTAGGGCGCTGCAATGAATAATCTTCATGTCCTAAATATAGGGCACCAGGGCTTAGTGGTTGTGAGATCTTTGAATGCACTGCATGATGACCCGAGCCGTAGCGCGTGTGTCTGCTTCCAATTTCTTGCTATTCTCCTCGGGAAATCAGCCTGCATTTCTTTCTAATTTGCAAGGGGGTCCCAACAGCGAGATTGTACATAATTGATCCGAATATGTTTGCTGCAGTGTAATAATTGTGCATGAGAGGGCTTGAAGATAACGAGGATGAAGTGCAGTTCTGTCAGCTTACCCATGCAGGAACGGCCAGCAATAATTGCGGCGCACCAAAGGAGGATTAGGCAACTTATTATGATTTTAGATCTTACAAGGCGTCCAATAATTAGATATTGGCCATTCAAGTGCATTGAAGAGCACTGTGTCACGAGTGCAAAAACTTGTTTTTGGACCTTTGAGACGCAGTAGCTCATATATGGTTGCTGGCATGCTAGCTTCACAACAATTTCAGGTGTAAACACAGTAAAATAAATAGCAATATCGAAATTCACATATTTCCCTTCACAACCACTAAGCCCTGGTGTCCTATATTAAGGACATATCGCTATTTTTCTCATACACTGATGGGATGCTCAGAAAAGATTATTTTCGTGCTCTTGAGGTGATAAAAAATAAATATCCACAAGAAAAAAATATCTACCCATTAAAAAAATTCAGGGCTGAAAAGATTAACGCTGTTGCGTGAAAATCATGTTGTCCGTGACCGAAAAATTTTTAAAAATGCAAATAAAATAAATAATAAAAATTTCTGGGTTCGAGTGAGAATCGAACCCAGGCTGTCTGCGTGGCAAGCAAGGGTTCCACCACACAGCCACGCAGGTTATTGAAACTGCTTGGGATAAAATAAAACACCCTATGGATGGCATGTAGTGGAAGGAGTCTCGTTAACGCTTGCAATATTGGTTGGCAGAAGCGTAGACTCACGCCAGGCGCCAAAACATGTGAATTGCACATCGAGTGCGTGTTTTAAAGGCCCACCCATTACAAAGCGTTCACGCACAATTAATCACCATCATCAGCAAAAGCCTCAAGAAAGTGAACAGCTGTGTAGGTTCGTGTTGCCGTACGGAGGTGTAGTGGGCCCATCGCCGATTTGCAGAAGGAATAATTTTGGCGTTGTGGGCACTCAACAACTGCACATGCAGTAAGCATTCTAGGATACTTTGAAACGGCCATTGTTACGCGCACAGTCGTTCGTTTCCTTACGGCACGGTTGAGGCACGCACCGAGAACCGAAGCTACGCTAGAAATTGCGAAGGCGATGCGCATTACGCCGTCACATTCTACTCTTGAAGGCAAAGCTCAAGCGCCCTCAAAGTTTTTTTAAAAAGACAATTTCAAAACGTAAAAATGAAAGGCGAAAAAAAAACCTGGATTTGCCCGCCATCTGTTGGTGTATGTTACCTTGTACTCCACTGTGAAGAAAACATAACAATCCAGGGAGCTCTGCACTCTGCATCGAGGATGCTCAACTCGAGAAATGATGATGATGATGTCGTAGGTTGCCGGCGGATCTAGCCTCGCCAAGTATAATAGGATGAGAAATGGGATGTCCAACAAACTGCCTATGTACGCTCGGGACTGCGATTGAAAAATATTGATTGGGCGCATTTTGTCATCTCACGAGACATTAGTGAAAAGAAGCGCTACAATTTATGCTTGAATGCCGGTAATCGTACTTTTGCGTGTACAATCATCGTCTTTAAGTTTCTCATCGCCAAAAAGCTGTTACTTGTGGTCCTCTCAGAAAGATGCTCTGAAGGGGGCCATTTTCGGAACAGCGCAATACGCATCGTAATTCCACCCGATGTGATATCTAAGACTAACAAGCTATGCTTGAATCCGGGGAGTTATGATTTCAAAGTATTGATACTGTACTTATTTACATTTTCGCCAAAAGCCCGTTCCAGCTAGCCGTTTAAATGAAAGCGTTGACGTTTTAACAGAAGCGTCGCTAATTTTTCACCACTTTTACTGCTTTTCGCTCAGGTTGGCTACCAGTTTTCTCGATTTTTTATTGCTACCGTTTGTCTTTTCGATGTGACAACTCTGTTGCCTCGCGATATCTGGGTCAGACCCTTAGACAAACAATATTCAAGTGCATCCATGTTTTAACCTCGATCGCAGGTTCGGCGCCTATCACGACGGCGAAGGCCCCTCAATGGATTGCTCTGCTGAAGATGGCTATATTATGAGTCCAAAGTCTCATGGAACGCATCATGAGGAGTTCTCCGTTTGCAGTCGAAGAGGGATCTCCAAATATACAACGTAAGCTATTCCTCAGCCTACAAATTTCACAGCGGGATAAATAATAAATGTTCAGGATAATGAAATATTACATAGATGCTCAGTTTAGGAGATGACGCGCTGGTAGCTCGGTTGGACGTGACCAGTTTTATTTCGTCGGCATATCTATGCTGACTCATCGAAAAAAATGTCCGCCTGTCTGTCTGTCACGTAAGAATATCGCCGTTACACAGAAATAAAACAAGTTTTACTGTTTTACTGCCTGCCTGCCTGCCTGCCCTAGTCTGTCCGCCCGTCCGTCCATATGTCTGTCTGTCCGTCAAGCCGCCTATGCCTGAGTGTTCTCGTAGTCGCCTCCTTAACTTTGTAAATACTGGCGCATAGAAAAATTGGCAGATGTGAGCGTGCGACGAACACGGCCGACAGGTGATGACATGAATGACATGCTATGGATGTTGCGAACGTCATGAAACGCTTTCCCCCAGTCGCGTGTGGCGCATTACAGCGTACCACGGCCAGGAGAGCGAAATTGACATTGAAAATTTATGACGATTTGCGTAGATTACGCAAGGAAAAAACATACCATTTCTTTATGTTGGCGATTTTAATGCAGCACGCAAACGCTTACACATGTACTTACGCTCAACAATTTATAGTACAGTGCTACGCGACCCAGTAGGAGCACGCCTACGAATCCTGCAGACCTACGTGATGCAGGTTGAGTGCCGTACTTACGTCATTCTCCTACACTTTAGACGACAGTGCGGTCAACTTGCGCAGTAAGCCCACGACATGCACAAAATAATGAAGTTGCACAAAGACGTCCATACACCTCCGAAGACTGCTCGCGCCCTATCGAAAGATGTCATAAGACACATATGGCACATACACTCCAATAATTTCGTATGATCATAGGAGAACATATATGATTTATAGGTCTTCATATCAAATTATTGCATATGTGGCATATGTTTCACATGAGAGTGCTGCATAAGCAGCTTCTCACTGACTGCATCGTATAAAATCGATTCCCGTAACGCGTGAGATTTTGCGAAATTTTCAGAACGCTATTAAGTGTTTGGAGAACCCTACATGAGTCGCAATTTATTTTTTTTTTTGCGAATCACTGCTGTGACGTATTAAGTGGTCATTGTCCTCAACTATAGTTAACAAAGTGCAGAGATAACTGGGTACTTCTTTAACGTGAACTTCCCTGTTTCAACAATTGCTGAGTTATTTTTTGAGGCGCCAAAAGATCGTGTAATTAACCGTGATATTAAAAGAACCAATATGATCGCATTCAGTTATTACTGTAGGTCACGCATGTGCGTACTAAACAAATAAATGGAAAGTTTGGCAGCAAAACCAACCTAAACAAACGCTTTCAATCATGCAGAACAGTTCCGTTGATGACGACAAAAAGCAACCTGCCTTTCGGTGTTCCAAAAATTGGATTAGAACAAATTGCGCGCATTTTTCTAACAACTGTAAGAAGCTGCTTTGACACAGCTTTAGTTCGAAACAGCAAGAAATTACGAGATTCTACTGTGTGGAGAGAAACAATTCTAGCATCACCATCCCAGTATAGAAAACAT
Source organism: Rhipicephalus sanguineus (assembly GCF_013339695.2). Classification (NCBI taxonomy): domain Eukaryota; kingdom Metazoa; phylum Arthropoda; class Arachnida; order Ixodida; family Ixodidae; genus Rhipicephalus; species Rhipicephalus sanguineus. Next base: position 162,279,304 of record NC_051179.1, read on the forward strand.
TCGGAGGGTTTAGCCGCAAGGGGCGCTCCCACGCAGCAGCCAATAGGAAGGCGCCGGCTGGTCGAGGGACATATTCGGCTTAAATTAGGTACCATTCCCCATAACATACAGTGCCATAAGCTTATTATCCTAGGTCATTGGCGCTACTTGCTTACCCTCCACCTGTGTTATCTCGCTTTCTATCTCGCTTTTTAGGGGCGAAGCACTTTCGGGTGTCGGCGTGTAGGCGGGCATTTTCGTGTTCTGTCGCCGCGCGCATCGTTGTGTCCTGTCCATTTGCTTGAGCGCAACAGAGGGCGCCACCGCCTCAGCTCAACGCGTGGCGAGAGAGAGCGAACGGCGCGCGTCAAATACGGAGACGTTCTTTCTGCGATGAACGCTGAACTACCTGTTCGCAAGGAACGAGAACACGCCCTCGCCCGCGAGAGAAAACAGCGTCTGCTAGCGAGTGTCTTGATTGAACAAACCGACTGCTCGCGCTGCACAACCGTTCCCAGGCCACTGCGTATATATTAGCCCCGAGAACTTGGAGTGGCGCCGCCTGGCGGGAGGCGTGGATGACGTCACGGCAAGGACTCTTCGACGCCCGCCGTGACGCGCCGGCATATCACGCGCTTTCTTCGTGCGCTGTTCCACTGTTTACGTTCGCTTTTTGCCGGTCTCAAGCATAGAGTTTCCTACAATACTTACTAGAGGGAACTCTGGCGCTAGTGTCTATGGGAGCTGCAACGCATGACGCTTCAGCCAGCATGGGAATGATGGGTAGTACACAAATTTGTCTAAACTTCGTACTTTAGGCTCCGTTTAACTCAGCGTTGGCTGCATCCGCTTTGTCGCAAAAGGAATTTCAGCAAAAGTCAGCAGTTTCACTTCGCCACTTTAACTTCTTTAGGCTCAGCGATTCAAATCTGGTCACGAAGTTCACAACGGTCCATTCTTTTATCCGAAAGAAAACCAAAACATAGCAGTAAACAAAGCCACAAGTACGTTTGAAGCCGCAAGCACGAAGACTAGGCAAATTTGTGTACTACCCATCATTCCCATGGTAGCTGAACGATCGCAGCGCCAGAGTCCCCTCTAGTTAATTTTAGGACACTCTATGCTCTCAAGCTTCAGATGAATGACGAAAACAGCATCGATAATGTTCCTAGTAAAACGACAAAAAGTTAGATGCACTTTTTCTTCACAGTCCCCAACGTTGCCCGCGCGCCGTCGTGCACACTTTGAAAGGGGTGATCAGGTTTGTTGTTGTGTCGCGCTGCTAACTTCGGGGATGGGTCTGATTCCCGACCACAGCAGCCGCATTCCGACGGGTGTGAAAAGCAACATTCCTCTGCTTAGATACAGGAACACGTTAAAGAATTCGAGGCAGTCAAAATTAATCTGCAGCTGGAGGCTTTCCGAGTCGCCCCTCAGGACCACATTAAAGTTCATTGTCTGTCTGTCTGTCTGTCTGTCTGTCTGTCTGTCTGTCTGTCTGTCTGTCTGTCTGTCTGTCTGTCTGTCTGTCTGTCTGTCTGTCTGTGTCTCACAATCATGTCGTCGTCTTGAAACGCAAGACACCTTATTCACATTATTAGGTTGCGTTGTTCACGGGCGATTCTTTTAAAAAATATGATGGCTTCGCCTCCACGAGTGTTATTTGCATCGGACGCATCCGCCATCGGCGGACAGCGTTCTTGTCGGTGTGCCAAGCCTCGCGCACGATTACGAAAGCGCATGCAATATTGAGCTTCGCAAGATATCTCGAAAGCGCTCACCCGAGAATACTGCCGCAGTTGTGTTTGTTTTTCTTGTGTACTCGCTCACTCATCATGTTGTTTAGTTTCACGTTTTTCTCGCAATAATTTTGGGGCTTCATTTAACAACATAAAAAAGTTGAGGTTAATTGCGGATACTCCTTATTGCCGTCAGATTGTGTCTTAATGCAGCATCGTAGCAACGGCGACGTTACACTTATATAAGTACTACTTTAAATAGCCAGCTCATATTTTTTTTTGCATTTGATATACCCCTGAGCATCATGAACCTTTATATGGACATGACGTGCGAGACCAATAGTTGACTCATTAAGGCGAAGTACGTTCAATTAATACGTGATCCACGTCACTGAGAGTGCCATCGGAACAGTTCAACACGCTCATTTCGACTTTCAGGCGTTTGTTTTGCAGACGATTGTTATCAGCAGTGCTCCCACGAGAATTTAACATTACCGCTTGTTATCCTGCGGTTGATCATACCAGCAGCTCATGCAAATCAGGGTATACAGCCACATAATCCCGGACGAGTGTTGAGAAGAAATGTTTGTATAATCCAAGTATACTAACACCTCAGAATTTCCGAAACCATTGTGTGCGTGACACTATTATTTTGTTTAATTCACCGGATATATTCAGTGATTCTTTACGATAGACAGATTCATCTCAAGTATTCTGTAGCAGAAAGCGCAATTTCGTCAAATCACCTAGATAATATGCAAACGCAGACATAACTTGTACGATAAGCCGCGATGTAGTTCGTGAATTGAAAACGTCCTAATTTCATTTGTAATCTTCGGGACGCGTGTTCTATCCGTGGAGTCTACGCCAAGTTGTAATGGAGTTAGAACCATTAGCGTAAATTTTTTAGCACCGATGTCTTGGAGTATGCGGTGAAAACAACGATGTCTTGCTCTCGTGCGTCACCATTTTCACAGCGAATCTTCCGTTCGGACGGAAATTCGCCCATTATAAGCTATATTACCCAAACTTTCTGCAGCTTACTAAACTTTCGCTAGTAGTGTAATCTCCTTTGGGAGATTTGCGTCGCTAGAATGAGCTGTATTCACCACCGTATCGCGAAAGAGCGGGTACGCGGCGGGCGCAGAAAAAGGCGATCCTCGGCCGCGAAGCAAGCGAGTCCTTGCCATGACGTCCCATCGCCGCGACTGCCTCGCCGCCAGTGTTCGTTCTCGGGGCTAATAGGCACTGGATCTTGAACTGCTTTGTAGTGCCGGTGGGAGATTTTTCTTGCGCGTGGTTGAACAATAAAGATTCGCAGCGTGCACGTGAACTAAAGGCGGACTGCGGGTCTCTGTGTCTAATGTTTCTTCTGTCTCTCATTGCCCATTATCAGCGATTTTCCTGTGGGAAACACCGGCGCACACCGCATGCTTCTCCCCTCCACAGGTTTCACGTTAGTGGAGCTGTTGCATAATAACGCTAATGGTCCCGAATGATTTTTATTCTCTGAACTTCTATTTGGGATATTTACCCTGATTTTTAAATTTTTTATTGGCGTAAGCGCGGCATTCACATGTGGAACGGGCTTCCTTCTTTTACTTTTCGATATGTTTCTCTCACGGGGGCTATACTAAAGCCATGCAGGCCGCTGAGGAGGATTGCCGAGAAGATAAGCGCTTGCTTTCCCGGGAACGGCAGTGCCGACGGAGAGCGCGTCCCGCCGTAAAGGTTAAGCGAGCAGAGGAAGAACGACTACGTCGCTTGATCAATCCTGCTATAGGAAATCACGACACAACAGTCAAACGGCAACAACGTAAGTAAAATTTTAAGGTGGCAGCCAGAGAAACACAATAGAAACACCGGTATCGAGCCGGGCCCTAGGTGCGGGCGCAAAAAAATGGTGCGAGAAGAGAAACACAGGAACAGGGCGTACATTGCACTTCCCCAGCATGCACTTAGAGTGGAGCTGCCCACAATTTTTCTCTTTTTCACGAGTGACCGCTACGCTCGTGGCTATCATTCGATTCTGAGTTTAATTGCTTTGCTGGGTGGAAGTTAGTCTTAAAAGACTTCGATATTCATTTGACGCCTTCGCTGCTGCAGTTTTGAATGTCGCAACAACGTGACAATGTCGCCACGTATTTTTCCTGTCTGGCCGCCGCCATTAATCGACACTTTGTAATCCTAATCTGCTGCCCTAACCTCATTAACGCTAAAGACGTCTCAGCTAACACATCATAGTCCACCAAAAAGCCTCGATAGGGCTCCTTAATTACTTTAATAGAAATTACAAGTGTATTCAAATCAACGTAAGCGTCTGTCGATGTCCGCCTTTCCTTGCTCCCGCCACACCTATAGTCGTCTACCCCAAAGCGCCAACTCACTCACGTTTCCATCATTCGGTTTAGCTCAAAAGTCCAAATGTTTTGAAAGATCACCGAATGAAATCAATAGGCAATGAATGTGCGGAAGGTATAGAGTCATTATTTGTATCGTTAACCTGCAGCATAGCAATATGACATGAATGAAAAGGAAGTAATATTGATGCAAAATCAACTTGCCACAGGTACGAACCGAACCAGCCCCTCTTTCATTCTTTCATAGCGAGGATTTCGTCCCGGCACGCTCGATGCTTTCGGTAGTGCGCGAGGGCTAATTGATCAGATTTCAGCTCGTAATAGGGTCACATAGCAGCTCGGAAGAAAAGAGTGTTGCACACTCGCCGTCATGGCTGCGAGCGGCCCTTGCCAACACTCCCAGGATATGAAGGTTGGAGGTTTGGTTCGTACCCGCGGCAAGTTGATTTTTCATCCGCTTTAATTACCATCTATTTATGTCATAACAACAATCATCATCATCATCATCATCAGCCTATCTACGCCCACTGCAGGGCAAAGGCCTCTCCCATGTTCCGCCAATCAACCCGGTCCTGTGCTTTCTGCTGCCACCTTATACCTGCAAACTTCTTAATCTCATCTACCCACCTAATTTTCTGTCTCCCCTCACGCGTTTGCCATCTCTGGAATCCAGTCAGTTACCCTTAATGACCACCGGTTATCCTGCCGACGTGCTACGTGCAACGGCCCATATCCATTTCTTCTTCTTGATTTCAACTATGCTGTCTTTAACCCCCGTTTGTTCCCTGACCCACTCTGCTCTCTTCCTGTCTCTGAAGGTTACACCTATCATTTTCCTTTCCATCGCTGGCTGCGTCGTCCTCAATTTAAGTAGAACCCTCTTTGTAAGTCTCCAGGTTTCTGCTCCGTAGGTAAGTACCGGTAAGATGCAGCTGTTATATACCTTCCTCTTGAGGGATAGTGGTAGATTACCATTCATGATTTGATAATGCTTGCCGAATGAGCCCCATCCCATCCTTATTCTTCTAGTTATTTCACTCTCATGGTTCGGCTCCGCGGTTACTACCTGTCCTAAGTAGACGTACTCCTTTACAACTTCCAGTGTCTCGCCACCTATCGCAAAGCGCTGTTCTCTGCCAAGATTGTTCCACATTACTTTAGTTTTATGCATATTAATTTTCAGACCTACTCTTCTACTTTCCGTATCCAGTTCTGTAATCATGAGCTGTAATTCGTCTCCCGCGTTACTCATCAATGCAATGTCATCAGCGAATCGTAGGTTACTGAGATACTCTCCATTAACTCTTATCCCTAACTGTTCCCAATTTAGGGCCCTGAAAACGTCCTGTAAACACGCGGTGAATAACATTGGAGATATCGTGTCTCCCTGCCGTACGCCCTTCTTTATTGGGATTCTGTCGCTTTCTTTATGGAGGACTATAGTGGCTGTGGATCCGCTGTAGATTTCTTCCATTATGTTTATATAGGCTTCGTCGATGCATTGATTCCGCAGTGCCTGCATGACTGCTGATGTCTCCACCGAATCAAATGCCTTCTCGTAATCTATGAAGGCTATGTATAGGGGTTGGTTGTATTCTGCGCATTTCTCTATCACCTGATTGATAGTATGAATATGGTCTATTGTTGAGAATCCTGTACGAAATCCTGCCTAGTCCCTTGGTTGATTGAACTCTAATGTCGTATTAATTCTGTTAGCAATTACTTTTGTAAATAGCTTGTAGACGACGGACAGTAAGCTTATGGGCCTGTAATTTTTCTGGTCCTTGACGTCCCCTTTCTTATGGATCAAGATGATGTTGGCATTCTTCCAAGATTCTGGTATCCTCCCCGTCGAGAGGCACTTCGTATACAGGGTGGCCAGTTTCTCTAACATAAGCTGTTCACCGTCTTTCAACAGGTCTGATGTTACCTGATCCTCACCAGCTGCTTTGCCTCTTTGCATTCCCTTTAGGGCTTTATAACAACAATACTGCAGTTATTACCAACAATGAATGTCCCCCTTGCTTTACATAGCTTCATTGTCTGTTGCGCCAAAGAAAAGAACGAGACCATGACCACTCCCCCTTTTTCGTTTAAAACACATCCGCCACATTTAAATCATGCGTAAAAGGACACTTCACCAAGGAGTACCCGACCAATGTAACACCTGTTGAAGCAGATCTTCAGCTTGGTGAACTCGTGTTCTAGGGCTTGCGAAAGTAGAGATAAAACGTAGGTTTCAGACACATAGGTGGCACATGGCGCGCTTGCGTTATTTCGAATTTCGAACATAGCATCGCGTCGTATAACAATGACAGACATTTTTTTTCCGCTTACAATGAGTGTGTTATCTGTTCCTTGATTCCAGCTCAGAGGATGCGGCATGCTGCATCGGCCATCGCTATCGGCGTCTACCCTCGCCCGTTTGAATCTTCAGCATACGAGGATACATCAGACTACGAGGATGAAGAATCGTCCGAGAAATAGGTATGTCACAACAAACTATAATAAAGACGACCAGACCTACATTACAAATACCAACATCGGCGTTATTTTGCCGCGGCATTTTAGCCTAACCAATGTCGCTAACTTTTCTCGCAAAATGAGACTGCACGTGAGCCCAGTAAGGGGGTTCTTGCACTGACCTGATATTTTGCGTATGCTTCACTCTGCAATAAAACTCCTGTTGGCCAGTTTCCTTTGTTTTCATGAAAGATGTATCTGGTTGACTTTATTATATTGCAAATGACCCTTCTGTCAAGGCATGATCTGGTTTTATTCACACGGGTGGAACCCCGAAATAGTAAAAATATGACACAAATGTTTGCGAGCAACCACCGAGCAACAGACATCCTTGCGCTCATCAACCTAGGCCTAGTGCCAGGCGAAAAATAAGGGATGTCACTGCTTGAAACCTGACATCTGCTCTAAGCTGCACGAATTAGCACACTGATACTGTTTCGTATATGAAACTGGTGATTAATTGCTGCAATCATTGTTATCATGAACCGTGCTAAGATAAGTTGTCTTACTGGATGTCGAAATAATTATGAAGAGTTTTCTTTTATTAAATATTGTCTGATTCCGGAAGGTATATTTCCTCTGGACCCCTTTTTGGCAAATGCAAGAAAAGGACAGCTGCTTTTGTTTCGCGTGTGTACTACGTTTGCTTAAGATGTAGTAACTCTCAGCAGATGTGTGCTGATGGATTCACTATCTCCTATGTCAGTAAGCGCCCTCAAATAGTTAACTGCCGGATCACAGAAGGCCGCTCTTTCAGTACTGTGCACGCAGTGCTGCAGTTCTTTTTCAATGCGAAACATTTCTTAGCGAACCAAAGGCACTTTCGCCGTTTTTATCTATCTATCTATCTATCTATCTATCTATCTATCTATCTATCTATCTATCTATCTATCTATCTATCTATCTATCTATCTATCTATCTATCTATCTATCTATCTATCTATCTGTCTATCTACCCGCTTACGTCCTGGAGCTCTTGAGGTCGTCTCCTTAGCTCGGTATATATACCAAAACTGGCATAGGAGGACACGCACGAATATATGGCAAACACGATTCGGCGGTCATGACAAGGAAAAACTCACAGGGTCCCTTATGGATTCACTTAACACGACTCGAAGACGAAAGCATGTTTTTCTTCTTCTCAGTCGTTGTATTGATCCTGCCCCACCACCCTCCGAAAGCTTTGGGCACCTAGCGTGGTTTTGCATTGCCTCCAGGATCGGAGGCAGAGCTCATTTTGTTTTGCACGGCCTCCGAGATCTGAAGATCCGAGATCCGAGATCATGTGAAGTCTGCGGGTGCAGCGAAACAGTCGCGCACCTTCTTTGTGAGTGCACTCGCTTCAATTCCGAAAGAGCGGCCCTCTCAGCCGCACTAGGCCAGCTGGACAACCGCCCTCTCACGGAGAAGAAAATCCTAGGGCCCTGGCCTACCCGGTCTTCAGCACGAGCCGCTCTGAAGGCGTTGTTGCGGTTTCTCCAAGCAACCAGACTAAATGTCAAACTGTGACTGATGGAAGAAAATGACTGATGGAAGAAAAATGACTGATGTTGCTGTGTAGTACTTGGACTGCTGTTATGACTTCGTTTTGTTTGTTTGTTTTTTATTGTTGTTGTTGTATTTTGTCGCGTGCTGTCGTCACAAACTCTTCTTCTTCTCTTTCATTCTTTTACATCCCCTTTCCCCTTCCCACGTGCAGGGTAGCAAACCGGAGACTGCTTCTGGTTAACCTCCCTGTCTTTCCTTTCTCCCTTTTTCTCTCTCTCTCCGAGATCTGACCACTTTTTGATCAAGCTACGATATCATGTGATGACGACATCATGTGATGCCACGTCACATGTTTGACGTCACGCCAAAATTTGTGACGTCATGATGACGTCACAAAAGTTGGTAATCTGTGGTGCCATGGCGGCATGCGTTGACGTCATCATATGATGATGTTTTCTTGCCTCACTCATCCGCCACGCCGCCGGAGGACGACGGTCAAATTCCGCTGTGGATGAGGCATTTCAGGATTTCGTCTCAATAGAGAGCTTGAGAATTGAGGCCGCAAGAAGCTTGGGGACCCAAGAAGCTTGCGAGCCGCCAGGGCGCATGCGCAGAACCTAAGCCACTCTTGGGCTCTTGCGCTCGCGTTAACCCGAGACTTAAAAATTGAAAACTAGCGTGGGGCCCCAAGGCGTCTTGGGTCATCAGCGTGAAGACACAGACGCAGCGCGGGCGACGGCGCAGTATGGCCCGCGTCTCGCATGATTTTAAATTTCGTCACGCGTGGCGCTCCGTGCGCTTGACTCAACGCTGCGTGCGTTGGCCCAATTCTGAAACTCTGCTGATCATCCGAACGCGAAAGCAGGCTGTTCAACGCAGTTTGGGAGCCCAGCGTCTTGGGTCGCCAGTTCTTAAACTCTAATAACGTGACTGCCCTGTGGCGTATGTCATGAAATTCTTTCCACCGGGCAGGTGCTAGGGTGTCCCCCCGAATCCCCCAGCGGCTTCAACTCCTCAGGACCGATGAATAAAGTTCTTGACTGACTGACTGACTGACTGACTGACTGACTGACCGGTCACGTGCGGCACATACCCGCATACCGAGGCCCGTGGTCTGCAGGTATGTGTCATACATGATTGACAGTCTTTTAAAGACGATAGTCTTTCTTGGGGAACTTAAACGCAGAAATTTTGGTCTGTCTTTCTGTTTGTCGGCACGTCCCTCGATTCAGCCACTCGGCCAAAGTTGAACCACTTGCCCAAGGGCCAGCCGTCTTGAACTGGTACGGCTGTTCATACTTGTGAACGTTGTCGATCAAAAAGTAAATGTCATGCATATCTGATGTGCAACGTCACTAGGTAAGTATTAGGTGGCGTGTTCCTTTAATAGAAAATGCATACATACGTAATTTTAAGGACCCTAGTTTCTTAAGCTGCGCTGAAAATGCATAAGAATGGAAGCTTGAGCGAGTTGGTATGCGTTCATCTTTGTTGAAAATGGGACTGCGCTTAAATTTGCCTTCCTCCGTGCCCTTCGCACGAGCTCATTGTTGTGTTTCGGTTTCGGTTCTGTATTGCACTGTACGAATTCCATGGGTTGGTGTTGAAAAACTTTAGGTTTAAGAAGGCCAAGAAGGTGAAAAAAATATTTAAAAAATGAAAAAGCAGCGTTGTGGGCGGCCTACAGGCTGCCGGTTGTGGGCGCCGCTCTGGCGTTCCTGTTTTAACCAGGCGATGTGTAAATAAAAGAGTGTGTGGAGAGTACTCGTTGAGTGCGGACGTTTCTCTGCAAAGGTCTTCGCCTGCTGCTGCGCCAGGACTACCAGCACGCAACACAGCACTCATGTTTCCCGACGTATTGCCAGATGGCGTCCATATCTCACACAGCGCCTCTTCTATCGTCTTTACACGACATTTGCAGCGAAGCACGCAGATACGCGGCCAATGTTTACCCAACCAGATTTCGGAACATTTAAAGCGACAACGTGAAGGAGCCCGTTTCACTGGAAATGTGGTGACGGTGTTGGCGTCATCGAAGGGCGAAGTATCCTGATGGAAGCAAAGAATAGAAACCATGGCTCGAGCGAGGATAGAACCCAGTCATTCGGCATTACAGCCCAGTATTCTGCCAAAGAGCAATGCCAGTACTTTAAACTGCTTCGGAAAAGAGGCCCTGTGCAGTCGTCATGTCAGGACAAGGCCAGATATCGTGCCAGTGTTCGTTATTTGCTTTTATATCAATTTAATGAACATTAGATATACGGCTCCGCAAGCTATGCTCAAGAGCAGCGCGAGTAGCTTACGACCGCTACTTATGATATGTACAGAGTCGTCCACATTTAAGCTGAACACCTCATTAGTATTCAAGACCTCACTGAAGCTGTTGTTTAATACATAATTCGGAAAATCATTACTGTGTTTGTCGACACCATGATTAGACGTTCTATAACGGGCATTGCACTCGTGAAGTATAAGAAACGTTCTAGTTTTACCAGTTTGAATACTAATGAGGTGTTCAGCTTAGATGTGGTCGACCCTGTACATACATCATCGCGCCGTAGCGTGCCCTTCGTGGCTATGAAACTGTTCTAATGCAGAGCGCCGGCCTCGCGTCCACGTGGTTACATCCGGCCATGAGCTTCCCTTTACTCGCCAGTGTACTCGTCCTGCTGGTAAGCGCGCGATATGCGCACAACTGCTACATTTACACGAAGACGACGATAAACCTCGTAACGTATGGCTCGAAGCAATAAAACATGGCTGATCGCTCTGTCGCAGGAATCGGTACAACACGACAGCGAAACGTGCCTTGACATAGTTGAGCGATTGTTGGGCATTCTTTGGCCCTAACGGCGAAGGAATGAATATTATTCGCAATGCCCACGAACTATAGGTGGCGCGCTGTGCGATTCAATATGGTGCCAGAGGAGAGTCAACCCGTTTGTTAGCATAGGAACAGATAGGACGTGCGGACGCACGGCCTGTGCCACTTTCACCGGATGAGGTTATAGCAACAGCGCCGAGCGAGCGTGCTCAAGGCTCGAAGTACACGTTGACGTCGTGTACTGTTTCTGGTGCTCGCTCCGAATGCGTCCGCTGAACTCGAGTTACAGCCAGCGCATCCCTGAACTTGGCCGATCGTCTCTGTTTACGCGCCAAGCACGTGCGTTGGGAACACAGCGGCCGCACCTAAAACACGGCAGTCGCCTCATCCCTGCTGCCTTGTTCGCCTCGCAACGCTCTAGCTTAAATATGTACAAGTTCGTATTGTAGACACGCCTTTGTTTCTGTTTACTCGTGAATACACCATATCAACACGCGTACAACGACCACGACGTCTACAAATTGGTGACCTCGGACTATCGAAATTTTTACAATCCTTTTCCTGACTGCGACGACAATGCAAACCACCGGCGACTCCAGACAAGCAGACCCCGATCCTGCAGCGACGCAAGCAGTCTCCGCTGTTTCTTTTCGGTTTCCGCAATTCTGGCCTGCTGATCCGTCTCTCTGGCTGGCGCTAGCAAACATCCAGTTTGTCACGGCCTGGGTAACGGCTCCCCACCACGTGGTGTCTGCGCTTCCACCGGAAATCGCCAGCGAAATCGGAGACCTCATTCGCGCCCCACCGGAGACGAACCCCTATGGGAAGTTGTCGGCCGAGCTCCTGAAGCGCACTTCGTCTTCAGAGAGGCAGCGTCTCCAACAGCTGCTTTCTGCTGAACAACTAGGTGACCGTAAGCCTTCACAGCTTCGCGCCGTCTTCAGCAGCTTCTTGGTGACAAGGCCACCTCGTTTGATCAGGACCTGCTCCGAGAGCTCTTCCTACAGCGCCTACCTTCGACCGTCCGCATGGTGCTCGCCGCTGCAGCGGACTTGTCGCTGGAAAAGCTCGCGCAGCTTGCCGACTCCGTGATGGAATTCGACTGCCCAACCATGTCAGCGATCGCGACCACTTCCACCACAGGTGACGCATCTTGCCCTTCGCCACCAGACCTGCGAGTCCTACGCGACGACTTTCGCAGCCAGATCGAACAGCTATCCGCTCAAACAGCTACCCTGTCTGCGCACTCTCGATCGTCGTCACGCCGCCGCTCCTCTCCCGCCGCCGCTCATCACGTTCTCCGCATCGCGGCGAGTGTTGGTATCACCGGACCTTCGGTGTAGCCGCCCGAAAGTGCTCATATCCCCTGCACTTTCTCGGGAAACGCTCCGACTCACCACTAGAAGCGGCGAGTGGTGGCGGTCCAGCAAGCAGCTGCTTGTTCTTCGTTTTGGACAAAGCCTCTGGGGTCCGTTTCCTCGCGCACACGGGAGCCGAAGTTAGCGTTGTTCCAGCCTCACCTGCATTCCCGAAGAATCGCCAATATGCAGTTACGCTGCAAGCCGCCAAGACCACCATCACGACTTACGGTGAGCGCGCGCTCACGCTGAACATTGGACTTCGTCCCGTTTTCCGTTGGGTTTTGCTCGTAGCGGACGTGTCTTACCTAGATCTCGGAGCGGACTTCATTCGTCGTTTCGACCTGCCCGTGGACATCTCCCGCAGGTACCTTGTCGATGCTAAAACACACCTAACGGTGCCAGGCATAGCGTCAACAACCGGCATCACCGGAGTTCTCAACAAGCCACCTTCGTCGGTGTACGAACAGTTACTCGACGACTTTCCAAGCTTGCTTCGCCCGTCCAATTTTCTGCGCCCTGTCAAGCACGATGTTACCCACCAAATTATTACCTCAGGGCCATCTGTCTATGGTCGTTCACGACGCCTCGCACCCGATCGACTCAGGGTTGCCCAAGCTGAATTTGATCACAAGCTCGAGCTTGGCATTGTGCGACCTTCATCACGTCCTTGGGCTTCTCCCGCTACACATGGTGCCCAAGAAGTCCCCAGGTGTCTGGCGACCCTGCGGCGACTACCGCGCTTTGAACAACGCCACCGTTCCTGATTGCTACCCACTGCTTAACATCGTGTACTTCACAGCACCAATGCATGGAGCAACCATCTTTTCGAAGATTTACCTGGCCAAGGCATATCATCAGATACCTGTCGAACCCTCGGACATTTCCAAGACTGCTGTCGTAACACCTTTCGGCCTTTTTTAATATCTGCGGATGCCCTTCGGGATCCGTAACGCCACTCAAACGTTCCAGCGGTATGTAGACACAGTCACCCGAGGCCTGCCGTTCTGCTTTGCGTACGTCGATGATCTGCTCATCTTTAGCCGCAACGCAGACGAACACCTTTCCCATCTTCGACAGCTCTTCGAACGCCTTGCCGAGTACGGCCTCATCGTCAACAAAACCAAGTGTACTTTCGGCGTGCCTGAACTTGACTTTCTCGGACACGACGTTGATTGTCATGGAATCCGGCCACTTCCTTCCAAAGTGCAAGTTGTTCGAGACTTCCAAAAGCCAACTGCTTTGCGTCAACTGCGCGAGTTGCTGGGAGTCTGGGACTGCTCAATTTCTATGGGCGTTTCATTCCCCGCTGTGCTGACCTGATTAGGCCCCTTACTGACTTGCTCCAGGGTAAGAAGAAGAAGTGTGCTGCCATTGGTCTGATAATGCATCAAGCTCCTTTGAGGCAGTTAAGAGAGAGCTCGCAGACGCCACCTTGCTTGTTCACCCAACACCAGACGCTCCACTCTGCCTCATGACCGACGCGTCGTATGTGGCAGTTGGAGCCGCCTTACAACAGTTCGTTCACAGATCGTGGCAGCCGTTGGCATTCTTCTCGAGCAAGTTCTCACCCACAGAAAGCCGCTACATCACTTTCGGACGTGAACTCCTTGCTGCTTATATGGGTGTGCGCCACTTCAGGCATTTCCTTGAAGCCCGATGTTTTTTCATCGCCACGGATCACAAGCCGTTGACGTTTGCTATCAAGTTGGCAAGCAGCAAGTTTTCGCCCCGTGAGAGTCGTCACCTCGCTTGCATCGCGGAATTCACAACCGATGTCCGGCATGTACAAGGATCTGCGAATGCTGCAGCCGATGCGCTCTCTCGCCTGACAGCTTTCGTATCTTGCGCCACAGCGCCGGAAACTGTCGACTCAGCGCCCAAGCGTCCGCGCAAGCACAAGACGAAAAAATCGCTAAACTTCGCCTATCCCCAGGGACACTCGAGTTTCGTGAAGTTACCCTTCCATCCTGCACCATTCCTATCTCTGAAGGAAAGAAGATTACTCTTAAGGGCTCGTTTTTCTTTGTTAGACACAATACTAATGAGAACTAACAGACAGTAATGCCAAGGAAAGTATAGGGGGTGTTATTTGTAGTAATTAGAATATAAATGTGAAGAAAGTAAAGTGGACGAAAAGATAACCTGCCGCCGGCAGGGACCGAACCTGCGACCTTCGAATAACGCGTCCGATGCTCTACCACTGAGCTACGGCGGCGGTCATCTCCCCGTCCACTTTATGGGGTATATATGTGGATTGAAACTTAGGAGTGTCAGTCAGCGCCAGTCGCAGCCATGGCGGCGAGTGTGGAACACTCTTTTTTTTGCCTTTTTGGCGTCACGTAGCACGTGATCTATTTACGAGCAGGCAACTGACCAATAATCCCTCGCATACTACCTGAAGGCATCATGTCTGCCAGAACGAGACCCTCGCTATGAATGAAGGAAAGAAGATTACTCTTAAGGGCTCGTTTTTCTTTGTTAGACACAATACTAATGAGAACTAACAGACAGTAATGCCAAGGAAAGTATAGGGGGTGTTATTTGTAGTAATTAGAATATAAATGTGAAGAAAGTAAAGTGGACGAAAAGATAACCTGCCGCCGGCATTCCTATCTACCATTCCTATCTCGTGCGACATGTCTACCGGGAACCCTCGACCAGTTGTTCCGAGCGATTTCCGTCGCGCTGTTTTTGGCTCCTTGCATACCCTCTCTCATCCTGGCATCTGCGCTACTCAACATCTTATATCCCAGCGTTTTGTCTGGCCGGGAATCAACAAAGACGTTCGCGCTTGGACCCGTAGTTGTTTGGAGTGCCAGCACTGCAGTCCAAGGTTTATCGTCATACGTACGGCTCCTCCGTACGGCTCCTTCGCACGGCCTTCGGAGCGTTTCGGTAAAGTTAATCTGGACATCCTGGGACCATGGCCTCCATAGGATGGAAACACCTACCTGCTGACAGCATTGACCGTTTTACTCGGTGGCTAGAGGCGTTTCCCATTCCCGACATAAGAAACAAAACGAACCGCTAAAGCTTTTGTATCGGGTTGGGTGTAACGCTGTGGCGTTCCCTACACAATCACTACTGATCGCGGTCGACACTTCGAGTCTGCTCTTTTCAAGCAGCTTATCGTTTTGCTGGGAAGTTCGGGGATTCACACAACTGCATACCACCCCAAGGCTAACGGCATCGTCGAGTGTTTTCACTGGACACTGAAAGCATCCTTGAAGGCGCAACCAGACACGGTCAACTGGACAGTTTCCCTGCCACTTGTTTTGCTTAGCCTTAGGACGATGTTAAAGCAAGACATCTAGTGTATGCCTGCCGACCTGACCTATGGTTTACCGCTCCGCCTTTCTGGATAATTTTTCGATGCTTCAACTACCTCGCCTTGCCCTGCCCCAACCGAGTATGTGGTGCAGCTGTGCTCCGCTATGCGCAGTCTTTCTGCCCCACAAACTCGCGTAAAACACCGTGTTTCTACCTACATCTCTCCTGGCTTGGAAACGGTGACACACGTGTTTGTACGCCTCGACGCAGCCCGAAAGCCTTTGCAGCGCCCTTACGATATACCTTACCGCGTCATCAAGCGCCATGAAAAGCTCTACAGGCTTGATTTGAACGGTCGTCATGATACCGTGTCTATCAACCGCCTTCAAGCAGCGATCCTCGAGGACCCACTGCCCCGTGGTATTCCAAATTGCGCCCCACCTTCCGCCTCCGTTTCCACCACTTCATCGCACTTTTCACCCCCTCCCACCGCTGCAACCAGAGAGCGTCGCTCTGTATCGTTCAGGCTCCCTCCTTCCTGCGGGCTCCTTCACTAGCGGGGGGCCTATATAGCAACAGCGCCGAGCGAGCGTGCTCAATGCTCGAAGTACACGTTGACACCGTGTAGTGTGTACTGTGCTGGCGCCGAATGCGTCCGGTGAACTCGAGTTATAGATTAGAGGGAAAGAGCGCGAAAGACGAAAGATCAGGCAGAGAACTCTGCCTAGTCTTTCGTCTTTCGCGCGGTTTCCCACCAATATGTCGTACCAACTCGCCCAAGCAACCACTTTAGTCTAGTTACAGCCAGCGCATCCCTGACTTTGGCCGATTGTCACTGTTTACGCGCCAAGCACGTGCGTTGGGAACACAGCGGCCGCGCCCATGTTACGGCAGTCGCCTCGTCGCTGCTTCCTTGTTCGTCTCGCAACGTTTTTGCCTAAATATATATAAGCTCGTATTGTAGACGTGCCTTTGTTTCTGTTTCCTCGTGAATACGCAATATCATCACGCGAACAACACCCAGGACGTCTACAAGGTCATGAACCGCACTGAAATGGATGAGACCAAGATACTTGCCGTGTGATGAGGTTTATTGGAGTAATGAAGTTGCAACGAGGTCGCAACGAAAAAGGACCGTACGGCAACGCAGTGCAAGGCTGACGGAGGCGGTACAGGCTCTCGTGCAATCCGAGCGCGGGTCGTCTTTTCGTCCTCTTTCACAGGCGCATCCTCGTTCGTGCATCTGCTCCACTACAATACCCCCGGGGTGAAGCGTAGCCATCCTGGCGACTCATGGAGTACGTAGAATGAGGGGGTCGTAGTAGGGCTTGAGACGGTCGATGTGTACAGTCTCGCGCCCTCGACAGCGCAAATCTGGCGACTGTGTGAGGGGCTCGACGATGTAGTTCACTGGCGAGGTGGCATCAATGACACGGTACGGACCATGGTACCGCGCCAGAAGTTTAGAGGAAAGGCCAGGGACGTGGGGGGGTACCCAAAGCCAAACAAGGGAGCCAGCAGGAAACGTAGGAGCTGGGTGACGAACGTCGTCATGATGCGTCTTTTGTCGACCTTGAGCTTCCGCTGTAAGGGAACGAGCCAACTGACGGCAGTCTTCGGCGTATCTGGCGACTTCAGAAACTGGAGTGCACTCAGAGGCATCAGGGCGGTACGGGAGTATGGTGTCCAGTAGGTGGGAAGGTTCGCGGCCGTACAAGAGAAAGAACGGGGAAAAGCCGGTAGTCGCTTGCGTCGCGGTGTTGTAAGCGAACGTAACAAAAGGTAGTACAGTGTCCCAGTTGGTGTGGTCGGAGGAGATATACATCCTCAACATGTCGCCGAGTGTGCGGTTGAACCGCTCGGTGAGACCATTTGTCTGTGGATGGTAGGCGGTGGATTTCCGGTGAATGACGTTGCATTCAGCGAGGAGGGCTTGGATGACCTCTGACAAGAACACGCGACCCCTGTCACTGAGTAGTTCCCGCGGAGCACCATGGCGTAGAATGAAGCTGCGGAGAATGAAAAGTGCAACTTTGCGGGCGGTCGCTGCCGGGAGAGCTGCAGTCTCAGCGTAGCGCGTGAGATGATCGACGCCGACAATAATCCACCGGTTTCCAGAGCCACTATACGGGAGGGGGCCGTAGAGGTCGATACCCACGCGGTCAAATGGGCGAGCCGGGCACGGGAGCGGCTGCAACGTGCCAGTAAGGTGTCGCGGAGGTGTCTTGCTTTGTTGGCATGTAGGGCAAGACTGAACGTATTTCTGCACAAAGCGATACATTCCTCGCCAGTAATATCGCTGACGCAGCCTTTCGTAGGTTTTCAAGACGCCGCCGTGAGCACTTTGGGGATCTGCATGGAAATTCGAGCAGATGTCAGAGCGCATATGACTAGGGACAGCAAGGAGCCACTTCCGACCACCTGGCATGTAGTTGCGGCGGTACAGAATGTTGTCTCGCACGGAAAAGTGGACTGCTTGACGGCGTAGCGCTCTCGTCGAAGGGACAGCAGACGGATCGGCAAGGTAGTCGAGCAACAAGGCAAGGTATGCGTCTTTACGCTGCTCCGAAAGCATGTCAGTGGTGTCGAGTGGTGACCAGGTGTTAGAGAGGGGTGACAGAGAAGCCACATCTGGTGTTATTGGCGAGCGGGAGAGTGCATCAGCATCCGCATGCTTGCGACCGGAACGATATACGACACGAATGTCGTATTCCTGCAATCGAAGTGCCCAACGGCCCAGGCGTCCCGACGGGTCTTTCAAGGTGGAAAGCCAACAGAGAGCGTGGTGGTCTGTAACCACGTCGAAAGGACGGCCGTAAAGGTACGGGCGAAACTTCGTCAATGCCCAGATTATCGCCAAGCACTCCTTCTCTGTCACGGAGTAGTTCAATTCAGCCTTCTTGAGAGCACGACTTGCATAAGCGACAACGTATTCACCTTTGGTGCCTTTCCGTTGTGCCAAAACTGCACCAAGACCGACGCCACTTGCATCGGTGTGAATTTCTGTGGGAGCAGTGGGGTCGTAGTGACGAAGGATAGGTGGTGAGGTCAACAGGCGGCGCAACTGGCGAAATGCGTCATCACATGCAGGTGACCATGCAGAGATACCTTTGCTGTTGGCAAGCAGACTCGTCAAAGGTGCGATGATGGACGCGAAGTTGCGCACGAAGCGGCGAAAATAGGAGCAGAGGCCGACAAAACTTCTGAGGGCTTTCATCGATGTGGGCTTTGGGAATTCGGCGACAGCTCGAAGCTTATCGGGATCCGGAAGAACGCCGTCTTTTGAGATGACATGTCCCAAGATGGTTAGTTTCCGTGCTGCGAAGTGGCACTTCTTGGTGTTAAGTTGTAGGCCCGCAGAAGTTAGACACGTGAGAATTTCGTGCAGACGAGCAAGGTGTGTCGGGAAATCTGCTGAAAAGACTACTATGTCGTCCAGGTAACACAAGCAAGTCTTCCACTTGTGGCCTCGAAGGATGGTATCGATCATGCGCTCAAATGTTGCAGGCGCGTTGCAGAGCCCAAATGGCATGACATTGAACTCATATAGGCCATCGGGCGTTACAAAGGCTGTTTTAGGGCGATCACACTCAGCCATGGGCACCTGCCAATACCCAGAACGCAGATCCAAGGATGTAAAGTACTCGGCGCCTTGTAAACAGTCAAGAGCATCGTCTATTCGCGGTAGCGGGTAGACGTCTTTTTTCGTAATCTTGTTTAAGCGGCGATAGTCAAAGCAAAATCGAATGGTGCCATCTTTCTTCTTGACCAATACCACAGGTGATGACCAAGGACTTTGAGAAGGCTGTATCACTCCACGTTGAAGCATGTCATCCACTTGCTCCGTAATGACGCGGCGCTCTTCGGCGGAAACGCGGTAAGGCCGCTGTCGCAGGGGCGAGTGGGAGCCGGTGTCGATAGTATGACTGATAGTCGTGGTGCGGCCTAACGAAGGTTGTTGACAGTCGAAAGAAGAGATAAACTTGTTAAGGAGATCAACAAGTTGGCGGCGATGAGAGGGGGAGAGGTTTGCGTCAATGGCGTTGTCGAACGCTGACGAACTTGATGGCTGAGATGCGGGAGTGATTGTGGCGATGTGACAACATGTGGTGTCATCGGGAAGATCAAGATCCTCGATGTGGTCGACAGGTTGTACGGATCCTAAACTTTCACCATGGAGTAAGGCAATGGGGTAGTTGCAGTGGTTTGTAATCAGCATTACGGTTGACCCAGACGCAATTGTGAGAATGGCAAATGGGAGAACGATGCCCTTGCGTTCAGTAAACAATGGAGATGGCGTAAACACGACGGTGGCGTCAGGTTGAGCAGTACACGAAAGGGTAACAGGGACTGAAGCTTCCGGAGGCAAGGTGGTGTCGGCATCAACGATTAGTTTGCAGGGAAGGAGAGAACGGTCGGGAGATGAAAATTCACATGTTGACACAAGGGACACTTCCGCACGTGAACAATCGATGATAGCGTCATGACGTGAAAGGAAATCCCAACCCAGGATGACGTCATGAGAGCAAGATCGCAGGACAAAAAATTCGACGATGTACATAATGTCTTGGATGACGACGCGCGCCGTACACACAGCTGAGGGATGAATGCGTTGCGCGCTAGCCGTGGACAGCACCATGCCAGAGAGAGATGTTGTCACTTTCTTGAGCCTCCGACAAAAGTTCGCGTTCATCACAGAAACGGCGGCCCCGGTATCTACAAGTGCTAGTGCGGCGACTCCCTCAACTTCGACATCAATAACGTTTTGCGGCGAAAATGGAGGCCTTGAGAATTGCGCACAAGTTGCAGTTCTTGCCTCCGGAACTGCACTGATTAGTTTCCCTCATCAGAAGGTGGGCGACGACGCATAGGCGATGGCGACCGGCGACGAGGAGAAGGGAAACGAGCACTTGCTGAGCGGCGATCCGAGTCGGAGTGCCTCTGCTCGGATGCAGATGTGGTGGCATGTTGCGGCGCGTAGGTAGGAGTGCCGAAGGAGGCGTACGCAGGTGTGGGACGGCGGCGGCAGACGCGCGCAATATGGCCAGCGATACCACACGCGAAGCAGATAGGGCGGTTGTCATGAGTGCGCCACGCATCTGATGGACGGAAGAAGTGTGGTGGGGGCCTGTAAACTGGAGGTGAGGCGGGATTGGGTGGTGCCGATAAGGAGCTTGGATGCGGTGGGGGCCGCGCGACCACAGCTGCGTAGCTGAGAGGTTGAGATGGAGCAGGCGGTGCGTAGTCGGAACTCGAGAGGCGGGACGGCATGGAAGTGCGCGGGTAAGGGGCCGGAACTGCAGGGAGGGCGCCACAAATTTCGGTGCGTATGGCCTGCTGCAGTGTCGGAGGCAGGCTTGCGGTGGATGAGTCGCTATGAGGTAGCAGGGAGAGCTGTCGGGCCACTTCCTCTCTGATGAAGTCCTTGATCTGGTTGGTAAGTGTGCCCTGGCAAACGTTGCCGTTTGCGACTGCGACGGCCGAGATCGAATCTGGTGATGGGAGACTTTGCCGGGCGATGGAACGCTGACGACGCAATTCGTCAAAACTCTGGCACAGGCTGACGAGGACTTCCACAGTGGTCGGGCTTTTCGCCAGCAACATCTGGAATGCGCCATCTTCGATACCCTAGAGGATGTGCCTGATCTTCTCGTCTTCCGGCATAGATGGGTTAACCCGCCTGCATAGGTCTAGCACATCCTCAATGTAACTGGGAAATGTCTCTCCAGGCTGCTGCGCTCGGTGGCGTAGACGCTGGTCAGCGCGGAGCTTGCGGACCTCTGGTCGGCCAAATGCTTCAGTTACGAGGGTCTTGAAGGCTGACCAGTTGGCGATGGCGGATTCGCGGTTGGTAAACCAAAGTTTAGCGACGTCAGCCAAGTAAAAGATAACGTAGCCAAGCTTAGAGGCGTCGTCCCACTTGTTGCTGGCACTTACGCGTTCGTATAAGGAGAGCCAGTCTTCGACGTCGTGCTCACCACTTCCGCTGAAGATGGGCGGGTCTCGTTGACGGGTAGAGCCGGGGCAGGGGGACGGGGCAGCCGGTGGTGCTGGCTGGAGGTGGTGGAGGTTGCTGAGATCCCCAAACAGACCTGGAGCTCCGCTCTCGCAAGTTGGCCGAAAGACCACCGGACAACATGACTGACGCAGTCACTACCCAGCACCTCCACCAAATGTGATGAGGTTTATTGGAGTAATGAAGTTGCAACGAGGTCGCAACGAAAAAGGACCGTACGGCAACGCAGTGCAAGGCTGACGGAGGCGGTACAGGCTCTCGTGCAATCCGAGCGCGGGTCGTCTTTTCGTCCTCTTTCACAGGCGCATCCTCGTTCGTGCATCTGCTCCACTACAGCCGAAACAATGGAAAGTGCGAAATGCTCGCTACATGACTATTTTTCGCGGTGTTAGAGGTTATTGTTTGGCTCCGTTACCGCGCATCAATGATACTTTACGAAATTCTGTGCGCGCTATAGAAAACATATGAATTGAACGGCACTCCAAGTATACGTACCGTGCCTGCGTGTCGGATTTGCCGTAGTCATAGGCCACTAGCGAGTAACGCCATCGTTGCTGCACACGACCGCATGTTTAGCGTGACGATGGTTTCTAAGCATGGTGCTCCGTCATCATTACTCGTGTGGTGAGAAACGCGGAGTGCACAGTTCACTTCTCTCGGATGCTACAGGCTTGACGAGCACCACGAAACGAATGCACACGCAAGCTTTTCGCAACGTCGAACAATTCTGAAGAACGAAGCCATTCTTACGGTAATGGTGAAGTTAATTTGGCAACTCAGAGGCGCAGCTTGTGGACACAATTGCACGTTTCGCTTCCGCTCGTCGAGCTTGTTGGCAGCGTGCGGCCAAAACATTTGCGCCACGTACATCGGATCAGAAAAATTATGCTTTCATTTTGATCTCAACACTGTTGTACATCATGTGCAGTCAAAGGGACCTACAATTGTGAAAATCTTGCCGTACAGATGGTTAACCAGGAAAGCACGTTAAAGAGAATCGCTGCTGCAGCATCTTCATCGACGATGTCGCTATCGGTGATTTCACAACCTTCACTATCCAGTGAAAAGTCCTCGTCGTCAAGGTGCAGGCTCTCTTTGAACATCACGGTCAAAATCAATCTAAAGAATTTCCTCCGACGAGAACTGCCTCGCCTTCTCCACGTTCCAGGCTCAGAAAACGCATTTCGTGCAGTGTGCTGCCACCAGTCAACAAAGTAACAAACATGCAGTGCAGCGCTGACTATGAAAGCAACACACGGGTGAATTGGACGACGTTGAGAGCGGGGCTGCCGATCAAATTTCGCCAGCTGGGGTCCACTAATGTAGATATACACATAGTCAATCAATCAATCAATCAATCAATCAATCAATCAATCAATCAATCAATCAATCAATCAATCAATCACGTTTAATAACCGCCGGAATGCATCAGCTCAGGATAAGATTGAGCCCGCAACGCTCAGGATAAGATTCAGCCAAGCCGAGCTCGGCGGCCCGTTCGGTGTATCCCCTACTTATTACGAAGGCCCTGATATTATTCAGCTACAGAAGAGGACATCGCGAGCTCACGCGACACACCGCGTATAATGTTATGGGTTTCATACACAATAAAAACACGGACGGATATTATATACAGGCGAAATAGCGCGAGCGTCGACACAAAGAGAGAGACACTAACATTTCACTAACCTACGTGGCCACAGAAAACTTCGCGGAGCTCTAATGTGTACGCTGTGCGCAATCATTGGCAGCACGACTTGCCCAGGGTGCTTCACCACGTATTTTTACGAAAACTTCGCCTCTCGAAACATGCAAAGTCGTAGCGTTTCTTCCCAACCAACGCGTTGATAATTGGGCTAGCACAGCCGAACTAGGGGCGGTGTCGCTGTCTGTGATCGGTCAAGGGAAGTACTGCCTAATGACCGTGACCTCTAAGATTAGTTTAGGAATCACGGCGAAACTAAAGAGCAGACTCGACGCGTGTAGCGTTTACCTTCACGTTTATAGCCCGGCCGTGGTGTAATCTTTTTGTTAACACTTTAACATACCGTTTCTCTAACATACCGTTCGTCCCCCTTTAGTGTGCTCATTTTGTTGGTGCGCTGTTAATTTCAAGTATGGTCCAATGAGTGGCGCTCTTCTGGCTGTCACACCATTTTTAACACGAAAGTGTTTTATGCCGGGGTCCACCAAGACTTTCATGACGTATTTCCGTCACGGAAGGATGTCAGCAAATTGAACACCATCAGATGGCAAAGAAAAAAAGACTATATGAAAGAGTTACGGGAGTCGAATACATGACCTCTCGGTCCGCGACGACGGCTGGAGGGCGTTTAGCCCACTGAGCTACCGCCAAACACATTACGGAGGCTACATGAACGCGCCTTTTATCTTTCACACTTTCCTCTCACACTGCTCTTGGATTGATGGATGGATGCTATGAGCGTCCTCTTTATAACGGGTCTGTGACATCTGTGCCACCAGTCTAAAAAAAAGAAAAAAAAAACGCGCCGTTGCTACGACCGCCCCATTCGGCGCGTTTCCAATACAGGTTTACTTTCTTCAACGCTTTAACACACCGTGAGGTGGCAGCTTTAGGGCAAGCCTGGTAGGGAGCCTATATGTCCGGCCATGTAGGCTCCCTAAAGCCTGGCTGTCGCACTGCGTTCCCCGCTCACCCTTTGAGAAGTAACGGCCAGGATAGAGGGAAGACGCGACGCGCGTAGCGTTTCTCTTCGCATTTCACGACGCTTTGAAGGAGTGCATACAGAGTACCAGTGTTTATTATGCGCTTGTTGATGCCGTCTTTGCGCGGGATTCACTATATGCAGTGTCCACGTTAAGAACTTCAGCTACCGCAATGGTTAAATCATGATCATGGGCGTTAGTCGTCGGTACAGAGAGATGCCACTAGGCGTCAACGTGAGTTAGATGCGTCTACATCAAGTGGTGCTATATCTGCCAAACAAAAGTAGACACTGTACAGGCTCTCATGTACAAATGCACTTCGGTAGTTTCGATAGCTTCGGAACTTTCGGTGCAGCGGGAAGCAGAACGCCTTCCCGCGTTCACGGTTTCAAGCTATACTCGGCGACAACTTTCTGTGGCAATGAAGGGAAAACTACAGAACCACAATCAACGTATCCTACCGCTAATGAATGTAGTCCCACAATTGCGTCCGTATTTTCTGCGTGAGATATATAAAATACTCCTTAATTTTCTAGATGTCGCTTTTTGAGATGGAACGCAGCGCACACAAGCGAGATATTTGTATTTCTTTTACTTAATGCGTGGTCACTTTGCGTTTTTGCGTTCCTGAAAATGCCGCGCCTTTTACCCGCACCTTAGACGCTAAGCAGCGTCTAAGGTGCGGGTAAAAGGTGCGGGCAAAGGTGCTAAGCAGCGTCTAAGCAGCGTCGAGCGTTTGCGTCGAGACGCGTGCCAGACCGGACTGCTTCGCGTAGCAGTACATGTGCAGACACTCCGCTCCCGTAGCTTTCCCTTTATTGCCACAGAATGTTGTCCCCGAATATAGGAACTATGCATCTTGCCTTCCTGAACCGCTGTGCGTTATATGCAAAAGGACAGGTGTAGGTTACCCTATTACTTGGGAGCGCACACCTTGGCGTTTCTCTCCTCAAATGGCGACACTTTGAATGAGTGCATATCGAGTACCAGTGTTACGTGATCGCTGATGCCATCTTTGCGCGGGATTTTCGTGATCACATTCGCTAACGATCACAATCGTGATCTTTGGTGTTAATCGTCAGGATAGAGATGTGCCACTCGGCGTCAACGTGGGTGCATCCACGTCCAACGTTGCCATAGCTGCCAAACGCCAATAAACATTACGCATGCTCTCATACATTAATGTACAATAGGCAATCAGTATGGAATAAGGGTCATTTCACTAGTACTAATGACAAATTATTTACGTCATTGGTATCAATTGACAGCAATCAATCATGTCTCCTCTAGCCAATAACGTTTCCTGAAGCCGATTAAATGTTCACAACCAGAGTAGCGCAAGGCTCGATACTCGGGCCAGCATTATTCCTGCTTTATATCATTGATATAGCGGATATAGGTATTAAAGAAGACATCGTAATGTATGCAGATCTCACCAACGTATTTTTCACGGCAAAAGATATCAGCTCACTAGAAGCAATGACGAGTTCCTAACTAATAGAATTATGTATATGGCAACATCAGAATAAGTTATAGTTAAGTGCCCATACGATACAGTACTTATTATTCACACTGCTAAACAAGCTGGATGCAGGGGATATAGTAATTAATTATGGGCCCACACACATTACACAAACAACGGAAGAGAACTCTTGAGTGATTCTATGAAAACAGGACATGAAATAGATACATTTTACACTTGACGGAAGAGATGGCCAAAACGAGCAGAGCATGATCATCAAGCCTTGAAGGAAACTTGAAGGCGATCCCGAATATTCTGTAAGTATATATCACACTCACAACAAAATTCGTCATCAGCTGTAACAAGCAGAGCCAAACGAACGTGCGCTTGGGTGAAAAACAGATTCGCCTGTTTAGTATGCTTGAAAACTTGTTTGTATGAAATTCGGCTACCACACTTTTCTTTCTTACTCATATTTAAAGGAAAATGTATGTAATACTAATACCAATAATAAGAGCAAGAAAAATAATATATATACATATGAAGTTTATTCACAAACTACACAAAACCGTGACACTTTGAAGGTTCTCTGCATGACTAGAGCGCCGGATGGCGTTGATCACATTTGCAGACTCCAGCGTTCAGATCTCACCACATTATGAACAAAACGTAGCGTAGTAAGTCAGCAATTGCAAGTATATTACCGCAAAGAATGAAATGTGACGCAAAAACGTGGTACAAGCACCACGAAGGCGTTTTAACAAGACATCTTATACAGCTTTATTACAAGATATAATGCCGACATTTCGAAACACACCTGACAACAGAGAAGTGCTTATCAGGTGTAACTCTAGAAGAAAGTTAAAACACTCCTGATGCAGAGTGAGGCCAGCAACAAATCCGCTACTGTAAAGGGCACGAAGCTCATAAAGGAAACTGCCTGATACCCTACAAAATGCATGACGACAATGACTGTCGAAATTTCGATAGAATGAGAAATTTTTCATGTACATCGAGTTTGTCAGTCCTGTATAACAGAAATTTCACAGACAGGACGCACAGTCTTCGCAACCTCCCAAAGAGGCGGTCGTGGAGGCGCACAGGCAAGGAGAGAGGTGAACAGTCATATATATATATATATATATATATATATATATATATATATATATATATATATATATAATGTGCGTCTGTGTATTGCAGAGATGCGTGTTGTGTCCTTTGTTTGCTTTGCATTTGTCTTCACTTCTTCCTAGCAACTATGCTATGTTCACATATGCCAAAAAGTAGTACTACCACCTCTTACTGTTGACCAGGTTAACAGCTCCTTTGTTCCTTATCTGTATTTTATATATTTTGTCGGTTTTAATTACGCATAGCCATGTAAGCATTGCTGTTGTTACGCCCAGCGCGAGCAGGACCATGTCTGAAGGGCAACCACCGCCTTTCGTCCGGAGCTGCGGACAAAGCCGTCATTGTCAAAATTATAATTACATAGTACCAATGCAAAAGAAGCGTAGCGACAGACAATAGATAGATAGATAGATAGATAGATAGATAGATAGATAGATAGATAGATAGATAGATAGATAGATAGATAGATAGATAGATAGATAGATAGATAGATAGATAGATAGATAGATAGATAGATAGAGGGGACGTGGGCGGAAGGATAGGCGGACGGGCCCACCGACCTAGAGACAAAGGCAACCATGGGCAACAGACATACTCGCGCGCAAGCGATTTAATCCCAAAGTTGTGAAAGCTTGCATGCACAAGAAGAAAGGTCGCAGAACTGGCTCTTCACTCTCCTCTTTTAACGCTGCCAACACAATCTCCTAATTATTTTAGCTTTCTGTGATGCCACCTTCGCGTTACCCTTTAGTGTTCCTTGTCAACCGTTGCCTGTGTCACGATATTTTAGATTCACATGTGTGTGATTTCCACTCCATTCTCGGCTACTGCACACTCCTTCGACATCTTCTTTCTTTCTTGTCTAACTTCTAGCAGGAAAACCAGACTCCACGTAAGAGCAGCCAGCACTGTAAGCGATCCACAGATGAGAAAGAGAACGTCGTAGGCGCCTTTTCTGTCCCTGAAGTAGCCTGCGAGTGAACATAGAGCAGAAGTTCTTATGTGAATGGAAGATACATTGGCACAAAATATATCTATACGGAGAATGTATATCCCTATTGGCACAAGCTATATCTATACGGTGAAACTGCGACTTTGTGCTTTTCTTTCGCGGGCAGGGGGTGGGGAGGGTTAGGGTTAAGGTCTGCGCGTCTGTATTGGATGACGATGGCCACAATACAGGTGACAATTGCGGTCTCCATTTCTCGCAAAAATTTGCGCAAGTGAGAAAATTTTGAAGCAGGTCGGGCATTTTGGCGCAGCGTGGCGCATTTCAACAAATTTCACGGTTTTGGCTCAGCTTGCGCAAAAATAAGGAATTGTATCAAATTGGCGCTATTGGCGCAGCTGTTGCAGGCCTGCTATATTTATGGAATTGCTTGTAATTACCCCAGAGAGTTGGAATAATTCTAGTAATTTTCATCATTATCTGTTTGCTTATTTTTTTTCTTTATTTCTTAAGATGAGATGATTGTCTTGATGTTTGGCTGAAAAAAAAATTCACCATAGATTACAATGCTGCGTAATGCGATTTCTGAGCGCAGCTTCGTGTTGTGGCACTGCAAACTTTGTTTGATATTTTGGCTTTCCGCAAGGTATTGACTACGCCATAAATAATATTTTTCTGAAGTATACGCAAGCACCCACTACGCCATTATTCATCTTTCTGTGGATAAGCGAGGTACCCGCTACACATCTGTAAGGTATTATGTGCACTTTGTTGACGCTGGATGTGGCTGATGACAATGAAGAATTAAGGCTGAGCACTTTGCAGTCAGTGGGAAGCATTAAAGCACACCCTAGTTGCACAGTTAGCATTGTGTGGTAGATGGATGGATGAATAACTTTATTGAGGTGTGATGACTGGTTGTTATTTTACTCTTCTGCCACTCTATATTACATAGGTTAACGCGCTTTCTTGCGCGACATGTTGCCTGTGTAGGATCTTGCCAATTAGTTTCAAGCACCAGCGTGGCTCTGTGGTAGGATACTAGGCTGCCACGCAGAGGGTTCGGGTTCAAGTCCCATTCGATCCTGTGTATTTTTTCTAATTTCATTTTTTCATGTCTATCGGTTACGCCACCGACGGCGACGCCCCTCAACGCAGGAACGGGCGCCTACGAGCTGCTCTCTAAAAGTGACATTATACAGTAGGTTGACCGGGTATCTAGCCATATGGTGTGCGCAGGAAGCCCCGAGGTAGGCGAAACTCGAGGTATCTTTGACCTCTGATGACACGCCCATTTGAACGAAGTAGTAGTATGAAAAAGATAACATTCAGCCCTCGGCGTGCGCCTCGTTGCAGTGGTTGCGGTGAAACGCTACGTCGCGTCAACGGCGGTCAACGATGCAGCGGTGGCGTCCCCATGGTACCGGCTTTTTCTTCCATTTGTTCTTCATTGTTCTTCATTACGCTGAGTGCGGGATTGCACTGTGTAAGAGAAGTGTCAGGAATGTTTACTAGTATAATTTTATGTGCAGTGTTCGCAGTCTATACACATGCGAAAGTGCTTAATTAGAACGCGAAATATTATTTACCATATCTTGCACTGTGTTAGATTTTGCATTGTACCGCGTTGGAACGCTATGGCTGTCCAATAAGCTACACGCGGCGGCGGCGCTGGTAAATAAAATCAACACAGCTAGAAGGCACGAAGATATCATTGTGGAACTGAAATATCGCCTCAGCTTCTTGAGGAGATTTCCTTCTGCGTCAGTATTTGTTCTATGCATGGAATATAACCGCAAGGTTTCCCAGCGATTGCATTCATAAACGGCACCGTACAAAGCGCAAACATTTACACGGCAATGCTGTAGAAACCACCTGGTAACAAAGGCACTTCTATAAGTATACCCTGATGATTCTCCTAACTTGTTTTATTTCGTTGCAAAGATAAGTTAGATTTCCCTTTTACGCAGCGTGTTTTGGTAGCGCTTGACGTAGCAGCCCTAGTCAATGTGCCCTTGAAAGCTGCCCATGCCGTATAAGTGGGCAATGACGCTAATCATCCATCCTTTCAAGCGCCTGGATCGCACCAGGCATCAGTCGTATGCGTGAGTCATCGCACAGCCAAAGCGCCGAATTATTTTAAATGCGAATGCATTTTTTAATCGGGCTATGTGAGGCGTCTGGCGTTGTCCGCACGCCGGCAGGTGTTATCTCTCCGCTCTCACTCCATCTCCCATAGCAACAGCTGCGGGCGCGCGCTCGCTTATCCTCGCCCCTAGCAACCGGGGCATGTGGTGCGAGAGAGTGTAGGAGAGGGTAGGTGCACTGCTTCTCCGCTCCTTCTCTCGCCATTCGCTCTCTCTCCTCCCTGCGCCCCACTCTCCCGTCCGCTCGCGCCTCACTCTCGACCGTTCGCTGGCTGGACGCCTCTCAAGAACATCCGGAAATGTGTGCTCGAGACGCCGCTGTGAAACGCCAACGCCAAGCCGAGAACGCTGGCGCCCCACTCTCCCGTCCGCTCGCGCCTCACTCTCGACCGTTCGCTGGCTGGGCGCCTCTCAAGGCGATGGCAGAAGTTGGTGAAGGCGAATGTCTGACGGCAACGGTACCCTCTCTCGGCGCAAGAAATGCATTCGCATTTTCTCACGATTCCCTTCGGGGAGGTGGGGCCATTTTTTTGTCAGTGTAGTCACTACTTTTCATCTGCCACTTGAAAAGCTTGCATGAGCTGCTGCTGATGCCGCAACCACCATGACAATCCCGAGTCTGCTCCTATCTATCTATCTATCTATCTATCTATCTATCTATCTATCTATCTATCTATCTATCTATCTATCTATCTATCTATCTATCTATCTATCTGTCTATCTATCTGTCTATCTATCTATCTATCTATCTATCTATCTATCTATCTATCTATCTATCTATCTATCTATCTATCTATATAGTCGCCTACATCTGGGCGCTGTCATAGTCGCCTCCTTAACTTCGTACATATCGAAATTGTCATAGGCGAACATAAGTGCATGACCAACACCATTCGCAGGCCATGACATGAATAACGTTCTGCCGCCTCTGGCATGGCATGCCGCCTCTGCCGCCTTTCCACCATGACGTTTGGCACACACCCGCATGCCACTGCCCGTGCTATGCACTTACGCGCCACAGCCCATATCAACACATACTTTGGAAATCCTAACGCGACAGCATGAAGGAAACCGTATCACAGAAAATGCGTTGCCGCAGTCAGCGGCGCTGTCAATCGATGAAAAATTCCGATGGAAACAAAAAGAAAGATCGCGGTGAGCTGAAATCGAACCAAGATACTCCGCATGGAAGTCAAGTGTTCTACCGCAATGTCACGCCAGTGTTTCAAACTGCTTCGTATGATAATCGTAGAGTCATGTCGGGACAACGGCAATGTCGTTGCAAGGTTGGCTATCCGGTTTTGTACGATGCAGTACATACGAGATATGTACAGTTTCGACTCAGCTAGCTATAGTCAAGCGTCGCTCGAATACGCCGGCGACCGCGACTTATGATATGCTCATCATCACACCATATCATGCATTTTGTCCCGATAAAACTAACCAGGCTGTTCTAACGAGAGTGCCGACGTTACGTCGGACTTCAAGCTCCCTTTCAGGCGCCAGTGTAGTCTACGTACCTGTTAAGTGCACGATATCGGCACAATTACTCTATTTACACAAAGACGTCAATCCACTTCGTAATGCTTGGCAAAAAAGCGAGAAATCCGGCATAGGCTGCTACTCTGTGACTGCTTCGCATGAACCCAAATGCCGCAATGTATGGGATCTGCCGGATTTTCATTAGTTGTGGATACTATGGATAAATATTTTGGGTTATGCCCCCAGCGCTCGTGCGTCACGTGAAGTAAGAAAAGCTATGAAAACGCCTCATCGCATATTAACTGATTATAAACGATCAGATAGAATATGACATAATAAATCATTATGAAACTGCATCTTCCCCACGATCAGTCCTTCGCCATTGTTAAAAAATCCTCACTCTGCAGGAGGATAACTCGCATGTACCGCGACGTAACAAAACTGTGAAAAATGGCGGCACCGAAATTACGTCTGCGTATTAAATATCTCATTTATGTGTCGAACCTTCCCAGTGACGCATTGTCCTGATCGTGCCCTTTTCTATACGGTATAGAAGACGGCTGCCTACGGATCATCATAGCAGCGGTTACTCGTACGTAGCTGCCGGAAAAAAGGAATTTATTCGTCTTTAACTATTATTTATATGCAGACGCGTCGACTGCTGGGCCAGTTGCAATGATGCATCATTGTGAAGCCATTGAGCGACACAAAACAGAGAACAGAACGAAACATGCTGGACAGGATAGGTACTCACTTACAACTCATGTTTATTTCCAAGAAAGCGGAGTGGGCGCCCATGCGTCGACGCTAGCTAAGCTCATATGTAACGCACTGAAAAGTTTCTGATATTCTATCACCTTGCCAATAGCACAGTTCTTTGTCCGTCAGCGCGACTGACGGAACACTGAAACACATGTCTGATACCGTGTGGCCACCCTCGACAATCGCCCTCCCGAGACTGTCACTAGGTTTTGTAATAATTGTTGCATAGTCAAACAGCGGTGCGCAACCACACCTCTTGACGTGCGCGTACCATTCGCTACAGCTGTTAGAGACGACGAGAGATTCCTGAGCCGGTCGTTAACACATCGACCATTTACCGCAGCTTAGCGGGATCCTGTAAACGACCTCGGTGGCGCAAGTCACAAAGGGCTTGACATATCTCTTTGCGCTGAATGATAAAGAACTGTGTTATTTGCCAAGGTGATAGAATATAAGAAACTTTTCAGTGCATTACATATAAGCGCAGTTTGTGACGACGCATGTGCGCCCACGCAGCTTTCTCGGAATGTTTTCACTAAACTTGAGTTCTAAGTGAGCGCCTAACCCGTCCACTAAGTTTCTTTCTGTCGTGTGTTTTGTGTCGACCAACAATTTCACAATAACCTTTCGGTGGTTTATAACGCCGTCGAGCCCCCTTTGCGCGTCGCAACATCGCTGCATGAACTGATCTTTGCTGAGGATATATACCTTTGACGTCCTGCTGCAAGTTGTCGCATTTGTTGCAAGCCACCGCACGACAAACAGTGGCAAGCAGAACCAGTCGGAGACTCAGGCGCAACCCGCCTCACCCACTTTAGTTGTGATAGCTCCGCCCTACTAACCACTCTCTGTACACCTGTGCGCTCATCGAGTAATACCGGGCGTGCCGATAGTAAATCGCGTCAAATGCGGCGATGTTATTCGTTTTCTGAGAAAGAAAAGGGGAATTCTGGTAAACAGGAAGGGCGTTTTATCGATCTCTGCAGAAAATCTTGCTGGCTCCCAACTGTGCTTGAAATGGCGTTGATGCCAACTTACGTTATTTCGCCACTGCTTTGCATAAACTTTTGCACAATGTAAGGGCCCCATAGTGGGCAAGTGTTCACGTTCGGCCATCTGCTGTCATTTAAACGCAAACACAGGCACGCGGACGTTCGCGGGCTGTCACTGACTGATATGAAATCCGCACCCTGCTTTCCACAAGCAAACTCGGTAATCACTCAACCGCGGCGGTGGGCGATACTCTCGCAGAGGCCAATGTTGCATTATTTATCATTCAAACGTTTCCTGTCCCTTGCCGAAAGAATGTTTCATGAATAAAATAAACCACTTAAAGGGACCCTGAAACGGTTTTTTGAAGTTTGTCAGCGTTTAGGCTAGAGCATCATGAAATCATTCGCAGCACTAATTTCGTGAGCATCATGAAATCATTCGCAGCACCAAGGCCGCTACGGACAATTATATCTGTACCATTCTCCTCACCACCGCCTTGCCTCCTCAACTCATGAGACACGCTGGCAATCGCAGCGCTCTCACGAGCGCATTCGATGGTGTGAGCTTCGCCCAGTCATGGCCTCCTAGATTGCGCACCCACAGGTTGCGCGCAATCTCAGAGGCCATGGCCCAGTACGCCTGGCAGAATGCCGTCTGGAAACAGAGACGAAGCTCACGGAGTGGTTGATATCTGATCCGACAAGTGCCACCACACTACGAGCCGATCTTATTTTATTCTCCTGCACGCCGACAGCCTAGAAAGGCATGCGGACAAACAAAAAGAATTTGAGAACGATCACCGATAAGCGTAAACTCGGGGCAATGTGGTTGTGTCTTCAGGGATGAAGTTACAGCCGCAAGACACATGGATCGTGATGTTGACCGGATAGCGAGAGCGCGACGCTCATTGCAGCGACGAGTTGAAGCCACTCCGCTCGTCAGATGCCTCACAAAGCTTACATGATGTCGCAGCTTTACAAGTAAACAATTGCAAGATATGTGGTACACAACTCCACTAGGGCAATTCATTGTGTCCAAGAAAACTCGAGATAAACACTGTCGCTCAGCTCACGTCAACACGGAGCACGTTCTAACACAGGCAGACGACGCTCGCTGCCCACAGGAGGTTCAGTGACCTGTACTGGACATATCCAATCAGATCATTCGCTGGTGCTTCGTGTATTAGAATGTGATAAAGCGCGAGAAGTTTAAAACTGGTTCGGCTGAGCCGCCGCGATCTTTAGCGATTCCCAAGTTTAAAGTCTTGTGATAAATTACAGAGCGCTGATGCAGAGAGC
Source organism: Rhipicephalus sanguineus (assembly GCF_013339695.2). Lineage (NCBI taxonomy): Eukaryota > Metazoa > Arthropoda > Arachnida > Ixodida > Ixodidae > Rhipicephalus > Rhipicephalus sanguineus. The sequence continues at coordinate 162,313,779 of NC_051179.1, forward strand.
TTAAATCGGTCTTCAAATGATTTTTAGGACTAGCTTTACCGGAACAATGCGTTTATGCAAAATCGTCAAAACCTTTTCAGGGTCCCTTTAAGCTGGGGTGAGAAGAGTTTGAAAACGAATTTCAATATTTAGCTGTAGAGCAGTCCCACCCCCCCCCCCCCCAAAAAAAAAGCTGCTGTTTTGAAAAAAAGAACGCAGAGACCACGTAGAAGTACACCCACATTTCCTGTCAACGGGTCAAAGAAAAGTACCAAAAATTATATTTGAAACCGGAGTACCCAATTGTGATAAATTTCCTGAAAGATAATGAAGCTGTATCAGATGATTGCAAGATCTCAAAAGCGAGTTTTTGTTTTGCCAAACGAAGCCTCACCCCACCTTAAATTTTGATTTTTTAAACGTCAAAACCATAATCAGAAGGTTATAGTCCAGAACAATTTTCGTCAACTTGACCTCTTTAGCTTGCGCCTTAGTCAAAATACTCGATCGTTGATGTATTTTTCGCACAATGAAATGCGGCCAACCTAATTAGGGTCGAACAGGTGACCATAGGACAGGCGCCCATGAAGCTGTAGCCGAGAATGCCACTTTGAGAATGGAGCCCCAGCGGTATTAAGTTCTCAAGGGCGTAGCGTAAGTCACTAGTTAGTACTACTCTAGCCGGTCATATTTTTACGGGGATATGTATTTTGCCACCAGCAAGCCCGTATAATTATATATGACAAACGTTGAAGAAACATTTAGTGCTCTACACTGCCGGCTGTAAGGCGCAGCCGTGCAGCCCTTTGTGGTCGCCTGCAACTTACCTATGACTGTAGGCTTTCCAAAAGAAAACATCCCAGCCGAAGCAACGATGATGCCGTAGGCCATCGACATCCGTTCCACACCAAAATAGCCGGATACAGTAACGGGAATCACGATCATTCCAGCGCCAATCGTACAGGCTGTACCCACAGAAGCGGCGAAGATGAGTCCGTGACTGTGCAAGAAGGGCAGTATGAGCAGTATTAAACCCTGGCCGGCAAAAACAATCACCAGCAGTGCCTTATTGGAGAGTAGTCCGCGGTCGACTGCGGCTGGAAGCGACAGCCTCGCGAAGGCCTCGGCGATCGCTCCCATGGCGTACACTGTCACTGCAGTGGACAGGGCAGCCCCTCGATCCACAGCAAAGTCAATGAAAAGGGCGATGTAGCACTCATATCCGAAGCTTTGTACGATGAAACTATACATGAAGAGGTAGAGAATGGGTGACTTGAAGATGCTAAGTCCGTGACGCCACGATCCGGAATTCTCCTCAGACGACTCGGCGTTGCCTTTCTTCTGTTGGAGGGGAGCGGTCTTCCTCCATTGTGGAGTGCGAGGGAAGAGGCTGAACGCAAGTCCGTTCATGAGCACCGCTCCGAAGATCAGAAGCGTGCCGTGCAGGCCGTACCTGTCATAGAGGTACTCCAGCAACTTCGGAAAAACAAACGCTGCCATGGTGGCACCCAAGAAGTAGACTCCTGTGGCGAGGCCTTTGTGCTTGACGAAGTGCTCACTGATGATCGTAGGAGACACGACGAACACCATGCCCGCTCCGATTGCTGCAAAAAAATAAAACGAAGGAAAAACACGGTGCTGCATTTTCACAATCTTCTGCTTGTGCCTAGCGACATAATTACAACTTTCCGCGTTATGCACTTATACAAACCTTCTGCTCAAACCGTAATGCATGCGGGGCTTTAAGCAAACTGCAAAATTTCCTGTGATTGTTTGTGTGCAAACTTACAAGCAATGCGCAAGCCTAGAAAACGAGAATGTTCTAGACATTTAAGTATAAAAGCTTTTATGAACGTACACCTACACCCGATAATATATCGCCATGCTCCGGGGTGCAGCAACTAGAAATGCATTGTCCCGTTATATCGATCAAATCTGGTCAATGATGTTATATGCATTATGTACGTTTTAACTGTGCTGTATAGTCGCCACTCATCTGGTTTCTTCGCGCAACATATTGTGGAAGCGGCCGCAATTGCACATCATGGAAAGCGCACAAACTAAATCACTCATTTTTGCGATACTCCCGTTGAAGTTTACGTATGGTGAACAGAGGTCGGCAAAAAATGTGGAGCTTACTCAGACTCACTCGTGAAATATATTTTGTCCTTAAGCTCACTTGGACTCAGACTCCCCAGAATTTTCCTCATCCAAACTCACTCATACTCAGAATCACTGAAACTTTTCTCAGGCGGACTCACTCGGTCTCAAGCTCACCAAAATAATATTCACTCGGACTCACTCACACTCAGACTCATGGATCTATCTGAGTCTGAGTGAGTCGACTCATGAGTTCGTTAGCTTATAATTCGCTTTGTCGACCACGGTGTCGAGGCTCTTTAACACCAATATCTTGCATAATTGGTGCTCTACTTGGCGCCTTTTTATCTCGTACCTTCAAATATGAGTTATCAGTAGTTGCAATCCAGTAACGACATTTTTTATTGAAAGATGTGCCTTATACGAGATATTTTTATCAAGAACTTCCTGTGAAAGAGTTCGCGGGGGGGGGGGAGGTCGATTTACGCCCCGCCCCTCTCTGTAACTCACGCCCTTAATAATAAATACTGAACGGGCGTATGGACGCCAGCGCTTTGACGTATGTCTGAGTCGACGGGAGTACAAACATGAGTCAACATAAGGCTGATAGTAATGCTGAAATTTTGTAGATAGAACCATAGATCGGCAAAAAAGCGTGAAGCTCACTCAGACTCGCTCAAGAAATATATTTTGCACTTAGGGCTCACTCGGACTCAGACTCTCCAAAGTTTTCCTCAACCGGACTTACTCGTATTCAGACTCGCTGTGATTTTTCTCAACCGAACTACGTCGGACTCAAGCTCACCAAAATATTACTCATCCGGGCTCACTCAGACTCACACTCACGACTCGATCTGAGTCTGAGTGAGTCGACTCATGAGTGAATTTGCCGACCTATAATGGTGAATACCCTGTTGATAGTCATTACTACAACTGGTTCATTCCTGTTGTGCGCTGTACAGGGTGTTTTTTAGACAATACACATTTTATAAAAATTCTATGACAGTCAGGCTCCTGTCGTTTTCACACATGAACTCAATGTCGAAGCGGAAATATTTTCATGCAGAGAAAATGTCGTTCGCGCGATTATTTACCAAAACTCATTAACTTTTTCATTATTGACTTGAGGGCAGGTGTTTATATAACAGGTTTGTAGTGCGTGTCAATTTATGGCATACGTATATTTTAGAAATCACAAAAGTTGCAAGTAGTTCGAGATATTCATAATCGAATTTCAAGGGCGAAATCGAAACCGACTGAGGGATTATTGGTCAGCTGCCAGCTCGTTAAAAGATCATGTGCTTCGTGACGCCAGCACGCAGAAAAAGAGTGTTCCACACTCGTCGACATGGCTACTAGCGGCGCTGACTAACAATCCTACGTTCAGTATGCACATGTATACCCCATGAAGTGGACGGGAGGATGACCGCCGCTGTAGCTCAGTGGTAGAGCATCGGACGCGTTATTGGAAGGTCTCATGTTCGGTCCTTGCCGGCGGCATGTTATATTTTCGTCCAATTTGCTTTATTCATATTTACATCATAATTACTACAAATATCCTCTATACTTCCGTTGCTTCCTTGTCTGTTAGTTGTAATTAATATTGTGCCTAGCAAATAAAAATTAGCCTTTAAAAGTTCTCCTTTCAATCATTCACAGCGAGGATCTCGTTCTGGCATGAACTGCATGACTTCAGCTAGTATACGAAGGATCATGCGGTCAGCTGCCAGCTCATAAAAAGATCGCGTGCCTCATAACGCCAGCAGGCATAAAAATAGTGTTCCACACTCGTCGTCATGGCTACTAGCGGCGCTGACTAACACTCTTACGTTCAAAATACACATGTATACTCCATAAAGTGGACGGGAGGATGATCGCCGATGTAGCTCAGCGGTAGGGCATCGGACGCGTTGCTCGAAGGTCGCAGGTTCGATACCTGCCGAAGGCAAGTTATCGGTTCGTCGACTTTACTTTCTTCACATTTACAAAATACCGTCCTCTGTACTTTCCTTGGCTTTCTTGTCTGGTGTGCGTCTATCAAAGAAATATGAGCTGTAAAAAAACGTCCTCTTCTTTCGTTCATACTATACATGGCTATTCTATACATGGTTGTGCCGGCGTGACACCATGCATGGCTGTGCTATGCTTTATTCTCCCTTTCTCGTTTTCCTCCTGCTCACCCTCACTTCCGTTTCCGATCCCCTAGCTATATATATGGCTGTGCTATACATGGTTCCGCCAGCCTAACGTCATACATAGCTATGCTACGCCTTACCATCCCCCATTTTACTTTCCCTCCTCCTAAACCTCACACCCATTCCCACCCCCTTGCTATAGAGGACTATGCTATACATGGTCCTGCCTGCCTAATGCCATGCGTGATTATGCTATGCTTTACCCTCTCCCTTCCTCATTTTCTTCCGCCTCACCTTCACTTCTTTTTCCTGCCCTTTGGTAAACACGGTTATGCTATACTTGTTCCTGCCTGCCTAACGCCTTACCTGACTGTTATGCATTACACTCTCATTTCCTTCTTTCTGTGCTCCTCACCATCACTTCCCTTTCCCACCCCTTGCTTTACACGGCTATGCTATACGTGGTTTTGCCTGCGTGACGCCATACATGACTATGCTATGTTTTACCCACTCCCTTCGTCCTTTCCATCCTCCACACTCTCGTATCACTTCTCCTCACCTTCACTTCCCTTCCCGCCCCCTTGCTATACACGGCTATGGTATACATGGTTCCGCGTGCCTAGCGCCATATATGACTAAGCTATGCTTTACCCTCTTCCTGTCTTCTTTCCATCCTCCTCAGTCTCGTATCACTCCTCCTCACATTCACTTCCCTTTTCCATTCCTTGCTATACACTGCTATACTGTAATGGCCCTGCCTGCGTCACGCCATACATGGGTTTGCTATGCTTTACCAACGCCTCCTCTAGGAACATGCCTGCGGCGTCGCTAGCTATCCCATTGTAGCCGACCTGCCTTGAGTTGTGGTCGCTCGTCGAGAGATGGCGCCACGTTCTCCCCTATTGTTTTCAATGGGGCTGGCGTGGTGTGACCAGAGGGGGGTAATGTGCGCATGCGCAAATGTGTGTCGCAAGCGGCCACCGCAAGGATCGCCAGCTACTGCCCTCATTACAAACGATGAAGGAGGGAAAGGGTTGGCAGGAGGTTTTCGGCTCACGCGGCAGGCATCTTTCTAGAGGAGGCGTTGGCTTTACTCACGCCTTGACCCGTTTCCATCCACATCACCCCTCCACCTCCTCACTTGCCTTTCCCGCCGCCTTGTTATTCATGGCAATATTTACATGGTTTTACCTGCTAACGCCATACATGGCTATGCCATGCTTTGCCGTGTACCTACCTCCTTTTCGTCCTCGTCAGCCTCACTTCCCTTTTCCTGCCCCCTTGCTGTATACATGGATATGCTGTAGATTGTCTTGTGTGCGTGACGCCAAGCGGCGGCATACGCTGTGCATGATGGATATTACACAAGGCTAAATGTTGCTGTCATATAAATTGCAAATGGCTTTTCCACAATTCATTGAAATATATTCTACAAAGTTATCAAATGAATTCAGGCGCTACAGGCTACAGGGACGAAGCACCCCTTCAAGCTAATGCGAGTGTCCACATGTAATTGGCGCATTACATCTCATCACGAACGGTTCTCTAACTCCGTGTTTGCTTCAAAAACGTACTTGGCTTTAGCTGCATATCACTTGATGACTACAATTAAAGTAATGAAAAGAGGCACCCATCCAAGCTTTCCAGATAGTGTTGTTGAATTCATTATCTCAATAAAGCGTGTGGTTTATAAACTAGTCCCTTCTTACAAGCTCGGTGTTAGAAGCACCACAAGGCAGCAGTTGCTATTGATATATCTGCCAAATATGTCGAGCCAAAGAACTAGAAATCAATGCAAGGCCCAATATTTAGAGCGTCAACCTTCGGTGCTGGAACAGCTGGTTTCGAGAGAAAGCAAGCTACACAACTTTTTATTGAATTCCGTCTCCCATCCAGCGTCAGTGTAAACTGGACGGAAGTCTGTAGGTATTTCATATCACCACGATATCGAAAGGGAGGATGGCGAAGCCAAGAAAGGTTGTCTTTAACGCTGAAAAGTTTGAACTTGTCATATAGTATGCAAAGCAAGCTTTTTGTACCTCGAAATACAGATTTAGCGCACAAAAATTCACGCGTGGTCGGTGCTCTGCCGCGAGTGTTCCGTAGCGAATAGTTCACTATTTTAAGAGCGGAGCTCTATAAAGCTTTTCGTTGCGCCGGGTAGTGCGAACAGTAATTAACATAATCATGAACCGGTATGCGCTCTCTGCGTCCTTTTCAATTTCTGCTTCGCTCCCACAACGCGTGCGGCGATGTCTCCGGCGTGGCCTGCAATAACCCAGATGGGTGAGAGAAGAGAACGAGTAGAGAGAGAGAAAGAAAGATGTAAAGAAAGAGAAAATCACGGCGAAAAATTTATGATGAGGCGGCGGGAATCGAGCCGGCGTACCCACGATCCGAAGGCAAACGTCCTACCCGTTCGGCTGTCCAGGTACGCTAGCAGAGCAGCTTGTGTAGTATATTGCAGCAAGGTGGCGGGAAAGCAAGTGAGGAGGACAGAAAGCAGGAGGAAAGAGAGTAAAGCATACCATTTTGAGAAAGAGAGAAAGAGAAAGGGCTAAAAGAGAGAAAGTAAGACAGAGGCCGATATAAAGACAGAAAAAGAAAAAGAAAGCGATAAATGGTGAGAGAGAAAGAAAGAAGTGCAAGAAGGGGAACATAGAAACAGCGAGAAGGACAAAGAAATGTATATATAGAGAAAGAAAAAATATCAATAAACAGAGACAAAAAGAATAAACATATAGAGGCCATAAAAAAAAGAAATGGAAATATAAAGAGAAACAGAGAAGGCCGCCAAGCTCTGCACTCCCTTCAGGCTTGAAACCACTAGTGCGTAGCATCACGCAATAAGTAGTCACGTGTCAAACATCACGTAACATCTAATGACGTCACTAAAATCCCGTAACATGCAGTCACCTGACTACAAAACACGTAACACTGACGCGACTAGAATCATGTAACATCATGTAGCTACTCGCGCGACTAAAAATCGCGTAACATCAGTCACGTGACTAAAATCACGTACCATTTTGTCTCGCCACTAACGTAGCGTAATAGCTAGTCACGTGACATGTCCACACCATAAACCACGTAACAGCTAGCCAAGTGACATGTTCCCACCAAATTCCTGTGACATGTCTATACTCGCGGACAACTTTTCTTGGCAATGAAGGGAAGGCTACAGAGCCGAACTACGTGTGCGCTACCACTGAAGAATATAGTCCGACAACTGCGTCCGTGTTTTCTGCGCTAGAATAAAAAAAAAAACATTACTTTATTTTCTATGGGGCTCTGTTTGAAAAGAGGGTCAGCGCGCACCAAGGAGACATTTATGTTTGCTTTACATTATGCAGTGTCATCTCGCGTTTTTGCGCCTGCGAAAACGTCGCACGTTTTACGCGCACCTCATGGTCAAAATGGCGTCTTCGTCTTCAGCTGAGCGCTCGTCACCCTCCAGCTTTTCCGACGACTCGCCGAGGGGGCTTGTGACGAATTTCACTAACAAATGGCTGTCGAAGCCTGTTGCGGCCGCTCGAATAATCAAAGGACCGTCACATGAGATACGGAAGGTTCACGAACCAAAGCTAAGTTCGAAGCGCGCGCCGAACCGGTCTACTTCGCGGAGCAGTACATGTGCAGTAGCTGCGCCCTCGTAGCCTTTCCTTCATTGCCAAGAAAAGTTCTCCGCGAGTATAGCCAATTCTAGACATAATTTATACTGCTAGCAAAAACGTAGCCTCTGAGCGAAACTTGACAATACTAGCCAAACCTAATTAGGTCCAACACTAGCTCCCCTGTTGTTTCAGCCTTGCGCCTGCTAGTGAAAGCTGCGCATTTTTCTTAGGAGTGTTTTGTGTACTCCTAGCTTACTATCTCTCACACGCATGAGCTAGGCTTAAATGTAAAAGGATCGCTAAGGAATGCACTTGTAAATCTGTGTAAAAATGTCATTACCGAAGCGCTGGCTCGAGTGACATTCCTGATCAGCGGCTTAACATAAAGTACTAAGGAGATGCTTTGATATTGCAAACCTTTGAAAAAGAGCTTAGTACTGATCTATGAGCCACATGAAGCGAAAACTGTCAGGCGAGGCATTAGTAAAGAGAGCTCAATTGATTAGAGAAAGCACATCCATATAAAGTGGAGTAATGTACTGTAGGCCAAGGCAATGAATAGCGTTCTTTCACTCAAAGTGACTTCTTGTCTGTCGTTTTATCACCATAAAGGGCGGGATAACGCCCACGGAATGACTTACCATGAATCCCTCCGATTGTTATTTTAACGACGTCAATGCTTGTAGCAAAGAAGCTGAGCATTGCGCCGATGCCAGACAGTGCTGATCCCGCTATCAGGACTGGTCGCGCCGTGAACCTGTGTGCCAGAGGTCCTCCAACAAGCCCTGCGAATAGACAGATAGAGGTTTGCAATCAATTACACTCAGGACTCGATCAAACTAAACCTGATTTTACGATGTTCCCGACCTAAAGAAGAAATTTTCATCGCCCAGCTGTGCCCGCATGCTTACATTTAGTGATCAACCCGAATCAACGAAAGTACCTTGACACCAAACTAGATTTAACGAAGTTGTTCCTTAATTAAATCAGTAAAACAGGGACATTTCTTTCGAATTTTGCAACAGAGAGGCACTTCTTCGAGCGTGCGCTCTAATGATACCCCGTTAAAACATCGAGCCGCCCTGGTCACAATCCTTGTATTATTTTGACGACTCTGCACGACGTGCCCAAGCACGGTACAACGGCCTGAACAGTCGGCATCGGTCATAATGCAAGATAGGGCGGCAGTGGTTTTATGTTCGCCCCTGTAAATGCTGGCCATCAAATTATTCCCCTATATTTTTCATTTCGTTCACGACACAAATGGCAGAGATCCACATTTCACAACCTTTTTGCTCGGCCTGCTCGAACAGTCGCTCCGTTCTCTCTTTCTTTACACACCCGAAGCGTGCCGTAGCTTCACGAACGCGACCTTCTACCGGGAATGCATCACCCGGACATGGGAGGCTCTGTGTTCAGGCCGCTTTCGCGGACTTTTCACACGCTCAGTCGTCGGTCACCCGCAATACCATGCTGCAGTAGCTCTCACGTTTGGTTACGTTACAGTTTTGTATTTTGAAGGAACGAGAATTCGGTTTCTCGACATTAAGGACGTCCCAATCTAACGAAATAATTCAAGCGTAGTCATCTCTCTGTTAAATCCAGTTTCAAGTGTAGTGGCTGTCTTGTGTTGGTTGATGTTAACCTTAAGTTAAAATCACGAACTGATAGTGAATGAACAATGCGCTCTCAGTCGGCGGCGCACTGCAGAAATTGCGGGGACAGCGCATGTCATCCCCGGTTCGACCAAGCCACTGTTATGTACAAACACAAGGATACCCTATCCAGAGAAATACTGGAAGCTTTCCACATTAAAAAGGAACGAATACAAGTGCATTAGCCGGCCGTCTATCACCCTCCTTGACAGTGAAATAGCGCTTCTGGACTTCGGATGAGCAGCGAAAGGGACTGACACGTGGAAACCATTCCTAATGTTTTAAGTTTGTAATTTTTGAAAGCATTTGTTCGCAGTTAACTGTGTGCAGGCGCGCAGGTTTGGCCCTCCGTATATGAACACGTTTCTTGAATAAAAAATCTCACTTCATGGTCAGCGCTGAGTCCTGTCGTATGTGTGGCTTAATTTTTTTTCTCTCGTTCTTGTCGCGCTGTAACATAAGGAACCAGTACCAACTACCCAGTTCACTGTACTCCTAAAGTTACATGCGCATATTTTGGATGACATCAGTGCACCTTGGACATGTTCCACTTCCTCCTGTATCTCCTTAGGGCAATCTTGCAACAGGCTATAAAGCGGTAACGTAATGGTATGCTGAAGAGCAACAGGAAACTTAAGAGTGCGCGCTGGTGACACGCATGAGCACAACACAGCAGGACGTTCTTGCGTGAGATATTACGTTGGACTAATAAAATCGTGAGAATACAGAAGCCTATCCCTCTGTTTTCTGAACCCCAGCTAACTCCTGGCTTTCCTTGTGAATTTTCAGAATAACAGTAGAGTATCTTGAAAAAAATCCGTAAACAGGGGGTGGTGCTGGAGCGGACGTTTTGACAAGTGGACTTGTCTTCTTCAAGGCTGGAACTAATCCACTACGCACCAAATTAGTTCCAGCCTTGAAGAAGACAGGTCCACTTGTCGAAACGTCGGCTCGGGCACACAATCCCTGTTTACGGACTTTCTCGTCGCAAGCTTCTATCTTCCCCTTCCTGCCGCTTTTTGAATGAGGTATCTTGTATCTTACGAGGCTCAGAGTGGCATCAATACCGCTGGAATGACTTGAAGTTTCTGGTCGCAAACAGAATATTATCTTTAGAGTGATTATCCTCATTTCAGAACACAAAGCAAAGCCTGGAGCACCACCGTTCTGCAACCACGACTTCCCTTCGTGGACAGCTGCCGTTAGACACTTGTCGCAGCCCGTGCTTTACTTGAACTGCTCCAAAACTGTCCGCAGTATATGTACCGGGCTTGATTAGGTAAATATTGCGTACAGACAGACAGACAGACAGACAGACAGACAGACAGACAGACAGACAGACAGACAGACAGACAGACAATGGACTTTATTTGATCCTGAGGAGCTTTCACTCCTCAGGGAACCGCGGTCGCTGGACCCGCGGAAGCCGCATGCCGCGTCCAAATCGGCGCTGGGACACCGTGATGTTCCGCCCTTTCTTGGGCCCTCTGGATTGCCTGGATTTGTGCCTCAAGCGATCGGAGTGCCACTCCCCAGTCGGCTTCGCTGGATAGAGGGCCGTTAGGTAATGCGGGCCTTTGTCAAAGCACTTGAATAATGTCTATGGGTATAAACTATTTCAGTTCCTTACTTTTCATGAAATATTGTATACCCATAGATTTTATTCAAGTGATCAATTCTTTACTTGGTTTCATACACGAAGCAAATTTGTATGTGTATTTTTGAATCAATAATTACTATACCTAAGAGCAGACCATCGAAAAAAAATTTCTTTTATCGTCATTTTTCCTTCCTTAAACGTACACTAGTTTGTAATAGTCAACCGGTGCATTACAATGGCTATAATCTCGGCTCTTCAAGCTTTCGCCTTGGCTGTTGTAACTGCGTACGTTCTAGCCGAATATGGTTGGCTTTGCTATCTGCATATAGCTTCCCACTAGAGCAATGTAGTGTTTTGTTAATGTTTTATGGCTAAGGCAAAACATATCGCACATTCAGCAAAGGAGCATTTAACTATTAGAAAATTTTGTATTTACGTACTTCACTATTCAGTATGAAAAGTGGAAGGAATGGAGCACTATATAATTTGTTATTCGAATGTTTTCGATATTTGTACGCCCATATGTTTAACGGATTCTCGCCGGCTCATGGTATTTTCTCGACGCCAGCGATGTAGTGTATAGCGGATGTGGCTTCTCAAAACTGAGAGAAGCGTAACAGTATATATCTCGTTAATATTGCACGTTGCACGCGTACTTTCATTAAGAAAACTTCTGTATGGCTTCGAAGCACTCTTTGGATCTCAAGGCCGGTCAGTGTGCGAAAACCAGAAAAAGCCGGGCGTAGCTTGCACTAGTGGCGCAAGGCTAAAGGCACAGCTGAGCTGATCGGTTCCGAGCTAGTCCTGGCCATTCGAAGTGATGCCAAGCTGTATAAAATGATGCTAAGTTATACGAAGTCATGCCAAGCGATGTCATGTTCCAGTCGAGTCCAGAACAGTTACTGCTCGCCGTTTCGGCCGTGCTACGTCGTGGCCTACCTTAAATGAGTCGAATCCAGAAGTCTCTCTTGGCAGCGCGGCGCGATTCCCGGTAAGCGGCTGCCTCATCGTCAGTGCAAACCATCTTCGGTATCTCCATGTTTGCGCCTGGCGCCGCCGCCACGCGCCGTCATTATAGAGAACGAAGGAGAGCATGCGGCGTCGGCCGTGACGTCACGCCTGGCGCGACTGAGTGGTTGCGCGCAGTGTTCAGGCAGGCGGGCTGATGGCGGAGCAGTGTATTAACTAGTGAAACAGGCACACAGCTGCGCAGCCTGTTGTTAGGCAACGTGCGGTGACGTCATCGCGGCGTGGCGTGTGTGTGTGTTTTTTTTTTGCGTTGGACAGATTACGACCGGCTTAAACAGCTCTGCTGTTAAAAACTTGGAGGCCGCTTGAGCTTCGCCATCAGAAGTAGAACGCGGCAGCGTAATCGGGCTCCGTGCGTATGGCCTTCAACGGTGCCACAGAAAAAGGAACACTTGTGAGCCTAAAATTGGCTCTATAAAACTATCCTAGAATGCCTACTGCAAGTACGTTTGCAAGGTGCCCTCTAAGCACTAATTCGTTTTTTACAGATTAACCAAATACCCAATACGCGTCCGTAAGATGGCACGCGAACCTAAACACATTGTAATGGGTGGGCACCTTTAAACCGCCCACTCGTTGGACATTTCACATGTTCTGCCGCCTGGTCCGATTCTACGATTCTTCCACACAGCATTACATGCGTTAAGCAGACTCCTTGCACTATATAAAATTCTTATAGCGTTCTTTTACGAAGTAGTTTCAAGTACTGGCCTGGTCCCATCGTAGAACAGCTCCTTGTCACGCCGACGACTCGGGTTTGATTCTCCAGGTAAGCATTAGCCAACCAATCTCAAGTGGCGAGGATTTAGTTTAAAAAGAGTCGCAGAATGCTAATTCTTTTCACATGCTCCAGCACATGGTATCCAAACGCACATTAGAGAGCTTCCTGACGTCGTTATCAGTTAACTCTTCTTACCAGACAGGCACAGAAGGGCGCTAAGCAGCATGATGGGCCACGATGCCTCCCGCCTGTTCACTTGGAAGGTGTCCAGGAAAGCAACAAGCAGAAATCCGGACGAACGCCTCCCAGCCATAGAACAAAAGCACGCCATGGCACAGCAACCTGCGTTGAAACAACTACGTTAGGTCGAACGAGGGAAATTTAAAAAAGACGCGATTGGCACACACATGTGTTGACTTCATCAACCAGAGAAGCTGTTGAGCAACTTGGCAAAATGAATTGCAAAATGAATACAGCGCATTGGTCGTGTAAGCGCACGCGATCGGTTTTATGGGCAAGTGTGGTTTGCCTCACTTGCTTCCGCTAATGTAGCTGGTGTTCACTATATGTGTTGTTAGCTTGTGAGAGGAAGGATGTCTACGTTCGCGTATGCTACCTTTGAGCAATGAGAGCGAAGAACTGCAAGAAAATTATTGATGACCAGAACCTCGTAAGTAATGAGGTGGCGCTTTACCGGGAGCAACAATTGTCTACTTGAAAAGTATTGTGTAAAGAGGGGCTATTTCTGCAAATCTGAGGCCAGTGCCAAATTAATCGTAAGATTTGGAGCCACTAGACAAGAGAGGGAGTTATTCAGAAGACGAGAAAACAAAAGGACGCTATTTTCTGCCTCCCGTCGCGGGGCACAGCTCAGCGCCATTAGGCAAGAGGAATGGGGAAGTAAAGATGATTGAAAAAGGAGAAAAGATAGGGATAAGGAGAGAGTGGATGACAACAGGGTAGGTTTTCAGCGCAGGCGGGAGCACGAAGCCAAGGCGTCCGTCTATAGGACGGCGAGGTCTGCAGCAGCCGATAACTCGAAGAAGGCTTGCAGAGCTGGTATCTTGGACCGTTTGGGAAAGAAGAAGTCCTCCACAATTGTCGCAAGGAGACCTAGCAAGCGATAGCAGCGCACCATCTCGCACCGTTCACCAGCCAGAGCATGGCAGGAGCAAATGATGGGCTCCAGCGTTTCGTCGTGACCGCATCTGCAGCACGCTCGCGATGAGGAGCGACCCGTGGAGCACATGCGTGCCGCAGACCAGGCGCTGCCGGTCCGTAGGGAAAGCACCAGCCACCGCTCGCATCTGTCCAGGCCAGTCTCCGGAAGGGATGGCGGTGGCTTACCACTTGCCACCCGCTTGTCAGGGTGGGGCGCTGGTAGCAGCTGCCGCACTCGTTGCCGGAAGTAGTCCGACAGGGCTAACGCCTTGGTGACTGAGGTTTCGCCGTGGTGTGCTGCTTTGTGGCGGCGCCGGCCTCCTCGTTCCGAGCTATCCCAACGTGCGAAGAAAGCCAGTGGAGGGACAGACGCGCACCGCGAGATCTCATGGCGCTTATCTTGGCGTGCAGCAGCGCCACGGTGATCCCAGCTAGGTCTGGCTGCAGCAGCGCTTGTACGGCTGGCCGGGAGTCGTAGAGGATCGCCACGGGTGGCTGCGGTGTTGTAGACACGAGGTAGTCGGCTGCCAAGTGAAGGCCAGCCAATTCAGCTGCAGTGGAGCTGGCGTGGAAGGGAAGGCGGCACTGGATGTTGGTCCCTGTCGTTGGTATGACACAGGCAGCCGCGGCCAAGCGGGGGCTGTCCCGGACAGACCCGTCCGTGCACATCAGGAGATGCCCCTGCAGCCTGTTGTGCATTTTCGCCACGGCTGACTGGTGGAGCTTGCACACCGGTGTCTGCCCTTTGCTGAGGTTGCCCAGCTCCGACTGCGAGCGCAGAGGTTGCTGGTGCGGTGCAGGGGGCTGTATAGGACAGGGAGCATGGAGCACCAGTTCTTCATAGATGGTACAGATCTGTCCCATCCGTGAAGCTGGTTGGCTCAGCAGTCTGCGAAGCAGGGCAGCGACCCCTGGGGGCTTGTGGAGATGGTCCACATGATGCAGCGCCTGTCGCAGCTTAAGCAGCGACAGGGGCTATGCCTGTTCCTGCGCCAGTGAAGCAGCCACGGGCGACTGGCGCGGGAGTCCCATGAAGCACCGAACTGCCATACGGTGTTGCCGCAATGATTGCTCCTTGCAGTGAGGTGCCAGTTGCACCAGGGGCGGTGCATAGATTTGCACAGCCGTTGCAGCACCGCTATGCAAGGTCATTTCGCAGGTAATCAGCCACACGTGCTTTCTAAGCAAAGAGGCTAGCTTCGCCTGCACGTTTGCTCTTCGCATCGTGACTTCCTAGAAAACTAGATGCATATTTTAACGAAACGATATAAGAGTACAAATGATAATTGTGTTGTCAGTTATAGGCGTTCCTATGAACATCTTGCGCTCAATAACAACTGCCGTAAGCCTCGGCGCCCATCTCGCTATATGTACCATTCCTATAGGTGACTATCAGCGGAGCCATCACTGTCGGCGAGCGATCGTAATCTGTTAATCGATGACAAATGTATTTTTTTCTGCAATGTTCTAGTAAAACAAGCCGCCTTGTGAAAAGGAGCTTCCCTTGCATTTGTTGACAACGATACGAAGTCTTCGAGTGGACATGTCACGGAGCTGGATCTGGCCGGAGCTTCCGCGCTGGTCAATCGTTAGTGCCGTGCCGCATGCCGGAACACTAACATCGCGCGTCGGATCAGAATCCGGATCATACCGCGTGTTCAGCAGGCTGTACTTTACACACCTGACGCTCGCCCTTAGCCGTCGTCTTCGGCTTTTTCAACAGCTCGCGGGATCACGGATAACGGAGGCAGCGGCCACAGTACGTACCCAAAATTTTATTGCGGTGAATTACAAATATCGAGCACATCTCATAAGCAAATTTCAGTGAATCATGGTACGCAGTACTGTACACGCCTTCCAAGTCAGCGGCGAAATTCTTCAATGTTGTCGTCTGTGGTCACATCCGCGGAACGTTGTTAGCTGACAAAGCTTGCTCTCGAAAACGAATAGCCGCAATTATGGCTCTTTTTATGTGACTCTTTGATACGGCTTCTGAGAGATATTGAATACGTGACTATTGGTTCACGGTATGGCATAATGTCACGTACGCCCTTCTTTATTGGGATTTTGTCGCTTTTTTATGGAGGACTATAGTGGATGTGGATCCGCTGTAGATTTCTTCTATTATGTTTGTATAGGCTTCGTTGCTGCCGATTCCGCAGTGCCTGCATGACTGCTGATATCTCCACCGAATCAAATGCCTTCTCGTAACCTATGAAGGCTATGTATAGGGGTTGGTTGTACCCCGCGCATTTCTCTATCACCTGATTGATAGTATGAATATGGTCTATTGTTGAGAAGCCTGTACGAAATCTTGCCTGGTCCTTTGGTCGATTGAACTCTAATGTCTTATTAATTCTGTTAGCAATTACTTTTGTAAATAGCTTGTAGACAACGGATAGTAAGCTGATAGGCCTGTAATTTTTTAGGCCCTTGACGTCCCCTTTCTTATGGCAGGAAGACACGATCGTACGGCAGGGAGACACGATCTCTCCAATGCTTTTCAAAGCGTGTTTACAGGAAGTTTTCAGGGCCCTAGATTTGGAAGAATTAGGGATAAGAGTTAATGAAGAGTATCTCAGTAACCTGCGATTCGCTGATGACATTGCATTGGTGAGTAACGCGGGAGACGAATTACAGCTCATGATTACTAAACTGGATACGGAAACTAGAAGAGTAGGCCTGAAAATTAATATGCATAAAACTAAAGTAATGTGGAACAATCTTAGCAGAGCACAGCGCTTTGCGATAGATGGCGAGACACTGGAAGTTGTAAAGGAGTACGTCTACTTAGAACAGGTAGTAACCGCGGAGCCGAACCATGAGAGTGAAATAACTAGAAGAATAAGGATGGGATGGGGCTTATTCGGCAAGCATTATCAAATCATGAATGGCAGTCTACCACTATCCCTCAAGAGGAAGGTGTATAACAGCTGCATCTTACCGGTACTTACCTACGGAGCAGAAACCTGGAGATTTACAAAGAGGGTTCAACTTAAATTGAGGACGACGCAGCGAGCGATGGAAAGGAAAATGATAGGTGTAACCTTAAGAGAGAGGAAGAGAGCAGAGTGAGTCAGGGAACAAAGGGGGGTTAAGGATATAATAGTTGAAATCAAGAAGAAGAAATGGATATGGGCCGGGCACGTAGCACGTCGGCAGGATAACCGGTAGTCATTAAGGGTAACTGACTGGATTCCAAGAGATGGCAAACGCGTGAGGGGGAGACAGAAAATTAGGTGGGTAGATGAGATTAAGAAGTTTGCAGGTATAACGTGGCAGCAGAAAGCACAGGACCGGGTTGATTGGCGGAACATGGGAGAGGCCTTTGCCCTGCAGTGGGTGTAGACAGGCTAATGGTGATGATGAATATCACGAGACTGGAAGTAGATGGTAGTGAGTACCAAAGCAATAAGAAAATTAATAGGCAAGGCCAGGCAAGTAAATGCTGGGGGTATAAACTGGACTTTATTTTATACAGGCGCTGTCTGCTTGCATTACCTTGAGCGTATCGAAGCTTTTAGTATCAAATCCTACGACTGGCGAGTGTCGTGTTTTTTGCTTCTTGTCCTCTTTGTCCCCGTCGAATTTGCGCTACTACACTATACGTTAAAATGACTGGCATATGGTTGTCACCCACCGCTTGGTGACAGACACATTTTCAGCGCTTTAAAAACTACAGCGAATGAATTTTTATTTTCTCTTGGGAAGTACAAACGGTGTACAGTTCTTGTACTGCAAAAATACTAGTTTATACAGGGAAGCGGGTTTCTTTCTCCTTGTGGCAAATAATGAATGCGCTTCGAGCTGTTCCCTCCTTACTGGTATGTCGCAGAAATATCGTACATTATAGGCAGCACCGTTCGCTGTAACACTTGGAAGAGTGCGTTGACTAGTTAAGAAATTGCAAAATTACTTTGATTCTTCCCCTCTAAGAAATGCTCGAATTTCCTGATTGGACGTATTTCATGAGGATGTGAGCAAACAAACATTACTAAATGAGATGTATAATACAGACGATGAATTTGCTTGAGTTACAACAGCGTTGAAAGGCAAGCTGCTCCACAGTCTCTTTCTATGTGCGCGATAATGTGCGCGATAATAAGCAGATGCCAAATCTTCTGCGAATACGTTAGTGCCTTGTGCCGCCTCTCAGTAGCTGTAGAAGCAGGCGCCCGCACAGCGTTTCCGCAGCAAATCATACGCAGCAATGCAAGTCACGGCGGCTCTGGAACGGGTCCAGCGAGGTCGCGTTACAGTTTATGCTAGCACCGCCTTCTTAGGAGCGAATTTCTAAATCACACAAAAGGAATTGCGCATCTGCTTCTATAAAGCGTTTGTGATTTGCCAACTGCTATTTGGGTGAAATATGCGGGGATGGGACAAGGAACGTAGCAAACACTATAGAGCAGACAACATATAATTTATTGGGAAATACAAAGAAAATATGTACATGATGCGAACGCACATGCGGTTAGTCAAAGAATGAGTCTCTATCTGTTATCCAATATATCGTCCAAGGTAGACTACATAGAATCTTGTGTTGATAGTCCGCTCTAGTGTGTCTTATTTTCCTTGTCCTGTCCTCGAATTTCGGCCAAAAGCTTGTGTACACCCTTGAGCAAAAGTATACACACCACGGGAGCGCGTGCCAAAATCAATCGAAGTGTCATCTGCCGACGCCGTGCCTGCTGTCGAGAGGGCCCCTAGACAAGCGATGCGCATGCGCCTCCCATCGTATCTGCTGGCTGTCATGTACCTTTGCCTCACGTGGTCACGGTGCTCGTTGACTGAACATCGACTGGGCGTCGGTTCCGCTGCTCCGTCGCATCTGCACCGTTCTTTTTTTTTACTTTGCGGTTGTGGCTAGGCGGGCTCGCGCGTACGGCGCACAGCTGGTTTCGCAGAAATTCCGGTGTCGGGATCGGCGGCGGCGTCTTTGGTTGGGAGTGAAAATTCAGCGTTGTGCGCAAGCGGAAACTCGAGGTCGATTCAAATAAATAAATAATAAAAAAACTTCTGTGCGAATTAGGGAATTCAAACCTGCTATCGCTCGCTCCGTGGCGCGATGTGTTTAGCCGCTCGGCCCCTGGACATACATCTTCTAGCGTGCTAACGCCGAGTTATTTATATGCACTTTTTAGCGTTGCTGGTACGCACACCTCGGAGGTTCTTCCGCGGCTTCAATGTCAACCGCAAGATGGCGCAAAGGGCCGACGGCATGTCAGGTTTGGAGGCGCGCGCTGCCTTGAGCGAGCCCGCGACTTCTATTGAAAGCGAAACTCAACCATGTTCCAGGTTTTTCTTTATTTTGTTTTTTCATTTATCGCTCTTTGATATGCGACAGCAACAATGGGAACCCTTTGCGATGATACAACGCTGCCGAAAGAAACGAGTCAATTTGCGCGAGTCATCTAAAGGTGTCTCAGAAAGCAGTGCACCGCGCAATAAACGAAAATAAAAGAGATGCGTGTCGGACGCTCGAGCCTTCACAGCCGCAGCTGCTACGTAAAACAACGGTGCAGATGCGACGGAGCAGAGGAAGTGACATCCAGGTGATTTCAAGTCAACAAGCACCATAACTATGACAGGCAGGCTACATGGCCAGCCAGCAAATATGATGGCACACTCACGCGCACAGCTGGTTCAGCGGTACTCTCGACAACAGGCACCGCGTGGGCAGATGGCGCGTCAATGCATTTTGGCACGCGATCACGTGGTCCAAGAGATGCCATCCTTCCAAGAAATTTGCCTTGCAAAATAGTGCTGGTAAAGCGAAATATTTTAGTTTTCATTTTTAACACGAAAGTGTTTTATGCCGGGGTCCACCAAGTACATCCGTCACGGATATGACGTTGATAAAATGGACGCCAACGAGTGAGAAAGAAAAAACGAAGAAAAAGATACCCCGCTGGGAATCGAACCCACGACGTTGCGGCCGCGACGGTAAGCGCCCGACGCCCTACCGACTAAGCCAACTCTGGAAATGCTAGACACGGCGCGAACGCGCCTTATATCTTTCACACAATCTCTTTCGCGGCGAGCGGAGCGGGTCGGTGCCGCCGTCTGTGAGATGTGACAAGAAGTAATGCTTCACGATCGACACTTACTAGCGCTTACTCCGAGATCGCACGCGATATCGGAGGTCATGGTTAAAACGTCTCGATACCAGAGAGGTAGACTGGCGGCCGCGCTGGCGTCGCCGAGGCACCCTTGACGCAGTTATGTCTATGTTACGTTCTTTGCCTTTGGCTTCGTGTTAGCGTGCGTCGGCTCATCGGAGTAGTGCAGCTTCCACGTGCACGAACGGGATTTCTCCGCCGCCGACTGCTTCAATTGCGAGAGCACGGACTAACAAAACTGCTGCAATATGCATTGCAGAAAGGATGCGATTTCGACGGGCGAATGTCGTGCCTTGGTGGAGCGAGAGCAGGCCTGCGAGACAGAGGCCAGCGGGACGCACGCGCTTGCGGCTCAGGCTACGAACCTCTACCTCCCGTGTTGCTGAAGCGCAGTGTGTGTTACGTATGCATGAGCACAGGCGTCGGCTACCCATTACTAGAAAGCGCACACCGTGCCGTTTCTCTCCTTAATTGACGACGCTTTGAAGAAGTGCATACCGGGTACCAGTGTTGATTATGAGCTTGTTGATATCATCCTTACGCGGGATTCACGATTCGCTGTGTCCAAATATATGTTCACACCGTCAGCTACCACAACGGTTTAATCATGATCATGGGCGTTAGTCGTCGCGATAGAGAAATGCTGTCAACATGGGTGCATCCACGTCAAACGGTTCTATGGCTGCCAAACACGAATAGACATTGTACAAGCTCTCATATATCACTACGCAATAAGCACTACTTCTGTGAAGACACGTTGCACTTTCGTGTTATACCGATTCCTATGACGGAGGGATCAGCCATGTTTTTTTACATATATGGAGAGAGGGGGGTAGAATCCGGGAAAGGCAGGCGAGTTTAACTAGACTATGTCGAACTTTGCTGCCGTGCACGTGCGCAGGGAAATGGGGGGCTTAAGAGACTAAAGCGCGGCTAGTTGGTGCACTTGGGCACTTGGGCTAGTTGGTGCGTGGTATGACAAAACTTGGTGGCACAAAGGAACGAGGACCGAGGACATTCTGTTACTGTGATTATCAATGTGAATCGCACATGCGCCTGATGTTACCCGGGATGAAATGTTCTTTCCAATCAATCGGTTGTTAGTAGGCACCAGTCCTGTCTTTTTTTTTTTGTCCTCGTTCCTTTGTGCCTCCAAATTTTTGTCAGGCGTAAGAGAGCAATAGAGAAATCGTGACAGTGCATAACTCACGGCACACACGCGCAGTGCAGCGTATCTACAGGCGATCACTCAATTCAGTTGTCTTCAAGAATTGCAGAAGGGCGCGTATCACTTTCTGGGCTGAAGAGCTTTGAGGCCAGGCTCCCAAGAACTTTTCTTCAGTGAAAGAACGATCGCGAGAACGAAAGCATGGTTGTATGTACCCAGCACGCACAAACAAAGAGCACCACTGGCCGCATGACAGCGAGACCAAGTGAAACTTACTGCTGTAGGATACACGTTGTCTGGCGAAATACGTGTAGAGAGATTCCTTGCCCAGTGCATGCGCGGCAATTGATTCGCTATGAACTGTATAGTAAATAATTCGACAAGTATGTAGACAGTTATCGGCAGTCATTTCTGCCGCTATGTTACGGCAGCGGAGAAATAAATGCTCACATTAATTCAACCCGCCCCCTTACCTGCAACGAGCCAGCTGTGGACGCTGTCGGGGCCATGCCGGGGAAGTTGGCCCCAGCAGTTCCACCGTCGTAGTAACTTGCTTACGGGTTTTGGAGACGGTGGCTTCACATCCTGCAGCGCAATATGCCAAAGAAATGTTCAAGGAGTAAGGGATTCTCTGTTCACCGGGACGTAAATCACAGATTATGCAAAAAAGCCGAAACGATTCATTATTATTTCATTGATTGTGTTGATGCAGTGTCTTTTTGGGATGTTCTGCATCCAACACTGAAAAAAGAGTTTGAAACTAACTCTGTAATTATTCGGTAGCTTGATGTGAGAAAGGACAGGATATTGCCCTATGTCCTAATCTTTTTTATTGGTCTACATAGTCTCTGGAAAGCAAGACAGATAGACAGAAATGCTGAACCTCCGCGATCAACAACAACAAAAAAAACATCTTCCACGAAAAATTAAGTAAAATACGCAGGATTTACACTCTAGACTCGTTTCCTGTGTTCGATTTGTGTTTAAATATGCCTGAAGCATAATTTTTGAAATTTCAGTCTAAGCGCTACGGTTTCATTGCTTGTAATAAAGAAAAAAAAAGTTCAAGTGTGGTGCAGTTGTAATCGGCCGGCATCAGAATGTGAGATGCGACGGGGTGGTGGGTTCAAATTCCACACGCTTGTTTTTTTTTTTTTTCATTTCGTCTTTTTTTTGTCGCAGTGCTCGTTGTTGATCTGCGCTTGATAAAAATTGTCAAAAGCAATTTTGAACAAGTAACGAGTGTCCCATTGAGCCGCGCACAAGCGCCCACTGTGCCGCATGCAATGTGCCAGTGTCCCAGTGACCAGCGCCACACTGGTCAAATAATCATGTATCCCACTGCGACCGCGCCACTTGGTTTTTCACTAGGGATATACATGCACATTGAGATAATGGCTGTCATGAAGCAATGAAACAGACCAACATAAAGCATTTCTGATTCAATTCAGTTAATATTATATATTAAACACGGTCATTACACATCATTATATACGAATATATATATACACGGTGTCTCAAGAAATGCATCCGAAAATCCTCAAAAATCAAGAACATGCAATATTTCCTCGGTAGCTTCATGAATACTTCTTTTTTTTCTGTACCCACAAACGTCTAGAGATGACTGGAGATACCAATTACGGCAGTGATTATGGAAATTGAATGAATATTTCTTTCATTTAGTGGAGACGTGCCGTCGGGTCAAGGAGAATTGTAGTCCGTCCTGCAAAGAGCCAATTGCGCCTTCCAGATTCCGAAAAAGCGGCATCTGGTAATTATTGCGGACTAATGAAATCTGGCCAATTTAGCCGCCGAAATCGAAAGCGAAACCTGGAAGAACGATACTGGAATACTGCTCCAAGGCGTGCAGAATGGGCGAGCGTCGTAATACCCGTAATATACCTTTCCATACCCGTGACAATATCAACCACCGATGAACTTTGTAGCTTGGCTGCGCGGGATGTGCTCGTGATTGGCGCACATAAGTTAAGGAATGGAGAACTAACACTGCTGGAATCGTTGTCTTCAACAGCGACATCATTCTCGGCATCTGCTAGTGGCGCCCATGCGAGCTTCGGTTTCGGTTTTGCCGGTGGATTTATTGAAATGTGATTGCCGCGCAATAATTACCATAGTCCGCTGTTTGGATATCTCCAAGCCGCAAAGGGCTCTTCGCAGGAAGGACTTTAATTGTCTCATTTGAGCCGACCACCTCTATCCACTAATTGAAAAGTTATTTATTTCTTTAATTATTGCTGTAATTGATGTATCTAGTAATCTTGACGTGTCTGCCGCTACAGAAAAACTAATTATGAAGGCAATGAGCAACTATTGCTCTTTCCCTTGTGACACATTTCTGGAAACACCCTGCATTAGACAACAGAACATATCTTCCTTCATGTGCGCGTAAATATCCCATTGCTAAAATAATCATGAAAAATGTTCAGCGCGATTGCATCCAATGAATCGCAATTTATATTCAGTGTGAAAGCGTGGTACAAACGAATAATCAAAGTTTTCGAGATGTAACTTTACGGCGCTGTGAGGTGGCCAATGATGTCAGAAAATTTCTCCTCTTTCGTTTTGCGAAGTTATATACACGTACAACGAGCTATTTATAGCACAGATTTAACTATATAATTAATTTATTTTTGAGACAAGGTTTTTCGCATTCGCCAGTAATCGAATTAGCGGTTTCATGGAAAAGCAGGTTCTTATCCGATACAGCGATAATACGTGCATAGTATCGCTATTGCTAACTGGGCAGTGATGATTGTACGAATGCTTGCCATAAATAATAATAATAATAATAATAATAATAATAATAATAATAATAATAATAATAATAATAATAATAATAATAATAAGAATAATAATAATAATAATAATACACTTTTGTCAGTGAGCGTTCTAGCGGCACATATATTTTTCAGGGGGGGGGGAGGGGGCCACGCATCACTTAACCGGCGCAAATACTTACGGCGCGAATTTTTTGTCGGCCCGCTGATTGCTTTTCTTCAACATAAACAGCGAACCTTTTTTTCTCTCCGCTGCAAAATAACAGTAACAGCCAGGGAGAATGACTTTATCAGCTTGGCTACCGTAGGCGTCCGCACGGGGGGGAGGGGTGTGGCCGCCCCCATTAGTCACCTAAGAGGAGGGATGCAACGCCTGCTCCATTCAACGACTTAATAAGGGGGGGGGGGGTTCGCTGATCCCTCGCCCGCCCCTCTACCTGATGGAGAACCATGCGCACGCCTGTGTGCGCTGCCCTCAAAGATTTTAAAATGGGAGGTAAGTACCACCACACATTCAAACTGCACGCGCTTATGGTTTATATTTCTCTCTGCAATTTCTCCTCAAACTACTTATCTACCACATTAGTGACCACGCCACGTCATTGTTCGCTACTGCATGCCATATTTGACACTCGTTCACCGCAAATAATTTGCATTACCACTGTTGGATTTTGAAATGTGTCGTTTATTTAGGCTACCACGGTATATTTCTGCTACTACTACTTTTCCGAAAAGTTTCGGGCGACCGGATCGAAAAATGAAAGCATATGTATGTGGAGCTGTGTGTGCGAGAAGCTTACCCTAAGAGGCAACCAAGAAGGTACGCGACGTTCTCCACCGCCGCAGCGCCGTGTGGACTCTCCGACACGGTGCAGAAAAGGCACTCGAGGCAGGTTGTCAACGAACACGGGTTTAATAACCCAAGATGCAGCACAGTGCAACAGTACCGGGCTTGCAGGCCGTATAGGGAAACTTCGCAATATCGGTCGAGTACGCTTGCCAGCGGCGCTGCGACTATCGCACAAAGGGCAGCAGTAGAGCGCACGCACGAGAAGCCGCCTGCCGGAGCAGCGCCTCAACCTCTCGTGCGGGCGTGAGAACATCTGACGCGGCGAGCCCACGCAAGACAGAAGTGAGCTCATGGGAGAGGGGTTTGTCACTGGCGGCCAATGAGGACAGGCGAAGAGCAGTGACGTAGGCTAGCCCGGTGTGCCGCGAGCATTATCCAGACATGTCCTGACGCGTGGCGCCGTGCGGGGAACACCGACGCATGGCTAGAACCAGGCAAGAAGGCCTGGCGGTGTAGCCACGGTAGCCGTGTCGCTGATTAACGACGGTTCCCGGCGCTCGAACCACGCGGGGCCAACAAAAGCGCTAGCTGGGCAATGAGGCGCCAAAGGGGAGGGCGCGGTCGATTCCCCCATTCCTCCCTCCTAAACACCGAGGCCAGCCTGTCAAAGAGGCTGTCCGAGGCCAAGTGGCAAGGTCAGCTCAGCCGCAAGAGGGCTGGCCAACGGAGCAATGTCCAAAAGGGTGTTGTCGTCTTCCCGAGCACCAGGACCAAACAATGTTGCTACACAGCACAAAGGCGACGATGACGCACCCGGTGGTATGAGCCCATGGTCGCTTTAGGTCGCACCAAACGTTCCACCAAAAGTTCTACCGCCAAGGCGAGCCCACTGCCATGAGAAGGTCCGCAGCCCAGGATGAACGAGGCGAGACTGCACACGTGTGCAGGCGTCTCGCCGAAATTTCGCCGTTCAGGAGATGTTGGCAGCTAGGAACGGAAGCCGGAGCAAGCACGCTCGGGCCTTGGCCAAAACTTGATTGGGCGGACCAGCCGCCGAGAGCGGCTGCCGACGCCGCCAGGTGGATTAGGCAGGGTGGAGGCTGCAGGGCAGAAGGTTGGAACGAGACCATAGCAGGAAGGGCCAGGGAACAGCATGCCAGCTGGTCAGGTACAGGTTGGTGGCACGGTAGAGCCAGGCGTAGGAAGAGACAGGGCGACGCAGGAGTGGATAGAAATGCCCCCGGCATAGCCGGCTTGCCAGAAAGGGTGCCTGCTTGGCGCTACTGCCCAGCAAAGAAGGCGCTTGCCAGGGTAAGGCTCGGACGACACATCAGAGGGTACTTTCTGCCAAGGGGGCCTTCTGCCACTTCCGGACGCGTTTCTGGATACCTTAGCGTTTCAGGAAATATGATTGAGCAAATGTCCCCAAAATACGACAAAAATCAAATTTGAAATCAGTGACGTCGGCGCAAAATTTAAAAATAGAACTTTTGCCCTGATTTTTTCCCCTATTAATAAACTTACGATGGTAAAATGACTGACATTCGAGTTCTCACAGTACACTTAGTCTAAACCGATTGTTTCATTTTAGTGTCCCTTTAGGTCTGAGCCCGGCCCGACCCGAACCCGCCACCTCAAACCAGGGCCCGGCCCTAAGCCCGGAGCTTCAGACGTGAGCCCGGTCCGGGCTCGCGTGAAAACTACTTTACACGGCCCGGCCCGTGGGCTGGGTCGGGCCCGGGTTTTCGGGTAGTCCCGAGCCCTTGCAGTGCTCTAATTGGCACCGTCTACTACGGAGCACACACTTTGCGGTTTCTATTCCTCAAATGACGACGCTTTGAGAAAGTGCATGTCGAGTACTAGTGTTTATGATGTGCATGCTGAAGCTTTTTTGCGCGGCATTCGCCATAAGCTTTGTCAAGGTGTATGTTAACTATAGTACATCTACGACAAAGTTTTAATGGTGTTCATGAACGGTAGTTGTTGGGTTGGAGATGTGCCATCACGTGGTAACACATCAAGCGGTGCCATAGCTGCCAAACGCCCATTGACATCGTGCAAGCTCTCGTATATCAATCTACAATAAACGTTCAACTTCTTCTGGTAGGACACGTTTGGCTTTCGTGTTATCCCGATTCCTATGACGGAGGGATACACCATATTTCTTTAGAGAACGTTTACTCCAGAGATATTCAGACAGTTTACGGATGGAAAGGCTTGCCAGAAGTTGAGATGCTTAAGTCAATCGACTCAATCGAAGGAAGCAATCCACTGCAGGCTTCACCATGACATTGTGCACCACTAGATTGTGTTCACGTGTCTACACGGGAAGAATGAGGCAAAACACGACTGTCATTTCGTTCTTCCCTCCTTAGAACTGTTTTAAACGAGAATGCATGTTTCGAGATCGAATAGCCTCTAATTTTGTCGAAACAAATGAACATGATTCACGAAGACTGTGAAAGTTGATGGACCGAGTGTATACAGCTCCCCGTCAGCGTTTCCCCATGACAACATGCAGATAAGTGTCGAGGTGTCTACGTCTGCACGTCACGCATTACAGAACAGCGGCGCCACTGTAACCGTGAGCTTTGATGGACACATCCAGCAGATGTTTACTATTCGTTTTGTTATCGTCCGCGTGCGCACGCAGCAAAAGCATGTACGAGAAGCTGCACTTACGTGTGAGCAGCACCGTGCTTGAACTGAAGTGGACCGGTCAGGAAAGCCACGCGCCCTTTCTCAATGACCACGCAAGACCTTGTGAAATTCATTCTTCCAGCAACTCATACGCGTATGTACTCAACTGCCTGCGTATTGCGGCTAATTTCGAAGCGGCGCGCAAACAGCGTTTCGCAAGAGCATGTTTTACGGCTATAGACGGCTGCCCAAGAAGAAGGAAAATGATTGAAACGGTGTTTATGCACTGACGCATCTGCACTTAGAGCCCTAGCACTCGGCCCTGGCACCGCGCCTGTTTCTGTTGTCATTTTATCTCAATGGGTCACATCGCGCGTGCTATGCTCATGAGAATAATTTATGGCTAACGCAGGTTAAAATAAGCACGACCAGAAATACCTAACAAATCTCAGAGGCATGATGTAAACGTGATGTGAAAAAGCTCAATAAAAAATAAAAGAAAGAAAAATGTAAATGCGCTTTGAAATTGACGGAGTTAGTAGCCTTCTGTCTCGCTTTTTTATGCGTATTTAAATGGCCCTCTGTTTCTTTTACGGAATAATTTCTCTCTATCTCTCTCTCTCTCTCTCTCTCTATATATATATATATATATATATATATATATATATATATATAAACGAAAGATGACTTTAAAGTGCTCGTTTTTCTTTGTTAGACACATTAATGAGAACTAACAGGCAATAATGCCAAGGAAAGTATAGGGGGTTTATTTGCAGTAATTAGGATATAAATGTGAAGAAAGTAAAGTGGACGAAAAGATAACTTTTTTCGTTATTTGTTTTCAGTAAAACACTCCGCTCATTAAGATTTCGGAGGGGAGGGGGGGGGGTGTTTACAGGGCACCTCCCATGGCTACGGGCCTGCTCGGACTCAAACTCACTAAAATATTCCTCACTAGGACTCAGACTCACGGCTCAGTTTGAGTCTAAGTGAGTCGACTCATGAGTCCATTAGTGTATAATTAACTTTTTTCGACCGTAGTGTCAAGGCTCTTTAACATCAATATCTCACATAATTGTTGCCATACTTGACGCGTTTTAGTATCGTAGCTTCAAATACAAGTGATCAACGGTCCCAATTCAGTAAGGACATTTTTATTGAAAGAGACGCCTCACACGAGATATTTTTATCAAAAACTTCCTGTTCAAGATTTTGCCGGAGGAAGGTCAAACCCCCCTCACCCCGCCCCCTTCGTGACTCACGCCTACCGCCAATGCGATAATAGCGCTTCCGTCTCCGCTTCACTTTTATGTTTCATCAAGCACTGTGATAACGTAATGTGGACAGAAGCTTACGAGAGAAGTTTCCAAATTTGGAATATTAACTATTCTTATCTGATCCTGAAGCAAGTAGAACATTCAGTACGCTAAGTGAAACAACCTAATATATGAATACTGCCTAAATTAGCACTCACTTCTTTTCAAGAATTTGTTAGTGGTAAAAGCCCCGTTTTGTTGAAAACTAATGCAAAGAATTTTGATAGTTTTCCTGAGAGACACTGGGCTGTTCGGCACTTGGTGACATACCCCTACAATTCTGGAGATGCTCAGGCGGAACAATTGCCGGCCATGCAGGCCAGGCTAACCCCGCCTGCTGCAACATCACCAACACCACCACCACCACCTAAAACGATGAACGCACGGCAGCTGTAGCCTAGATGCGCTCCGATGCAGAGAGATTGACAGGGTCATGGTCGGGCGTCAGCCCGCAAAACTTTTTTTTCTGTTCTGCTTTTTTTTTCACGTTTTATGCTGCTGCGATGAAAGCGAGAAAAGGGGAATGGGTTAAGTGTTACATGGGAAGGGGGGGGGGGAAATCGAGCGAGCCGAGTTAAGTGTTGACTCGGTTTCTAGCAGCTTTCGTGATGCGGCCATTGCTTTTTTAGGAATATTACTTGTGCTCCCATATAATTCAATCCGTCAAATCGTTCATAGTTGCATCATCTTATGGCGTTGTCGATTTAAAACACGAAGCTTCTGCAGCGCTAACCACATTAGTAAACCAGGTATTGACCCAGGAGCAGCGAGTCTAAACACAGGGCAAAATACGTTTCGCATGGAAATACAAACCAAAATTAAGAGGCCTAAACCTGCAAAATAAAAACGCAGAAAACCGTACTCGCACGTTTCCAACACAGAGGCAGCGTGTTCTCAAAATAATGACTTCCAACACGGACTGCATTAAGAAAGGGCGAAAGGAAAAATGGAAAAACTGACACCAGCATACAGCTTAGAACTGGAAAAAGTAGTATAGAATCCTTGAAACCAGTGGCGTAGCCGGGGGGGGGGGGGAGGGGGAGCACATGGGGCATGAGTCCCCCCCCCTGTAAAAAATTTTTCTCATGAGATGCAGAGCACAGAGTGACACTCGAACCGACTTATCTGCCCAGCCCCAATGCCGGATAAAAGAGCACCCCCCCCCCCCCCCGAAAAAAAGTTCTGCATACGCCACTGCTTGAAACCATGCAAGCGAATGCGTGCCATCAGCTTGAGAGAGTGGGTTGCCTGTTACCGCTACTGTAAACTCCACACATGATTAGTTAACGTAGCGTGTCATAGTTTGTTGCCATGTATCAATTACTACATGGCTTAGCAAGTCGAGTGTTTGTTATGTACGATGCTCTTCAAGTATTCACATTACGCGCTCTGCGTGAGTACATTCGTTCGACTCTCTGGGGGCGTCTTACCAGAGCTAAATGTAATGACAAATTCACCAGCTGCAAGCAGAAATATCGACGTGATGTTTAGCCTAAGCTGGTTTTCATTCTTCGGACACAAGCAAAAGAGTGCTTCTCTGCTTTTGATGTAGATGTCGACATACGAACCGAATGAAGTATGTCAAATTACAATGTGAAATAGTGTTTTTAATCTATGTATACGTGAGTGATGTTTCTATTGGAAAAATATTTTTTTAGAATCATGCAATGCAGCCCGCTCTATTGGAGACCAATTATTCTCGAAAGTGCGCATCATTCACACGAGAAATTGAATTTGATATTTCAATGTTGAGCAGTATTTGCTAATTACATACTAATTATTCTAACATGCATATTGCAATGTAATAACTGCAGCTAGTAGCTTCGAATGGTCACCATTCACTTGAAAGAAATTGTGAGGATGACAGTGGTTTCCATGTATCTGTTTCCGATGGTTGCCGCGGGATTCGTTCGATGTTGAATAATTTTGGTGTGCAACACGTAAATGGGCCGTGCCTCAAAAACGCTTGCATGAATCAGCAGCGCACCTTAACCACCACTTCGACAGCCTTCACCTTAAAACTAGCGCTTAATTAATTTTTTTTCCATGTTGATGTGTCTTGTGTCGTCGTCGGTTTGATATCCTAGATCGGAATATGTGCGATCGTGTAATTACCTATGAAATTAATTAATGACATATTGACCATTAATCAAATTCATTAGCTGCATAAGTGGGGACCACGTCTTTTAGCTTTCAAACTCCTGGCATACGTTTGTCCGCTGTGTAACAAAGTTCTTCTTTTCTTTTTCTTTTTTACATTCTCCCGACGATAAGACGCAGCGCCCGGCACAAGCATACTTCTCGCGTTACTGCCTGTGACGGTCTGAAGACGAGATATATGTTTTCATAAAGCATGGACGGAGTGCATTGCACGAGAACAAAATCAGAAACAAAGAAGACGATGACCTAGCGCGAGAACTGCGTGGCCACCGCTCGCGTTATCGGCAGCCAAACGACCAGCCCGAGCGCCATCCTTAAGGTCACTGAGACCCTTTCCCAGATACGCACGCAGGCCTCACGTGCAGCCCTTTAGCGCAAGCACGGAGACGCCTCAGAGCAGCTGCGTCTAGACTGCACGTCACCGCAGCGTTACACACTCCGTCCTTTGCACCCACGAGAGGGCGCAAACACGCTCACGTTTTCGTCTTTTGCTGCTCTGGTTATTCTTTTATTTCTAGGACAAAACCGTTGAATCTGCGTCTGTTCTTGGGGGAAGTGAATCCTGGGGCAGGAAGTGGCGCTGTTTTCTGCAACCCTTGCGGGAGCACAGCTCGGCGCCGCAAACCTTTCTTGACGCCTCCGCGGCATGCATGTTTCGAAGGAAAAGGAGAAGGCTCGCCTGAAAGAAAACAGCCCACGGTACAGGGGATCGCGCGTGTCGTAGTCTATGTAAGCGTTCCATTTCGCCATTGTGATCAAGGCCATCCATGAATAGACACTACGCAGCTAATGACGCGGCCACGTAAGCGAGAGAGACGTCGAATGCCGAGTCTGATCGATTCACATACCATTCGAACAACGACACGTCGATAAAGATGTTCCCCCTCTTGTTTCTCATGCGGACATTTCATCGGCTGAGCGTTTATGCTGCGGCCTGTCCCTTGTGCCGTGCGGGAGGGCGTTCATTGTGGCTGACCGCCATTCACGGATGAAGAAAGAAAGGAGTACGCATGGCTTTCATACCCTACCCTTTAATTCTGTGCCCATCTGCGCCAGCGTAACGCGCGCGACAAACTTATGAACATCATGCCCCCAGCTGTTACTTTGTCGTAAGAACTCTCACTGGGCTGCGAATATGTTTACTCTCATTCTTTCACTTCAGCATCCGTGAAATCATCATCATCTGTCGCCATAGCAAAGGGCCACCGCTCGAGTACAACCTACTGCCTGCTGACAATAAATATCAATAGACCCTTTTTAGGGTGCCTCGATGTGCGCGCGCCTCCGGATGAGCACATCGAGGCACCCTAATCCTTTTCGTAAAAGGGCGCCCCAAGCGCCCTTCACGCGAGCTACCACAAGCCGGCGTGCTTGGGTGGTCACAGCAGACGACACTCTGCGAGACTGCAACTGCTGGTGCGTGACGTTTCGTTAGCGCCGCAGCCAGCTCGCATGTTGTGAATGGTGCCGGAAACGCGTGCCTAAAGATGGCTCAAAAGATGTGTTCTCTTGTGTCACGAACGAGCCTACCGCGAAGAGAAGAAAAAAGTAAGCCGCGGACATTTGAAAATTACCAATGTAAACAAATACACGTTCTGCACCTCGGCGCAATACACTCTCAGTGTCATTTGGTCGTTGAAGCGCTAGGCCTTGTACGTAGGCATGTTGAGGATTTGTACGTAAAATGCTTGTCCGCGCGATAGATGACGCGGTATGGACGATCGTAAGCACGTTGCGGTGGCTTCCGACATCGCCAGCTCTGCGGGAATATGGGGTGCAGCAGGTTTGCTTGTTCAGGGTTACGAAATGTGCCTGATGAAACTCGTAGCCTGTCGATGTAGTCGGCGGGGTCAGGGCATGGTGATGGAGCGGTAGGGCAGTAATGACGCCAAGCCACTGTAACAAATAGATTTTAGCAGGATTGGAAGTTGGGCGAGTTGGTTCCGTTCCGCGCATATTCAAGCTATGAAATATATTTTGCCGAACAGAAGGACGAGGATGGCATTCCAGTTGTCGTGAAGCCTCGGCGGACCTGACTATACGCCGTTTCGCGCATCAAGTGCAACGCTGTTAAAGCTATGCAAGAAGTGCGGTCAGCGAAATGTATAACTCTGCGGCGTCTGTTTCCTTCGGTTTTCGCGGTTGTGAATGCTCGTACGGGTTTAGCACGAGCCTGCGCCTGAGGCGTAGCGACTGGCTTATCTTAACCTAATAATGAAAAAAAAGCACATTCGGGGCCGTAAAAAGTTGAACTATTTGTTTACTGCAAGTAACTCCAAGCACCTGCTGTACGAGAAAAACGAGGTCTGCACTGGCCACTCGAGACTTCCTGTGTCGCGCGCCTGCCTCGTTTCTCAGGCGGACACCGTTCTCTTCTTCGTGAGCGATGCTACTACAACGTCGACCTAACTCCGTTAGCAGCTTGTAGCTCCGACGAGCATTTTTCCTTGCCCCGGAGGCGGACGCCAGCCAATCCATGGCCTGGAGTTCAACAGCCGCGCCAAATTTTTCCTCCATCCGGTCTAGGGGCTGTTCTTACGACGTGGAAGTCAGTTTTACAGTCTTTGCAAAGCAAGGCACGGTGTCATTCTTTCGTAGGGATATCGAAGACTGAGACCCCGCCACGGTGGTCTAGTGTTTATGGCGCTCGACTGCTTATCCGAAAGTCGCGGGATCGAATCCCGGCCGCGGCAGCTGCACTTTCGATGGAGGCGAAAATGTTCGAGCCTCGTGTACTGATATTTAGCTGCACGTTAAAGAACCCCAGGTGGTCGAAATTTCTGGAACCCCCCAATACGGCGTTTCTCATAATCATACTGTGGTTTTGGGACGTTATACCCTAGATAATATTATTTAATATTATCGGAGACTGAGATTCAGCCGGCTGGCACCACGCGCGGACAGTTTACACGGGCGCACGTATACGGACACACCCCCTTGACCTAAACATGGCGATTTCTATCCCAGAACTCCTTGCAAAATCGAAACTGACGAAAATCCCACCGCCAGGTGGCGTATTTATGAAAAGTGTCTACTGACGACTATGCACAGCCCGCGCTGCGCAAGTACGCTTGTAATAAACCACACAGTCATGAACACTCGTGTTCTCTCTGCAGAGTGACAAGGGCTGTTCCGTGTCCAGTTTATATGAGAACGATGTTACAACGGCAGCTCTGTCAGCCGCGCTCTCGGGAATCATCGCTTTGTCAGTCACGCATCGAGTTAATTGAAGCAATATTACTCTAAGGTGCTACCTTGTTTCGCCTACGCTTTAATTTTGATCAGCATGCCGCACAACGTTAGCGAGAAAGCATATACAGTCAACAGCAACAATTCCTATTTTATTTAACTCGGCGTGAATCAGCACTGAACCGATATTTATCGCTTTCGTGTCGTTATTTATCTTGAAAATGTCTGTTCACTGTGACGTTCGAGATGCTTTCCACATATCTTAGGATTGCTTGCAGACGAAGTCTCTAAAGAAACATTCCTTTAGCAGATAGCGAACGGGCTTTCCAGTAGTGTGCACTTGTGTATGGCAATTTAGCGAGTTCTCTCTTTGCTTTCTACTTGCCGGAGTTATGTTTATACAGAGAACTTTAGAATTACTCGCCGTTATACCCCAGCAACTATGGCGCTCAGCTGTTAAATACTGACAAACCGTGGTTTTGGGTCGTTAAACCCCAACTGTTATTACTGTTATGGTGAATACTCAGTCGCCCGATGAAATACAGATCGCATTTTGATGAGAACAAAAAGATGGCACCGTCTCCCACAAAGGGAACCATGTGTGCATACGAAGCAGCGGGGAGATGATTAGCTTGAGCGGGAGATGGTGTAATTTTTTTTCTTGCGTTCTTGAGCCTGTGATTTCCTCTAGCATAGAATCAACACTGTCTTCCAGCCTACATCCAGCTCCAGCTGCGTGGAACTGCCGGCGACCGAGGTATTCGAGTCCCGCAAAGTTGCAAGAACATGTGCGTCTGCCTCTCTGCACTCCATGCCATCGGTGTGGTCGTGGGATTCTTCAGCGAGGGAAGGAGAGCACGTGAGCCCCGCGTCTATAGACACAGACGCAGAGGCCGCCATCGGCCGCTCGTGCCACGTCAAGACGCCAGATGCGTCTCTGCTGCCTACTCGTCGCAGGAGAGAATGAGACGCGCAAGAGGGGGAGTGGAGAGAGGGAGTAGAGAGGAGGTGAGCGATGAGGGTATGCGCATGCGCAGTAAGGGTGGTCACGCCGCACACCGGATTGAGCTCCACCATAAGATGATTCGCATCTAATAAATAAAACGCCCCTGCAATCTGAAGTCTGTTGTTTCAGCCTGCCTAGAAATCATATTGTGATTTTCGCACGTACCACCCCAGGGTATATTATTGAAACAATCCATGAATTGACATAAGGAAAATTAGACTACCTATTGTTGCCGCACCTAAATTTTATTCACACTAGTGTCATTGATGCTGCGTCTGCGAGCGTCGTTGTATTAATTAAACAATATAAAAAATGGAGAGAAAATGTATTCGTTTCTCTTTTTGTGGTGCCGGATGATAAAATATATCAGCGCTTGAAAACCATATTTCCGCATTACTTACGCCTCTAGGCCCTATTACATTCGAGGGAAAATGCGCCACTTATCCTTTCCCCAAAATGTACGGCAGCCCTGCGCTTTCTATGAAAATGTGAACGTATACGCGGAATATCAACCGCGTCTAACTAATCTATGCAGTGGCAATTATCGCGCCTCTTGTATCAGTGCAGTTATCACCGACCAAACATTGTCTCTGTCGCTGCCACTCTCTAACGTTATAAGATGATGCAGTGAAACATAACAAGAGACAAGTAGAAGAAAACAGACATATCACTCTCTGTAATCCCGCCTATTATACGTCGTTTCAACTGTGTTGAAACCTGCGTTGCCACTCACAATCTAACGACAAAACTTGAGCGCTAGTTTCAGTTTCCTCACTCACCTCTGTACCGACGCTCTTTGGCTCCAAAACAGATTTCGGCGGCAAACCGTCTCCGCCAACGTGTGGGCTCATGTTCCAGCCAGCTGACACGGCACTACCACAACAATCGCCGCTCCAAAAGCACCTTTTCAACGTTTCCTTTCAAACAAGCTTGGCCGCCACGCAAGACGACCTTGCCGTGACGATGGCTGTTCCGAGTGCTCGAGGAGATGAGCCCTCCTCGACCCTTGCGCTTACTTTTTCGCGGACGCCACTGCTTGACGATGCATCGGGGACGCCCTTCGCGATTTGAACTGTGGAAGCGCAAGCCGCTCTGTGAAGACGCGCCTTGAGGCCATCACTCGTGTAGGAAGGGGGAGAGGGGCAACGATGGAGAGGGCGATAGGAACCGGACTGCTCTACGTAAAGCTCGATCCGATCAGCCGTCCGCTGGCGGGCGGGTGAATCCTGCTGCCGAGACCTTCCCCTCGCACCTTTATTCGTCTCATTTTATTGCGTGGCCGTCGTTGTGTTTTGCAACGTTTATGAGGTTGGAGTCGCCGCAGCTTCATGAACTGAGCACGTGCTTTTAAACTATAGTCTACAGAGTCGCAGGAACGACGTCACAGATACGCGAGACGTTGTACCTGAAACGCGACCTTCCGCTGGACGATGCCGAGCATTTGCGCATAATTGGAGCGATGCCAACCCACAAATACGTCGAGGTCCAGGGAGATTCTCGTCCTGTGCGTAACGCTTACCGCTGTTATTGAGGTCACTAGTGCCAAAAAAAGTTACCGGATCCTTTTAGAGATCAAAGGCGAAAGTATGTCTTCCGAGAGGGCGACCCTTAATTCACTTCTATAACGCATCGTTCGGATTCATGCACGCTGCTTCGCTGAGGATTCGCAGAACTGTACGTTGATTCACACATAAGCCACTTGGTTCACTCTTGATTGCCACTTAGCACGCGCGGTAATCATTCAAGATTCACCCTGAAATCCAGTAATTCTCTTGTCATTCATATTAACAGTCGTCGACTTGCTCACGCTTCTCCTTAATCTAGGTTTATTCACTTCAGTGATGGCTGCGCAACGCCAATCACCTGAAAGAGTAAGTATATATATATATATATATATATATATATATATATATATATATATACATATATATATATATATATATATATATATATATATATATATATAATGAAAGGGGAGACGGGTGTTGTTTAGTGCGGACGATCTTTTTTTCTTTTTTTGCTTTGTCGGGAAGAGGGGGGGGGGGGGTGTTGCCGGGCTTCTCGTGTTGATGGCAGGCGGGGGAGGTGGGGGAGGAGGGGGGACGACTGATGTAAGCGCCACTACTACAAGCCGTCTAGCTTATATATCGCATCACAGCCAAGATGCCACGCATAGCGAGGGCGCATTTTTCACTCCTGTATAAAATAAAGACAAGTTTCACAGGAGTACGCATTATGCGCTTGATTATCGCAGTGTCTTACGTCGTGCGGCGTTGAAAAGAAAAACTAGCTACGGCGTCGGCAAATAGCGAACGGCGGAGCAGCGCTGTACACTCGTGTGTGGGCGTCGCTGAAGATTTGCGGCTACTGCGGTTGTAAATTTGTGTGCGCTGAGCTGCATACCACGGACTCGTTCACTATCGCTGGTATCGTATTTTGGACATATAGCAGAGTGAGAGCTGATGATTAAACTTCGGTAAGGGAAAAGGTGTTGACTATACGCGGTTTAGTATAAAAATATGTACGCACGAAGGGCGTTAATATATTTGGTACATGTACGTACATTTTTCTGTGTGGAGTAGTCGTGCACTTGGCCCTATAAGACTACGTGCCTACAGTACAGAAATAAGTTCCCCGGGGACTTGGCGTCACATTGGGAGCTCGCTTGGTGGGCCCTCACAGGGCCCACCAAGCGAGCTCCCAATGTGACGCAAGTTCAGTTCTTGTAATAACGGCATCAAGGCGACAAGACTTTCGAGTGCTCACCAGCCTATAAAATACAATACGCACCTTGACGCCACATGTGCCCACTGTCAGCTACAAGAGCGACTACGTGCTGTGCGACGAAGTGCAACCAAAAAATTGTGGGTGAGTTCCGAGGGCCGACTTCAAACATTTTTTTTTCTTCTTCAAAACAAAAGCAAAATATTTCATGAGACTTTCTTCGTTGCTTAACAATGAAGTGGTCTATAAAGTGGAGCATACAAAGTGTCCTCGCTTGAATCGTATCATTACAAAGTGTTGAGTCAGAAAAGAAATAATTCATGTTTTCTGGTTTTTCAATTTTTCTCAAAAAGATTTTAGACATACTTCGCCCCTAAATATTTTACTGCAATGTTACAGTTTCCTTAAAGCTGCATAACTATTTGTCTTGGTCGTGCAGAGCGCGATTTTGCTTACTAAAAAATCGTGCACTTTGAAGATTTTCTATATCTTTCAGATGGCATAGCTGGCAGGCGTTCACAAAACATTCTGAAGCCTCATAGTAACACGTGTAAACAAAACCTCTGCAGTTTCAAAGATTGACGTACGTAGAACAATTTTGAATAATTTTTGATTACGCTCAGTTGCAAAGCATGGTAGATATGTATTACGGAGGAACTCAGGAGTAAACCATGACTATCTAGTATTGATGCAGAACTATCGATGGTACTATCGATACTATCAATAGCTGAGTCACTATCGAACTATCGATCGTAAAAAAATACTATTGATAGCGCGATGGATAGTAAAGTCGATGGTACTATCGACAGCGAACTCATTGCAGCATAAACTTAGTTCCCCGTGCGCCTTGTACATAGTGCTGCCGGAGGAGCAGCCTGAAGGGCAAAAAAGTTGACATGATTGAGTTCTTCAGTAGAGTGCTTTGCTGACACAGGCTTATAAGGTCAAACTGTTGAGTTGTCGCGGAAAGTAACCCGTTAAATGTGGTAGAACTACAGGGCTTCAAGTTTATGTTGCATTATATGATTTCAATAAAACAAAATATCAAGAACTAAGTCTGTTAATTGTGAGGTGTAACTGGTTGCTTTTGAATGTGAATTTATTGTTGAACATATTCCGCCATTTTCACTGCCAAACTAATTTACTTCTCTCGCCAAAAATTGCTCATAAATTGAGCGAAGCAGACAGAAGGCTGTCAAATGTTTGGACAATATGGCCGGCCAGCAACAGCACCATTATTCACACCACTATAGATAGTATTGTCACGTGGTTGTGGCGGTGAAGAATGCTGTCGCAAGACTGGGTAATACGGAGCTGTTTATTTTTGCCCAGAAAATGAAAACTCAAAATACAAGTGATACACGCTGCGCACTGATAGGCGCCACAACAGTCGTCGGCCGTCGAGCAATCTGCCGAGCGGTAAAGTGCGTCAACTTTTATAGATGTCTTATCGAAGATTCCAGCGTTATCTCTAGCGACCGCGTAAGCTGTCGAATAAACTGAAGTAGTCGCGTCCGGCGCGTAATCTTAATAGACTGATCCCAAACAATCGTGAAGCTTCTCAAACATTGCGGCGCAGTCTGCGTCAAGCATTGCTAACGGCATTTGTGGGTTAAACACGAATACATCAAAACAAAGCAATAAAAACGGGTGGCAGTAATATCGCTCGTAATATAACCGATCGCAATACGGACTGCACTACCGATAGTTTCAAAGAAACTATCGATACTATCGATATAGTTCTACATCACTATTTTCTAGCCGTCACTATTTTCTTCGTCGATATATATATATATATATATATATATATATATATATATATATATATATATATATATATATATATATATATATATATATACACACCAGGCCCGTAGCCAGCAATTTTTTCCGGGGGGGGGGGGGGCATTGCTGAAAACCTTGACTATTTGAAAAGAAACACTTATTTTTAATATTTATTTTTGGCAAAAACGCTATATACTTAACCAAAATTTCGGGGGGGGGGGGGGGGGGGGGGGGGGCTTACGCGAATATGTCATCGGCACGCAGCGAACGACTGAGAAAGGTTTCCTCCACGTGTCGCTAGTGTCACAGCGGCGCGGTGAAGACGCGCGCTAAATGTGCGGCCAAAACACCGCAGTGCCAAAGCGCGGTTTCGTAGTGCAGAGGGCCAATCGACAAAGTAGGTGCAACGTAATGTTGCCCGCGGGCAAGCTTACGTCCCTTCGCGTACGAAGAGGATTAGACAGGTGCTGTAAAGGGAGTTGAGTGACGCATCAACGTACACTGAAACCCCCTAACCCGCGTAAGCGCGCAAGCTAAAACCTAGGCCTCTCATCTGCCTTATAATCACGCGTCCACATCAAAAAGAATCGGCACATTTGCGTAAGTGAACCTTTTGCGCATATCACACAAGAAAGAGTAGCTGTTTCATTTCCGGAGCAGCTCATTACCAGTGGCTGTTTTTGCCAAGGAGTGGCTGATTATCAGGCGGGTGATAGGCCTCGGTTTTAGGTTGTGCGCTTGCGCGGGTTAGGGAATTTAAGCGTACGTTGATGTGTAAATAAAGTGGTTTAAGTACGGGCAATGGTGTGTGACTGAATGTACAGTGCTCGTCAAATGAAACCCGAACAGCGGCAAGCATTCGCATGGCATAGTGCGTGCCGTCCATGTCATCACCATTGACAGGCGCGCGCATCTGGTTTGACCGCACTGCGCATATGCGCACCTGTCCATGGTGATAACTGGACGGCGCGCATTTACCGCTGCGAAGGCTTGCCGGTGTTCGGGTTTCATTTGACGAGCACTGTACTATCGGCGTCAAATGAAACCCGAACAGCGGCAATCATTAGCAGCGGTGTAGTGCGCACCGTCCAGTCATCGCCTTTGGCAGGCGCGCAGCACTGCGCATGTCCACGGTGATGACTGGACGGCGCGCACTATACCGTTGCTAATGCTTGCCGCTGTTCGGGTTTCATTTGACGCCGATAGTACCTGCTTCTTCGACCTTGTTACGAGTTTTCGCTGCTTTTTCGCATGCAAGCTTGTTTACCGGCCCTTTAGTAGAGGAGCTGTTAAAGCTTGAGGTAGGGCCGCATCCGGGGACCGCAGAAAACTCTGCCCAGTAACGCAAAGCGGAAAGCATACC
Source organism: Rhipicephalus sanguineus (assembly GCF_013339695.2). NCBI lineage: Eukaryota > Metazoa > Arthropoda > Arachnida > Ixodida > Ixodidae > Rhipicephalus > Rhipicephalus sanguineus. Next base: position 162,354,834 of record NC_051179.1, read on the forward strand.
ATATCATCTGTAGTATATTTTGTCGAAGGTGTGGGAAAGGGAAGTGGTTCTAAGGGGAAGTGATGTCAGGGTGAGTAGAGTATAGCAAGGAGGCATGAAAGTGAGGGTGAGGAGGAGTGTTGTGATGGCGAGGAGGAGGAAAAGGAGAAGGGGAAGGCCAGCAGCTCCTGTTTCCTCTGTTTTCACACCACTAGTGCGTAGCTGCGCCAATGTTTTCTTGTTGCATCTGCGTTCTCTCCGAGGGCTCCGGCCGACCGCTGGCCCTGAGCCAACAGTGTGTACGGCCAAAAGGCAACGGAATCGAATGAACGACGCCCTCAGCACGATATAGTTATCCAGACGCGATAGTTTGCGTTGCAGCCGACAAACATTCGCCCATCTCATTTATAGGCCTGACAAGTGATGCGGAGCTAAATTGAGAACGTCTGAAATCTTCATTAAGGTCTGCGAAAGGCCGTGCGCGTAGGCAATGAACGCAATAATCGCATCCTTAAACGTCCCTTTCACGTGTCTGTTAACTTCCTAACAGGGCCTCTGCCACTTAACATAAGAGGGTCAGTGGGTATCCAGCCTACAGCAGACGGCACGTACGGTTTAAAAAGCTATCCTTCAGTTTTCGTGCACAATGTTTCTACCTCAATAGAAAAGGCGCCCTAAAAGACACGGACTCAAGAAACTCAGCAGGCACCCTTATCCACTCGGCTAAGGCGAAAGCCATCTTCTTCTTCTCAGCCGATGTATTGATCTGCTGCAACTCACTTGGTATTGTACTTGCTCTGAGATCGGCCCACCTTTGACAATGTCATGTGATGACGTCATCACATGACGTCACTTTATGTCACGTCTTAATGACGTCACAAAGTTGGCGATATGTGGTGTCATGATGACTCCATCACGTGATGATTTTTCCATCACTCGTGCTGACACCGATTATCAATTTTCGTGTTTGATGAGGCATCTTAGGCTTTCTTAAAAAGAAGGAAAAGTGACTTTGCAGCACCTTACAACTAAAGCCTTTATTCAACGACTGCCCACTTACCTGAGTTCGATCTACGAAAAATCGAACGGTGCACTTTTCATTAAAAATGTTACTTTGTATGTGTTCCTTTATGACACAGGTCCTCAGTGACCTTCATCTAGTTACGCATGAAAGAACGTTGTGCAGTTCATTTCAAGGCAGGAATGTGAAGCAGGTGTTTAGATTCCCCGACAATTACTTGTATTTCTAGATTGCGAGCACTGCAGCCTTACCGCGCGAAGATTTGCAATTTTAATGGTTTTCGAACCCTTGATTATCATCCACCAAATGCAAGCCAATGCTTTCATTCTGTTTGGGAATTAGGAGAATATTCTAACTGTAATCATGCGTGCTAGGCCATTGAGCCTCGGACCAAGGAACCTCTTATTCCCGTTGATGCAGCCCTCTTGAAGGTTGGCCTATTCCATTCTTGCTTCAAGAATTCCAGTGAAAATATCGTGCAGCAACCAGCCGAATGTATCCTGATGGGCTAGTTTGCTAGTGATAATAGAGAGTTTGAGAATTGGGGCCCCAAGGAGCTTGGGGACCCAAGAAGCTTGCGAGCCGCCAGGGCGCATGCGCAGGACCCAAGCCACCGTTGGGCTCTTGCGCTCGCGTCGACCCGAGACGCAAAAATTGAGAGCTAGCGTGGGGTCCCTAGGTGTGCTGGGGCACCAGCGAGAAGACACAGACGCAGCGCAGGCCACGGCGCAGCATGGCCCGTGTCTCGCATGATTTTAAATTTCGTCACGCGTGGCGCTCCGTGCGCTTGACCCAACGCTGCCTGCGTTGTCCCAATTCTCAAACTCTGCTGATCATCCGAACGCAAGAGCAGGCTGCCCAACGCAGCTAGGGGGCCCAGCGTCTTGGGTTCCGAATTCTCATAGTGTCTAATATTATGGTGAAGAAGCACATGGAAGACGACGGAAGACGAGTGGTGAAGAAGCGCACGGAAGACAACCCAAACGCAAGCGCTGGCTTGTGTTTATGGCGTCTTTATATGAGCGGAGTGTTTGTTTTGAGCGCTGCTTCATCAATGTCAGTTACAAGCTGAAAGATAGTTTCTTTAGCACATGCGCCCTCTAGTTGAAGTTAGATACCCGATGCTTCTCTTATCCTCAGTGGTGGAGGCCCTGCTCGGTGCTAAGTAGACACTGCGAAAGAGGAAGGATAAGAAGCTTGCGGTCTATTCATACGCGCTCGACATATGGCACAACTTGAGGCTGATAGGAAGAAGGGTAGGGATAGGCTTTCATTCTTCAAATCCCTATCTCTTGTCAAGTCTGTGCGAGCGCGCAAGTCTCATGGGCTGACAGCTTGTCCGCTGAACACAAACTATCGCGACTGGTTCGTATCTTGTGCTGAAGGCAACGTTTAATCGTTTACACACGTAGCACAAACCGGCGGATGTCTCAGAGCACAAGTGCAGTGTGTCAGTGGGTATTTCAGGCCACCTGCGTATGCACCGCCGGAGATTGTGATTCCACTCCTCTGTTGAGTAGCATGAGCGCGATGCGCAGAGGCAGTGATTAATCACTCGAGAAATTATTGAAGCCCAGAAATATCGTGTATAGATGGGCTAGTGGAAGAGTTACTGACGCATCTGTACTTAAAGAACAGCTGCGTCAGTCCTCTTCTATAGCCCTTCTAGGTGAAAAGCTGCCTTTCCTATCCGGGGCTGGAGAGTCATGGTTTGCTGCTCGATTTGTGCTTGTAATGTGTATCTACCAGGTTTCGGGCTCTCTTCTGCTCATTTTGTCTTCTTGGTGCGCGCTGTATATTTATTGCGGTGCCTCAGCAACAACACTTCGCTCAGCGCCGCGCCTCGTCTTCCGTTTTGTGTCCTCCTGAACTGAACGCTGTTTTCGCTTCTTGGTGGTACAGCAAAAGTGCACAAGTCTTATCAGCAAGCTCTGCGATGTCCGAGCGACACGGCTGAGATGCTTGGTATCGAATGACACATACGTATTTAAATATAAAGGCACCTTCGTATTTCCTACGGGATTTCGTGCCACCAGCCACGGTGGTCTAGTGGTTATGGCGCTCGACTGCTGTCCCGAAGGTCGCGGGATCGGATCTCGGCCGCGGCGGTCGCATTTTCAATGGAGGCGAAAATGCTTGAGGCCTGTGTGCTTAGATTTAAGTGCGTGTTAAAAAACCCCATGTGGTCAAAATTTCCCGAGCCCTCCACTACGGCGTCCCTCATAATCATATCGCGGTTTGGGGACGTTAAACCCACCGATTTTTATTATAAAGGGATTTCATGCATGCGAGCATACAACCCACTTCCTGAATCGAAGAGGATGAACGGGAAAAACACCCGTATGTCAATTTTGTTTAGAAATGGAATACATAGAGCATTTTGCTTTGCCATGTCGCCGCTTTATATTAGAAAGAAAAAGGTTTCGTTTCACATTTGCTAAGCTCTGGCTTAGACTCCATAATGGACACTGAACTTCCGAGCTTCGGCTCTGGGCTTCAGCCACACGAATGTAATTGATGCTGTTTGTGTTTTCCTTTGCGAAACAAAACAAATGCGATCTTACATTCCTACTTTTATAAGTATTCTCATAGTTGTAATGAATCAATCAATATTTACAAAAAGGTTGGGTTGCACTTTAATTCCATTATTCGAATTTCTCTTCAGGATATCCATTGAGCTTCCTGATCTGAATGAACAAGTAAATAATTACTGTCCTTTACAAGTTTGCTTTTCTTTCTTTATAATCATTAGTTAATACAAGAAACATTTAAAATTTGATACGAATGATTCTTGGTCAATCCCCCAGTGTGGGTACGATCCATATGAGAAGGAATGTTATCGTCATCACCATCGCCTTGTGAATTCGCGTGAGGGCAGCCCGGAGTAGAACAAGAAAGGAAAACGGCAGGTAAAAGAAGCTCAGCCGGCGAGCCGATAGGACATGCCGACCGCGCTACCTTCGCACCCCGGTAAGCCAGATTCGCGCAATTCTCGTTTCCAAAACAGTATAAATATCAAAACGCCTGCTCTATAAGTTCATTTACGTTCGATACAACGGAGAGCGAGCCAATCCCATACCGGGTGCCATCGCAAATTCGGGCTGTACGCAAGCAATCGAAACGAGCAGTCTAGGCATTTGTTTTGTCCTAGGAATCTTAATTTGGTTCGTTTTCACAGCAAGCAGAAAAAATTGAAAAAAAGAATAGCTTTGGTGAGCTGCCATGAAACGAGCTTAGTCACAAGCAGGCCCGTAGTCAGATGGGAGGGGGGGGGGGAGCTAGCCCCCCTCCCCCCCCCCCGAAATTTTTGGTGAAGCAGGTGCTTTTACCAAAAATGGGTAATGAAAATAGGTGTTTCTCTCAAATAGTCAAGGATTTCAGCAAATGGCCCCCGCTACCCGAAAAAAATTCTTTGCTACAGGCCCGGTCACAAGATATTCTCTCAACATTTTTTTTTTGAAGATGCTGAAGCTGAAGGGCCGTGTCACATCCACTGGATGAGCTTTTTCTAGTTTTCGTTGTTTTTGTGCTCCGCGGCGTATTACAGGGGCGATACATCGCGTAATGCATTGCATGATCTCTTGAATTCAAGTGCCGTGACCGGCATTTTCACAGGAACCGCTTCTTGCATAAAAATATATCTGCGTACTCTCCACACTTTGTACACAGGGTGTTTGAAAAAATGCGCCTGAAAATGCTCAAAAATAGGGGAAATGGAACATTTGCTTGTAAAGAGTTGTGGGCACAACCAGCCACCAGCCAACACAAACTCGTGACGTAGGTTTGTTTACACATCCGCCGCGTTGGTGTCGGCGTCGCCAAGCGGTCGCATCTCGCTCAGTCGCGCGGCATGCACTTTAAAATTGATTTTAAATATGTTCTAGGCTATATTGGCCCTTGATATTTCGTAGACGTTGTGTACGGCTCCACATACATCTATTTCACTCATTATCTCGCCTTCGAAATTTTGTGTCAGTGCTCCTTTAATAGAACAAATGAAAACTTATATAAGTGATTCATTTAAAGATGGCGTGCATATATTGCGATCACATGCACGTATCCTCTTCCTTTGCAAAGTTCAAGTAATCAGAACAATTATGATGATCTTATTACAATCGACTAAGATGTCCATAACACCCGTTTGTTCCCTGACCCACTCTGCTCTCTACTTTTCCCTGAAAGTTACACGTGTCGTTTTCCTTTCCATGCCTCAATTCGTCGTCCTCAATTTCAGTTGAACCCTTTTCGTGAGCCTTGGTTAGGGCATGCACCGTAGGCGTGATTGGGGCTTGTAGCGCGAAGGCAAGATAACTGCTGGTCATTAAGAGTAAAGGATTGGATGCCAAGACAAGACAAGCGCGCGAGGCGGAGGCAGGAAGTTAGATGGAAAGATGAGAGTAAGAAGTTTTGGGGGATAACGTTGCCGTAGTAACCACAGAACGGGGTTGATTGGCGAAACAGGGGAGAGATATTTGCCCCGCACAGGCTGTAGTCACGCTGATGATTATGAACACGGCTGAGATATCGCATACTCGTCGCCGACTGCATCGCCGTAAACATTGACTCACTCTCACATTTCCTGCAACGTTCCGCCAAGTACATAACATTATCCTTTAGTGAGGAGTCTTCCTGTCATTTGCGTACCGGCTCGTTTTGCCTATCAAACCAGGCTGTGTGAAGTGTGCTGCCCTGAATACACAATAAGGAACATGGGTACGCAACGTGTATTAAGAATTTCCACTTTACGAATACTGTCCCGCCACCGTGGTCTAGTGGTTATGGCGCTCCACTGCTGACCCGAAGGTCGCGGGATCGAATCCCGGCCGCGGCAGCTGCATTTTCAATGGAGGCCAATATGTTTGAAGCCCGTGTACTTAGATTTAGGTGCACGTTAAAGAACCCCAGGTGGTCGAAATTTCTCGAGCCCTCAACTGCGGCGCCCTTCATCTTTGTCTTCCCTTTGTATGCCTCTTTGATCATAACATTTTATCGTTATACTTCACCCATAATTTTGTTTATCTACACACTGTTACTTCGTTTATTTTTCACCATTTTTATATCAGTGCATTTTTTTACTCCAGTTTTTCTTTTTGTATGCCTCTTTGATCACTTTTTATTTTTTCGTATTAGGATGTGCTATTATTATGTACTATTACGTCTTCTAGTCTGCCTTTGTTAACTGCCAATATTTTCTTTATGTGTAACTGAATTTTTAATATTTGTATTGTTGTAATGTAACAATTCAATATGCCCTTCCTGTAAAGATCCCTAATGGGATCGACAGTATGAATAAATAAATAAATAAAATAAAAATAAATAAATAATAATATCGAGGTTTTGGGACGTTAAACCCTACATATTTTTATTATATATTTTCTAATAGCCCATCAATTCGAACACGCTTGTCATCCTGCGTTTCGTGAGCTCCTGCCTCAGCGTAGGTTCTCGCAGTACCTTGAAAACGAGCGCCCGAAGCAAATGACGCGTCTTCTCTGTTTTGCCTCTGACTTCTCTCCTACGTAACCTTTTCTCCGAGGTTCTTAGTGTATGTAATAAATGCCTAGGTAATTGCCAAGTTTCACAATGCGCTCGGTATTAATGAAGAGAAGACGTTGAAGTTTGCGATTTTCGTCATCAGTGTAGCCGCGCTTGCCATTGCGACATCTCGTAATCCTAATGACGGTGCCCTTACTCGACTCGAATACTAAGCGTATCAGAAGACGGAAAAACGCTGCCAGTTGTGTCCGGCTGCTATCTATACGAGCGAAATGAATGAAGATGTGTCTAAACACGGGATAGCGCACAATAAAAAAGGAAGAAAAATTCAGCTCGAGGTCACGGTAAGGAAAAACGCGTGTGTGAGAGTGGGTAACGGTGTTGTATCTCATTCCGCAAACGAAGCAGCTGCGTATGGGCATTCCTATTGTGTTTCGTTGTAATGGGAAGGGTGTGTTTTCTGTAACGAATAGCGAATGGAACTTGCTGCCGCGGAAGTTTGCTTCAAGGTAAATAATTTCTTATTCTAAATATTCAGTGAAAAACTGAATAACAACAGATGGCAGGTTTTTGAAGGTTGATTCTAGGCTGAAACGTTCAAAGGTTGAAAGTAACGGCTGCATGTACGTAACATTTCAACTGACGTTACGTTCCCCTTTTTTGACAGCGACTGCATTATTACGACTAAATCAAGATAAGTAGAAATGTCAGCCTCTTAGCAACAAATCGAGACCCAGAGACGACGTACTTAGGCTTGCTGGTTCGTTTTCCCCACTGATAGGTCGGCACTACGTTACGGAGCGCGACAGACGTCGATCGTGCTTCTCGCACGTAACCACACTCTGTGTCATGTCATGGCGCAGTAAAACACCCAAGGAAACGAAACTAGTCAGTCTGCAGAAAGGCTATTACAGTAGTTTATTCAGAGTGCTCGGGTACATAACAGCAATTTTATGCTTCGGTATTTATGTCCAAAAACTTCAATTAACTTACGAAATAGAGAGCATGACGGTACTGTTCCATAGAAATAAAGAGTATACAATTTGTTTCGTACCGTGCGTTGATTCCATATTTTCTATTTTCTGTCCAGACGTTCTTGTTTGACGCATTCATTCCTCTCAGTATAACTTAATCCCTGCTGCGTGAAAAGCTATTGCCTCTATTTACAGTTCAGTAATTAAAATGTATATTTATTCCGCAGGACTATGTAATGAAGCGTTAATATAATTGCAGCTTGAGACAATAGCGTATCCAGGGCTTGGCACACTGGGCCCGTGCACCCCCCTCCCCCTCCCCGGAATTTTTCGCCATGGCATACAGCACAAAATGTCGCTCTACCACATCTGCCTGCCCAGACACCCTTCAGGTCAAGGAGACCCCCGCCCCTCCCGGAAACAAGTTTCTGCCTACGCCCCTGGATTAAGTGAGAGGCCGATGCGTGTCTGACTGATTGCGCCCACAAATCCGCGGCGAAACTTGTCACGTGTTTCAGCGGGCTAACTTGCGCGTATTGGCTTCTCAAAAGTGTTGAGGACGATCAACCTCTCTGACTTTCCTTCATCGAGTCCCCCATTTATCATGATCTAAGCAGCGCACTGATGGACGAGGACAGATAAAAGAAGGTGCACAACACGGGCGCTAACTCGCAACTGATTTTATTCGAAAAAAACATGCTAATAAAAAAGTAATGTACAGAAGGAACAGAAAAGATATAATCTTTGTAATCATGTGCAGGTGCCCCTTAGGTATTAAAATTCCGCGTCACTTAGCGCGATAGATGGTAGACTGATGCATGTTTCTCTTTTCCTTTGGATGTGAAACGCTTCGATGACTTCTCTTGCTATCTGTTGTCTATGACGTGACAGAATCATAGTGTCGGCGAAGACTGGTGTGCAGCCTCATTGTTTGCAATGGGCGGCGAGTGAAAATGGTTTCGTGTCTGACAGTGAACGTTCACGCTCCCTAGGACGGATATTGACACACCTTCCGCTCTGCCCAGTGTATGATTGTCCGCATAATAATTATGATGAATCCGTACCAACTAGCTCAAGTTTCAATTCTCATGCAGTCCCCCATTTTCCTGCGAGAATGCCTTCCTTAGAAGGCAGTTTCAAACAGGTGCACTTTTAACCACATCCGAGTCCACCGCATCTACGCCTGTGCCGATCCTTTAACTTGCCGCTGCTGTGATGGGTACTCTGACGGACAGTACGACCTTTTAGTTGCACGAGAACCGACTGAGTCTTGTCTCTCTTCCAAGTACTTGCGGTCGAGCACTTATTTACTTCCGAATATTCAGAAAAAGTCTTCGAAAAATAGAACTACTACGAAATCGATTGTTCTGGTTCAAGCTAAGAGTTGTATTGGATACTTATGATATCGGAGCATACGTTTACTTTATATAAGGGTCAAATAAATGCCAGGATACTGAAGCTTAAGTACAATCGAATGAGTTCATTGAAAGAGCACACGGTTTCTTGTGAGCAGCTGGCATTGTTGCGACACCTGGTGGAGCAGATCTAAATCACGCGCTTCATTCTACGTCACCTCTCAGATCCGCTTCGGCAGCGCGACGAAATGCAATGTTAACCCAAGAAATACACCGGGGCACGCGAACGCCGAGGTACTAGTGCAACTACCAGTAAACTAACTCAAGGATTACGGCCACCTTCAATTTACAGCGAAAGCTATAATGAGATCAAAACACCAGCCGATTTTGGCGCCGTAGTTGTCCGCCGCCGCCGCTTCCACCGGTGTCGGTAACCGCTATCGCGCGTAATAAGAAGAAATAGGAAAAAAATACTCAGTACCGGATGGGAGTTGAACATGGCCCTCTGCGTGGCAGTCGAGTATTCTGGGAGAGAGCCACGCCGGCGCTTGAAACTCCTTCGTGAAAAGACCCTATAAAGGCGTCATGTCGGGCAAGGAATCGCGTTAACATTTGTAATATAGCGTGCTTGAAGAGCGAAATAACAACCAGGCGTCCCACAATGCGAATGCGAATGCGTCACACAATGCGAATGCGTCACACAACGAGTGGGTCGTTGAATACTTCCGAGCCGTTAGAAAGGGCTCAGCTATAATTAGGAATCATCAGCCACAGCACAAAGTGCACATAATGCCCTACGTATATGCAGCGGGTGCCATGCTTCTCCGCACAATGAAGAATAATGGCATAGTGGGTGCTTCCCTGCTTCACAAAAATTATGATTTACGGCGTAGCGGGTGCCTTGCAAGTGTACTGCCATTAGTTCCCCCAAGTGAGTTTACAACAAGTTCTAGAAAGGCCGCTCTTCGAGCTTTCACTGTGACTGTGCAGCCTGCTTGGCGCATGCTTGACCATTTTTAAATGCGAAGCATTTCTTAGCGAACTTGTGTGACTTTGAGCGTCTATCTATCTATCTATCTATCTATCTATCTATCTATCTATCTATCTATCTATCTATCTATCTATCTATCTATCTATCTATCTATCTATCTATCTATCTATCTATCTATCTATCTATCTATCTATCTATCTATCTATCTATCTATCTATCTATCTATCTATCTATCCGCCTACGACTTAGTGCTCTCCTGGTCGCTTGGTTAATCGAATGTACACCGAAATTGGTATGGCGTAACATGACTGTATGACGAACACAAATGACGAGTCATAACATGAAAATCATGACACGCATGTCATGTAAAGCATGATTTACATGCCACGCTCATGGTGCGCTGCCGGCCGTTTCGCTAGCTTGATGTACACCAAAATTGGTATCTTGCGACGTGACTGTGTGACGAACATAAATAACACGAGTTAACATGAAAATCATGACACGCATGTCATGTACAGCATGACTTATTTTCTTTAACATACCTCCATCCGGCACAACGACAACGAACCACCCCAGTCACAGCTTCTCGTACAGGCTCGTCCACTCTCAGAGTGAACTTGCGAGCGCATGGCTTCTCCTACACAGAGCGCCAGTGGTACAGAAACTGTCGCCGCGTATCGGAGCTAGCCTGCGTGAATTTCCATGAATACAAGCGTTGCTCTGATTAAATACTGGGGCGGTGTGGAAGCTAGTCTTGAATTGCTGTACGGTGTGTACAGGCAGGCGTCTTCACCATTCTAGACCTCATACAGTGCATCGGGGACAGTAACCACATTATTGTTGTAAAAAAGGCGCTTGCATGATATTTTAATCGCCAGCAGATCAAACAGAAGCCAACTCATTCCTCGTCAGATACCAACAGTTTTTTATGTTGCGATCCTATTTGCTGGAAGTGGCGTATGCACCGCCGACCAACCATGCACAAGCTGGTTTTGTAGACACAGTTGTATACCTGTGCGCGTGATATTCGTTGCAAGAGAACGCAAGGCTGGCGTGATTGAACAGTGTAGAAGACAATACAAAGCCGCGCCTAGAAGAGCCACTGTACTAGCTTTCGTGCAAGGCCGTTTGGCTCTACTGGTACTTTGCGGAGCAAGGCAGCCCGGCCGCGCGTTCAACCTAGCAGTGGATGACCGCGCCCGTACCCCGTCGGCCGCGCCTTACTCGCCAAAGCCATATCTGCAAAATACCAGATGCCTGTCGTTGCATATATGCGGCGAATGCTCTGTCTGTGCCGCTGAAGGGATCTGAAATAAGGTTGTAGTATCCGTAGTTCATATGGTCATCAGCATAGAGGGTATAGAAAATTCAATTGAATTTATTATTTCACTTTTCAACGTCGTGAAAATTGCTGAGGCTTATACGTGAAAGGTTCAAAGTAGCTGTAAAACAAAAATGTTTACGCTGAAAACTCTGATTAGGTGCGTACAAGTTATAAATCAACAAAAACACGATGGAGCCAAGAAAAACCAGTAAACGTTCGAATTAAGCAAATAATTCAATCGGCGAAAAAACACGCCAGCGTTAAACATTTAAGACTAGTATTTGAAAGCCTGTTCCACGATTTCGTTTAGGGCAAAATAACGTCTGAAAATTTCACGCCTTATCATAGTTAGTCGAACTCATTTGTCGAAGCTGATTCTATTGGAATACCGGTCTGGCCGCTGTAGGTATTCTTCATTGCAAACTTCATTGTTTTCGCAGTCGGTTAAAATAAAGAAAGAAGATGTGTTCCTCTGAGGTGATATTCTGAACAACAGACGGAATCAGGATGTGTGAAATTATGCGCAAAGCAGTGACATTCACATAAAGCGATTGTTTACCTGATTGCCTGGCGTTTTACTTTTTCCGACTTCTTCATAAGATAGACTTCACTGGAATGCTAAATTAAGCTTGTATATTAAAAATAGTCATTTGTAAACTTCTAAGCCGATAGTTTCGGCCTAATTGCCTAGATGCCTCGGTGCAATAGTGTCGATGTGCTAGGCACAATTCAGATTATGCGCAACATTCGCGTTCTTGCATTTGCCTGATACTGTTACCTTGTATTTGGTAAGTAAACGAGAGGCGTTCTGCTTTCCTGATTTCCTCAAGCAAGTTCGCATTTTCGAAGTTTTATTTCATGTCCCACGCCATGCACATTTATAAAGTTTGCAGTAATGAACTAAACCTTTCGCGTACAGTTTTGTCACCGACATAGCTATCCGCGATGCGCAGCGCCTATGGACCAGAACACAGCGAATTCCATGCGCATCGCCATATTTGCATCGCGCGTCGCGCCATCTATCCCACACGCGACCAAACAACACGCGCGGGCTGCCACGCCAGCAGACGCTACACAGAGCAAACGTGAAACTTCCGAAACTCAGCCCGTCGGAGAGCGTGTTTCGCGTCTTTTCTAGCCTGGACATTTTCGCTGATTTTATTGGAACATCAAGAACATCTTCCTCATGCAAGTCCTCAATGTATACAGTACGTGCTGAGAGGGCTGCGGAAGCAATCTCGTCAGATACGTACTCTGTTACATTTGTAAAAAAACCGTTCTCGCTGTAGTACGCGTGAATCGTAATTGCAGTGCAGCTCGCGAAAGAGTGAAACGATGTTTTGTTGCCCCATATTACAAGTTTTGCACAAAGTTTTCTGAAAGCTCATCATTTCAGCATGCATCGCGTAATAATTAGAGTACGCTTTACGGGTAGTTTCGCGGAACGTAATTTTTGTTTCACGGGCGCCCTTACAATAAAGCGTCTTGCTCACAAAAGCGTGCTATCAGAGAGTATAACCTGAAGTATCGTTCAGCGATCCGTTTTGGAAGCTACCTGCGCTATTTTATTCGTGTAACGATGGTGCTTTAAGAGCGAAACTGTGCTACTCTTAGTTAAGCCGGTTAGCTACGCCTGCGACGTAAAGGACACTGGCGCGAGTACTGTTTACTTACGTGCCAATGTATGTATTATGTGCAGCTGGATGCCTCGTGTCCAAATAAATTTGGGGACATCAAACACTGAAATGAAAGCACGAAATTCTGGCCAGCTGTTGAGGAGCACCGTGCCATTTATTAACTTTTGAAGACGAATTCTCGAAGGCGTGGATGCCATCAAAAGCACTAAAGCTTAATACTACGTTGAAAGTGGCAAAGCATGCTGATTGCTTGTGCTTGAAAGTACTACCTTGCACTAGATTTTCGTCAAAGGAAACGCTCAAAGGTATGAAGTGCACCCCCACACAAAGCTCACGCCTGCCTTCAACCCAGCTGCGTGTCACGCTAATTAGGTTCGCAAAATGAAATAGGTGGGCATCACACTGCAGAATACACGCTGTTAATGTACTTACTCACTCATTTTCACTCGGCTCCTAGTTTTTTTTGCTTGAATCACAGTTATCCACTCGCGGCGAAGCTGAAAACACCGCACCGGCACTATTTCCGTGGCGCGTCGTAATCGTCGCAGACAACGCTAATATCCTCTTGTTGCGCAGCTTGTTTTGGCATCCAAAGACGACGCAGTAGTGCCCAGACGAGCTCTTATACGCTGAAGCGGCGTGAACGGGTACTTTTTCGCACTTTAAAGCCTCAGAACTGCAGCTTGCCCTGTTTACTTGGTGCAGCCCGAGCGCGCCTTGGCAGCCCCGATCAGCCCGGCGTCTGCGTGCGAGAGTATCCGCTCGGCTCGCCAGCAGCCTGGGTGCGAGACAGGCGTGCTCTGGTGTATAGGGGAGCCACTGAAAGCCGCGTAGCGGCGGCCGTTGGAACCGCTGGTCGGTCGCGTAGCAGACGCTTCATTTGCGCGCGGCGATTTGCCGCTTGTGCGCGTCCCAGATAATTACTTTTGCGGCGATAGTATGCGCAAAGGAGCCGCACTTTATAATAGTGGACATGTGTCCGATGTCAAAGCTGTGTGGGACGACGATATACGTCAGCATACGCGCCAAGTGCTTGCCACAGACAAGCGTCAACAAGCTTCCCTAAGAAGTGGAGCTCATCGTAAGTACAGCGCCTTCGCTATAACGTCGCGATCAATAATGCCTGCATGCGTTGACGCGTGAGCCAACGTTTTTTCTCGACGCAGTTGCTTCGTTTACGTGCCATGTGTTTATATAGTAGAATTTGAGGGAGCGCTGTCGCACCGGCGTATAGATTTCACAGGTGCGGCCACGCGAAGGGTCAGCGCTGGTAAAACTTTGAAACAAGCACGATAAACTTGTGAAAAAAAAAATTCACAGCATATCCACGGGTGAATGATGAAGAGTTTGGGCGAAGCTCCTGAAGCAATCATGGTTATACCGTAAAATCTTCAGTGATTTCGCCCAGCAGTAATCAAAGCGATAGTCCAGTACATGATCAAAGACGTGACAAACACTGTATATATTTATACAAGAAATTTTATTAATCGTAAGTGGTGGCTAGACGTGGCTTCCGTTCCCCCTTCATTATAACGGCTTATTGGTCGGTGAAGTGATGTATTGGTGATGGGTCGTAGTGGGATGTTTGCAAAGACGAAGTAGTGGGCAATTTGCAAAGGTGGCTTCCGTTCCCCCTTCAGTATAACGGCTTTATGGTCGGTGAAGTAATGGATCGGTGATGGATCGTAGTGGGATGTTTGCAAAGACGAAGTGTTGGGCAGTTTGCAAAGAATCTGTGATGGGTCGTAGTGGGATGTTTGCAAAGACGAAGTAGTAGGCAGTTTGCAAAGGTTGTTACGCCGGACAACGGAGATGTGACAAGGTTAGACTAGGAGCTTCGCCCCTAATAAACGATACACTTGTCATCATCGGTGCAGAAGCGCACAGCGAACATTCTGCACCGATGATCGCATTCCAGTGCCACCAATAGGTAGAATGCAGCCGATTTCGTCCAGCACACGTGTGATTCCACAGCGCTTTTGTAAAGGAGCCGTCACCTTCCCCACATTTTCTGGCATTGCGCTTCGCGCCATTCGTTTTTCAAGAGAGCCTAGGCATCGCGTCTTGTCACTGATAACAACCTCATGTGCATCGTAGCGTCTACAATGCAGGCGAGGCGACCAAGTGTAAACGTAGTAGCGTTCGCTGAATACGTAGCGACATAAATGGAGAAATAAAAACACGGTAATCGGTCGAACACTGCCGTAAACAAAGCGCGATTGCTTACTTTCTACGTCGTACAGCCGCAATCCACCGCCGCCGTCGCTCTCGCTCATGAAATATAGCACCGGAAACCTGTAGAAGTGCGCTCCTGCGATTTTTTGTGTGTGTTTGAGCAGCCGACAACGCAGCAGTTATTTTTCGACATCGCTGAGGCCCGACAGAGTCGTTAAATCACATCCATCCGAGCACATCCATCCGTGCACTCGCGTAGACGCTCGCGGGAACGCTGCTCGCCGGGACCCGTCAGCGCTTCCGAGCCGTGGCGGCAGATGGCGTCGTCGGCGCTTTGCGCATCGCCTATACGCTGCGTAAAATTGTGTCGAGGATGTTGTCATCTGCCAGTATATACTCCGTAGAACTCCTGGATATACACGGGAATTATAGTTAACATGAATAAAATATTTAAGTTCCCTGAACTGATTCCTGTGAGTCGCTTGATGGAGCCCTCAGATGGGCAGAATCAACTTTATCAAAAGGTATTGTGTCTGGACATAAAGACATGCCGGGAATTTTAAAAAATAAGACTTCCTACGATTACTTCTTAGCGAGATTAAGATCAGGACTGATCCATAATAGCTGCCACATATGCATGTTAGCAAGCTTACCTGCAAATCCCTCTGCACGTCTACCGATACATGCTATTCGCAGCCACGCTCCATGGCCACAAGAATTATAGATCGCAGCTGCCAGCCACAGTACCGCCTACCAATTTATTAAACAAAATAAGGCAAACAGAGGAGTTCAAATGCAGTATCGATGAGTTGTATTCGAAGTATCGTTTCTTTGAATGTTTTCTTCTCTAATATAAATATGACACCTTGGGTGTTTTAACAGCGAAGCCATTTAAGCTAGCCGTAATGTGCGGTCTATCAGAAAACTATCATCATCATGAACGGGTACGTGCCACAGAATTTGGGCAGATCCCACTACTCACCGCTACAGCGTGGCCTGTAATAACCGAGAGAACGAGTATAGCAGAGAGTCTCGAGAAAGAAAGAAAGAAAGAAAGAAACAAACAAACAAACAGAGAGACTGAAAGAAAGATGTAAAGAATGAGAAAAATTCTTGCCGAAAAAAATTCTTCTCGAGGAGGGATTCGAACCCGCGATCCGAAGGCGAGTGTCCTAACCAGTCGGCTATCCAGGCACGCTAGCAGAGCACAGTATAGCCTTGTATAGTATAGCGTAGCAAGGGGGAGGGAAGGGGAAGTGAGCGTTAGGAGGATAGATGTGATGGTGAAGAGAAGGGCGAGGAAGAGGAAATCCTAATACTCACAACTGGTTCACTAAGAAAGTGAGAGGAAGACATAAAAAGAACCGAGAGAAAGAAAAATAGAGTGAAATAATTGGAATAAAGACATCAAAAGACAGACCTGGGACGACTACTGCGAAGCTGCCATACAAGGGAACGGGAAAGGCAATGGCGGCTGCGAGAAGATCCCAAAGCGATGGAAGCCGTACGCCAACGACGACGCGTGCCCGTAGATCTATAAGAGATGTGAATGCTCGGCCATGGAGCGTGGACATCCGTGTCGTGACTAACCTCGCTGAAGCCTAGCAACAACCTATAGAAGCAGCCAGGTTATCCTTCAGAATCGTCCAGTTTCCCTGTTTGAAGCCTTGCGCGGCTTAGTGCCAGCTTCGCTTTTCAATTGTGGTCTGAAATGGTGTGTAAGACTCATACTACTTGCGTGTCGCATGTTGTGGCCTTTATACCAAGAGCGTGGCGGGGCTAATCAAGCTGCATATGTGCTGCTATCCTTACCATAATACCTGTCCTGTGTACTAGTGTACTTATGTGATGAAGATAAACTAAATGGAAACAAATTCGCGCCTCAAAACTTCTGGGTTTTATATACCGAAACCACCTTACGAATATGAGGCAAGCCTTAGCGGACGACACCGAAATTATCTGTACCAGACATAGTCAAGAGAGTTGTATTCGTGCTTTCGACGCATATGCGTCTGTGGCATTAAGGCTGCTGTACTGGGGATCCCGTGTTCGATTTCTACCAAAATTTTCCATTCATTTGCAAAATAACTAAAGTTGTTTCTTTCTTCTTGTTATTCGTTGCTTTAGGGAAAGGGGAGTTTCGTACTTGCTCATACTTGGCGGCCTTGAAAAATAACTAATGCAGTTAATGATTTGTTTAGGGACTTCTTTTATCTATATAGACAGCCAATATTTTCAAACTTGAAAGTTCCCTGACCGAAGCTACTCAGAAAACAACTAATGATGTTCTCAATTTCAATTTACGTTAGTAAAAGTAAGTAATGCGCGCATTAGAATCATTTGAATCATATATTGGGAAATGGGAAGTTTTATTAGAGTATTCGGTATGCAGCCTTTGCGTTGTATCGGCATGCAAGCTAATTTCGGAAAATGCTTCTGCACCTAAGAGATTAGCCTGTGACACATGCGCAGTGACAACAAACGCACGCTATGGCCTACAAAGCCTTTGCGCACCCTAGTGTAAAACTTCCGTGAAGCAGCCTCTACACGCCATGACAATGCAGTATCAGCAGGCACGAGCTCTTTGTGTGAACACTAGGACGGCGCCTGTAGCACATCGCCAACCATGAATTCTTTT
This sequence comes from Rhipicephalus sanguineus, assembly GCF_013339695.2. Taxonomy (NCBI): domain Eukaryota; kingdom Metazoa; phylum Arthropoda; class Arachnida; order Ixodida; family Ixodidae; genus Rhipicephalus; species Rhipicephalus sanguineus. The sequence goes on from NC_051179.1 coordinate 162,372,424, forward strand.
GTATTTCAACGTGAGTTTCGTTCCCTTCCCTTGCACATCCTGCAGGAGCCTTTTACTCACGTTGAGACATCATAAGGACTGCCTTATTTTTCTTATACTTCTTTGGCTTTTTCAGTCGCCAGCCTTGAGGACGAGCGCCCCTTCGATTCGTCACAGCGTAGCTACCGGCCCCTGGTGCTCGTGCTGCTGCTGCCCATCTACCTCTGTCCGATGGTGCTCCAGGAATCGCAGGTACGCGTTAAAACTCTACAACGCCTCTGGGGCAAAGATTTTCGTGCTTAAATATTGTGTGCCATTGGCCGGCCGCTTTCGCTAAATAGCATGTCCAGTGTCAGGCTATTGGCTGAAATTTTCTCGTGCAAACATTATTTCATCACAGCCATTTTCGTTTTTGAATACGGGCATCCATCCACACATAAGCGCACGCATGGGGGGGGGGGGGAGGCGGCCACCCGCCCCTAGCCACCTAAGAAAGGAGGGGGGCAGAAGCTGCCCCATACATTGACTTAGTAGTTAGAGGGGGGCTCTGCGATGAACATTCACCCCCCGCCCCCTTATGAGGAACCCTGCGCACGCCTATTGAGTCTTTTGCTCCATTATAAGTATGAGCCGTTGAAGAGATGCAGTAAAGAAACGATTTTTTCTTTACTGCACCCACGCAGGGAAGACTTCTTCAAAGGCGTAATGAATAGCACATCATCTAAAACTGCATTCCTAAACCAATGTATGGTTTTAGAAATTCCTAAACCAATGGGTGGCTTAGAAAAGGGCGTCCGCACTTTGGCTTTCCTTGCGGCGCGGTTTAGGTCTCCACCGAGAAGCGAGGCCAGGCTAGGAAGGGAGGGGCAACACGAACACGACCCGATTGCGCTATCGCGTTTTACTCTTGCAATCGAAGCTCAAGCGTCCTCCAAGTTTTTAAAGACGATAGTCTTTCTTGGGATACTTGAACGCAGTAATTTTGGTCTGTCTTTCTGTCTGTCTGTCACACGATTCAGCTACCCGGCCAAAGTTTAAGCACTTGCGGAACGCCCAGCCATCTTGAACTGGTGGCTGCGTTGATACTTGTGAACATTGTCGATCAAAAAGCAAATATTACGCATATCTGTGGCGCAACACCCAATACGTAAGTATTGGGTGGTGTGCCCCTTTACTAGAAAATACATAGATACGTAATTCTAAAGACCCTAGTGTTTTTCAGGCTGCACTGAAAATGCGACGCTATGCACGAAAAACCCTCTGCCGACGATATGGTGCTGCCACCTGGCAGCGGGCTTGGGTTCTGCACAAGCTCATGATTCCCGACACCACTGCCAGATGGCGTCCATATCTCACGCAGCACTTCCCTATTTTATAAATGGCAGCCAGATGCAGCCGTTTCAACATAGAGGTGGCGCTGTCTGAGGCAAGGCAAAACATAAGTGGCGGCAAATTATCGTCTTTCGACGACAGTTGCAGCGAAGCACGCAGATACGCGGTCAATTTTTTTGTACACAAGCTCTAATGTGAACCTATTATGTAAATATCATTAAGGTGAAAGCCTTACATGCATCGTCAAACACGAAAATTGACCGTGAACGTCCCGCGTCAGCGGTGTCAATACGAGTGATGTAAAAAATGATCACGTCATAACGTCACCATGTCACATCATCATGGCATCACAGATTGCCAGAATTTTTGAAGGCGTCATTGCGTCATTATGATGTGGTCATGACATCACATAGCGTGACGTCACTTGACGAGGTCATTGCATGACACCGCGGCTTGGCCAAAGGTGGGCCGATCACTGAGGCAGGGCAAAACCAGCTAAGGTGCAGAAAGGTTTCGCAGGGAGGCGTGGGAGGATAAGTGTATCTGAGTGACCCACTTCATGCGGTGGTGTGCATGAATCAGAGGTGCAATCCAGACAGGATGTGTCTCAAAGGAATGTGGGACGGCTCGCGTTGGTCGCTCGCGGGAAGACGACAAATGAGGCTGTAAAGGGCGATATGGGATGGACTACTATTGAGGTGAGAGAAGCTCAGAGCGCAATAAGATTCGAAGAAAGGCTAAGAAATATGAAAGAGAGTAGATGGGCAGAGAACGTGTTCCGGTATTTGCACTGGAAGAGCGTTGACACACAGCGGAGAAAAAAATGGTAGGAGACTAACCAGCAATTATATGGCTGGCACTGTAGCTATATGGCAACAAAGAAGGTTAAGCGAAAAGTCAGAGAAGCGGAGTGGGTTTGTTGGATAACAGCGATGGAAAGAAGAAAACCGGCTCTGAGTAACTACCGAAAGGGCGAAAACGAAATAAGGAGGGAGGCATTTTATGGTGATTCAAGGCGCAGCACTTTACTGTTTGAAGCAAGGGGTTGCCTCAGAACGCGTAATTATAAAGCGATAGTCAGTAACGAAGAAGCACAATGTACATGCTGAGAGGAATTTAAGGAATTTAAGGATTGAATGTTGGGATATCCACCCAGGTGTATATTTGGGCATGAGCCTACGTGAGGCCTTAGGTTTTAGGGGACAGCAATGGAAAGGTCAGCACGTCCACGACAGAAAAGTGTAAGGTACGGTTACAGGATTGGTGGCCAAGCAGTAGAGAGAAAAGACAAAATAATGTATGGGAAAATAATGTCATTCTGCCGTAAGGGGCAGAGAACTAGGTAGCGGATCTGTATTTTTTTCCTATAGTAAGGTCTATTTAATCGAAGTAGACAATGATTAGGCCAACTTAAAAAAAAAAAACATGGTTGATCCCTGCGTCATAGGAATCGGAATAACACGAAAGTAAAGCGCGCCCTTACAGAAGTAACTGAATCTTTACTGTACATTCATATAAGAGAGTTTGCAAAATATATATTGATGTCTCGCAGCTATAGCACCGTTTAACGTGGATGTACCCACTTTGATGATTGGTGGTACGTCTCCATCCTGACGACTAACGTCCATGCTAAGTGATTAAACAAACCCTTGTGGTAGCTGTAGTAGTTAACGGTGAAAGCGTAATCAGAGAACGAGGTGTGATAGCCAGAGGAGCGTCGCATATTGGACGCAGAACTTGGTCGCCATCCCGCGGCATGTTACAGTGTGATTGAACACCACGGCCGGACTAGAGGGAAACGCAAAGCGCGTCGTGCCGCCCGGTAGCCCGGCCGCGATTTTTCTCGGGGTGAGCGCGTGAGCGGGTAACGCGGTGTTACAGCCAGGTGAGGCAGGCGCGCGTCGCAGAGCTATTTTTGGTTTGGATTAGCATGATGCAATGAGCGAGGCAGACGCTTTTACGACGCTTGCACTAATGTCGCCCCCTCGCGGTGTGTTAAGGCATTGACGAAATTGAACTATTGAAAACGGGCCGAATGGGACGGACGTGTAACACGTTGGAGGTGCTAATGGCGAAGGCCGCAGCAATGACGAATCACTTTACTTTACCACTCCCAGAGGGCACCACCACCCCGACGACCGGGAGAGTGGTAGATATAAAAGGCGCGTTTGTAAAGCCTCTAGAGTCTGTGACCGTGGCGCAATGGATAGCGTGCCCGGCATCTGTTGTTGCGGACCGTGCGGTCGTGGGTTCGATGCCCGGTGACGGAACCTTTTTTTTTTTGCCATCTGATCGTGTACCTTTTTTCGACGTCATTTCCGTGACGGAAATACGTCACTGAAGTCTTGGTGGACCCCGGCATAAAACACCTTCGTGTTAAAAAAAGGTGTTTTTAGCACAGAAGTGTTTTATGCCGGGTGAACGAAGGCTTCAGTGACGTATTTCCGTCATAGAAATCACGTCGAAAATGTGCAATATCAGATGGCAAAGGAAGAAGAATTCCGTCAACGGGAGCGGAAACCACGACCTCTCGGTTCTCGACAACGCAAGCCGGGCACGCAATCCACTGCGCCACGGTCACACACTCTGGAGTCTTTACAAACGGGCCTTTTATATCTCACACTTTCCTCTAACAGTGCCCTTGGTCGGTGAGGTGGTGGCGCCCTCTGGGAGCGGTAAAGTGAATTATTGCATCATGACCGTGGCCTTCGCGATTAGCTCCTGCAACGCGTCATTGCTACGCGTTCGTTCCATTCGGCGCGTTTCCAATACGAGAAGTGCAATTTTGTCAACGCCTTAACACACCGCGAGGTGACGACCTTACCCCAAGCGCCGGCCCCGCTCATACGATCCATACATACCAAAAATAGCTCTGGGACGCGCGCCTGCCTCGCCTGCTTACGCTCGCCCTGAGAAAAATTGTAGCCGGGCTACAGGGGAGACACTACGCGCTTTGCACTTCCCTCTTGTCGGGCCGTGGTGTTCAGTAACTCTTTAACGTGCCGCGGGATGGCAACCTTAGTCCAAGTTCTGCGTCCAATCAGCGACGCTCTTCTGGCCGTCTCACCGCTTTTTTTGATTTCGCTCTCACCGTTAACTACTACAGCTACCACAAAGCTTTTTATTCTCGAAATCATTGATCACGGATGTTAGTCGTAGGGATAAAAATGCACCACCATGCATCAATGTGGGTGCATCTACGTTAAACAGTGCTACATCTGCCACACACCAATAGACATTGTGCAAGCTCTTCTATATGAATTCGCAGTAATCATTCAGTTACTTCTCTAAGGACACATTTTACTTTGGTGTTATACCGATTCCTATGACGGAGGGATCAACCATGTTTTTGGTACTACGGTTACCTCGACCTTTTTTCTACTTTTGTTGTCGAGAGTGGTGGCGCAAATGTCACCGCTCCGTTATAAAGGAGACGCTCATACCATCCATACATCCATCGAAAGGCCCTAAGACTTCGTAAAGTAGCGGCACGCTCCCCTTCAGCCTTGTTTCCTCCTTGGTTCTCCTCCCTTTTGCTTTCCCTCTTCGACCGCGGCGCCACCAGCATTGCTCCAGCGTTACCATCGTAGTAGACGACATTTCGTTGAGTTACTGCGCGCACGCCCAGGCGATGCGCTAAAAGCATTCACGCTTGCATTCTGGCTACGAGCACAATAATTACGGCACAATTATTCTCTCCGGCGGTTTACACAAATTTATTAACTGCACTTTTCCACTGTTTTCATAACTATTCCGCAACTAAAGCTTCTAAACTAGCGCAACGGTGGCCCGCAACATGTCTGAAGGTTGTGCGCCACAATTCAGCACGTAACTTTTGCAAAGAGCCCATATCACCTGGTCCTGTTTTGAATCGTTGTAATGTAAATGACACGTTTCAGATTGAACGCTAACATCAGGCCACATAGCGAACCCTCTGAAACGCAGGTAATCTTCGTCGATCTTGCCAGATGAATTAATTCGCAGGGTGTATGACGCACGACAGCTGGCAGAAAGAATGAGTGACAGCTGTCCTGAATCTTCGGAGTGGTGTTACAGCTTCAGTACCGCTTACGTGCAAATTTTGCACCAAGCACACACGAATGCACACATGGTGGGCGCTGGCCCTATTATGTCTTTAACGCGTCAACGTCTACAGCAGTGCGCGCAGCTAAATAGCACGTGAATCTCCAAGGCTCGTAACGCTTTCTAGTGACGATCCCGTCACGTATCTCGATCGGGCCTGCAACTTGTGCAAAGCCACATGGTATACTTTTCTATCGCGAATCAACCATCTGACCGTCAGGAATAAAGATTAAAAAAAAACAATTAGAAGTAAAGTCCGATTACGAAACAAAAAGAGTCGCACATTTGCAATGCAAAGGCGAGATTTCGCTCCCAAGACATAGTGTTATAAAAAAAGTGTGCTGAATTTCTAAAGTTCCGAAACAAAATTCTCGCACGTGCCCGCGCGTGCGCGTAGATTAGTCAGTCCGCGTTTTCAATGTTTGGCGCACCAAGTATAACCGCGACTTTGAGCCATTTGCCGTGCAGCGCAGAAAAAGTAGACAGTGCATTGATGATAGAAAGTAAAGGTCCCGAAGAAGCTGCGTTTCAGCGTCAAAGAGAAACAGTGACGTTCTGAGTGAAATTTAGCCCGTTTACGATGGCATAATTCGCAGCAAATTGCACAAACCTCGAAACGTACTGCACTGAGATACTCATAACTTAAATGACTGGAATCGAAGATATTGGCCTGAATATCTCCGTTCAGTTCGGTGCATTCATATGCATTTCTTCGAAACTCGTCTCACCTACAGGACAGTGTCGCGAGGAGCTTTTTGCATCGCTAAGTCTGTTCCAGCCTCCGAAAGCGCAGCACCCACCCATGGTGATGAAAAGCGACGGCGCCATTGTAATCAAATTTTAGTCGCTACACAAAGGAGCACGGAGCAGCAAGTTCTAAAGCACTGCGCGGGCTCGGGCCTACCCGAAAACCCGGGCCCGGCCCGTGGGCCGCGCCGGGCCGTGTAAAGTAGTTTTCACGTCGGGCACGGGCCGGGTTCGGGCCTGAGACTCCGGGCTTAGGGCCGAGCCTGGGTTTGAGGTGGCGGGCTTGGGTGGGGCCGGGCTCGGACTTTACTCCGTTCTTAAAGAGACACTAAAGTGAAGCACTGAATCGGTTTAGACTGATAAAGTGTATTCTGAGAACTCGAATGCCATTCATTTTACCATTATGAGCTTATTATTTTGGAGAAAATCAAGGTCAAACTTCCATTTTTAAATGACAACTCCGCGCGTGACATCACGGATTTGAAACTGCATTTGTCGTATTTCGGGGACTTTTGCTCAACCAAATCTCCTAAAACTTGGTATGTTAAGTCCATGGCCCCCTCACAGGTCAGTGTACTTCACTTTTACCGATTAGTAACTACGTAGACCGTAGTAGAGACTGTCAGAATCTATGACGTCACGGGGTCTGCTGCGCAAATTTCAAAGTGGCGTCGTCACCCGCATCTTCTTTTAGTGCTGTTCATCACTTACCAAGAGTCTTGACGCGGCGAGCGTAGTGCTTTAGCAATTATAAAAGAGGAACTTTACTGATAATCAAAAATCGTTTTTATCTTCAGTGTCACTTTAGGTTAGTTCCACATACGTTGTGCATACATATACGTCTCACGCTTTATCTAAAAAAAAGTTTTTCTTTATGCGGGGCAATCTATTTGGAGAAGCTTTATGAGGGACAAGTAATGAATTTTCTTGCTTCTTGCAGATGGGGCTACTTGATTTATCTGAAACAGGCGAGTAGTGAATAGACCAGGCGCTTATATGGTTAACATATCGCTATTCTGTGCTTTATTTGCATTCGTTATTATTTGATATCCCATATGTTATTCTGTAATCGCAGAAATAAATGCAATGTAATAAACTTGTACCACTAACTTATCATCGCAAGAGCGATCACAGAGCTCCAAAGCGGGGAAACGTACTTCAAAGTTTCGGCCTTAAATGAAAGAACTTAAACAAAAGGACTGCATGAAGTCTCGCTACATGGAATTATTTTAAAGACACCTTCTCTTTCCATGGTTCCGTCACGGCTTCCAGTGGTTATGTGACGCTAGATGGACGTGCACAGCCTACTTTTTGTGCCCACATTGTTAACCTTTCAACTTTCGTGTTGTTCCGCTATATCAGGGGTCTCAAGCTCACCCCAGCTAACGGGCCGCATTCCCGAAAATTTACTCCTGCAGGGGAAAGGACAGTGACGAATATAAGAAAAAGGGGGTGAGGATAGGTCGTACCAAATGTCAGTTAACGTTGCCATTTGAAATAAATTTTCCATTACTCATATATGGGCCATTTCTGAAGCGTATTTGGCGGCAGAATTCCAACATGTGGATGCCTATCTCCAAAATGACTGAAATCTGGACGCCGGTTCTGAAATGTAGAGTTTTGTTTCAGAGTTATGTGTCAACAAATGATGGCCGAAGTGGGTGCCTCACGAAAAAAAAAATATTTAGCCCTTTCATGCACGTAGGTCGGCAAGAAATGCGGACATCACTCAGACTCACTCAGACTCACTCATGGAATATAGTCTGTCCTTAGGGCTCACTCGCACTCAAAATTCTCCTCAACCGGACTCACTCGGACTCATATTCACTGAATTTTTTCTCAATGGAACTCACTCGCACTCAGACTCACTCAATTTTTTCTCAACCGCACTCACCCAGGCTCAGACTCACGTCTCAATCTGAGTCTGAGTTAGTCGACTGATGAGTCCGTTAGCGTATGATTAGCTTTTGCGATCAGGATGTCAATGCACTTAAACGCCAATATCTCGCATAATCGGTGTTGTAAAATGCGCATTTCGTTCTGCCTTCACATTCGAGCTATCAGTGATTTGCAATCAAGTAAGGACATTTTTATTGAAAGATATGGCTCACATGAGATATTTTTATCAAGAACTTTCTAGAAAAAATTTGCGTGGGGAAGGGAGGGTGAAGGCACGCCTCTGATCAATAAATATTGAGCTGGCGTATGAACGCTAGTGCATTGAAGTATCTGTGAGTAGAAGTGAATATCAACGTGAGCCGTCGTAAGCTAATAGTAATGCTGAAGTTGAGTGGTTAACTCATGCCTATGTAGCTTAAGAAAGTACTTATACAGAAAAATTGGCCGCGCATCTACATGCTTCGCTGCAAATGTCGTCTAAAGACGATAGAAGAGGCGCTGCGTGAGATATGGACGCCATCTGGCAATACGTCGGGAAACATGAGTGCTGTGTTGCGGGCTGGTAGTCCCGGCGCAGCAGCAGGCGAAGACCGGCGGGGACGCCAGCCAGCCCGAACACGCGGTTTGGCGCGATGCGCTGAAGCAGAAGAAACGTCTGCACTCAACGAGTACTCTCCGCACACTCTTTTATATAGACGTCGCCTGGGTCAAACAGGAATGCCAGAGCGGCGACCCATGGCATTCGTAGAGTGCAAAACAGAACCGAAACCGAAACACAACAATGAGCTCGTGCAGAGGGCACGGAGGAAGGCAAGTTTCAGCGCAGTCGCATTTTAAGCGCAGCTTAAGAAACTAGGGTCTTTAGAATTACTTATGTATGCATTTTCTATTAAAGGAACACACCACCTAATACTTACCTAGTGATGTTGCGCCTCAGATATGCGTAATGTTTGCTTTTTGATCGACAATGTACACAAGTATGAACCTAGTCAGCCGTTCAAGACAGCTGGCCCTTGGGCAAGTGGTTCAACCTGCAGAAAAATTTTTCTCCCACATCGCCCGTTGCAATTAGCGCAACGCTAAGTCACTCATGTCTTGCCGAAGTCATCGTAATCTCGAGGAAAATTCTTTCGCCACGCTTTCAAAGGGTGGAAGTAGTGTTAAAATGGCGCTGAACTTCAGCAAATTTTTTTATCATAGGTTCTGAATTTTCCTCTTCTTCAGATAGAAAGAACCTATCAAGCTAAATGCCGGGTAATTGCCTCTTTTTCTGGTTTTTCAGAGAGGCTATTTTGCCTTCCAGACATCACTTGTTTTTATAAGTTTGGGCAATCACTTGACCAATAAGTGCATCGAAACACAATTCCCTGCGAAATTTCCACGCTCATCCCTCAGCGTGATTGCGGATATTCGTGCGTGGAAATAGTTTTCTTGATATCATATAACTCTTGAAAAGTAGGCACATACTCAGGGACATCAGCCATGCTCGAAAATTTTGACAGCCAATGCAAGGACAGGCAAATGGACAAAAAAAGGTTGGTGCATGCGGTGAAGTAAGCTTTACAAGAACAGACCACGGCGCTATGAAGGCTCACATGAGGCGCAGGTGCAGGTGGTGTTCTACTGCTGGAAATGAGGTCCACACAACTTTCCTTAGCACATGTAGAGAAATGATACCCTGTGCCACTTGCTTCGTCCGTTTCCATCCCAAATACCCGTTGACGAAATCGCGAGATGGTGCCTTCATGAGACAGTGGGACAATGTTTTCCCACGTTTTGAAAGCACTCTCATGAGTCAGGGGGACATATATGACATGCCATGACAAGAACTTTATTGGAGTCCTGAGGAACTCGAATCTGGGGAGCCGGAGGCCCCCAGATCAAGTTGGTGGCTCCGCCCACGATGGGACTGGAAGTCCAAGTTCCGTCGCGATGTCGTAGGCCCTATGGACGGCCTGGACATGCTCTGGCTGTGCCCAACCCTTAATGCCTCTCCACCCTTCACGAATGGGACATATATGTCCCACTTTTTGTAAACTACTGGCTTGATTTTGACGAAATTTGTTTTATACTATTTTTTGTATTTTATATCAATGTACCACAGCCGGTTTTTACATCATCATGTCAAAAATATAGGCAGACCTACAAAGGGTTAAAAACCGCGCTACAAAAATTGCGCTTGTCGTGTTTACTTCGTAAAGCGTGTCCTCGCTAACCTCTTTTGTCCTGCAAATGTAGCGCAGTTTTTTAGATGTAAAAGCATCTTATGCTCAGGGTAGTGTCCGTCCTGCGGTGTCCGCACCCATACTGCGCATGTGCCAACTCTCCCCCTCTCCTCGCGTGAGCGTGAGGAGGTGGCGTGAGCGCTCTCCGCTTCGTTTCTCCTCTCCCGTTTCTCTCTCTCCGCCACAGCTGTGCGCTCGTATAGACGACTTTCCGCAGCTGGTTTGTTCAATCAAAACTACATGGCGCCACCGCACCGTGGCCCTCCCCCTACCGTTGCCGTCTCCATGGCCATCCCCTTGCTGTGGCCTATGGCAGCGCTGCTCAGTATGTCTCCATCCGCGTAGCGTCGTCTGCTCAGCGTTCCCATAGAGTCTCCGCGCACGCGAGTGAAAACGGGCAGACGGCAGCGCCGGAAAAGTAAACATGGCGGCACCTATGGATGCAGTTTCCTTCCGCCTCGAATTTCTCACGTCGTCGTCCTGCGCTGTGTGGCCCGTAAATTCAAAACCTACGCATTTATTTGCTTTATATTCGCGTCCTGAAGCTTCGAGGGCAATGTACTCGTCGGTATTTTGCAGTGTTTCCAAGATTCATTCTCATATTGTCGGAGACAAGGCTTAGCAGGCACTAGCGCGTTCGGGCCTATGTAAGGGGCTGGGTAAGACGCTGTGGCCTCTCCCCCTTACACTCTCACAGCAATCACGTGATGGCGTCGGGGAACGAAATTCTGCAGGCGCGCGATGAACCCACGTGGCGTGCTCCAACAAGATTTCGGGACTAGTAACAGCAACAGCAACTACAGTGAATTCATGGTGTGCTCCACATGCAAGGACGCGTTAACATCGGGCAAGGTGCCCGTGATGAATTGAGTCGACCCATGCTCTCCTTCGCATCCCCGCATGGTTCCCTTTAGTGGGAAATGGTGAAATTTTAGATGCGAAGTATCTTAAGGTCGAGCTCAATCCGGCGGTGGTGGTGGTGGTGGTGTGCGCCGTGACCACCCTTACTGCGGATGCGCATACCCTCTCCACACACCTCCTCTCCACTCATCCTCTCCACTTTCCCTCTCCCCTTCCCATCTCCACTTTCCCTCCCACTTTTCCTCTCCACTTTCCCTCTCCACATTCCCTCTCCACTTTCCCTCTTCCCTCCCCCTTTCCACTCTTCCTCTGAAACGCGGGCTAGACATGCCGAAATTCTCTCCTGCGCAACGCCGCGATGAGCTCGAGCGCATGCGCGTCCCCTCCCCTTCTCTCTCCTCTCCTACGCTGCCCCCCTCTCGCCCGCCTGTCGACCGCGTTCCCCGCTCGCCCTGTGAGAATTAACGGCCAGGCTAGATGGAAGATACGACGCGCGTAGCGTCCCTCTTCGCGTTCCACGACGCGAGGTCGGTAGCATGCCCAACGAACGCCAACGGAACGCGATCGTGCAAGTGCTCCGGTTTCGCATCGCCTCATGGTCCCCTTTAGCGGGAGATGGTGTAAGTTTTTTTTAATCATGCAATACCAACTAGCCCGATACCTCACTTTGCTGAGGCTTTAAGTACCTCTACTGAGAAGAAAAAGATGAGGTGCAGAAAGCTTGCACTTCCTTCCATCCTGAAGCCAGCCACGTTAGGTGCAGAAAGCTTTCGGAGGGGGATCAATACATCGACTGAGAAGAAAAAGGAGATTGCTTTCGTCTTCGAGTCGTCTTAGGCGATAGCATAAGGGACCTGTGAGTTTTCCTTATTATGACGCCTGGTTGTTACTTATAAACCTAGAAAACGCTTTGTTGCAGATTATAAAGATTGAGCGTTCGTCATGAATTCGTGTTTGTTAGCCATGCCCGTGAGCACCGGGTCTCCTTTCTCCTCTGTCAGTAATTTTCAGCCGCCTTTCGAACCTTCTTTTGTGCGATCTCGTCAATCATTCGTTGCAATTCGTCAATCATTCGTCAATCATTCGTTGCGTTTGAGAGCAGGAGATTCTTATCTGTAAACTTAAGGTTCTTTAGACACTCTAAACAGGTGCTGCTACTCTTAAGCACTCTCAGTGTAGTGGTTTTTTAGATGAACAATCAAAATTATGGTGCAGTCTTCAGAGGCGTTTCATTAGTAATCACGTAAGTATTTTCTACCCTTTGGCAGCTTAATGCCACGCGATGACTTCTGTTATGAATACTGACTGAAACGACTTTTCGCAGTCCATGTGCGCCTTCTAAAGACGTGGTTTTACTCCGCATATTTAAATACACCTAAGTAATCACATAGTAAAACATAACATGCCGAATACTTTCTGAAGCATGCCTGTTCTTTGGACTTACGTGTATAAAGCGGTGCCGTGTCTTTGTTGGAGCTTACATCCGTTAATGTTTTCCAACGTATGCTATAGAACGTGCTCCCCCCCCCCCTCGCACACACAGAAACACACCAAGTACAACGGACAAAGACTCTTTCATTCTGGTACGTCTCCATTATCGTTATCGTGGATCACCACATAATTTGAAAAGATTTGGTTTTGGAGGTGCTTTGATCGCGTCGCAATCTCTTGTTTGCGCGTCTCTTACGATGCGAGTGCGCGGAATGACTGAATTTTTCAAACAGGCCTTAATATCCACCCTCTTCTGATATATAAGGTTACACATAATACCTAATCAAATAGCCCTATTCAGCAGGGAGACAGAAAATTAGGTGGGTAGATGAGATTAAGTTTGCAGGTATAACGTAGCAGCAGAAAGCACAGGACCGGGTTGATTGGCGGAACATGGGAGAGGCCTTTGCCCTGCAGTGGGCGCAGACAGGCTGATGATGATGATGATTCAGCTTGTTTCGCTTGAGAGCGCTCGCGGTAATAGAGACGGCCTGTCCGACGTTTTCTTTTTCTTTGAAAAACATTGATGCCTACTCGCTTTTCGGCAGTGCAATGGGCGGTATTTTAAAGTTGGAGAATGTTGCGCCTACTGGAAGGCCGCCGTGCATCGTCTATGTTCACCCATGACCTGGGCGCTCTTGCTATAGCACGTGCCGTCGGGGCACCACCAAGGTCAAATGTCTACATAAATGGGCATACGCCCACAGAGCAGAATGCACGTGCTGACCGCTACAGGAAAATAAACATATAGCAGTTGCATATATTTGACTTGTTGCCTGAAATTGCCTTCCTCGCACCGAAGGACTAAAAAAACTATACAAGCGACTTGATGGTGGTGAAACAGTGCCATGTCGCATGCCCTTTCGCTAACTACCTCGAGGGGCGTGTGTGTTGACGAAAATCGTCGCGCGTTGTCAGACACCATAAGCATGCACGTGTATTCACTGAACGGGCGCTTCGAGGCCCATATCATCAGGAGCGATGCTATAGCACCGTCATCGAAACAGTTTTCACTGTGCGGGCGAAGCAGCCCTGTTTTGCCGTTCTGAGTGGCAGGTAACCAAGTCCTGTGAGATATTGCCTAAATAGAGAACCGGGTACTCTAGCGATGATTTTGCTCGCTATACGATGCGGTAAACAATCGATTGGAAATTATTCAATTCAAGGTTAATATTATTTCAAAGAAAGAAAGAAGCAGCCACAAAAGCTACTGCGATGAGTAGCTTGACAGTGTGACAGCCCCCTTTAGAATGACAACAGCCGGGGTTGCCAGATGCTACCGAGCTAAGAAGCAAATAATCATCGCAAATGAAGCCCCCCCTCCCCTAAAAAAAAGCGGCGCGAGTTCTGCGAAGAAGCCCACAAGAAGCGGAAATTTATTAAATTTTCCTATTCTTGAAAATATTTTTCATTATTGTAAAAAAAATGTCTCTCACATACGAAGGGGAGTAGAAAAATTACTTTAATTATTTTGTACAGCGAAAATGTGCGCATCTATAAAAGAGAGCACATATTTACTTTTTAATGCCTTCTCCAGGGTAGTTTGCCAGAGCATGATTAACGTTACTTGCTTACTCCCTCACCGTACGCTTCATTTCAACGCTCTAGTACTCAGTCATCGAACAACGCGCTTTTGGTGAACGTGACGATCACTAAAATGACTTTATTTGCTGGAAAAACGCAAATAAGCCCAAAAAAGCGACAAGCAATTCGGAAATTCTACAAGCGACTCAGCGAAAAAGGAAGCCAAAGTCCGCTTATTGTAAGCGGAACTGGCAACTCTGACAGCAACAGATGGTGCGTAGGACAAAAAAAAATTACAAAGAGGGACAGATTGAACGAAATGTACACAATAAAGAGGGTTAGACACTAGTGGAAGATTGTTAAACGTTATAAGTGAAGCGTTTGAAAAAACCACAAGCGTTCTAAAGCTTCATGCTCATGTTTCTCTCGTCTGTAAAATGTAATCTCGTGCACGAATTGCGTTAAATATGCAGTCTGTTCACAATTCATAAACGGACGATAAGGAGATGTAGAAATTCAGGAATAACTGGACGGTGCGCTAGCCCTCAACTTCATTTTAATGAAAGAACACAAAGTTTCAATCTTTGATGCCACACTGTCGGGCGTAGAAATTATGAGGGTCATAACTAAAGCAGACACCTGCCGTGACAGCTAAACAAGTCGAATGTCGGGGTAACGGCCATTCTCGGTACCGGCGGCAGCATTTCATTGGGGCCGAAATGGAAGCACACCTGTGCACTTAGAGTCCAGCGGATGCTACAGAAGAACAAACGGTCGAAATTATTTCGGTGTCACGACGGCATGCCTAAGAATCATATAGTGGTTTTGGCAGGCAAAGCCTCATAATATTCAACAAGAGCAAACAAAAGAATAATGAATAAAAATACATAAACGACAGCTTTGGAGATGACTACTGAACGCTCCCTTTATCCTCTTTAAGTGGTGTTATCGGAAGTGCGTGTAGTGCCGATGTCTTTTGAAAAAAATAAATTAAAATTAAATATGAAGGTGCCGTTGCGGATGACGGGCAGGCAGAGCGTGGCTTACTCTGTCACGATAAATTAGGTGCAAGCGCTGGATTGTATTACACCGTGTGTTCCCATTTTCATGAATGAATTATTGAGCCACCATATTTGCCTCTGGAGGTAGTCAAGGACAAGTTAGATTCGTGGACAAATTTTGGAACATCTCTGGTGCGAACGGAGGTGGATATGAATTTTATGAAGACTATTGACCTGTGATACAGAGCGCGTAGTCTGCAAATTTTGTTACGTATGCTATGCAAAATCAATATGGCACTTATCTGCAAATAAGAGAGAAAGGAAAGAAAAAAGGAAAGTTGAATGTATGGTGGTTATTTTGGTTACGATACGGCATAAAGTAACATTACGCAAGAAGGTACCGAGAGAACGGGGACAGTGAATTTGCTGTTTCTTGCTAGTCCGTGTCTCGTATTTTTGCGTTATATCTATACATGTGCTCTAATAATAAATGTTTTGAGATTGACAATAAACTGGAAATAATAAGTGAGCAGGTACGAAAGGAGCCCACGAAAAAAAATGCAGAATTTCAGCACTGCTGGTCGGACCATTTTCGGGAGAGGCACTGTGGACGCAAGAGAAGTGATTTCCTAGTTATAAATTTGTCAGAAGCTTTTCACTGTCCTAGTTTGAATCGCTCAGAAACTCTTCACTTTCCTGTTGAGAAATTTGACACAAAATCTTCATTGTGATCCTGCGCTTAAATAGCGTCTTCGTGGGTAAATGCTATGATGCCCGGAAGAGAACAATAGCCAATGCATTGGACAAGTTCCAATATTGTGCCCGAAAGTACAGTTCCATAGGTACTCATGCGCGAAAATTTTATGTTGAAAAAAGAATTCTCGCCGCCTAACAAAGCCATACACCACGTGGGCAGCCACATGCGCTTGTTGACGGAGGATATAGCTGGGAACAATGACGGATGCGACAATTTACATGGCAAGATCAGCTGTGAGACGGCGAGTCGGAGGTGAGGCAGTACAGTGGAATCCGCATATATCGAGCTCGCTAAAAAACGCAGAATATGCTCGATGTATCGTATAATTCGATAAAGCTTTTAAGGAATTTACCGTAATTTCGATACGAATTTCGGAGCTCAAGTTGGCGTCACTGCGCTGCTTCACAATAATGCAGGAAAGGCGACTTACGGCTATATGCTCGGCTTTCTTACTTTTATTTTACCGCAGTTTTCAATTAGGGAGGCGGGTTGTAGGCGACAAAATACGACATTGATGGAAACAGGATCTGAATATCTTCATACGGAGCAGTGCGTGCTCTTCGGGCCGGAAGCGGATACAACTTTAGAAGTCTGCGGCATTTCATATTGTCGCGGTGCAACGCGAACAAACGAGAAGGACAACTTGCGACGGAGAAGCAGCGTGTTCACAATCAGCTGAACAGAAAAGCGTCTTCCTCGTCTTTCACTACGAAACGTACTGTCCCGCTGGCCGGAGTCTGTGAAACCTCGCCATCGTCATCGTCGTTCATGTACATACACGTGTCACTATGTACACAAGCCTGCACCAATGGACGCGCACTGCAGACTAACGTCATGAGCTAACGGCACGACAATGCCGCCTTCGCACAACAGTGCCGAGTGCCATAGGCGTGCGCAGGGTCCCCTTCAGGGGGGGGGGGGCGAAGGTTCATCCCGGCGCCTTCTCCCTATTAAGTCAATGTATGGGGCCGACTTTGCGCCCTCATCTTCTTAGGTGACTAGGGGAGGGGGCGCCCCCCTCCCCTAGTCACCTATGGTGCTCGACTGCTGACCCGAAGGTCGTGGGATCGAATCCCGGCCGCGGCCTGCGTACTTTCGATGAATGCGAATATGCTTGAGCCCCGTGTACTTAGATTAGGTGCACGTTAAAGAACCCCAGGTGGTCGAAATTTCCGGAGCCCTCGACTACGGCGTCCCTCATAATCATATCGTGGTTTTGGGATGATAAACCCAAGATAATATTATATCTTTTATAGCCACTGTGAAGGTGGCTTAGACACTTTCGCGGATCTTTTCATTCGAGCTGAATGTGCGCCACTTACTTTTCCGGCTGTATGCGCATTACTACGTCTAATGATAAAAGTAAGCCTCTTCTTTTCTGTTCTTTTTTTTTCAAGCGAGGCTATATTTGAGGTTTTCGGTTATTCTTTCCTTATATTCGGCATGCGTATGTATCTTTGGATGACTCGCTTACGACTGGCAAATGATGCGGCGTGTTTGCAGTTGTCGGCTATATGTCTGCTCTGCATTGGTAAATCCCGTTAAGGACGCATTCGTTTCTAGAGAGCTTCCATACAAGATAAAAGCGCAACATGTTCAGGAAATAATACCCTTATTTCAACTTTTACGATTTTTCGACGGAACGTTGATCCGCGTTCGGTAGACACACAGGTCTCAGCAATTTTGCATCCGCCCTCTGAGTTACTTGTTTAACATTGTGGACGTGGCGCATTTTTTAAATTAGCTGCTTTAAGCGATGAGCATTCTAACCTTGAATGATGTCCATTCAAGGCTTCGACATTTTGAAACCCAATGAGCAATTGCAGCGGAAAGTGTGCAGACGGTGTGTGCTCACTTGCACCGTACGAACCGTACGCGGGGGGAATGTTATCACCCCAGTGACGCGGAAGCGACTGCAGAGGCGCTGAACCCCGCCGCGCTGGTAGCGCCGCCTGTCCATGCGCAGCGTGCCTTATGTACACACATCACAGGCAAGAGCAGGTCAGAAGTATTTCGGCGGCATCTTCCCTTCTCCTAACACTTGAAGGGGGGATCTCTCCGAGCTCTGGCGACACTCCCTTTTGAACGAAATTAAAGTACGAAAAGGTCAAATCCAGCCCCCAGCGAGCGCCGCTTACCATTAGTTACCGCGGAACGCGGCGTCATGTCAAGTGCGGTCGACAAAGTTGGGTGCCGTCTTTAAACCAGCGGCATCTTCTTTCATTTGTTTGTTATTACAGCTGAGTGCACAAGTGCACCCATGCAAGAAAAGTGTACAAATATTTAGTAACAATATTTTTTAGAGGCATGGACTGCTTAGATTCATTTTCATGCGCTTAATACCCGCACTAAATATTCTTTAGAGTAATTAATTAGTTCCGTGGCCTCCCAGATTACTTCCAGCCGATTGCCTTTCAGTAGCGTGCAGCCGGAGCTAATCGCAGAGGCCACATGCATCATCATCATGATCGGCCTCTACCTTCTAGAGCGTTGCTCGGTCGCCGCGCCCTCTCTTCGTCCTCTTCATCTTCTGCTTGCTCCCCGAACACGTGCGCCCGGCTGATTAGCTAATTAGCTAGGCGCTATACCTAGTTAATTAAACCATGACGTGCTATGACCAAGATAATTAAGCCATGTCATCCTGAGAGCGAGCTTATTAAGCCATGTCTTGCTAAGAACATGTGAATTAGGACCACGCAAATTAAGACCACGCTAATGAAGCCGTGTCATGCTAAAGGCGAGTTAAGTAATGCTGTATGGCGCGCTAAGTAAGGCGCGCTCATCGCGACCGAGCTAATCAAGATATTACTCATTCTTATCGTGATAATTAAGGCTATGCAAATTCGCTCCATATTATTATGACCTTGCTATTAAAGTCTGAGCTAGTTAAGGTCATGATAATTAGCACCATTCTAATTTACACATGTCTATTCAATACCGTGGTAATTAAGACTTAATAATTAGGGCTAACGTAATACCATGAATACTGCTACCTAGCTGACGCGGTCGTCACTGCGAAGCCAACTGAGCAGACCAAGCAAACTGAGTTGACGTTCAGTCAGGTAAGAAACTGCAAGGAGCCTTTAATTAGCGTCCACAGCATGATATGCTTCACAGTAACACTGGCACTACGACAGTCACGAGTTAAACTGGTGCTTTTTTCAAAGATCAACAAACTTGAAGCCGAGCTCGCGTGTTTTACACGCGAGCTTGGCTTCAGTGGAGTATATATATATATATATAGTTTGACAGGCGCCCATGGGAAAGCTAGCGCCCGCTCACCACGTTGGCTCTTGCCCAGGCGCAGTACTCGCGCCGCAAGACTAGCGAGCGGCTGAGGGATTCAGCTATGACCCGCGACGGGACTTTATATTATTTGATGTAAGATAATATTCGACTCATAATATTAGATTAAAGCGAAACAAGCTGTACGAGAGCCTTCGAGTGGAAATTTCTATGTTCCAGGCGGAACGAAAGATCTTGCCCGATAGTGGATAACCGCCCACGAACACGCCTGTGGGAGGCGCGATGTTCACTTGGCAAATATACAGTGCGACAGTGACACTGGCGTTGCTGCACTATTGAAATGTTGGCTGAGTGGCGGCACTGACGCGTTCGCACGCGCTCTTTCTTTGAAGACTGCCGCAAACGCCGCACATGTGCTTGTGACGACAGGCGCATTTTAAATGCGAAGCATTTCTTAGCGAACCTCTGACACTTTGAGCATTTCTATCTACGTATCTATCTATCTATCTATCTAGCCGCCTACGTCTGGGTGCTCTCAAGATCGCCTCTTTAACCTTGTGTGGACCAAACGTGGCAAAAAAGGGTAAGAGGATTTGACGAATATGATTGTCGGGTTATGAAATGAATAACGTGGAAATCCTGTCGCGTACGTCGTCAAACCCTTTCCACTAGACACGTGTGGCACATACCCGTTTGCCACGGGCCGCGGTGTACGGGTATGCGCCACAGGTGATTGACAGTTTATATGTACCCAGGAACGGCGAGAACAGACATTGGTAACTTAAATGCGAGAGCGTTAAGAAAAACCAACAACGGCAGCGTTGACTTGTCGAATGGAAATGATAAAAATTAGGAACCCAGCAGGAATCGAACCCAAGCATTCTGCGTGGCAATCAGGTATTCTACCACTGAGCCACGCCAGGTCTATAAGCTGTTTGCGAAAACAGACTACGCAAGCGTAATATTGGTAAACCGTCAATTGTGGTTGTGGTGCTTGCTATCTAATTTTACAAGAAAGCAATGAGCACTACATGATACTCCTACGATGTGTACTCCTACAGTACAGGCGTCGTATCAGATTAACGTCTGTGGTTCCAGTGTTGACTCCGCTTTTATAGCAGTCCAATAAGCACTACATTTGTGTTCCTATGATCAGCAAGCTATATTGAAGCATTGCTCGACCCCGGAGGAATACATCAACGAAAGTCACGTATGATACCCACATCACCGCACCATAACGTGCACTTCGTCCGCCAGAATAACGCAGTGTCCTTTCATTTCTTACGAGGCTGGGCGATGGCCTAATGCTGACCGAGGATGATGCCAGATTGATTGACAGCCGCTTTGTAGACTAGGCAACGTAGGCCACATATGCCCAGGTAGTCTACGAATACAAGCGCCATCCACTGATGTTGGTCTACGTAGCACTATCCAGGCCTACCAGCCTCGACGGCCTAGACCTCACCAACGCGAAGGGTGGCTTCAGGTTCCGAGATGTCGCCGGCTCTATCAACTCACTATTTGTCGACGAAATGACCGAGGCATCCACGAATTCCAAGAGCTCTACTATATCACATACTTCACTACACATGGACCCCTCGTCCCCTCGATCACGACCGGATCCTATAACAAGTCATGACCAGCTGCTTGTGCTCACCGATCACGGTGGTGATGACCTTGTTCAAGAACTGTCAAGAACTTCTTCCACACATGAGCACGGGTTCGTGAAACGTACGTGCGTTCTTCGTCATAAGCTTACCGCTTCTGATGTTGGCAATACCCACGTTGCCGTTGGCAGCGTTAAAGAACCGTAAACAACTGGGTATATAACACATATGCAGCTCTTCTACATATATGTGTGCGTATAAAATTTACACAAATCTTTAGCGCCGCTTTGTGACGTGTCGATCAGTAAAAAAATTATGCCACAGTCACCTTCCCGCAGCACGCTTCGCATAACATCGACTCCCACGGTACGTGGGATCTGCCGAATTTTTTTGTAGCCGTGTTTCGCAACGCTGCTTTCTCGCGCTCCGAACTGTCTTCCTGTCGTGACCGCCGCAGTGCGAGCTTGGGGAGCAAACTCGTGTTCACGAGAAGCTCGGGCCATCCTGCATAACACCCCTGATTCACACTTGGTAATGTATAAATATATACAATCGGGGAGCAGACTTCTTCAAAGATAGAGCGAGCAGCAGTGTTAGAGAGAGGCATTAAGTTACCGCGACGGTCCCTGTCGATTGCGTCGCTTCCCATCACCGCAACTTGTCGCATCTCACAGGGTGTGGCACTACCTCCACGCCTTCGACCAAGGGATGATGTCATTGATGACGTCATCGTGTGACGTCATTTGATGTCACAGATCTCGGCAGTCTGTGACTTCATGACGCAACAACGACACGTCATCGTGCCCTCTTCTAACCACTTTATTTGCCTGCCGTGTTTCGCTCACGGTCACAGCGCAAAGAGACAATTAAGACTGTGAAGCGGTCAACAAAGAGATGGCTAAGGCACAATGTTTGCATTTAAGCCAAATGAAACAAGGCGAGTCTAGCACTGGGACACAAGTGTAGTTTATAGCCCGACATTATACCTGCCAGTTAGCCGTTATCGAGTGTTAACCAAAATTCTTGAGCATTAGTCAACGCTAACCAAACTCCCTGTGAATCAGCTTACCCTGGCCAACAGTTCGCAGAAGTTAGCCAACTGTTAGCCACCACTAGCAACCATTAAAAAACACAGGCCAGTGCTAGTGATCACTTATACTTATCCACAGATATCCAGTGCAAGCCGAAAGTAGGCGAGTACCATCCAAAATTCGCAAGCACTAACGGTCACTAGGTGACAGTTAGCCTACATTATTTAGCGGCAGCAAATATTAGCATCCGGCATAGAGCACTGCACGGGCCTGATTTTCCGGCCCGGGCCCGCTTTATGAAGCCCGAGCCCAGCCCGGGCCCGTGGTTCCAAGCCCAGGCCCGGCGCGGGCCCGGGCGTACATGACCAAACCCAGCCCGAGCCCGGCCCCGTGGTTCCAAGCCGGGCCCGGGCCCGGGCGTTCATTACTAAACCTATCCAGGGCGCACGTGTTCATGACCTGGCGCGGCGCGGGTCCGCTAGAGGATATTAGTTGTTGATGAAGATTATTAATAATGCCTTGCGCTTTGTAGCGGGCGATCGGACGGTAAGTCCGGTGTGTACATGCATTGAAATGTTGCTTTGCCCGCGGTGGTAGCTCAGCGATTGAGTTGTTTCCCTGTTAAGTCCTAGGACGTGGGTGCGATTCCCGCGGCCACGGCGGCCGCATTTTGAAGGGGTGAAATCCAAGAACACCCGCGTACTTATCTTTAGGAAGTCGAAATTATTCCGGTCCCCACTACGGCGTGCCTTGTAATCAAATCGTTGTTTTGGCACGTAATACCAAGGAATGTAAATGAAATATTGCCTATATGGTACATGGAAAGTCATTACAACAACAGTATAGTGAAAATAAAACATTGTAACAAAATGTATTGAAAAGAAGTTTACAACTAACACGAAAAAGCGGATAGAAGCAAATCCGGGACATAATCTTTAATGCTCTTTTCTACAATCGCGTTGGAAACATTAATTACTCAATTTTTTACAAGAGGCCCCTGATAAAAAATTTCTTGCAGCTTTGCTAAGAGCCAGCTCTTTGCATGTGTCACTTCAGCTTGGCACAGAATGCCTTAGACCAAGCAATGCATAACGTTCGCGTGTACTTGAAGGCCCGACTTAAGCCTTTTAATGAGCGGGATCGAATCCGGCCCGACCCGTAGCCTCAATCCCGGGCCCGGCCCAGGCCCGCACTTTCAAGCCCGAGCCCAGCCCGGGCCCACCGGAAAACGCTGCGGACGGCCCGGCCCGGCCCGGCCCGGGCTTTCGGGTCGGCCCGGGCCCGTGCAGTGCTCTACTCCGGCATACCAATGCTAGCCAAATCAGCGCACAACGGCTAACGTTAGCACATAAAAGCCATCACTCAGACAACACTAGTCAACTGGTAGCGAAGCCGTGTTCGCTTCTTGCTTATAAATTGCGGTACATATCACAGCATGTACGACATGACACGTTTGTTACCTCATGAGATATTCCAGCCAAAGAAGCGACTGCGATGGCATATTGTCTTTTATGTCAATCATGTATCACATGACACGCATGTGATACCTTTATTGCCGTGTCATATCATACCTATCATGTCCTGACATGGTCATTGTTATTGCATATTTTTATGCATGTACCTTCTGGTACATGCATGCGTATTGAAACGACAACAATTTTAAAAATGTATTAAATTTTCGTTTATTGGATAGCCTGAATAAAAAAAATGACATTCTGCCAAGCAAAACTACCGCGCTATTAGTTGGTGCAA
Organism: Rhipicephalus sanguineus; assembly: GCF_013339695.2. Classification (NCBI taxonomy): domain Eukaryota; kingdom Metazoa; phylum Arthropoda; class Arachnida; order Ixodida; family Ixodidae; genus Rhipicephalus; species Rhipicephalus sanguineus. Next base: position 162,395,959 of record NC_051179.1, read on the forward strand.
AGAGCTCTGCACAAGCTTGCCCTCAGACGGTTCCGTGCTATGACTGCGGGCAGGGAAACAGAGTCGGAAACAATCAATCATTGGGGATTAGAGAAACAAAGCACGACATAAACCACGGCGTTGCGCCTCGGCGCGTCTCTGGTACCAAACCTTACGTTCATAGCGCCAATATTGCCGACGTGTCGTGTGCATTTCTTTATCCGTAACCATGCAAGAAGTGTGCTGAGACCATATACGGTGGGCTAAATTCGTGCTGGAGGTTTTCGTGAGTATATAATCATTGATTAAATGCCGTAACCATACTAAGTTTCAAGAGGCAAGCTGAAGATTAGCAAGAAGCCGTTTACTTAGAAACGATTGGACAATTCATTCATAATTACCAGACGGTTAACGCGAAATCAGAGCCGAACAGGATTTTCAGGCAGGGGCGGTGGCGCTTTGTCTCTGCTGGTGCATTTCATTTAGCAGTAGTAGCAGACGGAGCACTTCCATCTGTTGCGTCCAAACTACGCCGACGCGCGAGGTTCCACCAACTGAGCCTTTCAAGGATTTATTAGTTCAATGTGCTAGGTGGTCGTGCTTGCATGAGTGGAAAGGAAGAAAATGGTTCGCCTTGTCGGAAGCCATAGCAGCACGAGCTACGGCGCTAGAGTGTAACGGAACTGCACCCCCGCTTTGCGTTGTGCGAGCTGTGCCCCGTGCTTGCTGTCTTTCTCGCCTGTGCCAATTGTTCGCTCAGTTACGCACTAAGACGACGTGAAGGCCGCGGACATGTGAGTATGACTTCAGGACGGCTTCATGCAGAGAAGACCAGTCACATATGAATTTCGCATTTTTGTAGTACCACATAATACTTTCAAGGAGGCCATTTCGTGATCGCTACACATTGCATAACTCTGATGCAGGAATGGAAGAGCGTCTACTGCATTGCGCTGACGCTGTCGCTGCTGCTGAGCAATGAGTTCCCGAGCATGGCGGCCGCATTCCTTCCTCTCGTGCTGGCACCGCTGCTGGGACTCGCGGACGCCCAGACGCTCGTGCCGCACTACATGGACGTGAGAACGCGCAACTTGCGCAGCGCATTTATTATTAGTTTTTCCTGATAACGTAGACCAGAAACGCGCGTTGCCTAGCAACCATTCGGCACAGCTGCACCTCGCTTCGCATAGGAAGAGAACCATATGATTATGTAGCTATGGGCGAGGTAACGAGAACAAAGACAGAGAGAAAAGGAAACAATTAGGCAGAAAGAAACGCAGAGAAAAAAAAGAGATAGAAAGAAATAGAGAGAGAGACAAAGAAAAAAGGTAGAAATAAACAGAAAAAGTGAAAGAATGCATAGCATGGCATCGTATTGTATAGCATAGCAAGGGGGTGGGAAATTTAAGTGAGGATGGGGAGGAGAAAAAGGAGAAGGGGAGAAGGTGAATTGTTGCACAGCCCATGTATGGCATAGTACAGCGAGGGGTGAGAAAGATAGGTAAGGGTGAAGATGAGCGATGTCAGCGTGAGGAGGATGGTACAGTGTCAAGCATAGCATAGCCTTGAAAAGCAAGGGGTCGGAAAGGGAAGTGAGGATGAGGAGGAGGGAACAGAGGAGGGTAAGCGCACCAGCTCCGCTGTTACCTCAGTCTTCGCACCACTAGTACGTAGCTGCCTCAATTTTTCGCAGTACTTTTGCTCCTTACGACTACGTTGAAGGGCTCAAAGGATACTTAGGCTGGAAAGCAGCTCTCGCTTAGTGAAAGTTGGCACATCTCATCAACAGCCGCGCAGAAAACGCCGACGAGCTAAACGTGCGTGAAAGTGTTGGCCTGTGTTGGCGTCGCGTGTGCAATGCTGCAACACATAAACGTCCCTGGAATACGGTGTAGGTATTCGACAGATGCCGACACCTCGGAGCGCCCTGTCACCGTTTTCTTTGGCAGCTGTATGAAACTACAAAGCTGTTAGGAGTGCTTGAAAGTTTAGAGAACGAATATACTGCTGAAATTCCCATCTCGATCATCTAATGTAATGCTCTACTTTTTGTAAGAATGCATCGGCTTTAGGTATGCGCAGATTGATTGAACTCTTTCCCTTGTCGCGAGGTTTCTCAAGTTGCACCACCAGATATAGACGAGGCCACCTAAGGTCTCCGTGCGCGACGCTAGCGCAGGATGTTTCTCTAGTGGGCTCATAAAAACGTCGACTATCATCGGCTCACCCGTAGAAGTGACAGTCTGCCGCGCGATCTCTAGACAGTATCTAGCGTAAACTCGCAATCGCACAAGCTTGCTACACACCAAAAGTATACCGTGCAGCGTCAACAGTAGATTTGAAAACAGAAAACGACCATATTGTCACGTGGTCGTGACGTCGACGAAGACAGCAGTCGGCGTTTTCAACATGGAACTGTTTATTTGGCAAACTTGTGGCCGGGAAACGGAAAGGTAATTTACAGCAATACACACTGTATGCACGGATAGCGGCGTACAGAGCGTCGACCGTCGATCAACTAACCAGCGGTGAAGCGCGTCGGCATTTAAACATGTGCCGTCGAATATTCCAGCGTTATCGCTGGCTATCGTGCAATTTCTAGAATAAGCTCGAGTGTGCGCGTCTTGCGCGCAATCTTAACAAAACGATCTACAATGATCGTGAAGGTTCTCGAACAATGAGGCGCGGTTCGCGCTGAGCGTTGCTGGCAGTCTTTGTGGCCGAAAACCGAATATAGCAAAAGTGATAAAGAAACGCACGTGGCAATATAAACTCCATATTCAAGGGCAATTTGCCGGCAAAAAAGCGCCGAGCTGCACGCAGAACCACACCGGGAAATTTTTCATTCGCATGCCTTCTTTTATTGCGATAGCAATTATATGGACAGTCTCGGCTGGATTTTGCCGTCGCCGTCGCCGCCGTCATGCACCGTGTATGTATAAGTATGTATATATATATAAAAGCCCCAAAGAAAAATAATTCAGAAAAATGCTTCCGAAGCACGGAATCGAACCAGGGACCTCTTGCTCCGCATTTATGACTGTCGTAAGATTGCCGTATGGCAGGTAGAGCGGCCGTTAATTATCATAGTTATAAAGTTTACATGGCCTTTCACTTACGACGGCGCCCCAATCTCACGGAATGTATGATCTCCGATCAGAAGCGGTCCATGGGTTCTGCTAGCAGGAAGCCTACTCGCTACAATATTGCACCTTCGCACGTTCACCAGAGCGAGCGCAAGAAAAAAGAGAAGGGCGAGAGCCGTTGGGGCTAATCGCAAGGAAGAGTGTGACGAGTGCCGTACCAGTGAGGCGCCCGCGAAGCGCACTAAATGCAGTGGCGACCACTATAGGGGCGCTGCTGTGTTCAGAGGTGCGCGTGAAGCGCACTATAAGCAGGGTGTCGGAACGGAACGAAAACCGAGAACGAAAAACGAAAAAAAAAACGATATTTTCGACCGGAACGAAAACGTAACCGAAACTTTATCTATTATTTCGTTCCGGAGTGAAACCGAAATTTTTTCAATCGTTTTTCGGTTCACGAGAAAACTTCGCAACCCGTTGCAACTGAGCTCATGCAATGTGAGCATATCTCAGGGTACAGTACTAGCGCGTGCCTCAGGCAGGAATTCCAAATAAAAAATATGCTGAAATTGTGCGAAAAACGAAACCAGTGGCAAGCAGAGATGTTTATATTAACGCAAGTGGACTTCTGCGCGCCTGTCACGCAGACCAGCATAGAGAGGGCATTGTCGGCGCTGAAGTTTGTTACAGCGAAAGCTGTTATGAGAGCACAACAGCTGATTTAGGCGCCATAGTTGTCCGCCGCCGCCGCCGCCGGTGTCCGTGACCGCTATCGTGTGATGAAAACATAAATAAATTAGAAACAAATTTCTAGGATAGGATGGGATTTCCACCGGCGCCCTCTGCGTGGCAGTCGGGTCTTCCACCACAGTGCCACGCTGGTGCTTGTAACTCCATCGCAAAAAATACTCGATACAGGCGTCATGTCGGGCAAGGAATCGTGTTAACATATGTAATATAGCGTGGCAGAAGAGTAAAATAAACAACCGGTCATCACACAATGCTAATAGCGCAAAGAGTGTGTTGTTTAATGCTTCCCACCAGTGTTGCGGAGTTGCCCCATCAGAATTCGAATGACTCCGGAATCATTCCACAGTATCGCGACCCCTGAATGGAATGGGGACAACGCTTGGGGGAATGGAATGGGGAATGGAATTAAGCGCCTTTTGCCCGGAATGGAATGGGAATGGAATTACGTCTTTTTCCGAAAATAGAGCACGTTTTCATCTACGTGCTCTTTTTCAAACTTCAAACATTAGTAAGTCAGAGCCTCGAAATTAACAATAAAGCAGTATTTTTAAAATAGCTTGGCTGATTACAAGCACGGTACATTTATAAGCAGCGTGCCTACTAGAAACCAAGGCGTAAATTAGTGTACAAAGAAATGCATTATCCCAGCAGATACCGAAGGGAGAAACAAATTACCCCTGCGCGTTGGTTCACATCGATACCCCCACACGAAAGTGGCGAATACACTATGCACAGCCTGATCTCTATTTCACGAGCTGCTTGGTACCTGACGCACGTAAGTAACCTTTGCGACAAGGAAGACATTGCACACCTGCGCACGGCGAACACAGAAAGTTCTCCTCACACATCCATACTTGCGAGGCGCGCTTGACAAGCGTGAGTGCTAACGAGCAGTGCGACCCAGTGTTCCGTATTCGATACAAAGGCACAAGGTGCCCGAGCGGTGCACCGTTCCAACTAATACCAGCAGATCTAGAGGGTCTGATTCCCCATTAACCAAATCTTAGTTTTCTCCATATTCACGACCGCTCCAGACGCGTGGCAGAACTGCTTAGTCTTCTTGAATACATCTTTCGTCAGCATAAAACTACGCTATGTCGTCATTTTAACATTAACACATTTAAGCATAAACAATATTAAAACACCACTATTCGTTCAAACATGCTGACCATGCACTACAGGTTGCAGGAGAACTGCCCCTATGGGAATTTAGAGTGGTTCTACTGCACGAGATATGTCACCAAGCTACTATGCCTCGACCTTGGTAACGTGTTTTGCGTACTTTTGCAGTTCTTAATGCATCTGATGACATCAGGTTTATGGGGCGTTCATTCTTAACTCGATAAAACTATCAAGATGCCTTTCCTACGTTGAGGAAACACAGGAATGGAATTGAACTGCCCGGCCACTCCCAGAGTGCGAATGAGCTAATTTTTTCATTCCGAGGAATTGAAAAGAATGGAATTGGGGCAAGTTCTAATTCCCCGCAATGGAATTGAAATGGAATGGAGGCGCCCATTCTGCAACACTTCTTCCGACCCACTGCAAAGTGCTCAGCCATAATTCTTTATCATCATCAGTCATAGCACAAAGTGCACATAATGCCTTACAGATGTGTAGCGTGTACCACGAGACTCCGAAGAATGACGAAAAATGGCATAGTGGGAACTTCTCTACTTCAGAAAAATTGGGATGATTTATGGCGCAGTAGGTACCTTGCATGTTTACTTGTATTATTGCCCAAGAGACTCTCCAACGGGCTCTACAAAGTCCGCTCTTCCAGCTTTCGTTGTGACTATACGCGTGTTCCGCGCAGGCCTGGCGATCTTTTTATCAGAACAGCGGTCTCACACAACAGATAGTACACTCAATCACGTGCTGCTTCTGAGATCGTGCTCAATCCCTTGACACAAAGCCTTGAACCCGCTAAAAAATTCGTATTTGTCTTTTGAGAAAATAAATACTATGACTTAATAATACTGGTTTGTGCTAGTTGGTAGAAATTCGTGGTACAGTTACTTCCGCTACATCACAAGTAACTACATCACAAATGCAATGTTGATTATATGGTTACCTTAACTTCAAATTTTTGCATACAAAAAAAACCGTTACGAACCGTTACGGAACATTTTTTTTTTCGTTCCGGAACAGAAACGAAACGGAACTTTTTGCGGTGGAACGAAACTAAAACCAAAACGAAAAACATTTTGTTCCGACACCCTGACTATAAGACATCCAACAAGATGGCGCCGCAGCTCGCGCGGAACTACGTCAGGTTCAGCAAGATTCCATTAATTGTAGGTGTATATACCTGGTACACCTAAGGAAACGGAACTTGAGCGAAGCGCCAGCTCCATGGATGCTTCGATAAAAATAAGCCCTGTGATGTTGAATGAGAAACGCTGTAAGTTGTGTACCTATGCATATGAGAAGTCCTTAACTGCATGAGCAGATCTATAAGCAAAGTATTCTTACCTTGCCGAGCAGAAGCTGTCTACTGCGCTGTATGAGCTGGTCATAGAGTGGTTTCGAATTTAATAAAGCCGTTTTCAACGCCCTCGCTACGAAAGCCAAGGATAGCTTCATTTCCAGTCAACGTATGGCGCGATTATCTTTAATGAGAGGGAGTATGTTTTGTCTGCTCACGCTGCTCCGCTTGCTCGTGAAGTCTAACCAAAATGAGGAGTGCCCAAAGGGAGCAACAAAAGCTTTTGCAGTTTAGTCTGTGAAGTGACTTGAGATTCCTGAATGTGAGGAAACAATATGCGATGTCAAACATGTGATGAATAAACATACTTTATAATTTTGCACAAGTGCCTGGAGTGTATATATAAAGTACAAAGCTACAGAAATCAGTAGTGCTAAGACAAGAGAATTGTAGACAAAAAGTGAAATGTAATGAAGGTCCAGCAAGTCCCCGTTCGTTGTGACAAACCAGGGGTCTCGGTCTCTCGCGAAAGCACTGCGTCCCGTGTACTTCGGCACATTCGTGGGTTCCCTGCACTTGAAACTGTTTTCAGGGGCTGGCGGCCGGTGCATTGGGCTATTTCATTCGTGTCTTTTAGGTTTTTCTAATGCCTGAGCATTTCTATGCCGACTCAACAAGAAAACTGTCCTTCCGTCACTCTGTCACATAAGGCGATCGCGGCTATGAATAAAAAAATGCGAGTAGTTTGCACTAAGCCGCGCAGAGCTTGGCACATCGAAGCTCGGTCCCGTCGCCGCTCGCTGGGCAGCCTGTTTTTCTATTTCTCTATATTTCTCTGTAGCGCGGGGCGGCCTTCTTTAATTATCTTTAGTTCTCTCTTTTTTCTCCCTGTCTTTGTTTTTCTCTCTTCCTTTTTTGTTGTCTTTGTTTTTGTCACTGTTTATTTCTATTCCATTCTCTCGCTTTCTCTATCGCCTTCTATCTCTTTCCAACTATCTTTCTGCTTCTTTCCTATCTTTGTCGCACTCTCTATTTCGTTCGTTCTGTTTCTTTGATTCTCTCCCGTTCTCTCTTTCTTTTTCTGCATTTCATTGTCTCTATTTCTCTCTTTCGCATTCTTGTATGCTATGCTTTACTCTCTCCCCTCATCCTTTTTCTCCTTCTCATTCTCACTTCCCCTTTCTACCCCCGTGGTATACGGTACTATACCACGAGGCTAGAGTTTTGGACAGCCGAGTGGTTAACACACTCGCCTTTTGATCGGGGGTACGCGGGTTCGAATATCTCCGCCTCATGAGGCTTTTTTAGCCAAGATTTTCTCTGTCTTTCTATGTTTCTTTCTGCCTCTCCGTTTCTCTCTCTTTCTTTCTTCACCCACTCCTCGACCTCACATCTCTCCTTCACTTTGTGCTTGCCTTTGCTCTAAGCCGGACAAATCGGCGCACGTGTTTTGAGAGCGAAGCAGAAGAGGAAGAAGAGAGGCGGGCCGGTTCATGATGACGACAATTTTCGGTCAGGGCACATTACGCCGACCTGGAACTGCTTCGCTATTAAAACTCACGAAGGTCTTACGCATTCGCCTAAGACGACTGGCAGGCGAAAGCCATCTTCTTTTTCGTCTCTGTCGATGTATTTATCTTCCTCCGCCCCCCTCAGAAAGCTAACGCTGCTTTGCTGTGCCTCCATGATCGGAGGCATCGCAAGCTTTCTGCACCTCAGCTGGTTTGCACTGCCTCTGTGACCGGCCCAAGTTTGACCAAGCGACTATGTCATGTAATGACGTCGTGATGACGTCACAAACTTCGGTGCCGTCATTACGTGAGTATGACTTTTTGCATCGCTCAGGTTGAGGTCGACATCGAGCGACGCCGATTAAATTTTGTAAAAGATTTTAACAGCACGAGAAACACGGAATATAAATACGCACAGATACAGCGCTGACTGCGTCTTTCTGTGTGTTCCGTATCTTTTGCGCTGTTACAATCTGTCTTAAGTATGAACCAACTCGCCCAAGCATCCATTTTAGTTCAGTTTTAGCGTTCGAGGAGGCGTCTAAAGCTTTCGGCTGAATAAACTAAGACTTTCAGTGCATGAACAGCATTCCCATTTACGCTCTAAGATACTTCCCCAAGGAAACGGTATAGAAACTTAAAATATGACATAATTGCTAGCGCAAAGGGGACAAAGACGAGAGAACAAGTAAACAAAAAATGAATGTTTTTAACACTTCAAACTGAACGAAACCTTCATAAGCTATAGAAAAAAAGACACAACTTGGAATATTGTACTAGTGAGAGCGGCAAAAAAGTCAGCGAAACAGACAGAGAAAAACACCAGGCCTGCACGGTACACGCAGCCCAGTCAGAAGGAAAGCTCGAAAAGTGGCCTTTCTAGAGCCCATTGTAAGATGGGGCAGCTACTAGAAGTACACTTACAATGTACCCACTACGGCATAAATTATCACAATTTTCCGAAGTAGGGAATCTATGCAGTTGTTCAGTATGCAGAGAAGCGAGGTACCCGCTACACATCTGTAAGACATTATGCGCAGTTTCTTGATACTGTGGCTGTTGACGATCAAAAGTTATAGCTGAGCCATTTGTTATGGGTTGGAAGCTTTATACTATCACCTCGATACGCAATTCACATTCCGTGGCGTCCTGTCGTTATTTAGCACTCCTACCACGTCATGTTAACGCGATCCTTTGCCCGACATGACGCCTTTATGGGGTCTTTTTGCGAAGTACTTTGAAACGCCGGCGTCAGCTATAGTAGAATACTCGACTGGCACGCAGAGCACCCGGGTTCAAATCCCATCCGATCCTGAATATGTTTCTCTCAGTTCGCGCGATGGAGTTTGCGGACACCGGCGGCGGCGGCGGCGGACAACTACGGCACCAAAATTGGCTGTGTTTGTTATGTAATAACATGTATCGCTTTAAAAGGCTAGAAATCAGCGCAGCATGCACTAGGTCGCGCAAGGCTGGGTCACATTACAGCTGGTGGGCATTTACCTGGTCCTGGCTCGTCTAGGCATCTACCCTGTCACCTGCCTCTTTCCTACCCCATGTTATAGTACACTGTACATGGCTAAGCTCGCTCTCGCCAAGAATTGTTTTGGGTCAATAATTTCTCTCTTTATCTTTACTTCTCTCTCTTTCTCTCCTTCTTTGTTTCTTTGTTTCTTTCTGTACTCGTTATATCGCCCATCAGATTTATTGCATCCCACGCCGGAGAAATAGGCGCACGTGTTCTTGGAGCGAAGCAAAAGACAATGAGGAAAAGAGCGCGTGCCGGTTCATGATGATAATTTTCTATCTACGACACACGGCCAACCTCAAGCGTTACAACCCTGCTATAAAAACGCACCCCACTGCAACCGTTCCTCGCTATGAAGAAAAAGAACATGCTAAGCAGTTTATGTCCGACATTAAGACAACTTTGCTATAAAGATCTTAAGGATATCGTCAAAGAAAGGCACGCGAAAAATTTCTCAATGCAAGTCTGTGTGCAGCCCGGCACTTGTTTTCTCTGTGAAGTTCCGTTGACTATGCACTCGCGCAAATAAATTGAGTCTACTTAAATGAAACCTGTCAAAGGTAGCCAATTATTAGAAATATTTAATGTTTCCAGTTAACCATCCCAGTTGGGTCTAAGTGAGAAGCGTTTCGTGGTTGTTCTTTATGCTATGTACCAGCAGTTGAAAATTCCAATGCATGATTTTCACGAAATAAATAGCTGTGGAAATTAGTGTTTCGCAAGATTCTTCATTATAAGTATTTATGGCTTTAGGAAAGAGTAACGTACCGTTGGTAACATTTATGCGATTAACCAAATAATTCAGAAAGGAAATGGCTAGTTGGAGAGACGAAATTAAGAAATTTGTGGGCATCAAATGGAATCAGCTTCCTCTTGGAGTGGAGTGGACATATAAAAGGCTGCTGCTGATGACCATAATGGACACAGTCTGTAAGTAGTTATTCCACGCGAGGTGAGAGCAACGTATTAAGATGATATCACCTTAATACATAAGAAAGGGGACGTCAATGATTTGAAAAGTTACAGCCCGATCAGCTTACTGTCTGTTCTATACCAGCTATTTACAAATATAATAGCCAATATAATTAAGACCACCTCAGAATTCAATCGACCGAATGGCCAAGCAGGATTTCGTACAGGCTGCTCGACAATAGATCATATTCACCCTATCCGTCAGGTGATAGTGAAATGCGCGGAATATAACGAACCCTATATATAGCCTTCATAGATTACTAGAAAGGATTTGGTTCGGTCGAGGTATCAGCATTCATGCAGGCACTACAGAACCAGGCGTCGACGAATCACATATAAAAATAGTGGTAGAAATCTGCAGCGGCTCCACAGCCACCATAGTCCTACATAAAGAAAGCGACAGAATTTTATTAAAGAAGGTTGTAAGGCAGAGAGACACGATCTCCCCTATGCTATTCACCGCCTGCTTAAAGGATATTTTCAGGGCTTTAGATGGGCAAGAGTTGGGGATACGAGTTAATGGAGAGTACCTCAGTAATCTGCGATTCGCTTAACTCAGGGAACTAATTGAAACTCATGATTACTTAAGTGGACAAGGAAAGCAAACGGTTGGTCGGAAAATGAATATGCAGAAAAAACTAATGTACAATAGTCTCGGAGGAGAACAGCAGTTCGCGTTAGGTAGCGAGACACTGGAAGTGGTAAAGGAATACGTCTACTTAGAACAGGGAGTGATCACGGAGCCGAACCATGAGACTGAAGTAACTAGAAGAATTCGACAGGCACTCTCAAATCATGAATGGTCGTTTACCGCTATTCCTCAAGAGGAAGATTGATAACAGCTGCATCTTGCGGATAATTACTTACGGAGAGGAAACCCGGAGGTTTATAAAAAGGGTTCAACATTGATTGAGGACGATGCAGCGAGCAATGGAAACAAACATGATAGGTGCAACCTTAAGGGACAAGAAGGATACAAACGGGTGTAAGGACATCTTAGCCGAAATTAGGAAGAATAAATGGGCATGGGCAAGGCACGTAGCGCGTAGGCAACATAACCGCTGGTCATTACGGGCTACAGAATGGATTCCAAGAGAAGGCAAACGCGCTAGGGGCAGTTAGGTGGGCAGATGAGATTAAGAAGTTCGCGGGTATAACGTGGCCACAGGAAGCACAGGACCGTGTTGATTGGCGGAATATGAGAGAGGCCTTTGCCCTGCAGTGGACGCAATCAGGCTGCTGCTGCTGCTGATGATGATGATGACGACGACAATAGCAACGTCTTGTGGCCTTTTGGTAAACAGGCAAGCCCTGACGCCGCAGGCACTTGTGGCACAGGTCACGCCACCGACAGTATTACCTTTGGTACTACCACCTTCTAGCCACCATGCCCGTATTGTAGAATGTGCAATGAATAAAGAACATTGTTGCGAAGCGTGGTGGCTGTTAACACTACCTTTTCGTTTTCTGCCATTCCTCCAGTAGGAAAAAAGAGGAACAGAAAAACTGTGCATTGTTAAAATTGGGCAATGGCTCAATTACTTACTATCCCTCTCAGTTAGGTTTTTTAAGGCGAAAGCCTTAAGTGTCTCGTTGAGTGGCCCCTTAGCGAAACACGGCAGGCGAGTGAAGTGGCACAAGAACCCACGTGACCTACGTTACTGATGACGTGTCACATAGCATCATCGCTTCGTCAAAGGTGGGCCGATCCCGGAGGCAGTACAGCACGCGATGTGCACAAAGCAACAGTGGGGGTGGAAAGTGCAAGTGACTGAGAACGTGAAGGTAATTTATTGCTTGTATATACACAGTGGCTTGCTATATCTTTCAAGAAGTCTTGTCCCCGATCGCGTAACTTAATGCATTACCAAGTCTGCAGCAGGCTCTCGCCTTCAAGTCTTACAGAGCGCACTAACGCGCCGCACCCGCAGGGCACCGTGCTGAGCCTTGCGTGCGCCCAGTGCCTGGTTGGGGTGCTGGCCAGCGACAGCAACATAGTGGCACGCATCTCGTGTGCCCTTTTCGGCGTGGTTGGCCTCCGGCACCTGGGAATGGGCTTTGTCGCCGCCTCTTTGGTCGCCGGCAGCATACTGCCGGCCTCGCACCCGGCGCTGCTGCTCGCCGTGCGCCTAGTCGAACGTGTCGTCGGTGACCTCGAGGCCGACGCACTGGACGCCCAGCGAAGGGGTGACGGCTGGTTCGACTACTCACACGCTGCACCCAGGTAGGGACCACTATGCCATCGGCGAGCCCCTGGCCGGACCCCATTGCAAATTTGGATCTCGCAAAGGATTGACTGTGGTTCTGGCTGGTAATGACGAGCACGCAAGAAAGGCGGACCTGATACACAGGCGCCTGTGTATCTTTCTTGTGCCCTCGGCTTTACCAGCACCAACCATTGTCAATCAAGATGCATCAACGTACCCACATACCCACCCCCATAAAACAATGTAGTTTTAAGGCGTTTACTGGACAGCACACAACGGGTAGTTTATTCTTTGAAGTTGGTCTTGAGATAGTTCATTATTCGAGGACTTACACGAAAGTTATCTTTCGTGTTATCATAATTCCAGAAGGCGAACGTTACTGCCATCGAATGCACTAATTTTTCAACCTCCACTATAGTATGCAAGCGTCGTCCTTTTTCGCATTTTACTGTGTACCGCAGCCGAGGGACCGAGTGAAGCTCGCGTCAGAAGCCCTGCCTCTTTTTCCGTTCTTCTCAAGGCCACTCGCTTGTCGTGGACTTCGAGTAGGCTGTGCGGAGAATTATGCGTAAAAATTTAAGACGCACTCACGGTAGCGCCATTGCGTGATTCTTGTAGGGCTCCTCAATATGTGATTACGGATTGCCCAAGCGGGTGCATTCAGGCATTAGACAAAGGGCTTCGAGCGTGCGCTGCTTCGGTATCTCTTGAAAAAGTCAGAGACGACGAAGTGGATACACTAATGGCGAGACTAACCTAAACTGTGTGCCATCTTCGGTATACATTCCAATTCGTTGTTTTCGTTTAGGGGCACTTGTACGGGAGACTTGGACTCTGCTTGAAGCGCAGCTTCCTTAGTTTAATGAAACAGCGTGCTATGTGCCATCTTCGGTATACATTCCAACTCGTTGTTTTCGTTTAGGGTCACTTGTAAGGTGGTCTAGGACTCTGCTTGAAGCGCAGCTTCCTTGGTTTAATGGAAAAGCGTGTGAACCCCTGACCCTTTCACCCTTATCGGGCAACGTAGACGTTATCTATTTTGCACACGTTATTGCAACCGCTACATATATCTGCCGCTTTTGTTTCTTTGCTTTGTACTGATGAGATGGGGGCTGTTTAGATGTGGATCCTCTAGAAAGTTCAGATTATGTGATGTTCAAGTAAAGTTGCAGTATGTGTTCACCTAGTGCAGAAAGAAAGCAATGTAGTTGCTTTCTTTCGCGGTTACCGACGGGCAACATCGCATGCTTTAGGGTTAGTCGGAGGAGCCACTTTTCCCTACAATTGCGTCCTTTGGTAAGCCGTGAAGAATAATGCACATTGGCCACGATACGCTGACAAGGGACGTCAATAACCAAGTAGTTCTTCAGCTCAGCCTGTACCGCCCTTACAAAAATCCCATATATGGACATATATAAAAATTCCCATATATGGCCACATCAGGAATTGGGCATATCAGGCCCATATATGAATATTCGCCATATATGTGCCATATATAGCCATATATGGCTTGATATGCCCAATTCCTGATATGTGCCATATATGGCCATATATGGCCTGATATGCCCAATTCCTGATATACCCATATATGGATGAGGTCTATATATGAATGCAAGCCATATATGGCTTTATATGGGTACTTTTATATATAGCCATATATAGATGACTGCTACATATGAATTCCGCTTGTGAGCACGGCATAAATTAAAGCTGCAGAAATCATTCTACAGCTAGAATTAATGCTCCATGATTATTGATGCCACCCAACGGTCTGCAGTAGCAGTCGTGTTTGGTTGTGAGCTGTTTCACTGCCCTCCCAAGAAAAATTACAGTTATCCTCAAAGCTTTATTGCTAGAACTGTCATTTTGCTGTTCATTACTGTTTGGGGTCAGCACATGACTGTTAGTCAAGTTATTTTAATGTATGGAGACATTCACTGCACAACAACAGTTTGGCAAGGCAGCTAAGATTAGATCGGTTATATTCTTTTAACATGCACGATCGAAGCATTCTGTGCCCATATAGCTAAAAAGCATGCAAATAAGTTGCGCTCTAGTTTCTTTTTAGTGATTTCATTAAGGCTATATCAACTTTTCACGAAAAGATACATTGTGTGTAAATTGAGTGCTTATCGACATATTCTATACAGTTTCAACAGGGTGGCTACTTGGGCTGGTTGGTACTGCATTCTAAAAGGAAAAATACGTTCTTTGTGCGCAATACGTTTCAGGAAAGACAGATAGGAGTGAGCTCTGTCCTATCTGTCTGTTCTGAAACGGTTTGCGCACAAAGAACGTATTTTTACTATTCAGTTTCATAAACACATTGTCCACCGTGTTTTTATTGAGAATATTTTTGCGTGTCAATTGGGATTCTTTTGCGAGACAAATTAAATTATCTACTTGCCACTGACCATGTGGACTGCGTGTGCATTGAATGATTTAGGGGACATGATATTTAACCTTTATGGAGTTCGACCAATAGCGGCTGGTACGCAAGCTTGTGATATGCAAGTATAGTGAAAAAATGGCGGCTATAAGTCTCTGTGCGAGTAGAAATGGAGTGACATTTGTTGAAAACCAGACGCTAAAAAATTGTGTTTCCAAAACGTTGCCTGCTTTTGATACAGCTACTAAAACATTAATATTTTAATCAGTTGCAAGCCCTAAGCAGATCAGTCGGGTTTAATTTGTCGACTTGTACAAAATTACGTACAGTGCTCACGGATTCAAATGCGAGATCACATTTTTTAGTATAACGACTGGTATGCGCAACCGCTCGAGATAACCACATCATCTCACAACTAATCTGGTCTCTACATATAATGTTGCTCTGGTCTACGCGTTCGAGTCGAAATTACGCCGATATGACCCGAACTGAAGACGGTGGAGACGAAAGTATGTGCGTTAATTGGTCCTACATCATCCCGTTTGAATCCGTGAGTACTGTACACCGTCTTCTAGAATTGCCCTCGCAAGACGTTTTAGCCGTGTGCACTTATCTTCAAGACAAGCGTAATTCAAAAAACAAGGTAAAAGCTGGGCGAGAACCGACAATTTAGGACACGGGCACATAAATGTCATGACACATACTTGGGGATGCGGATTGCCAACCGTTTTTCATTTGTTAATTGCGTAAGTTTTAATTGACTTTTGGTGTTCTCTCAAATGTCAAAGCAAAAAAAATATCCAGATATATTTATGTTTTTTTTTATTTTTACGAAAACTACAATAACACGAAAGCCATAATTTAGTTGGTACAGCGCTTGCTTCCGATAAATTGGGGGAGTCATGTCTGGAAGAAATAGAAAAAACAAAACAAAATGGTGTTGTAAAAATAAAATAGCTAGAATACGACGTCTTAATCACGTAACCACAATTATTATGCAGTCATATACTAATCAAAACATGCAATGCACTACGCTTTGTGAGTTTTCATAATTTTTGAGTACAGCGTAAGAAGGCAATGAAAACGATAAACTTACCTTAAAATTTAGCAGAGGCTGTGATGTACAGAGCCAGTAAATCCAACGGAACTTAATCACAACTTAAGACGACCACACTTATCCGTACAGCTTTTCAGAAAGGAAGATGCGAGGAAAACTTGCACGCAAGCTTAGGCGTCCATTTTTCCGCACCAAAAGTCAACGATGGTCAAACCAACGGCCTCTCCACAAAAACACACTTGCCTCTGCATCCACAATTGCACCACATGCAGAGAAGTAAATTCCTCAGGTCTGCGTTGAAGTCAGTGCAAAATCAAATCAGTCGCTGAACACGAAATAAGAGCAAGAGAGATCACAAGTGACGAACATTAGCCGCGCATGCTGCTCCGGTCAGCAAAGAAGCAACAGCGGCGCGGATGGATACAGCGTCGATCATGATGCAGCGCTAAGGTGTCCGTGAGATCACCAATTTACACAGTTGTCGCTGCAGTAAATTTTGCGAAGCTTATTGGCAAACAAAGTTTCAACTCTTCATAATTATTAACGCGATATTAACACCTTACAAAAACTTTTCGTGTGCTATTTTCTTTATCGCAACCGTAGATGGGCCACGCGCCTTCTGGTCGTCTGTGTTCCTGCGTGCAGTGGTAGTTTCCAGTATGCATTCGCCGAGTTGCTCACCCCTCAGACCGGAATCGCTTGTCCACGCTTGTGTCCGCCGAGTGCAAGCAGCCCCGCGTTCAACTAGTCACGCGGGTTTCGGGACAATAGGGCTCGCTCTATCCCCGCTGGCTGCCGAGAGGCACAGGTGCATGTCCTTTGAGGGAGGCGTTCGTAGAATCTGCAATTCGCTGCTTCACGTACGCTGGCTGCCACGACGTGTTCGATCCGGATATTTATCTTTATTCTCATGCTTTAATAATAATAATAATAATAATAATAATAATAATAATAATAATAATAATAATAATAATAATAATAATAATAATAATAATAATAAATGTACTGTTCCTACAACCCCTAGATGAACGTTGAATCAACGATATTACTCCATGGCAAAAATCATATGGCCCAATTGAAACAAACGGGTGTGTCCGCGTACCCATGAGCCGCTGCGCGCGAGCGTGTAATTATGCATGTGCGCGCATATGTATACGTATTCGCGTATAGTTCACAAGCATATGCGCCACACTGTTAGTGTTGAAAGGACATAGCCCCATGTAGTTTTATTTATTACGTGGCTGCTCTACGGAGCGCTGTAAATAGAATGGCCAGTCTGGTTTATGTAAGGCCCTTAATTATTCACAAAAACGTCTCGTGATAAATGCATTTCCATTGTAACATTTAAGGCAATTGGTGCACGTTATTAGCGATCCCGATCAAGAAATGACACGCACAAAATAGAAGTCTGGTGAGTTCGGTGTTATAAACTGCAGCATTCTGAGCGCTTAATAATTGGTGAATTAAATGTGCATCGTGTGTGCGTCAATTGGACACTTCTTAACGTATACCCCTTAAGTATGTATCGAGTGAGGTTCAACTGACGCTTTGCTTTCAAACCTCGCATCAAATGAATTATTTGAATGTACTCATTACAAATGGACATTAAGGTGACGATCTGCACATTCAAGAAGTTTATACGCAGCCAAATGAAACGCAAAGCGCATCCTTGCAAGACATGAGCACGACACCAATTTTTAATGTAAGCATAAGGCCTGCGAGTTGTACTGTCTCATTTTTGTTTTTGAAAATACTGCCTAAAATATTGCTCTGCGCATACTATTATGGTAAATGTCAACTGAAAGTGATCCCAGATGTGAGTAAACAACGTTCACAGAAACCTCGTTAAAAGAAGTGTCCAGCATATAGCCATCACAAACTTCGAATTATCAGCAAGTTTGTCCACTGATGTGCGAGATAAAAAGCTGCATTAAAACTAGCATTTATTTAACCATGCGTTACTGTGAACAATAGAAGTTGCATGCATGGCGTTTTTTATATACCACAACAATACACATCGGCTTGGTTAATGAGAATAGCGAGGTTTGGGAGCTTGCATGTATTATATGTGCGGACAGGATAGCGCCCTTGTAAAAACATCTCGTATATATAATAATGACGTCGTAATAATTGCCACTTATTGTTGGAAACCTAAAGTTCATGTAAAACTCAGTACAAGCTATACACGCGTGAACCATGCACTGACACGTACATATACCTTATTATTTATCTTTTATGATTGCATTGCAACAATGTTTATACTTGATACTCTTGTTGGTGTAGATACCAATTAGGCCACTTTCCTGTACGTATTGCCATATATGACAATCCCCATATATGTTAGTAACTCGTGCCGTATATACGTTGTTCATCCCATATATGGTAGCACAACCCCATATATGGATCTACTTGATGTACATATATGGCGTGGCCGTGCCATATATGACAGCATTTCACTCTATATATGGACCAGCCGCGCCATATATGGCTGTATTTGTCTCCATATATGGGCCAGCCGCGCCATATATGGCCCTATTTACATCCATATATGGTAAGCGGTAGCCACATATGCAGACATATATACTCATATATGGCCGCATATAATTTATATAAGTGCCATATATGACATTTCCGTAAGGGCGTAGACCACAAGAAGTTAACTTTAATGCGCTAGGAGACACACCAATAAAGTTGTTTCCAAACAATAAAGTTCTTTCCATTCCATCGGAGACACACATTGCCTTACAAAGGGCGTTGCGTTATGATTGAACGCGATCGTGCTGCCCTTCGAGATACCGCGCTTCAGAAATGAGCGAAAGTATTTCGAACGCGGTGCATCGCGGACAGGCCGCCTGGTGCGGCATAACCAATACGACGCCGTGGATTCTTGAAATCTTGACACGGCTGTTGCTGCTACCGTGCTCCTAATAAATTAATGTCAACACCGTGGTACTACGAAACAGACCGTAGTCGGTGCTCCGGATTAACTTATATCACATATATTTTGCAAAGATGACTCAAATGACCCAGCCCTCTGCATTTGAGACCCATGGATATGCACCGAGCGCGGCCTTAGTTTTACACCGGGCGCCACGTTTCCCTTTCTTGCTCTGTGCACAGTGCATTGAAGGCGCCGTGGAAAAGCTCTGGTGCACTTTAGTTTATAAATTCGGAATGAAAGCTTCGTTACGAGCTCACGGTACACGCACTTGACCGCGTAAATGCGAAAACGCGTTGCATGAAAATAATTTGAGGTTTATCCTAATTATGCACACGACCAACCAAACCGTACTTTAACGCAGCACAGCGGCTGCAGAAAACAAAATTATGAGACTGTCGCAGCGAATAGGGAAATGTGTTCCTAATGTACGGGTATAGTTAATTCGACTGTTCGGAGTTTGTGAAATATGAAAATTATTCGGTTTATTGCTGAGATAGTGCACATGAGGTAGGTTAGCGGGACTCCCGTAGTGATTGGTCGAGACGTTTGCTTCATTTTGGATTCTTTAACAATCAGTAGACGGGAAGACCTTTTAATTCCGCCATTATCGAGACACGGCTACAGCAGGCATACGCATGTAGACACCGATGACGACGTCGCGCTTCTACAGAAGAACGCCACATTTTTTGAACCACCATGTTTTGGATGCAATTCGCCCAAGTCAGTACATGTTACACGTGCCCGTGAACCCCGCAGTATTTCAAGGACATTTAACTAATTCTTTCTCAATAAGTGGTCACCTGTGCGTACGTGGAAGCATTAATAATACGATATATTTTACTGATGAACATTAGAAAGGTTGTGAACAGTAAATAAGACTTCTGAATTTCTCTTAATTTGCCGCATGTTTTTAAACCGATAAACGTAAACCCGATTCATGGGACTTTAATCACAGTATCCAGTCGGTATTGTTGTTCCATCAGCTATGTGTAAAATGAGTAATGGATCACTCACAAGTGCAAGGCTGCTGTCTCTTCTTTTTTTGTTTTTTGCGCAGCTTAGCCTCTACCATACGGAGACTGTGTGTAATATTTAGACGTAAATCGTATTCCTTGTCGAGGAGAAACGAATGACGGCGCATGCGCCCCTGTTTCGTCCTTTCTGCAGGACGACGCGAGCTATGAGTAGCGACGACCTCCTTGCCCAACTGGCTTCCACCGTCGTCTCGCTTCCGGTCAAGAAGACGTTGACTTCTCGGCGCAAGTCCGGCCGCTTCCATGTGAGCGCACACCCAAATCACAACACTTCTTTTCATATCGAAATTCAAGGAGAAGACACGGCACAACAATGCCACAGTTTGCAATATATGTCTTTACATATGAGTTTTACATGCATTTGTACGCTTAGATAGAAATACTATAATGAGGTTACGGCTAAAATCTTGTCACTTATTAACAATGAGATGCGTCCAAAATAGCTTCGAAACATCAATCATATTTAAGAATTTTTGTGCGCTTTTCTGTTTTGTACTTAAGTGACGTTGGATGGCATCGTTCGCGTGCCCGCAAACCACTGCCACACTTCTCATCCAAGCAACTAAACGTGTTTAAGAGGGTCTTGGTGCGACTTGCTTCTCAACATCATTAAACGGGTCCAGCTACCACACAATAGGTGCCAGCCTTTCAGGCACAGGTCAATCGCCTAAATGACTCCGACTATACTGACAGATGTTAAAACAATACTCTCAGAAGTTAAACCAATCCGGAGGGAAAGAAAGAACGACAGCAGTGAAGCTACTGTTACCGCATTTCAGATTGCACAGAAGAATCGCAAGGTCGCGGTGATTCTTTACACACATGAAGGAGCCCATATGCCTAAAGAAACGGTGAGCGGTTGGGAGAACGAGTGGTTTTGGTCCACACAAGCTTCGCTCTTCATGAAGGAGAAGCGCTTTTGCGAAAAAAAAATTTTCATTGTGACGTAAAGCACCGCAAGCGATTTGAGGCAAGTACGTGTAGGTCGTGTACAGCGTTTCCTTCAGCTGTTTTGCTTGCTACTTGTGCCACACTGGCAAATGTTTTAATGGTCGCCTGTATAGGCATGTCAACCATGTTAAAACGAAATAGGGGGTTTTCTAGCCACATATTGTAGCGTATGCGGCTGCGTCCGCGTGTTCGTTCAAACAAAGTTGATTTTTTAGCACATGGGCGATCCCACCCGCATCATCGTAGAAGCAGCTCGCATGGCGCGTGAAGAATGGCGCATAAGGAATGCCATGCAAAAGCAAGCATTCCTTCGGCTTATCCCACGGGGTGTTTGCAAAACTGGGAGAACCCAGCACTAATGGTGTGCGATGAGGAGGTTCTTTCTCTTTTTCGCATTCTTTGTTTTGTTATTTCTTCTCTTTTCTGTTTTTTTTTTTTGTAAATGCCTCTGGGAAGCATTATCCGTTCTGTTGGGCGTAAGCTCATGTTCGCAAGAACGTTCCAAAAGCTGGGTGAATTCATGATTATAAAAGATTTACTCCGACTTAACACAAGTATTAACAAAAGAAATCGACAGACCCCACGCGTTGTGAGAATTGGCTTCATGCGAAGCGGTCAGCGAGTATTTCTATACTGTATCTTAAGGATTTGAGCCAAGCGTTACCAGGTGAATCGACGTGCTTTTGTAAGTGTAGTATTTGTATGCGCATCTTGGGCTTACCAGGCAGGTCGACAACACTGGCGTTTAAAGAGTAACTTATAGTGTGACGTAATGTCAGCCCTCACGTTAGCGTACGTGTGTTAGAATTATGGAATTATCCAAGCTAAGTGCACTTTATGGCGCAATCATGTGAATATCATGCGTAATTTCCGTTAATATATTCCGCCGGGCGAGCAATGCTTCAATATAGCTTGCTGAATCATAGGACTACAAACGTAATGTTTATTAGACTGCTATAAAAACGGAGCTCACACTGGAACCACAGATGTTATTCATGACGTCTGTATCGTAGGAGTACATATGTAGTCTTTATTGCTTTCTTCTGAAATTAGATCCCAGCACCACAACCACAATCGACGGTGCACCGCCAATACGCCTGCATAGGTTGTTTTTACAAACCTGTTTATAGACCGGGCATGGCTCTGTGGTAGAATACCTGATTGCCGCACAGAATTGCGGTTCGGTTCCTGCGGGGATCCTATTTTTTATTCTTTCGATTCGTCAGGTCAGCGTTGCCGATGTCGGTCTTTCTTAACGCTCTCGCATTTCAATTACCAATGTCTATTCTCTCTATAATCACATGTGGTCTAATGTCTAATCCAATGTCTAATCACCTGTGGCGCATACCCGTACCGCGGCCCTTGGAAAACGGGTATGTGCCAGACATGTCTAGGGGAATTGTTTGCGGACATACGCGACATGATTTAACGCTATTCATGTCATGACCCGACAGTCATATTCATAAAATCCTCTTACCCTCCCATACCAATGTTGGTCTACACCAAGTTAAGGAGGCCATAATGAGCGCACCCGGACGTAGGCGGCTAGATAGATAGGTAGTGTGGAGATAGGTATGCGAGACGCTTAGCCTACGAGGCGACCGACAAGAGACGCGACGTTCTCGACAGCCGCAGCGAACAAAGACGGTACGGCCGAGTTCGTCGACTCTCCCGCACGGCGCAGAAAAGACACTAGAGGCAGGATGTCAACAAACAACACGGGTTTATTAACCCAAGATGCAGCACAGTACGACAGTCACGGGCTTGCAGGCCGTAAGGGGAACTCCGCAAGACCGATCGGGTACGCTTGCCAGCGGCGCTACGACCATCACACAAAGGGCAGCAGTCGAGCACACGAACGAGAAGCCGCCTGCTAGAGCAGCGCACCAACCTCTCGTGCTGGCCTGAGAGCATCTGACGCGGGCAAGCCAGCGCCAGACAGAAGCGAGCTCAAGGGGGAAGGGGGTTGTCACTGGCGGCCAATGAGGACAGGCGTTGCGCAATGACGTGGCCTAGCGTGGTCACGTGGTGGCGCTAGCATGATCCGGGCATGTCCGTACACGTGGCTCGTGCGGAGAAGACCAACGCATGGCTCGCACCAAGCAGAATGGACTGGCGGCGTAGCCACGGTAGCCATGTCGCTGAATGACGGCGATTCCCGGCGCTCGAGCCGTGCGGGGCCAGCACACGCGCTAACTGGGGAACGAGGCGCCAAAGGGGATGGCGCGCTCGATTCCCACAACAGATAGATAGATAGATAGATAGATAGATAGATAGATAGATAGATAGATAGATAGATAGATAGATAGATAGATAGATAGATAGATAGATAGATAGATAGATAGATAGATAGATAGATAGAAACGCTGAAAGTGACAAAGGTTCGCTAAGAAATGCTTCGCACTTATTAGCATTGAAGTTTCGCCACCTGTGCAGGTGGCATCTTCAGTATGCACAGGAAAGTAATGAGCGGAGGTCGCCCAGTCTACTACTAGTCACATACGTCCTTGCAAACGCTCGGTAGGGGGCCACGGTTGTTGTTGCATGCCGATGTGCAAATATGGATGAACCATGCTTCAAGCAGTTTTCTTGTCCACCTCCATCGTTTCCGAGCTAGCGTCGTCACATTGTTTCAGTCGAAGGCATGCCCTGTTGTCCAGCAGTTTTCAACGGCTACGTCTTGGAACGCGTGGCATGGGTG
Source organism: Rhipicephalus sanguineus (assembly GCF_013339695.2). Classification (NCBI taxonomy): domain Eukaryota; kingdom Metazoa; phylum Arthropoda; class Arachnida; order Ixodida; family Ixodidae; genus Rhipicephalus; species Rhipicephalus sanguineus. Next base: position 162,419,490 of record NC_051179.1, read on the forward strand.
GCTTTAGCGACATCCCCTATGTGTTCTTTAAGCCTCGTTGGTCTGTTCCTGCCTGTTTCGCTGACGTAAATTGCTTCGTAATCCCCGTCGTTGTTCCTGCGTCCCTTTTCCTGCCTCGCGCTGCACAACCACAACAAAAGTTTCTCAAGGAGTAGGTTTCAGCATCTCGCCATCTTGTATTTATCAGGGCGACAAGGTTATTTTGACACGTTGTCTTTTTTATAATTAGTCGTTTAGATGTACGTGAATGCCACCTCTACAATAACGTTATGCGCCCGGGGGAGCACATTATGAGGTGGTATTTGTTTATGTCGGGGGCTAAATAACTAAAATTGAATAATTAAACTTTTAGTGACTGCACAAAGCAGGCATTTTTGTATTGCAAAGGATAGACGCAATCGCGTTTCTACGCAGTTTCATTTGGCCTAATCCTTCTAGCGCCCCCCCCCCCATCCGTGCTCCGAAATATCAAACTTCTAAGTTTAATTGCCGTTGTCATGATTACCCATGCAAGGCAGTAAGGACCCGTGCAAACATCCTCCGTTTTGTGACGTACCTGCTGTGTACGGTGTTCAGTTTCACAACGGGGTGGGAGCATACGCAAAAGTGATAACTGGCACCCTTTCAGTCTTGCTTTACGTAATCGCAGAGCGCAGTACCCGGAACCGATATGAAAACACGAAACCGAGCAGCCTGTAATGATGGTAACAACTGCGATGCCGAGATAAGGGAGCCAGCGCTGAAGCCGAAGGGGGGGGGGAGGCTATGCGCATGCGTGATGGCATCTAGACAAGCGGGCATTATGCTCACCTGGGGTATGCAAATAGAGTGTTGCATTGCCAATATTGTAACCTCGATTGAAATCAACAAAGGTATTACCAGAGTCATTCAATGATTCTTATGGTCACGAAACTGCCGCGTCAGTTTCATATGGAGCCAGCGGCCGCCACCAGAAGCGCAGCTGTGCTTGAGAGGCGATGCAAACGCTGCTATCGCTGGGGTTGTGTGTGGGAAGCCTCGGTGTTTAAGCTTTCTAAACTTCCGCAACGGTCGCTTTGCTTTCACACTATTACTTCTAGCACTCAGCATGCATAAAAACATTTCTGAACGCGTTTTTTGTTTTAAAATGAGCACCCGGGAGGAAGAAAAACAGCTCAATTAAAATATGCAGCTCGCGGTGGTATCAGCAGAAAAAATACAAAAATTCGGGGATTAACGACAGAATCCCAAGATATATAATTACGAACGCCGTAGCAGGGGACTTCTGTAGGACTTTTGCCACCTGCAGGCACAGCTGTTTCACCATGCTCGTAAGTCGCTCGCTGTACAGACGGAATCAGACTTGTCTAGAGCAGTCGAGCGGCCGGCTGCGGACTGCACATGCGCCGCGTACCGGCAGTCGCTTGGTTCGAGATATGTTGCATACAGGCGCCAAAAGCCCGCATGCGGCATCGGTGCTCGGAACCATTTCTGTTATCGGCCTGTCGATTTTTAACGAGCGAAGGTGGACGGAAACGGCGCTTATTCTTTGCCTGCTTCGGTAGTGTAGCCGCCGCCGCAGCTGATAAATGAAACACGCTTCCCCTCATGCATTCCTATCTGATTGAAGTCGAACGATTGGTAGCGTTCAAGTCAATTCTTTTTTTTTCTTGCTTTCTAGCATACGAAAAGAGCACAGCAACAGGACGTCGCTTAACGTAACATATAGACCAAAATATGAAACGCTAATAGGCGTTGACGTCACCGCTCACCGCAACGCCAATAAATCATTGCCATTTTTTATGTTCAATCACGCGCGGTTGTCAAAGCTAGCGCAGGCATTCCGGTGCGCATCCACGCTTATCACGAACAGCGGTGGTTCCACAAGCGACAGCACGCAAAAAAAAGGAAAGAAAGTAACCCAGATAACTGACTATCTCTTATGTCACAAGTTACAGGCTGACATCATCGCATTTAGGCCGCAAGTATACATGCCGCATGCGGGCTTTTGGCGCTTGTATCCAACATATCTCGAACCCAGCGACTGCCGGTACGCGGCGCTTGTGCAGTCCGCAGCCGGCCGCTCGACTGCTCTAGACACGTCTGATTCCGTCTGTACGCCGCAAGTTGATTCGTTTCGCCTTCACGCTAAATGTTTGACAGCAGTTGTGGCATGTAGAGAAAGACACAGGTTGACCTGTACTTTATTCCAGAAGACATTATTCTCTGTGAAGCATATTCTACGCAACGTTTCTTTCACCTGCACCGGCAACGCACTCACACCGGCCGCCGGCCGGCTTGGTGCCGACGACGTAGCGAAGCCTACTTCGTATCGCTTCGTAGTTGTAGCAGGTAACTCTGCGGGAATACAACCGCTGACGAACAGCTTATTTTGTTAACGCTGGCAGTGTTCTTCGTAGTTCTTCCTCATTCGGCACATTGAAGCGAGTTTTCCGTGGCGTCCGGGTTCGAAGGCTTGCACTTGTTTGGGTCCGGAAGCTCGATAGGGAAGAAACGTGTGTGAGCGCGCGCGCTCGCTCGCAGCGTGCGCCGGTGAGAGTTGCACTTGACTCTCATAAAAGCTTCTATTCGTTGTAATAGTGCTTCGCTTTCACTCTGGCGTACAACCAATATGACTTGTTTTCGTCTAGCCGACAGGGCCGAGCAGTGCAGCACTTAGCAGGTGATCGGCGCGCAGTTACACTCCCCGTTGGTCCCTTTCTTGCCAGGCGTTTCCGCACGACACGCACTACGGTGCGGTCTAAACAGGGCGTCGGCGACGCTCGGAGCTCTTCACAGGCTGACTTACGTGGTCGTTTGCATGGTGGTCGCACTGTAGATGAGCGAGATCGAGGTTTGCGCTTTGTGAGATACGAAGGAAGTCCTTCAAAAATCCTTGGAACGGTGTCAGCCTTCATCGTTGGTTTGTCGCGTTTCTGCGACACGGAGTCGCCGTTGATGTTAAAATCATACGCAGTGATAATGTCCGAGGCGTCGAAATGGTTCGCACACACACGTGTATACTTCGACTCAAAGTTAATTATCACCGCTTTCTTGCAGCGGTATGGCGCGCTTCCATTTCTCGCGCTGCTGCTTGTCTAACGGTAAACAAAACAACGACACCTTTTTGCTTGCCTCGTAGCCGGGACGGCACCCCGGCACGCAACATCTGTTAGGCATCCTAGTCCTGCGACAGCGTTTCCTCTAACTTGAACATATGATATCCAGCAGCTTGTCTCGCACTGCGCGAGTATTTCAATACGCGGACGGCGCAGACGATCGCCTCTGTGGCGCAGTGGCGGCGCGTTGCGGCATTTTCGAGCAGCGTATGAAGCTCGCAGACGGTGCAGTTTCGTGACCACTCTGGTATTACCCATGCTAACCAATTTTTCGCTATCGCATTGTTACAAGAATCACGAGGCAGGTACACATAAAACTATTTACAGAATATATTTAGAGTCGCGGTTGCAGCGCTAAACATTTGAGCTCACGTCCCGAGCCAACATCACGTCATCAATTTCTTCGGTGACCGCGGGCATCGTCGAAGCGACCAGCTAACATTGAGATAGCACTATTTAAAAGTCGTTGCGCTCATGGAAAAATTTCATGTCTTTATGTAAGCCCATCAATATATCAGTGCCCTAAAAAATGTTTAAAATGATTTCCTGCCACAACAACGCAAAACATACACTGCTCTCGCATGGACTGAGTAACTGTGCACAGTACTTATGGTCGAATGCTTGCAAAGGCAGATATCCTGTTCTTCATGCCATTAATGTCAGTTGCTCTGTTGCAAACACTCGATCTTCCACGTAGCTTAAAGAAAAAAGTCGAGCGCCGAAGGCCGGACGATCTTGAAGGCCAAAACATCGCTCCAGCGCGCCCAATCCAGTGTCCTGGAAAATGATTGTCCAACCAGCTCTTTGCAGAGGCGGAGAAATCACGGAAAGAAAACGGCGCAACAGACGGAGCGAAAGAGAAAAGGAACCACAAACAACAACGCTGACTTACAACACTGCTTTAATCTTCTACACCACGCAATATATGCTAGCGCTGTGCAAAACGATGGAAAGAAGGGACAATGATTAACAAGAGATGACCTGAACAAACTATCAGTATCATCACAGTAACTCATGCACATTTTGCGTACAATCATCACATAGATAATCAGTTTCCTTTCCTGTCATGGCAATTGAAGGCCTGCTCACGTACGTGATGCCTAGCCTAGCAATTTCCAAAGCCTCCATAATTCCTCGTGTAAGCTGGTGCCGATGTCGCTTGACAACCGCACAATGCTGATACATAGTAACGCAGTCACAGCCGCGGCAGTGAATACCGAGGCGGCAAGATACCGTCGCAGAAACGCTGTAAGCGTGTTCTTTGAGACGCTTATCGAGGCACCGGCCAGTTTGGCCGATGTACCGCTTGCCACAAGACAGTGGTAGTGAATATACCACGCCTTCAGCGCATGGAACAAACTTATTCCGAGGCTTGGTTCTGTTAGCGCGGTTTTCCCGATCATCAGGGTTGACAGCCCTGCACAAGCTAGCCAACTTCTCAGGAGCAGAGAATACCACATCAACCTGGAATCTGCCGGCTATTCTCTTCAGGTTATGGGCCACACTGTGGATGTAAGGAATGACAACAAAATTTCTTTTGTCTGGTCCATTCCCACGAGTTCGAGGAAGTGTCCCTGGGCTAATTTTTATTTCCTTCAGAAGACACTCAGCAACGGCTGTCATTATGTAAGAAGGAAATCCAGCCTTGGTGAGGCGTTCAGCCGGCATATTAAAGCTGACCTGAATCTTTCGGTAGAAAGACCTTCGCAGAGCGTGGGAGAAACAAGCCATCGCTATTGCCATTTAAAAATACCTTAGAGTAAGCAGACTCAAAAGAAAGCGAAGGCTTACTAGCTCGAGATGCATACGCCCAACAAACATGGTTAGAAAAGAGGGTTAAGATTAAATCTAAGAAGCGAATAGACACGCCATCAGGAATTTCATGAGTTAAAACAAGCGGCGACGTAGACTCACGAAAAGCATCTAAAATATGATTCAATGAAGCATCCACAGCCGAGTTACAAACTTCAGACAAAACAAGGAAATTGTCAAAGTAACGGAAGATTTTTGCAACCTTTAACACCTTTAGGCGTATATGGATAGTGCTGTCAAGGCTAGCCAGAAATAAATCATCAGAATATGTACCAAACTGGAGCCAATGCAAACGCCTTTTCTTTGTAAGTAAATATGACTATCCCAAGTTGAAAAAGTCGACCTAAAGTACAGGTGAAGCAGTTCCATGAAGCCCTCAACAGAAATGCCTGTCGTGTTCTGATAGGCAAATACAACAAAACTGTCAATGCAATGCAATCACTGATGTACCAACTAAGCGGATTATGTGGCAAAGAATAGTAGAGATCCTAAATATCCACTCAACATGCCTGGTAGCTAGCAAAGTGATCTCTTTTCAAAAACACAATACCATCACCTTAACTGTTGGCAAGGAAGGGATCCTCTAACACTATTAATTTACTCAGAAGAAATTGTGCTAACAATTTTTGCCACGTGTCAGCCTCGGAAACCATTACTCGGAAAGGACCAAGCCGAGCTTATTGCTAGCATCAGTCCTTTTCGCCAATGCGTCAAAGTTCAGCTTTTTACACAAGTTTTTAGCCTCGGTCTTAACCTTAGGTAGTGGAACATTATCTTGAAGCTTGAACACTGACGAAATCGCCTTACTAGGTTTGCTTTTATGCAGGTTATTCGGAAGAACAAGAAAACCACCCTTCTTATCTGATGCCAGTAGAAACAAGGAATTATCCTTCAGGAAAGACAAGACTTGCTTAACAGGAACCTTGCCAACGATTTCCTTACACCTACTTAGAACGTCCAAATCCTTAAAAACACACCTCTCAGAACAGTCATCCGGTGCCTTCCTTGAAGTAGTCCTGACGAGGTCTAGATGTTTCGCCCTGTATTTTTTTTGGCTCAACGATATACTTGAGGCCGCGGTCCAGCACAGGACCAATGTTCTCAGGAAGAGACACTTGACCCAAGGAACGAACGTAATCCTTGCTTTCAAAGACTTCTTTGGCAACGAAGCTTGAAGTTCCGTCAGCTTCGTTGCCAGAGAAGTCTTACCAAACAAGGCTTCGTTGCCTAAGAAGGCACCTGCACTCCTATTCATTCCACTGAAAGAATAGGAGTACAGGCGCCGTGAGTGAGCGCGGGTGGCCGAGCACTCAGAGCAGTGCCACTCACGCAACAGGAGAGCTGGTGAGAGGGTGACGAGTGAGGAGAAATATACGATGTGATCAAAACAGTCGAAGCCCTGGCATTCTCTGCGGGACAGCAGCATAATACGCGTGAAATCTGTCGGTCGCATGCGCGCCATTTTACCCGTTTGCAATTACGCACTACGTATGTGCAACGACGTATCCAGTTAGCATAGCTGAGTACACGTCGTAGTCGTCATCGTCGCTGCTTCATTGCAACCACCGGCGCCATTACGGCCAAGATCAGTGGCGTCAAACTAAGCACCGTTGCTACGATTGCCGCCGCTCTCGCCGGCTGAAGAAAAATGAAAACAAATAATGAGAATGTGAAGTTTAAAAGTCACGCAACTCTCTTCGTACTCCGACTATTCCGCTTTTCAGACGAGAGCACTTCAAACTGCTCCTGGCTGCTCCCGGCGCAGCAAAAGTGCTTCCGCTCTCCTACTGGATGACAGTGCACCTATTCCTGTTCGACCACTGAAACACGCCGGCTCGATATCTTGGAGCACGGAGCAATTTCGATATCTCGGAGCAATTTTTGCCGGCATTTTATTAGAGCGTGCGCTCGAATTCTATCGCGATAAAACATCTAAGCGCCCTAGTTACGGCCACAGCTTTACTCGAACGGTGCTGCACGCTGCTCACATGCACGCAGCAGCCGACCCGGCAGTCGAAATCGCTCTCACGCCGGATGGTGCTAGAGGTGGAGGTCGTTGCTTTGCTTATTTCATAATTTATGCGACAGATAGCTCGGCCTGCACGCACAATCACTACATTCGTTCCCCGCGTCATCGCATATTGGTAGCCTGCTATAGCTCCATGTGGCAGACTACATGGCCTGGAGAGCCGAGGCATGGTGTTTCCTTTATCTGAGCCTTTGCAGACGTTCAGGCGTGGAGTGCCATAATAAAGAACACCGTGGTAGTTTGTCTGTGCCGATACGTTGCAATTTTAGATTTCGAAGGCCCGAAAAATATTCCCGCATTTTGCGAAATTCCCTATTTGAAGAAATAATTCGAGCGTGTCATGACTTCGCAACATAGAGCTTCAGCTGTATACCTGTTCGAAGTTACCGTCAGACCATCCTACGTAAAGTTGGGTTCCATGTCGTCATGCTTCTGGCTACACACACCCAGCACCATGAGAACAGCGGATTATTTATTGTGCATGACGGTTGGAGCGTCGGTGGTATTCTGGCATATCGATCGAGTGTCTTGTATCACGGGCCTAATAGCCGTACGCCATACGTGCAGATATCCGTGAATGAGTGGTTCATGTCGCTCGATGATTTGGAATAATTTTAGTCTCTCTGCGCTTCGACTTATCGTCGGGGCACGAAAACACTGGACAACTTTCAGGCAATGATTGGGGCCAGCTTTTCCGACTTGTCCCGAAGCTGCAGAACTTGTAGCAAGCGCATATCTCAGTTTCCTCTCTCTCATTTAGATGCATTTCATATGCCAATGGTGTGCAGGGTATGCTCCCAATAAATGGCTGAAGTAGTGCTGAATATAGATTTATTTATTGAAGGCGCAAAGTCTATTTTTACTAAAATGAGTGTTTCTTTACCGTATTTCATGACGTCTTCGCACCCTGCTGAGCTAGTGAATGCTACAACACTGCAAGTAACTCAGAGTGCTACTTGCACTTTGAGTTATCAGAATGCTACTTGCAAGAATTCAAGTAGCGCTTTGAGTTCTTTCGGCATCATTTCTCATGGGACCATTTTGCTAGCGCTTTACTCTCTCTGCACAAGCTTCTATTCAAGTATCCTGACGTTCTTTCCCCCATCTGTACGTGACACTGTCCTCGGCAATCCATGCAGGATGCGAGTCCCGACGAAGGCTCCCAGCTGTCGGGCCAGAGCTTCGCATCCAGGCGTCGCCACTCGACGATGCGGAGGCGTCTGTCGCGCATGCTGTCTTTCTCCGGAGCAGCCGAAGCGCGGCGCAAATCCCGAGCGAAGTCGATCTGTCTCCCTAAGCTACGGCCTGTTGAGGTTCCTCCAGCGTGGACGATGCCGGTAAGACGCGCAGAAATGCTTTTGATGCCTTTCTGGGCTGTTCCGTTCTTTTCAGACATTTATGTCAGTAACGAATTTCATAAAAATAATCTACTTAAATTGTTGATTGCATTGGCGGTTTCTCAATTAATCGATTACAATTCTTACTCAGTAACACCGACTGCACTGTCCTACTTTATGGAGTAAATAAGCACAGAATTATGCTTCGCTTTAACTGACCTAACGTCATAAAGGCCAATGAACGGCACAGCTGGAGGGAAGCCAGAGCGATGGAATGCAGTGATGCAAAGCTAGGCCAAGATGGGCATGGTTTAGCAGTGAACGCTATACTATAGTATACTATACTATACTATACTATACATGGCTATGCTGTGTTCTTACATTCTCCGCGTTCTCCTCACCCTCACTTTCCTTACCCATGCAATTGCTATATGCCCCTCCTATTTATTTATTTATTTAAAAGTACCTTACAGGCCCCATGGGGAGTATTGAGTAAGGGGATCATCACAGAACAAAAGAAAACAAAAGAACCTGATACGTGAGTGCGAAAAGAGTCTGCAATAATAATGTGCTGGCAAGACGGTGAAGCAAATGGAATTAAACGACGAAGCAATGCTAAGAATACCTAGAAAAAGAATGACAAAAAAGAGCACTCATGGTTGCGAATAGAGCTGCGCTAGTAGAATGCTGTGCGGAAAGTTCACGAAATTTTTAACAGTCAAGCTGTTTAGCAAATCGTTCCGTGTGAGCCGAGCCAGAAAACTATCATCATGATAAACGGGCACGTGCCACAGAAATTGGATAAATCCCACTAATCATCATTAGTCCACTAAAAAAAGGAGGCGAAAGTTAGCCTAACAAATGGCTTCGAAGAAACGGGTATGTGCCACAAATTGGGTAAATCCCACTACTCACCACTGGTCCACTAAAAATGAAGAAGGCAACAGTTAGCCCAACGCATTGCTACGAAGTGACGGTGGCGAGCAGAAGACCCCGAGTACGTACAACGAGAGAATACTAGAGAGCGAGGAAGGCAACGGCAGCTCTGAGAAGATCCCGAAGCGGTGGAAGGCCAACGCCAACGACGACGTGCCCGTAGATCTATGAGAGGTGCCTAGGCTTGGTTTCAGCGCGAGTTTCTGTTTCTCGAGTTCGGACAACCGTGTCGTGTTTGTGATTGTCTGTGGTTTAAGTCGAACTTCTCTGCGTTGAGAATCAACGCAGAAATAACCTAGCATCACTAGCTAAAGCCTAGAAGCAACCAGGTTATTCTTCAGAATCATCGGGTTTTGCTGTTTCAAGCCTTGAGCGGCTTAGAGCAAGCAGCAAGAAATTACGGAAATACCGGTATTTCGTTCGGTTTACTATGCTCGGTAATTTTTTTCCTCAAAAGACCTTCGACAGCAAATGCAAATGAAATACTCGTAAATTGCATTTCACATGTTCTGTGATGGTAATATATACTGGGACCGAAACGTGCACCCTTTTTCGCTAAGTGCGCTCAGTGTTTAGAAATTGTGAAATTGGCGGAAAAGTGTTCTTTTGTGGCTAAAATTTGTGCATTTTCTGATTTCAGGCTACGAAATGTTTTTTTCACGGAACTGCCTTCTAAATCAAGGGTTCTCAAAGTGGGTTTCCCGGGACCCGGGGGTTCCGTGAAGGACATATTAGGGTTCCGCGAGCGGCCAGAATAAATACAACCAGCTCCCGTTTTACCCCTATTAGTAACTAATTCATTTGTTTAGACAAGCCATTTTGATTAAAGGAACGAAGTACACCGACCAAATAGAAGCTTAAAAGAAAACCGCGTTTCGGCTTCCATACGGAAGCCTTGTTCACAATGAGGCCATACAACTAATAATTCGATTATTAGTTGTTTGGCCTCACTGTGAACAAGGCTTCCGCATGGAACCCCAAACGTCGTTTTCTTTTAAGCTTTTATTTGGTTGGTGTACTTCGTTCACTTCATCATGTTTCCTCCCGACCAGACAGGTTTCCGTCGAACTGTCGATTTCGACAGGCAAATTTGCATTGCATTTTGCATTTAACGACGCTATCGCAAGCCGCATCCCCATATTGGGTGTCTGTGGGTAGCGGGAGACTCACATGAAGCAGCACTGACGACTCGTCGTCTAGTGCACACCACGAAACTTGTACGATTTACGGACCCGGGGTTCAAACCAGTTCAAATGACATTAACAGGCACCTCCGCGCTTTATTCGTGGCTCATGGCGCGTCTGCGTTCACGTGGTACAATTTTCATAGATGGTGATTTGCCATTGTTCTATGTCGGTTTTGTAATCAAAACACACAACGAGCTGTTCGATCAGCGTAAGAGGCGTCGCTTCGTGCCGGCTGTGGTCTACACGTGAGAGGTTTAGCTTTACAACTGGTGTATTGGTCGACGTCCACTTCGCTATGCGACTGGCATGCCTCCTTTTTTGTTTTGCGAGACATGAATTGGCCTCTGCACGTCCGGCGCTTCGTTTGCGTGAACACATTGCTTATGATGCGTGGGGCCTGAAGCATGCAATGCATGGTTGGCGGGCGCTTTAGTCGGCCGGGGTAGCGGCGCGGGGGAGAATCGCAAGTCTATGTATGATTGTGAGTTCTACATCAACGGCGATGGTCTTCGACATTAAAGAAAACAGAAGAGGCCAACGCGCACACTGTTAATACTGTGGTTGCGCGCGTCAAGAGACGCAGAAGAAAGACACGACAGTCGCTGTAGCGAGTGCCGTGTCTTTCATGTCCCCGTTAAATATGTGCGACTTGAAAATACGGTTTAATGACCAGTCACCAACTAGCCCAGCTCTCAAGCCTATTAAACGGGAGGGCGTAAGTCTACCAGATTGGCTGCCGTGCACTCACCGTCACGGCCTTAGCGCTCTTTGTTCCCTTCCTAAGGTCTACCAACGGCACAGCTTAGCATGAGGAATGATTGGCTCTGGCGAGCCCACTCTCAAGTTACATAAGGTTAGCGGAACCGGCCAGCCACTTTGACGTATACCACCTTTTTAGAAAAAAAATGCTGGTAAATTCGGTCCCAGGTTTGAAGCATATAGAACTCAGGTTATTCTTAGCCTATCAGTAAGAAATTCTGTGGAATGTCCCTGTAGGAAGTTTCCAATAACACGTAAACATCAGGCATCCGTCGCAGACCTGACGCGGAGCTCTCCTTGGAGTTTAATTAGGAATTTTCAACATTCTTGATTTATTTACACAAAGAGCAGATCTCTAATGAGGGTCATTAGAAACCTTTATATTGGCCGTTGGAAATGTCTTGGTTTATGCGCAAGACCCAACTAAGATGTGTGTATGACAAACTTTGGAACGCGCTGGCTTCAACGAGAAAATTTTCTAAGGGAATGATAAGGGTGGAGCAAAACTTGGGAGTCATCAGTTATACACGCCCATTGCTTAAGGATGTTCACTTTTTTTAAATTTTTTATGCTACTGTGGCGCAAAGGCTAGTGCATTGGATTTCCCTACTGCACGCCCAGAGCTCGATTCAGCGGGCGTATGTCCATATTCATATTTACTTCATATCTATTTACTCAGTAGTCCTGCATGGTCTACCAGGGGTCTATGGTACTATTGATCGATTGATTGAATAACTTTATTATAAACAGTCCTGAAGCTCGGTTTTTTAGGCCGAGGCGGGCCGCGTCCACGTCATTTAGGAAGGAACAATTATACGAGGGAAGTAGCTCTGGCCTGCTTAGGCATTAACATGTGACAGGCATAATAGATGTGCTTTCTAGAGCACTTTTTAATATGACTGGTGTAATGCACAAATAAGGAAACGTACGGATAACTTGCGTACACTTACATAACATCTAATTTAAGACGTACGCGTTTAATTTGGCACGATTGATTTCGAGCCCATTAAAACAAATTTGTGACCATGGAAGCGAAAAGCATCGCAATAAAACCATCGCTTATGTCGTGTGTGTACCTGACCTCGATTCACGCAGCACCGAGCCCCCATTACGCGCCGGCTGACGGCGCACGATCCGGCTGACAGACATGCGGCGGGACAGCGTCAGCGGCGCTTTACTCTTGGCAGCACTACCGGAGTGGCGGAGCCCAGCTCGGTCGCCTCGAGCCGGCGCCCTTCTGCCGCCCCCTTGAGCCGCCGCACATCACAAGCGGCTGAGCGTTTCGTAAAGACAGCACCCAATCAGGATACCACGATACCCACAACCCCCACTGCGACTGCGGCGGCTGGAAAGCCCATGGAAACCGGCAAGTCGGAAGGCGTCCATTCATTTCGCCTGCGATCACTCTCCACTACGGCCGCCGTGAAAAACCTAGACGCGGTGAGTACATGGAAGCCTGCATTAACATAAAGAACTTACGACGAAACGTTCGTTCGAGGACGTTGCGGCGAATCTTAATGCTAGACATGCCATTAACGAAGCCATCCGGCCAATGGCAATCACAAAAGAGCTATGTGCGTTAATAAGGCCAGCCATATACCTTTTTTTTTCTTTCACGTTCAAGGCGTGGTACCATATGGTGCTTCAGATGTGGGTGATAGAACGCTCCGACCATGTCGATCAAGAGGGTCTATTCACGTACTTCCGGGTGCCCCGATGGGCCTTACTCTTGCAGGAGTGCGACCATAGCGTGCTAAGCATCAGGGCAGGCCCGTAACCCGAAATGTTTTTCGGGGGGGGGGGGTTGCTGAAAACCTTGACTATTTGAGAAAAACACCTAAATCACTAAAGTTTCGGGCGGGGGGCTCGGGCCCCTAGGGCACCCCCCTGGCTACGGGCCTGCATCAGGGGCACCGAGCATGTAGGCGCTTACGGCCTCAGCGAGGGGCTGACGGGCGCAGAGGTATCATGGGGCGGTAGTTCTATTTTTCAGTATTTAACTGTACTCAACTTTGTCATTTTCTCTCTTCGTTTTGTTGACCTTATAACAATGTGCTTGATTGGGCTGGTTGGTGCTGCATGGTAGACGAAGAATAAAAACAGCGCTAAACACGGGACGAGAAGAGGACACATATACGGCGATGAACTAACAACCAATGTTTATTGCAAAAACAAGTGCAATATATAGGACACAGGTGTGTGCGCAGGAACATGGAACATAAGCCAATGTGCACAGCCATGTGATAAAGGCCAAACTGCAAACATTATCAAGAACCTGTCAAATCAGTGGACCCCAGTTATCTAATTTCACAGCCATGAAGCGAAATTGAGGATACGCTAACACAAGAAACATCATGCTGTTGAATGTGAAAGGCTTCGCTAATCTCGCGTTCGTGCTGCTTGCGATAGCGCCCCATGACCACACACTTATCAAGAATCGGCAAACAACCACAATTTTAGGTGGCTGGGGACAGAGCCTTTCAGATAATAAGAGTGCTCCCTCAGCCGATCATTTACGCATCGGCCTGTTTGGCCGATGTAACAGCGCCCATCATTCGCTTGTGGGCGCTGTTCACTTGCGGTCGAATACCATTCACTTGTGGGCGCTCTTATATCGGCCAAACAGGCCGATGCGTAAATGATCGGCTAAGGGAGCACTCTTATTCTTTGAAAGGCTCTGTCCCTAGCCACCCGGCTGACCACTGTAAAAATTGTGGTTGTCTGCCGATTCCTGATAAGTGTGTGGTCATGGGGCGCTATAGGCCCCGTGCAGACGTAACTCCGCTGCCCGAGCGAAGGTGTCCCTAGCGGCAAGAAGCGCAGATTTGGCGGGATGCTCTCACGCGCTTGCAATGGGGTGAAATCGAGGAAACGATGTCTTTTACGATTTCGTGCTTTTCGCGCTTGGCCAGTGACCAGAGCGACGGTCCGTCCGCGTTATCAACGCGATCAGTCAGCCGCAGGTGGTGGACGATAAGAATAATATAGCATAAAACATCGCTCCGCGATTGCACCCCTGCTCGCTCCACGCTCCCGCTGTGACGGCGCGAGGTATTTTCGCAGGCAGTTCGTTTTGTGTCTGTTGCGCTGTTCTATTATTCCTGGAGTTCGGCGTTCGTAGGAATGCCGAACTCCAGGAATAATTGCTGCGTTGTTGGGTGCAGTAACACTTACAGGAATTCTCCAGGCGCGCGTTTTTACCGGTTTCCATTTAGAGAATATGAACGGAATCGGCGTGAACGGTAGATCGCACTCGTTCGACGACAAAAGTGAGTTTTCTTAATAGATGGGGTATTTTTTTTTCTTTGTGAGTGAGGAATTTATGGATGCTACATTTACACTACAGCAACGATGGGTCTGATTGGACACCCGGGCCGTCAGCAGAATATTTAGCAGGCACTTTGTAGGAAATGCCAAGTCAATATAAGAGGCGCACCCAGCATACAATCCATCGATATTTCCTGCAGGTTCACACAAATGGAAAGCGTTTTTTCATTCAGCGGCTGTGACAGTGCAATTGCTGGTATCGCCAGTTTCAAGCTGCCGCTGAGTTCGCTGCCGCGTTAGCCCGAGGGTGATACGCTATGATTGTTTAGTGAGCGAGGCGGCCCGCGTTACACGTGCGCAGTTTCGCACAACGGGCTCGTCACCTCCGTTGTCTTCCCCCAGCGCATGCATTTTATGTTGCCGCGTTCGCCTGAGGATAGACGAGGTCTGGCGAAAAGAAGCACACGCGCTAACGCTACATTCTCTGACAGCTGCTAACAATTTGACGCCTTTTGGAAGCAAACGGGAAAGAAAACGCCTCAAGCGAAGCACCAAAGCACGGCGCAGTGGCTTGCCGCGGCTTGCGTCGTCTGCTCCCTTATCCCACCAAATCTGCTGCCGTGGCTGCTTTGGCGCTAGAGGCAGCGCGCGACTGTGGCGGCTCCTAACGTATGCACAGTGCCCATAGCAAGCAGCGCGAACGCGAGATTAGCGAAGCCTTTCACATTCAACAGCATGATGTTTCTTGTGTTAGCGTACCCTCAATTTCGCTTCATGGCTGTGAAACTAGATATCTGGGGTCCACTGATTTGACAGGTTCTTGATAATGTTTGCAGTTTGGCCTTTATCACATGGCTGTGCACATTGGCTTATGTTCCGTGTTTCTGCGCAGACACCTGTGTCCAATATATTGCACTTGTTTTTGCAATAAACATTGGTTGTTAGTTCAGCGCCGTGTATGGGTCCTCTTCTCGTCCCGTGTTTAGCGCTGTTTTTATTCTTCGTCTACCATGTTGATCTTATGTCCTGTATGTGTATATTGTCGTGGGTGTCGGGAACAGGTGCGGGGCAGTGTTATGTGCGCGATCGCTTGCGCTACACCAGAACCCGTCGGAACATATCGACGTGACGTTGCGCGTGACCGTCTGGTGCTCGGATCGCTATCAGTGCGCGCCCGTTACTTTGCGGTGTGTGTTGAATGTTAAGGGATAACATTCTTGTCGCCGGGGTGGTGTCACAAAATGCGCGCACTGGGCTAAACGGTGCTTGAGTGAACAGGACCCGCTCACAAAGCACCCGCTTGTGGGGGAAATAAACTACCGCTTTTCCGTTTACCAGAAGACCGGTTCCGTGAATGACGACAGGAAGATGACGAGGGAGAGTGGGAGCGGTGAAAGAGCCGCGGTGGGGGACAGAGTTCGTTGAGCGGTGAAAGCGTGTGGACCTGATGTTAGAGGTGAGGCAAAACGTTCACCGGCAGCCTGACTTCGTTGTCAAACCCGTGGTTTGAGTTCGGGCAATCTTCGGCAGCGGCGAGTAACTTAAGTACCTGCTCAACCTCGACCATCGGCGTAAGATAGAGAAGCAGCGGCCCGGAGCCCACCAGCTCGGACCTTTGACGTGGCCCCCACACCAGATAAGCGCCGTGTTCAACGGCTCTCCTCTCTCGTCGGGACTTTCTTAATCGTGTTACATCTATTGTTTCTTTATTCATCGCCTGCTGTTTTTGTTGTTTACGTGTTAGCGCAGTGTTTGTATGCATAATGTCGCGTGTATTTCTTGAGCGGGTTGGATAGTTCTGAGTATTTTGGGGGGTTAGCCACCACGTGGTGCGCGTTGTGTGGGGCGTGGAGGTAGTGAGGTTTGTCGCACATAGAATGTATAATTTTGTTTGTCTCGCGTGCTTCTATCATGTTGTAGTAAATTGGACCTTGGATTTGTATATTCGCTGTCTCCCGATTGTTGTCCCTAGCTCGCGTTCGATCAGGCGTGGACCTATCGCCGGTCGCAGTCGAACCGCCTAGGTACACGTGGGGTGGGTCCGTTGCCTACCAATCCCCTCCAAACGGAGGGTGCGGGTATCCTAGAAAGATACATAGCAATCCCTCACAAATAGTCCAAGGTGTTCTTATCGTATTCATTGCTGCGCCTATCCGGCGAGACTGCGTATTTTGAACAGTATGCACATAGCAAGGCTGCGTTGCGTATGGTTGCGGACATGTTCATTCTTGTTTGATTCAGTGTGTCAGTGTTGGGCTACTATACTAGTACTCAACGGCATGCGAATAGCATGTTTGTGCAGTTTTTTTCGGTTTTTTTCCTGCTGCTCGAAAACTTTCTCACAAAATCTTCGAGCTGTCCTTCATATGTTCGCTGGTGACGCTGGCACCGGGCTTTGATCTTTTTAGCGCATAACTTACACCAAAGACCAGCTAGTACAAAATCAAAACTTATACCAGGGCGTGTGTTGACTTGTCCTGTCTGCAGATAAAGCAGCCGACAAAGAAGCTGGTCGCGCTGAATGTCGACGTGCCAGCACTGCAGCGAGAGTCACAAGTGCCGGTGTGCAAGAGCCAACTGGTTGCAGTGACCGAAGAACGACCTGCTCAGACAATTACGGTAGGCCCTGCGTCCCGATCGTGAAATTAGTTTATATCGTTTTCTTCATTAAAATTTTATTTGCTCTGTTTTGTAGCCCTAAGTATCAGCGTGCGTGTGCGAAACAAACCTGGTTTGGAAAATGCAGGTAATACAGTCCGTTCCAATGTAAAAACGTACAGTCAAGCTCAATATGACTTGCAACACGCGAGCGCGTGGCCTCATGAGTTGAAAGATTGCCCATGGCTTCCACTTGCTTTTGTTTCCCCAACTAAATTATATTTTTTTATTGTGGATCATCGCCAAGGGCGAGCACTGCATTTAGTTGTAAAAATAAGGGCTAATGGAAGCTGTGGGGGATCTTGTGAGACCATGCACTCCCGTGTTGCAAGTCATATTAAGCGGGGCTCTACTCTATGTGAGGACGTCGCGGGGAAGTGCAGCTTTAGTACAAGCACGACGACCTCCTTTTGTACTCCGTCGAGCTGGAGCTTATTCCAAGTATTCTTGAACCATGCACGTTGTATTACAGCGTGTGGCCTACAGAAAGAAGGGGAGTCCTGGTAACTTTAACGTCCTGGTAAAATTGGTCATGGGTTTCGACATCGACCCACAGCTAAAAGTAATGTTTTAGGTAGTAACGAGTAACCCTTATCATCTAATATACGTACTCGTATTTAAAAGAGCCGAGAAAAAGTGTACGGATCGAGCGGAAACCAGCCAGCACGACAGTCTGTGTTTCACATGTGAAGGTCAGGCGCGCCGTGTTTCTGTGGGCGGACTAGCTTGTCTTAGGTTTTGACGAAATATAGGTAATATTCGGCCGCCGCGAAGGCTTGATCAGCAGGGCGGTTTTTCGCTACATAATGTAGCCTTGCTGCACTCTTCCTGTAGGGCGTCACGTTATTTCCTCTTTTACAGTGTTTAAAAAGGCAAGAAAATGTGGCCAGAGGCGTTCGCGCGATGCCGACGAGTTGTTCATTGCGCATGTGCCTTGTATTCGGACAAATACCCCAAACGCTTTGCATATGTTTAACATTGTGACAGTGTTTACACTCTATACAGTTTTACACTGTAGAAGTGCTCTATTGATCCATGAAGTGTTCAATTATTTCAATAACAGTGAACTGGATGAACTCACGCAGCCGGATCAGCTCTAGTGGTCTAATGCTGCACGTACGTTTAGGATGCAAACGTGTTATGTACGAAAGTCGCTGTGCATATGTAGTGAAAAATCAACCCTTTGTCGCAGCCGAGTGTCATGAGCACTCAGCTGTGTTTAATAGCAAAACGGATCAGTATAAAAGGCTACCCGTTCTTTCAATACAAAAAGCGAAAGTTTGCGCTCGGCCGCGCAAGGCTTGAGACACAGCGAAGCTGACCGATTGGATGGCGTTTGGTGGCTGGCACTAGGTTGAACAATTGGTTGTAGCTAGGTTGAACTTGGCTGTCTCGAGGTTTAAACTTGGGTGTAGCTAGGTCTGGACATGGCGTTACTAGGTTGAACTTGGTTGTTGCTAGCTCTTAACTTGGCTGTAACTAGGTTGAACTTGGCAATGGTTGGCCTTTCTTAGTTTTTTATGACGCTATCAAATCGCCCAGCTTGGCTTTGTATCAAGCCTTGCGCGACCGAGTGCAAGCTCTCGCTTTTTTTAAGAGAGACGGAGAGTTCTCGTCTGAGTGAGAGAAGTGTTTATTAGTATCTGGTAGTCATCGTTGTTGCTACCACCATCATCAGCGTCGAAATTCTCTCGCAGACTCCTCGGCGGTTGTTCTTTTGGTTCATCATCACCATTGAAGATTTGTACCAATTCTTCCCAACGTTCTCGCGCTACCAGTTCTTTCTGTGGACGCTGCTCCGGTTGTTATCTCTGGCTAAGCAAAAGCTTTGCCAAGGGAGAATCCAAAAGCGGTGTAGCCGGTTCGTAGCCTCCTAGACTCCAGTTGTCAAGGGTACACAAGTCGGGACACCCAGGCAGGCTAGACCGGCATCTTCATCATCAGAGCTTTGTTATCAGACTGCTTGCTTGAAATGCAAGCGCTTAACGTAGACAAGGACGTAAAGAAATAACACACGGACAGGCGCTCACTACCAACTGAAGGTTTAATGGGAAAATGAGACATATATACTGACAGATAAAAGTTTCGTAAGCACATCCGATAAGAGCACACCACAAACAAACCATAAAAAGAGTGATAAAAACTTTTCCAAAGCCCACTTTACCATACAGCAATTCCTTAACGCCTACGGCATCTGCCACTGTCAAGAAACTCAAGCTCCCTATCAGACAGAGCTATTGACGGTTTGCTCACACAAGTCAAGCCGCCACGCGTTATGTTTGCAGCCTCAACGGTAATCCTTGTGCGCTCATCTTTGTGCCTATTAACCACAACTGTGCTATTAAATTGAACTTCGCATCCACACATGCTGACATGTTGGGCCAGAAAACCATCGTTGCCATTGCGAACGTTGCACGCATGCTCACGCAGTCTGTCGTTAAGACATCTTCCGGTTTGTCCAATATAACAGGCGCCGCAGGAAAGCGGGATTTTGTAGTCTACATTGTTAATGCAATTGACAAACCGAGTTCTGTGTTGTTTTGCACAGTTGCCTCTTGTGTCTAGCAGCTCACGTCAACCTAGCCAGCTGAGAAAGCTTGTTAGGTGCAGAGGAAACTACACGCACTCCCATGCGTTGCCCAACCTTTTTCAAGCGGTGGGTGATCTGATACATATAGGGAACAACAGCCATTTTTTTTCTGAATAGCAAAATACGAACGTTGCGAACATTGCAAATACGATCATTGCGAGCGTTGCCATTGCAACGTTCGCAGTGGCAACGATGGTTTTCTGGCCCAACATGTCAGCATGTGTGGATACGAAGTTCAATTTGATAGCACAGTTGTGGTTGATAGGCACAAAGATGAGCGCACAAGGATTATCGTTGAGGCTGAAAACATAGCGCCTGGCGGCTCGACTTGCGTGAGCAAACCGTCAATAGCTCTGTCTGATAGGGAGCTTGAGTTTCTTGACAGTGGCAGATGCCGTAGGCGTTAAGGGATTGCTGTATGGTAAAGTGGGCTTTCGAAAGTTTTTATCACTCTTTTTATGGTTTGATTTTGGTGTGCTCTTATCGGATGTGCTTACGAAACTTTTATCTGTCAGTATATATGTCTCTTTTTCCCATTAAACCTTCAGTTGCTAGTAAGCGCCTGTCCGTGTGTTATTTCTTTACGTCCTTGTCTACGTTACGCGCGCGCATTTCAAGCAAGCAGAATGAATCACCAACTAGCCCATTCAGCCATTTTGATTTGTTATTAATGTGGTAGACTGCCAACGGCTTGCATAACTCGCTTATGCCGACAGGATCAAAGTTCGCAAAGCTTAAATCTATGCATACGCGCTGCACTCCACTCACGGTGATCGGCAGTATTTTCTCGTCGTCTCTTGCTCTCCCTTTTCCCGGGCGCGTATTCTGGATCTCCTCGTAGCTGACGTTGCCGTTCTCCTACAGCGACAAGCCTCGCTTCACGATGCGCTGTTTTTTTTTCTTCTGGAGTGCGTACTTTCTTTGTGCGTCCCATAGCTGTACCTGATCGAGCGGCGGAAGCACGGCGGAACTCGATTACGCGAGGTGTCTCTGTCGCTGGGCGTGGCTTAGCGATAACAGCTGCGTGGTTATCGCTACTACGCGTCGCATGGTTCAATCTGATGGAGCGGCGGGAGGCTGGATTTTCGTGAAGCGCGCACGTTTTAACGACGGCTTGAAGGGCTTCGCTCTTGAAACATTTCTGAACATCACAATATCCGCTGCAATACACAATACATCGAGTTCGTTCTTGCGTCGAACATAACTTATACCGATGATCATTTAGTCTACCTGAAACTGCACTGCGTGTATGGACTTGGTAGTTAGGTACTTATGATCAATATCGACACAAATAATGTCGATCGAAAGTAAAGAACCGAGAAAAAATTAATATGAACATTTGTTTGCTAAGTTTATCGTGCATCTTAATGCATTTGACTTTTATCGCTCTAATTTACAATGCCACGAGTAATACTTAAATACAGTCGGTGCCTTTTTTCTCGATGCTGCAGCGCTAATTTAAGTAATGACTGTGGTCTGCGGCATGTGCCGAGTTTCACGGTGAAAGCCCTATTGAAAGACTCGTGTTATTGTTGTGCAGCGAGAACTAGCGATGCTGACTGCCTATCCCGAGGATTCTCAATTGCCAATGCTGCAAGCTTCTGCCGTGATTACGCAGCTACTAATAATCAAGGAATTCCTTGAGCTTGCTCACAAGCGGCTACCGAAAATACATTTTGTAGTCGTGCTCGGGCTACGCTTCTGTGTGAGGCTGATGAATCGAGTATAGACATAGAAAAAGCATTGCGAACGTTACTTTAAAAAACCCTATGAGACTCTTGCTTCTTTACTTTACATGAATTCTCAGGCTTGACCTACTCGGGCGGTGTTAGGTTTTACCGCTCAAATGTCGATCCTGCAGACGGGACGGTGCGGCACGGTACGTCGTACAAAGCTTCTTTCTCGGCTCTCCCCTCTGCCTGGTCTTTGGCTGTGCAATTATCAAGAGCAAGCAAACGGCTTCCTTTGAGCAGCGATGGCCAGCATGGGTTGCGGTCGAGCGACCGTTCTCAGAGGTCGGCGGCCCGAATGTGTGGGAAAATGAGGAGTACATCCCCCGCTCTATGCCGTCGCTCGAGGCGACAGTATGCGTGACCCCAACGACGATCGACATGTGCTTTCGCAACAATGCAAGGTCGAATGCGTGGGAGGCAGGGTCACGCAAACGCCTTTTCTTTCCCAGAACCATTTAACGACTGGCCCCGCGAGTTCAACTCGATGCGTATGGGAAAATGGCGTGAACGCACCAGGGCTAAGGTACAGATGTATTTCGACCGTGAGAATCCCTGAGAGCGTGGGATAAGGAGAGGGAGAGCCATGATGGGAAAGAGTGCCAAAACGCCTGTCTGCACTGTAAGGACGCTGCTGTCGAGATTAGGGACAGCCCAGTAGGGAGTGGCTTAATCTGAGGATAAACGGATTGGATAAGGGAATGCCGAGGCGGACCACCAGTGGTCACCTCCCCTTTTCTTTGTTTACCGCAAGGTACATAAGACTGGACGGAATTCGTTTCTCTTCAGTCTAGGCTGTAATCACTTAACTGATCGATCAGTAAGACTCCGTACGATGCAACTTTCGTCTGGGCCGTAACCACTCGGTGGTCGAGCAGTGAGACTCGGTTCTTCGTATGTAGTAACAGTGTTCTAGGCTCTAACTTAAGAAAAGTTAAGTAGAAGAGTAAGATGCTGTTGATGTCTATGTTATCATCAGTGTGCTTCGGCAAGATGTACATATGACTGTAAATATTTCGCTACAATATACCTTCAAGTTTTTATTGCCTCCAACCTGCCTCCTGCTTCATCGACGTCGATCATCTCCTTGACGGGACTTCAACCCACATCAAGGAGAAAACGAACAAGTAAAAACATAACAGGCGCAGTCGACAGGATTTGGCGAGCTCTACAGCACCATACACTGGACCAGCGCTGAGAAGACCCGCGAGGCAAGGCATCCAACAGCCACCAGCGGCAACGTCGAGACGATCCCACAGCAGTCAACTCCGGCGCCGTGGAGGAGATCCAGGAACGACGAAGCATTCAGCAAAGGGTGAGCAGGATTTCTTGCGTCTTTCTCAGATTGGCATGGCAGTTTATGTGTAGAGCACATGGTGAGAACACGCGGGGGTGCTGAAACAATGGAGTTTAATGGAGATGAGGGTACGAGTGTGGCGGAAGTGGATCGGAATCGAGAGCCATCAAATAATGGTAGTCTAAATTCTGATAAATTAGCTGAGGCTAGAGTGCCTACTGAGAGGCAAGACTCGATGCAGCAGGCATCTCAGGTTTTGCCGAATTCAAGTAAAATGAGAACGCTCGAACTTGAAATTCAAAGGCTCAATCTTCAGATTGAGTACGAAAGGCTAGTGCAGAATAGAGTGAACGCTGACCGTCTCAATGACACGTTGTCCAACCATGGGTCGGAGACGGGTGATCATAGGCGACTGGGTTTTGACTCTATCCGGCAATGTGCAAAAGTGCTGAAAGGGTTCCGCCTGCCGAGTGACGCGGATGTGCCATTATGGTTTGAGGAAGTAGGAAGACTGTTTGCTACTTATCGAGTACCGTATGAGAGTCGCGTGCATTTGGTTATGCCAGCACTAACCGAACGAGTCCCCTACCTACTGCGTAACCTCAACCCTGAAGAGAGTGCAGATTACGAGTCAGCTAAAGCGGCGGCGCTGACGGAACTGAAGCTTTCTCCGGCAGAGTATCTGCTGAGGTTTGAACGAGCGGTAAAGCGGAAGGAAGAGACGTGGGCGCAGTTCGCGGCGCGTGTGAGAACTTATTTCTCATACTACCTTCAAGTGAGAGAGGCCGACACGGTAGAAGTGATGGCCGAACTCATGGTTTCTGACCGTATAAAATCGGGACTCAGTACGGAGGGTCTTGAGTATGTGAGATTAAGGGAAGGCGAGGGATGGCTTAGGCCAACCGAGATCGCTAAAGTGCTCCAAACTTTCGAGCAAGCGAAAGGGAAAGGGCTTGCTTCAAAGCAACCAACTGTAGAAATGGGGCAGAAGCCGGCGACACGAGTAGAGAAAGGGGCTCTGAAGTGCCACTTATGTCACGGCTCAGGCCATTTCGCTAGAGAATGCCCGAAGTCTAGTGATCAGGAGAGCAACCCTAAAAAGGCTATCGAGCCAAAGCGGAAGGTACAAAAGGTAACCTTATCCCACGAGACGGAAACTGAAATACCTGATGGAGTACTTAGCGCAAAGGTGAAGTCTCTGAAACACGAGGGTCAAGGCACAAATAAACTGCAGTTAATTCCTGTATCATGTCCAGGTATAGCCGCAGATGCGATTTTGGATACGGGGAGTGAGATAACCGTCATTCGGGAGAGTCTGCTTCCGTGTAGTCTAATAGAGTCGTGTGGCAAGGTGAGATTGGTGTCTGCTTTTGGTAAAACGATCGAGGCAAGGCTAGCTACGTTGCTGGTCAAATTAAATAGCCCGCGAGAGGTTACGGAGCCTCAGAGCGTCGACCTACTCTGCGCGTTAACTGATGAGCTCGTCGAGGGCACAGATTGTTTGTTGACCGAGGAAGATTGGAAACTTTTGTTGAAGTCCAGCAGCCCTCTGGCACCCTGTCGAGCACTGGCCGAGCCTGCTCATGAGGCAGAACAAGTAGTAGAGAAACCAAAAGTAGTGGTTTACAATCTTACCTTGGAGGAGAAAGACGTTTCCGGGGAAGATGCGCAAATTGATGAAGAGAGGGAGGCGTCGGTAGGCCAAAGAGAAGAGTTCCGCAAAGTGCAGTTGGGCGACACTACGCTAAAAAAATGTTGGGAAGATGCTCTTAGTGGGAAATCCGGCATGTTCATTTCAGACGGACTATTATACCACTGCGACTCAATAGCAGGCACTCGAGTGAGTCAGCTAGTTGTCCCCAAAGATAAGCGTACTGAGGTAATGCACTTAGCCCATGAGTCACTATGTGGGGGGCACCTAGGGCCAAAGAAAACAAAAGCTCGCATTAGGTATAACTTCTTTTGGCCGGGTATGGCGAAGGAGATATCAGAGCATTGTCGTTCGTGCCATGAATGTCAAATTCGTTCAGACAGGCGTCGCACGGATAAGGTGCCTATAACTCCGCTCACTAGACCAGAACACCCTTTCCAAGTTGTTAATGTAGATGTGATCGGACCCCTGGACACACCGTCAGCGAGAGGGCATACGTACGCGCTGTGCTTAGTGGACCTTTGCATGAGGTGGCCAGAGGTGGTCCCACTGCGCTCTTTGACAGCTAAGGCGACTGATGATGCACTGATTGAGATCTTCAGTCGCACAGGTGTTCCGGAGATTATCTGCTCCGATCAAGGCACTAATTTCAAATCTCAGCTCACGCAAACGATGCTGGAGAAATTAGGCTGCACACCAAGATTCTCAACCCCAGAACACCCAGAGAGTAATGGAGTTGTAGAGAGGTGGAATCGGGTACTGTATCGGGTTGTATCATGTCATTCAGACAGACTCCAAGAATTGGGACAAATTGATCCCAATGGTTTTATGGGCTTATCGGGAAGTTCCCCATGAGGTAACCGGAGTAGCTCCGTTTCGTCTATTGTATGGAAGGAATCCCACGGGAGCGCTTCTAATACTGCAGAGGACGTGGACGGGAGAAATGCCGGTGCCCGCAACACTGAGAGAAAACCCCGCTAAGTATTTACAGCAACTTAAGGAGCAGCTCGAGAATGCCGCCAATATTGCTGAGCTAATGAGTGCAACTCATCAGGAGAGTTACGCCAGTGCGTATAATCGCAGCACCAGGCTCAAAGCTTTTAACGTTGGCGACCAAGTTGTGGTTTTCGACAAGGATCGGAATTGTAAGATGTCACCTAAATGGCTAGGCCCATTCACAGTGGTTGGACGTGAGCGCGAACATTCTTACCGCGTTGAAACATCTGAGGGAAAGGTGAAAAGTGTCCACGCCAATAACATTCGACCTTACTATGCAAGGGTCACTCATATTGGGGTCGTCTTCGATGAGGACCATGATTTTGGGGAGGTGGAATATGCTCCACAACCAACCACTATAAAGCGGGAAGAGCTAGTGCTAACGAGCGAGAAGGTTGCTCACCTTGATGCGGACGCGCAGGCGGAAGTACAGGCGGTGTTCCAAAGACATTGCACACTCTTTGACGGCATCCCGAGTATAGCGAAGGTAGACGAACATAAGATAGAAATAGAACCGGGTCACCAGCCAAAAAAGGTGTTTCCTTATCGGGTGCCGGAACTATTAAAGAAGGAAGTCAGCCGGCAAGTTCACGAACTTTTGACTTCGAAGTTGATCTACCCCACGGAGAGTGAGTTCGCACACCCGGTGGTATGCGTTGGAAAAAAAGATGGGACTATCCGCATGTGTGTGGATTACAGGGCGTTAAATGCCGTCACCAAAGCGGATGCGTTCCCTATGATGAATCCTCAGGAATTGATTTTCCCAGTAGGCAGAGCGCAGTTCATTACGGTAGTGGACCTTAGGCGCGGGTACTGGCAGGTACCGATGGAAGAGAAGAGTCAGAAATTCACCGCGTTTGTAACGCACGAGGGTCAGTACGCATGGAAAGTGATGCCTTTCGGGCTAAAAAATTCCGCGGCAACCTTTCAAAGAATGGTGAATAAACTCTTGGCGCAACATCAAATGTATGCCACGGCATACCTTGATGATATTGCTATATTTTCTAGTACTTGAGAGGAGCACTTAAAGCATCTCGACATTATTCTTAAGGTCTTAGATAAGGCGGGACTGAAAGCCAGTCCGGAGAAGTGTCAGGTTGCTCAATCCCACATACATTACCTGGGGCATATTGTCGGTTCAGGGACACATGCACCAGACCCTGAAAAAATAGCAGCGATTAAGAACCTGGTACCACCGCGCACCAAAAAGGAACTACGCAGCCTGTTAGGACTTTGCGGCTACTATCGCGAGTACGTCCGAGGATACGCAGAGGTGACGAGCCCGCTCACGCTGTTAACGAAGAAAGCGGTACCTAATAAGATACCCTGGCCGGAGGAAGCCCAGGCGGCATTTGAGATTCTCAAACGATCTTTGTGCGAGGCCGTGGCGCTTAACACTCCAGAGCCATCTCAGCCCTACTGGCTTTTCACAGACGCATCAGCTACGGCGGCGGGAGCATGTTTGGCGCAAATATCAGCCGAGGGGCAAGAGAAGCCTATCGCCTTTGCAAGCCACCGCTTCTCACCGACCCAGATGCGCTGGTCGACTATTTAGAGGGAAGCGTTCGCAATAATATGGGCCTTAAAGAAGTTTGACTACTGGCTTTTCGGTGCCATAGTAAACGTCGTTTCCGACCACAATCCGCTGTCGTACCTTACAACTTCGACTCCGCACGGGGCGAATTTGACAAGATGGGCGCTGGCGTTACAGCGATATCATGTGTCGGTACAACATCGGAAGGGCGTATGTAACGGTAATGCGGATGCATTATCAAGGCTCCAGAATAGTTTATGGAAGCCATCAGAATAACATGTGCCATGCCAACTGGGGGGGACGTGAATGTTCCTGCCCACTTGCTGCTGTATATTGTGGACTGTGTGATTGTGAATTCAAGAAACAGACACTAGTGATCATACTGCTTGAAGCAGCAATGGTGTGCTTGATTGTTTAGCATGTACTTGTTTACATTTCTTGTATTCTCCTATCTTGTTGTCTTGCAATTGTGTTTGATGTTTGTGTAGACTGTTGTATGGTTAGAAAGTCCAGCGACCTAATCGCGGCAGTGCTTTATCGTATCACAGAGCGTAAAACAGCCCAGCGTACTCTTTAGGGGGGACGTGTTAGGTTTTACCGCTCATAAGTCGATCCTGCAGACGGGACGGCGCGGCACGGTACATCGTACAAAGCTTCTTTCTCGGCTCTCCCCCTGCCTGGTCTTGGCTGTGCAATTATCAAGAGAAAGCAAACGGCTTCCTTTGAGCAGCGATGGCCACCATGGGTTGCGGTCAAGCGACCGTTCTCAGAGGTCGGCGGCCCGAATGTGTGGGAAAATGAGGAGGACATCCCCCGCTCTATGCCGTCGCTCGAGGCGACAGTATGCGTGACCCCAACGACGACCGACATGTGCTTTCGCAACAATGCAAGTTCGAATGCGTGGGAGGCAGGGTCACGCAAACGCCTTTTCTTTCCCAGAACCATTTAACGACTGGCTCCGCGAGTTCAACTCGATGCGTATGGGAAAATGGCGTGAACGCACCAGGGCTAAGATACAGATGTATTTCGACCGTGAGAATCCCTGAGAGCGTGGGATAAGGAGAGGGAGAGCCATGGTGGGAAAGAGTGCCAAAACGCCTGTCTGCACTGTAAGGACACTGCTGTCGAGATTAGGGACAGCCCAGTAGAGAGTGGCTTAATCTGAGGATAAACGGATTGGATAAGGGAATGCCGAGGCGGACCACCAGTGGCCACCTCCCCTTTTCTTTGTTTACCGCAAGGTACTTAAGACTCGACGGAATTCGTTTCCCTTCAGTCTAGGCTGTAATCACTTAACTGATCGATCAGTAAGACTCCGTACGATGCAACTTTCGTCTGGGCCGTAACCACTCGGTGGTCGAACAGTGAGACTCGGTTCTTCGTATGTAGTAACAGTGTTCTAGGCTCTAACTTAAGAAAAGTTAAGTAGAAGAGTAAGATGCTGTTGATGTCTATGTTATCATCAGTGTGCTTCGGCAAGATGTACATATGACTGTAAATAATTCGCTACAATATACCTTCAAGTTTTTATTGCCTCCAACCTGCCTCCTGCTTCATCGGCGTCGATCATCTCCTTGACGGGACTTCAACCCACATCAAGGAGAAAACGAACAAATAAAAACATAACTGGCGGATTGTACTCTTTACTGCCTGACCGAATAATTTTGCTTTGTATATACAGCCCGCTGCCAAACTAATGCTGAACAGTCGCTTTCCTTACTGTTACCTTTTATATTAACACGCGGGAATATATTGTTACTTCTGTATAATAGTTGCCCTTCAAGCTTGCAGAAGGCGGAAATATTGGTAATGTTATTTATCACAGCTCTTCCATGCTGAAATGGCGTACCTTAAAAGCGTGCACGGCAAATTTGGAGCTGCGGTCGGGAATGAGCACCTTCCCATCAGTCACCGAGGAGGGAAGAGAATGTGAAGATATAAAGCTGTGCCATGCAAACCGAGGGATGTTTCTTGATTACGGATCTTGGTATTTACGAAACAACCTAGCTTTACCATGGGGCACTTTGAAAACATTTGTGAATTCAGCAAGCTGTCAAGGCCCCTTTTCCAATGCTTTCGCAGGGAAAGATGTCGCCGAAGCCTGCACTGAAGGACACTCGACGCAAATCGTCGAGTGCGAAGAAGGCCTCAATCGTCGGGCCGTTACAGCTTGGTGGCACGAGCAAAGGCGACGAGCCGTTATTTTCACCACGACCGCAGCCGCTTTCAGCGATCAAGCGGCGCCAATCTATCGGTAAATACAATGACAGTTAATCTTAGACGCGTGACTCCTTTTTTTTTCTGACGGGACATACGCAACCACAAAGACGTAGCGTAGTGTATGAAAATATATATTAAGTACATTCATGGCACGCTCGCTGCTGCTGCTTGCGCGGCGCTCAGGTAAGTGCGGTCTGAAGGAAGTCGTGGGAATCGTTTCCTTTAGGCACTGTAAGGAGTAGGGTTGGGCGGGTCTCGTGAGGCAGCTGGCTCCCGCCGTCCGCCCCCATAGCCGATGGTTTCGAGTGAGGAGGCGCGTTCTTGCAAAGAAGGAACGTAGGTTTATTTGCATTTTTACGAGTGAGAGACAATGCGAGTAAATTAATTAACTCGGCTGAACTGCACCACAAAAATCGTGGCTTTTAAAGCCCCGAGTCTATCAACACTGAGGCACTCGAAAGTGGTGTCAGCAGCTCTCGCCAATCCTGTGATTTGCCGTCCCGGCATCCGGCCTTCAGAAAGGAGGCAATGAGTCACACAATACACTCGTAGGTCAAGAAGTCGAATTGGGGAACACCAGTGAAAAACACAATTCACGCGCCGAGCCCCGACGACTCGAATATCGGAATGTCGGCGAGGAGGTTAAGTCCGAAGGAGGGGTGGGGGGGTCAAAGGTCGATGACCTCTGCTGCCACTGCCGGGAACACTCGCAAGAGCTGATGGCTGCCAACGGGTGGAAGCCTCACCTGGTTCGATGAGAGCGGCTACAGAGGCGCTGTCCCACGCTGGTAAACACCGCAAAATAAAGGGGAGGTGTCGAATTCAGAAGACAGGGAGACAGCCTACTTCAGCACGTGCAAAGCTTCATGTCTGCGCTCGGGTAAAAGAATGCAGTCGCTCGGTGAGAATCCGTCCAGAGGTCCTGTCCCATGCCGACAACCCCGAGCCGAAAAGGGTTCTCCGAATTCCTACGTCATTTTGCTGGCAATCTATCTACGGCGACATGCCCGGCTCGCTCGTCATAAGCCAACCTCCATGAAGACGTGGCGTTCCGTGCCTCCGTCTAAGCGCCGACACGGGGGGGAGACAGCATTCCGGCAGACAGGTGCTCGCACAATGGCGTCTACCTCGGTGATTTCTAAGGCCAAACGTAACAGCACGCAGCCCGCACATTCAAGGAAAAATTATCGAAGCAGAGCCATTTCATCTTGATTATCTGTATAATTAATAATATTACTGCTAGTACTGCGACTACTAGCAGTAGTAGTAGTAGTACAATTTTCCATTGTACAATTTTCTTTGTTTTCTTCTTCGATATAATTTCTTTTTATGCTTTATGTATTGGGATTTTTCTGTAACCCCCCCTACTCAATGCTCCTCTGGGGCCTGTAGGGTAACAAGAATAAATAAATAAATAAAAAAGTAGTATTAGTGCAGCAGCAGCAGTGGTAGCGGCAATTGCAATACGCGGTTTCTATTGTAACTTCATGCGATGAACACATCCAACTCCTATGCAGGACATCATTATGCGTGGCATTGTTATAGTGTCTGGCGGTACGTCTATGATGCCAGACTTCTATGTTTTCATTTTCCTGCTTTATAATAAAGATGTTATGCTGGGAAAACACACTCTACAAGCGGTCATAAGCAACGTGATTTCACTCAACGCGGTCAGTAATCCTGCCAGGATTACTCATCCCTTATAGGTCCCATATGCCTTCACCTAAGGCGACTCGAAGGCGAACACCATCTTCTTTTTCTTCTCGGACGATGTCTTGATCCTTCCTCGCCACCCTCCGACAGCTTTCCGCACCTAACATGGTTTCCCAGTGCCTCCAGAGGCACTTCGGAGGTACCTCGGCTGATTTTGCACTGCGTCCGTGATCGGCCCACCTTTTATCAAGCAAGGACGTCATGACGTCACAGTGACGTCATGACATCCCGTCACAGTGACGTAATGTCAAGTCTTCATGACGTCACAGTGACTTCATGAAGACTTCACAAAGTTTGGCGATCTGTGACGTCATGATGTCATCATCACGTGATTGATTTTTTCATCACTCGTGTTAAGGCCGCCGACGGGGGACGCCGACGTGGCACGCCGGGCAATTTTCGCGTTTTATGAGGCATCTGAGGCTTTCGTCTTAAACAGACAAATCAACGCTGAATGTCAATTCGGAGGTCTCCGAGTGATGCGTAAGCGTGGCGTGTTATTGTTGGTAGCGGCCGTCGCTGGCACGCCGTTTTCGTGCGGCATCGGCGTGGCGCATTTAATATTCTCTCTAGCAAGCGACAGGGTTTCATCTCTCTAGCACTCGTGCACGTGCCATGGGACAGCGTTCAAAATTCGCCTTGCCATCGAAATTCCGCGAAGTTTGTCTTTGCCTGATGCGTACAGTCATCCATATCGGCTTATGTCCCGCGGAGAGGCGTTATTCCACTGCCACGAAACTGCGTCCGCATGGTTTCAGGCGTGAATTTTCTACGTGTACTCAGTTAGTTTAAACCGTACATGATTTCGCACAGTCGATTAATGGAGGAAAGCAAACGGACGCTATATTCATGAATTTCGCAAAGCATTCTACAATGTGTCGCATAACAACGTAATTTATAATTTAAGGTATTACATAAATATTGACCAGATACTTGCGTGGATTACGCCTTACCTTTCTAACAGGTGTCAATTCGTCACCTTAAACAATGCTTCTTGTAACAGTTCCGAGGTTTTTTCTCGCGTCCCCCAGGGGTCCCTTCCGGGACCACTTTTATATTTATTGTTTATTACTGACATTGTGGGAGAGTTTTTAGTGTGATATTTTACGCACATGACGGTATTTTATACGCAAAGGTATCTTGAGCTGATGATCAGGTGTGTCTAAATAATGACCTGACAAAGGCCATTGCATGGTGCAATAAATGGCAGATGGCTATTAATTCTGAATGAACTGTTTATATGCGAATCACAAACAAAAAAAGACCACTTCACAATGCATATGGCTTTGATAGTATATCACTATTAGAGGTAACACTGTACAAATATTTACGCCTGTGGATAACTAATAATCTTTCTTGGACGAAGCGCATGGATACTGTTGTTTCTAATTCCTTGCGCGAACTGTTCTTGACACCCTCACTAAAGTCATCGATATCAAGTGTTCGTTTATTAACATACCATTCCTACATTCGACCGTTGTTGGAATATGCAGTGATTATTCGAGACCCGTTCACTTTAACCAACATTAAAAAACTAGAACGTATACAGCATAAGGTAGTTAGGTTCATTTTCAATTCTTACGGCCGTACATCTCTCAGTGAACTAGTAGACGCACTGGTTTACCCCCCCGGTGACTGCGCACAGCCGCTTCTGCCGATTAAAATTTCTGTTTCAGTTTGTAAACAGCCATTATAAGGTTAACACTTCTTTACTTTTAACTTACCCATCAGGTTATTAAACAAGACAAAGGCATGTTCTAGCCATAGTTCTCTCAAACACTAGACATGATTGTTTTAAATATTCTTTTTTCCTTAGGACAATAACACACTGGAATAATCTTAATATGGAAATTGTTACCCAAAACTATTTAACAATGCTTGAAAAATATCCGTAAATGTTATGAATGTGCGTTTGTATATTTTTGTATATTTTGTATATTTTTATGTGTTGACTATCAGTGCTTATAGAAATCTTTACAAATGTTTGAAAAATGCCTGCAATCACTATGAACTTTTATGGACTTAAATGCTTGTACGTTTTAATCTATAGCCACCCTGCCAAGATCTGGTACCAGATCGCAGTACCTATAAATAAAAAGAAACACATAAAATAAATTCAATGAAGCCTTCAATAATAGTATTACCTTGCTAAATTCGGTTTGCACCGCGGGAACGACGCGTTCATGTAG
This sequence comes from Rhipicephalus sanguineus, assembly GCF_013339695.2. NCBI lineage: Eukaryota > Metazoa > Arthropoda > Arachnida > Ixodida > Ixodidae > Rhipicephalus > Rhipicephalus sanguineus. Next base: position 162,452,493 of record NC_051179.1, read on the forward strand.
GCGACATGTTCATACATTGCACGCGTGGATGCCCAGCGCCGTGGTTAGAACACTCGCCTTCGGAGTGTGAGGGCCCGGGTTCAAATCCAAGCCCTGGAGTTAAAGTTTTTAAGGCGAAACCCTTAGATGCCCCATCAAACGCTAAAACTGACCGGTGGCCCACTTCGGCGACACGAGTGATGCAAAAGATCATCATCACTTGATGACATCACCACATGATGTCATCATATGTCACATGTCGCCAAAATGCGTGACGTCATCATGACATCACTGTGACGTCCCACAACGTGACGTCCCATGGTGACGTCATTACTTTACGTCCTCGCTGCGTCAAAGGTGGGCCGATCACGGAGGTAATGCAGAACGAGCCGAGGTGCCTCCGATCCTGGAGGTATAGGTGCAGGAATCTTTCGGAGGGTGGAGGCCGGGACAGGATCAACACACTGACTGAGAAGAAAAAGAAGATGGCTTTCGCCTTTTAGTCGCCTTAGGTGCATAAGGGATCGTATGAGTTTTTGTTGTTTTTTTATTTACAGCGGCAATCGTCTTATGTGACAGAACGACGAACGGACAGACAGTTTTCTCATTTAGGCGGCATAGAAATGCTTACGCATTGAAAAGTTAGCCACAGCTTTCACGTAGTGCACGTCGATGTGATGCCGTGCTCTTAAACTGTTGTAGAAAGCAATGCAGCACGTATGAATGGCAGACGCTGTGTACTTTCAGCTCCGCCTAGGTCGAGTAGCCCGCTGTCCTCGGTGTCCGAAAGCAGCACCAGCCACACGGCAACAACGAACAAGCGGCTCCGACCGGATAAGGGCGCGGTCGTTCTACCGCAGGCTCTTCAAGACTCTACAGCCACATCCGATGGGTCTTCCACTGTTAGGTATTGGTTGAATTAACTCGGCTTAGCAACAAATTGATGATTCATCCGTACTGCGACAGATGCATGTGGGCTGAAACAGGCTTTACGTGCATGACTTGTTTCTTGCACGTGTCTTCCTAAATAGCACCGATTAGAAGTTATTGATTAAGGCAGATAGTCTCCTGTAAATAGACTTTGGACAAAAAGCAGGTGTCAGCCTGCTTATCAAAAGTACTACCGTACTGTAGTCATTGTATGGATATAAGTGAAAATGTTAGCAAGGCAGGATTTAAACTGGAATCTTATTATCCTTCGAAAATGCACTCTACGTTCCGTCGCAAACCTTCAATTTGACGCCCACACTTCACATATATTCGTTAATTATAAAATAATTAAAATATTCTTGCTACACAAATATGCCTTATTAATGTCCTTTAGAGGCCTAAGTTATTTAGTCAGAAAGCTGAGCGCTCGCGAGCCTCATTGGTCGTCACCAGGCAGAGTGCCGCAGGCAACTGCGCGATGACGCCATAGCATCCTTCACTTGACCATCAGGTGACCTTGAGCCGAAAGCCCGATACGTTATCCGGGCACACAAACGAGGACTCCCAGGCAACCAGTCAAAAGTTAAGACAGTCCTCTCTCCAGCCGCCAATCGTTTGTGCACGACAGCATTACGCAGCCTAGTTACTACCCTAACATGTTGCAAAAATATTGCTTCCGAGTACTTGTTGTTTCTTCACGATATCACTGAAGCTGTAACTTGTAGTACGCTGAAGTTTTGTAGGTAATTTTTAATGGCGACATTCGAGAAGGAGATGCATAACACCATACCCTTGATTGTCGTCTGTTCCTGCTGAGAGAAGGCTGCCTGTGTTCCTTTTAGTGCCAGTGGTCTGTCAGTTTGGGGACGCGCATTTAAACGCCATAGCGTTAAAGAACTCGTTTCGCGGAAACTCCGGTGTCGGCGTCTTTGGTTGTAAGCGAAAAATCAGCGTTGTCCGTGAACGGAAATTCGAGGTAGATACAAATAAAGAAATAATAAGAAACATTCGCTTCGAGTGGGACCGGGGATTCGAACCTGCGACCCTTTGCGCCGTGGCGCGATAGTTTAGCCTCCCGGCGACCGCGCATAGATCCTCTACACCATTTAGCAGGGGTGTGCGAATATTCGAGTTTAGAATTCGAACCAAATAGTACCTAATCGAATAATTCGATTCGATTTTTGTATAGGTAGTATTCGAAGGTTCGAGCAATTCCGCAGGACGAGTGTTTAAAACGCGACAAAGGCGAATGGCGCTACTTAGTTAGGGTGGTGTGGCTAAGACTAACGCTAACGTCGTTACAGTAGGCCTTTCGTTTCAGAGCAGTTTCAAATACGGAGCATTCTAAAAAGAGACAGGGCGTGCAAACACGGACACAAGAAAGAGATCAGGACACCACAAACGCCGACTAACAACTGAAGAGACGCACAACGGCTGAAAAGAAAGAAGGCACGAAAACTTATCTGCGCATGCCCATGCAACCGGCGAACCTATCAATCCGTTGTGCGTCTTCCGCCATTCAGCCGTTGTGCGTCTCTTCAGTTGTTAGTCGGCGTTTGTCGTGTCCTGATCTCTTTCTTGTGTCCGTGTTTGCACGCCCTGTCTCTTTTTAGAATACGTACCAACTAGCTCAGCTCTCTGTTATTCTAAAATACGGAGCGTTGCTCGAAGCCATCGACAAGTCATGGTACCAGCAAAGAACGACAGCGAAGAGACTGGGAGACTGTCGAACTGCAAGAGTAAAAAAATAACCAGCGCACTGAGCTCAGACCTCATTGTCAAGAACTTGAAATATAGTTCAATGAGCCCCTGATCCCTAGAATAGATGATCTTTTGAAATGCTGGCTAGAGCATCCATCTGCACATTATCCATGTATCGCCAAAATTGCTTTGCGATACCTTCCCATTCCTGCTATTGAGGTGCGCAGTGAGAGCGTGCTCTCAACTGCAGGCAACACCGTGACATCACGGCAAGAGAGCCTGAAGCCAGGTCATGCGGAACAGCTTGTGCTTCTGCATAATAATTTCATGTTTTTCGGAAGCAGTCACTCACCGCGTTATGTGCTCGAGGACATGGGCATAATTCACTTCTTTGTTCTTTCTTTCATTATTGATAAAGTCTTTTGCATTCGATATTCGATTCACCATTCGATGTATCGGCCACTATTCGGCAATATTTGATTGGAATTCGATTCGAGATGAAATTTAACTATTCGCACACTCCTACCATTAGCGTGCATGATACCCACATCTCGGAGGTTCTTCAGCGGCTTGACACAACATTCGCGAGATGGCGCAAAGGGCTCATGGCCGCGATTTTAAACGACTTCGCCCCGCTTGCCGTGTTTCATAGCACCGCATGCATGAATATCGAACCCGGAGGGCGTCCGCACTTTGGCTTTCTTGCGGCACGGTTAGGTCTCCACCGAGAAGCGAAGCCAGGCTAGCGATTGGGAAGGCGATACGAACACGGTCCGATTATGCTATCGCGTTCTACTCTTGAAAGCAAAACGCAAGCGTCCCCCAAGTTTTTTGCGCGGCCTCCATCAAGAGATAGAGCCACGCTGCGTAAACACCGCAGATGGGGTTTGGTACGCGAGACTCTCAGCGAGGTTCAGTTCAAAGCAGGTGCATTCCACTTCCGTAAGCTTTCTGGCCTGCGACGCGTCTTGGCGGCCGGTAGACATTTCATGCTTACATATACTATCTCATAGGGGAAAGTGAGCCATATTGTTGTCTAAGAATATATTGCAATGATTCAAGTCAGGAATGATGACCGAACAAGCTGCTGACTATTCATATAGGCGCTTTAGGCACTGCAATTATTGAATCAAGCTTTCCAGCCCAAGGAACTTGAGCTTTTACATTAATCAGTCGATTGCACGGAAACGAAAACCATGTTCCTAAATTGCTTCAGGATATAGAAAGTCTCTTTTTATGCTTTGGCATAAAAGAAAGGTGAAGGTTTACACTCTTGTCTGTAGCTGGGAGAAATACTTACTTGAAACATTTCAGTATGCACAGGGGAAAAAATCGGGAGCCCTTTTACTGCTTGGAAGATAGGGGTAAGCGAAGTTTAGCGTGTGCGTCTTAACCCAGGACTTTTCTTTCTTTCTTTCTTTCTTTCTTTCTTTCTTTCTTTCTTTCTTTCTTTCTTTCTTTCTTTCTTTCTTTCTTTCTTTCTTTTTTCTTTGTTTTCTATCTTTATTCTTTTATTTTTTTTCTTTTCTTCCCCTCTCTCTTTTTTTCTGTTCTTTCTTTCTTTCTTTCTTTCTTCCTTCCTTTCTTTTCTTTCTATCTCATTGTGCAATGGTCCCTCCTAAGTTTTTTCTTCTTCCATGCCGGGAACTGGAACTTCATCCACGCAACACCTTAGCTGCTGAAGCGAAAAACGACGGTTATGCGTTCATATTCAGGCAATAATGAAATGTGGCAGCGTGAAATGACAAGTTAACGAGTCACCTCGATAAAAAATCACATTGCCCTGTCGCAAGCGGCTGATCGCCAAGAACACAAATTCGAGAAAGTATCAATTATTGGGAATTAACACACACAAATGTGCATGCGACTGGCACACTTTCTTGGGCCGCATTTCGGTAGAACTCGCGGCGACGGTTTTTGCGCGTTCAAAGCCGCCGCTACCGACGCAACCACATACATTTCTGCTTCGCTTGACACAATGTTGAAAATCTGTGGTGTTCTGTTTTACTGTATTCATGCTGCACCCGTAAGTCAGTGAGCTATACGTTTATGGACGAAACCGTGTGTTTGTCTTAGTTCTTTCGAAAATTTTCAAAGCCCTTGTCCGGACGACTTACTGCTCTCGTACGGTAGATGATATATACGGTATTCTGTTTCGGTCATTGCTCCAAACACAAAAAGACGTGATCCTCATTTATGTTTGCGATGGCTTACCGCTCTCCACAAGTATGCTACAGTGTTCTAAATCATCAGCTGTTTTCTTAAACACAATCGTACAATTTAGTGTAATACCGATTCCTATGAAAGACAGATCGAGTAGAATATTTTGTCGATCGCATTTTTTGTGCTCTTCCAAAAATTCCGACTCAACAGAAACATTCTGAACAAAAAATTACGCCATCTCCCGCTAAAGGGGACCATGAGGCGATGCGAAGCCGGAGCACTTGCACGATCGCGTTCCGTTGGCGTTCGTTGGGCATGCTACCGACGTCGCGTCGTGGAACGCGGAGAGGGACGCTACGCGCGTTATATCTTCCATCTAGCCTGGCCGTTAATTCTCACAGGGCGAGCGGGGAGCGCGGTCGACAGGCGGGCGAGAGGGGGGCAGCGTAGGAGTGGAGAGAGAAGCGGAGGGGACGCGTATGCGCTCGAGCTCATCGCGGCGTTGAGCAGGAGAGAATTTCGGCATGTCTAGCCCGCGTTTCAGAGGAATAGTGGAAAGGGGGAGGGGAGAGGGGAAGTGGTGGGGAGAGGGGAAGAGGAGAGGGTGAGTGGAGAGAAGTGGAGAGGGTATGCGCATGCGCAGTAAGGGTGGTCACGCCGCAAACCACCACCACCACCACCGGATTGAGCTCCGCTTTAAGATACTTTGCATCTAAAAAAGAAACGGGAATTCATTGCAAAATGAGAGCAGTAATGCAGTGCATTCAGCGTATTTTACTGTAGGCTGAGGTATATGAGGGGCGGTTTCATGCAAGGATCCTATTCTGAAGCGAAATCTACGAAGAATATTGTTACGTGGGTTCGATTATTGCAAATCACCTACTTAAATTGGTAAAATTACAGTTTTTATTACGCGATATTTTGCGCAGCTAAACGAGAACACGCAGTACAGGCAAGTAGCCCCAGCAGTATGTTGATAGCACGAGCATGGTCGTCAGTCGTCGATAATCTGATCGTCGCTGAAACACGTCGTGTTTTATACATGCATGAACAAAAGTGCCACTGTTATCGTTAGTTGCCGCGCGAGATTCAGAATAAACTTGACTGCCCACGTCGTGCGCGTAATGTTATCATAACTGTCTAAAACAATCGTAAAATTTCCCACTCGTATACCGGCGTGACCTGCCCCGAGCGGCGGTTACGCGTATGAGAGCCAAGTCGCATGAAAATACGGAAAGAATCGCGCGTGGTAACGTATGCAGCGTCTCAGCTCAATCACACCTGCATACTCACTTCGTTCTATCTGTGACACGTATATGCGCCAGGCTTCCGTTCATTTTAATATTTTAACAGAAAAACGTTGTTCCATATTCTATGCGATAGTATAATGCAGCTTATCTTCTCCGAATAAATCACTTCTCGCCGTCGTAAACAAACTTAATTGAAGCGGAAGCTCCAGATGGTTCATTGAACGATACAGCCAGCGTTTGCCTCGCAAAATGTCAAATAAATTCTCATTGGCGCGACACCCTCGCGTTACTCTCGCTTTCTCAATCCTTTCTATCCGCCCACTCCTTATACGCACAACCTCTCGCTTTAGTTCTAACTTGGCCTCGTCAGTCGCCAAAGAAAATTTTCGTATAGAAAGCTGAATAAAATCTACAGGCAAAACGATGCCACAGTAGCGAGTTTCGAACCAATATCTCCATGCTTAGAAGCTAAGTGTCGCCCACTTGGCTTGTTGGCTCAGGCGTCCAAGTGCTTACGTATCATAAGATTGTTTATGCGATTAAGTTTTTCGTTGTCTTCCCATGTGTCACGCCTTTTTTAGATTACGTTCCACAGTATCCTGTAGCGTATGATGAGCGCGGGATGAAATTATTAGAGTTGTTCATTTTAGTGATAAAATTGACTTCGTGTGCATTGCATTTAGCGTCACTATCGAATCTTGCGCAGGTGCTTTGCTTACAGTGAAGTTATTCCGGCTGGTTGTACAAATGCTGCTAGGACACAATCACGGCTTGCAGGTATACACAAGAGTTTGACATGCGTAACCTTCCGGAGGAAGAAGCTACCGTGCACGTTGCGGTGCAGCCGGTTCCAGGGGCGCTCGACAGGGACCGTGATCTCATGAGGAAGCCTTCAATACTGAAGCCCGCCCGGATAACGATGGATGGGCCCTCGAAGACACCAGACAGTGAAGACGGCCCTGCCAAAGAAGCCAGGGTCAGTGGATTGATGACATAACGAGAGGGTAACCTACGTGGAGCTGAATCTGATTCCTACGTTTTGTGCCAGGCATCTTCTAACAGTGCTGCACAAAGTATCCTCCGAGTCTTTCATTTAGAATTGAACGCTATCAATGGAAAAAAAATAACAGGTAGACAACAGAAGACACACCTTTGTGTGTAACGCCGAAATATACAAAAACGAAATACAGAGAGGACGACCAGCTGCTTACTCATCGCTTTTTGTAAGCAATATATCGTTATGGTCGCACTGCAATGCATGCTCGCAATGCTTTGAAGGATGTACAACGCTGGACTTAAAAGCGTTTGCTGCACATTAGAATCTCATTAACGATAGCAGCAAATGATCATGATGTACGATGCGCTTACTGCCACATTTTGACGTCGCATCTTAAAATGCCTTTTAAAATTGGTTTCCGACACTGACACGTGCATTGCGTACATCGCTGAATATCATTGCCGATTCTCGCGTAAAGACAAGTGCTGTTAGCAAAAAGAAAGGTAAAATATGGCAAACGCCGTGACAATAATGTATATAACTTTCGCTAAACAAAAGTATGGTCACTCCTGAAGTTAATCGGTATGTTGATGGTGATAATTTCGTCGCCAAAACCCGAGACGGACGAAGAAACTGAAAGCAGCTAAATTCGGTGCTTCCCCGTCATTCATTATTGCTGTTTTGTCAATCGAACATACACTTTACATTTCTGCCAAATGTGCGACCAGGTTAATGGAGATGTACGCGTACTAATTAAATTAAAAGTACGCTCTCATAAAGAGTACTGTGCCTATATTAACGATGATATAATAACGCCGTCTCAGCTGCCTGTATTTATTTTGTAGCCAGTTGTAGCGAGTCTACGCCGCTCCGCATAGCGTAGTAAGTTTAGCGAACGCACTCGCCGGCAACTGCGTTCTGCAGCAAGGGTTCTGCCCGACGAGATGCACTTACTACACTGCGCAATTTTGTTCTGCGTCTGGTGAGTATGACAGCAAAGTGTCGATAGTGTGTGATGGCTGGCTACTGTACAAAAGGAAGAATGGGGAAAACCCAGTTGTGACTTGCATAGCGGTGTTATACGCGTACGTCGCAAATGGAAGAACGAGGTCCCAGTTTGTTTGATCAGATGCAACACGCGTCGCAAGCATGTCGCCCAGAGTCCGATTAAACCGCTCAGTCAAACTGTTTGTCTGAGGGTGGTAGGCTGTACTCGTCACAATGTGGCACTGGTGGAGAAGTGCTTGGAATACATCGGAGAGAAATACACGTCCACGGTCACTCAGGAGTTCGCGAGGAGGACCGTGACGAAGCGTAAATTGATTCAGGATGAAAGATGGGACGTCCTGTGCTGTCGCTGTGGGCACAGCAGCGGTTTCGGCGTACCGTGTAAGGTGGTGCACGGCAACGATAGCCCATCGGTTCCCTGCAAATGTCAATAGCAATGATCCATAAAGGTCAATTCCAACGCGGTCAAATGGACGGTCAGGGCACGGAAGTGGCTGCAATGAACCTGCTGCAGGATGTGGTGTTTTTTTCCGCCACTGACACTCCTGGCAGCCGCGAATGAACTGGCGGACGAAGGTTAACATTCCGCGCCAGTAGTACCTTTTCCGTAGACTTTCGTAGGTCTTGAAGACACCGGCGTGAGCACATTGCAGGTCGAAATGAAAGGACGCGCAGATTGTAGAGCGCAGCGTTCGGCGAATAACTAGGAGCCACTTCCTACCATCGGGTGAGTAGTTGCGCAGGTACAAGAGGCCATCCCGAATGCTGAAGTGTGGAATCTGGCGTCGCAGTGTTCGAGTGCTCCGAAGAGTGGGTGCCTCAGATAAAACGTCAAGAAGCGAAGCTATCCATCGGTCTTTGCGTTGTGCAGAAGAGACGGTGTCCGCGTCAGGAACTGACACCGTGGGGTCTATAGTGGAAATGGATGAAGTCTCTGTAGATAATGGGGACCGCGACAGTGCATCAGCGTCGGCATGCTTCCGGCCGGAACGGTATATAACGCGGATATCATATTCTTGAAGCCGAAGAGCCCAACGGGCAAGACGGCCTGATGGATCCTTTAGCGAAGACAACCAGCATAACGCGTGGTGGTCCGTTACTACATCAAACGTACGGCCTTAAAGGTACGGGCGGAACTTGACAAGCGCCCAAACTATCGCCAAGCATTCTTTCTCGGTGGCGCTATAGTTCGACTCAGCCTTGGTGAGAGCTCTGCTGGCGTATGCGACGACATACTCGGCGAACCCATGCTTTCGTTGTGCGAGAACTGCACCGAGGCCGACACCGCTGGCGTCAGTGTGAACCTCAGTTGCCGCTGTAGGATCGTAGTGACGCAATAGAGGTGGTGATGTGAGGAGACGACGGAGGGTGGAGAATGCACGGCCACACTCGGAAGACCAAGACGAAATATCGGTGGCGGTGCTTAAATGTTGAGTCAGAGTCGCAATAATAGAGGCGAAGTTGTGCACAAACCGACGAAAGTAGGAGCATAACCCTACGAAGCTCCGTAGGGTTATGCTCTATACCATACGTATAATAACGTTCAGCTCATTCAGCTACTGTGTTTCTGACATGCTCCATAATCACAGAATCCTTTCACTGCATAGCCTTGTTAAATACAATTTATGTATAGTATCAAGAAGGGAGCCGACGGATGGATACACGTTATAGATTTCAAAACAGGAGAAAGTGCCTCAGATCAGGCTGGCCGACGTTTCGATAGGGGACCTATCTTTGTCAAAGGCGCCTTGTCATCCCTGGCGTGTTAGTTTTATGGGGTTAGTGATGACGTCATGTCCAGCGGCGGCGTGTCTGTTGCTGTTGGTAATTGATGCCTGGAAAGAGAGAAACTCGAAAGCAGAAGAGTAAAGCCCTTGCCACATTTCAAGAGAGTTTGCAAACACGTTCGGGTCTGCCATGTCAGAGTTAAAGGTAGCTGCAAAGAAAGAAAAAAAAAAAAAAAAGGAGAGAAAAAAAAAGGGGGGGGGGTTACAACCAAGCGAGATGGGCGAGTGCAGCCATCACAAAGAGCTGCAGAAGGTGGTGAGGAAGGGAAATACAGGCGGGGAGAAAAACCGGGCGGTTTAAATGTCCGCCAAGGAGCTGCAGAAGGTGGTGGGGAAGGCAGCTACAGACGACAAAAGAAAAAAAAAAAAAAAAAAGGAAGGTACTCGGGCGGCGTACGTTTAAAATGCCGCCTGCCTACTTTAAGTGATATTGAAAGGGTTGCCTGAAAAGCAAGCTCCTGCTTAATGGGTGAAGTAATTGGCTGGCATATGCATCCAGTGTCGTCGGTGGCTTCCAAAAATTGGGCGCCCGTCAACTAAGAGGGAAAAAAAAGAAAAAAAAAGTTGAAAGGAACGAGGGGCGGCCGGGGGGGAACAATCGGAATGAGACTCGTAGAACTTCCTGAGAAAGCGAGGGCTGTGACAATGCTGGCCAGAAGCGGCCTTTGGAGCGCGGAAAGGGGGAAGGAAACCGTGGCTCGGATTCACTAAAAAATGAAAACATCTTAAGAGAATAATATCTACACGTATGTGCACATTTATACATGCAAGGTTAAGAGATATTAAAAAAGAATATTGATAGTGTATTATGGGAGCTGGTCGGGATTTTATTTTGCGAATAGGTTAAGGTTTTTGAACGCTGAGCGTACTTCATGTCTCTTAATATTATAGGAATCATGCTATGGCTTTTAACGATTCCAAATTACCACGAGCTAGATTTATTCCTGATGGGTGTAGGGATTGAAATTTGTGTATCAAATACGATTCCATGTATTTCCTCTCACGTGGTGACCGGAAGTTTGTTTGTAGAATGTAAAGTTTGGCTTGATCGAAATTGTGGTCTTGTTGATTGAAGTGGCTGGCTACTGCTTTTGGTAAGTTGTGCTTTGTGTCTGCGCGGTGGCCGTTCAGTCTTACATGAATTGGTTGTCCAGTTTCGCCTATGTACTGTTTTTTACAGGTGGCACACTCAATGCAGTAGATCAGGTTGTTTGAGGTGCACGTGAAGTTCGATGTTACCTTGTGAAGGTAATCGGATGCTGTGCTCTTTACGTTGGTGGCTGGCTGTATATGTTTGCACGTAGAACATCTTGGACGCCCACAGGGTCCAGACGTTGGTGTAGTTTTTGTTGCGAGTTTTGCATGTACGAGCATATCTTTAAAATTGGCGTTGCGTCTGTAGGCAACCTTAGGCGGTTCGGGGAAGATTTTTTTAAGTTTCTGGTTGGTTGTTAGAATCGGATAGTATTTTGCGAGGATGTTGTTTATGTTCGGAAGTGCGTTGGAAAATTTTGTAGTGAGAAGAGGCGTTGTTGTTGTTGTGGTTTTAGGGCGTGGTTTGAGTGTCTCAGTGCGATCTAGTTTTAGTGCGTCCGTGTAAGCCTTATGAAGGAACGCGTTTGGATGGCTTCTGTTTGCTAGTGTTTCTTTTAGGGTAGTAAGTCTGTTTACGTAATCCTGATCCTCTACGCATATGCGACGTAACCTTGTTGCTTGGCTCCTGAAAATGCCCTGTTTACAATGTTTTGGGTGATGGCTAGTATAATCTAGGTATTGTTGCTTGTCAAATGGTTTCTTATACAGCGTAGTCTTTAATATACCATTCTCAAGATATATGGTTGTGTCAAGAAAGTTGATGCTCTCAGCTGAGGTCTCGGATGTGAACTTTATCGTTGGATGAAAGGAGTTTAGGAATGATGTAAATTTAGCTAGATTGTCCCTGCCGTGACCCCATATTATAAGTATGTCATCAATGTACCGAAGGTATGTGTGGGGTTTGTCTGCGCAGCGAGCCAGGAAGTCCGTTTCCAGAATTCCCATGAATATGTTTGCATAAGTGGGTGCGAATGGGGTGCCCATGCTTGTTCCTTGTATTTGAAGGTAGTAATTTTCTTCAAATTCAAAATAGTTGTGTGATAGTACTAGTTCGAGTAATGATAAATATACTTCAGTAGAATGCTGTACATTATGTTGATTTAAAGTTTGCTTTATTGAGGTTAGGCCCTCTGGGATCGGGATATTCGTGTATAAAGCGGTAACGTCTAGTGTGACGAGGATGGCGTTTTGTGGTAGTGTGCCTTTGCTATTAATCTCTTCTATTATTCGCAGTAGGTGTGGGGTGTCCTGTACAAATGACGGGAATGTCTTCGGAATGTCCCCGAGAAAGTGGTTAAGGAATTCGGAGAGGCTCTCGGTTGGGGTGTTGTTATTTGATACTATTGGGCGCCCTGGAATATTGGCAGTGTATAATTCGGTGGATGGTACTTTGTGAATTTTGGGGAGGAGGTAAAACCGCCCTGCTGCTTTGTTGTTTGGTTTCAGAAACTTGAATTCTGATGGAGTTATTAATTCATCAGCAAGGAGGGATCTAAGTGTGTTAGTGATTGTGAGTGTGTATTGTTCTGTTGGGTCGCTGTCTAGTTTGCGGTAGTGTTCTGGGTTATTGAGTTGTCTGTAAGCCTCGTGCTTGTACTTCTGTGTTGGCCAAATGACTATGCTTCCTCCCTTATCGGCTTCCTTGATGATAATGTCTTCGCGCGACTTGAGGTTAGAGATGATGCGACTCTCCGAATAAGTCATGTTCCTAGGCTTTTTAGATGATTTCGATTGATTAATGATTTCTGTAGTGATAGCTTTAAGATATAAGTCGAGTTCAATTGCCTGTTCTGGTTCGGGAGTCCAAGTAGACTGAGCCCTGAGCGTTGTAGTGCCTGTTTCTGCTCCATCGTTATCTGCAAAAAAGTGTCTAATGCGCATTCTTCGTGAAAATTCTGTGAGGTCTCTGTGGAGTTCGAATTCATCTATTGTATTGTTGGTTGGACAAAAGTTTAGGCCCTTGCTAAGGACCCTTGTTTCCTCCAGGCTTAATGTACTTGAAATGTCTACAACATTGGACTGCTCTATTTGTGTGATGTTAGCTGTGCTTGGTATTTCTCTGTTTGTACTGTCAGTTGTTAGCGGGACTAGGGTGGTTGTTCGGGAGGGTGTTCCTTGATTGGAAATCATTTTCTTATTCTGCCTTTGCCTCAATTTCTTATTCTGTTTTTCTTTATATTGTTCTAGGTCCCTTTTTTCTTCGGTTGTTAGAATTATGTTCTCGAGTTTTTGGGAAAATTCTTCAATTTGCTCCATGCAGTGGCTCTTGAGTATATTTAAGAGAGAAAATGAAGCGTTGTCTAGTGCTGTTTGCCAGTTATCTTGATATTGGGTGGAGAGAGTACCTAACGCGGGTGTCGCTTTCAGTTTTAGTCCTTTGGGAATTGTGTTGTTCTTTATGCAGTGCTTGTACGTGTTGAGGTGGCAGGTGTAGTTGGTGAGTTTTTGGGTTAGTTTTCTAGCTTGTAAAAATTCAATGCGGCGTGTATGGGGAGTAGTGATTTCAAGGGTTTGTCACTTATTTGTCTTAGTGCGGGTGGATCTGCGTGTGTCCGCGCGTTCCGGTTTGGGAGCTGTTTGAACTTCTGGTTCGTTAGATTCGACGACTGTTGCGGCCTGGGCGTCCGTGTGTGGAGGTATGAGAGTGGGCGTCTGCGTGACAACTTCGGTTGCGGATTTTGTTTCGTCGGTCTCGGTTGTGGCGGGTTCCTGGTGGTAGTGTGGAGGTGGGCATGTAATTTGTGTGGAAGGTTCGGCTGTGGGCCTCATGTTGGATGTTGTTTGTGTGTAGGCTTCGGCTGTGGACCTTGCGTGGGGTGTAGTTTGTGTGGAGGCTTCGGCTGTGGTGTATGTTGCCTCCGTTTGGCTCACAGACGAGTGTGTTTTCGGTGGTGAGTTCGTCTTTTGTTCTGTTGTTTGCGTGTGGGATGTTGCTGAGTGGGCTAGTGTGGCTCTAGTGCGTGGCGCTGTAACGGAGACAGGGATGGTGGAAGGGCCCTGTGTGGGCTGGTAAGTGACGTTATGTTGTCCTTTAATTAGATGTTTAATGCGCTGAGCGACTGCTGCAACGCCTCGGTGGTTTAGGTGGAGGCCATCCCAGGCCAAGTGTTCGTGTGGTGAATTGTGTATTTCTGTGTGGTGGATGGCGTCTACGTTCTTGTGAAAATGTGGCAAGTTAAGTATCAGTGTGTTTAGTTTGTTTCTTTCCTCAGTGTGCCTCATCAGTGCGGTTGTTTGGTGAATCAGTGGACGGTGTTTGTTTTGTAGCCGAGGAGCCACAGTTGTCACAGTTATGTGTGTGTTCGGGCGAGCTGTCTGGATTGAAAGTATTACGTCGTTTAGTGATTCGATTGTTTCTGCTGCATTTTGACTGTGGAGGTTGTTCGTTCCGGCATTGATAATGAAGTGTGTGGTATCTGTTGGGGCGTCACATACCAGTGTTAAGATGTCGGTTGTCTGTGCGCCGCTCAAATGTCTAATGTATGGTGCTTGTTGGCCTGACGGGAAGTGTTCGTGTAGGTATTTGAATTGGCTGTCGCCTAGAATAGCTACATGCGCCAAGGACAACAAGGGGCACTTACCCTGTTCCGTCATCGTCAGCAGGCATGGAGTCCAAGATCAAGAAGGGAGCCGACGGATGGATACACGTTATAGATTTCAAAACAGGAGAAAGTGCCTCAGATCAGGCTGGCCGACGTTTCGATAGGGGACCTATCTTTGTCAAAGGCGCCTTGTCATCCCTGGCGTGTTAGTTTTATGGGGTTAGTGATGACGTCATGTCCAGCGGAGGCGTGTCTGTTGCTGTTGGTAATTGATGCCTGGAAAGAGAGATAACGAAAGAGAGATAACGATGGAGCAGAAACAGGCACTACAACGCTCAGGGCTCAGTCTACTTGGACTCCCGAACCAGAACAGGCAATTGAACTCGACTTATATCTTAAAGCTATCACTACAGAAATCATTAATCAATCGAAATCATCTAAAAAGCCTAGGAACATGACTTATTCGGAGAGTCGCATCATCTCTAACCTCAAGTCGCGCGAAGACATTATCATCAAGGAAGCCGATAAGGGAGGAAGCATAGTCATTTGGCCAACACAGAAGTACAAGCACGAGGCTTACAGACAACTCAATAACCCAGAACACTACCGCAAACTAGACAGCGACCCAACAGAACAATACACACTCACAATCACTAACACACTTAGATCCCTCCTTGCTGATGAATTAATAACTCCATCAGAATTCAAGTTTCTGAAACCAAACAACAAAGCAGCAGGGCGGTTTTACCTCCTCCCCAAAATTCACAAAGTACCATCCACCGAATTATACACTGCCAATATTCCAGGGCGCCCAATAGTATCAAATAACAACACCCCAACCGAGAGCCTCTCCGAATTCCTTAACCACTTTCTCGGGGACATTCCGAAGACATTCCCGTCATTTGTACAGGACACCCCACACCTACTGCGAATAATAGAAGAGATTAATAGCAAAGGCACACTACCACAAAACGCCATCCTCGTCACACTAGACGTTACCGCTTTATACACGAATATCCCGATCCCAGAGGGCCTAACCTCAATAAAGCAAACTTTAAATCAACATAATGTACAGCATTCTACTGAAGTATATTTATCATTACTCGAACTAGTACTATCACACAACTATTTTGAATTTGAAGAAAATTACTACCTTCAAATACAAGGAACAAGCATGGGCACCCCATTCGCACCCACTTATGCAAACATATTCATGGGAATTCTGGAAACGGACTTCCTGGCTCGCTGCGCAGACAAACCCCACACATACCTTCGGTACATTGATGACATACTTATAATATGGGGTCACGGCAGGGACAATCTAGCTAAATTTACATCATTCCTAAACTCCTTTCATCCAACGATAAAGTTCACATCCGAGACCTCAGCTGAGAGCATCAACTTTCTTGACACAACCATATATCTTGAGAATGGTATATTAAAGACTACGCTGTATAAGAAACCATTTGACAAGCAACAATACCTAGATTATACTAGCCATCACCCAAAACATTGTAAACAGGGCATTTTCAGGAGCCAAGCAACAAGGTTACGTCGCATATGCGTAGAGGATCAGGATTACGTAAACAGACTTACTACCCTAAAAGAAACACTAGCAAACAGAAGCCATCCAAACGCGTTCCTTCATAAGGCTTACACGGACGCACTAAAACTAGATCGCACTGAGACACTCAAACCACGCCCTAAAACCACAACAACAACAACGCCTCTTCTCACTACAAAATTTTCCAACGCACTTCCGAACATAAACAACATCCTCGCAAAATACTATCCGATTCTAACAACCAACCAGAAACTTAAAAAAATCTTCCCCGAACCGCCTAAGGTTGCCTACAGACGCAACGCCAATTTTAAAGATATGCTCGTACATGCAAAACTCGCAACAAAAACTACACCAACGTCTGGACCCTGTGGGCGTCCAAGATGTTCTACGTGCAAACATATACAGCCAGCCACCAACGTAAAGAGCACAGCATCCGATTACCTTCACAAGGTAACATCGAACTTCACGTGCACCTCAGACAACCTGATCTACTGCATTGAGTGTGCCACCTGTAAAAAACAGTACATAGGCGAAACTGGACAACCAATTCATGTAAGACTGAACGGCCACCGCGCAGACACAAAGCACAACTTACCAAAAGCAGTAGCCAGCCACTTCAATCAACAAGACCACAATTTCGATCAAGCCAAACTTTACATTCTACAAACAAACTTCCGGTCACCACGTGAGAGGAAATACATGGAATCGTATTTGATACACAAATTTCAATCCCTACACCCATCAGGAATAAATCTAGCTCGTGGTAATTTGGAATCGTTAAAAGCCATAGCATGATTCCTATAATATTAAGAGACATGAAGTACGCTCAGCGTTCAAAAACCTTAACCTATTCGCAAAATAAAATCCCGACCAGCTCCCATAATACACTATCAATATTCTTTTTTAATATCTCTTAACCTTGCATGTATAAATGTGCACATACGTGTAGATATTATTCTCTTAAGATGTTTTCATTTTTTAGTGAATCCGAGCCACGGTTTCCTTCCCCCTTTCCGCGCTCCAAAGGCCGCTTCTGGCCAGCATTGTCACAGCCCTCGCTTTCTCAGGAAGTTCTACGAGTCTTATTCCGATTGTTCCCCCCCGGCCGCCCCTCGTTCCTTTCAACTTTTTTTTTTCTTTTTTTTTTCCCTCTTAGTTGACGGGCGCCCAATTTTTGGAAGCCACCGACGACACTGGATGCATATGCCAGCCAATTACTTCACCCATTAAGCAGGAGCTTGCTTTTCAGGCAACCCTTTCAATATCACTTAAAGTAGGCAGGCGGCATTTTAAACGTACGCCGCCCGAGTACCTTCCTTTTTTTTTTTTTTTTTCTTTTGTCGTCTGTAGCTGCCTTCCCCACCACCTTCTGCAGCTCCTTGGCGGACATTTAAACCGCCCGGTTTTTCTCCCCGCCTGTATTTCCCTTCCTCACCACCTTCTGCAGCTCTTTGTGATGGCTGCACTCGCCCCTCTCGCTTGGTTGTAACCCCCCCCCTTTTTTTCTCTCCTTTTTTTTTTTCTTTCTTTGCAGCTACCTTTAACTCTGACATGGCAGACCCGAACGTGTTTGCAAACTCTCTTAAAATGTGGCAAGGGCTTTACTCTTCTGCTTTCGAGTTTCTCTCTTTCCAGGCATCAATTACCAACAGCAACAGACACGCCGCCGCTGGACATGACGTCATCACTAACCCCATAAAACTAACACGCCAGGGATGACAAGGCGCCTTTGACAAAGATAGGTCCCCTATCGAAACGTCGGCCAGCCTGATCTGAGGCACTTTCTCCTGTTTTGAAATCTATAAAATTTATGTATAGTGTTATTTAAACTGATGAGCAACCCTCCTCCTTTAAGACTTTAAGACTTTATTGAGGTTGTTTACGATACAGTTCATGTAAATTCACAACACTGATTAGACCCATAGCCACAGGCTAGTAGGGGGTCTAACGGAAAAAATTATATAAGCACAATAACAACTTGTGAAACAAAGCACAACATCATCAAAACAAAAATAATTACGGAAAGGAAACAAAAGTATACAAAAAAGATTTCGTTAGGATTTAAGATGAGGTAGTGCATAACTCATATGCATGATAGCACATACTCAAATGTAGGTAATCATTACAACATTCTTTTTACTTTTGTACATCATTATATTTCCCGAAGCCATTCTAGTTAACACCAATCGAACAAGGTTCGCAGCTAACAATAATTTATTACCGCCATTAGTCCATACTAATTATGGAAAACACTCTGGATATTTGGCGTCATTATCGATTTGGAATAGCCTTCCTCCTAACATTAAGCAGTCTTTATCACTAGCTCTTTTTAAAAAAAAACATTATTCTCATTTCTTCTTATACATTAGAATTATGAAATGTATATTATATTCACTTCTCATTTGTGTACTTTTCGTACTGCCACAGCTCTTCATCTTTTTTTTTTCTTTTTAATCGTCCCATTATTCATTTGGTCAATGTTTTTTGAAATTTTTTTTTACTTTGTTGCATTTTGTCATTTTTTTTTATAATTTTGTAAAATGTTTTAAGCAGTGTTCTTGTTGTACTTATAATTGTTTAATTTTGAATACCTGTAGTTTGTATTACATTTTCTTGTATAACTTTTACCACGTTGTTGACATAGTTGCATTTTACTTATACATCTCTCACACATTTTTCTTACAGGAGGTCCCCCTTCAGCCAAATGCTCTGGGACCTCCTTCTGTATACTTATGTAAGCATGTATGTTTTGTATGGAAGTAAATAAACTGAAACTGAAACTGAAACTGCTTCACAGTCATCGGTTAGGGGAAGTCGGCGACAGCACGTAGTTTGGGCGCGTCTGGAAGTATACCGTCTTTTGATACGACGTGACCAAGAATCGTAAGTTCCCGTGCAGCGAAGCGGCACTTCTTGAGATTCAGTTGGAGCTGCGCATTCTTTAGACACGTCAGGACGTGTTTCAAGCGTTCCAGATGTGTTGCGATATCTGGCGCAAAGACAACAATATCGTCGAGGTAGCAGAGACAGATGTGCCACTTCAAACCCCTTAGAACCGAGTCCATCATGCGCTCGAAGGTGGCAGGCGCATTGCAGAGGCCGAAGGGCATGACATTAAATTCATATAGACCGTCGGGTGTCACAAAGGCTGTCTTTGGACGATCAGCATCTGCCAGGGGCACCTGCCAATACCCCAAGGCAAATCTAACGATAAAAAAAAAACTCGGCGCCTCGTAAACTATCAAGGGCATCGTCAATCCTGGGCAAAGGGTACACGTCTTTCCGGGTGATCTTGTTTAGACGCCGGTAATATATGCAGAAACGAATCGAACCATCCTTTTTTTAACTAAAATTACAGGTGAGGCCCATGCACTTTGTGATGGTCGAATAACGTCGCGTTGAAGCATATCGTCAACCTGTTTAGTAATAATTTGGCGCTCGTCCGCGGAAACACGGTATGGTCTTTGTCGCACAGGCGTGTGGGAGCCGGTGTCGATGTAATGAAGAATGGTAGAACTTCGGGCAAGGGCAGGTTGAAAAACATCGAAAGAATCGCGGAATCGGTGCAGTAGTTTGAGAAGATCAGATCGTTCAGATGGCGACAGTCCGTCTGCGATCGACGAATTGAATAGTTCGGAAGCTGGTACATCAGAGGTGTTAAGGGCACTGATGGCGTCGAGGTCGCTACGAGATTAATCATGCTGCACTGTAAAAATTTTTCCCTTATCAATGGGCTGCACGCATCCAAGAGATTCACCCTTAAACAGGTTTATGGGATACGGAAGGGGATTAGTGAGGCAGAGAGCACTGGTTCTACTCGAAATTGAAATTGTCGAATAAGGCAGAAGAAGAATAAGGAAGAAGAATAAGGCAGAAGAAGGCAGAAGAAGTTCCGACTAAGCGAGAGGCTCGATGGTTCAAAGAATGCAGCTCCATCACACACGCCGTTGCAATACACAGGGAGCAAGACAGCTGCTGTCGGGGGAATTTCTGTGTCTTCTTGGGCGACTAGTTTGTGTGCGGCTTGATCAGTGTAGCCGTAGGGCTGGTCGTACAGCCTTCTTCATTATAATAATATTAATAATTTATAAACTCCAGTCATTTAAGCACCCGCCGCGGTGGTCTAATGGGTATGGTGCTAGACTGCTGACCCGAAGGTCGCGGGATCGCATCCCGGCCTCGGCGCCAAATTTTCGACGGAGGTGAACTTGCTCGAGCCTCGTGTACTTTGATTTAGGTGCACATTAAAGAACCCTAGGTGGTCCCAATTTCCAGAGCCCTCTACTGCGGCATCTCTCATCACAAAATCGTGGTTTTAGTACATTAAACCTCAACAGTTATTGATATTGTCCAATATGGTAATTCTGCCTTGGTTTCCACCAGGCCCAGCGACGCGTGGTCGACATCGATATCCGTACGCCGAGCTCCCAGGCCTCCGACTCGAAGACTCCGGAGCTGATGGCAGCACGGCCCCGAATGATCTCCATCGCGCCGCAGGTGCAGCTCGTCCAGTGGGAACGCAGTGGAACGTCGGGCATCACCGAGTCGCGCTCGAGTCAGTGGGCACATCATTCGTATTTTTTGCGAAAGTAGAGCGATGGGATTGGCAATCGGAAAAGGAGGCGCGAACATAAGACGTTAGAACGACCGCTTAATAAATGAATTGAAAGAAAACAGCGCTCACACGACGAAGATATACCACAGTGTGCGCGGATGGTGCTCTCACAAAATGTGTACACGCGTAGTTGTTATTCCACGAAGAAAGAGCACACAGACACCGCCCTGCATCAATGCGACGTTTGTATGCTGTTTAATGCATCATTTCGTCCTCTGGCGTGGTCTTTTACCTGAGCCAGTCCACTTGATAGCGTAGCGTGTCCTTCTTTCCACGTGATATTGTGGACGTGAACACGCGAAACCTGTGCAGGCAGTTAGTTACTGGGGGCACGTTAGTGAAGGGCTCCCAATAAATCTTAACCACACGCGTTTGTATGATGCACATAAACATATTCGCACATGCTACGCAAGTTCTTTCGCTCTTTCGCATTTAGTACCAGCAGAAATGCGACCGCCGCTACTGGAATGGAGCGTACAGTTACATGTTCAGTAAACGGGACACCGTAGCGTTTCTAAACCAGCATTGCGGGCGCGTTTACATTTTACCATGTGTCCCGATCCCGTCGTGTTGTCCACGACATGTGCCATAATCCTGGTAACCATGACTGTTTCTATGAGAACATTAGGCGAATGACTACCTAGTCCAGTGCTTGTATGACTCTGTCAGAGGTGACAGTGACGAGGCGGGGCATGGTGTGGGCGTGATTCCGTACCCTCAAGAGCGCAGAAGCCGAAATTCCGGTCGCCGTCCCATGCGGAATGGTCACGTGACCTGAGCAGTTTTTGTTTCTGTCCTCTTTCAATGTTGTACATCGTATCTTTTTCGTTCCTCCGCTCTTTATCACGTGAAGGTCAGCTTTTCTTTTTCTTTGAGCCACTTGTCTTAGCCTTAGAAATGTTCGCTTCTCTAGCATGATCTCGTTAATCTATTTTGGTGTTGCAAGCGCCCCTACAACGGTAAGCCGACAAGGCACTGCAGGTGCATAAGTAAATAAATAAATAAATAAATAAATAAATAAATAAATAAATAAATAAAATTAAACGAACACCATTAAACGCGGAAGCAGGCATATCCTCCAGCGTTCTCCAATTCACGTGCTGTGCTTTTCAGGCAACTTGAGTTATGAAGAGGAGGAGCAAGCCGACAAGATCAGATGGTGAGTCATACATGAATTTTTAGGGGCGAAGCGGCTTCAGGCCGGGCCGTGTCCGTCCGTGTGTCCGTGCTTACACACCTACTCGCCCACTCGTCATGATTCACGTCGTGGAGATGCGTGGTTATAACAATAGGTTTAACAATAGACTAATATCAATCATAATTGTAACGGAACAATATAAAACACCTGCAAGCACAGACCCTTTATACTAGCAGGCGACATCAACGTACACAATATGGACCTTAGGAGCTAGCTTTGTCGTCGACTCTCACTGTTGGCTGTCACGGTATAAGAAAACCGTTGTCATAGTCGAAACATATATGTGTGTATGTGAATAAAAAAGGCTTACAATAGACGGAACATCAATCATAATTGTGACAGAACAATATAAATGTCCTACAAGCACAAACCCTTTATACTAGTCGGCGACTTCAACGTAGAGATTATGGACCTTAGGACCTAGCTTTGTCGTCTACTCTTTATGTCACTTTATGTCACTTAGTTTATATGGGGCAACGCTCGAGTAACGTATGGTTACTCAACCGTACGATACCCAGAGCTTTGCCCACTCGTCATGATTCGCTTCGTGGAGATGCGTGGATTTTTTTTTTGTTTTACTCCGAACCACGACCAAATGGGCATGCCAGCATTTTTAAGAGCATTGCGTATTTTGCTTTATCAATTTGATGTGCCATGTTCCACCGTCGTGTTGGCACGCATATGATTAGCGTTGGTATTTATTCGTCTAAGAATGAATCCAGAGGATAATTAAGCCAAAGAAAGCAAGAGGGGCATTGAATGTTGTGGTTGACTATAGTCTCGTAATTATGACGTAAATTGAAATGAATTAGAGTGTACCAAAATCACCATTCCTCTAGGTGGGATCCGAACCCACCGCCTTCGAATTACGCTTCCGGTGCCCTAGCAATTGAGCTACGACGGAAGGCAGTTCCCCGTCCACTTCTTTAGGTATTTGTGTGTTCTGCCTGGGATAGACACTCAAGTGTCTATCCCAATCCGCGTACAACAATGTCTGGTCACCATTTTCGGCCATACAAGAATCCCGCTATATGTATGTGCTACAACAGACATTTTTATGCAAATTTGATGCGATTTATTGCATTTTCCTTGCAAACTACCGCCAGCAAGGCGAGTTTTTTAATGCGCTTTGTTTTTTTTTTTTTTGCTATAAAAAACATGGCTGATCACTCTGTCATAGATATCTGTATAACACCGAATGTGAAACGTGTCTTCACAGACGTAGTTGATCGTTTGTTGTGCATTCTTTCGCTCCAAGCGCGAAGGAATGAATGCTACACCAACAAATCGTGATGTCACGCGAAGAACGGCAAGCATCTTGAAACTTGCAACGCGCTGATGAAGCAGAAAGGGCGCACGGAATGAACATACACAAGATGAACGCGAACTGACTGTCACAGTTGTAACTTATTTCTGTGTGAGCAGCGCGCTCCTTTCGCAAAAGTGGCCGCTGCAGAGAGCGAATTGACCTTCGTGCTCTCAACACAAGCTTGCGGTGAGAGCACAAGACGTACAATGCACCGCCATCACGAGATAAGCCCGCTCACGAGCGACCACGCCGTGTAGAGGCGCACGCTCAAGTGCGTTGGGCGACGACCTTTAAAGCGCGCTCTTCGAGCCCTTCGCGCCATCTCTCTAGTGATAACAAAAACACGCTGATGCACCACCTATCTCTCAGTACCGCCACTGGCAAATGGTGTATATAAATGGCTCGCCATTAGCATGGCAAAGAACGCGTCGTCAGTGGCCTAATCGTTTTGCGCCCCGCGCTGTAAGATCGACTGCCGGTAACGGAACTTGTTCTTCTGGTTTTGTTTTTCTGTGCCAAATGTTAGTCTTTATATTTCACAACGTCATATCCGTGACGGAAATACGTCAGTGGA
Organism: Rhipicephalus sanguineus; assembly: GCF_013339695.2. Taxonomy (NCBI): domain Eukaryota; kingdom Metazoa; phylum Arthropoda; class Arachnida; order Ixodida; family Ixodidae; genus Rhipicephalus; species Rhipicephalus sanguineus. Next base: position 162,476,205 of record NC_051179.1, read on the forward strand.
GACGTAGTGGACCCCGGCATAAAACACTTTCATATTAAAATACTGTCTTTCTTGCTATAAAGTGCCAGCGCGTGCATGAACATGCTGATGCCGCTCTCTCCCATTAGTGGTTCGGAGCACTAAGCAGTGTCAAATATCCTGAAGAACGTTATTCTTAGTAAGTAAACCCGACATCTCAGCGAGGAGTATTTGTACTACGGCGGGTGATTGCAGTCTACCCTGCACGATGACTTTTCTTGCACCAGGGTGGCTCTCGAAGAAATTTTAAGGCAATGTCCTTACAGGCCTCCTCTAAAAGCATTATGTGACGGAGTGCGAACTGTGATGTCCGATTTTTTACAGAAATAATAAAGGGAAAGAAAGTGTAATGCAACCAACAAAAGATGTAACTCATCCAGGAGCTACATCACACCCGCTAAGCCAACATCCACCAGGCGTCATCATGAGCGGAATGTGTACCGTTTCCTTCAGCGAACTGATGCGTATGAATGCATCTTTTCTGTCCACACTACTTAACTAAGGAATGCTTTACGTAGCCCTGTTAGACCTTTACCACTTCCTGAATTTTGGTACTTTACCAAGCATTGATCTTCATGTGAAGTACATTGTGTGTTATTTTGCAATTTGTATTTGCTACCTCCACTCATGCGATAGCCCTTCAAGGCTGCTGTATGCTGAAATAAATAAATAAATAAATAAATAAATTAATAAATAAATAAATAAATAAATAATAATAATAATAATTAATTCGCAAAACTAAGGGGAACAAAGTTATGCAATCTCAATGCAATGATGGAGTAGTGTGTCAATTTTTCGGTATAAAGTAGTGGGACATCATATTGCATCATCATCGCCTATCTTATTCCTATGAAGGACGAAGGCCAATCGCAACGATTTCCAAGCAATACGCTCCTGTGCGTACAAATCCCATTTTATGCCACCAAATTTTTTAATTTCGTATTGGCAGGGTGTGTAAAAATAAATGCAATGGAAATAGGTCCGTCTTCAATAAAACGCCCTAAAAACTGTCACAAGAGGATATTTCACCCAATCCGACGCGGCCCATGTGATTAGCGAAGGCGGCTGTCCAATGGGAAAAGACACTTACGAAAGAGAAGTTTTGCGAGTTCGGCCCCTAGTTGCTAAGTATGTGCGGTTCAGGGGTGTAGCCATAAATTTTTTTCGGGGAGTGCACCTCCTTGATCCGAAGTGGTAGCAGATGCGGTAGAGTTTCATTTTGTGCTGTGTATACCATGGCGAAAAAAATTCCGGGGGGGGGGGGGAGGGGGCACGGGCCCGGTGTGCCACCCCCTGGCTACGCCACTGGTGCGGTTACCTCTTTCTTCGGTGCAGCATGTTCAAGCGGTTGAAGAACACCCTCCTGGTGGCCGTATGCTTCAACTCTGTGTTCGGGGGCATCTCCAACTTCCTGCTGGGCCCAGCCACAGCTTCGCTGCTGGCAAACCTGCAGAGGTAGGCGAGCCGCTCCGCGCATGCGCTCCTATCTAGACATCCTTTATGTTATGGGGTCGTATTCGTAATGCTCCCTGTGGTGCAAAACAAGAAAAAAAAGCAAGCGCGCGAGCTGTGCGTGTACTTCATCCACTTCGCATGTCCGGTGCCGCGGGAATAAAAAAAACACGCTAGCACGCGTGCTGTTGTCTACTTCATCGACTTCGTGTCTGTGGTGTTCACACGAGTGAAAAAAAAGCGGCTGAGCTCGTGAACTGCACTTCCACGTCGTCTTTGCGCCGTTGTGTGCTCCACACCGGTCTTGCGACGATGAGCCCGCCAAGCCTGCACAGACTAGATGAGGGGAGGGAATGAGGAGAACGAGCGAGTTGCGTTCGCATATAATGGGGGCTGGGCCCAATTTGGCTGATTCTGCTCCCTAGGCTGTAGGTTCACGCGCAGTCACATTTACAAAACTCAATTGTGTGGTGCCTACATGTCACCGCGTGCGCTGAGGGCATTATCTCACATCACTATGGGCGCAATAAGATTTTTGGCTTCACATTTTTAGGAGCCTCTAAACATTCCCCGTTATACTTATGGCAACTAGATGACGCTCCTGAGTGATGCGCGCTTCGCATGTGAACAGTATTCGAGAGCTAGGTCGATAGCAGAATGCCAACGAATGATTAACGGTAAAAAAACGTGTTGACATGGCATTCGCACAGTAGTTGCAGGTGACCACTGTCTTTAGTAGACGACATATAAAACTGCGCTTCGCTATAGGTTCGCGCTTTCCTCCTCCGGGTGTTCTCTGTACTGTGCTCGTGCTAAGAGGATAAGCGGGGGGGGGGGGGGCAGGGCGACCCCCCCCCCCGAAATTTGTCCCAGCCTTCTATATTCCCAGGCAACTTTTTTTTTGCCATGGAAAGACTTTATTTCGAACTATTACGCCTTGCCCCCCCCCCCCCCAAGAAAAAAAAATAATCCTGGCTACGTGCCTGGCTGGTGCATACGGCTTATTGCACTTTTAGTGAGCTAACCCGCAAACAAGGTAATTAGTTACCTGTGAATCGAGATTTATAGCGCCTTATCAAATAATACTTCACTCTTTAAAGTGAAGCAAGTGTTCTGACGTTATTGGTTAACATACCTCAGCGCTGACTAACCAACAGAAAGAAAGGAATCTCCAAGAGAATGACGAAGCTTTCGTGCAGAGTTCTTTTACTAATTGCAAGCCTGATTCCGGGCTAGTCGCTACTGATTCATAATCTGAGTGAGCAAAAAAAGAAAAGAAACCACAAGACACACATTGCGTCACCTTATTCCCACACACACTGCAAGTTTTATCAAAGTGTGAAGGCGTTGGCGGACAGTATATTTATTGCTCGTAAATGGACATTTTCTCGCTTTTCAGATTTTCTTCGCTAAATCGCCAAAGCAAGAAGACAAAACAGCAAAACAGAAAGCAGTGTTTAGGTTGCGTTTACCCGAGAAAACTAAAAGATTATAGAATGATCGCATTTAATGCGAGAGAAACAGATCGACTACAGATGCGACCTACTATGACATACGACAGCGAAGTAACCTAGTCTGCTCTCAAACTGTTCTGCTGAAATTTCTTGCCATTTTTGTGTACGCAGTGGTAATGTGAGAAATAGACAAGGTACGCCGCAAAAGCCTATTGGTAACATTGTACTTAACTATGGAAAAATTCAGTCATTTTGCATAAGCAGATGCATTACGCGACTTACTTCTATAGGTCTTTGTCATCCAGTACGACGAAGCATGCTGTTTGTTCTTTAAAAGGCTCTCGCCTTCGCAAGCCCCACGATCGGTAAACGTTTATGCGAATTGCGCTGTAGAAATTCGCGGAACGTTTCGCAACACAATAATGCTTCAAAATTCGGGCCGAATTTTATGTAGTCGTTCCACAATGAAAAAGTGCAGTATGTAACGTGCTCAACATCCGCTGGAAAGCCAGAAAGCACGCATGACCAGCTTTAGAGGAGCCTCCTAGTGAAGAGTTGGCACGCGCATTTCTAGTTCCATAGAAACCTAAGTGCATGGGTGAACTTCTTCAGTCTTTTGACAAGCACACACAAATAATTTTCCTGCTGCGTTAAAACAGCTGCACTTGATTCCGTTTTTTTTTTTTGCTAGTAAGGAAAACTCAGGGTATTTAGAAAAGCAAGATGACTAGGTGCTTACGGGCAGCACCGGTGTAGTGCCCTAAGTAACGCTTGAACGATACTACACGCGGACCGAAAGTCATTGTAGAAGCGTACATGAATGAAACAGAACAGTCTATTAATGTTGTAGGTATGATCATCTGAGAAGGCAGATGGACCGTGTTAGTCCTGGTGCATCGGTGGTTACGAGGACGGTCATCAACCATGCGGGCACCTTGTGGCAGGGCCATTCGTGACCTTCGGGGGATGTTTTCCAGCGGCCGCGGCGGGGTGCCCTTCTTATTTGACCTGAGCCGCGGTGCGAAGTGATTCCCGTACTCGCATCAGTTCTGACATGCATTTTTGCCAAGACAGGTTCACTGTTGAAGATGAGGAAGAGCAGGAGCTCATCGGTGGTTTGCTTGCGCGGCAGCCGACGGCAGCGGCAAAAATAGCGCAGGGACCGATTTGGTCGGCGGGCAGAGAAACGTTGACGCTGCACGGGAGAAAGAGAGAAAAGCGGCGCATCGCGATCGGTGAGCGCCATTGTGTTCGTACTCTTGCGGGATAAGGCCGCTACAGGAAGCGAAGAGCTTTTTGTGCTGTATGTCGCTTCATCGCGAAGTAGGCGGTGAGATACGCAGCACGTACAAGGGTAGGAGCCGTCCACTGATGTCTGTCGAGATAGCGCGCGCGACTGCCCCCTTTAGGTCAAAGTTCGCAATTGCTGCCCAAGTGACGAAGCCTCCGACGGCCAATTCTTCATGCTCCTTTGCCCGAGGGAGCCGGCCAGTGCGCTTCCTCTCTGCTTGAGCCATGTGCTGCTTTCGATCGCACACGGAACATACGACGCTCGGGTCGATGTAATTGATTTGTAATTTATACGGAAGATGACGGCGACGGCTAAAATGCGCCTCGACTGTCCATGCAATTATTAACGCAATAATAAGAATATGGTGGTGTAATCGTTGAATGTTGCATGATCCATTTTGAACACTATAGAGTAACAGAAAGAAGCGAAAGATGCACAATATGCACGAGCGCACTTTAGCACCAGTAGCGTGCATTTGCGTCGAAAGGTTCAAATGAGCGTGCCGCCTCTACCGACAAAAAATTCCGCCGAGATGCTTAGAGGGCAGGACCATCTCGTCACATCGATAGAAACGAAAGAAAGGCTACACATGACTGAGCTCTGAACTCCTATTGGCAGGCGCGCACGCAGCGCGCTACGGGCAGCGTATTTTTTCTGCTCCGAGTAGCAAGATGTGGCAGCGTGGTGGATCCTGTGCGCGTCAATATGACGCCCGCGTCCTTCGAGCCACACGTCAATCGCGCCCGAATACGTGCCGTGCTGTTCCAGCTCTAGGAGGTCTGACGTCACTAAGCTTGTTACACTTGGATGCCCAGTCACGCGATACCTAGAATATCCACATTTTTGTAATCGCGTGGTACTTGAACCTGTGAGCAGTCCGGAGAAAAACAGAAACTGACGAAATGAATTGTGCAACATTATCAAAGGAAATTTTGCGTGTATGACGGTATTTCGTGCTGTATATTTACTAAAATTTTGATGTTTACCTAGCTAACAGTAAAATACTGTCTCTTCAAAGGGATGGGGAAGAATGCTTAGTCGTTTGCAATCTCCAAACGCACACTGACATTTCTCATAGCTCAGGTACTCGTTAGCAGAAACATTCATCACGCGGTACGTAGAGCCATTCCTGGATCATGATTACTTTGAAATTATATTGTTCTTCACATAGGTATGAAAAGAAACACCAACGCTAACTTCAATGACTATCTCCTGTAGCTAACAATACCTAAAGCTAACAGCGTGAGAAAAAAACTCGCAGGGTCCCTTATGCGTCCACCTCACTCGATACGAAGGCGAAAGTCGTCATATGCAGCAAAAGGGAGATTTAGGCTAGTTGGTTCGGGTTCATCTAAGAACAGCGCAAAAGACGAAAGACACAGAAGAAGACTTAACAACACGAGCGCTGACTGACAACTGAGCCATGTTCGTTTTCTTTTAAGTCGATGTATTGAACGTTCCCGCCACCCCTTCCGAAAGCTTCTTGCAACTGACGTGGTAGTGCAATGCCTCCAGGATTGGAGGCATTGCAAGCTTTCTGCACTTCACCATGTCTTGCACTGCTTCCGGGATCGGCCCACCTTTGACCAAGCAATGGTGTGATGGCGTCACTTTGTAACGCCACATTGGCGTCATGATAAAGTCACAAATTGTGACTTCATGATGACCTCATATGATGATGTCATCACATGATCATGTTTTGCAGCACTCGCTTTGACACCACCGACGTGGGATGCCGACGCGTGCCGTCGGTCAATCTTGTTTTAAAAAGAGTGTCCAATCTTTTTAATCTTCTTTAACCTTTCTAATCTCTGACCACCAGATTTTACCTGTAGATAGCCGGACTTACATATTCTGCACAGGGTTTCAATAAGCGCCAGTTGTTAGTCAGCAGTGTCTTTGGGTTTCTTTCCTTCGTCCGTGCGTCAAGTTCTTGCTGCAACCATTCAACATGTTTTTTTTTACTATACGATCACCTTCTGTACATCTGTGCTCATTTTGCACGAACGCTGCTCTGTAAACTAGAGCCGTGCACGGGCTGCATTTCCGAGCCCGAGCCCAGCCCAGGCCCGCTGACTGCGCCGAAGGCCCGCCCGAGCACGATGCTAAAGGACTGCCCGGCCCGCCCCGTTGCACAAAAACAAAAGCCCGGGCACCGGCCCGACATTATGATGGTTTGCGTCGGAGACAAGATATAGTTTTCTGACAATGTGGCATTTTATTCCACATATCAAAGTGAAACATACACAAAGGACACATGAGAGTCACTATATACACAGATTACAAATTGTCGTGCAATAATAACAAGTTATCCAATTATTCGGACTTCTGCGAACTGCGGCGCCCCTGCATCCCATATACCGCCGAATTGAAGTTCCATTCGCTGCTCGCACTGCTCGAAATTGCGAATATTGTCAATCATAACATGCATAGCAATCTTGGCAAGCATAGGAATCCTGAAATTCCCGCACAACGTCCACATTCCGGGCTTGATTGGGGGTTTTGCACCTGGCTTGTCCCGCCCGATAATAAACAAGCTAGCCCGAGCCCGGCCCGTGCTCGAGATGAGAAGACGTCGGCTTAACCGAGCGGCTCGGGCTCGGGCTACCCGGAGCCCGTGCACACCTCTATTGAAAACGCGTGTTACTAAAGTTTACCTCAGGTAACAAAAGCCCTAAACATTGAACCTAAATAGCAGGAAAAACTATAGCAGTGTCGAATAAAAGTGGAACCTGTTCTGAAGTTTTATCATTTCAGCATTGTACCATCCCTTGTTTTTCTATACCAGTTCGTCGGCCGAAGAACGGGTGAACGCCCTTCAGTGGTGCCTGGTGAATCTCCCGGCGGCGCTGGCTGCTTCGGCCTGCTCCTTCTGCTACGTCAGCTACGCAGGCCTGTTCAGCTGGTGAGACTAAGCCCCGTGGGCTATATTCCATGATGTAACAATACCAAATGAACCCAACAGACAATTACGCAGCGAAAGCGTAGGGACCATTGACTGTTGTGTTTAACTGTAGTGTAGTAATAATAACGTGAATTGAAATCAGTGAAGTGGACAAAAAATCACCCTTCTTCCCCTTGGTTCTCCTTGTTTCATTCTTTCATAATGAGGGCGCCGCCCTGGCAGACCAAGTGCCTTAGGTTAGCATGCGAGGGCTTGTTGGTCAGCTGCCACCACGTGCAAGTATCACCACCCACGTGACGCCTTCTCGCAAAAATGGTGTTCCGCACTCGCCGCCTTGGCTACGAGCGGCCCTGCCTAACATTCCCAGGGATTACACATAGCGAAATGCTCAACGAAGAAGACGGAGAAGCGCCTGCCATCGTATCTTAATTAGCAGAGCATCGGACTCGTATTTCTAAAGTACGGAAGAATGGTAGTTGTTCGAGGGGCTAGTTTCTTTGTTGGACACAGCCAATGAAACCAACAGACAGGTTAAGGCAAGGAAACGATAGCGTACGTTATCTGTTCTTTTTAACTCTCATATAATGATTATGGCCTAAATGGACAGGAATTAAAGTGGATGTAGAGGACTCTTTCCGTCGGTGGGATCCGAACAGAAAGAGACAAGCCCCTCGAACAGCTGCCGTTCCTCCGTACTTTCATAGCGAGAGCTTTGGCAGACTTCATGCCTTACGCTAGCATGCGACGGTTTATTGGTCAGCTGCCCACCTCATATGAAGATCACGTGCCACGTGACGCCCTCTGGCATAAAGAGTGCTCCACAATCGCCACCTTGACTATGAGTGGCGCTGGCTAACATTCCGAAGGTTTTAACCGTCATGCATCATTCGAGACCAGTCATTTTGAATTTGTAACACCACTCCTCTCTTTAACGCCGCAAATGGCATCGTCTTTATTTCCATAAATAAGTTAGTAACTAAGTAAGTAAATGAATAAATAAATAAATAAATAAATGAAATACATACCCAACAAAGATACCCTAGGTAGTGCCCTCCGTCGAAGCTCTAATTCGAAGAGCATCGGGTGCGTAATCCGAAGATTGTGGCCTAGGATCCCACCGACGAAAAGGGTGCTTTTTCGGCCACTTTAATTCCTTTCAATTCAGGTCCTAATCATTACATCACAGTTAAGAACAACAACGTCCCCTATTCTTTGCTTGGTTTAAATGCCTGTTGGTTTCATTGATTCATCAGATCGGGAAATTCGTGAAATCGGGATTCGTTACATCGCGTTGTAAGTGTACTTTAGTTTAAAAATAATCGCGTGCTGTCTGAAGGTATTTTGAATAACAATGCGCGAAATTTCACTGAATGGTAACTCTATTGGCGATCATACCAAATTTTATGGGTCCACCGCTGTGATATGGCTGAATTAGGAATAATTACTATTTTATTCCGTTAATTATTTTCTTTATATCTGACACAGTCGTCCCCAGAACGCCTTGTTTAGGTTCCGGCTTCAATTCCTGTGTTCACAAATAGGAACTGGTCTAATTTGCCAGTCTAACATGGATTTAGTGAAAGGCATAGGATGCTACTTCGAGAAATCCGAATACACATTTAGGTAAAGAAACGGAATCACACGTTCACATAGTGACTGTCTATTAGAATCACAAGCAATACTCAGCGGGAAGACACTGAGAAAGAAAAGTTGCTTGAGGACGATGCACGAGTACGTGTTTGGGATAAATAATAAGAGCGTGCACACAGTCGTGGGCGCCACGATCCATGCATATGCAACTTCGGTGGCGCTACAATCCGAGCATATTGTATTGACTAGAATAACGAGAGTACGACCTAGGTTAGCAGCGATTTATTATGCTGAGCTCAAACACGGATACCAAATTTCGATGCGGGCAAAACGCAAAGAACATCCGCGCACATGAATTCAGTTTAGCACAATGCATCCGGAATCCCCCACAAATGTGTGTTCCATAACAATGTCGTGTTTTTAGCACTTAAGATTAGAGAATTATTGTACTACCGATTATATGTATAGTATATACCTCCCTGACAGTCATATACAGTATGTATACTTCCGGCAGCTCCTCGGCGCAGTCTTCCGCAGAGTGGAAAATAAAAACGCACGTCTTCACACCTTAGACCGCCCGGATGAGTGCAGGAAACGTCAGTGAGATGGGACGGGTGATCGCACTCCGTGCAGTCATCGAATGGTTCTGGCTAAAGAAAGCCTGCAAGCACACTCCCTTTATATTTGTTCGAATATCTTACTTATATTTAGAAAAAGAATGACTTTCTAACCTACCTATAGCCAACTGAGGGCGTCGATGGATCGTCAGGGAACATGAAATAAAAAGCTTGTCTTATAGCGGAAACTTCCTGTTACAGAGAAAATGAGAACTTACAAATCTGCACTAAAATCATGGTAACGTTTGCAGTAACGGTGAATAACTTATCATTTATGTGGCTGCTAAAACCATTTCATATTTCTGTTTTCTCCATTTTGCCCTCACATAGAGGAATACATGCACAATGGCACCATTTTAAAGGCTACCGCCCCGCGATGGGCATAGAATCCTTTAGATTGTACCTTATAACAGCTGTGTGATTCATCCGTCAGGGGGCCTAAACTATGTATTGGAAGTTTATTGATGACTGTGGAAACCACGACATAATTATGGGGCACGCCTTAGTTGATCGCTCCGGAAATTTCGAACATCTGCTGTGCTTTAACGTTCACTGACGTCGCACAGTACGCGGGCCTCTAGCGTTGAAATGCGACAGCCGCTTTCGGAATCGAACCCGCGACTTTCGGGTCAGCAGCCGAGCATCGTAGCCACAGTACCACTGAGGCGGATGGTATTGCAGTTGGTGTGAAAGGTAATGTCCTGCGCTGAAATTATTAATGAGATGACTTAATTTATTCTTGAAGATCAGCCAGTTATGTATTGAGCGTGTTTGAAATTATGATTTGTACTTAAGGGAAAGGTGCTGAAATCTTCAGACGTTGCACTAGTTTTCCTTATCATAAATACGTATTGTTGGTCTGTTTTTAGTATCAAGGTAAATGAAAAGTGCGGTAATAAAAAATAAAGTGCCTGCCATTCACTGCCATTGTTCCCACCTCTTTCAGGGGCGGTGAGGCCATCAAGCGAGCCGAGGAAGATGCCAGGCAGACGGTTGCGGAAAGAAGGAAGAAGCACGGCCGGTGCCGGTACGTAACAAGGGACATCGTGTGATGCCCTTCGATATATGCTAGATTTATGCAAATCAAGGCCATTCGATATGCTTCGCTATATCACTACTGTGGATGCTGTAGAAAACAGACGGCCTTGATGATTCGTGAGACGATGATTCTATGAGTTTGACTGTGGATTCCTGTTGTATGTCGAATCGGCAGAGCCAAGAGCCCCATTGAAGTTTTTGCCTTGTCTTCATTGTATATCACTAAAATTAAACATATCGCCGACCTTTGGACCTCCTACGCTTGTCCAGTAGCTATGGCATGATGCTGCTGAGCCTTATGTGTAGTGTTGTGGTGGAGCGCCTATAGTCGGATTGAATTCGAGCAAACTCCTGTTATTACAATTATGTCCACGCTTAAGTATCGCTGATGTTCGTAATTAATTAGGAGTGCCCGCATTTCAGCATACCTTTCAATTAGTTTGTACAGTAAAGTGCGCGAATTCCTTGCTTTCATATTTTCGGCATGAAAATCTATGGTACGGATATACAATCACATGTCCTTTGAGGCAGAAGTAAAGTAAAGTTATTGCGTAAAAAATATTTTTCATAAAATAGCCACCTTGGTGCGGCATTGAGCCACGCTCTGTAAAGTAATTCCATTTGTTTTAAATGCTACTTGCTTTCTAGCAGTCCTAGAGAGCGCATAAAGTATCTGAAGCCACTAATCTAGGGGTCTCAAACACGCTAGAGGCCCGCACATGGCTGTCCTTTTCTCATCTATTTGTCTTGGTATGTTCATGAGCCTTCAACCCCCAGCGGACAGGTGTCCGTACCAGAAAAAAAAAATGCCCCCACCTCCCCGAAGAGAATCGTGAGGAAATGCGAATGCATTTGCTTGCGCCGAGAGTACACGGCGTAGCAATTTTAATGGTGTAAAGCTGGACACATCGACGCGCTCAAGTGTCTCCCTTTTGGGCGCCTCTTTCAACGAACGCTTCCTACGTGCGTTCGTAATCACTTCAGGGATGTTACCACCACCTTCAACGCAGCGCAAACGCGTTTAGAACGCGCTGTTTTCAGGCTGTGCCAAGGCAGCACAAACGCTACAAGCGCGTTTCAAACGCACTGCATTGAGGCGGTGGCGCAGGGAGGACAGAGAGCGAACGGCGAGAGAAGAAGCGGCGAAGCACTGCACCTACCCTCTCCACACACGCGGGAGCTCCGCCGAGCCAATGCCACCTAGAAAAAAATTTGCGCTGGCCGAGATCGCGATGCGAGCGCCCTCAAACGCCAGAGCGCGCTCCTCCTCTCCACTCACTCTCCACTACTCCGCCCACAACACCTGCTCCGGTTGCTAGGGGCGAGGATAAGCGCGCGCGCCCGCAGCTGTTGCTATGGGAGAGGGAGTGAGAGCGGAGAGGCGCGCGGACAACGCCGGATGTCTTACATAGCCCGACTAAGAAATGCATTCGCATTTAAAAAACTTGGTGGCAAGGCCAATGGACGGGTTCCTCTTCGAATCTTTTGACTCAAGCGATGACTTCTTAGTGGCCCGTGGTTGCCGAAGACCATGTTGCTCACCGCGAGATGGGACTCTATGTGGTGACGGCGGTCAGATTCCAGATTAACGTCCAGACTTCAGTCATGCTCGAACTCGCTATCGATTATATGTTTCTCGAATCCTGACACCAAATACCCTTCAGAAATGGCCGATATGTGAGATTTGGGAAAGACCTTCTTTCAAATGAATGGGAACAGTTCTCTGACACTTCGTTCACGCCTCTGCTACCCCTCCCCCCACTCTCTCCGCGCCTCAACCTTTACTGCCCCGGTCATTGCGAGGCTGAATTTCGCGAAAGCGGCCCGATAGCTGAAGTGAGTTTGAGACCCCTGCACTAAACAGTACGCATATGTTTGAGCACAGGCGTTAGAGTTAAGACAAACGCTGCCAGTGGGTACTAAGTAAATTTTTCATGAAGTCACCTGGACCAGCGTGTACGTACATTTCGATCCACATCTTTTTGTTAAAAATAGCAAGTTTGTAATTAGAATTGGATCGAAAGAGGTGGTTATGTTATCGACGTGTCTTGTATCGCGCTATCTATGCCAATTATCACGGTGTTCAGGATTCTTCTGGTCGATCATTTTATCCTGTAATTGCAAGGGCATTCTAATCCTGCGGCGGGGAAAGCACAGCACTCGCGTCTTAAATTCTATAGTGTAATAATGAGTGCGTCCTCTCTACTGATTAGAATTTTGTCTTGTGCTGCGCGTAGTCTTACGTGTCTTAATGCACGCTTCATGGTAAACTAGGAGTTTGTGCCCGTGCTACGGGGGCTCTCGAATGAAACTCTGTTAGTGTAATTTATGTGGCTCCTTTACATCGACAAAGAAAATATTCACTTCGCTGTAAATTCCTCACGACAACGAGCGCGCAGTGACGAAGAATATGGGCGAAGTGTGAAAAATGCAGGCGCGCATTGCAGCAGCTTTTCGTAATTGCATGCCATAATGACAGCTCTTATCTATTTATTATTATAAATACAGCCTCCTGTACGAAATTCGCCACAGTTTTGTAAATCGCGCATGTTCGCTCCTTGAATCAAGCAGCTAGTCGCGATGCCTGGTAAGGAGCGGCCGCTGCAGATCGGAAAGGCGCCTTCCTGTATTGTGTTTCGCAACGAACGTTCAAGAAAATGTTCCATTTTAATACGAACAGATGACATGGGTATCGTGTTACTAATCTAATTAGTAGAGGCCGGATTTTTCGGCACTAACGAACCGCATTTTAGGCGCCAAAAATAGGCAGGCAAACATGTTTTAGGCCTCCAACCTCAAAAATGTAGGCACAATGAATTTTTACACTGGTGCAAATAATTTCAAAACAAAGGTGTGGGCGACCTGCATCTACGACAGGAAATCAAAAAGATGTTATGGTATGACAGGAGCGTAGCCAGAAATAGATTTTTTTTTTGGGGGGGGGGGGCGTTAAATCATACTTAATGTATGTTCATGCGTGCGTTTATATGGGTGCGTCTGTATATATGCAAGGAAAATTCAAAATTTTCAGCCCCCCCCCCTCCCCTTGGCTACGCCCCTAGCAAGAAGCCACAAAGGCGCCAACAGTTGAACATAGCCGTGCAATTGTCCTTTTCCCCCCATGGTTTGCAGAAAACGGTCTCTCCTTTTAATCTTTAGCATGGTGAGACAAGTGTCTACTGTCGAGTAAACACACTCCTGCCTCTCTCGACATGGCTGACAGGGGCAGCACAGGAGCAGATGTCAGACCGCTAAATGACTAAAAGGGAGGGATGCCCCCCGTTGGCCGGTTCAAATCGCGTGGGTCAATTCCTCCAATGTCGGTGGGCACCTTAAGAAGTAAATTGCAAACAAAACAAAATCCGCGTGCACGTGACGTTTTTCTTTCGTTTGATCTTCACTCTTCTTCCCCTTACTGCTCTCCACGGTTTCACATTCGCCAACCGCTCGCGCCATGTCAGCGCGGCGGCGTGTGGTGGCCGGCGCGACCCATTTCGCCGCTGCTAGCGGTTGTCTTCCGGAAGTTCATGAGATAAAAACTCTTTATCTTTCAAAAGTACCGAAAGGTTTCGATCCAGCCGTCGCGCCCGACATTACACCCGTTGACGACACGTGACCGTTGCACCTCCGCGCCTGGCCCTATGAGGGCCCAACGGCGGGAGCCCTGTTCCGCTGTTACGTACGGATGTATTTGTTCTCAAGCGTGGAGTTGGACCATTTTGGTAAGCAGGGCTTCACGCGCCTCTCGCATAGTACTTAGAAACTGGAAGTTTTAAGTACTTGATGCTTGAGTAGACCCCGTAATTTTGTGTTTGATTTCAATGCTTGGGGTGTGAGAGTATGCCGGGCTTCGGTTGCCTCACCGCGCGGAGGATTAAAAAATCTTTTTTTTTTCTTCGGTACTCGCGGTGACGACAATATCTCTTGAAAAAAGAAGGTATGACTCCACAAACTCAGGTGGAAGGAATTTGTGCCCGCATAAAACACCCGGCTATGCGAAGTAAGCGATTTTTGCAATGTTTATAACTTCAAGCCGCCTTTCGCCTGACCGGCGTGCTTTTGTTCGTGCATATGCATGAGCATTATCTCAGGAACGCTATTATTGCTTCGGCATTCTCTATGCTGTAGATTTGTGCATATAGTAATTATTGTAGAGTCGCGGCCCCTATTTCTCACAATACGTAGCTCGGGACCCAATGCAGCGGCGTTTGCTTATCTCACCGGAGTGCCTTCAACACTAAAAGCTCATAAGGAAAGGACCATTTTGGAATACTTTTTTGGCAAATCTTGCTGTGTTTTGCCGCACTGCTATGCACGAGGTCGATCAAGGCTCCTCCGTTGAAGCATTCAGCGTGATATTTTGAGTAGCTTTAGACGAGTTCCAGTTAATCATACTGCAAGACACCGGGCGGAAATATACTGAAACCGTGTGCCGCACCGAGCATCTTTGCTCATCGTCCAACGCAAAAGGGATGGAAGTCACGCTGCAATGAAATAAGGGGGAATGAGTGCTCACAACAAACAGTCCAAAGCGAAGTTCTGCTATGCCATACTTTAGTAAAACCCATGTTTCTATAAGTGCTATTTTATTCTTTTGCATCTCTACAAAAACACGGCTAACTCAGATTTTCTGGACATAGTCTGGTTTTAGGGCCTGTAGTTGTATAGTTAGCCCAAATTTATTTGAATATGCATGGGGCAACATTGCAACATATCTTCATATCTGTGGGACATAGAGGCGGCGGAGGTGGTAAAAGGGGGATGGCTTTGAAAAAATGCAGTTGTTTAAAAACAGATAAAAGTTAAAATGGGCGCCACACTGGGCATGATGTATTTCCTAGATCTTGAAGTGTACTCTGGTTGCTAATATTCCACACATGCAGTGCAATTCTTTCTCTTAAGTAAACCTATTAGAACACTTTAAAAACTCAATGAGCTTCGTTAAAATTATCGTGTGACCGTAGGAATACTTTCCAATGCCGAAAACGCAATAAAACCATCATTAACGCGTATTTTGCACTGCGCACTACAAGAGCGCTAGATACCCAATGAGGTTTCCGAAAGTAGAAGTAAGCTCACAAGATGCCTATTTTTTTCATTTTTCAACTAGAAAACAAGCACTATTACCTCACCGAAATATCACCTCTACTACAAGTTAAGTTGAATTTCAAAACTTGCAAATAAAAAAAAATAAATGCCCTGCATGACAGCTTCTGTGGAAAACTGCTCAGAAGCCGCTTCGAAAACGCACGCGTTTTATTTCAATATTTAACGTGCTTCGGGCTCGTTCAAGTTATTGTGCCTGTAGTTTGGTATTTGCTGAGCATCTTAGGCCCCAGATGTGAATAATTAAACGCACACCTTTCAGGCGTGCGTATAATTGCACACGCCTGAAACCTAACCCAGTTTGGTTTCAGGCGTGTGCAAGATGCACGCGAGGAAGCGGTCCGGTGTCTGCAAGCGGTGCTCCTTGGACCTCTCGACAAGGCCCGCGTGTAGTTATCACTACCTTTACAACACAGAGGAGCCATTGGTTGAACTAGAGGACTAGCCTGAACACCATAGAGTTCTGAACAGTCATTGTTGCTCGGTAGCATGAATAACGGCCTCAAACTGCACCCGAAAGCAAAATGTGAGGTTATATAGCATTTATATAAGCGCCGATTTTGTAAATTGGCGTTTATAGGTACTTGTATGAATTTATGCACAAACGCCGAAAATAGGCATTTATAGGCACTATACAAACACCACAAAGCCCTTCTTAACCTCTAATTCATGCTTATATCAAAGTGGGGTGATAGGAACACAATGAACAAAATAGGCGTTTGCTTTATTATCTGCTCTCTAGCAATTAGTAACGCAATTGGTTTGCATATGAGGGTTTCGAGACATGCTGTCGTCGAGGGGAGCAGTGATTTCGTCATCGTCGCATGAACATGATAGTGCGCAGCACGAGATCGGCTCTTTAGTTGCGAATTTCATGCTTGGCAAAATTGCTCAGTTCCGAAAAGGGAGAGTACTGCTCCGAGCAGTATTAAAAAGGTCCTCTAGTTCTGCTTACGGGCACCACAGGGCTGTTGGTAGGTACAGTAAAATGTGAACAGGTTTTAATGACGTTCGTTGTCTTTCGCATTTCAGAGTAAGTTATGTAGCTGGCAGTCAACGCAGCAGCAGTGATCCGTTTGCGAAACGTTGAGGGCAGCGTGTGCGCAGCAATGATTCACACGTACAGGCACCCTTAGTAATGAATCATACGTACTCAACACAATACCATGAATAGGTTTTCCATAACACGAGTAAAATACAGGACGGAATGAGAGACACAAGGACAAACTTCTGTCGACCTCAATTTTTCTGACGCTGGGGAAAATATTACATCTCTCCAGGGGATAGCGTGGCCACATATGTGTGTATCGCTGAATTTCACTTGTAACAACAGTGCCTTCAAAAAGAATTGCATTGCAATTAATGGAGTATAGACTATATGAAATCCTGAGGACTGGTAAAATTTAGGGCGTTTACTGAGATAGTGTAGTATATAATTCGCATGCGTAAATGTTAGCCCGAGAAACTGAATGATTGACGTGTACACAATACGAGGTGTATGCGAAATTCGCAGTTCTACCAAAATGAAGAACCACGGAAAAGTTGCACTCGCATATTATTAGGCAAAACGTGGTCACGCGTAGCGTTTTTAGACCGAGATGTAGCTGCTTAGCAGCTAAGGTGTGACAATGCTAACCACGAGTACACGGGTTCGATTCACAACCACGCGTAATTTTGCCCCGAGGGGTCGGGCTCGCAGAACGAAAACAAGAAGCGTGCAGAGGAATCTACCGCCGTTCTGCCAGCAGGTTGCAGCCCCCCCCCCCCTCCCCTCCCCCCACCCTGGAACAATCGTCATCATCTCTGTGTCGACGCTAACACCCGCTTCGATGACTGGGTGGGCCGACCGGCTATGGTGACCGACGCCAAATATGTCGGTGTTGTACTACTACTAGCTGGTGCTTAGTTCGTGGAGCCTTCTCGTCATGATATGTAGTACGGTTCGAGCTCAAAAACAGTGGCGTCGAAGTGGTTGGCCCCTGTCTCGAGGAAGGGGGAGCAGTAACCTACGCCGTGCGCTTCGCGTTTTCACTGTTTTGCCAGCATCACCAGGACCAGAGTCGCCAGCGACGTGCCAATGAACGGCGACGTGTCGACGATGCGGGTGGGCGCGGCGGCACGGAGACGGTGGAATCAGCCAGAGGGGTAGGGGGGTAAAACACAATGGTGGCACGGCCGTCGCCCGCCCGTTGTCCTCGCGCTCGTCGTTTCCGCCTTTGTGCGCTGGACCCCTTGGGGAAGCGGAATCATTATGGTCGCACTTCCCGGGGAAAGAATCACGCGTCCCGTGCACGGCAGCCGAATTTTGATGAAGCGGAACCGTGAACAACCACACGTGACAAAAATCATTGGGAGCGCCCCTCCCCTTACTGTGGCACTCATCACAATCGCGGTTGTGCAAGTGAACTCCCGGATTGTAGCTTCCGCAGCATTTCTTGTATAGCCTAGTCGGAAGGGCCTGTCTGAGGAAGTGATCGAAAAGGGATAGATAAAAAGAGAAATCCTGTGATTTAAGCAGGCCACATGCACTTTCTTCAGCAGATCTGTCCTCTTCGTGCAACTTATCCCATCGTCAGGACGATTCGTTATGAAGAAAGTAATACGTTATGACTCTAGTCTGTACCTGATCCTGTGCTTTCCTACTATAACGCACCATTTTGCCGCAGCTACGCAGATCTCCTGCTGTGCTACATATTCGCTGTCTTCACCATCTTCTACGTCTCCTGGTCCTACGCAGCTACCTACGACACGTAAGCAAAATCTTTAGCCCCCAGAAATTTAGCCTGGAGAAAACGAAAGATCTCGGCTAAAGATGCGATGTTCCAACCATTGTCTAGTACTTCCGTCTTGCTGCTATTCGAAAATTCATTTCTAAAGCTGCTGTACATCACGTTTTAAAATTTGGGATATAATTTGAATCGGTCGCGGAGGAAAAATAGACGTGCGGAGTGCATGCAAATGCCTCTAGCCTATTTGTGCTTCGCAAGCAGTGATAAAAAATCGCTCGAATTGAAGTGATCGCGCCGGTACAGCATACGAGAACGAGCACTGCCTTCCTCTTTGTGCTGTGTTACGATCGTGATTTGCGCATATGTGGCTTGCAATCCTGCTCTATATTATGGAGGTATCCAACCAGGTGTTTTTTTCGGCGCGAGCCCATATGAATCCTCGGGTTTTATGGACAGCATTGGAAAGGCTAACACGTCCGCGATAGAAATAGGTAAAAGGCGGTTTAAGGAGTGGAGGTGGAAAAGTAGAGAGAAAGGATCAGAATAAAGAGAGTGAAAAATAAACTCATTCTGCCGTAAGCGGCAGAAAGTTAAGCTACGAAATTATGTTCTTTTGCTTCTATTGTGAGATCAATTTAATTAAGGTAGACATTGCATTAGGCCAACTTGCAAGAAAACACGTTTTCTTTTCTTTTTGGTCGATTGTGGTCAGAGGTCTAGGCAAAAATTGTTTTCAGGGGAGAGGGGGCGTGCACCTCCTTGATCTGAACTGGGGGCCGGATAGGCAGATGTGGTCGAGTATCATTTTGTGCTCTGTATGCCATGGCGAAAAAAATTGCAAGGCCCTGTGTGCCCCCCCCCCCCCCCCCCGCTACACCACTGATTGTCGCGGCGCACATTTCACTGCCCCGTTATAAAGAGGACCTCATAACATCCGTCTATCTTCGGCTCGCGATACCCGTTTCCTGGCTGATAAGAACTACACCTGCACTTGATCTATTGGTTAATACGATTGCCTGTTACTACTGTCACGAAAAGCCAGTTTACGGGGAACTTCAGCACCCTCCACCAATTGAGAAAAGGTTTATTGGCGGTACGTTTCTGTGGTGACTCTATGAACAAACCCAGCGAGTCAGGGCAGAGCACCGCCCAGAAAGATGCCAGCGACCGGCAGCGCGAGGCGAGCGAGCCGAGCAAAAACCCAGCTTGCCGAGCGTTGGCAATGCGGCTGACCGGCGACGCGTCTTCTTGTCCACAATATATATAATATACATTTGTCATTCGACTTCAAGTTTTTTTTTTTTTTATACTAAGGGGGTCGCAGGTTGTGGCGGCACACTTAAGATAACATGATTGCTGCTTTACCGAAAGAGCAGCACGCATGAGCAGTCCCTGTAGTTACGCGCTCGTATTTCAAGTATCATGAATAATCAACTCGCCCAATCAGCCATTCTGACTAGCAGCACGCAAATGCTAAATACTCGCGCTGACGGCGGCTTTTCCATAAATCAAGATAACACAATCATCTGACTCAATTGAGAGAACATTTTGAAGGAACTGTTTCTTTAAAAAGCTCTTTTGACTGGCCACCGTGACATGTTCAACGATCATAGCAAAATTGTAGTTGTGGTTCCTATATAGCCGTAGCCCTCTTGTGGCGGCCGTGGCGCATAGGGTCAGGAAAACACGATAAATCGTCAGCACACATTTGTAAAGGAAATGAGAGCAAGCGCTATTATAGAGGATGTTAATTACGTAAATACGAAAAGGAACCAAAGGTCAGAAAGGAAAGACTGGCCATTTTGAGGATGCATGTTTGCTTTGGTTGAGTTTGCCGTTGATTTTTATACTTGAATCACAGCTGTTCATCGGTAAAGCGAACCTTCTTTGTCTTTCGGGGCAACAGGTGGGCGACGCTTCCGGCTCTGTGTGGCACGGTGTTGCTGCTGAGCGCGCTGCCAAGTTGCGACGAGCGACACTTGTGGGGCAGCGGCCGTCGGATCCTGGACTGGGACACGGTGCGCAGTGAAGTGTCTTGGACGCTGCTGTTGGTCTGCGGTTCCACCTCAGTGCTGTCGCAGATGGCCGAGGTGTGTGCAGCCGGAGGGTCAAAGGGCAGGACTCATTCAGTCATTCTCATTCGCTGTCACAACAGCCTGCATTATGTATTTTCTGTGGTTTAGTTCCACCTTTTCACAATAGTGACTGATAATTTTCTATTGATTTCGTATGTCTTCGCTTGAAAAAAGAATGCGTCTATCGTGCTTTCGGAAGTAGAGAATGAAGGATGCGCTAGCGTTGCACGTCAGTTTTCGTACTGTGTTCGCTCGTGCACACAGCGCCCTAAGTTTAGGCAGCAGAAATTCTTAAACATTTATCCGGCTTGGCCTGTGAACACAGCCTGTAACGAAGTATTTAAAACCTCTGTCACACGAGTACACAAAACGTTTTACGTAAGCGGTATTGCGAAGAAGACACGTGACACCGACGATCCCCTTTTAGTGCTTCCTTACGGACACGCGATACCGGAGATACGCGGCTAGCGTTCGAAACAAGATCAGCTAAAATAAACTAAAATCTAATAAGGAACATTTAAAATTTTTGTCTCACTGGCTCGCATTGTTACAAGTTCTCATGCAAAACAAATTTAGGCTGTAGAATGCAGCCACGGGTAAGGGTTTTTTTTGTTTGCTTGACGTGGATTGTTGGGGGAGGGGGTACAGTATAATAAATCACTGTACTGTGCGCTTTAACTCTTTCGTTACCGCGCCTATCGAACGTGGGTCACTGGTGACCCGAACGCACCGTCGAAAATGGGAAAATACGGGTGCTCCTAGCAACTAATTGCACCATCTAGAACATTCTATAAGCACTAATGTTTCGTTTCCTGCGTAGATAGATTTTTTTTCCCGAGCGGTGGCGATTTTTAACAGTGACTCATTGGTCGGTTCGCGAAAATGGCAGACGATCCGGAACCGAGATCCTCTCGGAAATGTTGTTCCTTGTGCGATTCTGTCGCGTCTGCAAGCAATGTTTCTCATGCTTCTAGCAGAAGTGACTGAGGATGATGTCATGTCATGAAAATATAGTTCAGATGGTAAAAAAAAAAAAAAAAAAAACGAATGAACAAGCCCGCATCGTAGTCGGGCGTTGACCAGTGCGCTGCGCTTTCTGGTGCATCGATATTTTCCTCCGATCGAAATATCATGAGGATGTTGGCACTATTATATATCCTATTTGTAGTCTCAACAACATATGATGACGATCTGGTGATATCATCTTAAGTTAGTAGAGAGTAATATTCAGCCGAAGAAGGATACCCGGTCTTCTCCTCAGTATTGCGCGGTGAGCGATATGTGTCACAAGGAAAATCGGTGTTTTAGGCATCTTTTTCACAGCGAAAGTAACAAACAGGATTTGTGCTAACAAAAATTAGTATGCGTGGTTGCAAATCTTGTAGAAGCAGTCTTATGCCGACGGTGATGGTTCTTCGGAAATTGTCATGGCCGCAGAGATGGTGAATTTCATTGTCTTGCCGCTCTATAAGGTCGAGCTTGCACGACTACACCACCCAAAACAAGTACATTCAGAACAAGTACCACCGATTGACGAAGAGGAGAAAATGGAAAAGATGCTATGAGACCAAGGAGCTTGACGACCGGGCAAATGCAACTCGTAGGAAGGAAGGAAGGAAAATAACTTTATTGTGTCCTGCAGAACGCGACTGGGTCGCGCACCCGGCTCAGTCCCACGTAGGGACCGGCAAGCCGAGCCTGCCGGCCACCTCGCGGGCCCGCTGGACAGCCGTGAGCTGATCATTGGGAGCGGGGCTACGCGTAACGCCTGTTTTGCCTAGTGGCACACCGACCTTAGAAAAAAAAATTTTTACATCTTAAAGCTTTCACACATGGTTCCACCTATTTCGATAGTGTCATACAGCGAAACGTGAGGACTTTTTTGAAGCTTGCCAGTTAAGAAGACTTTTATTGTGTGCGGCGAAGCCAATACGCTAGGATGTTTTGGTGCCGTGTTCAGTCCTACCTTTTGGTATCTAAATTTTTTTATGTGCTGCTATTTAGCATAATTTACTAAAATACCTATGGATCAATAGAAAATGTAGTCCTCTTTTTAATTATATTTTTTGTATTACTTTGTCTCGAGAACTTGTAGAGGGGAAAAATATAGCCGTTGTACGTGATGGAACAATGTAGTTTTCACTGGGCAGACAAATATAAAGGTAACTCATACGCTTTTAAGCTAGATCATATAAACTTTTCTCTAACATAGAAAACTGTTGGGCGAATATTTTGTTTATTTCGTATTATTTTTAGTTTTCTTTCTCTTTCTTGTTCGGAGCACAACATTAAAAACGTTATATGCAATGTTCGATAAACATTGTTTTTCATAAATGTTCTTGCTAACTCTAATATTAATTTTTAAAATAATACCACTAAAACCTACATCCACTTCGCTTTAGCTTGATATATAATATTACGCAGTATCTATTATATTACTCATAATAAAAAATAATTGCTAAACCATGCAAAATGCAGCCAATTTCCCCACGGTCACGAAAGAGTTAAGTTGCCGAACTACCGCGCAAACGTAAAAACGGAATATACATATACTCCGAAGACACCACGAGGCCGTAGTCTCTTTGCAGCGCTCGCCCATTGGTCGAGTTCGAAAGAAAACAAGCTTCGCAGTGCGTGCAAAAATAAAAATTAAGACAACAGGGCTTGTTGCTCAGCTAGCTCGTGCACTACTTGAGGAAAAACTGCTATGACGCAAAGAAGACGGGGGCGATGGGAAGACACGAACAGACAGACACGGGCGCAAGTATCGGAAGTAAGCAGGTCTTGGAATGCAACATCACTGGCCCTCGGTCGCCATCACCGTCAGAAACCTGCATAGCCATAACAATGCACTTCAAACTATGGCGGGACAGGAGCAACTGACTAAATTTATAGGGCATACAATAGTCAGGGAGGCAGCCAAATATTATTGAACTGTATGCGGCATGGAATATACTTCTGCGGGTCAAGTACAACCAAATGTCGCTTCCTCTCTTCGCAGTGTCGTCAAATACGCAGTAAGCGACCCGGTAAGTGTTGGCGGACTTCATGAACGGCAAGCTGCCGGAAGATCTCGCATGGTTATTATGGTGTCGCGTCGCGTTGCTGCCGTGCCCGCCACGGGTCGCCGCCATGTGGCGTTGCGGTGCACGTCTGAGTCAGGGGTAGCCGCCCGTACGTTCACTGAAAAAAAAGAAAACGTTCAAGGTCGTAGCATAACATTTGGTGGTGGTTTCCCCCTCCTTATCCTCCCTGTGTAGTAGCCTAAATGGCTCTCGTGGGAACGAAAGTAGCGCGAAAGTATTGCGGTAACTCCGCTCATAATCGATTGATGATAAAATAATAATATCTGGGGTTTAACGTCCCAAAACCACAATATGATTATGAGGGACGCCGTAGTGTAGCGCTCCGGAAATTCTGACCACCTGGGGTTCTTTAACGTGCACCTAAATCTAAGTAGTCAAACATTTTCGCCTCCCTCGAAAATACAGCCACCGCGGCCGGGATTCGATTCCGGGACCTTCGGGTCAGCAGTCGAGCGCTATAACCACTAGACCACTGTAGCGGGGCATAATCGACGGATGCGAGACATTTTTGCGGGAGGATAAATGTTCTTGAGGCAACAGAGTTCAAATCTAAGCTTATTCTGCGTCAACTTAGAAAGGTGTTGCAGGTCTCCTTTAGTGTTTCCCCTGGCATGCAAATAGTACCTCAATTAAATAAACATATAGGTAAGATATTGCCGCGAGTCTTATATTTCATGAGTGTAAGCTTCACCCACAAAGACTGTGGGCAACGCGCTGCGCAGGCCTCGCCGTGATGTGTAGGAAGCTTCGCGATTGTTTTGGAACAATCTGTTAAGATTGCGCGCCGCACGAGAATGTTCCAGCTTTGTCGAGAGATAACGCCGCCACCAGCGATATCGCTGGAAAGTTCGATAGCGCCTGTATAAAAGCCGACGCGCTTGACTGCTTGTCAGTTGATCGACGGACGACGCCCTGTTCGCCGCTATCATTGTACAGCGTGTATTGCTGTAGTTCTAGTTCTAATTTTCCCGGCCACAAGTTCGGCCAAATAAACAGTTTGATTCTGCGAACGCCGACTGCTGTCTTCGTCGACGTCACGACCACGTGACATCTGGTGGAGGTGCTGCTTCATGATCCGGACGCCACCGCGGAGCGCTGACCCAAGCCCAAGCCGCGAAGAAGACGACTCTAAGGACAAACCGGATCCTCGAACCAGCCGCCGGCAGAAGGGACTACAACCAGAGTATGGGCTCCTTCCCGAAAACGCCAGGCAGCCGAAGACCGTCACATCGACCGCCGAGACGATGACTGACGCATTGCCCCCTACGGCGATCGTGATGCAGCCACCCAGGGAGCCGCCGACGTTCCGTGGTTCGCCATGTGAAGACCCCGAGACTTGGCTCGAGACCTTTCAAGGGGTCTCAACATTTAATAACTGGAACTGCGAGGACAAGCTGCGCCACGTATACTTCTACCTAGAAGACGCCGCGAGGACGTGGTTCGAGAACCGAGAATCCGCCCTACAAACATGGGATCTCTTTCGGACGACGTTCCTAAGCACGTTCACGAGCGTGGTCCGCAAGGAACGGGCCGCGGCTATGCTGGAGACCCGTGTGCAGCTGCCCAACGAAAATATTGCCATCTACACGGAAGAGATGAATCGCCTGTTTCGACACGCGGACCCAAGTATGCCCGAAGAGAAGAAAGTGAGGTTCCTCATGCGGGGTGTCAAACAGGAACTCTTCGCTGGGTTGATAAGGAACCCGCCGAAGACGGTCGCTGAATTTGCATCGGAGGCTTCCACGATCGAGAAAACGCTTGAGATGCGAACGCGGCAATACAACCGCAGCTTCTCGGCTACAAGCTACGCCGACGTTCAAGCCCTAGGACCCGCCGACCTGCGTGAGATGATTCGAGCAATCGTGCAAGATGAGTTGCGAAAAATTCTACCTCCGTCGCAACCTCAAGTAGAGTCCATCGCCGACGTCGTGCGCCAGGAGATCCAGCATTCACTCGGCGCGCCTCAGCTAGCAGAGCCGCAGCCGCAAGCTATTAGCTATGCTGCTGCAGCCCGCCGTCATGCTCCTCCTCCACGCCCCCGCCAAGACGCCACACCGCCGCAGTACCGTCGCCAGACGCTGCCGCCGCCACCGACGCCCTACCGACCACCTGTCTGCCAGCGCAACACCCCGAGGAAGACCGATGTCTGGCGTGCCCCCGACAACCGCCCACTCTGCTACCACTGCGGAGAGGCCGGCCACACGTACCGCCGCTGCCAGTACCGACAGATGGGACTACGCGGATTCGCTATCAACGCGCCGCGCCCGCAGCCAGGCGAACGGCCGCGCGACATCAACGACTACCTCACCGGAACACAGTGGCAAGAACGACGACCTTCCCGCTCGCCGTCGCCCGGCCGCTACATGTCACCGCACCGCCGGCCGTACACTGGCCCAAACCGGGGCCGGTCGCCTAGCCCGTATCCGGAAAACTAAGGGCGGCAACCGATGGAGGTGCGGTTGCTGTACGACGAACTACCGAAGATCCTCCGCCGCCGACGACGACGCCGCGACGAAACCTTCAGAACACGACGCGAACCAGACAGACCCCTGACGACGAAATCTCGCGGACTGAAGAAGACCCGACGACGCAAAATGGAAGCAGCGGAACACACCGACGCAGCCGTGACCCCACGCCACGACCTAACTGCAACGCGAGACGACGAACTAGCGACCTCGACGTTCTTATCGACGGCTACAGCGTCACAGCTCTCGTCGACACCGGAGCCGACTATTCTGTCTTCAGTGGACCGTTCGCCACCAAGCTGAAGAAAGTAAAGACCGCTTGGAGTGGACCCGAAATCCGGACAGCTGGAGGCCACCTGATAACGCCGATTGGTGTCTGCACGGCAAGAGTCACCATCAATAACCGGACTTATCCTGCGAGCTTTGTAATCCTACAAGATTGCTCTAGGGATGTGATACTTAGAATGGACTTCCTAAGTGACCACGGCGCCGTCATCGACCTGAGGTCTGAGTCGATAACGCTAACCTCAGACAAAGCGCTCCCGCCCCACGCGACGCCAGGGAACCATGCATTGAACGTGATAGAAGAGCAGGTGACCATCCCGCCGCGCTCCAGCGTCATTATTTCCGTTGGCACCGAAAAACCTGCGAACATTGAAGACGTCATCGAGGGCGATCAGCAACTACTCTTGAATCGTCAAATTTGCGTCGCAAGAGGTATAGCCGAACTGCGTGACGGTAAAGCAAAGTTAGTTCTGACAAATTTCAGCCACGAATATAGGCACCTCAACATTCGTACGACGGTCGCCTACATCGACGAATGTGTGGCCGCCAGCAATGCTTTCGCCCTCTTCGATGCTGCCGAACCTGCTTCAACGAATCGAGGTCCCGAACCAGATTTCAACGTCAACCGGAGCCTCCCGAAGGTCAAGCAAGACCAGCTGAAAACCCTGCTCCTGCAATACAAGGACTGCTTCTCGTCGTCATCACGAATTCGACAAAGTCCGGTGGCGAAACACCGAATCATAACGGAGGAAAGTGCGAGGCCCCTCCGTCAGAGCCGCTACAGTTTCGACTCGAGAGCGCGACGCGATAAAAAAACAAGTCGACGAGATGCTACGCGACAACATCATCCAGCCGTCCAAGAGTCCGTGGGCGTCACCCGTGGTGTTAGTGAAGAAGAAGGACGGGACACTGCGCTTCTGCGTTGATTATCGGCGCCTGAACAAAATCACGAAGAAGGACGTGTACCCCCTCCCACGAATAGACGACACCCTGGATCGACTTCACAACGCGACGTACTTTTCGTCGATGGACCTCAAGACCGGCTACTGGCAAATCGAAGTCGACGAGAGAGACCGAGAAAAGACTGCCTTTATAACACCCGACGGCCTCTTTGAGTTCAAGGTCATGCCTTTCGGTCTTTGCTCGGCACCTGCGACGTTCCAGCGTGTCATGGACACCGTACTGGCCGGATTGAAGTGGCAGACGTGCCTTGTGTATTTGGAGGACGTCGTCGTGTTTTCTTCGACCTTCGACGAGCATCTCCGGCGGCTTGAGGCAGTACTTCAAGCAATCAAGGCCTCTGGACTGACCCTGAAGCCAGAAAAGTGCCGATTCGCGTACGACGAGCTCTTGTTTCTGGGTCATGTGATCAGCAAGTCTGGAGTGCGCCCAGACCCGCGGAAAACAGCTGCCATCGCCGACTTCGCGCCACCCACTGACAAGAAGGCCGTGCGCCGATTTCTCGGCTTATGCGCCTATTACAGACGCTTCGTCAAAAACTTTTCACGTATCGCCGAACCACTGACGCTTCTCACGAAGAATAACGTGGAATTCAGGTGGGAAACGGCGCAAGTGCAAGCTTTTCAAGAACTTAAACGACGCCTACAGACGCGACCCATACTTGCGCATTTCGACGATTGCGCCGATACGGAAATACACACCGACGCAAGCAGCGTAGGACTCGGTGCCGCCCTTGTACAAAAGAGTGACGGGCTTGAAAGGGTTATCAGTTGTGCTAGCCGGTCACTATCCAAGGCAGAAGCAAACTATTCCACAACAGAAAAGGAATGCCTTGCCATCCTCTGGGCTACATCAAGGTTTCGCCCCTACCTCTATGGCGGGCCCTTCAAAGTTGTCAGTGACCATCACGCCTTATGTTGGCTAGCTAACTTGAAGGACCCTTCAGGTCGTCTCGCACGATGGAGTCTGAGGCTTCAAGAATTCGACATTACCGTCGTTTACAAGTCCGGACGAAAACACTCTGACGCCGACTGCCTGTCTCGTGCCCCCGTCGACGCGCCGCCGCAAGACGACGATGATGACTGCTTCCTCGGAACTATAAGTGCCGACGACTTCGCCGCAAGGCAACGGGCCGACGCCGAACTGAGGGGCCTTATTGAGTACCTCGAGTGCAAGACCGCCGTTGTTCCGAGGATATTCAAGCGAGGACTGTCGTCGTTTTTCTTACGGAACGGCGTTCTCCTGTAAAAGAACTTCTCGCCACTGCGAACGGACTGCCTTCTTGTCGTGCCCTCATCATTGCGAGCAGAAGTCCTCCAGGCCCTACACGACGACCCGACGGCTGGACACCTCGGTGTTTCCCGAACGCTCGCCAGAATACAGGAAAAATACTACTGGCCACGCCTTGCTGCCGACGTCGCCCACTACGTCAAGACTTGCCGAGATTGCCAGCGACGGAAGACACCGCCGACTAAGCCAGCGGGACTTCTGCAGCCAATCAAACCACCGCACCGGCCGTTCCAGCAAATCGGGATGGACCTACTGGGGCCGTTCCCGACGTCGACTTCCGGCAACAAGTGGATTGTCGTAGCGACTGACTACCTCACCCGCTACGCCGAGACAAAGGCCTTGCCCAAAGGCAGTGCCTCCGAGGTAGCCAAGTTCTTCGTGGAGAACATCGTCTTGCGTCATGGCGCCCCAGAGGCCCTTATCACAGCCAGAGGTACCGCCTTTACTGCGGACCTAACTCAGGCGATCTTGAAGTACAGCGAGACGAGCCACCGCCGCACCACCGCCTACCACCCGCAGACCAATGGCCTCACCGAGCGTCTAAATAAGACCATCGCCGACATGCTCGCCATGTACGTCGACGTTGAGCGCAAGACGTGGGACGGCGTCCTTCCGTACGTGACCTTCGCTTACAACACGGCCGTCCAAGAAACGACGCAGATGACGCCGTACAAGTTGGTCTACGGAAGGAGCCCGGCGACGACGCTCGACGCCATGTTACCCAACGTCACCGACGAAGAAAATCTCGACGCCGCCGCTTACTTACAACGTGACGAAGAAGCTCGACAGCTGGCCCGCCTGCGCATCAAGACCCAATAGCACACCGACAGCCGTCGCTACAATCTTCGAAGACGCTTCGTCGAGTACCAGCCCGGCGACCGTGTCTGGGTCTGGACGCCAATACGACGACGCGGACTGAGCGAGAAGCTTCTTCGACGATACTTCGGACCGCACAGGGTTCTTCGACGTCTCGGCGCACTCGACTACGAGGTTGTCCCCGACGGCATCACCAACTCCCAGAGGCGCCGAGCTCGACCCGAGGTCGTGCATGTGGTGCGCCTTAAACCGTACTATGCTCGTTAGCGCACCTGAGGACTCTAATGTTTGCTTTCTTTATTAGTTTTCTTTAGTATTGCATGTATTCATGTTCTGTTTTTAAGCATCGGGACGATGCTTTTTCAGAGGGGGGCATTGCCGCGAGTCTTATATTTCATGAGTGCAAGCTTCACCCACAAAGACTGTGGGCAACGCGCTGCGCAGGCCTCGCCGTGATGTGTAGGAAGCTTCGCGATTGTTTTGGAACAATCTGTTAAGATTGCGCGCCGCACGAGAATGTTCCAGCTTTGTCGAGGGATAACGCCGCCACCAGCGATATCGCTGGAAAGTTCGATAGCGCCTGTATAAAAGCCGACGCGCTTGACTGCTTGTCAGTTGATCGACGGACGACGCCCTGTTCGCCGCTATCATTGTACAGCGTGTTGTGCTGTAGTTCTAGTTCTAATTTTCCCGGCCACAAGTTCGGCCAAATAAAGTTTGATTTTGCAAACGCCGACTGCTGTCTTCGTCGACGTCACGACCACGTGACAATATACTCGAAACTCATCTGCCCATTTCGAGAACTTAGAGCGTCAATCCGAACCGTCAAAACTACAGAGCACTGGGCAGTCACGCTAGTACAATGAAATTTGTTCAAGACATCTGAGGACACTGCGCTCTTATTGTGAGATTGTGCGCCAAGGCCCTAATCGAACTCCCCTGGAAACATGGACTAGTTTTAAACTATATAATGTTTTCATTGTCACCTTGACTCCGGCGCATTTTCCTCATGTGTACAACTACTGTCGCTGCGACTAAAGAGTCTATGTACTTTTTCGCAGCATACTGTATTGAGTTAACTGATGCTTCATCTTAGCGCCAACGTCAGGGCGGCCACTGCAACCCGGGTTGTGGTGAAATCTTATCTCACCTAGTATGCGAATACATGTTCCAAAGCTATTTTATGTGTGTAGCGCAGAATTGAAATGCTTAGAAAAGACATCATTAACCCAGGGCAACATTTATTCTTCAGTTATTGATCTAAGTGATGTATTTCTTCTTGATGGAATGGCTTTTTCACTGTAACACGTATGATTACACGAGGAACAACATTCATTAAGTAGTGCTGTTCGCAGTCGTAGATTCATACTTTTTCACCTTCCTTAACAGAGAGTGAAGAGTATTTCTTGTGTACGCAGCGGCACAACTTGGTCAAGGCGGTATTCGACAACGTGGATGCTGCCTTTTGGAAAGCGCGCTCTACCGTCACCATCCAGCTCATGATGGCCTTCACAGCAGCCGGATTCGCCGAGCTCATCAACAGCTTGCCACTCTGCAATCTCATAATGCCAGTCGTATTCGAGATAGTGCGTACCTTCCACTTTTTATACCTTTTCATACGTAGGCACAAAATGGGGCTACGTATGCTCGCACATTGTCATCACACAAGAAAAGATTGCGAAAGTGACTATGCTTCCATACCATCTACTGTGATTTTTAGCATACATGCCCTATACCGGCTATGCTTACTTTTATTGTCATTACTCCTAGTGCTTTTAGGAACTGTCATGCAAGGCGCGTAAATGGAGTGTCATTTTTGCAACAACGCAAGAACTGTCATCCTGAACGAAATGTTTGTTAAAGACGAAAATTTATTTTCGATCTCGGCAATTCTGATTTTGTAGTGCTCATGCTGCACTTACATACAGTTTCGCCGAAGGGATTTTATGTTTAGGCAATTAAATAAAAACATCGTACTGGTTTACAGACCCTGGCTTAACGACGCAATGCGCGAGAGGATGGTGTTGGCCTCGGCGCTGTCCTTGCGCAGCGCAAACATGGGTTCCCGGAATACGTCGTGGCATATGCAAGTCGTACGCTTACTAAAGCTGAGACCAACTATACCGTTACGGAGAAAGAATGCCTGGCAATCATTTGGGCCCTTACGAAGTTCCGACCCTATTTGTATGGTCGCCCATTTGATGTTGTCACCGACCACAATGCACTATGCTAATTGTCGTCCTTGAAGGATCCCTCAGGCCGTCTCGCCCGGTGGGCACTTCGCCTGCAAGACTACGACATCCGTGTGCTGTACCGCAACGGACGCCAGCATGCTGACGCCGACGCCCTGTCCCGCTCTCCATTGCCTGACGACAATGCCCACAGCTCAGTGTCTCACATAGCTGTAGCTTCAATCGACGTTCACACCATCGCTACCGAACAGCGCAAGGATAAATGGATTGCCTCACTGATAGACTTGCTGACCGATCCATCGGCCACACCATCCTCTCGCGCATTGCGTCGTCAAGCCCACCATTTCGCCGTTCGCGACGACCTCCTCCACCGACGCAATTACGAAGGCGACGGTCGCCAATGGCTACTAGTAATACCCCGCAGTCTGCGTTCTCACATATGCGAGTCGTTCCACTCTGATCCGCAGTGTGGATGGATGGAAACAACTTTATTGAAAGTCCGGCGATGTTTAATAACCCGGGCTCAGGTCTCCCATGAGGGGACTTCGAGGCCTTGCCTCAGCGCCGCCTCGCGGGCCCGCTGGACTGCCCATTCTTGTGTCTTGAAGTTGGAGCTGCGCAGTGCGGCTGCCCACTTCGACGCGAGAGCATCCGGAGCTACTGCCATCTGAGCTGCTGTGACAGGACACTCCCATAACATGTGTGAGAGCGTCGCTCTGGTTGTCTGGCATAATTTACAAGTAGCATTCGGGTACTGGGCAGGGAAAATGTGCCGCAATCGCACCCGACTGGGGAACGTGTGTGTTTGCAGCTGTCGCCAGACGACTGCCTGGCGTCGTTTTAGCTTGGGGTGAGGTGGGGGCAATATCCGCCTGCCTAACTGGTAGTGCTTGGTGATGTCGTTGTACCTGACCAAGCGTTCTCGCGTGTTTTGAAGCAGGAGGTCCCAATTCTGGGGCATCGAAATCCTACCACCGCATTCGCCAACGGTACTTTTGGCGAGGAATCTACCGCTACGTGCAGAAGTTTGTTCGCTCCTGCATCGATTGTCAGCGCCGCAAAACTTCAACGCACCTGTCGCCGGCAGGTCTTCAACCTCTACCTTGCCCTGACCGGCCGTTTGGGCGTGTTGGCATCGATTTGTACGGGCCACTTCCTCTGACGTCCGCTGGTAACCGCTGGGCCATCGTCGCTGTAGACTACCTCACGCGATACGCTGAAACTGCCGCCCTCCCTGCGGCTACAGCGCGCGATGTGGCCTCCTTCCTGCTCCACCGATTCATGCTGCGTCACGGTCCACCCCAGGAGCTGCTCAGTGATCGAGGCCGTGTCTTCTTGTCGGAAGTTGTCGAAGCCATTTTCAAAGAGTGCAGAATTGTTCACCGCAAAACTACTGCTTACCATCCGCAGACGAATGGCCTCACCGAACGCTTTAACCGCACGCTCGGCGACATGCTCTCGATGTACGTCGCCGCCGACCACACAAATTGGGATGCCATTCTGCCCTTCGTTACGTACGCCTACAATACCGCCCCTCAGAGCACTACTGGTTTCTCACCCTTTTTCTTATTGTATGGCAGGCACCCGTCGCACACAATCCACACAATCCTTCCCTACAAGCCGGATAGAACTGAATGTGCGCCTATTTCTGCCACAGCCAGACTTGATGAGGAGTGTCGTGAGCTCTCCAAGACCTTCACTACGCATACCCAAGAGCGGCAGAAGAGCATTCGCGGTGACACCACCACTTCTACTTCTACGCCCCCGTTCCTCCCTGGAGCGCTCGTTTGGCTCTCTGTCCCTACCACTGCAACTGGCCTCTCTTCCAAACTACTGCCCAAATATGCAGGCCCCTACCGTATCGTCGAACGCACATCCCCGGTCAACTACCTGATCGAAGCCATAGAACCATCTTCGGACATGCGCCGTCGAGGGCGCGACATTGTCAACGTGGAGCGCCTGAAGCCCTACCACGACCCCCTCATAGTGACAAGTTGCTAGGTCGCCAGGCGGCTCCCTTTTCGTACCCGGGGTAATTGTAGCGAAGCGATCGAACCTGGTAGTGGGTCCTCCTCTCGAACACCTACTAGTGGGTCGCCCTCTTCGGCTCTTGTCGAAGAGAACGCAACTCGCGCTGAGAGTCTGCCCTGCCTTGACTGTCGCTGTTGAGTATCGTCGCCGCTAATAAACCTCTTTATAATTGTAGCGAAGCGATCGAACCTGGTAATGGGTCGTAATACGGCCGGTTCGACTGGATGGTGGCAGGCGACACGTCTCTAGGTGGCTGCACGCGATTGCAATAGCGCGCCACGTGGCCGGCGTAACCGCATGCGAAGCATATGGGGCGGTTGTCAGGTGTGCGCCATCGGTTCGCTGGGGCAGGGCCCGCCCATGGTGCAGGACGGGATTGACGGGGCGGCAACTGATAGGACTGCATGGTGGGCTGCAGTCGTGGCCTGTGCGTGACGTCGGCGTAGGCTACCGGTACATCAGCTTCGAAAGAGTGAGGTCGAGTGGAGGCTTCGGTGTAAATGTGTGGGGCAGCCGTAGCGATTGATGGGGCCGGTCTTGCGACAACTTGGGCGTAACTCAAAGGTGCAGGAGCCGGATGGTGCTGGTGGTACTTGGGCATGACCTCCGCGATTTCCTGCTCAATTGCTCGACGGAGGGGAGGCAGAAGGGTGGTCGACGGCTGTTGAGCGTACCGAGGGCGAGCAAAGTCCAGCAGAGAGAACTGGCGCGCGATTTCCTCGAGCACGAAGGTCTTGATCTCTGCGAGCAACGCGGAGTGGTCGGGTATGGTCGACAAGCCAGCAAGCTCGGCGTCGTGTGACGGAGAGCAACGGGTCATCGATCGCTGCCGGCGCAGCTCCTCATAGCTTTGGCAGAGCGTTATGACCTCTGCCACTGTGGTGGGGTTCTTGGCGAGCAGCATGGTGAAGGCGTAGTCGTCGATGCCTTTCATGATGTGCCTGATCTTGTCAGAATCGGACATGGTGGCGTCGGCTTTCTTACAGATGTCGAGGACGTCTTCAATGTAACTGGTGAATGATTCACCGGTCTGCTGAGCGCGTTCACGTAAGCGCTGTTCGGCCTGGAGCTTACGAACGGCAGGTCGGCCGAACACGTTGATAATGGCGGTCTTGAAGTCGGACCACGTCGTAAAATCGGATGCGTGGTTGTTGTACCACAGTCCCGCCACACCCGCGACGTAGAAAACCACGTTAGTCAATTTTCCGGCCTCGTCCCATTTATTGGGGACACTCACGCGCTCGTAAATGGCGAGCCAGTCCTCCACGTCGGTACCATCGGCGCCAGTGAAGACTGGAGGGTCGCAAATACGAGGGACACCGGGACATGTCGGTGCGGGCGGGGTCATTTGCCGGGAGACGTCTTGAGACATGGTAGGCGGCAGGGTACGGAATCGAAGAGCCAGGGGCATCGAATGAGGGCCGAAGTTGTTGCGAATGCTCAGCACTCTCCACCAAATTACAAAGAGGTTTATTGGCGGCGACGATACTCAACAGCGACAGTCAAGGCAGGGCAGACTCTCAGCGCGAGTTGCGTTCTCTTCGAAAAGAGCCGAAGAGGGCGACCCACTAGGAGGTGTTCGAGAGGACGACCCATTACCAGGTTCGATAGCTTCGCTACAATGTTTAGGCAATTAAATAAAAACATCGTACTCGTTTACAGACCCGGGTGCCTACATTTGGCTACTTTAACTGCCCTTGGCTCAGGTTGGCTATTCATTGGCTTCTTTTTCCAATTTTGTGACTA
Organism: Rhipicephalus sanguineus; assembly: GCF_013339695.2. Lineage (NCBI taxonomy): Eukaryota > Metazoa > Arthropoda > Arachnida > Ixodida > Ixodidae > Rhipicephalus > Rhipicephalus sanguineus. The sequence continues at coordinate 162,511,351 of NC_051179.1, forward strand.
CTTTTTGTCTTTTCGACCTGGAAATCTTGGCCTTGGGAGCTAATGTCACAAAAAGTTTTGCTGGCCAGTACCGCACGTCATTGGATGGCAGTTTTGATTACTGATATACCCAAAACTACTATTGCATGGTGTCTTCAAGGAGGCTCATATCCCGGGTTTTATACTACAAAATAACGTTGCGCGAAGCGGCAATTATAAAAGTGACGTTTTTTTACCGAAGCTGCTTTCGAACCAAATAGGAATATTTTTGAATAGCAGAGAAAATGTACGCTACTACCATATTGATCCTTTTGCCGAGACCATCTAATCTATGGGTGCTCGAATCAGTCAATAAAGATAATTCGATGTTTTAAATGCCGAAACGAGACGACTTTTCTGCTATTTAGATAACATTTGTAGAAACAGTTCAGGCTCACTTTTTCGCCGTCGGCGTCAGCGTCGCTGTAAAGTTCTGTGTAAAGTTCAAACCGATAACTTCGCCACGCACCTCGTATGTTCTACGTGTGAGCGAATTCCAAAACCAGGTGAGGTTGAGAAGTACTGCAATGGAGGATATCCATAATGCTTGGTGCTCAGGCAACACTGGGCGCTTCCGCTATTTTTCGTTGGGAGCCTTCGCGGAATCGTTTGCTGGCGGCTCCATAAGGAATGGCCACGGGGAGGTTGAACAGCAGTCGTTGGCTGAGCTTTCCGGCCAAGAAAATGCGGCCGTTTTATTCGACAACCGGAGCCGAATAGTCTGGGGATCGCACTGTGCTGCCACAAATTGACGTGAAGACAATATCGTAGTTCTACGCGCTTAAAAACTCATCCTGATGGCAAGGTGTAATACCCTTGTCACACGAGTAAGCTTAACCGCTGTTATTCCCAACTGCAGTTAACGGACGTAACCACAGTTACCGTAAACCAGACAGAGGCGCTGTCACACGTTTGCAGCGCTTCAAAGCGTTCTTTAGTTCATACATAGCTGCGTTCGTGCAACACCGCTATTACACCGCCTTGTACAGGGCTTCACACTCGATTATGGACGCGTCAGCACCGTGTTTTGATGCGCGTCTATCAAATAGCGTGAAGCCCTGTTCAATGGACGAACGCTGCTGTGTATCAATCTCGTGAAATGCACACAATATTTTTGCAGCACGGACAAACTGGTACCTCAAAGCCGGTAATTTATCTTCACAAATGGGTATCAACGCCTCCATCGTCGCAACGGTCCAGTTGACACGCTTTTGGCTTGATATTTCGCTGGGAGCCGAGCTGCTCGCGTCCGACATGGAGGCAGCCATGTTGTCAGTTTACGGCGCTAACAGGGGTTGCCTACCTCCGTTTACGAAAACGGCCGTTAGCGGATTAACTGCGGTTAGGGTTGTCGTGTGACAAGGTACAACAGCCGTTAGACTTAACGGCCGTCGTACTTAACTGTGGTTAGACTACCCGTGTGACAAGGGTATAAGAGGCGCATCGCTTCGCAACGCCGAAGTGCTGTGCTCTAGTGGCGTGCGCTTCCGATCTGAAGTAGGCGTCCAAGAAAACTGTTCGTTGCACAGGAGACGTGACTGTCAAACTCCGAAGACAACCTTGCACTGCAATGCATCTCCATTGAATTTCCCACTCCGATTATATACGCGTGTCATAAACACTCGTCAGATATTGACACCACGTTGTTTCTGCGCGACCTGTGCTGCTTTCCTCGGCTCATTTCTTTCGCCACAGGTATCTCTACCCGCTTCGCAATAGCATATGTGTCATAGTTTTTTTCGAAATAAGCAAGCCATGAACATGTACATGAGCAGAGCGCCGCAAACCAGACAAAAATACTCATCTCGCGCTTCAGCTGTTTATGTACAAAGTGAGCGGTCCGAGTAATGCTCTATTACTGCACACTATATATCGCGCGTATTTAGTATTGTCGTTTTAAAATTTTTGTGAACGATGTATACGTGTGCGTTCATTGACATATGTTTTCAAAGTATTGCGCTCTTTTTTTCGCATCCCACGGCGGCGTTGCATTACACCTGCGCTATTGCGAACAGCGTACAAGGGCCCGTGATCAGCAAAGACATGAGTGCATTGATCTACCTAGGGAGCCTACGTGAACGACGGTCCTTCATATAGGCTCATTAGATTTACCGAACAAGGAGCTCCAATTACGGAGCCAACCGAAGAAAGCAAAAGAAAAATAAAAGGGGAGCAATGAAGGGGTGCAAATAGAACTGCAGACGCGGCATGGAGATTTGTACTTCAGCGCACACTGCCTTACGAATATTGTAAAAAGATGCCTGTTGGGGCGTTTGTGCCGATAAAGACTCGTGCGGCGGCACTGCTTACACACGTTTATATACGTGAATAAATGCTTTCGTCGAACTGCAACGCCAACAGCCGATGTAGATGAATCACGCTCTCTCGCTCGTGTGCAACGTCGGCCGTCTGTTTTGAAATGCATATATCGTAATACTGTTCTTCAAGTGTAGCTTATGTCGCAGGCGAGCAGCTAAATTGCACGGAGAATTAAGAACTGAGGTTGAAGAGCTCTTTTCAGTGCGTCGGTCATTTGCGAACCAAAAGCACAGTGCCGGTCTTGTTGACGAAACAAGTTCGCGTTGGTTTTTTTTTCGTTCAGGTAACTGAACAATTTGATTTATATTTGCGTTACATTGTACCCGTCACTGTGAGAGCTCCCTAGGCGCCTGAACAGCGCACGAATCATGGGGAAGTCGTCGCAGAACGGAGATAAGAAAAAAACAACTAGCAGCTAGGAGCTAAAAGGCTGCGATACGTTTCGCACACAACAAAACATGGCGGATCGAGCTCATTGGCTTGTCGACAGATGGCGCTGTTCATTTTAAATATCGTCTATACCTCTGATCCTGGAGGCAGCGCACAACCACATAAGGAACAGAAAAATCGTGGGAGGAGTGAAGGATCAATACAATCGAATAAGAAGGAGAAGATGACTTTCGCTTCGCGTAGTCTTACGTGAATGTGTAAGGGGCCGGCTACCAAAGCGGAAACCTCGCGTGAATGTTGACAAATAGCTTCTATTGTTCTAATCAGACTGCGTGCACATCGAGAACAGTTGAGGTGCTCTTGAATGGATCCGAGCGTCAGCGAAAAATACCGGAGTGTGTCGCAAGCAGCGTGTAAGCCGATTCGCAGATCAGATTGTGACGACTGACAAGTGTGCTGGCTGCTGCCATTGTACTTCCGGTGTTGCTTGATTTGCTGGGCGCAAGTTCGTCCGGTAAAACGCTTCATCTTTATTTGTGGCGTTTTGTTTTTCTAAAAGAGCCAAGTGCACTTTAACTGAAACAGAAGAACGCAATTTTTCTATGCTGACAATATGGTCGGGCCTGTTCCAGCAAAATTTTGCCAGTGTGTTCCTGTCCGCTGAGTACCTGAAATCTACATATCCCACTATCATCAGTATTCAGGAGTAAAATTTGTATTTGGCTTTTATAGACTGGAACATTTCATTTGGGCTTGAAATAGCTCGTAAAAGAAGTGTAGAACGATTCGAATGTATGGTATAGTAGTATTGTGCGATAATATTAACATCACTCTTGTGTTTCCGTTGGTACCGTCCTTTGTCGCATGGGCGTAATGGCTATGAGTAGACGTGAAGTGCAAGTGGTCCTTCCTGGCAAAAGGCGCACTATTCTGGACTGTCGGCAGTGTTTTATTGTTCTTGGCATCTATTAAAGGCCTTGAAAATTGCTCCAGCTCTTCTTCTTCTTCTGAGCTCATTTTATGCCGTGCCGTTTCGGATCACAGAGTTCTTCAAAGAATAGGTCGGTGCCCAGTATTTTGATTTGAAATCTCTTTTATTTCAAACATACCGTCTCGGAGCGAAATAAGGGCATGATACTGTAGCGCTAAACTCGAAAAGAAACACCAGGAGGCAAAGAGAAGTAGGAACGTCGGCCTCTTACTCTTTATATTCGAGGTTTGCCCTACAACATCATGTCCTTAAATAAGTGCCAACTCGCCCTAACAAAACTAATTGTGGAACGTAAACACGATATCAAAGCAACTAGGACACAGATGAAACAGATTGGATGAGACCACGTTGGTTGCTTTGATCATGATTGTTGACGCAGTGCTGGCGTAATGAATGTGGCTGAGCTCAATTGAAACAGATGCAGGATTTTGCTAATTTTTTAATTAAAACCGCCTGTCTGAGTTCAGGTTGCAATCGGCAATCGCCCCATTTTGATACCAACTGCTTTAGAAGTGAAAGACACTTAGGCGTACTTTGCGCTTCCGTGAAATTTAAGCTTGTTTTGGTTTTCGCATTTGGCTTTTTTGAGAAAAAACACCACATTTGACGTCTTTTCTGCTGAAGTTGTCACAAAGCGGTACAATAGCGACCAGAAGGGACGACGTGTTTAAATGACAGTACAATCTCTCATCGACTGGGAACAACTTTTCGCAGATTGCCGGCGGCAGGGCCTAGCGAAATATTATTGAGAATTTCGGGCGTTTTGCGTGCCAAAACAAAGACATAATTAGGAGGCACGCCGTAATGCAAAGCTCCGGAAGTTCCAACCACTTAAGTTTCGTTAACGTGCGCTAACTTCGTAGCTTTCTAACGTGCACACATCGGGCCTGTAGTATTTCGCCTTCATCAAAATATCTCCGCCGCGTCCGGGATTGAACCTTTGTATTTCGGGTTATATGCGGAGCACCATAATCAATGTACCACTGCAACGGCGCATAAAACATTAATAGGCTAGCAAGATACGGATAAACAGAAAGCATTTGCGACTATTTATTCCCTGTTTTCCAGATTCCACAGAGAGTGTTTCCGTGTGGCTATATATCTTCACAATTTGTTCAAGGTAGCCAGAATGCCCATTATGATATTTTTTGATATATTATACAAGACGGAATGCGGCAGACCTGTAGCGCTTCGTTGTAGTTTGACTACATCAGATTTTTGACAAACGTTGAAGGATTACTTCGTCGACTTTGTTGAACTTTCTGCCTGAGCGCACGTTTCGCCTTAGTGATACTGAATAATTACATGTATATTTAGGTACTGCATACTGTAAAACTATGTTGTTTACTTATAGGCCATGTATACATAGCTTATATGTGTGTATTTCACAGCTCACCTACGTGCCAACATTGGCTTGTCGGTAAATTGTTTGGAAATCTTTGAAGTACAAGCGCGAAGAAAAGCAGAGATTTCGAGAAGACGAGAGCTGCATAGTGCCCGTGTTGTCCGAACTACGTCTCTTGGTAGCGCTATAAAATGCAGAGTTGTTAACGTGCAAACACGCCCAGCATGCTGTTTCAATGCTGCACATGATGTTTAACCACAGGCGTCGGTGTCCACCACCAATCCCGTTCTGTACGCCATACCGGTGGCGGCCGCGGCATCGTCGAATCTCATCTTCCCGTCAAGCATTCCGGTGGTCATATTGAGGAACTCTCTAGAAATGCCCACGAGCGAAGCGGTGAGTTCGTCTCCTCTCCCCTCTCTATATATTGCTACGCGCGCTTCTTTTATTATATTTATCTAACAAGTACGTTGCACGCGTAGCCGCTGCCTTGCGCAAGCCGCGCCCTCATATCTGGGAACCGTCCAGGTTATGTTATACCCTTCTTATACCGCGTGAGCGCGCAAACGCGAACAGCTGAGATTATTCTGGAACTAATGCGGCAACCAGCGATAAGGCTCGAATGTTCGATGCCGCGCGCCTTGCCGCGGTTCAGTTTATCGACGGCCGACGCCCTGTTCGCAGCTACCAGTGTGCGGCGTGTATTGCTGTAGTTTGAGTTTTCATTTCCCGGCCACAAGTTCGGCCAAATAAAGAGGTTGATCTTGAACACGCCGACTGCTGCCTTCGTCACCGTCACGACCCGTGACATCTAGTGGAGGCGCTTTCCTTCATGTTCCGGACGCCCCGCCCCTCTCAAGCCGTGAACCCAGTCCAAGTTGCAAAGAAGACATCGATACCAACCCCGACCAGCGAGCCATCCGCAGACAACGAGGTCTAGCACCAGAGTACGGGCTTCTACCCGATATGACCTGTAACACAAAGGTCATGACCACGACGGCGGCAACGATGACAGCCCCTGTGGCACCGCACGCGACAGTCGTGCTACAACAACGCAGGGAGCCGCCAACGTTCCGCGGATCGTCATTTGAAGACATGGAAAGCTGGCTCGAAGCGTACGACCGCGTCGCCATCTTCAATACCTTTACTACTGAGGACAAGATACGGGACGTCTACTTCGCGCCTTGGTGGCACCGCGCCCTGGTGGCTGTCAAATCACTTGGGCCTCCTTGCTTATTGGGTACCCAATTCTAAAACTCTATAGTGTTTCGCCAGAGCTAGTATGTGCGCCTTTGACTTGTACTTTGACATACAGGGCACGGTCGCCCGTGCTCGCGCGCTTATCTCTTGAGGGGGGAGGTTTGTATTCACGTTAAAGAGACGGGGCGTGCAAACACGAACAAAAGAGAGAAGACACCACAAACGCCGACTAACAACTGAATAGGTCTACCAGACATGCCAGGAGGATTTGTGCCATACTTACCGCGGTATGCAGGCGTCAAGTCAGATTCTACCAGGATTGCCTCAAGGTGCGTTGCTCTAGACCGCGCGACGTTCGCCGCCAGGAGCAGCTGTACGCCGATTTGATTAGGGTAGCTAACCAGCATGCCGAATGCTTGTGGAGGGTGAAGCTTCGCGAGCTTCAACCATGTAAGAGGAAAATTGTTTTCTACTATTTCACCGAGAAATAACTTACTTCACCTTGTAGAAGCTGTCCTAAATTAAGTCACTGCGAAACCCTAGCCGTGGGTCCAAAATATTGCTTTAAACCTGTGGGTACTGGGCTTACTGCGTCCTGTCCGTAGTTAAAGCAAGGAAGACGGAGGCTTCAACTCGCAACAAACAACAACAATTTATTTAACTCTACGCTGCATACGGCGGGGTCGGTCCAGGCACACGAGACGATGAGGCGACGACCATGATCGGCGGCAGCAGCAATCGGCCAGCGCGGGTGGCCGCATCCGTCTTCCTGGCATCCCAGGCGCCTCTCCCCTGGGCGGCGCGCAGGCTGCCCCTTTTAAGCCGCGCAGCTGGGCCACGCGCACCGCCTCTGCGCAGCACGTGGCGCTATCTCGCGATAGCCGGTGGGCGTGCTTCCCACAAACCTAATATAAAATCAAAAGACGTCTTAAGCTTGCCGCGCAATATCACTAGACTAGTCGCGGAAGAACGCTCCCATTGCATATCATACTGCATTTCTAGCATCAAAGGACCTAATAAGCCAATTAGCACTCCATGTCCTATCCGGCCTTTCGTTAGGTATTGTGTGGAGAAGAAACTCAGGCCTGGAATTTTAGATAAGGAAGAGTATTTCGTAATTATGCCAGACAGCATCATCTGCGAATAAGCGTAACAGCCATAAAAAGAACTGCTTAACTGTTGACAGCAGTGCTTCCGGGAGACCAAGGTCACTCAGGCAGTTGAAGAGACTGACACGCGGAACATTATCGTATGCTTTCTCCACATCTAACAACCAGCAGAGCAATGCACGGCGTTCTTTTCTGGCAATCTCGGCGCACTGCGTTAGTAGAAAGAGGTTGTCTTCCAACCAGCTGCCCTTTCGGACGGTGTTTTGTTACTCTGTGAGGAGACCTCTGGACTCCGCCCAACCATAGACCCAGTCTTTTATCAGGTGCGTGCAGGCTCTGTAGAGCGTGCAGGTGACTCATTTTAACATATGGTGTAGTAGCGCAAATTCGGTGGGGACAAAGAGGACAAGAAGCAAACACGACACTCACTACACTCACAACTAATTTTATTTCAGAAGCAGCACTTCATACATAACCCAAATCCCTAGCGAAACAGAAATGAACTACGAACACTGAATCATTGGCAAAAAAACCTTCTGCGCACACTCAAGCGATAGTACACGGCAATTATGCTTAGAGACTTTAAGATGCCATAACAAATGACAGCGCTGGGTAACATCAATATAAAATACATTGGCGGGAATTCACACGTGCTTGAAACAGAATTGAAACAACATGAAGGAAAGTATGACACATGCAAACACTAACTTCAATTAAAGTCCTTCCAGGAAGCTGGCTTCTCGGTTACTTAACGAAACTGATGACTGACTAATGCAGCCATCTTTTCTTTTGTTAATATGAAAGGCTTCGACAATTTCTCTGGTTAGTTGGTTCCCATGACGGAAGACTACGGTTGTGTCACTGAACAGTGGCGAGCAGGCACACTGAGAACAGTGTCACTTTATGTGAGAATGAATGTTAGTTCCCAATGATCGGTTATGTTCTAAAAGTCGGGTGTTCAAGCAACGACCCGTCTGGCCTATGCATACCTTTCCACATGATAGCGGCAAGCAATACACAACTGATAAGCTACACTTAACAAACTAAAGGTGACTATCAGCGGCCTGTAGCCGCTCAGATGACCCGTATTGCTCTTGGGCAGTACAGGTCTTGTGCAATGCGGCTGTGTGTCTTAGGGATCAACACTACTCTACCGAGTCGCCATTCCTTGGTTATCTCGGTGCCATTTAACATGGTGGTGAAGAAACCAGCTAGGTGATCCTTACAGTCTGGACTTACGCATATAATTAGGCGAGCTGGTATACCACTCGGTCCTGCGGCTGTGTGCGTCAGGTGGCAAAGCGCACGCTCGAAACTACGGTGAGAGGAAGCCTACCTTGTTTCCCAGACGTGTACGTAAGCGTCGGCCCACTTCGAGTCTTGATGTGTGTAAGACTGTCATTTTTGTTTGCAGTACCATACAGTGACTTTAAATATGTTGTCGCATACTCTCTCACGTCAACGACCGGCTATCTTGTATTGGTGTCCATGATTTGAAGCAAGGTTCGTCTTTTCTATCAAGCGACCGGACATAGCACCAGAATTTTGCAGTCGTTGATTTTTCCTCATCTCGAAGGTCCTGTAGCATTGTCTATTTGCATTGGCGAGCTTCGTTTGAGCCTGGGCCTCCATTTCGTGCTTCAGTTTCAGGTACTGTTGCCACTTGTTGCTACAGACCTCAAGGTATTTGGCCTTGACCGCACGGCGGTGGGCACGGTTTGGCTCTCGGCTACTTTTACTGCCCGTTGCTTAAGTCGGCTTCTTTTTGGCTAGTTTTTCCAATTTCTTGTCTTTTTTTTTTGTCTTTTCATCCTTGAAACCCTGGTGCCAGCTTTATCGCACAGATTACGCGTGTTTTAGGTGTAGGTTATCCTGAAGTTGCAGTGGCCGCTGTCGCTGAACGCCTAAAGATGTCCGTCTTCTTAAGTCACAGCATAATTGCAGAAAGCAATAGGAAAAAGTGTGTCGTCAGTATTCCTTACATTCACTGCATATCTCACAGGCTAAAGAAAGTGGAAAGTAGATGCGGCGTTGATGCTGTTTTCACGGCTCTCAATAAGCTAGGTAAGATATGTGCAGCCGTAAAGAAAAAGAATTAGCGGGTGATAGACAAGAAGCGGACAGACATTTGTTTTGTGAAACATACCAATAAATTTACTAATGACCGTACGAGTGTGGTGTAAAATATTCCGTTTAGCTGTGGTCGCTTCTACGTAGGGCAAACGGGGCACTGTGTTAACCAGAGATTAATGGAACATAAGAGATCGCTAACTGTAGGCTCACCATCTAATCTATCTTTACATTGTCGATATTGTAAGTGTACGCCAGAATTCGACGAATGCGCGATTTTGTACCGGCACAGGATTGAAGAAAGGCGTTTAATGGTTGAGGCCTGCCATATCGATAATAGGGGTAGCGCATGCGTGAGCCATCCACTGATTAACCTGTATAAAGAAGTAATTAAGTGTCTTAACACTCGTCGTTCACGTTCACCCCAACGCGTGCCGGATTGATAGGTTCGCCTATTGCATGGCATGCGCAGATAAGTTTTCGTGTCTTTATTGTTCGCCGTTATGCGCCTTTTCTTTTGTCTCCGTGTTTGCACGCCCTTTCTCTTTAACATGAATACTGACCAATAAGCTCAGCTCTCTGTTATTCGGAGGTTTGTATGTCTTTTGCTTTCACCGCAAGGTTTGCGGTGAAAATAAAAACCGCACGAAGGCGACTTCATTCGTTGCAGCGGCCGCGTTTTCGAAAGGGGTGAGCTGCTAGCTAGAAAGCCAAAGTTGGGGCTAGTTGAAGTAACGACTGTGACACTTGGTTCAAGCTTGTGCTGTGTATACCGGTGTGTTCGTTTCGTGCGCCCTTTGTGCTTGAGCAGCGCGCAGCAAGTTCTGAACTGCTTGCCGTTCTTCGTGTAACAATCCAATCTGTTGCTGTCGCATTCATTTCCTTGCGCTTGCGGCGAAACCGTGACTTTTTTTTACTGTGCTTCACCACAATTGATACAATAAAACACAACCAGAGCATGTTGGATAGCAAGAAGTTTACATTTCTTCAAGCTTAACTGGCGTAGAAAGCAAAGAATATCAGCTTTTTACTTGAACAATATGGTGTCTCTTTGAAATATGTGAGGTCTAATGTATATATGAGACAAGAAAAAGCCCGAGGATAAGTACTGGTTATTCAAAGCGAGACTTCACGGTCATGATAATGCATGCTCAAGAAATCTAACGGACATAAAATATTGCTTAACAGATTTATATTCAACACTGGAACAGTTACCTGTATTGTTCGCAGGCATAGAGCGTTTCTTATTTCGTGGATATGCAGAGCGCGCAGACGTCAGATGTCTGCTAAACGGAGTTTGGATTCGCGCCTATAGAGGCGGAGGAACTTAAGATGCCAGTTTAATTACGAGGAAAGTATTAGGACAGATACTGCATTTATGTGCTCGTCAAAGAACATCAGCTGATCAAAATATATCCGGAGTCCCTCTCAGGTTATTACAATGTGCACAAAGCAATCCCGGGACACATTGGAATACGTTGCCGCGACTGTGGATGTCCACCTAAGTTTGATCAGCTTGAGGTGTTGAAAAAGCGCTCGTCACCAATCATGCCACAAATTATAGAAGCTCATTCTAATATAGCAAGAGCCGGAATCACGTGTATCAGCGCCCCATCCTTGGCCTAATCTGCACATGAAGTGTTCTTCCTTAATCAGGTGAACCGTTTATGAAACTTTGTTCCGTGACGTCGCAATGGAGCTCTCTACTGTTGGTGTGACGCTCGGGTGCGTTTGAGTGCTTGCGCAAGACTACATACTTGATGCAATTCGCCAATAAAAACCAGTTGGAAGTTAGCGTTATTTTCTTTCGTCTGGATGGCTCGGCCGTTTCTTTTTTTTTCTTTTACCGTGATAAGCTGTACGAGTTGAAGCCCGTATTTATATTACATTAAAGAGTTTTAGAATTCGAGCCCCAAGGATCTTGGGGACCCAAGAAGCTTGCGAGCCGCCAGGGCGCATGCGCAGAACCCAACCCACTCTTGGGCTCTTGCGCTCGCGTTGGCCCAAGGCCCAAAAATCGAAAACTAGCGTGGGTCTCCAAGCCGTCTTGGGTTGCCAGCGAGATGACGCAGACGCAGCGCGAGCCACGCCACAGCATGACCAGCGTCTCGCATGATTTTAATTTCGCCACGTTTGGTGCCCCGTGCGTCTGACCCAATTCTCAAACTCTGCTGCTCCTCCGAAGACAAGAGCAGCCTACGCACCGCAGCTTGGGAACGCAGCGTCTTGGGTCCCTAATCGTCAAACTCTCTCGTATTACAGCAGATGAAACTATGGCTGCGATTTGAGTTGTTCGCATTTAAAGTCCGAATTACTCATACTTCAAGGTTACGCCTACTCATTATTTGTGCCATAAAATCGCACGCCCGGTGAAACTCACTCTGTCAGATTGTCTGATGTAGTAAAGCATTCGTGGAAGCTCCGCCCCTGGAGCTATCGCTTCTGATCTGGAGAAAGCAGTTTGCCAGTATAATATCGCGTACAGTTCCTTGATTAATTCCGTGATATGTGTGCATGCAAGCGCAGTTAAATAGTTGCTTTCTCTCTCATTCTCTCTCAAGGTGGCTGTTGGTCTGGCGCTCAAAGCCGTCCTCGTCGTCTCGGTGGTGTTGTCCACCAACACGGTGGGACGGCTTCTTTTTCACGCAGAAGGCAAGCGCTTCGAACCAACACTGACAAGTGTGATCGCCCCTGCTCTAAATAAGAGCACATCGTTCGAGTGATCGCGCTGGTGTGGACACCGGCCCGTGTTCGCAGTGGACCGTGCTCAGGGAATCGGTGTCATAAGAACACGTGCCATCGCTCAACTTAGCTTGTACTGACTTTCGCGTGTGATTTGGACGCTGTGTGACGGACAATAGATAGCCACTGGACGCCTGAGAGGACCGGTGGCGACGTCTGCGTGCTTACGAGCGCCCTCTTTGGCAACTTGGATTACACTCATGCACCTGTGTTAGTCAAAGTCGGCACTATCGCCTGTGTGGTTTGGCGCTTCGGCTCCAGTAGCGCGGTATCGTCAAACTGGAAATAAGATATCGGGCAGAATTTTTTTTATCAAGCCTCGTTTTGAACGACAGGTTTTCTCTAGAACGTCCTTAATAACGCGCATTTATCTTTTTTTTTCGCGTTGTGTGTGGTTAGACATACCTACATATTGGGTTCAAGGTTCATTTGCGCAGTGGGACATTTTGCCGTCATTGTCCCGCATTGGAGTTTTGCGCGTAGAATAAGCAGGCTACGCGCTGCCAAGCGTAATTTATTCGAAGCGGATGACAGCATAATTTCGCACATTCCTTTGTAACTGTATCGCTTTTTTTGTTTTCAGTTGTGCTAACCACAACTGAGACAGATAAGCGTACATGTTTTATTCATATTTGTGGAGCGTTAACATACTTAGGTTTCATTATCATGTCTACTAACAAATATCGAGTGTTACATACAGCTAGTTTCAGCAATCATATACTGTACAGTGGGGTAGAAATGCCACATGTTCTCGTTCCATAGTACAGGAGCTTGCTCAGCAATGCACTAATTACTGGTGCTTGCATGCGCGTTAAACTGCTAGTTGATGCACAATATTACAAAAACATAAATAATACGGCGCTGGCAGTGTCAACACGCATGTATGGTGCAGTATTATTGAGGCGCTATGCCCATGAACACCAACGTCCTGGGCTATATGTGTATGCCACAAGCACTGCTGGACAGAATACTTTCCATAACCTGCTTCAATAGTGCACCAGTTGCCAGCTTCCTTCACAGCATTAGACCTACGCATCGCTTCCATTTTGAGGCTACAGTAGCAGTACAGATAATGAAGGAATTTTTATCAAGTCAATGCCCTCTGCAAGAACACTGTAACTTAAAGATGTTATCGTGCAGTTTCCTCATAAGCGATAATACTTAATTCAATTTTTAAGGCCACCAATAAGACCAATCAGCTTCTTCCTTATACTTTCTAGAAGTAGTTCGACCTTTCTAGGAACAAAGTTGATTGACCGAATTCAACACATTCATCTAGGAGAGTTAAATTCTTAGATTAGAAAATGTTGATGTGGGAACTGTTCAGGGCAACGTACTTTCATGGAATGACTTTTAAAACAGTTGTTATTTGAGAGAATTTCTGAAACAACAGTGTTTTGCTCAAAGATTCAATTATTTGTCGTGCTTTCTTGTATAGCTCAACCGAAAATCATTGTGATAGTAACACTTGATATTTTATGAAAACAATTTTTATACGGCACACGGCTTAGTTTTCTTTGCTTTTTCTCATAAACATCCCAAGAAATGTCGCTCCCCAGCTTGTGATAAGAAACACCACATTAGATTTGTTGATTGTGTATCTTGTGCCGTCTACAAGTTTTCATCATCATGCGGGATGCACGATATTGGGCAAACTAAACGGTGATGAATGACAGATTATTCGAACACTGCTATAACGCGAAAAATAAGCTTACGGCGGGAGCATTCCTGGTGGCGCACTGTAAAGGCTATGGGTGCTCCCCATAGTCTCTAGAACGGCCGATAACAATCGGCCGTTCTAGAGATCGGCTCACAAGGGAGATAAAAGAAGCCGAAGAGAGAGAGAAAGAGACAGCAACTTTATGAAAAAAAAAAGCCCGGCGAGTTCTTCGGGGATTTGGGCTAATATCCCCACCTAGGCGTTGGCCACGAGCCCTTAAGCTCTGGCGGCTGCCTCGGCCCGCTGGACGGCCCAGAGTTGGTCCTCGAGGGCGAAGCTGAGCAGTGCAGTCTCCCAGCGCGTTGGGTTCGAGGCTGCGTCTCCGTCTAGGACCCCACCTGTGTCACACGCCCATAACATGTGTTCCAGGGTTGCCCTGGCCTCCCAAAACTTCAATTTTGCCAAATAAAGCTCTGGGTAACAGAGATTCAAGATCACTGGGCTCGGAAGCGTTCTGGTCTGCAGCTGCCGCCACGTGACCGCCTGCTTCTTGTTCATTTTTTGGTGTGGTGGCGGAAATTTGCACCTGGCCAATCTGTAATGTTGTGTTATGTCTCTAAAACTAGTGAGGCGATCTTCCCACTCCGAAGCTGTAAAAGAATTCGAACACTTGTGTGTGAGCTGATCATCGATTTCCTTGTTGGAAAAGAGGATGACGTTCATTGGTTTAAGAACACGTGCAAGATGAGTTGTGCTTTCACGCGGATCTATAAAATGTGTGTTAATGGTATGAAATAAACAGTTGGAAGTGTAGCACTTACCTATCTCCTACGTCTGTGTCGTGTTCCTATCGTTTTTGTACCGCGCTAATACACGCTACGTTCTATGCTGCATTCTTTGGCTTTCAGCCAAGCGTTACGAAGTGGATCGACGTGTTTTTGCAAATGTAGGACTTGTGTGCACATCGATGGCATACCAGGCACGTTGACTACACTGACGTTTAAATTGTAACTTATGATCTGAACTTGTGTCAGCACTCACGTTAGAGCACAGACGTTTGTCTTATCGAACCCAAGTGCATGCTACGGGGCGATGATCGGAATATCATATGTAAATTTCGTTAGCGTATTCCTCGGGGTTCGAACACTTCGATATACTTGCTAAATCATAGGAATACAAATGTAATGTTTCCTAGACTGCTATAAAAGCGAAGCCAACAGTGGAACCGCAATTCATGTTAACCCGACATGACGCCTGTATTAAGGAGTACTATCGGCGTCAAATGAAAGGCAAACAGCGGCAAGCATTAGCAAAGGTATAGTTCGCGCCGTTCCAGTCATCGCCATGGACATGCGCGTGCTGACAAACTAGAGTGCTTCCAGCCTATAAACGGTGATGACTGGACCGCGCGAACTACGCCATTTCTAGTGCTTGCCGCTGTTCGCGTCTGATTTGACGCCGGTACTACATATGTAGTCTTTATTGCTTTGGTGTAAAATTGGATAGCTAGCACTACAACTGCAATTGACATTGCACCGACATTACACATGCGCAATGTCTTTTACCAAAGCAGCTTCAAGACCTGGCGTGGCTCTGTGGTAGAATACCTGACTGCCACGCAAAATGCTTGGGCCCAATTCCTGCTGGGATCCTAATTTTTATTGTTTACATTCGTTGGGTCAACACTGCCGGTGTCGGTTTTTCTAAACGCCCTCGCTCTTAATTTGCCCCTGTATACTCTGGCCGTTCCTGGGTAGATATAAAATGGAAAGCACATGTGCCGCATACCCGTAAACCACGGCCCGTGGCCTACGGGTATGCGCCAAATATGCATGGAGGAAAGGGTTTGACGACGTACGCGACAGGATTTTCACGTTATTATTGCGATAGCAAATATATGGACACTTTCGGCTGATTTTTGCCGTCGCCGTCGCTGTCATGCCCCGGATGTGGAAAGGTATATATATATATATATATATATATATATATATATATATATATATATATATATATATATATATATATATATAAAAGGCACAAAGTAAAATGAAGCAGCAGAAAATAATTCCGAAGTGCCTAACCAGGGACTCGAACCATACACCCCTCGCTCCTCTGCCTGCTGCATTAGGCAGCTCAATCATGCCCCGTGCATGCGCCGGCGAAATAACAGCGAGCTATTTACATACACCATTTACCGCTGGTGGAACCCAAATTTTGGAGGAGCTAGAGCGTGTTTGATATGACGCAACGCTCCTAATTTTCTTTCAATTTGAAAACTGCCCTTGGGACTCGCTCGACAATGTGGCACTTTTCTGTACAAACTCGTGATGTGGAAGGACAAAAAAACAAAAAACACAGGGCACGCCTTACATCAGACGCCTCAGCGTGGTAGGAGACGCAGCGGGTCAGTCCACGCGCCGCAGTTTAAAAGAGAAAGAGATTTCTAAGAGCGTCTGATTCTCCATTGTCGACACTTTCAGATGCAACGCTCCTAATTTTCTTTCAACGTGAAAACTGTCCTTGAAACGCGCACGACAAATTTGCCCTTCTCTGTACCCACTCGTGATGTGCAAGCAAAAAGAAAAAAAGTCGCCCGCATCTTCCCACGGGGGGAACTCGAGTAAATGTGTCGCAGAGTGGTGGGGGTATCGCGTGAATGTTGCATAATTCGGTATGGTTTGGGAATGCTTAATTGTTACACGATGCGCACATCAAGTACGACTTGAACGGCTCCAGCGTGCACGAAGTTCCGGGTCCGCAGATCGCTTCAAACGCTTGCGTTCAACGTCGTATGCTCGTCTCTTCGCAGCCTTGTCTTCTGCGTTGCTTGCTGTTGTTGACGCCGACGACGGTGAGGGTGGGGTAACGTTGCCTTCAACGAGTGGTGGGACGCTGATTGAAGGTACTGTTGCTTCCATCGCAGCTACTCGAGTCAAGCGAAAGCCAAGTAAGGACGTCCTTGACTGAATTCCGAACGCGCGCTCCGCCGCTTATATACACACCGCCCGCGTTCGATCGAGAGGAGGGAGGGACGGAGAAAAGGGAGGAGGGAGGGAGAGGAGAGGCTTGCTGCCGGCACGAGACGAGCCGAGCATGCGCAGAGGGGGTGTGGACTAGAGCTGTGCACGGGCCGCATTTCCGAGCCCGAGCCCGGCCCGGGCCCACTGACTTTGTCGAAGGCCCGCCCGAGCCCGACGGCAAAGGGCTGCGAGCCCGCCCGGCCCGGCCCGACGTACGAAAACACAATCCCGGGCCCGGCCCGGCCCGGCCCGGCTTTTTGAAGGTTCGCTGCGAAAACAAAATATCGTTTTCCGGTAATTTGGCATTTTATTGAGCATATCAAACATGATCAAACGACACGCGATGAACAGTCTCTATTACACAGATTTCAAATTACAAGTAGACGGCCTCATGCCAGCAACAATGGAGTTCGCTCGCCAAAGCCGTCACGTGTACGGGGTATGCCCATGCAAGCGTGAGCTTGCACGAAGGCGATCTACGTCGGGTCGCTCGTCACTGTCGCGTGCATTATCACTCATGTGGGATTTGGCCCTAAATCTAACGCGAACAGTCGCGTGGCGCCGTCACTAGCTCAGGTGGCATTACTTTTCTTTTTGTCGGAGTGCAACAGAGGCAGTGCTTTACCTGCTCCCCTTTTGTTTAAAGTAGCGATTTGAAAGGAAAAGCGGTAAAGGCGGTCGCGGAAAAGGCGCTGTATGCGTGCTGGAAAACAATTCCCGCTCATTCTCTATATTTCGGGCTTAAGTCAGGCTTTGCGCCGGGCCCGAGGCCGGCGCGATAAAACTCCAAGTAGCCCGAGCCCGTCCCGGGCCCGAGGTGAAAATACGTCTGCCCGCCCGAGCCCGGCCCGCGGGCCGGGTCGGGCTCGGGCTTTCGGGCTACCCGGAGCCCGCGCACACCTCTAGAGTGGACGGCGCCGCCGACGTCGCAGGTGCGACTAAGAAATGCTCTGCATTTAAAAAAAACACCGGGCACACCTAGAGTTACTGTATATGCCACCTTTAGGTAGCAGAGTTGCGCAATGGTCTGGCTAGCAACCACAGCTATGCGGGGAAGTCGCACTCCATTTTTGCAGGCGACATGCCTACCGTGTCGCCGATTAACATGTCTGGTGTGTCGAATACCGGCGATAAACATTGGCTATCGATGAATGGTGTTAATTCAGTTCGCTGCAGCAGTGGCATCGAAAAATTTAAAAAAAAATGGCTTGAGCGTTAGCTTCTCCGCAATGCATGGTTGCTAGCGGCGCTTGGAAGACAGATGCGCAACTCTGCTACCTAAAGGAAGCATATACAGTAACTCTAGGCACACCTTGCATCAGACGCCCCCGTGTGGCAGCAAACGTAGGGGGTTTCTCAAAAGAAAGAAATATGTAACAACATCTGATTCTCCATTAGAGATTTTGAGAATTGGGGACCCAAAGCACTGGGTCACCAAGCTGCGTTGGGTAGGCTGCTCTTCGTTCGGAGGATCAGTAGAGCGTGAGAACTGGGTCAAACGCAAGCTGCGTTGGCGCAAACGCACGGGCGCCACACGTGGTGAAATTAAAGTCATACGAGACGCGGGCCATACAGCGTCGTGGCCCGCGCGGCGTCTGCATAGTCTCGCGGTGACCCAAGACGTCTTGGGGACCCACGCTAGTTTTCGATTTTTGGGTCTTGGGACAACGAGCACAAGAGCCCAAGAGTGGCTTGGGTTCTGCGCTTGCGCCCTGGCTCCTCGCAAGCTACTTGGTCCCCAAGCTTTTTGGGGTCCCAGTTCTCAAACTCTATATAATCGACACTTGCAGCGCGTTGCTCAAGCACAAAGACTTAACAATGACAGTTTTTAGTTCACGCTTGCCCTGTGCATGCCTGTGCGTTCTTTTCGGGCGTCCTTCTTTGTGCTTCAGCGGCGCGCTGCAAGTATCGAGCTGCTTATCGTTCTTCGTGTGACATTCCAATTGCTTGCTATCGCATTCATTACTTCGCCCTTGCGGCGAAACTGTGACTTCTTGGGGTATTTTGTCGCTTTCTTTATGAAGGAGTATGGTGGCTGTGGAGACGATGTAGATTTCTTCCAGTATGTTAACCTGGGGTTCGTTGACGCCCTGATTCCGCAGTGTCTGCATTACTGCTGACATCTCGACCTATTGAAATGCCTTCTCGTAATCTATGCAGGCTATAAATCACAAAGAGTTCTCTCCGCGTGACGTCACGTATTTCAAAGTGCATTTATCGTATTTTGGCGCCATTGGCTAAACAAAATTGCCCCAAACTTAGTATGTTAAGTCTGTGGCCTCCTCAGAGGACAGTGTGCTTCATTTTTACCGATTAGGAACTACGTAGTCGCTAGCACGCGCCGTCAAAGCAAGCAACGTCACGGCGAATGATGCGGAAATTTCAAGGTGGCGTCGCCGCCCACATTTTCTCTTTGCGCGTCTCCTCGCTTACTACGCGTCTTCTCGCAGCAAGCGTGGTATTTTTTGTGTCGTGAAAGAGTACTTTACTAATATGAGAAATATCGTTTTCCTCTTTAGTGTCCCTTTAACATGAAGAAAAAAGAAGCAAAGGAACAACAAATGAATATTTAGCGAAAGCCTTGCCGAAACTTAGGAGTGAAATCTCTGTGATGAACGCTGAACTACCAGCTCGCGAGGAACGAGAACGCACCCTCGCCCGCGAGAGACAACGCCGACGCAGGAAGCGTCTGCTAGCGAGTTTCTCGAAAACGACTGCTCGCGCTGCACAACCGTTCACCGGCCGCCCAGTATATATGGACACTGGATCGTGACCTGCATTGTAGTATCGATGGGAGATTTCTCTTGTGCGTGAACAATAAAGATTCGCAGCGTGCACCTTAACTAAAAGCGGACTGCAGCTCCATGTGTCTCATCTTTCATCGGTCTCTCATTGTCCATTAGCAGTGACTTTGCTGCGGGAAACACCGGCGCACACTGCATGCTTCGCCCCTCCACAGGTTTCACGTTAGTGGAGCTGAAAGACCCTTCCCTACATGCTTTTGTCAATGGGTCAGTGGTGAGCAGTGGGGTTTGCCCAGATAATCTAGCATATACGGTGATTCTCGCTAAGAAACGGAATGCTCTAGCCATATACAGCTGCGTTTTGAAACGATCGGAATGGTTGCATGGTTTTGATAGAAATATGGCTCGTACCCACAACGCACTACTGGCTACGTTGAGGACATTCCCACGTGGCCACTTCTGCCAAATAATAAAATTTGTTAAAGTGGAAGGAAGAAAAGTGTGAATAACTGCAATAAAGATAATACGGGCGCTGCAGCCCTCACATTCAAGGAGAGACGTTACATTTGCATTGGCGTAACTTTTGTGAACGTGAATGAGAACGACGACACAAAAATGGCGGAAAAGAGGGGATCAGCGTGCTCCACAGGCTCCGAACATTCGATTGCTTCACGCAGAAAGATAAAGGTACGAATTATGAATGCATTTGTTGGCTAGTCACAGCGCAGCACATTTTCTAGAGTACACTGCATCAAGATATGAAGGAATATCAATACCAGCTCACGTATTGACTGAACTTCTCGGGATATATACTGCGCATTCAGTAGTGGCCATAAAGACTTCATTGTCTTGCTTCCTGGATAACCAAACTTTAGGCAAAAGCTGCTTTAAGGACTAAGTTGTCTACGTTGCCGGGACTACGGTGCCGCCGTAAATGGAATATCTGTAGTCTAGTAGACTGTTGCTATTTTGACGCCACCGTAGACAACAAAGCTGCTGCATCGCTAAACACTTAAGACCCAGAGTTTTTACCTTTGTTGCAGAAGTCGTGCCTGAGGTCGTAGTGCTCAGAAGTTTGGTTCTTTTCCTGCAGCTGTCTCACACGCACTAATGTTGTACGTTAGTGCGTATGGTAATCGTATGGTAACAGCATGCCCTACAGGCTTGTGCTGTATGTGTAAGCACATGATTATCGAACACGATTCATGTCGGCTGTCGTGTGAGCCGGGAAGTAGCAATGCCCCGTTGTACGCTAGAGAGAACTAAAAACAGCCTTACTCAATCTGCATGCCAGGACCGTAGGAGAGGAGAAACATCTGGCGTCTTTTCGTTTTGCTTTTAGAAAATATCTGGCGTCTTTCGTTGGTTTATTTCACCAATCAACGGCGTTTTGAACAAAATTTTTATTGTTTAATCACGCACAGGAGAAATCTCACCAGGCACTACCTTGGAGGTGAACAATGGCTGCTAATGGGAATGAGCGACAGAAGAAGTCGGCTTTTAGCTAACACTTACACTTCTACTTCTACTAACGTTTCCTACTGGAACATGCCAATGGCTGCTAATGGGGAATGAGAGACAGAAGAATTCGGCTTTTAGTTAACGCGCACGCTGCGAATTTTTTATTGTTCAACAACGCACAGGAAAAATCTCCCACCGGCACCACCTTGGAGGTCAAGATCTGGTACTAGCGTTAAGACTGGTTACGCAATACGACGGGGACGAACGGGTCCCGCTTTAAGGAGCTTCGCCCCTAAAAGCTGCACGCAGCAAATAACGGAGTACTTTTTATTTCTGACGCAGAAAACCCGGACACAATTGTGAGGCTAAATTCATTAGCGGTAGGATACGCGCAATTTGGCTCTGTAGCCTTCGCTTCATCGCCAAGAAAAGTCCGCGAGTACAATTGTTGCGTGACGTTGCATGATTTTTATCCACGTGAATAGTTCGAATGAGGTTACGCGATTTTCAGTCACGTGACTAGAGGTTACACGATTTTACTCGGGACTATATGCTATTCTATTTTAGTCAAGTGACTAGCTGTTACGTGATTTTAGTTACCTGACTAGTTGTTACATTATGTTACGTGATCTTTAGTCGCGGGACTTGTTGCGGGATCTTACGGAAATTTAGCCACGTTACTATATGCTGCTGGACGTTACGCAATTTTTAGAAACGTGACTAGTTGTTACGTGATGCGCGGTACCTTTAGTCACGTGTCTAGATGTTTCGTGATGTTACATGGCTTTTAGCCACGTGAATAGTTGTGACGCGATGTTACGCGATTTTTGACTGTGAAACTGCGCGAAAAACGAGCACACAGAAAGAAAGAGACAGGACCAAGCGCTTGGTCCTGTCTGTTTCTTTCTGTGTTCTCGTTTTTCGCTCTCTTTCGCAGCCATGAAGCCATACCAACACGTTCAGCCCCATACCTTTTTAACATGAGTTTAATTACGACACTATATGTTACATTATTTTTGTCACCTAAACAGCTATTATGTGAGATTACGTGATTTTAGTCACGTCGCTAGTTGCTACGCGATGTTACGTGTTTTAGTCACGTGACTAGCTATTACGTGATGTTACCTGAGGTTAGTCACGTCACTTGTTGTTACGCGATGTTACGTGATTTTAGTCACGTGATTACTTGTTACGTGATGTTGCTCGATTTTTAGTCAGGTAAAGTCTCGCCCATCAAAGTTATTGCATTCGAGCCGGAAAAACCGTCACACGTCTTGTGGGGGCGAAGTAAAAGAAGAGGAGGATTGAGCCAGCGCTTTCCGGTTCGCGATGATGATAATTTCTGTTCGCGCTACCTGGCGGAACGAAAAGCTTTCAGCTCACCTATTAAAAAAAAGCATCATAGACCTCAACTCGTTTACTGCTTTGAATGAAAGTGATTCCCACAATGCGTGGGGTCTGCCGGATTTTTCTTCTAAAGCCATGAACCTACTCTCCCAACAAAACGTTTTACTAAGCCGTACTTTGCATCGAACGCGAGTCACATCATGTTTCGTAGGCACAATAATTAACATTTTAGAGTCACCTGGAGAAAATTCTGATTCGCAGCGATGAATCGGGGTCACATAGATTAGTTATCCCGGCAAGCCGTCCCTTAAGATACGATAGGTCCAGTACCACCACCCTGCAATTTCATGCTTTCAGCCAAAGTTTGGGCAGCATGAAATCTTCTACATACCTGCACCGCTGCTCATCATTCTTTCTACTCATGATCACTATCTTGGTTTGCTCCAAAATAGATGCGCTCAATAGAAGAAAGGCAAGACGTTTCTTCCCTATCACTTGTGCTGAATTAGCATAGAGATAATGGAAAACTAAGTTTGACAGGCAGTAGTACTGCCGAAGTATTTTTATACGCATGGTCTGCTAGGTGACTTAATATCGTAGGCGCCATTTATTGCTCCTTTTCATTTAATTTACATACTCAGCTGCATCCGGCCCACCTATTCTTATGGTGTCATTCCAATGGTGTTTCTTTGCGCTACATTCTTTTTTTTCTGAATTACAAGTTGTTCCATAGCCCGCGCCACTTTTAAGGACGTATCTGAATGCTAAATATACGAAATACTTCTAAAACTCGCAGGATAGTGCTTAACTGCGAAGTAACTACCTCTTGCGTGGACGAGCCTGATACCAGGCGAAGGTGGCGGCGCAGGGCTCAAAGCTCTTAACCGCGGACTCTGCGCTAGATCAATGCTCGGAACCGAACCGCTGATGGGAATGCAAACTGTAATTGACTATGCCTGTTGTATTACCATGCAGGATTCTGCCGCCTCGGCTCCTTCTGAATCCAGTGCCCAAGAACACCATCGCCGTGCTCAACGCGCGATACTGGTGTTCATCTGCGCTTTCGGGGTAGTCGCGGGAATCGTCGCCGCATTGACTGTGGCCTTCGCTGTCTGGCTGAAGCTGTGGAAGCATGATACGCACGATAAGGTCGGTACTAAAAAACACGACGTAAAATGATGACTAAGGCACTAAGCAAATAAAAGCCAAGACAACTTTGACTTATGCGAGCTATTCTGTTCGTTGCCTGCGATTAAGTACATAACTCGGTTACAGCAACGCATCCACTCCTTGACTTGGAACCGGCGAGGTGGGTTCCGTTTTCAAAACGATACTTTGTCCGATCATTGATGAAGTCAGCGCAACTTCGACCCCCACATTGCTCGTATTGTATAGCCACTGGAAGCAAGGCATGACGCATGCTCCATATTGATGAGTTGCAGTGAGCTATTGGTTTACACAAGACGCAAATGGTCGTCATGGTAACCGTAAGTTTGTATGCAGCTTTAGTTAGGTAAATTATCTATCGTCCTGGGAGTATAAACACCATTCATACTTCGTTAGGCGTAACTGGGAAGGACATTGTTACGAAATAGCACGCAAAGTTAGATTTAACGAGCTTTCCAGTCTCTGTAAAAAAACTTCCTTAATTCGCTGAAACGCATAAGCGGCCGCTATCCATTGAACTTTCACATTTTCCTAGGCGCCGTTTCATACTTTGGAAAGTTAGAGATAAGGTAATTTCAATGTGTTGCGCATCTTTAGCATATCTCCATAAATTTGGACATCCGTAGGAATCTCTATGTTCGGGAACAGCGTGCTCCGCTGCACTTTGTTCTTATGTGCACATATTTGCAAGCATATTGCGATGCACATGTGTTCTTTAATTATCTGTTACCGCTCCCTCCTGTTCTTTGATGATGCAATGCTTTTAAATTCAATCTGATGATCACAACTTTAGTTTCATTGTTTATAAAGGGTTCTGTATTTGTTTGTAAATGACTTTTCATGTATTGTAAACCTTTTTCTTGTAGTTTTATTTCATTAGGACTATTTTTGCTTTGGTATTTGCTCAGATCTCTTGATCACTTGTGTAACTGCTGTGTTGCCGTAAGGCAAAATTTAGTGATATTATCAGTTTACTGATTGGAGGTCCCCCTTACAGTTTTGTAACTGCGGGAATTCCTTATGTAATAATGATAAATAAAGAATTGAATTGAAACAATGAACGTTGACCGTCGACGGTTCGAAATTATCAAAACAAGTTCAAACATATACCTATTTGCACGCTCTATTCAAGGTGTCTCCAAGCCCCGCCGGCCACGTGTGCGAGACAGCGGATTGCCGCTACATCGCCGAGTGGTTCGGAGCCACCATGAACTACAGTGTGGATCCCTGCGACAACTTCTACGAATTTGTGTGCGGATCTTCACCCAATCACGAACACGCACTCTCAGCGGTGAGTACCTTGTACGAAAAGTGTAAACGCGCCAGGTGTGTGGAATAGAGAGAGCCATGATATCTTTTGAAATGCCATTTTCATCAGCGCTTTAGCGTCTTGCCGTGTGGCTACGCAAAATGCGCGGCGATAGACTTAAGCTACTATGAGTTGTTAACTTACTGAAAGTCACGAACCGCAGTTTTTGAGACTTCAGCATAGCGCTGTCGTTCTAGAGAAGCAGTGTAATCTATCTATCTATCTATCTATCTATCTATCTATCTATCTATCTATCTATCTATCTATCTATCTATCTATCTATCTATCTATCTATCTATCTATCTATCTATCTATCTATCTGTCTGTCTGTCTGTCTATCTATCTATCTATCTATCTATCTATCTATCTATCTATCTATCTATCTATCTATCTATCTATCTATCTATCTATCTATCTATCTGTCTGTCTGTCTGTCTGTCTGTCTGTCTGTCTGTCTGTCTGTCTGTCTATCTATCTATCTATCTATCTATCTATCTATCTATCTATCTATCTATCTATCTATCTATCTATCTATCTATCTATCTATCTATCTATCTATCTGTCTATCTATCTGTCTGTCTGTCTGTCTGTCTGTCTGTCTGTCTGTCTGTCTGTCTGTCTATCTATCTATCTATCTATCTATCTATCTATCTATCTATCTATCTATCTATCTATCTATCTATCTATCTATCTATCTACTGCGCTACGTGTCAACGAGAGTGTGCCAGCATGCGAAAGCAAGAAATCGAATAGCGTAGCAACGAGCAGAAGCCAGATATTTCGCGGCCATGGAAGAGTGCAGAGATTTCACTATCACCGGAAGGTGTGGATGTCTGGAAACACCAAATTATGTATGGCTCTTCATAAGCAACGATGATTTAGGCATTCGATGTGAACATGAAGTAGAACTTAAAGTGTGGTTAGCAATAGAGTATGTGAACAGATATGGTCAGTGTGAGCGCGCTATAAAACTTTCATTTAAGGCACTTTGATGCAATGATAACAGATATGCTAATCAGTATAGCGAAATACTCTTGTTCATAATCTGCATGGTAAACTTCGCTTCGTTCATTCGGCAGCTCACTTTCGCAGTCCCTGTCCTGGACATGGAGCATAACACCAAGCATGAATAAAAAAAATAAAAACAGCACGTAAAAAGGTTCCTCAGCTTTCTTCTTTCTTATGGCTCCCCCATTACGACCAGCCACCTTTCCCTTTTTCAAGAAAACACAGTTCAACTATCCTACTGTAGCCGAAACGACTCCTTTCTCTAATCAGTGCTGTATCCGAATTTATAGGCATCGCGGCACCGAGCTTCTAGTGCGGTAACATCTTAACTCGAGAAAATGATCCCACCAAAAGAATGAGCGGACATTTACACTCGAATGGAACTCTGCGAACGCTTTGCCTTCTTCGTGGACAATAGCTTTGGGCGAACAATGACACAAGAGCGCACAACGGCACAGATGTCCTGTTGCGTCCTTGTTCGCCCAACGCCATTCTCCAAAAAGAGCGTGTCCCTAGAATCCCTAATTTCAGTTCTGCTCTAACCTCGTTCTGGGTATCATATTACGTTTAAATACTTAGGTTATTTCATAGGGGGCTGTTGGCCAGTCTTTGCGGCAGCTATGATCAACACTCGTAGCACTTAATCTGTCCGATTTAAATCAGACACGAGCATAGGCGTGCGCAGGGTTCCCCATTAGGGAGGGGGGGGGGGGCAGAGGTTCGTCGCAGCGCCCCCGCACCCTACCAAGTCAATGTATGGGGCGGATTTTGCGCCCCCCCCCCCTTTATTAGGTGACTAGGGTCAATGTACGGGGCAGATATTGCGCCCCCCCTCTTAGGTGATTAGGGGGGGCGGCCGCCCCTCCTGCCCCCCCTGTGCGCACGCCTATGGACACGAGCGAACTCCATACATCTGCGAATTATGAGAGTTATTGCAATAATGTAAAATGAACGACAGTGAATAATTCAGGTCTGTGCAACGCAGCGCTTGTATTAGGGCCACCCGGGGCTATTTGTAGGCGTCAAAAACAATATTAAGCTCCAAATTTTCAAACAGACGTTAATATATAATTTCTTTGTTCACAGATTCAAACAAGAATGGGCAGTATAGTAGATGGTGGTTTTGTTGCCACCTACGTTCCACGTAGCGGTCAGACGGCGTGGCAAAAAGCTTCCGGGTTGTTCCAGTCCTGCATGGATCTTTATAAGTACAAAAAGAACCAGGTGCGGACACTCGTATTTTGTCTTCTTATAGCAACCTCGTTTTTGTTGAACGATCTAAAATACAAGAAAGCTTTTCGAGTGCACACTTTCATGTAGCGGCTTCTTTAACTATTTTAGGATATTTGTTTATATGTAGTTTAAAAGGCTGAAATGTGTAGCTAGAACAGTATGAAACGAGCAGATGCACGCGTTTACGCATTAACCTCGCCAAGCGTCAGTAACATTGAGAAGGCGCTGACACAACGCTACAATATGAAAAACAAAATAATATTGTCATTTACCGGTTTACCGGACGCCACTACGATGAAATTGCATATGAGCACCTGGAACAGTAAACTTTCAAGTGAACAATCAATATTCCTTCTATATTAGCAGGAATTTTCGTTCAGTTGGGCAGCTTTTTCTCTGAGAAATGCGTGCGGATTTTTTGTAGCTTCAACTTCCGAACGGGAGGGCAAACATTAGCGTGCTTTTTGGGCTTCCGCGTAACTCATTCCCGACAACTTGGATTCTAGCAAGTATTTTATCGTCGTTAAGTGGTGGTCTTCTGCCCAGAGCTAAAAGATGCACTTCAATGCTTCAAGATTCCTTCTATTGCTTGCAAATCCGCAATAGATTTCTATTGGAAGCGTACATAGCGTGGCAAGCTTGTGCTCATCACGTGTGGCAAGCTGCATAACGTGTTCCTGCCAGTCAGTCAATCAGTCCAACGAAGCAACTTTCTAGGAACTCAAGACGTTGAGCGGCCGGGGAAAATTTGTCTGGTTCTGCAACATTTTTTTTTAACGGACACAGCCAGACTAATATCGGTCACTTGGTGTGATCTCGATGTTAACTATCTGAATTACAGCAGGAGTTCACTGAAATTATTCTCAGTTATGGCAATTATTTCCCGCCCATTGATTTCATCTAATGACCTAACGTAGAACTAGACTGAATGGCTACATTTTTCTACATAAAGTAACGCCGAGACCTTTTTTTTTAATTTTCTAATATCAAATATTTATTATCTCATGCAGATACCTTTTGCTCTTTGACTACTACAAAGCTGAGCTGTGGATAGGCGGGAAATAACAGCCTGATCGTCCATCTCTCCCAACTCTATACACGAACAGTTTAAAGTTTTAATCCACATTTCAAACTTTTCCGGCTTGCTAATCTCTCCCATGAAAGTGACGCGTAGTCGCCAACCGCGCAGCGTTATGCGTTCCATGTCTTAAGCTTAAAGAAATGTTCAACTGCATGCAGTTACTTTATAGATTTGATAGTGCCATTAGATTATATAGTAACCTCTTTCGTTGTAGTTATGCGCAAGAAAATGTAATAAAAATTGCGGGTATCTGTTTTCCTAGTTTCGCCATGGTCCTTTTTTTCATCAAATTTAGCGGGCTACGACATCGGACGAAATGGAAGTGTGTCATGGCAGCGAAAGGGTGTGTAAAATAACCGTTTAGAATTGAGCTTTATCATATTGTTGCGCACATTCTAAAACATGGATATAGTAAAATTCACGTTCTTTTGATAGCAGAAACAACATTCTACACTCGGCGTCCGAGACGCACCACCCGAGGTGATATACACGAACTGGGAGGAAGTGAGAACTGCCGCTATGCGAATAGAGGCGATGGATTCGCTGGTCGCTTGAAGAGTAATAGACGCTGCAGAAGTCTAGAGTAAAATCGAGACAACTTGTATTTACAGAAGAGTTACAGACACAAATGTTACAAAAAAAGAGAAAACCAGCTTTTTGGAAGTGAACCGTCTGTAGGGTGACCCTACGGGATTCGGTGGAGGCGACGGTGACTAACACCTTAAGCCCGGTTCAGAACACCAGACGGAACACCGGGCCCGCTTCTTATTACCCCGATACTCCGCCTTAACATTATTGCCAGCGAATAGGCGCCTGTTTTAATTCGACTGTGCATACAGCAAATCAACGAACTCGCTACAAGGCCACCACATTCTTACACATAAGCGGTCTCATGCTCCTCGCTCGAAACAACAAGAGGCAAATAAAAAATCGTAGTGGCTTAGCTCGGCTATGCCAGGATATACGTAGCGTGAGCTAAGGTTCAGCTGATTATTCTATAACCAGCGCCACGGTTTCACCCCATTCATTCGCCGCGGCTAAGCGCAACGTTTCACGCATGGCACTACTTAGCGGCGACAAGTCTTTCATGTGCCACAGTTTTTCAGACACGTCGCTCACATATTGAAACGGATTGTTTACGAAGCCCGTCTCGAAGGTCCGAGTCGCACTGGCGCTTTCGCTAAGTTTAACCGTATAGTCAATCGAACAGCGAGCCTTGACGTCATCGACGGCGTCTTGTTGTTGCTACTGCAGATATAATCGGGCACGTCGGTCAGCCTCCTGGCAACGCCGCTTTGCTAGACGTTCCTCCCTTCGCTCCAGTGTCTCCGCAGCACGTTTAGCCTTGTGCCGTTCGTTGTTCCAACGCTCAACCGCTAATCGCCAGGCAACCACTTCGGGATCCAGTGAGTTAAGCTTCTCCGCTATTCTGCGCCGGTGAGCAGCATTTGCGCTCTCCTTCTCAATGGCTATACCACACTGGCAGACGCCAGCCAGAGGCGCTATCAAGCGGCTCCAGCGCAGTGTCAGACGGCGACTGCACAGCGAAGGCGCACAGCAGCGCGCGCGCCGTCTGCGACGGCTATGACGTCCCTCCTCTGGAATGCGCAGACCGGCGAGTCGTGCGCGGCGGCAGCGGAGTGCGCGGAGGCGGCGGCTCCGGTGCGCCAGCTGTGTGACATCACTGCACCTCGCGCATGCGCAGCATGGCTCTTGTACGCGCATGCGAAATCGCTCCGGCTCGGCCAGTGTAGCTAACGCTACAAAACAGTGTAAGACAAGGTTGTTGTGGCAAGGGCAGGCGGCGCGACACGTGTCTGGTGCTAAATGTACGAGTGCCGTGTTATATTGCCTAAAGAAAAACATCCCTAGTGGCATGTCAAAGCGATTGCTGAAGGGACAGCAGACCGCCCGTCCTGTGAGCGCTGCGACCACCCTCGGGCCACTTCGCTAATCTCGCCCCCCCCCCCCCACGCAAAACGTTACACATGGCGCCACTGACAAGCTCGGTACACTAACTTCCGCTCCAGCGATTCTGCCGAACCAGACTCGAAAGGAGAGCCCGGAAATGGTTACCATGCTGCAGGAATTGCCAGCGCAAAAGCAATTATCAAACGTGCCGACGGGCGCCCGTTGCCCAGCGACGTGGACCCTCTCCTTGCCGTCTACGCATTCGGCTGTCAAGGGCTCGCCCGTCGTCTTAGCCCCCTGATGCACGCCGCGCAGTGACGGACGCCGCCGGCGACCAAGCGGTGCCAAAACGCAGGCCACTTTGTCTTATTCCTCCTTGGGTGACGACCGCGAAGCGCGCAAACGGCATACGGTGGGTCCAGCCGATGAGGAACCTCGCCACCGCCATGCCGGGGCCTGTAAGAGGCCCATTCATACGCAGCCGGAAGGCACCGCTTGGCAATCAGGGGGTCATCACGACGGCGTTACCAACTTTCCATCCCTTCCTGCCGCCGCCCCCGTGGCGGCGGCTTCATTTGTCCTGGGCGCGACGAGAAACCAGGTGCACTCCGCCATCTGCGGGGCCCAAGTACTCCGCGGGGGACGCGCAGGCACTTGAGCGTGCGGTCGCACCTGCTTTGGCCAAATGCCACCAAATTTGCGCTGCGCGCCGGAGTGAACGCAGCACCATGACCGGCGTGGCCTCCCAAGTTTACCGCACAAAGAAAACAAAAAAACAACAGCCGTGCTATAGATATGGTACAACATAAATGATGACTTGCGTGAGTGCTAGTTTGCGAATTGTTTTGTGTTAATTGCAGTAATATTAAAATTTGCGTAAAACAGAAGTGAATAACATTTCGCACGGTTATTCGTTCACTGAGTATTAAAATTAACTGGTTCTGCAAGAACACTATACAAATATGAACACCGCGCCCCTGCAAATGGTCCTTGCCTAAAATACAGCAGTATATCTGAACTAGGGTACATGCACGTCCTAAAATCGTTTTCTCCTTGTAGATACAAGACCTCAAGGACTGGATGATGTCTTTAAGGCTTGACCTGGGTGTCCTCAAAGAAGATCTATTCGACGCTGCAGAAAGCATTACGAGGGCCTCCCTGGAATACAACGTGCCACTGCTGTTCCAGTTCGAAGTTTCGTTATCTGAATTTTTCTTAAACAAGCGCCTTATCACGGTATGTGCATCTGCAGCTGCATAATTTGCGGTTGTGTTGTCTTATTCTTACCATTCGTTCCGTTCTCGCGCTGTTTTTATCGCAATAATTTACGTATTAGTCGAAACGCTACTTATAGCAAGCGGATGTTGATGGCGGGTTAGACAGAGCTAGACGAATGTGAAAAAAATATTGTAGTAACCACGTGTTTACTAACACACTGTGCTTGCACGCAAGTGCACATGCAAGAAAGGGCCACATAAATAATGATAAATAATGATCATCGCGAATAGAAGGACACTGAAGTCGGTAACTATTTGTATAGGTGCAGTTCGATTTCTCGCTGTTCCAAAGTTACAGTAGTTGCGCAGAACTTACACCGTGTGATCGAAGACAGAAACGAACCTGTTAAGGGGTGACGCAGCAAGAAAGTTGTCAGTTAGTGTATCAGAACCTCTTCGTTTCTACAGTATCGTAGGTTTACTTTCTGCATGGAAATCCTTGCATATATATCATTCCTCATGTAAGGCAAGGCCATTCGACTCGCTTATGATGGATACCACATGAGTTTAGTGACCTGCAATAAAGTGTGGGTGAAGGTGCATCGCGAGGAAAACAGTCAGCTGTTTTGAAAGATGAACTCCTAGTTTAGTACGGACAGCTATGCACTGATCATAGCAGGTAGGGTAGCAACTACGAACTTCGATCAAAGGATGCGGTCGCGCTATCTCAACATACATAAGGAGACGGCTCGTATACCCTTGTACTTGAACGTGTTGTGCTATCACCGCTGACTTCGCTTTGTGACGACAGAGACCCCGTAAACAGCTTCGCTCCCTGGATCGGCCGCATTTCCTTACGGCACCGCTTCGTAGAGCTACGGAAGATCGAATCGTAAAGGTGTTAGCTGGTAGCCTTACGTCGTAGAACATTCCAGTTTGTTCACGCTGCATTCATTCCTTCACCCTTGTGGCGAAATTGACTTTTTTTTTCTATTAATGTCAACAAAGAAACCAGGTACCCCTTTTCGTCTTCCAATCCACTCGGTCCTCTTCATATTGTAGTGGATCAGACCAACGAAGTGAGTGGCGCGTGAAGGGGAGCCTAGGGAAAGAGAACGAAAAGGATGGAGTTGTGTTGGACCGTGTTTGTCTGAGTTGCTCTCGTACGTTACATTTGGTGGCAGCGGTGGGCCATGTCGCCCAGTGAGCTCGGCCACACTCCTTTGGTGCAGCACAGAATCGATACTGGCTCTGAAATTCCTATTCGACATCACCCGCGGCGAGTCTGCCTCTGAACGCGCAGAAATCGCTAAGCAAGTGGATGACATGCTTAAACGTGGTATCATATCGCGCTCTTCCAGTCCCTGGTCGTCCCCCGTAGTACTCGTCAGAAAGAAAGACGGCATGATTCGTTTCTGTGTGGATTATCGACGACTAAACAGTGTCACCAAACCGGACGTGTATCCACTGCCTCGTCTTGATGATGCCCTTGACCGCCTACATGGTGCCAGTTTTTTCACTACGCTGGATCTTCTTTCTGGCTATTGGCAAGTGGAACTAGACCCAAATGACGCTGAGAAGACCGACTTTACAACTCCCGATGGACTATACCAGTTTAATCGCCTGCCATTTGGCCTCTCCAACGCTCCCGCTACATTTCAGCGATTAATGGACCGGGTTCTTGGGCATCTGAAGTGGTCGATGGCTTTGGTTTACTTAGACGACATCATCGTTAATGCTCCTACGTTTCCCGAACACCTCAGGCGCTTGGAAATGGTCCTGCGTGCTCTACAAGACGCTCGTCTTTGCATTAAGCCTTCAAAGTGCTTGTTCGGCTTCTCGGAAGTTACTTACTTGGGACACGTAGTCAGCGCCAAAGGCGTCAGCCCTGATCCCAGCAAGATCCAAGTCATCGCCTGTATTCCGCCTCCCACTACGGCTAAGCAGCTTAAAAGTTTCCTAGGCTTTGCTTCATATTTCCGGCGCTTTGTCCCTGACTTCGCTTCCCGCGCAGCACCTCTCAACGAATTGCTGAAGAAAGAAGTTCGCTGGAAATGGGGTCCCGATCAAGAAGCTGCCTTCCGCGATCTCCAGACTGCCCTTCAGGCACCACCGACACTCGCGCACTATGACGAGAATGCGCCGACTACTCTACACATGGACGCCAGCGGTTTTGGCCTCGGAGTGTTCTCTTGCAACTTAACGAGGACGGCCAGGAGAGGCCGGTCGCTTATGCTAGCCGCCGGCTCAGTGAACCAGAGAGCCGATATCACGCCTCCGAACTTGAGTGCTTGGCGGTAGTTTGGGCAGTCGAAAAATTTCGCCCGTACGTTTATGGTAAAACCTTCACGGTCGTTACCGACAACGTCGCCCTTCTCTGGCTTCAAACAAAAAAAGACCTTAACGCTAAGTTAGCCAGGTGGGCTCTAAAGCTGCAAGATTATACCTTTTCCGTTGTCCATCGGAGTGGCGCTCGCCATCAGGACGCTGACTACCTTTCTCGCCACCCGACAGCTCTCAACGGCACCTCGCCAGTCATCGCAGTGCTTGATTTACGCGCCACACAGCCACAAGACGCAGAAATCCTCGATATAATCCAGCGGTTGTCCTGGGAAGTACGCACTCCCAAGCGTCGTCGTGAAAGTCTCGCCGCGTCTTATGTCGTCCGAGATGGAATCCTTTTTCACCGAAATCATCGGGATGGGTCGTGTGTGCCTGTCGTGCCTGCAGCCATGCGACAATCGGTGCTGTTCATGTGCCATGACACCCCGACTGCCGGTCACCTCGGTCTTCACAAGACGCTGGCACGCATCAAAGAGAGGTTTTGGTGGCGGCGCATGCAGACTGACGTCTCCCGCTACGTTTTGTCGTGCACGGTCTGTCAGGCACGGAAGGCCGTCACAAATCCGCCACCGGTCCCCATGCAACCTATTCATCCTCCGGAAACGCCTTTTGAGATAGTGGGACTTGACCACATGGGCCCGTTTTCAAGTACGTCGCGCGGCAACAGGTTCCTCATCGTTGCCACGGACTATCTCACGAAGTGGACCGAAATCAGGGCCGTCCCTAACTCTTCGACGCAGCACGTCCTCACGTTCATAAACGAGTACATCGTTTTTCGACAGGGTACACCACGCTTGCTCATCACCGACCGCGGCACGGCCTTCACGTCGCGTGCATTCAGAAACCTATTGAATAACCATGGAATTCAACATGCAGCGGCCACCCCTCAGCACCCACAAACAAACGGTCTGGTGGAACGTACAAACTGTACCATAAAGGACATACTGTCGTCGTACGTGAATCCTAGTCATGACAACTGGGATGAATACGTTGCCGCAGCTGTCTTCGCCCTCAATACGTCACAGCAGGAAATCACACGGGAGTCACCGTTCAAACTTGTCTATGGAAGGACGCCAAGGCTTCCGCAAGAGAGTTTCTTTGGTTTGAACACAACGGCGCACCACCGTCCGGACGACACCAGTACTGCGGAGATCCTTCGGAAGGCTCGCTTTAGAGCGCACCTGGCCATAGCGCATCACCAGGCGAAATTCCGCTCGCCTACCCGTGAGAATTACACCGCTTTCAAACCGGGAGACCTAGTGCTGGTCAGACGCACTCAGCGTGCGCCACGGCGCTGCCAGAAGTTTCTTCACCGGTTTTCGGGCCCATTTCGGGTGGTGAAAGCACTAGGCCCTGTTACGTTCCGCTTGGAAGTTATTCCAGAACTGGGCACCAAAAGCCGAAACCGTGTTTTTCCCGCCCATGCAAGACAGTTGAAACTTTATGTGCCGCGTGATTTTTGTATTCCCGCCTCTTCGTCTTCAAGCTCCGACTCTGGGGGAGAGGGGGTGGCGAATGTAGTGGATCAGACCAACGAAGTGACTGGCGCGTGAAGGGGAGTCTAGTGAAAGAGAACGAAAAGTATGGAGTTGTGTTGGACCGCGTTTGTCTGAGTTGCTCTCGTACGTTACAATATCTTATGATGCTCCGGCTATCATTTATCATTCCATCACATGCTACTAGCACCCCAGCGTTGGTGCATAGCCCAGTGGTTATAACGCCTGTCTTCCGACCCTGAGGGTGAGTGTTAAACCCCACCTCGTTAAGGAAATTTATTTCGCTTTACTTCGAAGAGAGCCAGGGTAGGGGCCAGTTGGTTGTTCATGGTATAAACTCTATCACGCTGAAAGTAGGCGGAAGCTACGTAGAGGGCAGGCCCGTAGCCAGGAAGTTTTTCTGGGGGTGGCGGGAACGTTGTCTTCTTCCGAGCCACGTCACACCTCTCGTCACCGCGCCTCATCTTCTAGGCTCACTTGAGTCGTGTGACCCTCCAGCGGGTGAGCCTTTTCGGCGCCGACTATCTGACTCTTACACTAATAAGCGACGCTTTTAGCTACGTCTTGTTCCTTTGCGTTTGTATCGCTTGCTGTGGTGTGAATGTGTTTCTCTTATAGTAACAAAAGTAAACCCACTAACCGAAATCCTATTGAGACGTGGTCGAGTTGATGCCGTGTGATGATACTGTCGTATTGGATTAATTGCTTAATCTTTTCCGACCTAAATACTATATTGAGTCATTTGGACAGTGGCGCCCTTGCGTGCCTTGCGTGCGCTCTGCCTCCACTAGGAATAAACCTTAGGGCATCGCCGACCCGTATTGTCGGCGTCGCTCCGAAGGCGCTTTCTCACGGCCCAAACATTTGTACTCACAGCGAGGGGGAATTCGTGAAGGAAAAGGTCATGTAAAGAAAGGAGCCAATGTTCCCGTTTCATAGCAGAAAAAAAATATGGCAAAAAATGAGAGAGGAATGGACGTCACTCATTCATTTCTTATTTCCGTGTGGAATGTTATTCCAAAGAGGTTTGGCAAAGTGAATGTAAATGAGGATATGCCGTAAAGGAGAGTCATCGCTGAAACTGGGAAATAGAGAAAAGAAAGAAAGCACGCTTTGTTATGCTTGCAGTTGGGAGGTAACCGTCAGACGCAGTGCAGGGCTTTCGGGTTCTTACATTTCGTAGGCATGCGTAATTAAAAACTGTTAGTTACACACGCTATGTTACTTTCCCGTCCTTAAAGGGTCGCTGAACGACTGCCGATAATTTCTTAATATTGCAAGTAAACGCGTGCGTTGAGTTCAGAATGCGGTCATGATGAACAATGCCAAACACGGTAGCGCTACGAGGCACGGGCGCGCCGCAAATGCCAAGTTCATGATGAACAATGCCAAACACGGTAGCGCTACGAGGCACGGGCGCGCCGCAAATGCCAAGAAACAATTTCTTCTCTTCTCCGGGCATTTCGCGAAGCGCCAGCGTTGACCGTGACGTCAACATTCGTGTCTGGTCATGTCACAGGCATGTACCCAGAAGAAGGGAGCTCGGAGCCCCCCCTCCCCTCCCCTCCCCCCCCCGGAAACAAGCTGCACGCCCCCCGCCCACGCTGCTGCTGCCACTCCTCGCACACATTCGTAAAGCACCACCCAAAAAATGGCTAAACATTTTCACCTTTCTAATTATTTCGATATTTGTTTCCAAAGCTCGAGGTGCTGCCGCAGGAAACTCCCCAGCCCAGTGATACCTTTTTAACGGTCTGCTATTCACAGCCTTCGGAAGAAATGTGAAATTTTCGGACCTCGTAATGTTCGCGTGCATTCCACCTGTGGAATGCGCAATATTTTGT
Source organism: Rhipicephalus sanguineus (assembly GCF_013339695.2). Classification (NCBI taxonomy): domain Eukaryota; kingdom Metazoa; phylum Arthropoda; class Arachnida; order Ixodida; family Ixodidae; genus Rhipicephalus; species Rhipicephalus sanguineus. The sequence goes on from NC_051179.1 coordinate 162,548,376, forward strand.
TAAACGGCTCGACTGTATAGGTATATGTGTGTGTGGCTCTCTTTGGTGCGTATGCTTCGCCCCGGCTTCTTCTATGTAACTCGCGTATGTTGCAGAGATGGTGCACACTATGTCGCACAACAGTAGAGCACTGTATTTGGCTTTTCTTCCGCGTAATTTTAAGTTTACTCTTATGAGCAGTCCGTGCTAGCTTTATTGAAGAATTCTGTTATGATGTCGTGTGAAATATATGGTAGGTTCTTTTTATTCTTTTCATAGTCCAACTTTTGTTCATTAGCTCAGTTCTTCTTTTTCTACATCTGCTGCTGCCGTATGCATGATTATGTTAAACGATCTTCCGCAAAATTTTGTACAGTCCATGCAGAGGCTCTGCATTCAACTGCCTTTTTCACATGTTGCGGATGGCTGTAGATATTAGCATCTCTTGGGGTCTGTAGGCCATTCTTCTCATCGCTTCAGCGTCCAGCGAAAAAAAAATTCACTGCCCAAGCACTCCGTACATATGGTTAAAGGGGTACTGACACAAAATTTCACGGCCGAGATAGCCTGCTGGATTGATTCCCGTGTACGTGCGTGTACCATCTGCAAAATATCGACAGCGAATAAAGCTTGGAAGGTATTATATATGAATTTTGAAGTTCGCGAGCGCGATCCAGCATTATAGGCCGCACCTGGTGCATTGGCACCCTCGGAGGTGACCTGAGGTGACCCCCCTTCTTCCCCTACGTAACCGTTGCAGCCGGTACAAGTTATGATGACGTCGTAGCCGCCATTTCTGTTTTGACGCGCTTCCCGACGAATCGCTCCTCGCCAGCGAGTCAAACCTGAAGTGATTCGCCACGTCGAAAATTCCTTCCATCCCCGCCTGCAAGAAAATCGTCGCCATCAGACTACGATGAGCCCGACGACGACAGACCGCGCGGAAATGCGTCACTGTTCTGTGTGCTCACGTGACCGAGCGTTTCACTCGCTAGGTGGTGATAGTTGCACCCGGCGGCTTGTCGTTTTTGGAGCTCTGTCAAACCAAAACTGAGGCTGTGTCGGTAATGAGGAGCTTGTAATTAATTATATGTCGCCGAGGATGACGTCGAATAGCTTGTTGACGTATATCACGCACGCCTCAGGATCATTGTTTCAAGTTCGACGCGTTCGGGAACGCCATCTCCCACATGAATCAGCGTTGCGTGTCGTCGCCGTGTACCATGATGCGTTCGAACAGCTCAACTAAGCGGTCCTAATGAACATCGGGGGCAGACAAAGTTGGAAGTGCCGTTGGCTTGCCGAGTTTCGTTGTCATTGCGGACACCTCCTTCTTGCATTCTGCCAGCAATGGAACCGTGTTTGGGCAGACGCGGGGCCACTAGCCGTTACTCGACGATGTTGTGCCTGGGTATGTGAAGGCATCGGTGGGTAAACGTAGCCGTTAAGGGGGCTTAAATTTGGCATACTGCATTGGGTTGGCGATTCCTTGAATGTCCCACAGACCCGAAACTGAATGACGTCGGCAGCAGCTGGAGAACCACCGTGTGGCAGGACATGCAGAGGGGTTACTCTACGCGCCGCAGTTTAAAAGGAACAGAAATATCTATGAGCGTCTGATTCTCCGTTGTCGCCACTTGCAGCGCGTTGCTCAAGCACAAAGACGTAACAACTGTGACAGTTGTTAGTTCACGCTTTTCCTCGTATACCTGTGCGTTGTTTTCGGGCCTTCTCCCTTAAGCATCAGCGGCGCGCTGCAAGTATTGAGCTGCTTGTCGTTCTTCGTGTGACATGCCAATTTCTTGCTATCGCATTCGTTCCTTCGCGCTTGCGGCGAAACTGCGATGACGTTTTACTTAAATGGGAAGCACAGAAAACACCGCAGGAACTGAATAATAATTTGGTGTGTTTTGAATGACGCTTCTATAATTATCAATCAAGCCGCCCGACTTGGGCATTTTTCAGCTATGACTATGTGGGTGTTTTTCTAACCTTGCGCGGTGGGCGCAGTACATCTAGAAACGCAGCGTCCTGCGTTCTACGAAGCTGTACGAAGCTGACGGCCACGGATTGTTAAGCAACTTCCCAACTAACAATACGAGTCGGTTTTAGCACGAGAGACTCAAAAGAACAGTGAGAGTGTACAAGGGAGGATTTCGACAGAGACCTCTCCCCGAAAGCGCGTCCGGCCACTGCTCTGGGCTCCACTCGGCGACATGCCGGACGTGATACCTCTCTCATGCATTGGCAGGGGCTTTTTGACAGCTGTAAGCCTTCGTCTCAAGACTTTTGTAAAAGGAGCGACCAAGATGGTTGCCAGTAATGACCGGCTCTTTACGCGTGTGACGACAAATGCGTGCAGGTGCACGTAGGCGGACGGAAAGGGTACACCGACGCTGGCGGGTTATGATGGGCTCGCTCGTTGACGGGGCGCACAGATGAACATGTCGGCGGTATGCTCTTGCCCAATTCTCAGTGTGCAGAGAGAACCTCGATAGGATATGGTACTTAAACTGTACTGCGCCGTTTGTTTTGTGTTTCATGAGCGTATCGATCGTTCACCTCTTCTCACCCACGCAGTTCTATGGAATGAAGTGAGAAAGGGAGGAAATGTGGTCAGCAAGAAAACAATTTCCAGTTCACCCAATCCGTGCTGGTATGCTACGACTTGCCGTGAGATCGGGGAACGCGCCAAAGGGGCCAATACCAGGCTCCGCACGAGCGTTTTGGTCGCGTCAGCTGTTCTCTGCACTAGCGGCTCTGCAGAGTTATATGGCGGCAGTTTCATCGTTAATAAGCTACTGCTTGTATCTATGTTAATATGTGCATATAAAATCTAGTTGTTTTGTTACCCAAGCGGTCTCCATCCGTAAGGAGAAGCATTACGTCCACGCCGAGGCAGTGAAAAAAAATTATTCTCTTCTCCTAGTGAAAATGGCTACGTCATGTTGGGGAGTTCAACTCGGCAGAGGAAGGAAGAAAGTTGTAAGAGTTCATGAATTCGTTGTATCTTTCTGTATAGTTCTTCCAGAGCTAATTCGAAAACGCTACTAGAAATCTATGACACTTTCTTTTGCGGTTTACTTGTTCTTGGCATTGTCGTTCCTACGTTTCTTTCCTGCGCGAGTCCATTTGGCTTGTGAATTGTGTCCTTATTTGCCAGTTGATGTTTAGATGTATCTCACAGACGTACACTTGAGATACAGATAATTTCATTTATCTGACGCGTGTTTACGTGCCTGCGTGGTGAACAGTGGGCGTCATTCACTCTTGTACTAGTGAAGGTACCCCCTCCCCCCACCGGTTTAATTGGCACAGAAAAGTTACCTCGGGTTGCACCCCCCCCCCCCCCCGCAGAAACAAAATGCAAAAATAACCCGTTTGTCGGCTCGCAGGTACGTGTGCTCGCCTGTCTTGCTCCTCGTACGGTGAGGAGGAGTGCTCGGCCCCAGGAGGAGAGTAGAGCTGACGAACAGAGCCTAACGAAGGAAAGGGCGAAGCGAGCGAGGGCCACCGTTCCATCACCGAACGCGTGTAACCACCATTACGGTACCGCTTCGAAAAATTCCCGCACCAGCGTGTTCGTTGAGGACTCGTGCACAACTGCAACGCTACAACTAAATTTCGACCTCTGGGTGGTTTAGGGGCCATTTCAAGAACTAATAACCCCAGAAGCCATAAAGCCGCTTACGTTGGTTTACTATGCCTATTTTATTGCTGTTCTTATTTTGCTGTTACAAAGGTACTTTATAACTGGAGTATTCTCTCTGTTTATACTGCACAACCGATTCTCCTCTGTAATGGACACCAAGAATAAAAACGAGAGATCAGCAAAATTACTCCAAGCCTACAATCGAAGTAAAATTTCATAAGATAGAGCAGGCTAGGTGGTAGCCGTCGAGACCCCGTACCAGGGGCGTCGCTAGAAATTTTTTTTTATGTGGGAGGAGGGTTCAACAACACCTTATGTGTGTACGTGCGTGCGTATGTAAGTGTGTATGTATATAAAAATAAAAAAAATTGAGGGGGGTGACAATCCCCCTAACCCCCCTGGCTACGCCAGTGCCGCTTATCCAAGTCGACTGTGATCATCATCATCAGCCTGACTGCGCCCACTGCGAGCAAAGGCTTCTCCCATGTTTCGCCAATCAACCCAGTACTGTGCTTGCTGCGGCCACGCTATCCTGTAGAACCCACAAGAGTATGGGTCTTTCGCGAAACGAAATAATGAGGGAAGGCGTCAAGGGGAGCGCTCCCCTGGACCCCTTCCCTCGTTATTTCCTTGCGCAAAAACAGCCATACTTTTGTGGCTTGTACATGAACATGAACGGACTAACCCAGCCACGCTGGGCTAGTCCGAACATTAACGACTAGCCCAGCCATGAACGGACTAGCCCAGCCACTATCCCAGCCACAAACTTGTTATTCGCATCTGCCGACATAACTTTCTGCCTCCCCCTGGCGCGCTTGCGTTCCCTTGTAACCCACTTTGTTAGTCTTAATGACCAGCTGTTATCCTGCCTGCGCGCTGCATGCCCTGACCATGCCTACGGTACTTACCTACGGCGCAGAAACCTGGGGGCTTACGAAGAGGGTTCGACTTAAATTGAGGACAACACAGCGAGCCATGGAAAGGAAAATGTAAGGTGTGACCTTAAGGGACAAGAAGAAAGCAGAGTGGGTCATGGAACCAACGCGTGTTATGGCCATCTTAGTCGATTGTAATAGGATTATCGTAACTGTCCTCATTACATGAACTTTTGAGAATACGTGCGTGTGATCGGAATTTAATCCGCCAGCTTAAAATGAATTATATAGACGTTTTCACTTGTTCTCTTAACGAGGAATACAGGCATTGCGATAGAAGCCAAGCAGCTGAGTGAATTTGATATTTTATGTCATACCGTAACCTGGTAAAAATGCCCTAAAATAGGAGGTGTTTCTTCAAAGAGTGTTTGTTATTAATTACAGTCGAGTCGCAGTCGCCGATCGGATACCATGAGTAAAGCAACGCCAGTGAGCTTCTTTACCTCGAAGTTTTCAAGCTCTTTCAAATGTTTTCATGAGGCTGAATGAACACCACCTAACTATAGCGTGTACTGGCTATTTCATTTCCTTCATTTCCTTCCTATTTCATTTCCATACCTGCCCTAAAAATGGTCACAGTCTCAAATTATCGCAGCTTCTAAAAGCAAATATGCCTACATCTTCTTTTACCAGCTGCGACCTCATTACATAACGAAGAAGCGATGGCGCCGGCCCACACCAGCCTGCTTCAAATGCGTCACACCGGTGATAAAACCTTGGTAAATGGTGTACCAAGCACATCCAGCAGACCAGGCAGTTCCTCTCCAGCTTTTTCACCAGACAGCTGCGGGCTCTAATCCATTGGAGGACTTGTAGAATCTCGCACGTCCTAAACCATAGGCGGTTTCACACGCCCCCCTTGTCGCCCTCCGCGACCTCGCTGCAGGAGAGTGCAGCCAGCAGATTGCCGGTGAGGTGAAATCGCCACCTCGCAGGCATGAGATCATTCTAAGACATGTTAACAACCTCGGTTACTTCGGTGCACGGGAGGAAGCCGCAGACGCCCTACGGTTAATGTTCGATTCCCCCTCCTTCTCCATCTTCGTCATCGTGAGCAAGCGCAGCTCCACTTTCATCGAGGTCTTCGTCTTCCTCCTTCTTGACGCTCTTATCTTCATTTTTCTTCTCATCCTCTTCGTCTTCCTTCATGTCGCGTTCCGTTACTGCGGCCTTCTCGGTGCTGACACCGGCATTATGCGTGCTCTCACCTTCTGTGCACTCGTCCACGACGCTCCTTTATCTTAGGCGCGTCTCGCCGTCCATCTCGTGCTCCGTGCCCGAATCTTTGTCGCTGCTTTCCGCGTCCTTTCCATCGGCGTCCTTGCTCGCGGTATTATTGCCCTAAGGGACACCCCTATGATCGACGGTCTCACTGGCCTGTTCATGTTCCGGAGGTGTCGCAGGGCACGTCGAAAAGACTGGGCACCTTTCACTCCTGTTATCCTCTACCGGCTCCTTCCGCTGGTCCGGGCTGTTGTCATCGTTGCTGTTGAGTTTGTAGGCCATGCCAGCCGCTCGATGTGCAGTCGACTTCCGGCATCTTCCAGCCGCCCTGGATGTGTTCTGAGTCACCAGATGCCGAGGACAGGGACGGAGTATGGCTGCCGATGATTGTCGAGCAGCCGGGCCGGCGGTCATCGTCAAGTAGCGGAAACGCGGACGCGACGCGGCCTCTCCCACGAACGCGGTCCACGGGTCCTTCCCGGAGCGCAGCCGGGTCCCCACCTTGAATGCACCTGTGTGGGAGACGACCATGGCACTGCAGTCCCGGCCTTAGCCGTCTGTCTAGAGACAGCCGATGCCGCCTGGTCCAGCTACGTGCGTCAGCATGTAGCCCAGTATCGGTCGTGGCATGCGTGTCCCGCACCACAGGCGCACACTGTCTTCTTTTATTTCTCCTTCAGTGCGTCCCTCTTGTGGCCATCGCCGTATGACTTAGTAATCCTAGTAATTTATATATTAATCTAATATTGTCATGAAAAGCTAGCACTAATTCAGCCGGTTGCTCTAAAGAAGATAACTATCATGAACCCGCGCAATATAAATATGCGTTTGAGAAATATTATGCATGATCTAGTTAGAATATTGCAACGCTTAGCACATTGGTTATTATGTGGCATGTGTATTGATGATTACTTGACTTTTCTTTTCCTTCTCAGTTCAAGATACAAGATGAAGACGCCTCGTGGTATCAGGCTACCCAAGAGACGGACATGAGCGAATATATTGCCTACCTGAACGCATATGGCCTAGCGAATATCACTGCTGATAGGATCGTCGAAAACCTGCAGGCCTACGAGAAAGAAGGTATTTATAAACTGTTGTAACTATCGTGATTTTGATTTGGCCTGCTCGCACTTAGAACGAAATGAGGAGTGGGTCATTCCACTACACGCTTCTTATAACAATGAATATGTACAGATATCTTATAAGACACATCTACTTTGCAAAGCGTCGAAGTACCGAAGCTTTTCCTGTAATGCCCTTGAAATAGAACGCAAATATGAACAGTGAAAACTTACTTTGCGGTGCGTTCTTTATATTTAGTCAAGTGTTCGACGAAATATCGTCTGACGAAAAGCGAACGCCAAAATTCAGGAGCGAATGAAAAGAAAACTATTTAAACCACGCACGTTCTGGACTCGACACAGTTTGTAGAACTCCTCAGAGTGGTTTCCATTGACGGTAAGCACTTGATCGTCTCGTGACCGTCTCGTCAAATCCATGATCACGTCGGTGCCGTTTGATTTCGCTACGATGTTCGTACTTTGCTGTCAACGACGCCTTTTGAAGTGGACGACCTCTTCCGCCTTCTAAGATTCTGCTTAGGCAAAATCTACTTCGTTTTCAGCCAGGAAATTTACAAGCAATTTTTCGGGACAGCCGTGACAGCCTCTATTTCCATTACCTGTGCCAACCTAGCCCTTAGAAAGATAGAGCACACGACTTTGACAAACTTTGGGTGTCCGCCGATGTTTTTCGTACGGTACGTAGATCTTCTTGCCTCTTCTTCATTGCATGAACTTCGTTCAACCTAGCATCCAATTCACGGTCCAGGAAGAGGACAACGACCGCATTGCGCTCGTGGATGTTCTCGTGGAGCGCACACCTACCGGCCTCAACACTTCTGTGTACATGAAGCGTACGTACACAGGCAGATACCTGAACTTCGGCTCGGGACATCTCATGGGCCCCAAAGGCTCCCTGACAGCATTTTTGTTCAATGGGGCCCTTCGTTTGCGTTCAGAAGATGAAGCACGGAGAAAATAATAAGTAAGGACCACGAGGACAACGGGTACCCCCGTCGACTCCTTCGAAAACAAGTACGCCATTCAGGCCAACTCTTTAATGGGGCCATGACACCCAATTTTCGACCATAATCTGTGTTATGTGGAGAAATTCTTGTGCATTCACAAATAAGCAGGCAAAATGTTAGCGCATTTGGTCGAGCACTTAATTTATAATCGAATATTTTTATAAACACGCGAGCCGCCCGAGAGTCAAGCAACATTGGTGCACTCGCTAGCCGTGACGTAACAAGCAGCTAGCTGTGCAAGCGTCTGCATTGCGGCGAACGATATTGTTCCGTGGTCAGCTGAACGTGATATCGAGATATTTTAGCTTTGTTCAGCTTGGCACTGAAATCAAAGGATTTGCAGCGGCTCAAACCTTGGTAGAAAACGACGGCTCCGTTCCGTACTGCACTTGACGTCACACGCGCCATGACAAAATGGCGGTCGCCGGCGGTGGGCGGAATTTACAGCCAGCGACTCCTAGGGCTTGTTTTGCACTGAAATATTCTTTTACGGCCCACTTTTGAAATCTGTATAGGCATAATAGACCATCTACTTCTAATTTTCGCTGAAAACCACAAATCTTTGGGCGACCATGTCATGCCCCCTTTAACAAAGAAGTCCTGGAAAAAGAAAAGAAATTAGAATGGGTGACCATACCGTACGCACCTGACACAAGCGAAGCCCTGGCGAGAATCTGCAAAAATTACGACCTTCAAATTGAGCATCTATCTTCGAACAAGTTGAACGGCTGTCTTGTTCACGCAAAAGACGTATCATGCATACACTAAACCGGACACGTGGCAACATTCAAGAAGAGTATGCAAGAGGCTCGTGCAGTCCAACCACTACATAAGGATGGCGTTTTGTACATTCGTTTCATTGGAAACAAGAAACTCGTGCGGGTTTCGAAACATCGAATTAAATAGTTTTCTTTTCTTTTGCTCCTGATATTTGCGAGTGCTCAGTATTTCTACGGAGTTCTTTATATTCAGCTATGCATAGCTTTCTTTTAAGCGATGAATTTTTAAGATATGAAAGCTAGCGGAGCAGATGCCTTTCGCAATAATCTTTCAGTACGTCGCTCAAGCCTTGGTATGCGTTGGTAGGAATTACGACTGAGGAAGTAGTACGAACTCGAGCATTGTTCCTGCACGCTACACTTCGAGTTTCTGAGCAGTACTCTTTCCAAAGAGAACCGCACAAACAGACTAAAGACAACCATCGGATATTGGCTTACGTAAATCATTCATGCGTATACAGATATATGCGTGTTCAGTCTTTCTTGCGCTGTTTTTTTTTTTGCTTAGTATGAACCGACTCGGCCAAACATCCGTCATAGCGGAAAACGTATGCTGGAAAATCCACTCAGTTGTAGTTAAAACTTTCCTGTGAAAACATCATCACTCAAATCCAGGTTCAATAGCAGTATCTGTGGTTGGCAGGGGTAAAACAGCGCTCAACCAAGTCCGCATCCGACGCGGCCAGCAGGCAACGAGACAACTGCGTCCCTGTTAGCGCCAAGCCGCTTGGACTACTCAGTGCAGCGGCGTGTCTGCCGGGGATGCGCTCAGCGTGCCAAGCGTGTTTTTATTGCGATAGCAATTCTATGGACAATCCAGGCGCATTTTTGCTGTCGTCCTTGTCCTCATGTTCCCTATAGTGTCCAAATTGATAAAGCCTCCCCGCGCGTCGTACGTTTGAAGTGCGAGGAAAATCGCGTGAGCGCTGCCAACGATCTCGGCTTACGCTGAAACGCCGCGGGCGTCTCCGTCGCGCGAAAGGCGCATGGAAATAGGAGTGGAGGAGGCGGGGGGAGGTGGCTGCGTGCGGACGGCAGGAAATGCTTACGCAACCGACGACGCTTGTTCGCCCGCTCTCGCGCGCTTATCGTTGGAGGCGATCAGCAGGCGTCACATGTATACCTTTCTATAGTCGGATATAGAAGTCTGCGGCCTGGTCTGTGGCATTTCTCCTCAAAGACGGATGCACACAAGCCCGCACCAATGGGCGCACACTCCAGACTGACGTCATAAGCCGGGAAGCCGATGACTCCGCCTTCGGAGAACATTGCCGCGTGCATGAGCGGGGCTATTTCTTTAGTCGCGGAGGCGATCGCCTGCCGCGCTCTGGTGATCTGGGCGGGGCCTCTCCGGACTTAAGTTGTATCCCACTGTAATACTGGGTCTCATCGCAAAGTCTGCGTTGAAGTCAAAGACAGCACGGAAGTCACCTCGCTCGCTGCAGTGGCCACGTTTCCTAAAAAAAGTGAGCTGCTAGCCTTTCTTTATATAAAGTTCCGCTTTCTTGCCATCGCCTTCATCGCTTCGTCCTTGCGACAAAACTAACCTTTAAGTGCGCAGCACTTTAGGGGCCCGGGCTGTCATGGTATGCTGTCGTCGTCGTCGTCTCATATCTCTTGGCGTAACGCAAGCAAAACCATGTATAGCATAGTCATGTATAGCAAGCGGGCGGGAAAAGAAAATGAGGGTGGGGAGAAGTGAAGTGAAGGTGAGGAGGGTGAAAAGTAGGGAGGGAATAAAGCATAGTATAGCCAGGTATGTCGTCATGCAGCCAAACCCTGTATAGCATAGCCTGGTCTAGCATTGTATTGCAAGGGCGCCGTAAAGAGAAGTGAGGATGACGAGTAGGGAACGGAGGAGGGGATACGGTAAAGCATAGCATAAACATGTATAGCGTCACGCGAGGAACATGTCCACATAGCTATCTATAGCATAGGCATGTGTAGCAAAGGGGAGAGACCGGGAAGTGCAGGTTTGGAGTGATGTCAACGTCAGGAGGACAAAAATGGGAATGAGAGAAGGTCAGCATCATCATCATCAGCATCAGCCTGACTACACCCACCGCAGGGCAAAGGCCTCTCCCATGTTCCGCCAATCAACCCGGTCCTGTGCTTGATGCTGTCACGGTATCCGCGCAAACTTCATAATCTCATCTGTCCACCTAACTTTCTGCCTCGCCCTCGCGCGTTTACCTTCATTTGCAATCCATTGAGTTACTCTTAAGGACCAGCGGTTATCTTGCCTACGCGCTATATGCCCTACCCATGCCCAATTGGGAGAAGGTAAAGCATGGCATAGCCAGCATCGCATGGCCGTGTATAATAGTGTAGTGAGCGGGGGCGAAAGGGAAGTGAGGGCGAGCAGGCGTGATATATTGGTGAGACGGAGGAAGAGGAGGGGGGGGGGCAAAATATTTCCTGACCGTTTGTAGTATACTATAGCACGTAGGTGGAAAAGGGAAATGAGGGTGAGAAGGATAGATGTGAGGGTAAGGAGAGAAAGAGGGAAGAGGAGGGTAAAGAATTCATAGCCATACGCAATGCAGTGTACGCAGGGCGATGAGGAGTGATATGAGGGTGAGGATGAGGGGGGGGGGGTAGAGCATACCATAGTCATGTGTGGTACAGTATAGCAAGTCGGGGAAAGAAAGTGAGAGTGAGGAGGAGTGATATGTGGGTGAGGAGCAGAGATGTAACAAGGAGGGGGAGGGTAAAGCATAGCATAGCCGTGTATAAGGCCCGTAGCCAGGGGGGGCCCTGGGGCCCGGGCCCCCTCGAAATTTTGATGTAGGTGGGTGTTTTCACGAAAATAAATAATAAAAGCAGGTGTTTTTCACAAATTATCAAGGTTTTCTCCAAGTGTGCCGCCCCTCGAAAACATTTCCTGGCTACGGGCATGCCGTTTATGTTCGAATAATGGAAGTACATAGAAGGCAATACGTGAAGGCAATTCAAATGAAGGAAATACATATAACAGTTGCTTAATGGGCATTTAGCATTTTAGTGTGATTAAGCGGACTTCGACCTTATTTTCAGTTCGACTTGTCCTTGCATCTACCCTTGGAGAAAGACAACTGGAAAACATTAGTATTGACGACTTTGCAAAATATTTGAAAGCACTGGCACCTCCAGGTAAGATCATGTAACTCGTTAGAATATATCTCCAAAAACGCCAATGTTTCTAGGGCATGCTTCCATATATAGACACGACAAATACCTCTGCTGAACTACAACCTCGTATTTAGGGATATTACGCAGCCACGGCATGCTGCCGTGAACAATACATGTATGTGACATGAGGGCACCGCGCTCGTAGATGGAGCGCAAGTAATCAGGAGCACATTTATTGTACCATGACAGAATTATACAGCGTTCCAAGTGAGCACAAGCAAACACACCAGTGCCACTGCTTGCGTTGTGCCTGTGACACAGCCACGGTCATAACGGAACACTTCCTGGGGACTAACCAAGCGCTTTACGAGGCCGACACTCTCACCCGCTCACCCAACCACACATAGTTACCGCCTCACTTATGGGGCTGGATTCATGAGCATTGGCAACGGCTTTTCCTGGACTTTATGCAGAAGAAATGCTTGTATCATTTGGTTTCAATTATTCCATTGGAGATACTTGTGCAAATAGAAAAAGCCCGTTTACAATGTACAAGGGGGCTATAGGTGGTGGTAGTTATCGTAACGGAGTTTTCGCGAAGGCGAACACTTGCGCCGCGGTTGCCATTTGGTGAAGTGACACTATGACTGAATACCAAATGTGTAGTACATGTCTGTCTAAGGGCGCGTTCACACTTGGCCTCGAAGGGGGCGAAAGGCGCAAAACTCACCGGAAATTCACTCGCTTCGCCGCCAAAGCGGCCGGAAACGAGGCGGTGAGCCCGACGTGAAAAAATCGATCCGAGACCGAACTTTCCGCCACGCGAAAGCGGATCGTCTTTCCGCTTCACGGGAAGCCGTACTTTGGCTGCACTAGCTTAAACGATACATAGATAATCTATAATCTATGGCCCGGAGTATCGTCGAAGCAGTTTTTCACTGAGACCTCGTCGTCGTAAAGGTGTCCATACCCACACACGGTCACCGGGCTGGTATTCGCAGTGATTCCACTCCTGCGCCAACTGCGCCAAAGTGCGCCAAATTATATTTGCTGCGCCATCCTGATAATATCGACGAAATTTGCGCCAAACTGCGCCAAAGTCTCGGGTTTGGGGGCGTCTATCACCGGCAATCGCACCGCCGGCGCGTCAGAACATGTGCAGCTCGATGTTGGGGCTGCCAATAAAGTCGCAATCATGGACCAAGAATTATTCCGCTGAATAAATAGCGCTCGCGCGTGCGTTCCGAGTAAGCCACGATGTCATGCACGGTGCCGACGCAGCTTCTGTTCTGCAAGTCGGCTCGACAGCAAAAACAAGCTCTCCGCAGAGGCTCGTGACGTGTAGGCCTATCGGTAGCGAGAAAGTGCGACGGCGATTCATCGGCGGACGTCGTCTGTTCCAGAAACGCTGCTGATAGCTCGTTTCAAGCGTCGCACGGCACGTAAGGAAAGCAATGCTCAGTAATGACTACATGAGTGCCGCTAAAATGTCTGTCACTTCTGTTTCCGGACATCGCGGAATGAAATCTGGAATCGCTCGCAGTAGATATATGGGACAATATCGAATTTTCCTTGCTTCGCGTTTATGGAAGAGCACGCGAACGGTGGAAACGCGTTGACACTTTTCCTCAGATATACTTTATCCATGCATCTTCATCCAGAACAGCTTTTTCGTAATTCCTTCCGCCAGCACGTCCGAGTTTGTAATCACTCTGCGGTAAATACCCCCTAAAAGGCCCTGCCCTTTCGAGCTCACGTGCTAGAGTTCCAATTCGAATTTTTTGCTTGCTTTTTTAAAAATGTCATCTCATTAGTAAAAACATATCTCCTGGTCGGAGCAGCGGCAAATGCGCAGCTGTCAGTAGCGGGCCCGTCGCTGACGGCCCACAGTGAAGCGGCTACGCCATGTTACACGTCCGCCCCTCGCTTTCGGGGGTATAGCTAACGGTTAAAGAAACTCAGTTTCGCTTAAAGGGGTCATGAACCACTTTTCCAAGTAATGATATAATGGCCTCAGTATCGGAGTGTACTGCCTCCCGAATCGATTGCCGCAAAAATTTCTCGAATCCGTCAAGAATCAGCGGAGTTACGGGGGTTTGGCGCACGCTCCCAGCGCTTTCTCTCTTTACTCGTGCCGACGAGCGCACTGGAAGCTAGACAGGGAGGGATGGCATGGGGGAAAGAAGTTACGCCAGCGCGCGTCACGAAACGCGATCGCTCTCCCGCTGTGATTCGCTTGCGCGAGTGCGGCTACCGTGTACTGAGGAGTGCGGCGCCGGCAAGTGGCGGCACCCCGCGGCAAGAAGCGCATCTGATCCGAACGCCGCTCTCGATTTACGTCGGCTATCGGCCAATAAGCATGCTATGTCTCTTGCGACGTACAGCGGACAGTCGCCCCGCCCACCGACGAGAGTGAGAACCGGCCTCTGTTTGAAAAGAGGGTGCCTGGGGAAACGGCAACTTCGCGCTCCGCTTGTGGCCATTACGCGGCGCGCACGACTGTAATATTTGGCAGAGCAGTTCATAGCCGTGTCAGCTTTCCGCAGGATGTGTTTTTTCAATCGGCCCAAGGGGTGCTTCATGACCCCTTTAAGAGCGAAGCAATGAATGCGATACCAAAAAATTTGTATTGTGAAACGAAGTAAGACTAGCAGCTAACTCTTTTGGATCCGATCTCTCGAACTCGACAAAACGCTGGTTTAAGCGAATATGGCCCCTCCAGGAACCGAAGCGTTTTCTTGCTCTGAGTTCTCTAAACGCGAAGTAAGCGTTGAGAGCACAGCAAGTTTACGAGCCGTCTCCTGATGCCTCGAGATAGCGCGCGCGCAAGCGACTGCGCCCTTCGAACGATGCGCCCCCCCCCCTTCCGCTCCCCTGGCGTCCCTTCATGCTTCTTACGAAAGACGGGCAGGGCGTTTCCTCTCTGTTTGATGAGCAATCGACGGCAGGCCCGCACGCGGGGAGATGTTATCTCATGCGCTATCCGTGCGGCGGAGACAGACGACCGGCTAGTTTAATCTCCGCTTCAGCCGCGTTCGTCGCCAGCGCTCGCGAGCTTTTACCCGCGGCAAGAATGCGCGTGGTGATGTTATTATTTTGGACTTTATACGGAAAATTACGGCAACGGCGACGGCAAAAATCCGCCGAGAGTGTCCATATAATTGCTATCGCAAGGGTCAATGTACGGGGCAGATTTTGCGCCCCCCCCTCTCTTAGGTGATTGAGGGGGGGCAGCCCCCCCTGCCCCCCTGTGTGCACGCATATGCTCCTGAGTTGACTTTTCTATGAGATTTGCAATGAATCGAACATATTTCTAGCCTTCATAAGAGCCCCATAATAATACTCAGGTGCTTGAATGTTAATGCAATATGCTTCTGTATTGCACTCCAGGATGTAAAATTCGCTGCTCCAAAGTGCTCCCAGATGCAAAATTGTCTGCTCCAAAGTGCTCCAATATGAAAATTTTGCTGCTCCATAGTGCTCCAAAAGGGAAATTTTGCTGCTCCAAAAATTGCTCCAAAACAGAAGTCCTCGGTAGCATCACTGCATGTGGCTTCGCCGAAGTAAATAGTGATGGCTGTCTATCCTCTGCTGGTTCTTCATACGCAGGCGGGCGAGCTCTCGAGCTTCTTCGGCACGTTGCAAATAAGTGGCGACGTCGAGATTTTCTTCGTCGGTGGTAGCTGGCAGCATTGAGTCGAGCGTCGTTGCTGGGCTCCTTCCGTAGACCAACTTGTACGGCGACAGCTACGTCGTTTTCAGTACTGCCGTGTTGTATGCGAAGGTCAAGTACGGAAGGATGGTGTCCTACGTCTTCTGCTGGACGCCGATATACATGGCCAGCATGTCGGCGATGGTCTTGTTTAAACGTTCGGTGAGGCCATTGGTCGGTGGGTGGTGGGCGGCGTTCCGGCGGTGGCTTGTCTGGCTGTACCTCAAGATTGCCTGAGTTAGCTCCGCAGTAAAGGTTGTACCTCTGTCGGTGATGAGGACCTCTGGGGCGCCATGACGCAGGAAGATATCTTCCATCCAGAACTCCGCTACCCCGTCGGCACTGTCTCTAGGTAAGGCCCTTGAATCGGCGTAGCGGGTGAGGTAGTCGGTAGCTACGACGATTCATTTATTTCCGCAGGTCGACGTAGGAAACGGCCCCAGTAGGTCCATACCGAATTGACGGAACTGTCCCCGAGGTAGTGCGATCAGCTCAAGAAAGCCTGCTGGTCTTGTCGGCGGTGCCTTGCGTAGCTGACAGTCTCGGCATGTCCTTACCTAGCGGGCGACGTCGGCGACAAGGCGCAGCCAGTAGTACATTTCCTGCATTCTTGCGAGCGTCCGAGAAACACCGAGGTGTCTAGCCGTCGGGTCGTCGTGTAGGGCCTGAAGGACTTCTGGTCTCAATGCTGAAGGCATCATGAGACGGTAGTTGGCTCGAAGGGGCGAGAAGTTCTTTAGGCGAACGCCGTTTTGCAAGAAAAACGACGCCAGTCCTAGCTTGAATACCTTCGGAACAACGGCGGCCTTTCCCTCGAGGTGTTCCAGTAGGCTCCTGAGTTCCGGGTCGGCTCGCTGTCGTTTGCCGAAGTCGTCAGCACTAATGGCCCCCAAGAAGCAGTCATCATCCTGATCGTCCTGTGGCGGTGGGTCGACGGGGCCACGAGACAGGCAGTCGGCGTCGGAGTGTTTTCTTCCGGACTTGTAAACAACGGAAATGTCGAATTCTTGAAGTCTTATGCTCCACCGTGCGAGGCGACCTGTGAGGGTCCTTCAAGTTAGCTAGCCAACACAAGGTGTCGTGTTCGCTCCTAGCTTTGAAGGGTCTGTCGTAAAGGTAGCGGCGAAACTTGGATGTAGCCCAGATGATGGCCAGGCACTCCTTTTCTGTTGTGGAATAGTTGATTTCTGCCTTTGACAGTGACCTGCTAGCACAACTGATTACCCTTTCCAGCCTGTCTGTCTTCTGCACAAGGACGGCGCCGAATTCTGCACTGCTTGCATCGGTGTGGATTTCTTCATCGGCGTATTCGTCGAAATGCGCTTGTATCGAAGGTATCTCAAGACGTCGTTTCAGTTCTTGAAATGCTTCGATTTGCGGAGTTTGCCATTTGAATGACAGGTAAGTCTTTGTGAGGTGCGTTAGCGGCTCGGCGATTCATGAAAATTCCTTCAAGAAGCGTCTGTAGTAGGCGCACAAGCCGAGAAATCGGCGTACGGCCTTCTTATCGGTGGGCGGCGGGAAGGCAGCGATGGCAGCTATTTTCCGCGGGTCAGGGAGAACACCATCCTTGCTGATCACGTGGCCCAAAAACAAGAGCTCCTCGTGCGCGATCCGGCACTTTTCAGGGTTCAGTGTGAGTCCGGAGGTCTTGATTGCTTGAAGTACAGCTTCAAGGCGCCTAAGGTGTTCGTCGAAGTTTGAGGAAAGCACAACGACGTTGTCCAAGTACACGAGGCACGTTTGCCTTTTCAAGTTAGCCAGCACTGTATCCACATAGCACGTTGGAAAGTCGCAGGTGCCGAGCAAAGACCAAAGGGCATGACCTTGAATTCGAACAGGCAGTCTGGTGTTATCAATGCAGTCTTTTTCCAAACTCTCTCGTCGACTTCCATTTGCCAGTAGCCGGCCTTGAGGCCCATCGACGAAAAGTACTTCGCGTTGTAGAGTCGATCCAGGGCGTCGTCTATTCGTGGAAGAGGCTACAGGTCCTTCTTCGTGACTTTGTTCAGGCGACTCGACGCAGAAACAAAGGATGCCATCTTCTTCCTCACTATCGCCAGAGGTGACGCTCACAGACTCTTGGATGGCTGTATGATGTCGTCGCGTAGCATTTCATCGACCTGTGTCTTAATTTCATTTCATTTTATTTTATTTACCCTCAGGGCCATATGGCATTATAGAGGGGAGTGGAAATAAAGTTTACAAAAAATAGAGACAAAAATACAGCACGAGACTATACAGCATAGAAAATACATATTATACAGCAGAATGTACAGCAGAGAAAATACAGCATGATAATTAACAATGCAACAAAAGTAAATAAAGAAAAAAATAAAGCAAAACTCCTCATTGTACAATAGTAACTGTGCAACGACGGTGAACATAATGCAATTTTGAGTAACGTTTAATTCATACAATACTGAGTAATGTTTGACGGAAAATAATGTTATTAGTAATAGTGACGATGTCTTCGGGAAGGTGGTTCCAATCTACTCATGTACGAGGTATGAATGATCGGTAAAAACACTTAGTGTTGCAGGATGCGATGCCAACCTTATGACGATGGGCGATGCGATGGGATGTGAACTGAGGATTGAGGATTAGTAGGTTATGTAGGGTGGAATGATGGAAAAATTTGTGAAATGTACTCAAACGAGATATTTTCCGACGGGATGCAAGAGAAGGAAGGCCTAGGACTGATTTCATTGATTTAATACTGGCGATGCGATTTACGACGATGCGATGCGAGTTAGAAAGTATGAAACGGGCGGAGTTATTCTCTACGAGCTCAAGTGAAGTAACCAGGTTATCGTGGTAAGGATACCACACTCATGATGCATATTCAAGTTTGGAACGTATTAATGTTTTATACAACAGTAGTTTTAGTGCAGATGGTGCTTTTGAAAAGTTACGACGTATGTAGCCTAACATGCGATTAGCATTATTAGTAATGTATGCGATGTGGGGTGCCCAAGATAAGTTGAATGTGATAAGAATGCCCAGGTAATTATATAATGACCTCGCGTTCTCGCGTAAGAAACTCGGTACGGGCTCTGACGAATTGGTCGGGCACTTCCTTTGTTAAGATGCGATGTTTTCCGACTGGGGTCTGTCGAATGCTTGACGACGGAGCAGGCCTTTGAGCTGGTCTTGCTTATGCTTCGGGAGGCTCGGGTTGACGTTGAAATCTGGTTGGGGACCTCGATCCTTCGAAGCAGGCTCGGTAGCATTGAAGAGGGCGAAAGGGTTGCTCGCGTCCACGAATTCTTCAATATAGGCGACCGTGGTACCAATGTTGAGGTGCCTATATTCGTGGCTGAAGTTTGTCAGCACTACCATTGCTTTGCCATCACGCAGCTCGGCTTTGCATCTTGCGATGCAAATCTGACGGTTCAGAAGCAGGTGCTGACCGGCCTCTATGACGCCTTCAAGGCCTGCGGGTTCTTCGGTGTCGACGAAATTGATAAGGCTATAGAGAGAGGTTGAGAGATTCATAACGCAAGGGAGGTGACGTACTCTTCTATCACATTCAATGCGTGGTTCCCTGGCGTCGTGTGGGGTGGCAGGGCTTTTTCTGAAGTTAGTGTTATTGACACAGACGTGAGATCGATGACGGCGCCGTGGCGACTTAGGAAATCCATCCAAAGTATCACATCCCTGGAGCAATGTTGTAGGATTACAAAGCTCGCAGGATAAGTCCAGTTATTGATAGTGACTCTTGGGGTGCAGACTCCAGCCGGCATAATTAGGTGGCCTCCAGCGGTCCTGATTTCGGGGCCTTGCCAAGCAGTCCTAAGTTTTTTTAACTTTGTGTGGAATGGTCCACTGACGACGGAGCAGTCGGCTCCAGTGTCGACGAGAGCGGTGACGTTGTGGCCGTCGAATAGTAGGTCGAGGTCGTTAGCCCGCCTTGCGTTCCGGTTAGGTCGCGGCGTTGGATCACAGCAGTGTCGGTTTGCTCCTTTGCTCCCACGTTGCGTCGTCAGGTTTTTTCGGGCCGCGAGGTTTCCACGTCAGGGCTCCGTTCGGCTTGCGGCGTGTTCTTTAGATTTCGTCGCGGCGTCGTCGTTCGCGACGGAGGACCTTTGGTGTTTCGTCGTACAGCAACCGCACCTCCATCGGTTCCTGCCCTTAGTTTTCCGGATACGGGCTAGGCGACCGACCCCGGATTGAGCCAGTGTACTGTCGGCGCTGCGGTGAGACATAGGGGCCTGGCGACGGCGAACGGGAAGGATGTCGAGGGGTCCACTGCGTTCCTGCGAGGTAGTCGGCGGTGGCGCGGGGTCGTTAATCCTCCTGTGGACCCGGAGCGTCAACGGCGAACCAACGCAGTTCTCTCTATCGGTACTGGCTGCGGCGGTAAGTGTGCGCAGCTTCTCCTCAATAATAACAGAGTGGGTGGTGGTCTGGGCGCGCCAAATGTCGGTTTTCTTCGGCGTGTATTGCTGGCCGGCTGGCGGACCGTATGATGTCGGCGGTGGCGGCGGTTGTGCCTGTCGGCGGAAGTGCTGCGGCGGTACGGCGTGTTGACGTGGGCGCGGAGGGGGGGAGACGTGGCGTCGGGCTGCAACAGCATAGCGCATTGCTTGCGACTGCGGCTGTGGCGGTTCAATGGTACCACCCAACGACTGCTGGATTTTCGCTCGCACAACATCTGCGATCGAGGAAACTTGAGGTAGGGACGACGCGAACATTCGACGAAGCTCCTCGCGTACTACGGCCTATATGTTCTCGCTCAGTTCTTCTCAGCAGAGTGATTGAACGTCTGCGCAGCCTGGCGTCGAGCGGCGATTGAATTGCCGGGTGCGCATTTCCAGTGTCTTTTCTATTGTTGTTGCCTCCGAGAGAAGTAAGACTTTGATCTTGGCGAGTTGGTTCATAGCAAGAAGAAGGCACAGCGCAACTGAGACAAAGGACAAGAACACACGAAATACACGAGCGCTGACTTACAACTGGATTTATTTTGCACCAAACTGCCTTATAAATGCCCTTAAACATGACTAATGACACATCGGTAGTCAAACAAAAATGGTCGTTTTTTGGTTTATTAACCAAGATATACTGACAACCTGATTTTGCTCTTTACAAGAGCCAATTGACCAACATACCACGATAACAAAACCCAGAAATAGATACTTATCAGCACGTGGCTAACAGCTACATCACAATGCTAAAATATTGAACGCGCTGGCGCAAGAAGGAAAAGAAAGAGAAAAGGGGCAAAACAATGGTAGAAAGCACGAACATACGCATTGGTGAAACACTGTAGAAGTTGAATAAAACGATCAATATACTCAATCTCGGCGTGATTCAGTAAAAAAGAAGGCCTGCTTACGCAGTTGTCAGACGATTAGGTAATACAGAAAGCATCAATATTTTCCCGCTCCGTCCTGTCACTTGATTTCTTTACAATCTTTGTAGCGGGAAAAGCCAGCGAGCAACGGCACCCTCCTGCAATGCTGCGCTAAAAAGTCTCCGGACTTATTTCGAACATTTTGGTTATGCTCCTTGGCGCGCTCTTTGAAGCACCTTCGGCGACCGCAGCTCAAGGGAATCCCGTGGACTGCATTCGCCACACACTCTGTCAATCTGTTCCTATGTTGGGTTGTGCACTGTGGCAGCTCATTCTTTCTTGTTATTGTGCATATTTTTGACAATTTGCAAGGTGCAGAAAACACTATTTGAACAACGCGCTTCGAGGCAACCTTCCTAATGTTGTGTGACAATTTATGAATGTATGGAATGGCATGTGCTGGCTGCTTTCGCTTGCCTTGGCTAACTTTTGTGTTGAGGCACTTAATCCTTCAAAGCAAAGCCTCTGAAACTGCGGTGATAAGCGCCGATAGATACCCTGCTTTTTCCAACCGCACTACCTGAGTGTCGAAGCTTTCATTCAACAGGTGCACACACGTCTTCTCTATGGCGGAATGAAGGCAATTATTGTGATTCCTCTTTCACGAGTTTGGAGTGCCCACTGTTTAAAGAAAGTAACCCTTTCTGAGACCTAGTACTGTTCTGCCAACGTATACGGTCATTCCTAAATAGCAACTTCAGGTCAAGGAGCTGCATTTCTTGGTCTTCGGGGGTCTTCCATGTAAAGTTAAGCCCACGTGGAGTACCTGGCACCTCCACCATGTAGTACCTAGCACCTCCACCAGATGTCGTGGGGTCGTGACGTCGACGAAGGCAGCAGTCCGCGTGTGCAAGATGAAACTCTGTATTGGGCCGAACTTGTGGCCGGCATATGGAAAGTCAAACTACATCAATACACACTATAGCGGCAAACAGAGCGTCGGCTGTCGAAAAACTGAACATCGCTGGGATGCACTGTCTTTATACATCAAGCATCAAACTTCCCAGCTTTATCACTGGTGGTGGCGCAAGCTCTCGAATATTCTTGACTATTCGGGTCACGTGCGCAATCTTAACAACATGATCTGCAACAATCTGGAATCTTCCCAGACATTCTGGCGCGCTTTGCGCAAGGCAGCAGCTACACGTGCAATGGGCCGGTGACAGAAAACACAGAAAGAAAGGAGCGTGTGTGGCATTATGATAATCAGGGCGTGCCTGGAGTATACAGTAACGAAAATTGTGCTTACTACTTGGGAAACTAGTGTAATTAAGCTTTTATGATATATGTAATGGCCCACGGGTGAATGTGGGAAACGAACAGAAGGAAGATGAAGACATTTGGAATAAACTGGTGTTCTTACTGACGCCACTGTCACACATACAGGGTGTTTCAGCTAAGAGGCACCAAATAATAAAAAAATTAAAATAGGCGCTACACGTCTGCAATTAGCGCAGAATTGTTCTGAGTCATATAGAGCACGTCAGAATATTTCTTTTTCCAATTCGCCAAGCTCGCTAATTAAGAAAGATTGCTGAATGAACTTTTTAAATATTAGCTATAGAGAAAGATCTTCAATGCAGAAGGTGTAACGCTTGTTCAGAAACATCGAATTTTTCAATTCATCGTAAGATAACTCCCCTGCTTAAGTTTTTCGACCTTTCTTTAGAGCACGCGAATTTCAAAAAATACCACCTGACTGCCGCCTGATGTGCAGCGCGTTTTTTTTTAATTTGGAAAGTTTTCCCGACGGTATACAGAGTTGTATACATATATGGATACCGGATTCCGCTATATATATCAAGAGTGCTCTATGGTGCGGCTCATAGAGCCAGAAATCATAGCCCGGTGGTCTCGTCGGATGAAGGCCCACTGATCTCGGGCACTTTCAGTGCCCGCAAATGTAAGTTAAACGAATTATCAAAGGCTGCTTCGCGCACGTAGTTCGATTGAACAGGCTATCGGTGAGTGCTATGTACGTTAAGCGACAAAAGGAGCATACCGTTACAACAACAAAAAGAATTCTTCAACGAAAAAGCGCCAGCCACGGAGCAAATGCCACATGAGACCGTAGGCAGCATTTGATGCAGCGTAGACATTTTTTCTTTAATTTTCGCTGCAATGAAGAAGCACATTGCAAGGGGCATATGTGAAAGTGCGATGAAGACCGAGATAAAATATTCACTCAAACATGGCGGCCGCTCTATCGTAGATTTTTTTTAGACACTACGTCTCTACCATCACTTAGCGTCCATCGCAGTCACCGATGACCTGCTCAATTGACCCTCGTGCGCGGAGCAGCCTTTGATAATTCGTTCTACTTACATTTGAGGGCACTAAAAGCGCCGCGTGTTAGGCGGCAGTCAGGTGGTGTTTTTTTTTTTAATTCGCGTGTTTAAAGAAAAGCTGGCCAAAAATTAATCAGGGGAGTTATCTTAGCATAGATAAAAAATTCCATGTTTCTGCACAAGCGGTACAACTTTTGGATATTTCTCTAGAGTTACTACTTAAAAACTTCATTAAGCAATGTTTATTAACTGGCGAGCTTGGCGGATTGGGAAAAAAATATTCTGACGTGCTCTATACAACTCCGAGCAATACAGCGCTAATTGGGGACGCGTAGCGCCTATGTTTATTTTTTTAATACTTGCTGCTTCTTAGCTGAAGCACCGTGTATAGTAGAAAAACTGGGAGTCATATTAAATATGTTGGATAAGGGAATTCGAGAAACATTTCTATACCAAATGCCCCATTTTATTCTCATCAGCGTCCCTATTTTTCATAGGCACTGAATTTTCAGTTTCCTTGTCTTCGCATGGAACTCGACGATAACTCGTGCTTAACTGTCATAGCTATTAGGGATGCAATGTCAAAGTATCTTTGTCCAGCCCTGTTTCCAACTCTCAGTTTTGACTGCTTTATCATTAGCACATTTCTAGCTTTCCTGGGTAGTAAGGCCAAAATTGACAAAATTGGCTTGCCTCCTTGCGCATGCACAATGACATCTTGTCATTCACCTGTTCTTTTTTCCATGACCTACATTTCCTCTTTGTTGAAACCGAATATACATCATAATTCTTATTCTCCCTAGGCAAGTGGGCGGAGAGCTTCGACGACTACACTAACAGGATGTACGACCATTCATCTGATAGAATAGCCGCGGTCCGGGCAGCGATGACAACTGCCATAAAACTGGCAGCTTCCAAAAATGTCGGGAAGCAGGGTGTGCGGTGCGTCATGGCGTGGAGAATTCTCAGAAGACTCGCCCAGTACGCCAACGGATGGTTCGCGCCTTGTAAGCTGTCATGCGCTGCGATATGCAGCCACATGGTTGTGGAGCCTCTGCAAGTGGCGGTAATGCGCCATTACCAGGATCTGTGTAAGTGTATATCAGTCTACATTAAGCGTGCTGTACACTGCTCTAGCGTGGGGTTGCCATGTGCTCCAGAGTTGTGCCACATCCGTCATCTAGCGCGCAAAAAGAACCATGGTTGGGAAATAGTCACGCCTCATATTTCGTGAGTAATGAGGTTTTGTCGGCGAGTCGGTTAGCTGTGATTTCTGAATCAACAGCGCAAGCACGCAACCAATCCAGAGACGAAGTTCAGCAAAACGGCTGTTTGGCCTAGTTGGAAATGGTTCATCATTTAAGAAGCGTAAAATGACACGGGAACGAAGCATAGACACACACAGGACAAGCGCTTTCTAACAACTGTTAGAAAGCGCTTGTCCTGTGTGTGTCTATGCTTCGTCCCCGTGTCATTTTGCGCTTCTTAAATGATGAACAATCCAGAGACGACACTGCGCTTGTGTGGGTCGTCTCTCGAGTGACTCTGTGTTTGCACTGTTAATTCAATAGTCGTATTTCCTTGAGTTGACTTCTTCGAAAAATGATTCTGTGTGCTCGATAATGCGCTACCCAGGTGACCTACCCGCCAAATTTGGGGCATTCCAGCAGCGCTTTATTATGAACTTCCACTTAAGTGATAAGGGGGCTATTCTGCGTATCCCGGAGAAACCAACATTTCTATATACGTGCGCATCGTGATAGTGCCACACCTAGAAAAAAACTGCAGTGAGCAACTTGAACGAGTGAAAAATACGAAACGGCGTTTAAAAATTCTCAATAAGGGCCAGGCGGAGACGGGAAAAAGAGTGATTACTGCAGCTTTTATGTTCATGGGACGATACAAAAACGGTTCGCAGCTGCGGCACCTAGGCGTGGTTTAGCACGCCAGGCAAATGCCTCTTGGTGGAACAAAAAACTGTCTGGAAGGTGCAATGAACGTTGCGACGCTGGTGTCAAAACGAACACTGGCTGCTGTGGTGCAGGCGGGACATCTCACGGCGTACGATACTGACCCAGAAGAAATTTTTACAGTTGTTAAAACTCACGAGGGATGCAAGCGGGCCGTCCTTCTGCTGGCCTGTAAGCGAAAATTCCTTAAAGATGTTTGCTGAATTTCATCTGCTAAGGCGTCCGTCTGCTTTCGTGAAAATCCTTGTCATGAAGAATGACACACTGGCCTACGCGGATGTCGGTCATATTTACTCCATGTAGAGGTAATAAAGGGTCGCAGCTTTCACGAGCACTTAAGGAAGTCAAAGACAACTAGGGCATTGCGGCGTACTGCCTAGTAAGTCTACGTTTCTTAGTCTGCGTAGGTTGTGGGGCTATGGAGATTCGCTGACATATGCCTTTTATTTTGTTGCAATAAAATTGATAGGATCATTTTATGCGAGACACTGCCGTCAACGACCGTAGTATTCTGTATATTTATACGTATGCGTGCTACTAAAATTTTAAGAAACGTAGTAGTGAAGCTGATACCATTTCCTAAGAAGCCCAATAGTCCAACCACTACGCCACACTCGCTGTTCTGTTTCGTCATTGTAAAATATAGCTCACATAAAAACACACGCAAGCGTATAATATG
Organism: Rhipicephalus sanguineus; assembly: GCF_013339695.2. Taxonomy (NCBI): domain Eukaryota; kingdom Metazoa; phylum Arthropoda; class Arachnida; order Ixodida; family Ixodidae; genus Rhipicephalus; species Rhipicephalus sanguineus. The sequence continues at coordinate 162,574,153 of NC_051179.1, forward strand.
AATTCATTTGCCTCTTATTTCAGAGTTGCACCTATTATTGCATGACTGTGCGTAATTATAAGCGTTTGATATGACTCACAGTTTTCAAAAAGGTTTTATCAGCAGCACACTCTTGAAAAAAATGTCATCTGAAATCACTATTTCTCGTGCTGGACGAGTAAAGTTAAAGTGGAAGACGCTAGACTGTCGCCATTTCTCTGTCTACAAATAACACCTTCCAGCTGTCCATCTCAAGTGTTTCTTTAATGTGTGCTGGAGCATCGACTGAGTATATGCATGCCCGATGAGCAGCGTTGCCTTAATGCCAAGAAATCTTCTTCTGTTTGTCATCTACTTGTCCGAATTCAACACAGGTCTCCAACATAGCCTATAAATAGTGACCTGTAATTCTGCAGCGGTCAGACTGTCTTTGTACGTGTTCTTAGAATATACGTGGTAGAACCAACATTCTCCTCATTTTAACATCAAAAAAGCACCAAAACCGGACTTTTCATAACCTATCTATGGAACAAATGCATTTTGCGTTGGTAGTAAAAAAAACGCTTTTAGAACATTGCATGATTACTGCAGCAGCGTCCTTAGCACCATGGCACTGATAAATCATACGATATAATACGATGTATGGAGACGCCACAGAGGATGGCCACACACACGCACACACACTAGAACTCACTTTCCCTGAACTTCTGGCAAAGCGCTCGGTTGTGTGCGCCTTGTCACCGCCCCTCTCCGTCTGTCCTTCGCTACTGCGCCGTTTTCTGAGAAGATGCGCATGCCTGGAGTATTGCTGAAACCATCGCACAGTAGAACTTTCCTCACCTTCAGGCAATGTAACCGCCTCCGTTCACCATGTCGCCATCCCTGTGTTTGTTCATCGCTGCACTGTTCCTTCGCAAATTGTACTCATGGTCTTAATATTTACCTAGGTCAGTCATAGCCAGATGCCGCGAATCATTGTCCGTCACATGTGTTATCTTTTCTTGAACGCAACGCTCGGCACAAACATGCGATTTAGTGCTTTTTCATATTTCGAGAAAATAAAACGCATTCAGTAGAATTCAATCCATACAAATATCTTCGTGGCCGAGGAGCATGGTACATTGTTGCCTCTCAGGAATGTTACAAAAGCAAATGCCCTGAAAGGCATTGCACTTATTGGCTCTAGGCATCGCAGCATCCTTAAGTATGCGTAAACATTGTATGTTCATCGATTGGTGGCGGGTGTTCAATCATAACTTCCAAAGTAAGTACCGTTTTTGAAAAATATCCGACACATAAATTGAAGGTGACATGTCGGCTGAAGAGTAGCCACAGAACGAAGGTAAATTGCTTGGTTAGGGCGATTTAGTTCGCACGAGTAAAGGAAATCGATGCGTGAAGGGCGGAACGGAGCGCCGACCTGTTCAAGTGATTTGGAGGACGTTCGGGCCGGCTAGAGCGCATGTGACAATAGTCGTATCTAGGGATGGTAAAATCGATGAACGATTAATCGATTAATCGATTTAAGGTCCACAATTAATCTATTAAACGCAATCTATTTTCCGGCTTTCGATTAATCGATTAAAACTATTCGATTAATCGATTACGGCTCCCCCCACTCCCGCCCCCAACCTCGCCCCTTGGCCGGAGCGCATGACTGCGAGGCGCGTTATCCTGAGGCGCAGATGCCGTGTACATTGCCTCTCTTTGACTGCTTTCACTACAGCGCATATTTCTGCGCTAGCAGAACGAGCCCGGAGCTGGCGGCGGCCATGCCCCTCAGAGAAAGATATGAACTCGCCCTGATCTCCGTCGCGTACGGCGTCCAACTACAAGCACTACCCAATGCTTCAAGCCCGGTCAGGAGGCGCCTCCACCCCATCGCGACAGAAATGAACTTGCCCGCTTCTCTCCGGCTCACAGTCTACTGCTGCTACTGCCTCATACGGGCCAGCGCATCGTCTTGTTGCTTATTTTGTTCGGGTTCGTTTTTTGCCGCGCTGTTTCATCGTGTTGCCGCATAAACGCATCTCTCCTTACATTTGATAAACGAGTAGTTTTCGGCGCCTGTAGTGTCAATCGCAACTTTCTTTGTACTTTATTCAACCCTCAGATTTTACTCGTTTCTTGTGTAAGTGCGGCATAGTAATATGCGCTGCTTATTTCCTGACTGGTTCTTAGTGCCGTTCTGTTTTATTCTTTAGCAAATAAAATAGTCTTTACCAAAAAGAGAGAGAGAGAAAATATATTATAAGGCAGAGAGGGCGACCTGAGCTAGTACGACGCTGCCTGCTGCTCTGCACCGGGGAAAACGCAACGGGGAAAAAAGAATGATGAAGTACGATGATGGGGAGAGGATTAGGTAATCCGTATATACATAATAAGACACGTTTGCTAGCGTAAAGAGGACAAGGACGCTAGCAACCATCTTTTATTATGCTGTATACCAACTACCCCAACTGTCCATCTTATTGGGTAGATACCACTTTCATAATTGTTCAGCTAGCTTTCCTGCGATGCAGTTAGCCCAATTAATGACAGCTAGTCACTTCTTCAAACAGAGTGTTCAAGCGCGGTTTGCTTGCGGTGGGGCCCGGAAAATATAGACTCGGCTCTCTTGACACAAACACGCATAACAGACAGCACGTGCAATTACGACCTCGTCTCCACTTGAAGCACGAAGGTTGCTGCCATTAGTTGAGAGAAAATGTAGCGCAGCAATGCGCACTCGCGAATTGTGAAAAGGGTCTTATAGACCCTTTATGTAATCCGCAACTTTACGTGTCGGCTTACCGAACGTCTAGCATCCAGTGCATTACTATTGAAGAAGTGACCTTGTAGCATTTAGTAATACTGTGTGGTCGCATATTTAGGGAGAAATACAGCTCTCAGCTAGAGGCCCCCGTCTCCTGCTGTGGCAAGAAAGAAGGACAGTCGCGAAATTTATGTTATAATGTCTGATACAGTAGATAGCGCTCACAGTTCAGATTGTACGCACGAGTGAAAAAGGTGCGAGTGGCGCCGTGTTAAGGCAACGATCAGATGAAACCTGCGGAGTATACTGACGCTGCTGCTGTTTGTTCTAGCCGGGAGGCAGAAACTCATGTCACTCTATTTCCCGCAGTTGCCTGTACCGATGGTCTGTTTGAGGCCAATATGTTTCTGTGTAATCTTTGCATGGGTGACCTCAAGGAAAAGATTGCGTCAGTCCGCAATTATAGTATAATGTAGGGCTCCCACAATATCTAACCGGCAAACCGAGAAAAGATGCCGTGCTTCCGAGAGCGAGCGTCTTGTTTAATTCCTCATCCTCCTCGTCTCTGTTTTACTTTTCTCGGTATTTCCTCACACTCCGCCACACTGCATGTTTCAGCTGCGACTTTACAACCAGATGTGGTCCCCGAACGCGCCTCCGGTTTCGGTGAGCTCGAGTAGGCAGGCTTCAAGAAAATACGACCTGCTGCCGAATAGTCCGGGGATGATGGCCACAGATGCTTGAATCCACGACATCAACCAACGACGACGAGCTTCTTGTGTCCAGTGTGCAAAAGTGGGAATTTTCGCACACTGGATACAAGGGGCCCGTCGTCGACACTTTCGAAAGTGGGAATTTTTGATCGTCAGCGCATCTGATAAAAAGATTTGGGTCCATATCAAACACGAACGATGCCTCTCAAACAAAGAGATATAGGTTTTAAAGCACCCACAAAAAATGTCGATTAATCGATTAATCAATTAAAACATTCCACCGAAAGCACTTAATCGATTAAAGGCTAAATCGATTAACGGTTAACGATTAATCGATTAAAAATTTTAATCGACCATCCCTAGTCGTAACGTTTCGAGATTTCTCAATGGCCGCTGCCTTCGCAGTATGACCGTCACAGTGAATAGGTGCTGAGCACCTCATTGACGAATATGTAAGACATTACTTGTTATAACTATAGCGGCCGAGGATTTCCGCCTACCCTACCACAAAATCTGTACGAGATCTGCTTCAGTATAGGACAGACTGTTGGGCTAGTTGGTCCTGCATTTCAACACACTGAAATCAAGGCAAATAAAGACGGACACAAATAACGTCTCCATGTTTATTTGCGCGAATTTGACTTTGTGAAAGTACAAAATGTCTTCAGTGTAAAAGACAACGTGTCGAATGAAGGAGGCCAGTGATGAATGTGCAATACTGCAGTGAAATAGTTCACTCTTCGCTATACCTATACAAGCTTGCGATTATGACGGCGACCGCGGGGGCAATGAAGTGCGTCAGTAGGACGACGCGACGGCAGTGTTACAAAGACGTCTCTCGGGTCGCAGAGGCGGGCAAACTCCTTTGTAGCAGCAGAAGCCCGCTGCTGGTATTCCCGGCCGCTGGTACGTTTTCGCATCCAGAATAGTGGGATGATACATGGACTGAAGAAATGTAATGGCGATTCGTTTGCAGTGGTTGAGGGCGGTGCTTCCGACAAAACAGACGCCATGGTGCGTCATGTGAAGGCCGCGTATGCGACAGCGATAAGGGTGACGACGTGGTTGTCCGAGAATTCCCGCCAGGTGGCGCTACGAAAACTCGGCAAGATGGCCATGAACGTTGGCAACCCGTCACAGGTGCCCAACGCTACGACGGTGGAAGAGATGTACGGTAAGGTGGCCGCATTCACTTTGATTCGCCTGTAATATGTAGTTTAAAGCTCCAGGCATATCGCTTGGACAAAGCAGCCCCGTATTAAGAAAGCACAAAGTTAGAAAGTACAAAGTAGCCCTGTGTTAGAAATGAGGGCACATGTGCCAGTTTCTTTCAGATTCGTAGATTTTCGCAAACTCGTCTTGCATGCGGTAATATTATCTCGAGTGAGCTAAGTCAAATGCATGTCCATTGCACAACTAATAAATACACCGTACATGAGAGCTCAGAGATACGGAAGTGAGTTCTGCAGGAACGGGCTGTAAAGTATTAATTTTCGGTGCAAAGTCACTTTGAAAACGGTGCCCGATAGAAGCTCGAGTTTCTTCCGGACACTTACAAAACCATCGCCCCTGCCAGAGAAGCAGTGGTTCCTGCATTGTTAGTCTTGCTTGATGAGGGAGCGTATTCCGTGGTGAAAAGCAGTTGAACGTACGTGCTACGAGTTTTGATAATAATTGCGCATTTTCAAAACGAAGCGTTCGACGCGTATGTGTATTCGTTCACGCGCCCTCAGCAGGAGTCAAACGTAAAATTAATGTTGGTTCACTGGCACAAGAGCCACCGAAGTGGTTCGGAACAGAAAACGTTGAAGCGGAAAGGTAAACACTGCTTCGCTAATATTTCCATTGGTGCTGAATATTTAATAACTGTTGCGATGGTAATGGCTACCTGCAAGGTACTTTGTACGAACACATGCAGAAGCCCCCAAACTGAAGCTCGTTGATGCTTGCTAACAGCTTGATAAAGCACAGAATAGTACAGGACATTGAAGATGAAACTGGACCAGCGCTGTCCCTTGCCATCTTCTGCTGTTTTGCTCCGCGCTCTTTGAGAAAGAAACCGTGCTCGACAGTCGGAAAAAGTGTGGTTCCTTGTTTATTTAAGGGGGAACACACATACGCACACACATACAAAGACACACACACACATACACACACACACGCGCGCACATAGAAGGTTTTAAAAAAGCTAATTTTGCTGACATTTTGGATATTTGAAGGAGGTTATTGTAACTGAAGAAAGCGAATAGATTTTTTTCACGAGAATGAATTCACTATGGCATTATCAGAGGTTAGAACTTGGGTAATATAGCGCATTATTTTGGATCTATTCACGAGCTTGTTCGAGGAGAAATGGGAAGGTACACAATTGTCAAGTTTCTTGGTGTGGACATGTTTTCACTATGTGTTTCTGATTTTCGTAGTACCTCAGTTCTAGGTTGTTTGTTTCTTAATAAATCATTGCACTTCCAGCAGTAATTCTAGTTTCTTATGATAAGGAACAATCGCCTGCTCAAATGAGCAACCTGAAAAAGCAGAGCTGGGCTTTCGAGGCAATTAATGAGCTATATTGATCAGAATAAATAATTAGACAAGTAAACAATGAAAATACCAAAGCATAAGTCGCTTTGCAGTACAAATTAGACTGTACATAATAAGCTTCCCATGCGGCTTCACTGCGAACACACCAGGCAAGAGGTAGAGTACAAGAAACACGGATCTTCATTGCGCCACTTGCCGCACCGCGGTACTTTTGCAGCGTTAGCTAAATTGGCCGAGCTGGGGCAGTTTCGCGTGGCAGTCCGAGAGCCGTGCTGCGCATGCGCGATAAGCAGTGATGTCACGCGGCGCACAGCTGGCGCCCCAGAGCGGCCGCCACCGCGCGCGCCTCACCGATCGGCGCATTCCAGAGGAGTGACGTCATCGCCGTGGCATACATACTGGCGCCAGTGCGCGGCCAGCTGTGCGCCTCCATTGCGCAGTGGCCGTCTGGCGCTGCGCTGGGCGTTGGGGCCATAGAGACGGCACCGTGTTATTACACTGACCACCGAGCCGTCTTTGTGGCAATAGAGAGATGGCGTTGAGCAAAAAAATAAATATTTATTGTCACATAGTGCGTATACCGTGTGTGTGTAACTGAAGCAGCAGAGAAGGTGACTTTCAGGGCTCATTTTTTATGTGTTAGACACAATATTAATAAGAACTTACAGACAAAAACGCCAAGGAAAGTATAGGGGGTGTTATCTGTAGTATATCGAATATAAATGTGAAGAAAGTAAAGTGGACGAAAAGATAAATTGCCACCGGCAGGGACCGAACCTGCGACCTTCGAATTACGCGTCCGATGCTCTACCACTCAGCTACGACGGCGGTCATCCTCCTGACCACTTTATGGGCTATATTTGTGTTGTAGCGAAGCGTTCCTACTCAGTAATGGGCCGTCCTCTGGAGCGCCTTCTAGTGGGTCGTCCTCTTCTCTGAGAGCACGCCCCTCGTGCAGAGAGTCGGCCCAGCTTTGACTGTCGCTGCCGTGCGCCGTCGCCTAATGCCCGTTAATAAACGTCTTGACAGTGTATTTAAACCTAGGAGTGTTAGTCAGCGCCAATCGCTCTCATGGCGTCGAGTGTGGAACACTACTTTTTCTGCCTGCTGGCGTTAGTCTGTGAGTTCTCATTAATATTGTGTCTATTAAAGCAGCAGTAAGCATGATAGTAAAGCTAATCCTAGACAACCAGCAGAGCTAAGAATAATCAGCTGAAAATTAGCTCACGCTACGTATATCCTCGCATAGCCGAGCTAAGCCACTACATTAATATTCTATTCCTTTTTCAGGAATACGTCCGAAATCTCAAAACCTCTCTAGCGCAAGTGTTTTTCCATTGGTCTGCCGGCTTCACTATTGATATATCCCGCATCGTGATAGGCTGAAATATTCTCTTGCGAAAATATTTAGCATAAGACGTTTTTGTGAATGGGCGCCCTGATCCCATTAGCGCACATTTTTGGCGTGTTGTAGGCTTTACGTCGCAGTGTTGAAGAATTTCACAAGACCGAATGACGTGTGGACGCTTTCAGAGGTGTTCGAGAATACTTTCGCCGCCCAGGCAGAGGTAGCGTCGCCCACAGGGGCGTGCGATAACAATCAACTGTCATTCATCATTTTATACGATAGTTGCATCGTCATGTGTTATAGCTGAGCATGAAAGTCTAGAGCCATTCAGACTTGCCTGGCGTTGCTACAACCTTCATTCTCCGTGTACCCTTAGTAGTGCAATTCGTGACACAGCTGTTTTGCTCATGCGATGCCTAAAGTCCCGTCGACTGCCGGGCCAGTTATTACAGTGGCAAAGCTCGGCGTCATTGTCTTCGTGTCGTTATATATCAGTTATAGTAGTGGTGCACAGAACTCGTCACTTACATCATTTTAATATTTAAATTTTAAAATTACATTACACTTTGTGTGAACGTACATCATTGAGACTTGAAATAGTTTTAGGGGTATCTTACTCTACTAACCAATATAAAACAAAACTCTCAGTATATTCATCATCAATAGACTAACTTACTTATCTTAGAGCGACGCCACACCAACTTTTCGTAATCAGTTGTTCCACAAACAACTAATTTCTTTTACCGCTTTTTTAACACGAAAGTGTTTTTTGCCAGGGGTCCACCAAAAATTCAGTGAAGTATTTCCGTCACGAAAATGACTTCGAAAAAAATGCACATAATCAGATGACAAAGAAAAAAAAAAGGTTCCGTCAAAGGGAGTCGAACCCATGACCTCTCGGCTCGCCATAACACATGCCGGGCACGGAATTCACTCGCAACGGTCACAGCTCCCGATGCTTTACAAACGCGCCTTTTGTGTCTCACACTATCCTCTCGCAGTGCTCTTGGTCGATGGGGTGGTGTCGCCCTGTGGAAACGGTAAAGTGAATTAATGCATCATGACCGTGGCCTCCACGATTAACTCCTGCAACGCGTCGTTGCTACGCGTCCGTCCCATTCGGCGCGTTTCCAATAGAACTGCAATTTTATCAACGCCTTAACACATCGCGAGGTGGCGACGTCATCCCAAGCGTCAGCCTCGCATTAGCATCCATCCATACTAAAAACATTACACCATCTCCCGCTAAAGTGGACCATGAGGCGGTGCGAAGCAGCGTTTCGGCATGTCGAGCCCGTGTTTCATCCGTAGCAGTTTCCCGCCGACGTTGTCGTTTGCGCTGGGCTTCCCATTCCCGGAGCTCGGGGTCCGCTTGTCGACGTTTACGTTGCGCTTCGGCGCGTCGAGCCTTCCGCTGCTCCGTGATCTCGGCAGGCTTAAGGTATTACTGCAACTGGTGCCGATGTTGACGTTGGAACTCATGACACCGGCGCAGGGACTGAGCGTGTGTACGACCTAACGCGAGCCTTTTATCTAAACGAAGAGGGGGAGTGGAGAGGAGGAGGGGGAGAGGAAGAATGGGTGTGGAAAGGGGAGTGGGAGTGCAGAGGAGGTGTGTGGAGAAGGTTTGCGCATGCGCAGTAAGGGTGGTCACACCCCACACCACCTGACTGAACTCCGCCATAAGCTGCTTCGCATCTAAAATAGCTCTGTGACGCGCGCCTTCCTCGCCTAGCTGTAAGACCGCGTTCCCCGCTTACGCTCGTCCCGAGAAAAATCGCGGCCGGTCTACAGGGGAGACACGACGCACGTTGCGTTTCCCTCTAGCCCGGCCGAAGTGATCGATAACTATTTAGCATGCCGCTTAATGGCGACCTTAGCTCAAGTTCTGCGTCCAATCAGCGACGCTCTTTTCGCTGTCACACTGCTTTTTAAATGCGAAGCATTTCTTAGCGAACCTCTGGCACTTTGAGCGTTTCTATCTACGTATCTATCTATCTATCTATCTATCTAGCCGCCTACGTCTGGGTGCTCTCATGATCGCCTCCTTAACTTGGTGAAGACCAAAATTTGCATGGGAGGGTAAGAGGATTTGACGGATATGATTGTCGGGTCATGACATGAATAACGTTAAAATCCTGTCGCGTACGTCGTCAAACCCTTTCCACTAGACACGTGTGGCACATACCCGTTTACCACGGGCCGCGGCATACGGGTATGCGCCACAGGTGATTGACAGTTTATATCTACCCAGGAACGGCGAGAACGGACATTGGTAACTTAAATGCTAGAGCGTTAAGGAAAACAAACAATGGCAGCGTTGACTCAACGAATGGAATGAATGAAAATTAGGATCCCTGCAGGAATCGAACCCAAGTATTCTGCGTGGGAATCAGGTATTCTACCACTGAGCCATGCCAGGTCTATAAACTGGTTTGGAAAAACAGCCTACGCAGGCGTAATATCGGTTCAACGTCAATTGTGGTTGTGGTGCTTGCTATCTAATTTTACAAGAAAGCAATAAACACTACATGATACTCCTACGATGTGTACTCCTACAACACATGCATCATATCAGATTAACGTCTGTAGTTCCAGTGTTGGCTCCGCTTTTATAGCAGTCTAATAAACATTACGTTTGTATTAATATGATTCAGCAAGCTATATTGAAGAATTGCTCGACCCCGGAGGAATACATTAATGAAAGTTATATATGATATCCACATCACCGCACCGTAAATTGCACTTAGTCCGCAAGAACGACGCAGTGTCCACTTCATTCCTTACGAGGCTGGGCGATGGCCTCATGCTGACCGAGAATGATGCCAGCTTGAGTGACAGCCGCTTTGTTGACTAGGCTACGTAGGTCACATGCGCCCAGGTAGTCTACGAATACGACAAACACCATCCACTGATGTTGGTCAACGTAGCACTATCCAGGCCTACCAGCCTCCACGGCCTATACCTCACCAACGCGAAAGGGGGCTTCAGGTTCCTACTTGTCGCCGGCTCTATCGACAGCCGATTTGTCGACGAAATTACCGAGCATGAGGATGTAGATGCGGTCACTGACCAAGTCAAGGTGAAAACACAGAGACGTTTCGGGACCCATACGGGTTCCTTGTTCACACTAAGCAGGCAAGAGCCATGTGTCGCTTTCTTATGCTAAAATGTGACGTAATGAACGGGTGTAGGTGTAGGAACCGAGGCATCCTAGAATTCCAACAGCTCTACTATACCACATACTTCACTACACATGGACCCCTCGTCACCACGATCACGACCGGATCCTATAACAAGTCATGAACAGCTGCTGGTGCTCACTGATCACCGTGATGATGCCCTTGTTCAAGAACTGTCAAGAACTTCTTCCACACATGCACACGAGTTCGTGAAACGTGCGTGCGTTCTCGGGACACATATGCGGCTCTTCAATATATACATCTGTGCGTATAAAAGTTAAACATATCTTTAGCGTCATTTTGTAACGTGTCGCTCAGTAAAAAAGTTACGCCACCGTCACCTACCCGCCGCATGCTTCGCATAACTTCGACTCCCACAGTACGTGGGATCTGCCGAATTTTTTCTAATTACGCTCTCACTACTGCAACAACCACACGGGTTTGATTTGTCATTGAACAGTGACGTTAGTCGTCGAGATAAATATGTACCACCAAGCGTCAATGTGGGTGCATCCATATTAATAGCTACCAAACACCAGTACACATTATACAAGCTCTCTTATATCAATGTACAATGAACATTCAACTACATCTGTAAGGACACGCTTAAAGTTCGTGTTATGCGGGTTCCTGTGACGGAAGGATGAACCATGCCTTTTTTTTATATATTTCTATCTTGCTCTACAAGATAATATTGCAAATCACCTGGAATTCAAATGGTGTTAATAGTAGTATATTCAATCATACAGCCTTGCGAGGAACACTCAAGCTATTCCTAATGCACCTTCATCTATTAGAGAGCCCTATAATTTAACGTAGTAATGGGCATTCGCGCTATCACTACAGGCGTGCCAGAAAATGGGCAAGATTGAGCTAAGTATTTCAGATTTGTTAACTATGATTGTTGATTGTTTCGATAGTTTGGCGAAACCTATGAAACGTAGCAGGGAAAAGTTTCGCCCCACATTCACCAGTCCTATATTTCATAATCGAGAGAGGTTTCATGTATTACAGGGTAGTCGAATGGTAGTCGTAACGGTAGGCGCAGAGTACTGAAATATGGTCGGACATACGACGTGATGTGGCTGAGGATGTTGATAAGGTTACAAATCGGTCCTTGAATTTGATGGATGTTCTTGTAGGCGGTGTTGAAGAAGTTTCACTAGCTCTGAGCATAATATAGCAGGGGCATCGAGTGACCTCTTGGATGGACGTGGTCTTTGCAGCCTCTATGGATAACGTGAAGGGGCGGTTGTTGTACAGCTGGTTGCAAGCCAGGAGAGCTGACATCCGCCGCCGGGTGATGGACCAGCACAACACATTGACACACGTGTTTCGACTGAACGCTTATTACTCGTCCCGGAGCAACGAAGTCATCGTTCCTGCCTCAGCAGTGCAGCCAACGCTTTTCTTTCCGAACGGCCCCGCTTCGGTCAACTATGGCGGTCTTGGAACGGTAAGAACACGCGATCATGTTACGAGCATTTCTTTTTTCCGGATCATAGCACTTACGTGTTCACGCAATACGGAGGTGCACTGGAGCGGAGTTATTGGAGATTGCGGTAGTAACACACAAATGACACTGACATTACCGTGGAAGGATTTTTTCGTTGTCTTTCCAACATTGGCCCCATTTTCCTTTCTTCCCCTCACATAATGGGCACTGACTGCTGCCGTCTTGCGTATATTACAACTTGCTGGAGTAAGTATGAAGGAAAGAAGATGACTTTTAAGGCTTCAAGTAGAAAACAGTGCTACGAGACGGGACAAAGAAAGGGCACAAACACGGCGCTGACTATCAACCAAATGTGCTTTATTCCACCAGTCCGCATATTTATACTCCACCATGACTAAAGAAAGCATAACAAAAAAGCAGAAAAAGCCCGGTCAGCCTGCGCAAAGACAAGACATCCTTAACTCGACAGAAATGCTATCTCCTTCGGAAGCAGTGAAATCGAGGGGAGGCTAACACATGCCTCGCCGCCTTTACAAATGTGATACGCTTCAGAAACGAGACACGCACGTTGGTCATAGTACTTTGATATGAAACTCGAATCTTTAAAAGATGGCTGGCAGCCGCATTCATTGCAATGAATGGACAGTTGACTGTCTTTTGCTTGTTTAGAGACCTTGTTCGCGTGCTCGCGCAAGCGGTCATTAGCACACCGGCCAGTTTGACCAACATAGTAACGCCCGCAGGAAAGAGGAATCTTGTACACAACAGAATCGCAACATTCAGCAAACTTTTGCCGGTGCTTCTTACTACATCTTTCCGTCTTGGTTTCTCTGTTTACCTGCTGATACAGGCCACCAAGTTTATTTTTGGCAGAGAATAACAACCTTACCCGAGCCCTACTGACCACCTTTTTAAGATTATGTGCCACCTGGTGGACATACGGAATGACTGCAACTGGTTGCTGGGTGTGGCTTAGCAACGTTGCTTGTTGGGCGAGTTGGAACGAGTCAGTCATAGCGTAGTTCAGCGCAAAAAACAGGCAACAGACGAGTGAGAGGACAAGGACACAGCGACAAGGACAATGCGCTGTGTCCTTGTCCTCTCACTCGTCTGTTGCCTGTTTTTTGCGCTGAACTACGCTATGCTGGGTGTGTGTCGGTGATTGCACAGCTGTTGAGACCCTGTTCTTAAAGCTAGAAAGGAGGCTTTCTGCGATGCTGGTCAGTACAGTTTCCGGGAAACCTGCCAGCTTCAAACGTGCTAATTGACAAGAAAAACTCTCCTCAACCTGGTGGTCACAGGACCTCTCAAGTGCCGCCTTCATGCAGGCCCTGGCAATGCCGCGCTTCACTATCTTCGAGTGCGCGGACGAAAAAGGGAGAAGGCTCTTCTGCGACCTAGGCGCATAACCCCAACAAACATGGTTGTTTGAGAGCGAGAGTTCCAAGTCCAAGAAGCGTAGCCTATTGTCTAAGCGACGCTCAGTGGTCAACTCAAGTGGAGTTAATTCCGTGAGGAATATGTCAAAAATTCCAGCAGCAGGCTGTACGTCAGGAGGGTTTGAGAACGGTTTGAGAATGTTAAAAAGGTGGTCAGTACGGCTGGGGTAAGGTTGTTATTCTCTGCCAAAAAAAAATTCGGCAGATCCCACGTACTGTGGGAGTCGAAGTTATGCGAAGCATGCGGCGGGTAGGTGACGGTGGCGTAACTTTTTTTACTGAGCGACACGTTACAAAATGACGCTAAAGATATGTTTAACTTTTATACGCACAGATATATATGTTGAAGAGCCGCATATGTGTCCCGAGAACGCACGCACGTTTCACGAACTCGTGTGCATGTGTGGAAGAAGTTCTTGACAGTTCTTGAACAAGGGCATCATCACGGTGATCAGTGAGCACCAGCAGCTGTTCATGACTTGTTATAGGATCCGGTCGTGATCGTGGTGACGAGGGGTCCATGTGTAGTGAAGTATGTGGTATAGTAGAGCTGTTGGAATTCTAGGATGCCTCGGTTCCTACACCTACACCCGTTCATTACGTCACATTTTAGCATAAGAAAGCGACACACGGCTCTTGCCTGCTTAGTGTGAACAAGGAACCCGTATGGGTCCCGAAACGTCTCTGTGTTTTCACCTTGACTTGGTCAGTGACCGCATCTACATCCTCATGCTCGGTAATTTCGTCGACAAATCGGCTGTCGACAGAGCCGGCGACAAGTAGGAACCTGAAGCCCCCCTTCGCGTTGGTGAGGTATGGGCCGTCGAGGCTGGTAGGCCTGGATAGTGCTACGTGGACCAACATCAGTTGATGGTGTTTATCGTATTCGTAGACTACCTGGGCGCATGTGACCTACGTAGCCTAGTCAACAAAGCGGCTGTCACTCGATCTGGCATCATCCTCGGTCAGCATGAGGCCATCGCCCAGCCTCCTAAGAAATGAAGTGGACACTGCGTCGTTCTTGCGGACTAAGTGCAATTTACGGTGCGGTGATGTGGATATCATATGTAACTTTCATAAATGTATTCCTCCGGGGTCGAGCAATTCTTCAATATAGCTTGCTGAATCATATGAATACAAACGTAATGTTCATTACACTGCTATAAAAGCGGAGCCAACACTGGAACTACAGACGTTAATCTGATATGATGCATGTGTCGTAGGAGTATCATGTAGTGTTTATTGCTTTCTTGTAAAATTAGATAGCAAGCACCACAACCACAATTGACGTTGCACCGATATTACGCCTGCGTAGGCTGTTTTTGCAAATCAGTTTATAGACCTGGCATGGCTCAGTGGTAGAATACCTGATTCCCACGCAGAATACTTGGGTTCGATTCCTGCAGGGATCCTAATTTTCATTCATTCCATTCGTTGAGTCAACGCTGCCATTGTTGGTTTTCCTTAACGCTCTAGCATTTAAGTTACCAATGTCCGTTCTCGCCGTTCCTGGGTAGATATAAACTGTCAATCACCTGTGGCGCATACCCGTACGCCGCGGCCCGTGGTAAACGGGTATGTGCCACACGTGTCTAGTGGAAAGGGTTTGACGACGTACGCGACAGGATTTTAACGTTATTCATGTCATGACCCGACAATCACATCCGTCAAATCCTCTTACCCTCCCATGCAAATTTTTGTCTTCACCAAGTTAAGGAGGCGATCATGAGAGCACCCAGACGTAGGCGGCTAGATAGATAGATAGATAGATAGATACGTAGATAGAAACGCTCAAAGTGCCAGAGGTTCGCTAAGAAATGCTTCGCATTTAATAAACTTGGTAGCCTGTGTCAGCAGGTAAACAGAGAAACCAAGACGGAAAGATGTAGTAAGAAGCACCGGCAAAAGTTTGTTGAATGTTGCGATTCTGTTGTGTACAAGATTCCTCTTTCCTGCAGGCGTTACTATGTTGGTCAAACTGGCCGGTGTGCTAATGACCGCTTGCGCGAGCACGCGAACAAGGTCTCTAAACAAGCAAAAGACAGTCAACTGTCCATTCATTGCAATGAATGCGGCTGCAAGCCATCTTTTAAAGATTCGAGTTTCATATCAAAGTACTATGACGAACGTGCGCGTCTCGTTTCTGAAGCGTATCACATTTGTAAAGGCGGCGAGGCATGTGTTAGCCTCCCCTCGGTTTCACTGCTTCCGAAGGAGATAGCATTTCTGTCGAGTTAAGGATGTCTTGTCTTTGCGCAGGCTGACCGGGCTTTTTCTGCTTTTTTGTTATGCTTTCTTTAGTCATGGTGGAGTATAAATATGCGGACTGGTGGAATAAAGCACATTTGGTTGATAGTCAGCGCCGTGTTTTTGCCCTTTCTTTGTCCCGTCTCGTAGCGCTGTTTTCTACTTGAAGTCATGCACCAACCAGCCCAAATTCGTACCCTACTGCAGGACGTTTAAGGGCTTGTTTTTGTTTGGTAAACACAATAATAATGAGAACTAACTGACAATAATGCGAAGGAAAGCATAGGGGGTGTTATTTGTAATAATTTTGATATAAATGTGAAGAAAGTAAAGTGGACGAAATGACAACTTCCCGCCAGCAGAGACCGAACCTGCGACCTTCGAATAACGCGTCCGACACTCTACCACTTAGTTGCGGCGGCGGTCATCCCCCCGTTCGCTTCATAGGTTATATATGTAGATTTAAACCTAGGAATGTTACTCAGCGCCGATCGCAGCCATGGCGGCGAGTGTGGAACACTCCTTTTCTGCTTTTTGGCGTCACGTAGCACGTGATCTTTTTACGACCTGACAGCTTACCAATAATCCCTCGCATACTACGCGAAGGCATCAAGTCTGCTAGAACGAGACCCTCGCTATGAATGAAAGAAAGATTACTTTTAAGGGCTCGTTTTTGTTTGTCAGACACAATTTTAATGAGAACTAACAGACACTAATGCCAAGGAAAGTGTACGGGGTGTTATTTGTTATAATTGGGATATAAATGTTAAGAAAGTAAAGTGAACGAAAAGATAACTTGCCGCCGGCAGGGACCAAACCCTCGACCTTCGAATAATACGTCCGATGTTCTACCTCTGAGCTAAGGCGGCGGTCATACCGCAATTAATTGCCATGATAATAATGCGCTTATGGCACGAATATCAAAAGCGTTGCATAAACGTAAGTGAATATATTCATTTTCCTTGTTTTCTTGCTACTGATATATCTCCTACAGTATTTCATTTTGTCAATAATTTAGCATGGGCATTTCTAATTTCTTATTATTATTGTCTTTTTGATAGGCTTTCTGGTTTCTTCGCGCAATTTTTCTGTTACTCTTAACGGTGTAAAAACGGTCTTCATCTATTACGACACCTTATTCCATGGTTCCCGCATCCCGATGGAAACACATATTATAGAAAGGACCTAAATGCGACACAGCGCATGTTTGTTTATCCTTGACGTCTTTGTCTTTTCGCGCTGTTACTTGTGCACTATTCGTCAGAAATAGCTAGTACGCCGACAAATCTTAACATAGTGATCAAGAAGCTGTAAATAAGAACTTGAGCTCATCGCGTTCGAAGTCAGTTTATATATACATAAAATGGATGGATATTTCTCTGCACACATTGTTGAAAATAATGCGCCCCTGTTGTTATATCTTCATTCTCGTCAATTGTGTTTAGGAAACGTATATGCGAGATGTGAGCCCTTACTGTGCACATCGGTTTGACTCAGCAACGCAGCCTTACAAGCATGAGAAACGCTCACGTTCATGACTCTGATGTTCTTTAGTATTGGTTTATCTATCTTCCACTCTAATACACGGCAGCTCCGGTCCTCCCGTTGAATGCGCACACTGGCGCTCTGGTGGACAATGTCGCCGAAGGGTGGAAGTCTTGTATTGCCAAGTTCTTTTGAAATGCCAAGCACTTCAGCTAGCACGAGAGCTTTCGAGGGGGGGGGGGGGTCAAGATCTCACCTTTGACATGACGTCACCCACTATCTGCTGTTTTCGTAGCGTTTGTGTAGGAGCTATCGGGGCAGCTGCGCACATACATTCGTTATTAGGGTTCTCGTCAGTGATCACGCCTTCTGTAGGGGCCTTGATAACCTGAAAAGATTATAGAACGCTTAGTGCTTCAATATGCACTGGGCGTTATTGACACATGTCGACGAATAGTGGTGAAGCGTCAAGAAATAGCAGCGCCAAGAATGTCAGGAATTACTTAAAGCAGCATAGAAAGTCACGAAAACGGAATCGTAATAAATCAAGAACCAGTCATGATGTGTAAACGAAACAAACAGGCTCTAATGTTACAAAGGGGCGTGGTTCGTGACACCATCTTTTAAAGCGCTGCGGGGTGTTGTGACTAACACCCGAGCAATAAAACATCCTTGGGCCCTAGGCAAAACATCGCGGTGCGTTAAAAGGTGAAGCAAACAAGATGTATACAGCGACAATGTGACAATGAAAATTGGAACAGATTGCATATTACGCGTGAAAAGTGTGTGTGAAGTCACAGGGCGCGTGTGGTCCAGTTGTTATAGTTCGTGCAGCAATCATGGAGAGCGTTCTTGATAGCTGCACAAAATATATTCATCGACTGGAATATACGCACCCTGGGACTTCAAACATGTCCTTAGATTCTGCACAATGCGCTGAATAGGTCTTTTTTTATATTAGTCGTCTAGCGTGACATGGGACACTTCTAGAAGGTAGAAAGGTTGAGTCCGAAAAGGAAACCGAAATCAGCGAAATTGTTGGAGGAAGGAAGCACCAGTTGCCTCAAAAATTAACCATATCATGCAATTGGCCCATGAACAAAGTGGGCCATTAGAGTTACCGCAACGAGTAACAATATATGGCTTACGCATTCAACTTAGACGACTCGAAGGCCGAAGCCATCTTCTTTTTCTTCACACTCGTTGTGTCTAAAGGGACTTTAGTTGTGTCCATCCTGCCGCGCCACCCTCTAAAAGCTTTCTGCACACAACGTGGTTTTGACTGCCTCCAGGATCGGAGGCACCTCGGCAGCTTTTGCACTGCCTCCGTGATCGGCCCACCTTTGACCAAATGATGATGTCATGTGATGACGTCGTCATGTGACATAACGCGACGTGGCGTTACTGACGTCATGATATACGTCACAGATTTGGTGATCTCTGACGTCATGTTGACGTCATATAGTGACCTCATCGCGTGATGATTTTTTGCGTCACTCGTGTTCACGCCGCTGACGCGAGACGTCGGTTAATTTTCGTCTTTGATGAGGCATTTAAGGCTTTCGCCTTAAAACATACGGGTTAGCTTTGGCTGAATGCCGCCTAATGTCGGCTAACTTGACGGAATAATGGATAATGTTGCCTAATGACTGATTTTGCAGTCGTGGCAAAATGGTGGCTGCTGTCCGCTTGCGTTGGATGAATGGAAGCCAATATCCCCCAGTGTAAGCTAACAGTTGCGGGTGGCGCCGTATATTAAAGTGTGCAATTGGAAGCAATGGTCGCGCACAATTTGGCGATTCCCGAGTACACTTTTAGCAGCACTTTCTTATACATAAGTCATCGTTAGTTCAAGGGTATTCTCTGCTGCTAGCGTACGGTTTAGAATGCACTGTGCAATTCGCTTCGCTAATAAAATATGAATACAGACACCCATATGTACCCATAGAAGGAACAGTTGCATTTGAGAATGTTGCCATCGATGACGGCACGTCCTGCGCGGAGTTCTACCCGTGTGCTAGCTTCACACAGTTAAAAAGTCACAGTTTCGCCGCAAGGGCGAAGCAATGAATGCGATAGCAAGAAAAGCGGCCCGTATTGGACGCGCTGCGACTACCGTGCGTCCATCACTACCCGGCAGCTACTAGACAGCTTTAATTTCACGTGCGTAGGGACTTCTCATACGCAAACGTGAAACGTACACGTACGTTACGTACAATATTAATGAGCACTAACAGACAATAATGCCAAGGAAAGTATAGGGGATGTTTTTACTAGTAAATGTAAGGTAAATGTGAAGAAAGAAAAGTGGACGAAAAGATAGCTTGCCGCGGGCAGGGACCGAACCTGCGACCTTCGAATAACGCGTCCGATGCTCTACCAACTGAGCTACCGCGGCGGCCATCCCCCCGTCCACTTTATAGGGTATATATGTACATTTAAACGTGGGAGCGTCAGTCAGCGCCGCCAGTAGCCATGACGGCGAGTGTGGAACACCCTTTTTTGCCTGTTGGCGTCACGTAGCACGTGAACTTATTACGAGCTGGCAGCTGACCAATAATCCCTCGCATACTACCTGAAAGCATCAAGTCTGCCAGAACGAGACCCTCGCTATGAATGAAGGAAAGAAGTGTTAATTTCAAGGGCTCGTTTTCTTTGTTATACACAATATTAATGAGCACTAACAGACAATAATGCCAAGGAAAGTATAGGGGATGTTTTTACTAGTAAATGTAAGGTAAATGTGAAGAAAGAAAAGTGGACGAAAAGATAGCTTGCCGCGGGCAGGGACCGAACCTGCGACCTTCGAATAACGCGTCCGATGCTCTACCAACTGAGCTACCGCGGCGGCCATCCCCCCGTCCACTTTATAGGGTATATATGTACATTTAAACGTGGGAGCGTCAGTCAGCGCCGCCAGTAGCCATGACGGCGAGTGTGGAACACCCTTTTTTGCCTGTTGGCGTCACGTAGCACGTGAACTTATTACGAGCTGGCAGCTGACCAATAATCCCTCGCATACTACCTGAAAGCATCAAGTCTGCCAGAACGAGACCCTCGCTATGAATGAAGGAAAGAAGTGTTAATTTCAAGGGCTCGTTTCTTTGTTATACACAATATTAATGAGCACTAACAGACAATAATGCCAAGGAAAGTATAGGGGATGTTTTTACTAGTAAATGTAAGGTAAATGTGAAGAAAGAAAAGTGGACGAAAAGATAGCTTGCCGCGGGCAGGGACCGAACCTGCGACCTTCGAATAACGCGTCCGATGCTCTACCAACTGAGCTACCGCGGCGGCCATCCCCCCGTCCACTTTATAGGGTATATATGTACATTTAAACGTGGGAGCGTCAGTCAGCGCCGCCAGTAGCCATGACGGCGAGTGTGGAACACCCTTTTTTGCCTGTTGGCGTCACGTAGCACGTGAACTTATTACGAGCTGGCAGCTGACCAATAATCCCTCGCATACTACCTGAAAGCATCAAGTCTGCCAGAACGAGACCCTCGCTATGAATGAAGGAAAGAAGTGTTAATTTCAAGGGCTCGTTTTCTTTGTTATACACAATATTAATGAGCACTAACAGACAATAATGCCAAGGAAAGTATAGGGGATGTTTTTACTAGTAAATGTAAGGTAAATGTGAAGAAAGAAAAGTGGACGAAAAGATAGCTTGCCGCGGGCAGGGACCGAACCTGCGACCTTCGAATAACGCGTCCGATGCTCTACCAACTGAGCTACCGCGGCGGCCATCCCCCCGTCCACTTTATAGGGTATATATGTACATTTAAACGTGGGAGCGTCAGTCAGCGCCGCCAGTAGCCATGACGGCGAGTGTGGAACACCCTTTTTTGCCTGTTGGCGTCACGTAGCACGTGAACTTATTACGAGCTGGCAGCTGACCAATAATCCCTCGCATACTACCTGAAAGCATCAAGTCTGCCAGAACGAGACCCTCGCTATGAATGAAGGAAAGAAGTGTTAATTTCAAGGGCTCGTTTTCTTTGTTATACACAATATTAATGAGCACTAACAGACAATAATGCCAAGGAAAGTATAGGGGATGTTTTTACTAGTAAATGTAAGGTAAATGTGAAGAAAGAAAAGTGGACGAAAAGATAGCTTGCCGCGGGCAGGGACCGAACCTGCGACCTTCGAATAACGCGTCCGATGCTCTACCAACTGAGCTACCGCGGCGGCCATCCCCCCGTCCACTTTATAGGGTATATATGTACATTTAAACGTGGGAGCGTCAGTCAGCGCCGCCAGTAGCCATGACGGCGAGTGTGGAACACCCTTTTTTGCCTGTTGGCGTCACGTAGCACGTGAACTTATTACGAGCTGGCAGCTGACCAATAATCCCTCGCATACTACCTGAAAGCATCAAGTCTGCCAGAACGAGACCCTCGCTATGAATGAAGGAAAGAAGTGTTAATTTCAAGGGCTCGTTTTCTTTGTTATACACAATATTAATGAGCACTAACAGACAATAATGCCAAGGAAAGTATAGGGGATGTTTTTACTAGTAAATGTAAGGTAAATGTGAAGAAAGAAAAGTGGACGAAAAGATAGCTTGCCGCGGGCAGGGACCGAACCTGCGACCTTCGAATAACGCGTCCGATGCTCTACCAACTGAGCTACCGCGGCGGCCATCCCCCCGTCCACTTTATAGGGTATATATGTACATTTAAACGTGGGAGCGTCAGTCAGCGCCGCCAGTAGCCATGACGGCGAGTGTGGAACACCCTTTTTTGCCTGTTGGCGTCACGTAGCACGTGAACTTATTACGAGCTGGCAGCTGACCAATAATCCCTCGCATACTACCTGAAAGCATCAAGTCTGCCAGAACGAGACCCTCGCTATGAATGAAGGAAAGAAGTGTTAATTTCAAGGGCTCGTTTTCTTTGTTATACACAATATTAATGAGCACTAACAGACAATAATGCCAAGGAAAGTATAGGGGATGTTTTTACTAGTAAATGTAAGGTAAATGTGAAGAAAGAAAAGTGGACGAAAAGATAGCTTGCCGCGGGCACAGAGACAAAGAAAACGAGCCCTTGAAATTAACACTTCTTTCCTTCATTCATAGCGAGGGTCTCGTTCTGGCAGACTTGATGCTTTCAGGTAGTATGCGAGGGATTATTGGTCAGCTGCCAGCTCGTAATAAGTTCACGTGCTACGTGACGCCAACAGGCAAAAAAGGGTGTTCCACACTCGCCGTCATGGCTACTGGCGGCGCTGACTGACGCTCCCACGTTTAAATGTACATATATACCCTATAAAGTGGACGGGGGGATGGCCGCCGCGGTAGCTCAGTTGGTAGAGCATCGGACGCGTTATTCGAAGGTCGCAGGTTCGGTCCCTGCCCGCGGCAAGCTATCTTTTCGTCCACTTTTCTTTCTTCACATTTACCTTACATTTACTAGTAAAAACATCCCCTATACTTTCCTTGGCATTATTGTCTGTTAGTGCTCATTAATATTGTGTATAACAAAGAAAACGAGCCCTTGAAATTAACACTTCTTTCCTTCATTCATAGCGAGGGTCTCGTTCTGGCAGACTTGATGCTTTCAGGTAGTATGCGAGGGATTATTGGTCAGCTGCCAGCTCGTAATAAGTTCACGTGCTACGTGACGCCAACAGGCAAAAAAGGGTGTTCCACACTCGCCGTCATGGCTACTGGCGGCGCTGACTGACGCTCCCACGTTTAAATGTACATATATACCCTATAAGTGGACGGGGGGATGGCCGCCGCGGTAGCTCAGTTGGTAGAGCATCGGACGCGTTATTCGAAGGTCGCAGGTTCGGTCCCTGCCCGCGGCAAGCTATCTTTTCGTCCACTTTTCTTTCTTCACATTTACCTTACATTTACTAGTAAAAACATCCCCTATACTTTCCTTGGCATTATTGTCTGTTAGTGCTCATTAATATTGTGTATAACAAAGAAAACGAGCCCTTGAAATTAACACTTCTTTCCTTCATTCATAGCGAGGGTCTCGTTCTGGCAGACTTGATGCTTTCAGGTAGTATGCGAGGGATTATTGGTCAGCTGCCAGCTCGTAATAAGTTCACGTGCTACGTGACGCCAACAGGCAAAAAAGGGTGTTCCACACTCGCCGTCATGGCTACTGGCGGCGCTGACTGACGCTCCCACGTTTAAATGTACATATATACCCTATAAAGTGGACGGGGGGATGGCCGCCGCGGTAGCTCAGTTGGTAGAGCATCGGACGCGTTATTCGAAGGTCGCAGGTTCGGTCCCTGCCCGCGGCAAGCTATCTTTTCGTCCACTTTTCTTTCTTCACATTTACCTTACATTTACTAGTAAAAACATCCCCTATACTTTCCTTGGCATTATTGTCTGTTAGTGCTCATTAATATTGTGTATAACAAAGAAAACGAGCCCTTGAAATTAACACTTCTTTCCTTCACGTACGTTACGTGCACGACATCTGAAACGCTTTTAGCTACACGTACGCGACGCGCGGTGAGAGCTACCACGTAGCTCCATCTGCTGAGAATCATGAACACTGCGGTAGCTTGTTCGAGCGCCCGCGCGAGCAGACAGCGGAAGGGCAAGGTTCTCCATGCGCAAAAATAAGAAGCGAGAGAGCTGACCGACGCCTTTAAGTGCGCCCGTCGCGCTCCTAGCGCCATCTCGCTGGTAATGAAGAAACGCTTATAAGCGCCTCCGTCTCGGAGGACTGCAAACGGTAAAGGGTGTGTATATAACGCTCGCCGTTAGCTACCTGAGGGATGTACGCTTTGTGGAGTAGTGCTTAGCGCACCGCGCTGCGAATTCAGAGGTCGCTGGTTCGATTCCGCGCTTCGGAAGCATTTTTCTGGTTTATTTTGCTTTCGGATATTGATGTATATATACATACTTATACATATACGCAGCATGACGGCGGCGACGGCGAAGGCAAAAATCAGCCGAGACTGTCCATATAATTGCTATCGCAATAAAATGGTCGTCGGGAATGATATTGTTACGGGACTTGTAAACGAGGTTAAATGGAGGCTTATTTACAGGGGATGGACGGCAAGTACGTGCCGGTACTGCGTGTCGTTCTTCCTTTTCGCTGCATTTATTCAACTCGCTCGCTAATGAATTTATGTTCAGTCGGTGATACTCGGTAAGGCTTCTGTCGTATAGGCTGCGCTGATCCGGTTTCATACGATGGCGTATTCGAGACGTTGGAATTGAGGATGCCTTGTAACGTAACGTGCGGCTCTCACTCGTGCTGAGAGACTTGCTTACCATATGTAGTAGTTTCGAGTCCGAAGGCACGAATGGAAGGACTCATCTGCAGCAGCCTCGAGTAGAGCTAGTAAAGTCGGTGTTTCGTCTGTGAGGAATGCGAGCTTCATTCATGAAGGTAGAAATGTGGGCTGGACCGTGTATTTCATCATCGTCCATACTCCAGAGCCTCCGTCAACTACCGACACCAAGCAATGTGACACCAGCACGTTCTTCTTTACATCGGCCGAGTGGGGAGTTTCTGTTGCGACATCAAATGTAGTAGGAGCTGTACCGGAGCAAATTGTCGGAACGCACACGGTACACCACGCTGGAACAACGACATCCTCGGCAACACAAAATACACTTCCTAGACGCGGCGAGTTCTCCACGAGTCCGTTCATAACGTCTGGGTCAGGGGCGTAGCCATACAGTTTTTTCAGGGGGAGATGGGGGTTCAACCATACTTTATGTAAATCTTTACTTTATATAAGACCTTATGTAAGTCTATTTAAGAAATATGTGTCTTAAATAACGTCGTGCGTAGATTGAAGAATTACGGCGAATTTAGCTGTGTATACTGTGCCACACAAACATACATCTGCAGTGCAAACACCGACCGCGCATAGTGTGTCACCACTAACATTACAAAACGTCGAAATTTTGTTGCACGAAAACATAACTTTTGTGCCAAATGAGCTTAAAAAACTGAGTCTCACGGCGGAAATTTTCGCCTAAGTGTCTGCAAGAGCCACAGTAGGAACGTTGTCACCACACACGTGCACTTTAGTTTTAATTATGAAGGCTGACGGAGGTATATCGGCTGGCAGCGCACAGTATCCAGCGACCCCACCCCCCATCCGCCGCACTGCCTAGTTTTCCTGTGGTGGTGATGGGAGGCGACGCTGTGGCGATAGCGGCCGCGGAGCACGTGAAGAAGGAGGTGGCGTTAAGCTGCGGTCGGAGGCTGGTGACGAGTTCCAGAAGTTGCCTTGAAGAAGTCGACGACTGGAAGTTTGACGTGTTGGTCATGACGTTGAAAAGGGTCGATCGTTAGACTGGTAGGACACTAGTGAAGGCGCTTCTCGGAATTGCCGCCGACCGTCACAAAATCTGGAGATGTGGCCTGGGAAGCCGCAACTGTAGCACACACGAGGAGGCCGAAATGTGCGGTGCAGCTCGAACCCCTCGTTTCCGTCAGCGGGCATGGGATATCTGTCCTAATGGTTGTAATATCTGTATTCCGTTGTCGTCGAATACGTAGTATGGAACCGCTGCGTCAGATAGGTGTTCTGTCACTGCTGCTCGTTGGTGAAGCGAGGTCGGTTTGCCGGCTCGGGCCGAAGCAGAGCTCGGTAATTGTCCGTACTCGCGGCATTGATAGAGGTGGTGATGAGACGGGGGGTACTCCGAGCTCATTGCCTCGGGAGTCATCATGGCCAGAATGGTCTATTTCGTGCCACCGGAGCAGCTTTTCCCGTACAATGTCGTATTGTCGACGGCAGGTCGGACGGCAGCTAGCGTCCACGCTGGCTACTGCCGGTACCTTAACCAAACGGCTTAATTTCGGCGCTATACGACGCATCTTCAGTGCTTCGAACGTGCGGCAGTGCTTCATGACTTCGGTCACCGATGACAGGTTCTCTTTTACAATCAAGAACTGGCACACATCTTATGCTCTGTCTTTAAGAAGATGGCCCACATTATCTTTATCGGACATACTGGGGTTCGCAAGTTCACAAGTTTTACAAACTCTTCTACATACGTAGTACAAGTCTCGCCAGGGAGCTGAGCCCATTGGGACAGGGTGTGTTCAGCTCGCTTCTTCTTCGTGATGGAGTCCCCGAATCTCTTGTTTAATTCCTTGACAAGCATTTGCCAGGTCGTAAACGTATCCTAGTGGTTGTCATACCACAGGACGGCAGTGTTGGTGAGCGAGAGCACGACATGCGACAGCTGAGTGGCGGAGTCCCAGCTGTTGTGTTTGCTCATCCGCAAGTAGTGCTTCAGCAACTCGTCTACGTCCTCCTCGCCAGACACGGCAAAGCTGAGTGGCTCTTTGTAGAGGTGTCAACAGGCCATCGTCCTCGCAATATTGGTTTCACGAGGCATGTCTCCTGCTGAAGGTGGTGGTAGTCTCGCAAGGCGACGACTCCGGCGAGGGCCAAGATGTGGTAATTCCGTTGTTATGTACTCCGGTTACACCGCTACTCCACGACTCTGTTACAGGACTTACAAACGAGGGTAAATAGCAGATTATTTGCAGGGGATGGACGGCAGGTGCGTGCCGGTACTGCGCGTCGTTCTTCTCTTCTTCACACTTCTGCTGTTCTGGTCGCTGCTGCTCCTTCACTAGATTGGACCCACTGTAACAATGTAAAGATGGTACATACGTCGTTATTCCATCGATTGAAAATTAGTCACCTCAACCAGCTAGTCGAAGGAAGGCTTTAGCAGCAAATAGCTGGTGTGAGCGCAGTCTCTTGGTTTGGTGTCTATCTAGCTGGCAGCAGTACGTAGGCAAAAAATGGAAGCTGCCCTGGTCACGGGAACGTTACATAAGCATGTACAGGCTACGCCCGCTAAACATGAATTTCCGCTGTACTGATGTGTCGGGCCAAATCACGACGTGCTAATCCTTCCTAAATCTTCTGCTAAAATAGCACATTTCAGACAGCTAGATCACGTGGTATATGCACCTCATAGTGCGATAATATACAGCACTCATTGAAATGTGCCATAGATTCCCCAGTGCACGGCGATTGCTGAGAATCTGTATAAACGCACATCACAGCGCTTTGCGCTCGCTGTATGCGCAGGGTGACTATATGGTCTAATCTCCTGTTGCAGACCATCGGCCATGAAATCACACATGGCTTTGACGTCAATGGATTTTCAGTTGACGACGAAGGCCGTCTTAATTTCTGGGGGACCAACGCAACACAAGAGCTTTTGTTGGAGAAAGCGCTCTGCCTGCGTAGGTATCACAATGAGGTCAGTATCCTTGGGCTTGTGCTTGATGTATTTCATTGTGAGTGTGACATATCTTTCCCTGGGCGAAACTGCTCTAACTACACAAAGCTTGGAATGCAGAAAGAGATGCTTGCTTTCATACAAAAATGTTTACTGAAACCTGCCTCTGCAATAACTGCTTGATCACTTATCAGTACATCTGGACACTTCACTGTGTCTCTCGCAAGTGATGGCACGCCAAATTTATGAGGTGCGACTGCGCACTTTTTTACGTGGCGGTAAGAATCAATGGGCCTCAGCCACTGCAAATGAAGGTTAGTCGCTCTCACTCCTCTGAAGCGATCTTTATTTACTGCGGTTTATACGTCTACTGTGCTGCACAGTTAAATCCATACAGAATCTTAAGTGGGAAACAGGCTCATATTTCGCTCCTGGCAGACAGTAGAGCTCTTTCATATGAGGGTATTGCTTGCGCACGCACGTTTGCACCAACCTGTATTTAAAACGTAAAGCGACCTATATTTAAATATACCGACTTTTATTTAAAATCGGTTCCATGCAAAGCTTACTAAAATAGTGATTAGAAATTGCTGAAATGAGATGGTCGATGAAGCAGACGCTTATGCCACAAGAACATGTTTTTGTCAGGGCTGTAGCTATTTCCCTGAGCAGGTTTTTCATGCAAACCTTACTCGCCTACCGCAACGTCCAACGTGAATGCTGGGAAAGAGCTTGGGTGCAGAGAAAGAAAAGCAAAGCAGGAGAGGAGACGTGGGGCTGTAAGGTGGGTGTTGAAAAGGGCGGCTGAGATTTTTAAGTATAGGAGGAATATAGTGAAGGGGAAGCACAGAGGGCAAGCGTTGGTGCTTTGCTGTGAGTGGGCACAAACTGCGCGTGACAACAACATCGTTGTAAGGAGGTACTGTACGTCACTCGACGATTTACTTTTGAGTCGAAACACATGGGCTGTGTCAAAACTAGCAGGAAGGTCTACGCTAAAAAAGGTGAACGGAGTGAGAGAAAAAGAGAGGTGCACGAATGGTTTTACGATTTGAAAAGTGGCTCACGCTTAGATCAACGGGAAAGTACTGGTAAGCTACTAACAAGAACATTTTTAGTGAAAAGGTAAATAAGCAAAACAAAACAAAACTAATTGATCTGAAGACGATCTACTAAGACAGTACTACGATAAAAGTGTGCTTAGACAAAAACAGCTAATAGAAAAGAACGAAACACGGCAGAACAGAAGGAAGAAAGTTACACCATCTCCGGCTAAAGGGGACCACGAGGCGATGCGAAGCCGGAGCACTTGCACGATCGCGTGCCGTTGGCGTTCGTTAGGCATGCTACCGACCTCGTGTCGTGGAACGCGAAGAGGGACGCTACGCGCGTCGTATCTTCCATCTAGCCTGGCCGTTAATTCTCACAGGGCGAGCGCGGAACGCGTTCGACAGGCGGGCGAGACGGGGCCAGCGTAGGAGAGGAGAGAGAAGGGGAGGGGACGCGCATTCGCTCGAGCTCATCGCGGCGTTGCGCAGGAGAGAATTTCGGCATGTCTAGCCCGCGTTTCAGAGGAAGAGTGGAAAGGGGGAGGGGAGAGGGAAAGTGCAAAGAGGGGAAGTGAAGAGGAAAAGTGGTGAGGGGAAGGGGAGAGGGTGAGTGGATAGGGGGTGTGTGGAGAGGGTATGCGCATGCGCAGTAAGGGTGGTCACGCCGCACACCACCACCACCGGATTGAGCTCGGCCTTAAGATACTTCGCATTTAATAAGAGAAACAACATCGTGGCATACTTAAGTGCGATAGGTCACAGTTTTGTGAGTTTTGTACCCACTGTATCGAATAGGGCACACATGTACCCTATCGAATAGGGTACAAATGTTTCTACGTAGTCACTGTAGTCTATTCAACATATGTATAAGATGTATAGGATTTCTCTGTATTGAAGTGCGAAAGCTTAGTGTTTAGGTTGATCAAGATTTTGAGATTGTTATTCGCCGTGTTCGCGCGGTAGTCGCGCGATAGCCGTTTAATGTAATATTGAGTAGTGCCGTGTTTCGCCAACATATTGTTTGTGACGCAGTGACCAAAGTTACTACGTTTGCGGTGCACTGAGGGTTTACATGCACATGGTGACATGTCTCTACTCTTCCTATTGCGGCGATGGGTCACCCTTGTTACTTCGGCAACAGCTTTTCGAAGGCGCTCGTTGCTTGCTGTCACTGATCCCGTTAATAGGGACGGCAATCGCCGGGCGGATTCTAAGGGCTGGCGTCACGGCCCTCCGAAAACGCACCACGAAAGCGCGGACAATTTAGAGTTGGTCCTTTGGTGCGCCAGCGAACGCCGGTTGTGGTCCAAAGACCGAGTCAGAGCCGAGAGTCGATAACACAAACGAAACGAAATATATTCTCAGTTAAGGCAATACAAATAATACAAACACGTGCACACTCGTCTGGTACCAGTTACAGCTTCACAATATAACTCAGATGGTGTTTACACAACGGGAGCTAAACAAACAGATCACACGCTACAAATGCAATCGCATGCATTACAACTATTCAACGGCAGTTAAAATCCTGAATAGATAATGGCGTATCCAGTCCACAATACGTGGACGGTAAACGAATGCTTCTCTTCAAGGAAACACTCACGCCAGCTCCAGCGTTGATCGTCGTAGCTCAACTGTCGTCGTGACTTGTCACGGCTCACACGGTGTCGTCATCGGATTCTTCCAAATCGACGAGCGACTGACCGCACACCATCATAAACACGTCTTCTTTGGCTAACGGAGCCACACTTAGCGTAACTTCACCATCACCGGGCTGATCTCACTCCTTCGCTGACTGTCTCAACCTTCATTCTTCACTGACTTCTCGACTCCTGTCTGCACTGACCGTCGATTGCACGCTTTTATCCCTTCTTCCCCGGTTTCTAGAAGCGTCGGGATGTTTCTTCGGCGTGCAGTACAGCTAAGCCTGGAGAAAGGGCGAGAGCTTTCTCGTAGGTTCGAATCGCGGCGGCATCGCTCGCGGATGCGTCCCCCCTTCCTTCTAGAAACATCCAGGATTTGCCGGGCGTTTGATCGCGGCGTCTGCGCCTTGCTCGATTGGGTGAGGAGGATGCGGCGCGCCGGCGTCTTTTGATGCTTGTTTTTTCGTCTTTTCGCGCTTCTTGGCGAGCGGTTCGCGCCGTTCTGTCTCGTAGCTGCTTGAAAGCGGCTGCGCGCGCGCTTTATAACACGCTAATTCGTGACACTGCCCCCCTCTTCAAGAATATTATCACATAATATTCAAACAACACAAATTAGCGCGCACATACACATAACCAAAAATGTCCCACATACAGAGTCCATAATTCAGTCCACACAAAATGCGCGTCACATTCACAATAAAACTCTCAATACAATTCACAGGGCATTTCAATGTCGAAATATAAACACAAGTACATAAGTACAAAACGCCATCATACATTACATATAAACAATGCGAACGCACAAAACAAAGCTCTTCGTTTACAATGCTTATACAGTTATATCAATAGCATTGTACACATAAAATAACGCAAGTAACACTTGGGCTCACTAGCCATACACACTCTACACAGGGTATAATAACACAACACACTCAAAACTCAAACCATTTCAAACAAATTCGATTCCAACACCCTATCCTGTTAAATTCGGGTTGCGCTTACGCCCCTTCCTTCGGTGCTCGCTCGCTCTCTTTTTGTTCCTCTTCTTTTTCTTGCGAGCCGTTCCATTTGACGGTGCCGGAGGGGGCGTCTCTGCTGTCGTCGACACATTCGACACTAGCAAGACGTGGTCGCGTTCGTTAGAACGTTCGCGGTGCTTCGCCAACTTCTGCGCGCCGTGGTGTTTTGCTTGGACGACCACCTTCGTCATCTTTTGAGCCGCAGATGATGGTGGCTGCTCAGTTGCAATGTCACCTGCTCGGCGCGTCTTCACAGGCGGTACAGCGACCGTTGGTGCCTCCTCACTGATATTCCGTGATACCTCGGCCTCATTTCGAGCTCGGGCAGCATCCTTCATGGGATTCCCTTCCGCGGTTCCTTTCTGTTGCGGTTCCCGAACTGACGAGGGCTCCATCTTCGGGGCTTCTCCCAAACGTTCAGGATCGTATGGCCCTCGAGCTCCTTCGATGTTTCCCACGATTAGGTCGAATAGGGGGTTATCCATGCACAGGGCAGTAACTCTCCCGCTGAAGTAAGGGGTCTCAACCTCAATCTTGGCTTCGGGAAGCATTCGAATTGAACTATCAAGCAAGCGAACCGGGGTGGAATTGCCTGTGAAGTCACTCTCTCGGACCAACTTCTTTCGTACGATGACAGTGGTGCACCCACTATCTCTTAGTACTGTGACTTCCTTTCCACCAACTTTCCCCTTAAGTGTCGGCATTCCTTTCGTTGTGTCTGGTGTCATCGCAGCACCAATGAAATGCATCTTCTTCCCGCTTTTCAGCTCGGCCGATTCATCATTGGTCGCTTTTGCTTCCTCGTTTGCTGGGGCATACGCACAAGCTGCTCGGTGGGCTTTACTCGCATCGATTCGACACGCGTCTGCTTTGTGCCCACTCTGTCCACATTTAAAACACTTCATCACACTGGGGCGTGAGAAGTTGGTCCGACAGCTGTTAGCGCGATGACCCACGCGGTTACACAGAAAGCATCGCGGAACACTCTCTGGTGCACGCTTGTTTTCTTCAGGTGCCGATTTCTTCGACTCCTCGTGAACTTCCTTTTTTACCTTGGCCAGATTCGTGCCACCTTGTGCTTCCAAGAATTGATCGGCCAATTCAAGCATATCCTCGAGCGATTAAGCTCTCCTCTCTTTCAGATACAGCGACAGGCTCGGGTGGCAACTGGTGAGAAATTGCTCTCTGATTAGAAGCTCTCTAAGCTCACCGTACTCCTGCGCCGTCTCTGAAAGTTCGATCCACCTGTCAAAATAATGGCTGAGCCGCGCGGCATACTGCGTTGCCGTCTCGCCATCAGCTGGCCTTCCCGTACGGAACCGATCTCGGAAGCCTTCCACGGTGAATCTAAATCGCTTCAGCAAAGCGGCTTTTACTCTTCCGTAATTAGCTGCATCGGTAGGTGTCATCCTACCGTACACACTGAGCGCTTCGCCACTCAAGCAAGTGCTCAAAGCTGTTGCCCATTGCTGCTCCGGCCAATTTTGGCTTCTAGCTATTGTCTCAAACCTGTGCAGGTATGCATCAAGGTCATCTTTCCTCTCATCAAACGCCACAAGCAGTTTGCTTGGGTTCAAACTGAAGCTATGATCTTCCCTTTCGCTGCTCTCCACTCTAGCTTGCACGGGAGTCTCTATGCGCTGCTGCAAACGGAGCCGTTCGAGTTCCAATTCGTGCTGCCGTTGCCTTTCTCTCTCAGCCATCTGCGCCTCTCTTTCTTCTTTCTCCCTCTCAGCTGCTAGCCTCTCTCTCTCTCTAGTTCTGCTTCTCTCTCTTTGATGGCCCTCTCAACCGCCAACCTCTCCTTTTCGAGCTCTGCTGCTTTTTCTTCCTTAACTCTTTCTTTTTCTTCTTTTTCCTTTTGGCTGACCCACTTCCGTAGTTCGGCCCCAGACAAACCCATCTTTTCACCAAGGGCAACTAACTTCTCAAGATCCATGATGCCCGTCAACAAAACCTAGCCGCGTGCACAAAACTTCTGCCCAACTTCGAATACCGAAACACTCTATGCACACAGGTTAGCGAGAACGCGGTGCAACACTCAAAATCGTTCGTGAGCACTACCAACGTCTCAAGGCTCTTTCTCCCTACTTTGGACACACTTTGCACCAAAAAGGTCCTGTGTCGCGGACGCCAGAATAATTGTCACTCATCCCGTTAATAGGGACGGCAATCGCCGGGCGGATTCTAAGGGCTGGCGTCACGGCCCTCCGAAAACGCACCACGAAAGCGCGCACAATTTAGAGTTGGTCCTTTGGTGCGCCAGCGAACGCCGGTTGTGGTCCAAAGACCGAGTCAGAGCCGAGAGTCGATAACACAAACGAAACGAAATATATTCTCAGTTAAGGCAATAGAAATAATACAAACACGTGCACACTCGGCTGGTACCAGTTACAGCTTCACAATATAACTCAGATGGTGTTTACACAACGGGAGCTAAACAAACAGATCACACGCTACAAATGCAATCGCATGCATTACAACTATTCAACGACAGTTGAAGCCCTGAATAGATAATGGCGTATCCAGTCCACAATACTTGGACGGTAAACCAATGCTTCTCTTCAAGGAAACACTCACGCCAGCTCCAGCGTTGATCGTCGTAGCTCAACCGTCGTCGTGACTTGTCACGGCTCAGACGGTGTCGTCATCGGATTCTTCCAAATCGACGAGCGACTGACCGCACACCATCATAAACACGTCTTCTTTGGCTAACGGAGCCACACTTAGCGTAACTTCACCATCACCGGGCTGATCTCACTCCTTCGCTGACTGTCTCAACCTTCATTCTTCACTGACTTCTCGACTCCTGTCTGCACTGACCGTCGATTGCACGCTTTTATCCCTTCTTCCCCGGTTTCTAGAAGCGTCGGGATGTTTCTTCGGCGTGCAGTACAGCTAAGCCTGGGGAAAGGACGAGAGCTTTCTCGTAGGTTCGAATCGCGGCGGCATCACTCGCGGATGCGTCCCCCCTTCCTTCTAGAAACATCCAGGATTTGCCGGGCGTTTGATCGCGGCGTCTGCGCCTGGCTCGATTGGGTGAGGAGGATGCGGCGCGCCGGCGTCTTTTGATGCTTGTTTTTTCGTCTTTTCGCGCTTCTTGGCGAGCGGTTCGCGCCGTTCTGTCTCGTAGCTGCTTGAAAGCGGCTGCGCGCGCGCTTTATAACACGCTAATTTGTGACACTTGCTAACATTGGATAATACATACAGAAGATGATATTTACGGTGCAGCGTACATTGGAGTGTTTTCTTTTAAATGCTGGCACAATTTGTGGTGTATTTCATCGTGTCTGCTTGCTAGAGCTGATTTTGTAATGTACACACGTCGCTTTAGGCGATTTTTAGGGAGCTGTAGGTGCAATTTCTTTCGCTTTAATGTGTATTTACATTGCCTTAAGGATCAACATAATCACCGTCGTGGCTAGAAATCCTTGTAATGCGTTTCGCCTGTCCCACAAGGATTCCTCCTACGCAGTATCGGGAGCAATAGGTGTAATCTAAAATATTTCTCGCTATCATTTAGCTTTCTGTAAAGCGTTGTTTTCAATTTTCGTTTTCGTATATACAAGGTGTTCAAAATTATTCTTTATAGTTTTCTTAAAATTTAGCACTGGGAGGCACGTGAAAACCACCTTTGCAGATAAGTTATGTATCCAGTAGGACACAAAGTGAACAATGATTATCGCTGTCAGACACCCAGTCAACTGACATTGAAAAAATGCTGAAATATCCACGGAGTGAATGATGATGAGTGGGCGAAGCTGCGGAGGTTCATCGGTAAACCATGATTCTTCCGTGAATTCTGCCCAGTACATCATCACCGACGTGAGATCGGGCGCGTTTATACTAAAGGTTCGATGAGTTATGACCAGGGCTGGGCAGAGATACTCAGAAAAGTATTTCGGAATACAGATATCGAAATACATGAACTGGAAGCCTAAAATACAGATACTGAGATACATTTGCCTTTAACGTAACGGGATATCTTGGAGATACTTTTGCAATAAGAAGAAAAAAGTATTGCGGAATACAGTTACAGCGATACAGATACAGGAATACTATTTTTATTTCAAGGATGCTCATACTACGCAAAGACACTTATTAGTGCAGCATAATGTTGCAAATAAAGTTAGAGCACATCGAAACGTTCAGTTCATTTATTTTTTTATTACAGTACCCTCAACGCCATTAAGACATTGCGGGGGAGGGGTAGTACAAAGTACAGAATTAGTAATAATGACATAATTACAAGTATCAATTGCAATAAAAATACACTATTTCGCAGCAACAGTAACCAGAATTGCTCACCGAAATCGATATACTTGGCAAACAAACTAAGCTATGCTAGAAATAGCACACTTTAAGCAAATCCCTCGAACCACTAATGAACCCCAGTGAATTGAGAAAAAAGCACACATTTATTTGAAAGATCTGCTTTGCTGAGAAGGTTGCTGTGTAGGCTTCTCAAATAGGCTGTCTTCTAACAGCGTCGGTTCAGCCTCAGCACAAGACTCACGAAAGAAAAAAAGTCTGTCTACCGCTGAAGGCGAGCACAAATTCGTGTTATAGTGAATAAATATCGCCCCCATAGCCGGATTGCCCTGCAGCGTGGCGATATCTCTTCTCGGGTCATCTAGATACCGAAACGCTTCCGCCCTCACTTGGGTTGTTCTGACTGTTCAGAATCCGAAGTGTGTCCCCAACTTCAGAATCCTAAGCCGTCTGACCCTGTTGGCTTCAATGAAGCTGTCACCACCACCGACGCTACCAGCACCCATTTCAGAAAGCCGCAACAGGCGAAGTCGGCTCCGGCGGTGGGGGAGCCTGCTACCACAAAAGACCGTTTCACGCATGTGATCAACTGGGAACGCACCCTGACATTGGAGAGGTGGCTGAAAGCGCGTCAAAGATAGCCATCTTCTAGTCACTTCCGCCGCGACTACGGGAACTGCTACGGGAAGTGCCGCCGCTTTGAGAACTGAACGCACGCGAAGCATTGCAAAGCCTTTTCCGAGGCGTTATCCGCGCGGGGGCCGCGAAATAATGGCTTGCCAATCGAAAAAATTAGGCGTGCTGCACTGACCTTGAGAGACAGCGACTTTCGTCGGCAGAGGCCGACAACACTGCGCCCGCGATTCTGCCGTCTGCGGCGTCGCGCGCTTTACCACATGGACCATTCTGTGCTTGATGGGAAACCATCGCCGCCCTATCTGTCGGCGACCGGCGGCGCGCCTTTGCATGTCTTGGCACAAAAAAGAAAAAAAAAACGCCATTCCCCCATTGGAAACACGCCTCATTTCGCACACAAAAAGCAATGTAACGAGATACCCGTGTCCTGCATTGTATCGTGATACAGGCGATACATCGTAAGTGTATTTCACTACTGAGATACAAATACATTTTTCAAATGTATCTCGATGCAGAAATACAGATACTCAAAACTATCTCTGAAATACTATCGGGATACTCTTGTATCGCGGTACTGCCCAGCTCTGGTTATGACGACTTGCAGCTCACTTTAATTTTACATGTACGCTGTGAATTTTCATTGTTTAGAAAACCATTGTTTTAGAAAACATCTGGCGTCTATCGTTAAGCAGCTGGCGTCTTTTCGTTTTGCTTTAGAAACATCCGGCGTTCTATCGTTTTGCTTTTAGAAAACACCTGGCGTCTTTCGTTGGTTTATTTCATCAATCAACGGCGTTTTGAACAAAATTTTTATTGTTTAATCACGCACAGGAGAAACCTCACCAGGCACTACCTTGGAGGTAAACAATGGCTGCTAATGGGAATGAGAGACAGAAGAAGTCGGCTTTTAGCTAACACTTACACTTCTACTTCTACTAACGTTTCCTACTGGAACATGTCAATGGCTGCTAATGGGGAATGAGAGACAGAAGAATTCGGCTTTTAGTTAACGCGCACGCTGCGAATGAATTTTTTATTGTTCAACAACGCACAGGAAAAATCTCCCACCGGCACCACCTTGGAGGTCAAAATCTGGTACTAGCTGTAAGGACCGAGTGGTGGTTCGTCACGCTTGCGAGTGCGTGGCTCAACGGGACGGGCGACAAGAGAATACGCACGAATGAGTTTCGATCAACATTTATAGGGACAAGGTATGCTAGGGATGATGACGAAAAAAACAAGCACGGAGATAAACACACATAAATTAATCTGAAAGTCTTAACCGCGGAATGTCCGTTCAAGGTAGCAAGAAAACGAAGTCTCACGACTCGTAGACGACGTTGCCTTGACGAGGGTCAGTCCACATGCTGCGACGAGTGTCGTTGAAGACAAGCCCAGGCACGCAGGTGACACGTCCCGTGTGCCTTACATCAGGAAGACAAGGCCTCCGGAAGGCCTCCCGTTCAATCACGGCCTTGCGCCGTTCCAGATGGCGACGGTGTTCAGGAACTCGTGACGCCTGCCCGCCGACACAGCAGGAGCCGCGCCCTGTACCGGTAGCCTCAGGCAGGTAGCTCGGCTCCCCAGGTCTCACCGAGAACAGGCTTGAGGAGCTCCCCGGACAGCGCCCTGGTCCGGCACGTCCTCGCTGGAGCCACCGCCAACGCCCGAACCACCAGGCAAGCACCAGTCCTCGCTGAGCACGGCCACGACGAACTTCTCGGACAGCGCCCTGGTTCGACGTGTCCTTCGGCTAGCTTCGCTCAGCCCTCTGCGCGTTCCACACGCGCCTCTCTTCTTTTTCTTCTTTTCTTGTTTCTTTTTTCCGTGCCGCCGCCGCGCGTGCCACCTGCCCCTGGCTCGCCTTCGTGTCGCCGTCGTCTTCATTCTCATAAGTCCGCACAAACATCTCAAAATTCCACCAAAAGTTCAGAAACATATAAATTCCCTTTACAAATTCCCTCCATTCACTACAATTATCCCCCCACTCAAGAAAGTTGTTCGGCACAACAACTTTTACACAGTCATGAAGTCCAACAACGCAATAATGCTATTTACATGAAGTCGCACATGTTTTGCGATAGTTCTGAGCAAATGTCAGCACACCTTCGTTCTAACAGGCACTATCGGTGACGGGGTTGTGTTTCCTTTTCCTCATATCTCTTGAGGAGGTTAGCGTGAAATAAGCTAACTCGTGAACCCAGGTCTACTAGATAATCCCAGTCGTTGTGTCTCTCGACGACTGTAAAGGGACCTTTCCATGTGAGGAGTAGCCTATTTTTCTCCGATGGAAGGAGCAGCAACACTCTATCGCCTGCATACAGCTCTCGAGGTCTTTTCGTTTTGTCATCATACTTCTTTTGTGAAGCTTTTGCTTTCTGGACCTCTCCTTGGGCAATCTTGCAGGTGTTCTGCAACCTCTCTAGTAGCTTGGTGACATATTCGCATATCGTCTTGGTCTCAGCATCGAGGTTGTCGCTTGTCCACAGTTCCTTGAGGATGGACATTGGGCCACGTACAAATCTTCCGTACAGGAGGTCAAATGGTGAAAAGCCAAGGCTCGCTTGTAAGACCTCACGATAAGCAAAGAGTAGTGGAGCCAAATACATGTCCCATTGTTTAGGCACTCCTGACACATTCGCCTAATCATCTGCTTCAGTGTCCTATTGACGTTTTCAACAAGCCCGTTCACCATGCTGTGATAAGGCACTGTGGGCAGTTGTCGAACTGGCAGTAGTCGTCTCAGATCTTGTATCAGGCCAGATGTGAAAGATTTGCCACGGTCACTCACTATTTCCCGTGGGACCCCAACGCGAGCGAACATTTCTAGTAGCGCTTCTGCTACTCGCTCCGTTTCAATGCTTGGCAAGGCTACCGCATCAGGGTAGCGCGTGGCAACGTCTATCATGGTTAAAACGTATCTATTTCCTTTTTCCGAAGCTGGGGACAGAGGACCGATAAGATCAATCGCAACTCGATGAAATGGGGTTTCGATTATGGGCATATTACCCAGATCAACACGACCCACGAGGTGCTTGGGTACTGTACGTTGACATATGTCACACGATTTTACAAAGCGTGTGACATCCGCTTGTACTCCAGGCCAATAAAACTCCTCAAGGACTCGGTCTATGGTCCTCTTTTGTCCCTGATGCCCAGCAAGCAATCCCTCGTGTGCCATCTTCATTACTGTGGCCCGTAGCTTCTTCGGAACTACCAGTTGCTCGAAGTCACGCCGTTCCACAGTCCGATAACGCCGGAAAAGGATGTCATGGACCAGCACGAACTTGGTAGTAGCTCGTCTCTTGGACGTTGTTGTTTTGTCCAATGCTTGGAAACAAGCCTCCAGTGTCTCATCCATGCTCTGCAATTGCCGAAGTTCTTCCGTGGTGACGCTTAAGGGGTCAACTTGCGGTGCAGTTACTTTTTGCAGTTTTCCCGTCTTTCCTACAGCGGCCGTCACTTCCTCACGCTGTACTTTACGCTTTTTCTCTGTATCCTTGGCTTCCTCTTTCGATGAATTGGATTGCTTGGAATCATAATCCGCAATTGGGACAGCACCTTCGATGTTGCCCAGGATGACCTCGTACAAAGGGTTCTCCATGCAAACGGCGACCGCAACTCCTCTGAAGAACGGGGAATCAATAAATACTTCGGCCTCCGGCGAACTCTTTTCAGACCGGTCGAGTAGGCGTATAACGCGGTTATTACCAGTCAGCTTGGAGTCGGGAACGAGGGTCCGTTTCACTACAACCGTGTTGCAGCCGGTGTCTCGCAAGATCGTCACCAAGGTTCCCTCAAGACGACCAATTACCGTCGGCATCTTTTCCAGCGCTCCACAGCACGTTGTGCAGCTCTGGGCAACGTCCAGCACACCATTTTTGCATGCACTGGCTTGGGCAGTCTTTCGTTGTTTTTCCTGCTCATCCTGCAGTTCTTCCTGTCTTAGAACAGAGCATGAAGCTTCATGTCTTCCAGAGCCAATAGGGCACGTGTCGGCGCTATGACCAGGCTTCTTGCAGTTCCAGCATGGTGACGGCTTCGGTGCCCTAGATCTGGTCCAGCAGACGGAAGCTTTGTGCCCCGGCTTCTTGCAAAGAAAGCAGACGGGTTTTCCTTTGCTCTCTGTCGTCACAGCTGCTTCATAATGGCCTCGCGACTTCCCCTTCTCTTCTTTACCTTCCTTGTCTCTAGCACGATTTATGATGCCTTGAGCTTCCAAGTACTGGTCGGCTGTCGTGGCCAGTGTGTCTAGGTTATGACGCGCTCTTTCCTTCAGAAAAATCGCCAACTTTTCCTCGCAGCTGCCTAGAAACTGCTCCGACATGATCTTGTCTCGCAGCGCTTCATACGTCTTCGGTGTCTTGGCTAACTCTTGCCAATGGTCAAAATAGCCTAGAAGACGACCGACAAACTGTCGTGCTGTCTCAGCGTTTTCAGGCTTCGCATCCCGGAACTTTACACGGTACCCTTCTTCCGTGTAGCGGAACCGCTGCAGTAGCGTCTGCTTCAGCTTGGCATAATCGGTAGCGTCTTCCGCGGACATCCGACCTACTGCCGTTAATGCTTCGCCCATTAAACACAGACTCAAAGACAAGGCCCACTTGTCTTGTGGCCAACCTTGACTAGACGCTACTCTCTCAAACCTCTGTATGTAAGCATCTAGTTCATCCCTCTCCTCGTTATAGGGAGGGATCATCTTATGGGGGCTGCGAAAACTCTGACCATCACCTGTCTCGCTACCTACGGTGGTTCTCAGACTCAACCGCTCTGCCTCTAACACACGCCTTCGCTCTTCGAGGAGCGCTCGTTCCGCCTCCATACGCGCCAACTCTCGCGCGTGTTCCTCCTGCGCCGCTACCCTCGCTTCTTCGCACTCCTTAGCTCGCTGATCCCTCATGTCCTTCTGCTCTGCGCTAACCCATGCCTGCAAGGCCTCTCCCGTGAGTCCCATCTCCTTCCCTAACTCAACGAGCGTTCTCTTTTCGTCCATTGCCGCCCACCACACACAAGCAACGTGAGGCTCTAAATTGTGCGGATGAGCTTGGTCCTGTCTCGCGGACGCCAGAAAATTGTAAGGACCGAGTGGTGGTTCGTCACGCTTGCGAGTGCGTGGCTCAACGGGACGGGCGACAAGAGAATACGCACGAATGAGTTTCGATCAACATTTATAGGGACAAGGTATGCTAGGGATGATGACGAAAAAAACAAGCACGGAGATAAACACACATAAATTAATCTGAAAGTCTTAACCGCGGAATGTCCGTTCAAGGTAGCAAGAAAACGAAGTCTCACGACTCGTAGACGACGTTGCCTTGACGAGGGTCAGTCCACATGCGGCGACGAGTGTCGTTGAAGGCAAGCCCAGGCACGCAGGTGACATGTCCCGTGTGCATTACATCAGGAAGACAAGGCCTCCGGAAGGCCTCCCGTTCAATCACGGCCTTGCGCCGTCTCAGATGGCGACGGTGTTCAGGAACTCGTGACGCCTGCCCGCCGACACAGCAGGAGCCGCGCCCTGTACCGGTAGCCTCAGGCAGGTGGCTCGGCTCCCCAGGTCTCACCGAGAACAGGCAGGAGGAGCTCCCCGGACAGCGCCCTGGTCCGGCACGTCCTCGCTGGAGCCACCGCCAACGCCCGAACCACCAGGCAAGCACCAGTCCTCGCTGAGCACGGCCACGACGAACTTCTCGGACAGCGCCCTGGTTCGACGTGTCCTTCGGCTAGTTTCGCTCAGCCCTCTGCGCGTTCCACACGCGCCTCTCTTCTTTTTCTTCTTTTCTTGTTTCTTTTTTCCGTGCCGCCGCCGCGCGTGCCACCTGCCCCTGGCTCGCCTTCGTGTCGCCGTCGTCTTCATTCTCATAAGTCCGCACAAACATCTCAAAATTCCACCAAAAGTTCAGAAACATATAAATTCCCTTTACAATTTCCCTCCATTCACTACACTAGCGTTACGACTGGTTACGCGCTACTACGAGGGACGAACCGGTGGCGCTTTAAGGAGCTTCGCCCCTAAAATTAACTTTGAATGAGTGCAGCAAGCGGGAATGTTTGTATTGAAAATTTGGAGGCAGTCGCGTTTCTACGCAGCTCCACCTGGAAGAGTTTTACTAGTATATCTGTGCTCCGAGATATCCCTCTGGCATGTTGACTGCGGCTTGCATGATCACACATGCAAGACAGTGAGCACTGGCGCAAAGCTCCTCCCCGATGTTCCGCGTCAGTTGCGAGCAGCGTTTAATCTGGCAACGGGTCGAAGGCATAGGAAACATTGATAACGGTTACCCTTTTGCTGCCGGCTGGCGATACCACACAACGTCTGCTCGTCACATCAAGGGGAACATTGCGCCGACCCTACCGCCCTGCATGCGTAATGATGCAAACCGCAAATAAATATTGCAGCGGGATATCTGGGGGCACAGACATGCTGGAAGAATGCTGGAATTGCGCAGAAACGCGAATACCCGCAGCACTCATTAAAAATTCGTTACTCAATCTTAACTAATTGCGCTGCTGACATCGGTCTCTGTTGTCGCACTTTATGTCCCCCTAGATACATAACTTATCTGCAAAGGTGATTTTCACGTTCCTTGCAGTGCCGAGTTTTAACAAAACCATAAACCTTATAGTTCAACACACGGTATACTGTGGTGCTGAGTAAGTTAATTTTACTACAAGAGTTGTTCATTGTAAGCTAAACTTTCGTAAAATGATCATATAATGGCTTAAGGCCACTTATCTTTATTCCCGCTTAATGAAGGTATCGTCTAGTAATGGAGATAGGTTCAAGGTTTTAGCAAATATGGATTTATAAGCTGTCGTACTAGTTTGGCAGCAGGAGCGGCACAGACGAGTGCCTGTTTTATTTCTCGTACTCTGTATTACAGGTGCGCTACGGTCACTCTTTTGTATAGAAAAGATTTTATTTTCTTCGTGGGGCTGTGTGTTGCACTTACAAACTCTGAGAATGAGTAATTCGGAGCACGACAAGTGTTGCTGCGAATGCGGTTTACAAATGGAGCCCAACTCAGGTCATGCTGTGTGCAATAAATGTCTGAGATTGTATCGCTTAGGCATTTCATAAAGAGCATTTTAATCGAGAAACGACTCGGCTTAGAAAGAGTGGAAATGTGCCGGAAAGTGAAGCAAAGGACGCAGTTGACAAATGTAGTAATGCAGCAACAGCTGAGCTTCTAAAGAAGGTCAAGGGCTTCGCGAACACCGTAAAATACAACGCAACAAGTGTGCAATGATTGCCTGATAAATATTATAAAATACTGTCTCAAATAGAGAGACAGTGTGACGAGCTAAATAATATGAGACAGCGAATGGACGGACATGAGGCTAGAGAGCAATCACAACAAATAAGTGATTTGAAAAAAGAAATAAATCAACTTGAGTGGCAATATCGAAAGCTCAACTTGGACTTCTACGTGATTACGGAAACCGAGCATGAAAATCTTCTCGGGTAAGTAAATGCGGTTTCTGCGTCGCCTCAACTCCCGCCCCTGACTCCCATTGATGTAGCCACTGTGCACCATTTGCCATCAAAGCCTGATGAAATGCCCGTTGTTATCATTCGTTCTGCCAGAGAGCCGGTCAATGATAATTGGCTTGGAAACAGAGGCCAGCTAAGAGCTGTTAAATCAGATAAACGCATCCAGGAAAATTTAACTAAGCCGACGGGGTAGCTTCCGTGGGAGCCAAAACAGTGGGCGCGGGAACATGCTAACAAGGCAGAAAGAAGGCGAGTCGGTGATAGTTGTCAGGCCTAGAAACGACTTCACACCTTATGTATCTCCTCAGTACACAGCGTATCTATTTTTTTAAACATCCATGCATATAGAATCATCTGAAGAAGCTCCTTAGCGAAGTATATTTGTCAGGTCCAAAATTTTTTTCACTAGGCCGCCCAGCGGGCCGAGGAAGCCGCCAGGGTTCAAGGACTCCTGGCCGTCTCCTAGGCGGGGCCATCGGCCCGCCCCACCAACGCGCAGGACTCGGAATAAAGTTATTTCCTTCCTTGGACGCGCAATATGCTCTAAATAAGTATGCCTGCTTAGACGTATTCTCAGTATCAACTTGGTTTTGAGTTAACCCGCTATGATGGTCTAGTGGTTATGGTGCACGACTGCTGACCCGAAGGTCGTAGGATCGAATCCTGACCGCGGCGGCGCATTTCGATGGAGGTGAAATGATAGAGGCCCGTGTGCTTAGATTTAGATGCACGTTAACGAACTCTAGATGGTCAAAATTTCAGGTACCCTCCACTACGGCTTCCCTCATAACCATAGCTAAGCTTTGGTGCGTAAAACCCCAACCATTATTTATTATTGGTTTTGAGCTTGATATGTATGCTGTCTGAAACCTGGTATACGCGTGACAGTGACGTATGCCAGCCACCTGGCTACAGTGTTTACAACCTTAATCGCTGAGGTCGTCGAGGAGGTAATGTCTCTGCTCTGGTGAAGGAAAGCTTACATGTGAATTTATCAGCGATTTTACGTGCTCAAATGATGATTATGAAATACTGTCCGTAAAAATTCTACAAACGTGTCGCTTATAACATGTGCCGCCCTCCATTCGGTAACTCTAGTGCATTCTTTGAATATCTCAATCAGTATATTCACTAATCTGTTAGAAGTAAGCTGGCTATTATTTGTGGCAAT
The DNA here is from genome assembly GCF_013339695.2 of Rhipicephalus sanguineus. Classification (NCBI taxonomy): domain Eukaryota; kingdom Metazoa; phylum Arthropoda; class Arachnida; order Ixodida; family Ixodidae; genus Rhipicephalus; species Rhipicephalus sanguineus. The sequence continues at coordinate 162,618,799 of NC_051179.1, forward strand.
GAGTTCAGCATATTCCTGCGGTAAACGTAGCACCACAAACACAGAAGACGCCCTACGAAGGAAAGACACCACACACACAAGCGCTGACAGTCAACTGCTTTATTCCTTCGAATGCCAATGCATATAAAGCTGTATGCGCATAAGGCAGCGTAACCGCACATGCGCACACAACAGAACTAAACAAAAGTGCAACAAGGATGAAATCAGCGCGTTAGAATCGCGAAGACAGGAAATCGGAAAAGAAATTCGGCCCGCTAAATACACTTACCTAAATACTGTTTTAAGAGGTCGCGACTGAAGGACACGATTGTGTCTCGGAGAAAGCTTAACTCACTACTTGGCAGGAGGAATAATACTACAACAGATGAAATTAATATAATTGTCGAAGTTGTTCAGGGTACCGAACTAGACAAAATGTTTGCCGAATTGCTTACAAACTTCTCTTTTTCTGTGATTCCGGAAGACCTTCTGGGTATTTTAATGGTGACCATGCTCAGTCGGTGTACTTGAACCCCATTTTGGACGGTGAGACCCCAGCCTGCCGCTGGGGTCTCACTTCTCGGCAATGGATGCGAAAATAAAAACGAACCGATGAGGTATTTCGCACAAAGGCCTGCCATTGGTCCCTGGCTTTCCAAGGGTAAAGTTGTGAAGTAATCAGTTCTTTGAATGCAACGTCAGAGATCCTCGGCCGCCATTATCATCAAAAAACAAACGCAATCATAACAATGTCACGTGGTTTATTCACGTACAGACGTGAAGGAACGATGAGGAACGTCGAGGAACGTCGAGGGTCCAAAATCCAAGCAAGCGCAAGCTCGGGTCGCGTGGCTACCACTCACGATGTGGCTTGCTTTCTTGGCTGCTTCGTCGTCGTCTCGTACTCTTCACTACATTGGCCCCTGGCGAATAGCGGAGCCATCCTGGCGACCTAAGGCGTTGTCAGTATAGCGGGGTCGTAATAGGGCTTCAGGCGGCTGACATGGACGATTTCCCGACCACGACGACGTAAATCGTGGGATGCTGTCAGAGGCTCAACCTCATAATTGACAGGAGACGTCATAAAAACATGACGTGAAAGTTCCTACTGAGTAATGTTATGGGGCACAATTGGCGCCCCAATTTGAATGATCAAGCATCAAGCCCCCCCCCCCCCCTGCCCTCCATCGCACGCCTATGACCGTACAGTTCATTTATATTTTGTGCTACGTTCCTCGATGATCATTGCGTGTACCCTCGTCATTTCAATCATTTCGTATATAATATTTGCATCTGTTGTATTGGTGCATAAGGCCAAATGCTGACCGACGTCCAAGATACTGGGGGTGAGAGCCTTGTTACGCTGCCCAAAATCGGCTTTTTATCGCCCTTATAACGACGTGTATAGCTCACGAAGTATACATCTACTCTTTGTATTCTATTCTAGTTGTCCCACAAAAATATTGTCGCACCTCTGCGAAAATCACTTCCGCTACTATAGTGCCAGAAATGGAATTCATAAACATTACACCATCCCCCGCTAAAGGGGACCATGAGGCGATGCGAAGCAGCGTTTCGGCATGTCGAGCCCGCGTTTCATCCGTGGCAGTTTCCCGCCGACGTTGCCGTTTGCGCTGGGCTTCCCTAGCCCGGAGCTCGGGGTCCGCTTGCCGACGTGGACTGGCTTGCTATCCTTGGGTGATCTTACTTCAATCTCTTCGGGAATAGGCATGCATATTCGTGCACCACGAGCAGACATCAAAATTTACCAAAATGGAAGAAGGGTTGATTGAAGGGCCACTTGATACATGTTACACCGATAGAAACAGCGCAGACGCGGGACAGGAAAAAGCGCGAAATAGAACCTTTTCTGTCGTGTGCTTCTTTCCTTATATGCCATCTCCACGCTGTTTGCACCAGAATAATCTTTGGTTATGTTGGCGGATGTTATTCGTGTGCGTAGCATTTGCACAATGAGTGGTTAACAACTTACACCGCCAATTGCAGACAGACATATCGTCCCGTTTTACTTGCATCTTTTGAAGCGTTATCGATACACTGCAATCTTCTGTGTAACAACGAATACAACAGCGAAACCAAAAAATCAGTTAACGTTATAATAAACAGGCATCTCGAACACACGACGACAAAGCCTTGCGGAACTAGTGGCACAGCATTATGATATGGCGGATAACAACTCAAACAGTTATAACATGGACTTTTACGTGCCGCCGTCATTGCATGATTACGTGACACTGTTGTTGAGAACTCCGGATACATTTTTACCCACTGGGGTGTTTTTTTAACTTGCGCTCAAGTGAACGCTAGTGTTCTTGCACCTCGCCCTCATCGAACCACCGTACTCGAGCTTTGCTACGCGACACCTTTCCTTTTAAGCTAAACTTCCTGCTCTGGCAATTTCAGTGAATTCACGGCTTATATAAAGCCGTCACACTTCCGCTTCGCAGCGTAAAAACTAGAGACACTCATATCTAATTCCCTACTTAAATACATTAAAACCTCGGTGATACGATCACGGCTCGTACGAATTGCGGGGTGATACGAATTTTTCTGTGGTCCCGGCCAAGGCCCATTAGCCTGCAATATATTGGAGTACGGTTGTTGCGAACCGATTTGCACCCCGCCACGTTTGATACGAACGTACGCTAGCCTAGCACACACGTACGAATTCACAGGTGCTGCCCGCGCTGTCGTGGAAGAGGCGGCAGTCACGCGCGGTCGCGGGCATGCGCGCTGCGCAGCCATCAGCGGTGCATCGCTGCCACAGACATAGTGCTCGCGAATCTTGGAGGCCCTTAGGCGCCTTCGCGTTTAGATTACAGATGACGTCGACGTCGCGCTTTCTTTTAGGGGCGAAGCTCCTTAAGGCGGCACCCGTTCGTCCCTCGTCGTGCTCGTAGTAGTGAGTAACAAGTCTTACCCTTTGACCTCCAAGGTGGTGCCGGTGGGAGATTTCTCCTGTGCGTTGTTGAACAATAAAAAATTCGCAGCGTGCGCGTTAACTAAAAGCCGAATTCTTCTGCCTCTGTAGAAGTGTAAGTGTTAGCTAAAAGCCGACTTCTTCTGTCTCTCATTCCCATTAGCAGCCATTGTTTACCGCCAAGGTAGTGCCTGGTGAGATTTCTCCTGTGCGTGATTAAACAATAAAAATTTTGTTCAAAACGCCGTTGATTGATGAAATAAACCAACGAAAGACGCCAGATGTTTTGTAAAAACAAAACGAAAGAACGCCTGATGTTTCTAAAGCAAAACGAAAAAGACGCCAGCTGCTTAACGAAAGACGCAAGGTGTTTTCTAAAGCAATGGTTTTCTAAACAATGAAAATTCACAGCGTACATGTAAAATTAAAGTGAGCTGCAAGTCGTCATAACTCATCGAACCTTTAGTATAAACGCGCCCGATCTCACGTCGGTGATGATGTACTGGGCAGAATTCACGGAAGATTCACAGTTTACCGATGAACCTCCGCAGCTTCGCCCACTCATCATCATTCACTCCGTGGATATGCTGTGATTTTTTTCCGACGCGTTGGCGCGTGCTCTTGTGATGGAGGCAGCAGCGTCTTGGTACTGTGTTAACACGTGCCCGCCACGTCCATGCAAGCCATATCCCCGCACTGAGACGTCCTATGAAACAAGACTGAATCTTGGGCTGTGGGTCCGTCATGAAGTCCCATTAAAGGTGGACGAAGACCCCAAGAGACGAAGCGGACGGTCTTGGCGAATGAGCTTGGCCTGTATCGTGTGCAAAGCGCATCTTAAGTCACTTTAGCCGCAGTACTCTGGTGTCATGCAGAAAAGTGTACTAAAATTAGGAAGGGGCTACTAGCGGTCACGGGGCACAACACATCTGGTTCATTAATTACCCACGCGCGCATGCACCGTATATTTACGAGTACAAGTATGATCTTCGACGTCTAAAAACTTTACTGGGGATAATTCAGAGCTGTTCATGACGTCGCAGCTGCCCTGAGAAACACTGAATCAAAACGTATGCCAACCTTTATTTGTCGCATACTAATTTTGCATGATTTCTGGTGATACGAATTTCGGATGATACGAATATTTTTGGTAACCCCGCGAGATTCGTATCACCGAGGTTTTACTGTACTAGTCCAGTGCTTCAAAAGGAGCTCCGAATATACTTGCATTTTATAGCGGAGCTGTGAATGGTAGATCTGCTTGATTTTTGCGTCCATCTGCGCCTGTCCGGAACCGAAAAAAAGCCACGTGACCTCCTCCGAGTGAGCGATGACGTCATATAATTACGCCATCCTGAGGCGTTATTGGCCTCGAGGCCCACCACTGGAAACGCCGGCGCCACCGTCGGCGTGACGTGCTTGGCAGGATCACGTGGTCTCAGCGGCCGCGTCGGCTGCTTGTGGCGCACTGCCGCGTGCTTTGAAAACGAGTTTCAAGTCCCACATGCGCTGCGGTCTGTTCAAATTCAGAAGTTTTTTCTCATTTTCTACTCAATTGAAACCATTATAATTGAGTGGCTGCCTCCGAAGGCGACGAACATGGGGCTCTACCGCTCGGTGCCGCAGTGCCGCGCTTACGCAAAGGAGCCCAGTGTCAGCCTGCACTGGTAACCGCGGGACAAAAAACAGCGTGAAGCATGGGTTGTAAAGCTAAGAACCGGCAAGTAGCCATCCGCTACGACTCTTGTGTGCAACAAGCACTTCCGCGACGATGACTTTTGTTACTGCGTCGGGCCTGCGATGTTCGGTGAGTAGCAGGCAGCGCGCACTGAGACGATGGCTCGCGCGCGCTTCCCGCTGGGAAATGATGCTTATCTGCCACAGGATGGTAAAAGCGCTACCTTTTACCACGTGCGATGCCATCTCAGAACCCTCCAATGCGACCTGTTGATCGTCGGCCCTGTGCTCAGCGTCCACAAAATCGTCTGCAGATGCGCAAGTCATTGTTTAGATACGTTGAATTAAAAAACGCACAGGGTCCCTTATGCATTCGTTAAAGATGACTAGAAGGCGAAAGCCATCTTCTTGTCAGTCGATGTACTGATTCTCCCGCGCCCCCCTCCAAAAGCGTTCTGCACCTAACGCGGTATTGCACGGCCTCCGTGACCGATCACGGAGGCATTGCAAAGCGATCATGACGTGTGAATATGTCATCATGTGACGTCACATTATGTGACGTCACAACGACGCTACATATTTTGGCGATCTGTGACGTCATGATGACGTCATGCGGTGGCACCATCACGTGACGATTATTTTTTGCATCACTCGTGTTGACGCCGCCGACGCGGGACGCCGACGGGCAACCTTCCCATTTTATGAGGCATGCATTGCTTCATAAGCTACATAAACTTTGCATTGCCTCCTTGATCGGCCCACCGGCCAACCCCATGTATTTTCTTGGAGCCTCATTTATTTACGTGGGAAAGATGCCACCCTGTTGGCGTTAGACACGACACTGCTGCCAAAATTGCTGGGGTACACGCCAAATAATTACTATCCTGTTTTGCGGCTGCTGGTTGCTGCAATACCTTCTATTTTATTCACCGCTATTTCAAGTTCATGTGGGTCCTAGTTCACAGCCGACCTTTGCAGAACAAGTCCGGCAAACGTTACTGTATTTTCTTTCTTTTCCTAGGCGCCGCATGCTACTACATGCTCGCGGTCTCGTAGACTGGTTCTCCTTCCACCAGCAATCTCGAAGTGGTGAAGCATTGGTCTGTGAATTTGTTGATGACAGAGAGCGGCAAGTTCACTGGAATGCAAACGGAACGATAATTAAGGAGCATTAAAAAAAGGCGTCGCATTTGCTCACGTTTTGTGTGAGCACCAAACGAAACGAATGCGCTGAATAAAGAAACAGAAGCAGCGGCATTTGCCCGCTGAGAAGACCGATCAATACGCAGTGCGAGACAACTTGTCAAATGGCATTGAAACGTTCCCGAATTTAGACCGAAAAAAAAAAACACTCAATCGTCGGGACGGCAGATCACAAAGTTGCCATGCGCACCGAAGCCGCAGTTGTAAGGAAATTGTTTTTGAACTGCTCTGATAGCGTCCGCGCAACAGTAGTTGTTTGTTCACTCAAAAATTCTCATATTTTGCGGCCTAACGTTCACAGCGCGGTGCCAAAACGCGCTCGTAGCAAAAGCGAAACCATCAGTACGAGCATAGATGCAGACGCTCATACATGCAGAGGCACCGTCAGTCGTCGCGAACCCGTGCGATCGCTGGCTTGAGGCTTCTTTCTGTTATGCTCCGTTTGGTTACACAGGCAGTCTACTCTAACGAGATATTTCACTTAGTTTGCACTCAGCGAGTGACTACCTTTCACGCAAGAAGCCGGTTCAGGGGTCTCCAACGCGGTGACAGCGTGAAGCGGGTGCTCGGTTTTCTGCAAAGAGACAGCGACTGTAGACTATCTTGTGCTTTCAGTTCGTCGAAAATTATTATTTTGACAGTAAAGAACACAGTTCATTTCGAAAGTACTTACAGAAATGCCCTGGAGGGCTTCGGCGAGGTGTTTTTGTGGAGCGCCAACAGCAAAACCTATGGGGAGCGCGCCGGCGGTATCCTGCCTAGCACGCAATCGAGGCGCGTCCGATAGAGGGCGACTCCGTAACTCCTCGAGGCCAATAATGACGGTAGCGACCACTGAAATTTGTGACGTCGTCATAATATCGGAAAATGAGCTCACTACATAACATAACATGACGACGTCACCAGTTGGTTTCGTGGATCTGTCATAGGTGAGCTGATCCAGCAGGCAGTGCGACACCACACCGTGTGCGACACCAAATGAGGTGCCGAGAGCTAGGCGTTGTGTTGGAGCGGTCGTGCGTGGAAAGCATGGGTTGCACGCGCATTGTGAGAACACCAGAGGAGTAGCGCGTTAATGAAGAACGGCGACGAGAGCCGAGACTGCAGAGCGCCGGTCGGCTCCGCTGGTCATCCACTTTCACAGAGTGGGAGGGCTCCAACTTTTCTGAGGCACTCGAACACCAACTGGCTCCAATTTTTCAGTACCACGTTTTAATATTTCTTCTTTTACAGCGAAAGCTGTTATGAGGGCTGTTTTGTTTTGCGCCGTAGTTGTCCGCCGCCGCCGCCAGTGTCCGTTACCGCTATCGCGCGTAATAATAAAAAAAAACTAAAAAAATATCCGAGATGGAACCAGGTTCGAACCTGGGCCCTCTGCGTGGGGGGTCCAGTATTCTACCTCAGAGCCATGCCAGCTTTCTTTTATTTTCTTTATTGAAGAGCCATGCCAGCGCTTTAAGCTGCTTTGCAAAAAGACCCTACACAGGCTTCATGCCGGGAAGGAACCACATTAACATATGCATAGGTCGGCAAACTCTCTCATGAGTCGACTCACGCAGACTCACCCAGACTCATATAGGCCCGTGAGTCTGAGTGAGTCCGGGTTAGTAATATTCTGGTGAGTTTGAGTCCGAATGAGTCCGGTTGAGGAAATTTTTAGCGAGTCTGAGTTGAGTGAGTCCGGTTGAGGAAAATAATGGTGAGCCTGAGTCCGAGTAAGCCCTAAGCGCAAAATATAATTCCCGAGTGAGTCTGAGTGAGCTCCACCTTTCATTGCCGACCTAGAGTCCTACCAGGGCTGGGCAGAGATACCCAGAAAAGTATTCCGGAATACCGATATCGAAATACATGGGCTGGAAGCCTAAAATACAGATACTGAGATACATTTGTATTGGACGTAACGGGATATTTCGGAGATACCTTTGCAAAAAGACGAAACAAGTATCCCGGAATACAGTTACAGTGATACAGATACAAGAATAAGAATACTGGAATACTTTTTTTTATTTCGAAGACGCTGATGCTCCGCTAGCATATTTATTAGATGCAGGATAATATTGTGATTAGTGTTCTATGCACTGAATATTGGAAGTGAAAAATATCGCTGCAATCACTAGCGAACGCTTGTGCATTAAGAAGAGGCATACACTTATTCTAGACGCAAGGTCTGTTAGACACAAGGTTCAGCAGCTTCTCAAGTAGGCTGTCATTTAGACCGCGTCGATTCGGCCTCAAAACAAGACGCGAACTCGCGAAATGGCTTTCCGCCCGAAAAAAAAATAGGGGTGCGATACTTGCCTTGAGAAAGTTACTTTCGTCGGCAAAGGATGACAATACTCCTTCCGCGATCGTGCAGTCAGCGGCATCAGGCGCTCTTACCACATGGGCCATTCCGGGCGTGTGGAGAATACATCGCCGCCCTCATTTTGTCGCCGATCGGTAGCGCGTCTTTGCTTGGATTAGGACAAAAAGTCTTCCTCCCCCTTGGAAACAGCTCATTTCCGGAAAAAAAAGTAACGAGATACCCGCGTCCTGCACTGTATCGCGATATATTCGATACATAGTAAATGTATTTCACTACCGAGATACAAATACATTTTGCATATGTATCTCGATACAGAAATACAGATACTCAAAAGTATCTTTAAGATACTATCGCGATATTCTTGTATCGCGATACTGCCCAGCCCTGAGTCCTACCTACTCATATTCAGTATTATTGTCAGCCTTATAGCGGCTTACGTTTATACTCAAGTCTATTCACACATATCTCAACGCACTCACGTTTAATCGCCACCTAACTAGTTATTGTCAGAGACGTGAATTCAGAGGATTGCCATGACCTTCCCCCGAAAACTCTTTCATAGAAAGTTCTTGATAAACATATCACGCGTGAGTCGGGTATTTTTGTAAAAATTTCCTTACTGTATTACTCATACCTCGTATTTGAAGGTATAAGATCAAAAGGCGCATCGTAGGGCACCAAATATTTGAAATAATGGCATTAAAGAGCATTGACACCAAGATCGAAAAAAGCTAGTTTTACGCTCACGGACTCATGACTCGACTCACTCAGGCTCACTCTGACTCAAGTGAAGCCGTGAGTCTCAGTCTGAGCGAGTCAGGCTGAGTAATATGTTGGTGAGCTTGAGTCCGAGTGAGTCCGGTTGAGAAAAAGTTTACTGAGTCTGAGTCCCAGTGGAGTCCGGTTAACAAAAAAAAGTGGCCGCGTATCTGCGTGCTTCGCTGCAAATGTCGTCTAAAGACAATAGAAGAGGCGCTGCGTGAGATATGGACGTCACCTGGCAATACGTCGGCAAAATGAGTGCTGTGTTGCGGGCCGGTAGTCCCGGCGCAGCAGCAGGTGAAGACCGGCGGTGACCAACGCGACCGGCGGGAACGCCAGCCAGCCCGAACACACGGTTTGGCACGCTAGCGCTGAAGCAGAAGAAACTTCCGCACTCAACGAGTACTCTCCACGCACTCTTTTATTTACACGCCACCTGGCTAAAACAGGAATGCCAGAGCGGCGCCCCATGGCATTCGTACAGTGCAATACAGAGCCGAAACCGAAACACAACAATGAGCTCGTGCAGAGGGCACGGAGGAAGGCAAGTTTAACGCGCAGTCGCATTTTCAGCGCAGCTTAAGAAACTAGGTTCTTTATAATTACGTATGTATGCACTTTCTATTAAAGGAACACACCACCTAATACATACAGAATGATGTTGCGCCTCAAATATGCGTAATGTTTGCTTTTTGGTCGACAACGTACACAAGTATGAACCTAGTCAGCAGTTCAAGATGGCTGGCCCTTGGGCAAGTGGTTCAACTTTGGCCGAGTGGTTGAATCGAGGGACGTGCCGACAAACAGAAAGACAGACCAAAATTTCTCCGTTTAGGTATCCCAAGAAAGACTATCGTCTTTAAAAATTGCACCATCTCCCGCTAAAGGGGACCATGAGGCGATGCGAAGCCGGAGCACTTGCACGATCGCGTTCCGTTGGCGTTCATTGGGTATGCTACCGACCTCGCGTCGTGGAACGCGAAGAGGGACGCTACGCGCGTCGTATCTTCCATATAACCTGGCCGTTAATTCTCACAGGGCGAACGGGGAACGCGGTCGACAGGCGGGCGAGAGGGGGGCAGCGTAGGAGAGGAGAGAGAAGGGGAGGGGACGCGCATGCGCTCGAGCTTATCGCGGCGTTGCGCAGGAGAGAATTTCGGCATGTCTAGCCCGCGTTTCAGAGTAAGAGTGGAAAGGGGGAGGGGAGAGGGGAAGTGGAGAGGGGGAGGGGAGAGGGTATGTGAAGAGGGGTAGTGGAGAGGGTATGCGCATGCCCAGTAAGGGCGGTCACGCCGCACACCACCACCACCGGATTGAGCTCCGCCTTAAGATACTTCGCATCTAAAATTTTGGTGAGTGAGTCCGAGTGAGCCCTCAGATCAGAATATATTTGTTGAGTGAGTATGAGTGAGCTCCAACAGTTTTGCCGACCTATGAACGTATGTAATGTAGTGTGGTAGAAGAGTACAATAACAACCATGCGTCATGCATCGCCAATTCTGTAACCAGGCGTCACACGATGCGAATTGCGCAACGAGTGGGTTGTTGAATGTTTCCAACACATTACAAAGGGCTCTGCCATATTTCTTCATCGTAATCAGTAACAGCATCAAGAAACTGAACATAATACCTTACAGCTGTTTAGCGGGGAGCAGAGTTATCCGCAGAATGACGAAAAATTGCATAGTGGCTGCTTCCCTAGTTCACAAAAATTATGATGACTTATAGCGTAGTGGGTTCCTTGCAAGTGCACTTCTATTGGTTTCCAAGGAAGCCCATAAGGCTCCCATGATCCATTTCCTCAGGGTCTCAATAAACCCAATTCCTTCTCTCTGTCATTCTCACGTTAACGTATGTTATAAAGCGTGGTGGGAGAGTTAAATAATGACCGGGCGTCACACAATGCGAATTACGTAAGTAGTGGGTCATTTAAAGCTTCCGGCCCATTACAGATGGCTAAGCCATAATTCTTCATCATCATTAACCGTCGCTTCAACAAAGTGCACATAATGGCTTGCAGATGGTACCTCGCTTCTCTGCAGAATGACGAATAATGTCGTGGTGGTGCTTCCCAATTTTCCAAAAATTATGATTTGTGGCGTGATGGCTGCATTGCTAATGTACTTGTATTAGTAACCACAAGTGAGCTTTATAACGGGCTCTAGAAACGCCGCTCTTCCAGCTTATGCTTTGACTGTGCTGCTTTGACGAGGCCTGGCGTTTTTGTTTTCCTGCGTTCCCTTCCTGATTTATCAATGAATGATTATTTGCGCAATGTAGTAATATATCCCCGACTATTTTCCTTCGCTTAATTACTTACTCGAAAATGCATAAAATTTTTCCCAGTAGGGTTACCTTCAAGGATCTGGCAGATATAAGGATTTGTCGTGTATCCTACCATAATTGCACATATATCTCTCTCATTCTATCGCGACCTTGATTTGAATAGACATCGCCAGCTAGATTAGCCATAATTCACTTATATTGATACTGTCATCCATCATAGAGGAATGGTACCTGCATACCATGAAGTCATATATAGCTGCTCCCTAAAGTATGCGTTCAGCAACAGTATTCCCAACTTTCTTGACCCTATCTTCCTCCCTTTCTGCACAAATCAAGGTTTCGTTTTTTCACGCCCATCTTTTTTCTCTGATAAGGTGTGCCCTTTTGATTGCTTTCCCTTGGTTTTGTTTTTTTACAGGTGTTTACCTGATTTTTTTCCTTCATAATTGATGCTAGCAAGTAGTGAGCAAGGCGTTCATGAAAACGCTGCTAGGGAAGGGGCTACCCCCTAACGATACAAGTCCTCCTGTGGAAACTTCAGGTCCAGCAATATTTACCACTTCAAGCCTGCATGTTACCTTCAACTTGTGTGCCGTTAGGATTTGTAAATTAACTCAACACGCATTTCGTAGAGCGGAAATTGAAGAAAAACCAAGCTATGAAGGTTTGGAGTTTGTTTGATAGGCAGGTGTTTATCATTTCCTGAGGAATGCATGTAGGCAGATAGGACTTAGTGTGGCCTCTCAGCGATTTCGTAGCTTCAAAAATCATTACCTCTATTTACATCAATGGACATTTCACCTTGTCATGCGAGAAATGTCTCGGCCTTCATTGCTTTCAATCGGTATTCATGAAACAATTTCATGCTAAAGAATGAAACAAGGGACGGCGGTAGTAACACTAGCAGTTATACGGAAATAGCGCGCGATGACACATAAGTTCACGTGCCAGGACACGGTAAGAAACGGTATGACCGCTGCGCTGAGACGACAGTGGATGAGACGACGTGGGTGTAGATCTCGCTGTTTGCATTTTGCGCCGGGTGAATCATTTTACGAATGTTGCCTTGTTGTAGAGGCGCCCATGATGGCGACCTGCCCATGATAGCGACCTCCCGGTGCTTCACGGATCGCCGACAGGCAAACCTATGAAACGCGTGCCGCGGTATCCCTCATCTACGTCAGCCAGGTGCATCTGAGAGTTGAGGACTCCATATGCCCGCGCCGCCAATGTGGCACAGCGCCACTAAACTCCTGGTCCCGAATTCAACACAATCCTCCGCAAGCGCACTTGGACAGGCGCGAAGCTAGGAACTCAGTTTATTTAGATTAAGATGCATATCGGGTGTCGTCGAAATTACTCCGGAGCCTGCATGCGTCTCGCGACCATCTCGCACTTTGAACCAATAAACGTTGTGAAAAAATTTACTCAAACAAGTCACGCATCAAAGCTGAGGGTCCGACTGTTTCATGACAGGGTCATAAATAACCTAGTTAGCAGGTACGGCAAGGCTTGGCCGATTCTGAAGGTACGCCTTATATGGATCGTGCAAAAGGCTCGGCAAACCGTACTTTTATGTGACGAGTCTCGCACAAATCCAAGTACGTAGTAGGCAAGGCTTCACCGATTCTGGACGGCGTTATGAAGAAAGAACCCCAACCAATCCATAACGCGTTCATGTTTTTCACTAGACGGTCGTAGAAGAGACGTGATCATTAGCCACGCGCCATCGCTACGACCATATTCGTAACAGTCGCGCGTCACCAACGTAGCATGACAATGGCGCGTGGGCAGGAGAGATTAGGAGCATAGTCGCAACAATGGCGTTTGGTGAGGGGTGATTGGGAGCTCGAAAGCGGTAGGTGGATTTAGATATCCTGCGCGCTTCGTTAACAGCCTTTGCCTTCGTAATCTGGCTATTCTAGATTGACCCAAGGAGGCGACAGTACTACCTGGACGACGTGTTGGACGCGGAGAACATGGCTGACTTCGCTGGTCTCCTTGTCACGCTCGATGCCTTCAACGCTCTACCTGTCGCTGAGCGTAGCGTGCTCCTCCCGGACAGTGCTGGGGTATCCCTGAGTCCCGAGAAAGCGTTTTTTGTGTCCTACTGCGCCTCTAACTGCGACAGTGGCGCCAAGACTGACCCGCGATACGCAATTGGTCAGGGCCGCTGCATGGTGCCCGTCATGAATGACCCAAGGTTCTCACGAGCATTCGGCTGCTCGGACACCGCGCGCATGAACCCCAAGGACAAGTGCTCCTACTGGTGAATGCCGCCGGTGTGACGATAATAGTGGTTGTCTTTCACGGTGCACAGAACACTAACGCGCGCACTATTTCTTTTTATGCTACGATAGTATTAAACTTGCTATGATTTCCGGGCACTGCCGACAGTGAATAAACCAGTGTCCCCACATGTACAGGGGTAACGAAAAGAAACGCGAAGGGCGCGGCGTGCCAGTACTCCGCCATTCGTATTCGTTTTCATCTCGCTCTTATAGTCGTGGGTACAAAAAACGGTTAGAGCCATTCTTCACTGCATCGTGGATGAATCCAGCGCATTTTTTTACCAGCCAGGCTAGAACCGCTTGAAAAGAAGTGGTAACAGCGGAGCGCCTAGACGCCGCATTGTTCGCGTTTCTTTCCATCGCGATGGTACCTCCAGTGATATTCAGCACTTCTCAACGTAGCATCCGGTGAAATTGATCACAAGATAATAGTCGCATTTTAGTGCTGTAAATGTGCCTACCGTCATCGCCAATCTCTTAATCATGCCTCAGACACGACTTCGCCGAAACACAGCGGCAATTTATAGTGGTCTACGCATTCAGCGCTGCTTTTTGTTATCGTCGTTGTTGTTGGCGTGTAGAGCAAATAACCAGGCGAAAAAGAAGAGGTAAGGGGGCATTCGTTTCCTGTCAAGATTTTTCGCGTTGTCACTCTATTCGGTCATATTTGATGAAACGAACAGGCGTATTCTTTCTTTATGATTGTTTTAATGACACCGTTTTCCTTTTATCGAATCATGCGGGGTCATAGGTGCAAAAAAAAATTGCGCTAGTTCTACCCCCTTAAACTGTAGAAACTTTGTAGCAAAGCTCAGGATTTCGCCTGCCTCTGTTGACACTTGGCTTGTGTTTGTCTTAGTCGAAACTGCGGGTACGCCTGTTTTCCTTGGCGCTCGGCTTGCGTCTGTATTTACATACTGAGGCTAACCTCACATTCGCTGGCGTTTCGCCTCCTCCATTTCTCTCTTCCGCAGATATGCGTCTAACTCCCGGCGCTGGCGTTTCACTATCGCTTAGATGGCTCGGACAGGTGAATTAGCCTTTCGGCGACGCTCGCGTTCACGGACAGCGCGCGCTGGCGTTCCAAACGTGCAGCGCTTTCGGTGCTCATCCGTGGCAGGAAAGGGAAGCTGCACTTGTGATGCAGTGGCGCCATCTTTTGACCTATTTTAGTATTGACTTGACCTGTAGCGCCCTTATTTGACATATTTTGCTTCCCAAATGTTTTTTTCTAATCGTCGGTAGAACGCATTCGTATGCTACAGTTCACTTCACATTAGGCAACCATGGACGCGTGGCCAAGCGTTCACTACACTGCCTTTCGGACCGGTGGGACAGGGGATCACGCTCCAGCCCCGGAAAGAAATTTTATTCATTCTTAGTTATTCTTTCCCTGGTGCGCGTCAGATCGTATTTTGAGCGCCACGCCAAGTGACATGATACAACCCGGACCACTAAAGCGCCCCGCATTTAAAAATTTCGCAACATAGAGATACACCGCGGTTTGTGGTCGTCAGTTTTCTATTGGATGTCCCACACTGTCGTGCTTGTCGTTTCATTGTTTTTTCTTACGCCTTCGCAACGGTGTTCAAAAAAGACAGGTGTTGCTGGCCAAATGGGCGGCGCACGCGTTGTGTATGCCTATGTGTTGGCTTGTTGCTTTGAAGAAATAAACTGTGCTCCTTCCTGTCTCTCTTTTTTCTTCGCTCCTTCGAGCTTGCGCAACAAATCGCCAATTCGCTAATGTAGCAGACAAACGCTGCCTATCGTACTAGAGACACCCTCCGCTAGGAATCGCGCAGTAGATACAAGGTCGATCCAAATAGGTCGCGAAGCTTCGGGCAAAAAGTGGTTCAGAACCTACTGCTAGCGACATCAGCAAGCATAGTTATGGGTACTGCGATGGAAGCGCGACAATGTGTCGAGGTAACACTAAGATTGAAAAATCAAGTTTTATTCAAGGGCGAATAAATCATAATGTTTTAGAAATCATATTTTTATTTCCCCAACAATATTATGTAGGTGAAATGTACAAATAATTCATGACGACGTTTATATATTACGAAAAACCTTTTTCTTAGCGCCCTCTGAGAGAGGCGCACGCCATTACTATTCAGTGAAGCTGCAGCCCTTGCCGTGCATGGAAAGGCGCTGGCCGATCCCCCGTGGTGGGTTGTGCCATTCCTCTAGGATCAACCAACCAACCAATCTTGCAAAGTTTGTCTGCGAAGACACGACCCCTGACGTGTTCTGGTGTTCCACTTGCACGCGTTCTTTGAATTATTGTGGTGAGAATTTAATTTTTGCTGCGCACGGACTTGTGAGGTGCCCTTCATCTTCGGTCAACGTGCTGAGTACAGTACAGTACAGTACAGTACAGGAAGATGCGGATATCATTTAACGCCGAGCGCTTGCCTTGGTACTCGCGGAAACGATGAGCTGTGCAAGGATGCAACGGCAACACACGTATGCCTGGAGGCCTATGTCTTCTAGATAAGAAACCGAGCAACGATTCGGAGTACTGTGCTCGCTGGAGTTTCGTGAATCAGTGTTCCTGCGACCCGGTTTCCTTCGTCAACACGCAGTGCCTACTATAATCCCTGTTATCGGTGAGCGGATCGCTAAGTTATCTATTGCACCGCAATTCGCATGCTTGTATACGTTACATGTAACCGTAATTTATCGGAGCATAAGGTAAAAGACAGTCCTCGTAGTGTCCACGCAATTTTTGTACTTATTACAACACTTGGTGCTCATGGTGTGCAGTGTAATAAACTTGCGTTATTGAGACCTTGAATGAAACAGAAATTTCATCATTTTGGCGTGACTATGCGTCATTTCTTCTTAGAACTAAAGCGCACAAGTAATGTGCACTTAAAAAACATGCGAATGTGCGAAGCAAATAAGCCTGCAAATATGAGAGGTACGCTGCTGCTTGCTTTAATACATCTACAGAAGATGCCACGAACGCCGAATAAAAGTTCCAAGTTTCCTAGTAAAACCAAGGCGATCTAAACGGTATTACACTTAAACACCACTGTCTAGCCTTGAGTCGACATTAGTTTTGTTTGCGTTGACTTGAAGCGCACTCGTCAAGTGTTCGAAAACTATTTTTAGGTCAAATTTCGCGCTAGTGCCATCACAATGACGTCACTTGTTTAACGGGTATTGCGTCACATCCGCTTTATTTTTTGTTCCGCCGGAAGTGTTCTCTGCTGACAGATATGACGCTAAGGCCTATGAGCCGCCATTTTCTGAACGTATGGTCTTCTATGGCAGCTTGGCTACCAGTTACATTTACCTTGGTAGATATCATAAATAAATGAATCAGATGAGCAGTTTTGATGACGGGTGCCAAACATCAGCTGTGGTGGTGGCGCCTGTCTAACGTAAACTGTAGTTGCAGTGTTGGCTACCGCTCTTATGAAAATGCGATAAACAGTCCATATGTGCATATATAACTCCGCAAGCTCCA
The DNA here is from genome assembly GCF_013339695.2 of Rhipicephalus sanguineus. Classification (NCBI taxonomy): domain Eukaryota; kingdom Metazoa; phylum Arthropoda; class Arachnida; order Ixodida; family Ixodidae; genus Rhipicephalus; species Rhipicephalus sanguineus. The sequence goes on from NC_051179.1 coordinate 162,635,718, forward strand.
GTGAAGCGTCACAAAAGTACGCCAAAGACCACTGTTTACAATAGGCACATCAGCACACCAAACCGTACACTTTGTTTCGATAAAACTTGTGCCGATGCTCTAACGTAATTGCTGACCTTACGTCGCAACGTTTGCTACCCTTTAGGCGTCAATGCGGTCTACGTGCTTAGCGAGGCCGCAGTACGCACGCAACGGCTTTACACAAGGACGTCTATCCACTTCCTAACGCCTTGCTGAAAGCCAAAAAACAAAAAGCGGCATACGCAGGTACTCGCTAACTGCTTCGCATGAAATCGATTCCCGTAATTGGGGAGAGGAGGGGGGTTCAGTCGAGAATTTAACGCGATATCCTTAAAGAGCTCGTTTCGCAGAAATTCAGGTGTCGGAGTCGTTGGTTGTGAGAAAAAATCTGCGTTATCCGTGACCGAAAGTTCGAGAAAGGTGCAAATAAAATAAGCAATAAAACATCTTCGGATTGACTTAGAGTCGAACCAAGGCCTTCTTCGTGTCAAGCAGGTGTTCTACCAGAGATCCATGCCATTGCTTAAGCCAGCTTCGAACAAAAATGCGCTATATGAATGTCTTGTAGTGGGAGGAGCCTCTAACGAATGTAATATTGCGTGGCAGAAGCGTAGAATCGCGCGAGGGGTCAAAATATGTGAATTGCGCAACGACTGAGTGTTTTAAAGCCCCACCCATTACAAAGACCTTACACATATTTAATGATCATGACCAGCAAAAGCATCAACAAACAGCGCAGCTGCGTAGGTTAGCATGTTGCCTTTTGGACGCATCATGGGCTCTTTGCTGATTTGCAAAGGAAGAATTATAACATAGTGGGCACTGCGCAACTGTACTTGCGGTAGGCATTCTAGGATAGTTTGAAGCGGCCATTGTTACGCGCAGAAACATTCGTTTCCTTGCGGCATATTGCTGAGGCATGCACCGAGAACCGAAGCCAAGCTAACAGTTTATGCGAACGGGTCCCGATTCCGCTACCGCGTTCTACTCTTGAAGGCTAATCTCAAGCATCTTCCAAGTATTTTGCCCTCTGTTTATGCTTCTCATGTGAACAATTAAAATGCTACTGAGCACGAGCAGTGTTATTATGAATACTTGCCATAATCGTTATTCCAGGGGATAGTACTGACATTAACGTGTTTGTCGGTAATTACACACAATTTTTGCTTAAAGAAACTTTTGCGTCTCAACTATTTCTTATTGTGTTTTCTTTTTGTGTCTCAACCTGTGTTCTTAACGGAAGAGAACTGCGCCCACTCTCACTCGACGGTATGGCCAAGCATCTCGAGAAAGTGGCTTCTCCTTTGTGCTCCATTTTCCCCCTCCTCTCAACGACGCAGCGCCATGCCTGATTATGGGGCGAAAAAGTAAGCGTCTTCTCCTAACCTCTCTCCCTTCCACAGCCAGTACGGCCTAGAGCCTTCAGGTCGTTGATCGACGTCGCGAACACCAGCTGTCTGTGTCAACTGTGTACTTTAGTACAAGACTTTAAACACGTCACTCGCTACAGATCGCAGCGGCTCAGCCGAACGAGTTTTGAACTTCTCGCGCCTTTTAGAGTAAGGCGGGCTAAAATGAGACCCGGGACAAAACGCGACATTTTGACTTTGCCGCCCTCTATAGCTAATACAAAAAGTACGTTTTCTTTGTTTCTCTATTTCAGCGATAGGTGCCGGTAGTTTTTGACATTTTATGTGTAAAAGTTGATGATTGCTCATAGCGTTCGCGCGGGAAAAATTGCGCGGCTGATGACAGTGTGTTCGCGACCCACCAAAAAGGGGCGAAATTCTGCTCGGCCAAATTTTTGTATCCGCGCGTGAAGCTACTCCGGCCCCAGTTCAACAATGTAAGTATCTATGTTGTTACTTTATACTACCAGCTACATGCCACCAAAAGTTTAGTTCATTTGGTGCAGTGGGCCAAAGAAGAATCTTTTAAATTCGAAGCATTTCTTAGCGAACCCCAGGCACTTTGGGCGTTTCTATCTACGTCTGTCTATCTATCTATCTATCTATCTAGCCGCCTACGTCTGAGCGCTGTCCTTGTCGTCTCCATAACTTCTAATATACCAAAATTGGCATAACAGGGGATCAGTGTATGGGGAACACGATTCACTGGTCATGACATGAATAACGCAAAATACCTCTCGCGTGCGTCATGAAACCCTTTCTCTCAGTCACGTGTGGCACATACCCGCATAGCAGAGTTTATGATATGCGGGTATGTGCCACAGGTGATACATAGTCTCAACCAGCACAGTGAACGCGAACGCACACATTGACACGCAAGCAAAGTGATAATAATAATAATTGTTGGGGCTTTATTTTGACTATCTGGTATTATTTAACGTGCACCGAGATCGCACAGTACACGGGCATCTAGCATTTTGCATCCATCAAAATTCGACCGCCGCTGCCGGGATCGAACCCGCGACCTTCGGGTCAGCAGCCGAGCACCGTAACCGCTGCACCACCGTGGCGGACACAAGGAAAGTGAGGAAGCTGAAGACAGAACATCCCTGGAAGACGCTCAACTACCATGCACTCGTTCAGGTGGTCCGCAACGTGCACCACGTGGATTACGCAAAAACCGGGGTCACTGCTTTCTACAATAAATCTTCCGAGAGAACCAGGCCTCTCATCATTACTGGTGACTGCAACATTGATTTATCAAGACCCAACAACGCCTGGTCTTTATACTGCGTGACAGACGGCTTGAATGTCGACGGGGCATCAAAAGACCTCGCTGCCACGTGCAAGACAGGAGGCGTCATGGATCATTTCATCGTAAGAGGCGTCCAGGATTTCCACCAGCTGTGCTATACCTCGCACTTCACTACACTTACACCCCTCGTAGCCGCCATCACGAACGGATCCGATTAACAAGTCCGGTCCAGCTGCTGGTGCTCACTTATCACGGTGATTAGGACCTCGTTCAAGAACTGTCAAGAACTCCTTCTACACATACACATGGGTTCGTGAAACGTGCGTGCGTTCCCGTCATAACAGATAAGTATAAGCATAACAACTGTAACGCAACTGTAACAAATGCAACTGTGACTGTAACGTACGTGTAGTGCGCCTGCGTGTGCCACTCAGCTGTGTGTATCCAGGAGAACTTTGCTGAATGAAGCTTAGTAGCAAGAAACGCCTGTTCTGTGCATTTGTGTTTCTTCTTTGTGTTGTTCGGATTCGCGCTATCAAGTATTGAAGAATATAGGCACTACATATCAGCTTACCGCGTCTGATGATGGTAACATCCATGTTGCTGTTGGCGTCGTTACGCAACTGTAAACAACTGGTTATATAATACATATGCGACTCTTCAACATATCAGTGTGCGTATGCCGATTCCACCTTTCTCTAGCGCCATTCCGTAACGTTTCGCCACAGTCACCATCCCGCGCATGCTTCGCATAACATCGATTCCCACGGTGCGTGGGATCTGCCGAACTTTTTTTAATTCGGGCATTTGAGAGGGGCAAAACGCGACAAAAAGGCATTGAATTGCCTTAGAGAGCGCCTTATTCAGTGAACCATTTATTTAAGCTCATTATATTGTCACGGGGATGACGAATACACGAGAGAGACAGCAGCAAGTATATTTACAATATTTACAAGCAACTGTGCCACCGAATGGCTGCCAGCATCTCGCGCGGCATTCCCGCTTCTTCCTCGTCTCTTCGTCTCCAACGGCGTGCTCATCCACAATGCCTCGTAACATCACCCCCGGCGGACGGAGCGCCGTCACGGCGCCTCCTAAGTCATTCAGCACTGGGAGTGTAGTAGCGTTTGAGGCGCGACACATGAACGACATCAGTAGGTGGTGTAGGAGAAGACGAGAGCGGATGGACGGGAGTGATGAGGTAGTCAACGTCAGTGACCTTGCGGAGAACTTTGTAGGGCCCTGTGTATCGAGGGAGAAGCTTCTCGCACAAGCCTTCGCGTCGATACGGCGTCCAGAGTAGGACAAGAGATTCGGGCGGGTAGTCGACGTCGCGGTGCCGGTTATCGTAGCGCGCTTTTTGCGAGACCTGGGAATCACAGAGCCTGGCGTGGGCGACTCGGCGAGCCTCGCGGGCGCGAGAAGCGACATCCTGAGCATACACGCTTGGTACGATGGTATCAGAAGGGAGGAGCGTTTCGAAGGGCAACGTAGGATGGCGGCCGTACAGACGAAAGAACGGCGAATAGCCGGCGGTGTCATGCCTCGACGAATTATAGGCAAAAGTAACATAGGGTACGGTTGCGTCCCAATCACGGTGGTCAGCAGAGACGTACATTGACAACATATCCGTGAGAGTACGGTTGAGGCGCTCGGTAAGACCGTTAGTCTGCGGATGGTAGGCTGTAGTAAGTTGATGTTCGGTAGAGCAGCTACGGAGTATTTCGTCGATGACTCTTGCGAGGAAGCAGCGGCCCCGATCCGTAAGAAGCTGGCGCGGAGCACCGTGTCGAAGAATGACGTCATTGAGCAGAAAGTCCGCGACGTCTGTAGCGCAGCTAGTTGGCAAGGCACGTGTTATGGCATACCTGGTCGCATAGTCAGTTGCGACAGCAATCCATTTGTTACCTGACACGGACGTAGGAAAAGGTCCGAGCAAGTCGAGACCGACGCGGAAGAATGGTTCGGATGGAATGTCAATAGGTTTAAGCAGGCCAGCCTGAGGAAGAGCAGGACGTTTGCGCCGCTGACAGTGCTCGCAAGCAGCGACATATCGGCGCACAGAACGATAAAGGCCAGGCCAAAAGAACCGCTGCCGCACGCGGTCATAGGTGCGTGAAACGCCCAGGTGTCCCGCAGTCGGAGCATCATGGAGATGTTGAAGAATGGTTGCACGCAGGTGTCGGGGAATAACTAACAAAGTTCTGGACCATCAGGCTTCATGCTGCGGCGATACAGAATGTCATTGCGTAGGACATACTGGCGGAGAGAAGGGTCGGAACGTCCCGAGGAGACTTGGTGGATGACCATCTTGAGGCTTGCATCCCGACGCTGTTCTGCGCCGATGTCGCACAAATCAGATATGGCGAGTACACATGAATCATTGTCATGGTCAGCGAGGCTAGCAGGGTCCACCGGATGACGCGAGAGACAATCGGCGTCTTGGTGCAGCCTGCCCGATTTGTAAATTACGTCGAAGGCATACTCCTGGAGACGTAGAGCCCAGCGACCAAGGCGACCAGTTGGGTCCTTGAGTGATGACAGCCAACAGAGAGCGTGGTGGTCGGTAATAACCGAGAACTCACGGCCATACAAGTAGGGGCGAAATTTTGCGACAGCCCAGACCAACGCAAGACATTCGCGCTCCGTGATCGAATAGTTCCGCTCAGATGTGGAGAGAAGGCGGCTGGCGTATGCAATCACACGTGTTTGGCCCCCCTGGTGTTGGGCGAGGACGGCGCCGATTCCATGCCCACTGGCATCTGTGCGAACCTCCGTAGTCGCGGACGGGTCAAAGTGGGCCAGTATTGGTGGTGAAGTGAGCAAGTTGATCAGCGTCGAGAATGCAGCCGCCTGGTCCTGGCCCCACGAGAAGGGGACGTCTTTCTTTAGAAGGTCAGTGAGCGGTCGGGCAATGGTGGCGAAATTGCGTATAAAGCGTCGGAAGTGTAGAGAAGCCTTGGGACATGGTAATGGGTTACCCTCTCCAGCGCCTTCTAGTGGGTCATCCTCTTTGGCTGCTTGAAGAAAGAACGCCGCTCGCGCAGGGAGTTCGTGCCTTGCCGTGACTGTCGCCATCACTCATTGTCGTTGAGTACTGTCTATTAAACACCTTAACAATTTGGTGGAGGTGCGGGGTACATGTCCCGGTACATGTCCCGGTACATGTCCCGGTGGAGGTGTGAGCACATGTCCCGGTGTCCCCCGTATACGCGACCCACCTATCTTCACTGGCGCCGATAGCACCGACGTGGAGGACTGGCTCGCAATTTACGAGCGCGTCAGCATCCCCAACAAATGGGACGAAGAAGGCAAGTTAAGCAACTTGGTGTTCTACCTCGCGGGCGTAGCAAGCTTGTGGTACAACAACCACGCGTCCGATTTTGCGACTTGGGCCGATTTCAAGGCCGCCGTCATCAGCGTTTTTGGCCGCCCAGCAGTTCGTAAGCTGCAAGCCGAACAGCGCTTACGTGAGCGATCTCAGCAGGCCGGTGAATCTTTCACCAGTTATATCGAAGACGTCCTGGACTTGTGTAAGAAAGCCAACGGCACCATGTCCGAGTCTGACAAGATCCGGAACATTATGAAGGGCATTGATGACGATGCCTTCACCATGTTGCTCGCTAAAAACCCTTCCACCGTGGCCGAGGTCATAACACTGTGCCAGAGCTACGAGGAGCTCCGCCGGCAACGTTCGATGACCCGTCGCTCCCCATCACGCGACGCAGAGCTTGCTGGCTTGGCGGCAATATCTGACCAGGCCGCGTTGCTGGCAGAAGTCAAGTCATTCGTGCGCGAGGAAATTGCACGCCAGATCTCCCTCCTCGCCTTTGCCCACCCGCCGCACGTTCAACAGTCGTCGACCACCCTTCTTCCTCCTCTCCGCCGAGCGATTGAGCAGGAAATTGCGGAGGTCATGCCTGAGTACCACCCGCAACCTCCGGCTCCTGCGCCTCAGAGTTACGCTCAAGTTGTCGCCAGGACGCCCCAAGTAATTCCTGCGGCTGCCCCAATGAGTTACGCCGAAGCCGCCGCTAGACCTCCGTTCTTTGAGGCGGGTGTGCCGGCTACATATGCTGACGCCATCCCTCGGCCCCGACTGCAGCCCACTATGCAGTCATTTCAGCAGCCGACTCGTCAATCACCTACTGCGACATGGGCGGGACCTACCCCGGCGAACCGATGGCGCACCCCCGACAACCGGCCCATCTGCTTTGCTTGCGGATACGCCGGTCACGTGGCACGTTATTGTCAACGCGTGCAGCCGCCTCGAGTCGCGTCACCTGTCACCAGCCAGTCAAGCCGTGCATTCTACGACCCACCTCCACCTATGTCGCCGACGTCACGCCCACCTCCAGCTACTCGCCGCTCTCCGTCTCCCCGACGTCGGTCACTGTCACCCATGCGGCCTCGTTCGGTCGCACGAGAGCAGGAAAACTAGTCGTCGCAGTCCAGGAGGCAAGGGCTGCGACGCTATCGAACTGTGAAAGCCCTCAGCGAAGTCCATCGAATGTAATCGACGTGCTTGTGGACGGTGTTCGCGCATCGGCCCTTATCGATACTGGAGCCGCTGTATCCGTTATGGACGCAAAACTTTGCCGCTTACTTCGAAAAGTGATGACGCCACTTTCTGGGATGTCCCTTCGTACCGCGAGCTCCCAGAGTATTCATCCCACAGCAGTATGCACTGCTCGCGTCGTCATTCAGGACGTTCTGTACGACGTCGAGTTCATCATAATTGCGGCATTCTCTCACGACGTCATCTTGGGATGGGATTTCCTGTCCCGCCACGACGCCGTAATTCGTTGCGCACCAGCCGAAATCGAACTCTCACCGTTCTCACATTTGACACCGACAGACAGTCCATCGGCAATGACCAAGATCCTCGTCCAAGACGATACGAAAGTGCCTCCAAACTCGTCAACGGCTGTGTCGGTCTACTGCGCCGGTCTCTCCGACACCACTGCACTCCTTTCGCCATCTGCCCGCGTCTGCACTAGGAAAGGGTTGCTGGTACCTTTTGCGACCGTGCGAGTCACTCAGGGCAGCACCACTATTTTTGTTACCAATCCATCCCCGTGCATTGTTACGTTGGTTCGAGGGGAATGTCTCGGCAAAGTGGAACCCGTTGAAGACGCACAAGTTCTGGACGCACCCGATGACTCGCACTGTACCAGTTCCCGCACCATCAGTGCTGTTTCCACGTCTGATTCGTCACCTACTGATGTATTTGGTCCCTCCATTGCTGACAACCTTACGTCGGTCCAGCGTTCGCAGCTTCTGTGCTTGTTGGATGAATTTCGTCATTCTTTCGATGTCGGGCAAACTTCCCTCGGCCGCACGTCCGCTGTTACGCATCGCATCGACACTGGCGCCCAACCACCACTGCGGCAACGTCCATATCGCGTGTCTCCCACAGAACGCCGGGTAATTAACGAGCAAGTGGACGATATGCTTCGACGCGATGTAATTCGGCCCTCCGACAGCCCATGGGCGTCTCCTGTTGTTCTCGTTACGAAGAAGGACGGTTCTGTGCGGTTCTGTGTGGACTACCGACGGCTCAACAAGGTCACCCGCAAGGGTGTTTATCCACTGCCGCGAATCGACGACGCGATTGACAGCCTCCAAGGAGCAGAATTCTTTTCATCTCTCGATTTGCACTCGGGGTACTGGCAAGTACCCATGGCTGATGACGCTCGACCAAAGACAGCCTTTGTCACGCCCGACGGCTTGTACGAGTTCAACGTCATGCCGTTCGGTCTGTGTAATGCGCCCGCGACCTTCGAGCGCATGATGGACACCGTTCTGCGTAACTTGAAATGGCACACGTGCCTGTGTTACCTGGACGACGTCGTCGTCTTCGCTGCGGACTTCTCCACGCATCTCCAACGTCTGCGGCATGTTTTGACACGTTTGAGCAACGCCGGCCTCCAACTGAATCTGAAGAAGTGCCGATTTGCGGCACGGCAGCTGACAATCCTCGGCTACGTCGTGTCCAAAGACGGAATCCTTCCCGATCCGGCCAAGCTTCGGGCCGTGGCCGAATTTCCCAAACCTACGTCCGTCAAAGAACTGCGCAGTTTCGTCGGACTGTGTTCGTACTTTCGACGCTTCATACGAAACTTTGCCACCATCATATCGCCGCTGACGAAGCTCCTTGGAAGTAACGGACCCCTAAATTCGTGGTCGTCCAAGTGTGACGACGCGTTCGCAAAGCTCCGTCGTTTGTTGACGTCTCCACCCATACTACGTCACTACGACCCTACGGCCCCTACGGAGGTACACACGGACGCCAGCGGCGTAGGCCTCGGCGCTGTCCTTGCGCAACGCAAACCAGGGTTCCCCGAATATGTCGTGGCATACGCAAGCCGTACGCTTACCAGAGCCGAGACCAATTACTCAGTCACGGAAAAAGAGTGCCTGGCGATCATATGGGCCCTTACAAAGTTTCGACCTTATTTGTATGGTCGCCCATTTGATGTCGTCACCGACCATCATGCACTATGCTGGCTGTCGTCATTGAAGGATCCCTCAGGCCGTCTCGCCCGCTGGGCACTTCGCCTGCAGGACTACGACATCCGCGTGCTGTACCGCAACGGACGCCAGCATGCTGACGCCGACGCCCTCTCGCGCTCTCCCTTGCCTGACGACAATGCCCCCTGCTCAGTATCTCACATAGCTGTTGCTTCAATCAGCGTTCACACCATCGCTACCGAACAGCGCAAGGATAAATGGATCACCTCGCTGATCGACTTGCTCACTGATCCGACGGCAACACCATCCACTCGCGCGTTACGTCGTCAAGCCCACCATTTCGCCGTTCGTGACGACCTCCTGCACCGACGCAATTACAACGCCGACGGCCGCCAGTGGCTACTAGTGATACCCCGCAGTCTGCGTTCTGATATATGCGAGGCCTTCCACTCCGACCCGCAATGCGCGCACTCTGGGGTATCCAAAACTTACCACCGCATTCGACAACGATACTTCTGGCGTGGGATGTACCGCTACGTGCAGAAGTTCGTTCGCGCCTGCCTCGATTGCCAACGCCGAAAACCTGCAACGCACGTGTCGCCAGCAGGTCTACAACCATTACCTTGCCCTAACCGTCCGTTCGGGCGCGTGGGCATCGATTTGTATGGACCACTTCCTCTGAGTTCGGCTGGTAACCGCTGGGCCATCGTCGCTGTTGACCATCTAACGCGATACGCCGAAACCGCCGCCCTCCCAGCGGCTACAGCGCGCGATGTTGCCTCCTTCCTACTACACCGATTCATACTGCGTCACGGTCCACCCCAAGAGCTTCTCAGCGACCGAGGCCGTGTCTTCTTATCGGAAGTCGTGGAAGCCATTCTGAAAGAGTGCCATGCTGTTCACCGCAAGACTACTGCTTACCACCCGCAGACGAATGGCCTAACCGAACGCTTTAACCGCACGCTCGGCGACATGCTGTCAATGTACGTCGCCGCCGATCACACCAATTGGGATGCCATTCTGCCCTTCGTCACCTACGCCTATAACACCGCCCCTCAGAGCACTACTGGTTTTTCACCGTTCTTCTTACTGTACGGAAGGCACCCGTCGCACACCATCGACACGATACTTCCATACAAGCCGGATTCATCTGAGTGTGCGCCTATTTCTGACACAGCCAGGCTCGCTGAAGAGTGTCGCGAGCTTGCCAAGACATTTACGACGCAGGAACAAGAGCTGCAGAAGAGCATTCGCGATGGCACCACTACTTCTGAACCCACGTTCCTTCCTGGAGCGCTCGTATGGCTCTCGGTCCCTACCACTGCAAGTGGCCTTTCTTCAAAACTGCTGCCGAAATACGAAGGCCCATACCGGGTCGTCGAGCGCACATCCCCGGTCAACTACTTGATCGAACCCATCGAACCAGCTTCGGACATGCGCCGTCGAGGGCGCGACATTGTCAACGTGGAGCGCCTCAAGGCCTACTATGACCCACTCATAGTGACGAGCTGTTAGGTCGCCGGACGGCTCCCTTTTCGTACCCGGGGTAATTGTAGAGAAGCCTTGGGACATGGTAATGGGTTACCCTCTCCAGCGCCTTCTAGTGGGTCATCCTCTTTGGCTGCTTGAAGAAAGAACGCCGCTCGCGCAGGGAGTTCGTGCCTTGCCGTGACTGTCGCCATCACTCATTGTCGTTGAGTACTGTCTATTAAACACCTTAACAGAAGTATGAGCATAAGCCAACAAAGCTCCGAACATCTTTAGTAGAAGAAGGCAGAGGGAAGTGCTTGACGGCGCTAATCTTGTCAGGGTCAGGTTGTACACCAGTAGCACTTACAAGATGACCAAGCACAGTGATTTGTTGCCGGCCGAAATTGCACTTTTTGGAGTTCAGCTGGAGTCCCGCTCGACGAAAAACAGCAAGAATGGTCGACAAACGAGTTAGATGACTCTCAAACGTTGGGGAAAAGACAATGACATCGTCGAGGTAGCAGAGACAGATGGACCATTTATAGCCACGGAGGAGAGAGTCCATCATGCGTTCGAACGTCGCCGGGGCGTTGCACAGCCCAAAAGGCATAACCTTGAACTGATAGAGGCCGTCCGGTGTGACGAAGGCAGTTTTTTCTCGGTCTAAGTCGTCGACAGAAATCTGCCAGTAACCCGAGCGCAGGTCTATGGATGAGAAGTATCTCGCACCATGAAGACAGTCAAGCGCGTCGTCGATTCGTGGCAGCGGGTATACGTCTTTGCGGGTTATCTTGTTCAAGGCACGATAGTCGACGCAAAATCTCCAGCTGCCATCCTTCTTTTTGACCAAGACGACAGGTGACGCCCATGGACTTGAGGAGGCCTCAATAACGCCTTTTGAGAGCATCTTATCGACTTCTCGTTGTATGACCTGGCGTTCGGAATGGGATACACGATATGGCCGCCGTCTGACAGGACTAGCATCGCCGGTATGTATTTGATGCCGTACGAATGACGTTTGACCTAAAGGGCGCTCATCGAAATCGAAGATATCCTTATAGGTCGTTAAAACATGGCGAAGTTGCGCAGCTTGACGCGGTAGAAGATCAGGCGCAATCATTTTCGCGATTTCGTCGGGGGGTGCGCTTGCTGAGCTGGCTGCAACACCGGACGAGCACTCTCCTGCGTCTAATGCCACGATGTTACACGCATCAAGTGCTGATATGTTGGCCAACGAAATGCCTTGCGGAAGAACTTGGGTCGAGTTACTGAAGTTGAGGAGAGGGAGCTGTACGTAGTTGTCGACAACATTCACGAGGGTATGCGGCACAGCAACATTCCGGGCCAACAGCACGTCAACTAATGGGGACACTATGTAGTCGCCGTCGGGAAGAGGTGGTGATGTCGTCAAGGCCACACACGTGGCGGCTTGCGGTGACAGCCGAACATAATCCACAGAGCACAAGTGGTTTGGCGGTGAAGCTGCGCCATCAGCAAGCCGAGGCAGTTCAAGTTGAAGAACGCCGGTTGCACAGTCAATGAGGGCGGCGTGAGTAGACAAGAAATCCAATCCGAGAATGACGTCATTTGGGCACTGCTCAAGAACAGCAAACAAAACAGATGTGTGGTGATCGGCGATCGTGATGCGTGCTGTGCACATTCCTATAACGGCAGGACTTCTTCCGTCGGCGACACGAATCATACCAGGAGCAGCCAGAGTAAGCACTTTCTTCAGGCGGCGACGAAGTCGAGCACTCATCACGGAAATATGTGCCCCAGTATCAACAAGTGCGGAAACTGTCAGGCCGTCAACGTCAACGTCGATCAAATTTCGTCGTGTCGGCAGTACAAGAAGAGGATTTGAGGTGGAATTAGAAGATGCAGCATCACCTCTAAGAGCTGCATCTCTTAGTTTCCCTGTCGAAGATTGAGCGGCGAGGTCGGACGTCGTCGTAGAGGAGACGGAGACGACGGGCGACGCGCTGGCGGCAAACGGGACTGGTGACCTCGGGGCGACGGCGAGCGGCTGTGCGGCGTAGCAGTGGCATCGGCGTTGTATGGCTCGAAAGGCTGGGAACGGCGGTAGTTATCGGGGTACGGCTCAGGAGGCTGGGAACGGCGGTAGCTGTCGACGGGGCTAGCAGTGGCATACCGGGTTCTTAAAGGCGAAGACCAACGGTTGTTGCAATGTCGTGCGACGTGACCTATACGGCGGCAGTTGAAGCAGATCGGCCGATCATCTGCAGTTCGCCATTCAGCCGGATTACGAGACCGTGGAGAAAACCGTTGTTCCTGGGGCGGCGACCTGGGGCGAGGCGGCGACCTTGGGCGAACGTCAGATGTCCGGGACTGAGCAACGGCGCAGACAGCGAAGCCCAAATTGCCGAGTTCCTCCCGCACAATTGACTGGACGAGGGCAACTGAGGGCAGGTGCGAATCAACGTGACCGTTGTTGGGAAGAGCAGGTGCAATTGCTTCGATTTCCCGACGGATGATTCGTGTAATGTCGGATGCCGGTGACGACTGCAGACGAGAGGTCAGTCCATCTTCGCATGAAGACGTCGCAGCTGTGTTTGGCAGCCGAGAAAATGGCTTTGCAATACGTCGGCTTTTGGCCTGTTCAAAACGCCGGCATTCCTCAATAATTTCGTCGACGGTCGCACAATTACGGCACAGTAGTAGATTGAACGCGTCGTCCGCGATACCCTTCAGCACGTGGCCAACCTTGTCCGACTCCGACATGTCGCTGTCGACTTTACGACAAAGAGCCAGCACGTCCTGAATGTACGATATGTAGGGTTCAGTGGACGTCTGAGCACGGGTGGATAGCTCTTTCTTTGCGGCTGCCTTTCGACCCATGGGCTTTCCAAACAAGTCGCACAGTTTTCGCTTAAATGTGTCCCAACTTCCGATCTCCTCCTCATGGTTCTCGTACCATACCTTTGCCGTGCCTTTTAGGTAGAAGAGCACGTTGGCCAGCATGAGAGTCGGGTCATAACGATTGAGAGCACTGGTACGCTCATAGTCAGCAATCCAATCTTCGACGTCGACTTTATCCGTACCGCAGAACGTCCCAGGGTTTTTCGGATGCGTCAACACGTACGTTGGCGGCGTTGTGGCCGGTGCAGGCGTTGCCGGGGCCGGTGCATGCATTGTCGTGGCCGATGCAGGAGTAGTCATAGCATCGGTCTCGTCTTCCATCCTGGAAACTCCGAGTCGACGACCACTGCGGAGCTCCGTTGTACAGCGGTTCTTCTACCCAGCAGCTCCACCAAATTGTCACGGGGATGACGAATACACGAGAGAGACAGCAGCAAGTATATTTACAATATTTACAAGCAACTGTGCCACCGAATGGCTGCCAGCATCTCGCGCGGCATTCCCGCTTCTTCCTCGTCTCTTCGTCTCCAACGGCGTGCTCATCCACAATGCCTCGTAACAATATATCATATTTTTTTGTTAAGGATGGTGCGGACGTACAAGAGAATATCATCTAGAGTTTCCTGGGAGGAAAACGACATGAAAAAAGCACGGAATGCTTTTCAGGAGTTTCGGAGCAGCACAGCGCCTGGTTTTATGTGGAATCAATGCGTGGAATGCAAAGACTGGGTGCATGAAGACTGCGTGGCTGCCCACGGAGTGAATTTGAAGTGCTTCTACTGCAAGAACTGAAAGGATAAAATTTTTTCACGCTGTCTCGTTTTGCCTCACGCAGCGTCTCGTTTTGCACCGCAGGTTGGGACAAAATGACACATGTGGTGCATATTTTGTTTCTTTTTTAAATAATATTTTGAACCGTCGCAGCATGGCCATATTTATGTAGCACATACCTTGCACCAGCTAAAGACAGGTGGGGCGTTTCGTTTCTCGTTTAGGAGCAATCGATGGCAGGCCTCGCACACGGGCTGATGTTATCGCATGCGCCCTCCGTGCGACGGAGATGGCCAGCTTGTTTCATCTCTGCGGCAGCCGTATTCCTCACCAGCGCTCGGCAGCTTTTATCGCGGGAAGAACATACGATGCGCGGAGCGATGTTATAGATTTGGGCCTTATACGGAATATGACGGCGACGGTTAAAGCCTTCCCAAAGTGTCTATATAATTGCTATCGCAGTAAAATATATATAGCAAAACCGTGAATGCGGGCTCGCTTTTTTTCTGGAGAGCTGCATTTCCTTCGCTGTAAAAAGTTCATCTGTTGGAAGAACCAAATAATCCGGCGCCTTTTTCATTAGTTTTGTTCTCGCCTTCACTACCTTTCTTACAGGCAATATCTCCTCGCCACTTATTTTTTTATAAAACACGCGTACAATGTCACCACTAAGCATTGAGCTTATGAAGATTTCGTGCTTATCCAGTACACCCTGTTATAGCCGCTTACGCAGTCGAAAACGCACACAATAGAGCGAAAGCTGTTGATCGCGCACGATGATCATGTGAGACAAGGAAGAACGGGTCGGCCACTGCATGACAACGTACAGTGGGAGACAATTCACCAGTGATATATCTCGTACGTGGAATTATCGAGAGTATGTGCCCGAATGATGTCACGTGAATCACCGTTCTGGCGTCACTAAGTGCGCCACAAAGACGAGAAACGCCAAGAGAGAAAATTTTCACGAGGCCGGATTCGAACCCGCTTACCCTCGATCCGACGGCGCTCGAGTGTCCTACCACTCGACTATTCAGGCACGCTAGCAGAGCATAGCATAACCTTGTACAGTACAGAGTAGCAAGGCGGTTGTAATAGGAAGTGAGCATGTGGAGGAGATATGCGACGGTGAGGAGGAGGGAAAGGTGGAGGGGAGAGAGTAAAGCGTGGCAGAGAAAGAATGAGAAAGAGAGAAATAGAGCGAGAGAACGGCAGAACGAAAGGGACAGGGAGAGCATCAACGAAAGAGAGCGAAAGAAGAAGAGAGAAAGAATAAAAAGATAGAAAGATAGTGGAAGTAAGCATCGCGTCGTCTCGCTACCAGATACCGCACCACTTGGCGAAGCCGCGCATGCGCGGTATCTAAGCCACGCCCACCGACGGAGACATCACCTGCAACTTCTGCTCTGTAGTGCATAGCCTGGCTGCGCCCGATCGTGTCCGGAGCCATGGGGCGTCCGGAGAAAGCGCGCAGGGCCGTGCCCAGGAATTTTTTGCGGGGGGTGTTTGTGTGTGTAACGGCTAACTTTGGCAACTAGTGGTAGCTGTGAATGCGTGAAGATATTTTATTGCCACCCGAAACGTTAAAGCATGAAAAAATTTCGGGGGGTGTCTTTACTCTCGAAGAGGAAGCCGCGGATGTCAAAGCTAGACGCCTCAGTAGACGGAGAGTACGAGCGGCGACGGGCCGTGCTTCGCTCCACGACTTAGAGCAAACTGCCCGTATTTTTTGTATTTTCAGAGGCTGTTTTGGGGCCCTTTAAAAAGAGAGGGCGACAAACACAGACCCATGAGAGTAGTCAAGGCAGCGCAAGCGCCTCTAAGAACTGAAAAATCATACAGCGGCGGAAAAGGAGGTGGACGGAAATACTTAGCTGCGCATTCCCAGGCAAGAGGCGATACCTATCAGTCGGGTGCACATGGCGGTCTACGTGAGAAATAACTGTTCATTTTCTTGATTTCTCTCTTGTGTTCGCGTTGGCACGTCCTGTATTTTTTTCCATGAATACCTAACAACTACCTCCGCTATCTGCTGTTTTTTTTTTCTCCGTGATTGAAGCACATTCCGTCCCTCTCATTTTTGTCGAGAGCTGTGAAAGCTTCGTGACGTAAAAATGACGTTGCTGAAGAAACCCGGAAACAGAGAGCGCTTTGTTTGCTGAGCTCCGGCCAATCAACGGCGGCTGAAATGGGCAGTCCCTCACATAAACCCATCAAGAAGAGCTTCCCCGGTTCAGTGCTGTACTTTATGTCCCGTTTGCCCGCTCGGGTTAAAAGAAAAGACCAACGGCGGCGCCCTGCAATTATTTTACTGCGGCGGCGGCGGCGGCGCACAACTCTAGAATGGGTTCAAGCGTCTCCTCGCAGGCGTAAATGTTCCATGCCGCACTGTTGGCCATTCCAATGAGACACAAATACGCATTCGTACAAGCCACGCCCAACCACATGCGACACAGCAAAGTTTCATCGCGTGATGAGAGCAAGGATGGCAAACGAAGTTGCAAATTTGGGTCAATCGAATACAGGCGTGTGCTGGAAAATCCCTGCGTATTCTATCGTAGAAGCGTGATACGGCGTGCAAGTAATTGCAGTCGCCGCGCGGCGTCCGTTTTCAAGAGTGGTATTTGTGTCCGCATGTCTTGGTCATGAGCCGATCGTGCGGCTTCATCCGCGCGGTCATTGCCGACAGTTCCGCAATGACGCGGCAACCAATGAAATATAATACCATGTCCTCCCTCGAGCGCTTGGTGGTAACCGTGCCTTATATCGTACACTCATTGTTCGTGTAATCCGTGCCGTAAAGCAAACCGTAGTGTTAGTAAGGCTGACCTCGAGTCGCAAAAGATGACCCATCGATTAGGTGGTTGCTGAAGAATGTACTTGACCGCACCTTGAAGCGCTGCGAGTTCTGCTACTGTCGACGTCGAGATGTGAGATTAAGAGTAGCGCGAGCCACAAGAGGGGACAGAAAAGATGATGTCCTCGCTTCTGTCCCCTCTTGTCGTTTGCCCCGATACGCACTCTTAGTCATGTTGTACCAACACGCCCAATCTACTGTCTTCTAAAAGCGAATAATGGTTTGCGCTCCTCCCGAGTAGAGTGCGTCCAGGGTAAGGTAACAGCTCTATGGACTAGCGATGGTGAAAGGTGGGCACTAGCCTCGAAGCGCAGGCTGTACCAAGGAACGAGCGCGTCTCCCCTCTAGCCCGGCCGTGGCTCACAGAGGCCCTCCGGAATGGCGGCGGCGACGATTGAATGCGAAGTTTATTCCTGTCTACCGTCTGCCGCAACGTGAGCGGCGGCAGACAGGAATTGCGGCGCATTCCCAAAGCATGTGTCGCAGCGTAGCTGGACTCGTCTGCATCAATTTTTTCTCAGCGATCCTTCCACTCAATATGCATGCCACACCGCGTGGAAAACATTCTGGTTATAGCAACTGAAAGTTCAATTAACGCACTAATTGCCTGTAATTTTCCTGAAAATAAGACCCTTTCCCTAAGAATAAATACAATAAAATTTTAGTTTGACATCTCACACAGCAGGAATGAACACAGGATTCGCGATACAATTTTACGCAACTTTCCGGGCGAACGATGGCGAAAAGTAGGCTTCGGCATATCCCTCAAGTACAAAAATTTATTCTACAGAATGGTAAACTTGAACCAAGCGAGATATACGAGATCACAAATAGGTACTGAAGAAGGAGCATTTAAGGGCAACATAGTCATAACCGTTTTATCTTATTCTGGCAGTGTTATACATCAACAGTTTCAAAATATAGCTCATCGTTGTACAAAAGCTCAACTGCCGACTCATTACGAATAAATAGGAACCTTCGTAAGTAGTGAAACAGACCGTCTCAATGTGTAATGAAAATCGCGAAGAAATAGTAATATTATGCTACAGGAGCAAACTATATGTTCATAACTACAGATAATTTTCATTACCACTGGCGCAGTACAACTTATTATGGCGTCCACATCAATGCTTCTCATATTCCGTATTCAAGAAGAGTGAAAGCCTATCGACTTGCATTGATGTGATAAATCGTTCAACACGCTTTTTAGCTTCATAGACTCGCTATGCTCCAAAAGCACAGTGCGAGGCGCTACATTTGAAAGCGTATCCATGGTACATAGGCAAACAGTTACAGCGTTGACTAAATAGGGTCCATACATTAACAACAAGTATTGCACTGACAATTAAAATTATGTTGAGTCAGCTGCACCTCAGAAACAACGTAAGTAATTCTAAAGAATGTCTGTAGCCATTTCCATCGAAGTTCTAAGTATGCGACATGGACTGGTTAACAGTGTCCAAGCATGGTCAGTCGTCATTTTCCTTTTATTTTACGATATACATATCGCTTGGTTGACATATTGTAAGCACTGCCACAGGACGTCCTTTCATCGAAAGGTCGATGTCATTTTTTTTTTTTGCAATCACCCTAATGTGAAATCAACTGAATGTCATATCCATAGCAGCCGATTCAGCTTATGCGCATTCGTAATACTTATTTCCAATGTTGTACAGTAAAACCTCGGTGATACGAATCTTACGGGGTGACCAAAAATATTCGTATCATCCGAAATTCGTAGCACCAGACAACATGGAAAATTTGTATGCGACAAAAGAAAGTTGGCTTGCGTTTTCATTTAGCGTTTCTCAGGGCGTCAGCGACGTCATCAACAGCTCTGAATGATTGCCAGTAAAATTTTTAGACGTCAACGATCATACTTGTACTCCTAAACATACGGTGCATGCGCGTGTCTGTAATTAATGAGCCAGATGTGTTGTGACCCGTGACCGCTAGTAGCCCCTTCCTAATTTTACTACGCTTTTCTGCATTACAACAGAGTATTGAGGCGAAAGTGACTTAACAAGCGCTTCGCACGAGATAGATGAATGAAAAAAAAAGATGTCAGAATCACTGTCCTTTAATGCTGTTATTTTCTTATCGCGGTGGTGTTGGGGGTGCTTTTCGTGAAATTTACGGCCATGTCCGCACAATCGCCAGGTTTGCCCAAAATTTGGGAGTCTCCCGTGCAAATCGGAGTGTTGGCAGGTGTGCGCGTATGTTGCGAAGCCTAGCTCCTTCGCCAAGACCGTCCGCTTCGTCTCTTTGGGTCTTCGTCCACCTTTCATGGGAATTCATGACGGACCCGCAGCCCAAGTTTCAGTCTTGTTTCATAGCACGTCTGATTGCGTGGACATGGCTTGCATCGACGTGGCAGGCTCCTGTTAACACAGTACAAAGACGCTGCTGCCACGAGCACAGGAGCACGCGTCAACGCGTCGGGGGAAAAAAAAAACGCGACGTCAACGTCATCTGCAATCTAAACGTGAAGGCACATAAAGGCCTCCAAGATTCGCGCGCACTATCTCGGAGGCAACGATGCACCGCGCAGCGCGCATGCCCGCGGGTGACTGCCCCACCTTCCGCGACAGCGTGGGCAACACCTTTACCTACCTTTGCGCTGGTGTAGGTTCGTATCAAACGTCGCGGTGTAAAAATCGGTTCAGAACAGGCGTACTCCAATGCATTGCAGGCTAATGGGCCTTAGCCGGGAGCACAGAAAAATTCGTATCAACCCAAAATTCGTACGAGCCGTGATCGTATCACCGAGGTTTTACTGTATTTTCTTTTTGAGTATTTATTGTAACAACCTCGTATGCAAAATAAGTGCGTTTTATTGAATTTCGACATCCGTTTCTTCTTTAGTCATTCTGACCTATACCAGCACGACTAATTTAGGAATGGTGGATCAGTTGCTGCTTGCACGTGTGCACAAAACGGAAGTGCAATAACGTAAGGGTTGTCTACGCTCCTACAGCATAATTGCTTCAATGCCGCACCGCAAGCCGCGTGCATTTTACTTTTCTCTGCCGTGTCCGCCGACAAGGGCATGTTGCATGTGCTGCCGCAGAGCACGTGTGCAGCCAATCCGCGAGCCAGTCTATGCATATCCTGCGCACGTGTACTGCGCTGGCACTTGTCAGCTGTTCTTCACTAAGGCTAAGATAGGCTTGATTGCGTGTTCCATGCCCAGTTGAAATTTTAACAAATCTTCGAGGACTGGAAATTTGGCAAGCAGAAGATATACGTAAAGGGCGGGTTTGCATGTAGTGTTTTAACCATTTGAGTAGCCTTCTCGTACGGTGCCACCTTTATCACGGAGCAAAGTCAGAGTTTGAGTGCGACACTTATTTAGTAGACTTAGCGCGCACTAGACCGACAGGCTTTGAATAGATTTGGCCTTTTTGGAATTCGTCTTGTCAACATCGCATACAATGTGCAATAAAAAGTGCACAAAGTCGTGGCGCACGTTGTGTGTACCATCACAATAAAACAATAGATGTCGTTTCAGGGATTATGTGCTCATGCCAGTATTATTATTTCAAATTGCAAACAGAAGCACCTGAGTCACGTTGCCACACTTTCACAGAAACATAATACTCCGCTGCCGATATAGAGCCTTGCCGCTGTATCTGGAAACGTTCAACAGTGTTACGAAACAAGAAGGTACCTGCATCCATCGAACTTGCGTTTGTGATCTCCTTTTGAGGTCCACCAGAGTCAATATGTGAGAATAGGTTTATTCAAAGCGTGGTTTCACCAACTATGTTACAATTTGGATCTACGAGCCAGCGTGATACGCCGCCCTGAAACGAAGCAGCGGCCAACAGCGGAATCCGAGCGCTGGCGATGCTTCTAGACGGAGACGCGGTTTCTTCGCAATCGCCCCTGCAGAAAAAAAAAGTAATGCTGACGTTTCACTTCGTGATAGCGCATTAGGCGGAATCATATGAGTGCTGTAATCCCTGTGTGCATATGGCATGTAATTTCTAGCCTAGATAATGTTTGGCATTACTATCAAAACTTAGCTAGGTCGAAAACTAGCTTCGCTGATGGTTCCTGCCTTGCGCCACTAGTCTAAGCTGGTGACTTTTTTTTAGTAATGCTTTGATTTCGTGGAACATTTGCGGTTACGTTGTAGTCCTGGCGCGTGCTCTTCCTTCTGACCTCCAGGCGTACGCCTCTAATGGCACTCGTTTCCCTCGCGGCATCTAACTTTGCCTCCTAAATTTCACAAACACGACATCTATGCTTGCGCGTGAAATGGCAAAAGCGTATGCCCCTTGACCCATCTCAGTAGAGGGTATCAACCAGTCTTTTACGGCTTTGAGCAATGCCGTAGATTTCAAAGACAGAGTACATACGCTTAAAAGCCAGCCTGACAGTAATAGAGGTTAGAGGCAGAGAGTACTGACATGGCTTGAGGAGTGTCAAGCCATATCGCGAGCGAAGGGGCTTGCCAAGACGCCCATGCCGGCGCCCGTGATTTGACGAAGAGAATGTCTCAAGGATATAATTGACCAAAGATACTTCGTCACACAGGGAGTATGTGCCTTCGTAAAGCGGGATGATTTTAGACAGTTCCATCTGCAGGAACGTCACTAATTTCCTGTAACCCGTAACATACACCAGTGCACCATAAGCAGGGAAAGCTCAGGCATGTACCATTCGCAAACTTTGCTGATGTAAACCTTTCATGAACTACATGGATACGGTGTCATAGCGTAGATCAGCACCAAATTCAGCAACCGTGATCGACAAGAAAGACTGTAATGGGATTTCATACGCCCGAGTAAACCTCAAGCAAGCTGATTAAGCCACTGCAGCCCTCGCTTTCTGCGAAACCGAGGATGAAGTCGCGACTTTCCACTGGCATTCTCAGCTCCACTAGTGACAGAAGTCACAGAGTCGAAGACTCATCGGCGAAAATCAGTCAGCCAGCCCTGTCGTGATTATCTGGAGGTCACTCACTGTGTAAATCCTGGCGACGAGATAGCCGCCCTCGTGGCTCGAGATTTGACCAACCGAGCCGACGCGAGGGAAGCAAAATCCAATAGCATACACCCTCTCGTCTTGTAAAAACGAATCAAAGAGCAATAAAGGCTGATCCCCAAGGCATACCTTCACTCACTAACTAGACAGCAGGAAACACTGCTGCAAGCTTTTCCTGTCTACACATTTCCTACCAATCTGCGAATCACCTCATAGCCTCTAGGCAACTCTCCGCAATGCTATTTCTGCAAAGAAACTGGGTCCCTCCTGCATGTAGTAGGAGGCTGAGCAAGTCCCTACTGAACTGTCCCAAACTTTAACACATGAAGGAGCTTTGGTAGAGGTTGTTGGACTGCTCCCGCCTCAACAATGAGCTAGGACTTGTCGGGAGGTCCGACGAGGCGGCCAGAGTGCGTGGCATTCTGGACTAAGGGCGCTTCAGCGAAGATATAATGTCAAACCCCCTAAAAGTTTAGGGCAGCTATGCACTATTGATGCGAAGACTGAAGAAAGAGCGCAGGTGGTGGCCTTCCCCTCCCGTCCCCTTCACTTTCCATTCCACTCCTTGGTACACACTATACTATACATGGCTATTCTGTGCTTTACACTCTCCCCTCTCCTCTCACCTCATATACCTCCTCCTCACTACCCTTTCCCACCCTTGTTATA
The DNA here is from genome assembly GCF_013339695.2 of Rhipicephalus sanguineus. Classification (NCBI taxonomy): domain Eukaryota; kingdom Metazoa; phylum Arthropoda; class Arachnida; order Ixodida; family Ixodidae; genus Rhipicephalus; species Rhipicephalus sanguineus. The sequence goes on from NC_051179.1 coordinate 162,658,516, forward strand.
CTACACTATACTATACTACACTATACTATACTATACTATACTATAATATACTATACTATGCCATACTATACTATACTATACTATACTATACTATACTATACTATACTCCTAGTGCACCGCCTATAGAGGCGCCACTGATAGCCACCTAGCGGGCGCCGCCGACAGTACGTGCGGGAAGCCGAGCAGACGACAGCGCTTTGCACAGCTTTGCTGTGAGGAGATGAATGAAGTTCGCGGCTGATATTTCCCCTTCGTGCGGGTGCCAGCCAACTAATTCTGCACTGGCAGCTGCAGGAAAGGCGCGGGCCTCTACGAAAGTGGACTTGTACACGATGTTTGTCACGAACGAGCGCTTAACTAAGCGCACGTCGCCGATTTCGAACGACGGCATGAAAGCCTGGCGCCGACGGTTCGTGCGCGACAGAGCGCGCGCATCGAAAAAACAAGTATAAAAAGGCGCCGGGAGCACGCCCGCGCGCATCTTACCCTCTCCGCAGAAGACGCCACCGACACAGCCAACGAACGCGAAAGAGATCGGGATATTCGAGAAAGCAAAACCGAGCCAGCGGCGCCGTCTGATTCCGCAGACGAATCGGTGAGAGGACCTCGCCCTTTCCATAGCTTTTGCTGTGCTGCGCACAGACGAATCATACGCACCTTCCCAACCCAGGCGCGAGCCGATACAGGCAATGCAAGCGCATCAAGCGCGCGGGGGCAGAGTCAGTCAGTGAGGAGTTAGTCGGCGAAGAATTTATGTCGTTCTAGTGACAGCATCGTTCGCTCGACCGCAGAAGACGTGTTGTTTGATGATCTAGTGCTGTGAGTTAACTATGAAGAGATGACAGTGACAAGTTTTGAAGAGGGTCGCCAAGAAGACATGTGATGACCGACTGTGGAGGAGAACGAACGTCCGCGTGGAGTGAATCGTCATGCCGGTGAATATCAAAGGTGCGTCGCGCAGACCAGCGTAACAAGATCCAGCTATGAGGTGCAGCTCGTGGTGAACATCCGCTTTGTTTTGTTTGCAAAGGTGACGTCTCAATCACTTCTTGTTCTTTCTGAAGTCAACCATTGCTGCATTTCAGTTTCTGTAAATAATAAATATAGAACTTAGCATGTAAAAGCGCGGTACATGTACCGCGCTAGTACAAGCTAAATTCATGGATGACCAACTCGCCCGAACTACAACACTTCTGAAATATAGAACGTTTGAGCGAAGTGCCCTGCACGGCGGTCGAACCGAACCAATGCGTGTTCAGGCTGATAACTTTGGTCGTCTACCAGTGTCAACATGATCGAGTGCATCCAGCGAGCACCGGTATGACAGAACGAAAGCATTAGAACAAGAAGCGACGTGTTAACCCGCACAATGACGAAGCGGCTCGTCTTTGCCAACGAACAGCGGCGATCCGTTGCCTCCGTCGCTCTTCTCAGGAGGTCTTGCGGTAAGTGAGTAAAACCGTGTTCCGGGCGCGTTTTAGGGGCGTAGCTCCTCTTTGTCTAACCTTGTCACGTCTCCGTTGTCCGGCGTAAACGGATCTCCCGTATGATGCAATAGATGGCGCTGTCTCATAGAAGTACATACAAACTGCAGTTCAGGGACGATATTCTAGATGGCGCTGTACACATTCCGTGTCGTCATCACCATTTCTCGTCTCATTTCCTAGATGGCGTTGAACCAATAGAATTGTGTGCAATATTGCGCTTGTGTGAATCGACACTAGACGGGGCTAGAAGTGCCGCTGCTCTTAGATTGGCTGCTGCGCGGGCTGCGCGGGGAGCAAGCGCCTCCCTCATTCTCCTGGATCGTCGCCGTACGTGTCGGATTGTTGGTAGAGCATGAACGATGCGCAGCGGCGGGCGCTCGCTTGGCGGCAGCCAGGCGGATTCCGAGACGGTACGCGCCAAGGACGCCGCTGCGAAACGGGCTCAACGAGAAGCCGATCCCGAGACCATGATTGCTTCAGGAGCTTCGCCCAAGCTCTTCATCATTCACCCGTGGAAATGCTGTAATTTTTTGTAGGTGTTTGAGCACTCCACTCCACGGCAATTGTTATTCGGCATCCCTTGAAGTTTCGGCCACCACACATACGACGAACGTTGCTTATTTCACTACGGAAACGTGAACAACGCGGAAACACACGTACAACGACGTAGGAAACCACGGCGGCCGTCTGCTTGCTTTCCCGAGAGCAATGATTGAGTTCACCGCCTATGGCGCTTCCGTCGGCGCGCACTAGGCGTATACATGGCTATGTTATGCTTTAACTTCCCTTTGCACAGCTGGGCCGAGTTTTAGCGGTCGGTGGTCGCAGCTGGAACCCAAGCCTAAACAGATCCGCTATTAAAAATTAGCAGTAAGTGCCACAAAAACGGCAGCAATCGACCTACCGCGCTGCGGCAGTCGCACATGAAAAATCGCAGACTATTTGCAGCCTATGTGAAACAAAACCGCCATTAGCGGCGGTTACGAACACAGAGAACGAAGCGATTATTTTCGCTGCAATCGCGGCATGTGAAACAGCCTTAACTGATACCGCCGTACCCTCGTCGTTTCATTGCCTGCCGCACGCGGGGCCCCGATTCATAAGGCGTGCTTTCAACGTCACCAAAACTCGGGCGCACGTGATCCTATGGTGCTTACCGCGGTGGGGCGCTAGTGTCTTGCGGTATTAGGAAGGCGTCTTCACAGACACCAAAGTTGGTCATCAATGGTTTCAGCGTTATTTGTACAATACGTTAGAGCCTATACGATTCAGTTTCGGCATTATCAGACACAAAGCCACCATCAACGACAGCATAAAGGTCCCAAACAAAAGTTTTGCTGTCAGTGCTCCTTTAACTTCTCATATACCAATGTTGGCGTAAATGGACATGAGTCTATGACGAATGCGATTCGCAGGCTATAACATGAATAACGTGAATAACTTGCCGCCGGCAGGGACCGAAGCAAGTTATCTTTTCGTCCACTTTACTTTCTTCACATTTATATTCTAATGACTACAAATAACACCCCCTATACTTTCCTTGGCATTGCTGTCTGTTAGTTCTCATTAAATATTGTGTCTAACAAAGAAAAAAACGAGCCCTTAAAAAGTAATCTTCTTTCCTTCATTCATAGCGAGGGTCTCGTTCTGGAAGACATGATGCCTTCAGGTAGTATGCGAGGGATTATTTGTCAGCTGCCTGCTCATAATAGATCACGTGCTACGTGACGCGAAAAAGGCAGAAAAAAGAGTGTTCCACACTCGCCGCCATGGCTGCGACTGGCGCTGACTGACACTCCTAAATTTCAATCCACATATATACCCTATAAAGTGGACGGGGAGATGACCGCCGCCGTAGCTCAGTGGTAGAGCATCGGACACGTTATTCGAAGGTCGCAGGTTCGGTCCCTGCCGGTGGCAAGTTATCTTTTCGTCCACTTTACTTTCTTCACATTTATATTCTAATGACTACAAATAACACCCCCAATACTTTCCTTGGCATTGCTATCTGTTAGTTCTCATTAAACTTCAAGTTTAAGTATCTTCCATGTGCTTGATCATCCAGTCGTCTTTGAGAATGTCGACTTGAAAGCAGCCGATGAGCATGGTCAATCTGTAAGAGTCATACTCGACATGGCGCATTTGATGTAGTCTTTAAATTCTTCATTGGTGACACCCTCTCGGAGTAAGACGACGCCCACGTCGATGTTGTTTTTGATGAGACCCTGACAGTGTTCGCTTTCGCCGAGGTGAATTTCACTGTCCATTATTAACGCGAACTGTTTTTCGCTCAACGCACGCCGAACGCCGAGCGCGCCTTGTTCTTTGGCGCCGGGTGGAGAGAGCGTCTACTACTACCTTTGACAAAGCGCCCGTAGTGCGCTAGAATGATGGTTGTCATTTCACAATCCTTTCTTTAAACCTCTAATTTCTGGTGCGCTAGAACCAAACCGCTCAAGATCTAAACATTTCCTCTTAAATAATCGGCCACTGCAACCCAAAGCGATGCTTAACAGAAGGGAGCTTCAACGGCGACGGCGGGGTGCGGGGCTAAGGAGCTTCGCTCCTAAAAAAAATGCCCCCACCTCCCCGAAAGGAATCGTGAGGAAATGCGAATGCATTTCTTTCGCCGAGAGTACACGGCGTAGTAATTTTAATGGCGTAAATTAATGACGAGACGAGGATTTGTACGGTAACCATTTATTTACACATTCATCAGCACCTGTTTGTGTTGTCATTGTACCTGACGGCCATAATCTCATCCTTGTGGTCGCTAAAGTGTACAGTCAAAGGGTCTTTTAGAAGCATGCGCACGTCACAGTTTCAGGTAAAGGCGAGATCAATGCAACTTCCGTGAATGGTAGTCGAACACTTGTCGGACTCGGCGGAGGCACACTGCATAGTGTACTTTGTCCCTATGTACTCCACCAACCACTCGTCGCTCTACTTTCTCACGTCCACGTTAAAGTCACCAACCAAGACGACGGGGATAGATACTTTGGAGCGCACACACACTTTCCATAGCCGCGTCCAGTTGCACGGCAACGGCGTCACGAGCGAGGTTGGGCGCGAGGTACACGGTCACCACAAAGACTCCGTAGCGTTGCCTTCAGACATTCGCCTTCACCGACTTCTGCCATCGC